>NC_069682.1:35345689-36595689 GCF_023699985.2 Odocoileus virginianus
ATATACATATATCCATTCTCCCCCAAACTCTCCTTCTATCCAGGCTGTTACATGAGCAGTGTTCACATAACATGAGCAGTGTTCCCTGTGCTGTACAGTAGGTCCTTGTCAGTTATCCATTTTAAATATAGTGGTGTGTACATATCGATCCTATTATTTCTTATTAGTCTTAGCACCTGCTTTGTTGTGGCTCTTTGTTTTTTAGAGAGTTTTCGTATGGTATTTAATGTGATTTGGGGTGTCATGTAGCTGCTATTGCATTTTCTGCCAAACCAACTGTTATCTTTGAATAGGGACTTTGGCCCTTACACATTTACTGGAACAGCTGATGGATTTCATGGGACTTACTTAGGGGCAGACTGTAGGGCAGGTATAGAGGCACTTAGAGAAGAGCTCAGGGTAGAAGAAGCATCTCTCTTAGCTCAAGCTGCTGAAACACAGCACC
Organism: Odocoileus virginianus; assembly: GCF_023699985.2. Lineage (NCBI taxonomy): Eukaryota > Metazoa > Chordata > Mammalia > Artiodactyla > Cervidae > Odocoileus > Odocoileus virginianus. Next base: position 35,346,135 of record NC_069682.1, read on the forward strand.
AGAGTTCATGGCAGAAGCAAAAGGTTTTACTGTGTTTCTGGAGGCTCGCAGTTCTTGGCTGGCGGAGGTGTTGGCAGTTTACACAGGAGGCCTCCCTGCTGGACTTTGAAGGGCCACGTCCTTACTCTGTCCTCACCCGGCCTTTCTGAGGCTGCACATCCTGGTTTTCCTCCTACAGGGAGGTCACCAGACATATTGATTAGAGCCTTATGACCTCTTTTAACCTTAGTTACCTCTTTAAAGGCCCTGTCTCCAAATATAGTAGCATTCTATACTGATGGAACAATTCTAAAAGGTAGATGTATACACAGTTGGTTTTCAAAAGTTCAGTTCAGCGGTGAAGGCAAGTGTTCAGGCAGATGCAGTGAGGTCTGGACCTGGTTCCTCAGACTGTGATCCTGCATTCCCGTCAGCTGAGTAGAACCAGTGGTGCTGAAGCAAGGTGTTCAGTGTTGACATCTCCTCACAAGAGGTACTATAAGAAGAAAACTTAGTAAAGAAAACTTGATTCCTGGTGCCATTTTTATTTAGGTTAATTATGGAAATTAACAAGACTCAAACTGATCCGGGACACCAGTCATTGGGGGGCCTAGACTGTGTGTGTGTTGTCCACTGCTGAAAGCCTCCTGAAAGTGAACAAGTGAAAGAAAGTGTTAGTCACTCAGTCGTGTCCAACTCTTTTGTGACCCTATGGACTATAGCCTGCCAGGTTTCTCTGTCCATGGAAATTCTCCAGACAAGAATGCTAGAGTGGGTTGCCATGTCTTCCTCCAGGGGCTCTTCCCGACCCAGGGGTCAAACCTGGGTATCCTGCATTGGCAGGCAGATTCTTCACTGTCTGAGCCACCAGGGAAGCCCTGCCTTGTGGGAATTCTGGTTCAGAGTAGTCCTCTGATAAGTATTTGTCAGTGAGTCAGGACCCTCCAGGTTCAGGTGTCTCACATGTGGTATCTTTAGCCACTCCGCTGTGCTGCCTCCTACACCTCCTACACCAGGGTCTTCCAGGCTCAGGGACAGCTCTCTTCTTCCACCCCATCCTGCCAGGGAGACAGGGAAAGACAAAGACATTTCCACGTGGGTCCTGTGGTTAGAGCTCTCTCGGTCACAGACAATCTCTTTGGACCCTGTTTGTATCACTGGGTGGTTGTGCATTAGGAGGTCCTCTGCAGGAAGTCTTACTGGGTGGCCCTGAAGATGTAAACATTTTGAAGAACAGGGAACCATCAGACGAGGCAGAACCACTTTGGCGGCTCCATGTCTCAGTTCTGACTCAGACTCTTCTCTCTGCCACAGAACCGAAGCCGGAACTCCACCTCTGTCCTTTCTGCCCTCCGGATCTCTGCAGTCAGAAATTTCACATGCAGCAGGTGCTGTGTAGTCCCCCACCCTGGATCTTCACGTGCCTGTATGCCCAAGATCCCGTCCAGCCAGGAGACCTGTGCCTGGAGGACCAGCAGCAGCAGGCCACTGGTGGTAGTGCCTGGATCGAGGAAGTGGAAGGGCAGGAGAGAGAAGGTGCCCCGCCTTTGTTTGGAAAGACAGAGGAAAGTACTATAGGAGCATTCCCCAGGCCAACCCAGAGGCAGCCAGCCATCTCCGGGGGTGGGGTCCCAGGTATGGAGATAGAGCCCGGCCCGGCACAGTTGGGGACCCCTGAGGAAACAGACACGCTGTTGAAGAGGATCGAAGTCCTGGGGTTTGGAACTGTTAACTGTGGAGAGTGTGGACTGGGCTTCAGCAAGATGACAAACCTGCTCAGTCACCAGAGGATCCACTCCGGGGAGAAGCCCTACGTGTGCGGGGTGTGTGGGAAGGGCTTCAGTCTAAAGAAGAGCCTGGCCAGACACCAGAAGGCGCACTCAGGGGAGAAGCCTCTCGTGTGTGGGGAGTGTGGGCGGGGCTTTAACCGGAAGTCGACGCTCATCATACACGAGAGGACACACTCGGGCGAGAAGCCGTACATGTGTGGTGAATGCGGGCGAGGCTTCAGCCAGAAGTCGAACCTCATCATCCACCAGAGGACACACTCTGGGGAGAAGCCCTACGTGTGCCAGGAGTGCGGGAAAGGCTTCAGCCAGAAATCAGCCGTCGTCAGGCACCGGAGGACACACCTGGAGGAGAAGACCATCGTGTGCAGCGACTGCGGGCTGGGCTTCAGCGACAGGTCGAACCTCATCTCGCACCAGAGGACACACTCAGGGGAGAAGCCGTATGCCTGCAAAGAGTGTGGGCGCTGCTTCCGGCAGAGGTCCACGCTCGTCAACCACCAGAGGACACACTCGAAGGAGAAGCCTTACGTGTGTGGAGTGTGCGGTCACAGATTCAGCCAGAATTCAACCCTCATCTCGCACAGGCGCACACACACCGGGGAGAAGCCTTACGTGTGTGGGGTGTGTGGGCGGGGCTTCAGTCTCAAGTCCCATCTCAACAGGCACCAGAACACGCACTCCGGGCACAAACCCATCGTGTGCAAGGACTGCGGGCGCATCTTCAGCCAGCAGTCCAACCTCATCCGACACCAGAGGACGCACTCGGGGGAGAAGCCCCTGGTGTGTGCGGAGTGCGGGCGAGGCTTCAGCCAGAAGTCGAACCTCGTGGCACACCAGAGGACGCATTCCGGGGAGAAGCCATACGTGTGCAGAGAGTGTGGGCGGGGCTTCCGCCACCAGTCGGGCCTCATTCGGCACCGCCGCACACACACAAGGGAGCAGCCATACAACTGCCGGCGGTGCGGGAGGGGCTTCGGCAACAAGTCCGCGCTGCTCATGCACAAGTGGTCACACGCGGAAGAGAACTCCTGTCTGTGCACGGAGTGCGGCCAAGGCTTTCCCCACAAGTCACACCTCATCCTCCACCAGATGACACACCAGGGGAGGACGCCGCATGTGTGCAGTGCGTGCGGGCAAGGCTTCAGCCAGAAGTGCCACCTCAGCAGACACAGGAGGAATGTGTGCCCACCACAGACCACCATTTCAATCTGACCCCGAGGCCCCTCCAGAGCATCCTCCTGACCCCCTCACCCGCTCCAAGAGCGCAGACTAAATCAAAACATTTTACACTCTTCTTGAAACACATTCCCTAAGCGGTCAAAAAGACATTTGAACTCAAGTTTACTTCCTCTACCCCAGTTGTCATGTTTGGGGCCTTTTGTTCCAATAAAACTCTGCTTCTTTACAAATCTGTGGCCTCAACTGTGTCTCTCATTCACCCACCTATAAAGGTAGGAAGTCAGGGGTGGTACAGAAATCTCGAGCTTCTGAGGCCATGGTTCTGCAGTAATTCAGTCCTTTGGACGACATAAGAACTGAGTGAGTCTGTGATTCTTGGACAGTCTGGTACTTTGTAGAGGGAGAGGATCCCGGAACTGTGTTCAGGGAATTCGGGGGAGGGAGGGGGTCTTCCAGGAAACAGGACCTCCCATAAGCCACTCACTCACCTGCAGCCCCCTCCCCACTCTCCTCCAGCTCCTGGGGCAGCCCCCTACTGGCTTGCCTTCTCCTTGCTCTCAGACGTCTGCACTTCTGCCTTTGCTGAATCAAATCAGAGTTAGGGTAAACACACCACGAATAATTGTGTGTCAGCTGGTTAACCTAGAAGAAATAAACATCTAAACACTTAATCATGTATAAGTAGGAAATCTGAACAGACCAACATGAATAAGGAGATTGAATTAGTAATCAAAAACCTTCCAAAAATGCCCAAAATCAGATGGCCTTATCAGCGACTTATAGCATTTAAAGGATTAACACCCATTCTCACAATCTTAACCAAAAGAGACTCTTCTAAATCATGCTGTGAGGCCAGTATTACCCTATTAGCCAAACCTGACAAAGACAACACAAGGAAACTACAGACCCCTAACCCTTATGGATATAGAGGGAGAAACCCTCGACACAGGATTAGCAACCAAATACAGCAGCATATGAAAAGGATTTTCACACTGTGACTGAGTGGTTTCCTGGCTCAACATAGGAAAAAAAAAAAATCAATACATCATGTTAATAGAATAAAGGGGGGAAAAAAGCAAACACATTCCATTTATATGAAATATCCAGGATAAATCGAAGCAAAGAGACAGAAGGCACGATAGTGGCTGCCAGAGACTAAGAGAAGAGGAAATGAGAATGACTGTTCCCCATTAACAAAAAAGGACTGCCTTTGGGGGTAATAAAAATGTTCTGGAACTCAATGGTAATGATGGCTGCAGAACACTGGAAATGTTAAAAACCATTGAACTGTATACTTTAAAAATGGTCAAAAATGGTAAACTTTATATTACCTGAATCTTACCTCAATTAAAAATTTTAAATCTTACCCACCCAAATCCTGTCATGGGTGGAAAAATAAAAACCTGGGGCCAAACCTGGTGCCACAGAAATATCTGGGGCCTAAAATTGCCGACATAAGAGAAAGCACAGCACACACTCAGTAAAACCCTAAACTGGCAGTGACAGCATTTCAATTGTTAAAAAAAATTTAAGTGTTTCAAAGCAAATTCTTTGTCATACTTGGAAGCAACTCGAATGAAAGAGAGAAACGGTTCTGAGAAATCAGAGGCTTTGCTCTATTTTTAGATCAGAGCTGATTGTTTGGGATTGCTAAATCCTCTGAATGTCTATTTATTAATCTGTTAAGTATGGAAGCAAACACTTCAGAAGTAGGTGTAGTCACCCTGCTGGCCAGCCAGACTGAATGCCCGGCTCTATAATGTCAGTTTGGGGAGAGTTTTTCTTGGGAGAAAAAAGAAAGCAAAATGTAGTGTTCTGATCCCTGTTCTCGAGCTGCATACAGTATTATAAAGAACAACAACTCAGTCCTTACGGAATACCAGGACAGTCCACAGTGAAAGGCCATGTCTGTGCCCCTGTCTCACAGTGCTCCGGTCAGCCAGAGGGCCTGCTGCACAGAGGAGAGGTGTAGCCAGGGATGTTCTCATCAAAGGTGGGGAACTGCTGGTAGGATCAGGGCATGATGACAGGGACCTGGAAAGTCAGAGGAGAGAAAGCTGAACCCGGGAAAAATCAGAGGGAGAATTTTTAGGTATGAAAACAACAGCTATAGATTCCAGAGAGAGACTCCTGTGCCTGGACTTTAGGGGGTGTATTAGGGAAGTAAGATAAATTGTTAATAATGGTCAGGTCAAATCCTGGAGGGCTTCAAAAACCAGCTTGAGAAATCTAGAATTGGAATTATAAAGGAAAGGGAAAAAATAAAATACTGAGGCATTTAAACCATGGGAGAAACTTGGTGAAAGGGTTTAAAAAAAAAAACCAAAAAACAGCCTGACAATAACTATTACTCAAGTTTGGATGTAGATGGTAGGAGAGAAAAGGTAAGACGCCTGGCCTGTTCTAAGTCAACCATTAAATATATTTCAAAGCTAGCACATGTTTCTACTTGTGCTATTTTATCTCAAACCCGAAGGCTACCATATGCTTCCAGCTGCATCTGTAGCTCTTTTTTTTTCTTTTAAATCATATCTCCACTCTCCTTTGTGCATCTAAGTGCAGAGATTCTTACCAGGGCTCAGATTGCTGAGTAAACAATGGCGGTTTCCATTCTGAAAAAATGCACCCTGCTGCCCACCACCCCGAGAATGTGGTGTGGGAACCAAGGGATGAATCATCTAATCTAAATCAACTAATAGGTCTTAGTTGCTAAATTTTCATGTTGTCTAATGGAGTTGAAGGAGCCTTTTCAGACATTCCCTTCACATTGTGATGGTGGTTTAATCACTAAGTTGTGTCCGACTCTTATGATCCCATGGACTGTAGCCCACCAGGCTCCTCTGTTTATGGTGTTTCCTAGGCAAGAACACTGGAGTGGGTTGCCATTTCCTACTCTAGATCTTCCTGGCCGGGGAATCAAACCCACATCTGCATCACAGGAAATTCTCTTGCCTTGCAGGCAGATTCTGTGTTCTTTTAAAGAGAGAAACTTGCCAACTGACTCAGTCTGAGGTCCTGACTAATGGCATTCTTTATTCCTCGTGATTTGAATCTAGATGTTGTAAAAACAGTGATGAAGCTGTCTGTATTTGAGTCAGTATAAATACTGCCTGCTGCTTCTGTACCCAAGAAGAGAATTAATCACCTATGTCTCTGCTTCAGATTCTCTAAAACAAAAACTCTTTCAGCTGTATTCCCTGAGAAAATTGCAACAAATTCGGAATCTATCTAAACTCCAATTCAGCAGCAATTTCTCATGGCCTATTGGTTAATAAATCACATCTGGAGTTATTTGTTAAAGAATAATGAGGATTCCCTGGCAGTCCAGTGGTTAGGACTGTGCACTTCCACTGCGGGGGCCTGGGTTCAGTCGCTGGTCTGGGAACTAAGATCCTACAAGCCTCAAGGTGTGGCAAAAATAAACAACTCACCACCACCAACAAAAAAGAATAAAGAATATATAGGTAAGCTTATCACTGAAAATCCATAGTTAGACAAGTGTTGTAGTTGCCCTACCATTGTCATCATTAATTAGGCCTTCTTTTACCCTTGCTTGTACACAGTTGCAGCCACAGGCATATGTGCTCAGTCATGTCTGACTCTTTGCAACCCATGGACTGTAGCTCTCCAGGCTCCTCTGTCCATGGGATTCTCCAGACAAGGATACTGGAGTGAGTTGCCATTTCCTTCTCCAGGGGATCTTCCCAGACCCAGGGGTCGGATGCACATCTCCTGCTAGCAGGTGGATTCCTTAGCAGTGAGCCACCTGGGAAGACTTGCGATCATTTGGGAGTGGGGTGTGTAAATGAAACGATAAGAACAATAAAACAGCAAAACAGTCAGATTCTGAGATGCTGTTTTTTTCATTCCCTGGAAGATGAGATGTGGGAACATGAGGTTGGACGTCTGACCAGGTCGTCAGGAGGGCACGAAGGTACAGACAAGCTCTGTGTAAATGCTGCACTTCCACCAAGTGTGAGGCCAGCATGCAGAACTTTGAATTGTGATGAGTAGGAAACACGGGAAGTGGCTGGAGTAGGAAATGTCAGCCTGTGTCAAGTCTCGGCAACCAGGTAAGTCTCAAGGCTGGATGCACCCTTGCCCACATCCTACCAGAGAGAGGACATGTCATGGGATTCAAATGAAGGGAGAGGGTTAAAGCCTTTTGTAGCACCGAGAGGCTGACAGGAAGACTGGACACAGATGACTGGACCTGGCTGCAGTTTTAATTGGGGACCTTCCCCGGGCACCTCCCGAGCCACTGGGTAGGGGACAAGCCTGCTGACACGTGGGAGCCTTAAATTCTCTGCATCCAGCATCCTCTCTCTAAACATCACGGCAGGTCCTCACACACCGGGTCACTCTTTATGTCTGAAATATTCTGAAGTTTTCTGCCCCATAGGGTGGGCACACACTAAATGCTCCCTCAATGCCTTTTGATTGGATAATTTGACTTTCCCGGTAAAAGCTGATCCTGATTTTAAGAAATTTGAAGGAGAGAGTAGGAGAAGCGAGGGATATTTCCCCAAGAGGGAACAGATTTCTTGGTACCTGGAGTAAAAAATCAGGATGTTGGTCTTAGGGCAGGGAGGTGTCCTGGTGACTCAGTGGTATGGAATCCACCTGCCAATGCAGGTTCAATCCCTGGTTCTGGAAGATCTTCTAGAGTAGGAAATGGTAACTCACTCCAGTATTCTTGCCTGGAGAATCCCCACGGATAGAGGAGCTTGGTGGGCCACAGTCCATGGGGCTGCCAAAGAGCTGGACATGACTTAGCAATTAAGACAATTATTTTTTTTAAACAAGGAAATAGATTTCAACATTATCAGTGAACAAAGATATTTATGTAAAATGTGTCTATCCACAGAGACATCTAGAAAACTCTCTGGATGGTACAACTATCCCTCCTTCACTTGAGATTTCTGCACTGTTTTAGTTTCTTACAATAAGCATGTAATGGTTTGCTATAATAAATCATCTCCAGTAAGAGAATTAGTAAATCGGCTTCCCTGATAGCTCAGTTGGTAAAGAATCTGCCTGCAATGTAGGAGACCCTGGTTTGATTCCTGGGTCAGGAAGATCCACTGGAGAAGAGATAGGCTACCCACTCCAGTATTCTTGGGCTTCCCTTGTGGCTCAGCTGGTAAAGAATCTGCCCTCAATGTGGGAGACCTGGGTTCCATCCCTGGGTTGGGAAGATCCCCTGGAGAAGGGAAAGACTACCCACTCCAGTATTCTAGTCTAGAGAATCCCATGGACTGTCATAGTCCCTGGGTTCCCAAAGAGTTGGACACGACTGAGCGACTTTTAATTTTTCTTCACTTCAGTCTGTCAAAATTTGATGAAGCCTAAATATGAACCTTGGTTGTAAATGTGTCTAGAGAGATAAAACACAGTTACCTGTTTTATAACAACCTATAAACCCACATAACCAGGATATTACTTGAAATATAAAATGTTCTGAAGTTTTTCAGATTATGAGATTTGATATCCAAATATTTTCTAGTCTACTGACACACATACTTTTATTTTTCTTTACAACCTTATATCAGAACTATCTGATTAAAAAACAACAACAAATGTGTTTTTCAAACTCCACAGCCAGGATACCCCCTGCTGCAAAGCCTGCAGTTTGTCTACAAGATTCTTTTCCCAGAACTCAAAAGATACAGTGAATTTTCTGAACAGCTCTTTGCTGAGAACCTATCCCACCATGTTCATCTTGCTAGACTTGCAGGAAACCAAAGAAGAGTCTGCAGCAGAGAGGGTTTATTTGCAGAGCCACCGAGCAGGGAGATGGTGCCTCCACAAAGGCAAGGGACTTGAGTATTTACAGGATAACCAGTCAGGCAGCAGGGTGGCCTGAAGCGCAGGGAGCGGTGACCGGGGAAAGGTGTCACAAGCCTCATTTTGCACAGGTGGAACCAGGCTTCAGGCTCCCACTTCCCTTAGGTCACCCCAGGGATGCTGGCACCCACCCAGCTTAGCCGGCTGAGCTCAGACAGATGCGGCTGACTCCAAGTCCCTGGAAAACAGCTCAGGCCAACATCTTGTCTAGGCTCTGAGCCGCTTGGAGGACGTGCCAATCTTAAAACAACCTTGATTAGTGCTGGCAGGTGAGGTCGATTTGACTGATTGCCCATGGAGTCACTGCCCCATGCCAGGGACTGGAAAGAGGTACCAGAATCCCATGCCTGCAGATGTTTGGTTTCTGGGGAGACGGACATGTGCCTGGGGAGAACTGGCTGGACAGGCCATCTCTGTAGAGGGAGAGGCAGAGGGGCTGGGGTAGGAGGGAACCAGGCCCTCCCAGCCCGGAGCTGAGGAGTCAGGTAACGTTCTGGGGCCCGGGTAGGATCTCAGAGCAGAACCAGAGAAGAGGCTGCGGTGATGGCCAAGGCCGCTGGTCCAGGAGACCCGGGCAACTCAGGAAGGGCGTTTGGGTTTCTCACAAGGACAATTGTGGGTCCCTGTGATGGGCAGGACACAGGCGAGGTGGGAGGAAGGAGGCAGAGGGACCAGGGTTGGGGGTGGGGGCAGGCCTGAGCAAGGGCAGGGCCAGGAGTTGGGCAGCAGGGTTGGGACCCCAGGGCAGGCATCATGCCAGCCGGTGGGTGTGGGTGACCTGGACACAGGGACAGTGGGGGGCCCACGGGTATGTACTGGGGTGGCCCTGGCCAACTGTGACAGCCAAGCAAAGTGACTTGGAAGCCCATCAGCACTGAAGTCAAAGGCCCCAGAAAAGGGGAAAGACAGTGAAAAGAGCAGATTCAAGGACTGGTCCTCAGCTCCCCCAGGGGACAGAGACCGAGCTCCGGTGTCTGCACAGAGCAGCAAGTGCGGCCACCCTGGTCACAGGACTGCAGGCTGAGGACACCCCGACAGAGGTGGGGACTCCTAGGGTCTCCCTGCAGCTGGGGGTGGCCGGAGAGGCTGCAGGGAGGAGACACCGGCCCTCCTGGGCCGCTGGCAACCTTCAGGCAGGAGGAACCTGCATTTCCAGGCCCGTTGGGTGGGAGGGCCCAAGGAGAGACAGGCCCCCCTACAGCCCCTGCCCTCTTTGGCTTGTGGGCAAATGCATGTGCTGGGCCTTAGGCTCTGTGCTCGGAGTCATGGGCCTCACCTTTCAGATCTGGAACCAAGTGCTTATTGACAGAAAGCCGGGTCACTGGCCAAGTTCAGTTCCCAACGGTGAGGCCTTCCACTCCAGGAGGCCACCATCAGCCCCACCACCTGCAGTTTGAGTCTTCAAAACCACAAGAGACTCAGCTGTTTTGGGTCTCTGACCTTGAAACACTGTTTTAAAGGGCTCCACTGATTAGGTCAGGCCCACCTGGGACAACCTCCCTTTTGATTAAATCAATTAATTGTTATTTTAAAATGACATCACAGGCTCTTGTCACCTCTGCCACATAACATAATCCAATCTCAGGAGCGACACCCCTTGGTATTCCCAAACTCACTGGACTCGGCATCACCTCGGACCAGCCTGTCTTGCCTGGTCCCTGGCATGTTTTATCCCCATTTGAAAAAGAAAAAGAGTGAAAACAGGGCTTAATATCAAAGAAAAAAGGATAGTAGACTAAAGCAGTGCATGATTCAAGAGTGCTCCAGAGAAACAGCCAATGGGATAGACGTACACTATAATAGGGAGAGATCTATTACAGGAACTGGCTGGTGCTCCTCGTGAAGGCTGAGAATCCTCACCTCCTGATGTCCGCAGCTGAGACTCAGGGAAGCTGGTCACCTGGTTCCAGTTTGAGTGCAGAGGCCAGAGAACCAGGAGCACGGGTAGTGTCGGCCGTCTGAGGGTGGGATAAGGGGTCCCAGCTCAGGAGCCAGGCAGGGGGGTGTGAGTGCTCCCCTCCTCCACCTGGTTGTCCAGCCCCCCACCCCATCCACACATGTGATGTCATCACGGCAGGAGCAGGGACAGGTGGGTGCACCTAGGAGGCTGTAGGGGGCGGGGAGGTGGTAGAGCTTAGAAAGAAGCCTGGGGTCCCCTGTCCCATGACAAGGTAGTTGTCCAAGGCCTGAGAGCACTGGGGGATGAGCGGGTAGTAAATTTAATTTCTTCAACATGAGGAGCCAAATCTGGATCTGTTGTATAAATGTCCGCTTAAAATAGCTAAGAAAATAGCCAGGGAAAGAGCTAACAGCTAACTCTGAATACTTTGCTGACATGTGCTTTTTATATTAATCTACACAGTAACCGTCCGTTTTAGGCAACCATGGTGGAAAAGGAAGGAAAGTGTTTTTTGGAGCTTGCTGACTGAGGTCAAAGCCTCCTTCTTTAGACAACCTCTCACTGACTCACCTGGATTCATTCTGTGTACTTACTCCCAACATGGCCCCTCAAGGTCCTTACCTCTTTTTTTCCCTTACCTCTTTTTTTAAAAATTAATTTATTTTAATTGGAGGCTAATTACTTTATAATAGTGTAAATAATAGTGGTTTTTGCCATACACTGACATGGACCAGCCATGGGTGTACATGTGTCTCCCATCCTGAACCAACCTCCCACCTCCCTTGATGGTCCTGCCTCTCACACCCTGGGGAGCTGAGCACAATGGGAGCCATGGGAATGGTGGTGGGTGCTCCTGGGACAGGTGATAAATCAACTGTTGACCTGGCTTCACCCTCTGGGACCTTTCCTTGAGGGGAAGCCGTCGGCCGCCTGCCTTGTGGGGAGGCCACTAGAGCAGCCCGGGAGGAGGCAGCCGGGGGCGATTGGGTGGGGGTGTGGGTAGGTGGGTGTGTGTGCATGGCCACCAATGGCGCCCCCTGCCCCACCCTGCCTCCTCCTCTCACAGGGGTTGGTCCCCAGTGAACACCCACCCTCTTCTGCCCCAAAGTGTCTCAGTACCCGTCTCTAGAAGGCCCTGCCCCAAAAAGGCTTCCCTGTGAGGGGCTCCGGCTCTCCTGAAAGATGTGAGGGGAAGGGAGACAGGTCGGGGGTTCACTTGACTCCCCTGTCCCCTGTCCCCTTTATGTGGCCACTGGGCCTCTGACCTGGGAGCCAGGTTGCCGCCGTCCAAGCCCACAACCCCACCAGGGCTCCTGTCTGACCCTGCACCCGTCCTCCTGAGGACAGGCATCCACCCCGGGAAAGGAAGTGCAGGCGGCGATGCCAGCAGCCACCCCAACAGGGTCTATCACTTATGGTCATGAATTAATTATTCTAAGTTAACGAATATCCCATTTTCAGAGGTTAACAGAAACAATTTTGAGACTCCGTGATGGCAACATCAGCATGTTAGCATGAAGACTGAGATGATGATCTGAAAAAAAAGAATGAATCAAAGTTCCACATTCCTCTAACTGGTTTATTTGAAGCTTACCTGTCAACCAGAGAACAAGCCATAACAATACGAATATTGATGAGTTCAGCTTCATAGGGAAAGATTCTAATAAGCTCAATCTTTATGCACTAATTTGGAACCAATTTACTAGATATATTAAGCAAATAACATGCAGAGCAGTATGTGGTTTCCCACTATTTGTCTTAGAAGAGGGGACAGAATATAGGTGTGTTACTTTCACTTACGTTTACGTGTACTCTACACAAACACATACACATACACATACGACATACACTTGCTTATATAATCCTACGCTACTTCTGGAAACACAACTGACACGGAGGTCACTGGTGGTCTGAGGAGGAACGTGAGTGGTCGTGGGGCAGGGATGGGAGGGAGACTCTTCACTACATGAGATTTTACACTTCTTTGCTTAGAACCATATGCAATTATTGGAAAAGACTGGGAAAGATTGAAGGCAAAAGGAGAAGGGGGTGGCAGAGGATGAGGTGGGGAGATAGCATCACCGACTCAAGGGACGTGAATTTGAGTAAACTCCAGGAGAGAGTGAAGGACGGAGGAACCTGGCATGCTACAGTCCACTGGGTCACAAAGAGTTGGACATGACTTAAAGACTGAACAACAACAGTATGCAATTACTGTCTACTGAGAAATAAATTAAGATTCAAGAGCAAATCCGAAGACAAGCAGCAACACACCACTAGTGTACACTACGTTCATCAGGATCCAGGGCGTTTGGGGAAATACTCAGGGAGTGTGTGGGCATGGGTGGCTTACACTGTCACATAATTTTTTAAAATCTTATGAGTGGCTCTCAAGCTCGATTTCCAAATCTCTAATATGCATTTGGAAGGAAGTGAACACAGCACAGCTGGAGCTGGGTGACTTCTCTGAATGATGCCTGTGGGGCCCTTGGGCTTAGCGTTCATCCAGGCCAAGCTTAGCAGCAAAGAGCGAGGTGACGGGCTCGTCCCCAGTTTCCAGGGCCAGGTCATACGCCGTCTGGCCTCTCGTGTTCTTCTTCTGGATGCTGGCGTTGCATCTGTGAAGGAAAATGGGGGTGAGCTGACGGATTCCGGTCCCTGAGCCTCAGGGCCTGACTCCTCCCTGCTGCTGGGGCTCCTGGGCCCCCGTCCCAAACTTCCCATGAGAGGCCACCATGACCCAGCCCTCAAAGGTAGCTCTACCCTGAGCCCTTCTGACGGGCTCTGTGATCTCACACATCCAATGCCAGTCCCAACAGAGGGTTCCCATAGCCTCCACAACCCACAACCAGGTGGATTTAAGGGGGGCAGCATTTTCATTGTGCTTTGAAAAGCTCTTAGTGCCTTGGGAGCCATGGTGGGATGGTGGCCCCCATTCACTGGGTCAGCTCTTTGGGTGCCAGGACCCCCTGAAATCCTCACAGACCAACAAGGGGATCACTGTGGCAGTTGGAGTGTCCCCCAGAGGCCAAGGAACATACCCCAGTAAGGCAGCGATGCACTCCCTTCCTGCCCGGCCAAGCAGAGTTGCTTCATGAAGAGCTGTATTTTGGAGCCTGTTTGGGTGGGAAAAAATCCCTGGCTAAATCCTTGGTTAGCATCCTCGAGAGACTGGAGAGGGAGCAGGCAACCAATGGGGCCTTGGTTTCACCCATGACCTACTTAACTAACCCAGGAAAATCTCTTGACTCTTCCCTTTCTGCTCCTTTCTTTGGAAGATTAGCAGGGTAAGCTTTGATATCAAAGAGAAAGTTTTAAAGTAAGAAATCCCACAAGGATCTGGTTTATAGTCAATTTATACTAATAAACATTATGTTAGTGTATTTCCTGCAAGAGTTTGTGGAATGTGTGGGACATGGTCTCACTCTTGGCTTGAATCCTGGCGACTGTCCATATGACAATAACCTTTCAGGGCTGAGGCTCCTGTTCTTGTGTGGGGACAATGACCTTAGCTTCAGTGAGTGTGGCTTGTGTGATATGAAAACAAATACTAGTCTTAGAGCCCTGAGGGCAGGCCTGAGAGGTCAGACAGCATATTTTGCTATGTGCCAGACTCTCTCTCCACGTTGCCTCGTCAGCTTGGCCCAGTGAGGGAGCAGTGGATGCCAAAGTGGAGGAAGGGGTGGTACCTGCATTCCAGAACTCACGAAAGGCTCCTGATCAGAGGTGGCAGGAGTGATGGAAGGTGGGAGTCATGGCTGGAGACAGAAATGAGATGAGCAGCTGAAGGTCTGCATTCTCCTGGCCCCTGGTCCTTCCCTCGACACCACCACCCCGTCCCCTGCACATGCAGGTGTATCTGCAGCCATAAACTTATCCCAGTGGAGAAAAAGTGTGGTGGCCTCTTTTGTGAAGATGATACATGGAGCCTCTGGTGAGAATCAGGTCAACAACTCCCATGCCCAGAGGGAAGCCTTCCACTTGTCCCAGTCTGAGAGCAGCTTCACAGACTCGCCAAGTCCCCCTCATTTGATAAGCTCCTGCTATATACACAGAATTCCCACCCACCTAGCCCATTTCACATTCGCAAACCTGAATGGATGATAAACAATGGTGCACATCTGAGAAAACCTGGCAGCATCAAAGAGAAAAAAAACCAAGACACACAAACATAAGAAATTTAAAATGACTGAAGACAAAAACAGAGGCTGTGAAGAAGCAATCAGAACCAAAAGGCTCTCTTAGAAAGTAAACTTCCAGATGTTCAAGCTGGATTTATAAAAGGCAGAAGAACCAGAAATCAAATTGCCAACACCCGCTGGATCATTGAAAAAGCAAGAGAGTTACACAAAAACATCTACTTCTGCTTTATTGGCTATGCCAAAGCCTTTGACTGTGTGGATCACCACAAACTGTGGAAAATTCTTAGAGATGGGAATACCAGACCACCTGACCTGCCTCCTGAGAAATCTGTATGCAGGTCAAGAAGAAAAGGTCAGTTTTCATTCCAATCCCAAAGAACGGCAATGCCAAAGAATGTTCAAACAATCACACAATTGCTCTCAACTCACACGCTAGCAGAGTAATGCTCAAAATTCTCCAAGCCAGGCTTCAACAGTATGTAAACTGTGAACTTCCAGATGTTCAAACTGGATTTAGAAAAGGCAGAGGAACCAGAGATCAAATTGCCAACACCCGCTCGATCACAGAAAATGCGAGAGAGTTCCAGAAAAACATCTGCTTCTGCTCTATTGACTAGGCCAGAGCCTTTGACTGTGTGGATCACAACAAACTGTGGAAAATTCTTAAAGAGATGGGAATACCAGACCACCTTACCTGCCTCCTGAGAAATCTGTATGCAAGTCAAGACCCAACAGTTAGAACTGGAAATGGAACAGCTGCTGCTCCTGCTAAGTCACTTCGGTTGTGTCTGACTCTGCGCAACCCCATAGACGGCAGCCCACCAGGCTCTCCCGTCCCTGGGATTCTCCAGGCAAGAACACTGGAGTGGGTTGCCATTTCCTTCTCCAATGCATGAAAGTGAAAAGTGAAAGTGAAGTCGCTGAGTTGTGTCCGACTCTAAGCAACCCCATGGACTGCAGCCTACCAGGCTCCTCCAACCATGGGATTTTCCAGGCAAGAGTACTGGAGTGGGTTGCCATTGCCTTCTCCTGGAACAACAGACTGGTTCCAAGTAGGGAAAGGAGTACATCAGGGTTGTATACTGTCACCCTGCTTATTTAACTTATATGCAGAGTATATCATGCAAAATGCTGGGCTGGATGAAGCACAAGCTGGAATCAAGATTGCTGGGAGAAATATCAATAACCTCAGATGTGCAGATGACACCACCCTTATGGCAAAAAACAAAGAACTAAACAGCCTCCTGATGAAAGTGAAAGAGGAGAGTGAAAATGTTAAAAAGTGAAAATATTAAAACTCAACATTCAGAAAACTAAGATCATGGCATCTGGTCCCACCACTTCATGGCAAATAGATGGAAAACAATGGAAACAGTGACAGACTTTTATTTTCTTGGGATCCAAAATCATTGCAGACAGTGACTGCAGCCATGAAATTAAAAGACACTTGCTCCTTGGAAGAAAAGCTATGACCAACCCAGACAGCATGTTAAAAAGCAGAGACATTACTTTGCCAACAAAGGTTCATTTAGTCAAAGTAATGGTTTTTCCAGTAGTCATGTATGGATGTTAAGAGTTGGACCATAAAGAAAGCTGACCACCAAAGAATTAAATCTTTTGAACTATGGTATTGGAGAAGACTCTTGAGAGCCCCTGAACTGCATGGAGAGCCAAGCAATCAATACTAAGGGAAATCAGTCCTGAATATTCATTGGAAGGACTGACTGATGCTGAAGCTGAAACTCCAGTACTTTGGCCACCTGATGCGAAGAACTGACTCATTAGAAAAGACTATGATGCTGGGAAAGATTGAAGGCAGGAGAAGGGGACGACAGAGGAAGAGATGATTGGATGGCATCACTGACTGGATGGACATGAGTTTGAGCAGGAGTTGGTGACGGACCAGGAAGCCTGGCATGCTGCAGTCCATGGGGTCACAAAGAGTTGGACACAACTGAGCGACTGAACTGAACTGAGAAAGTAAAAAAGCTGACTGTTGAAATAAAGAGTAGTTAGCAAGAGAGCCAAGAAAACCTCTTAAAACAGAGAGAAAAAGGGACATGAAAAATATGGAGAAAGAAATAAAAAGACAGATAGAGGGGGTCAATTCAAGAGGCCCACCATCTAACTCATAAGAATTTTAGAAAGAGAGAATAGAAAAAATAGAAGAAACTTCCCCTGAAAAGACACATGACTTTTCAGACTGAAAGGGTCACCTGGATGAATGAAAAACAGTACATCAAAAAAATACCCATGTGAAATCT
Organism: Odocoileus virginianus; assembly: GCF_023699985.2. Classification (NCBI taxonomy): domain Eukaryota; kingdom Metazoa; phylum Chordata; class Mammalia; order Artiodactyla; family Cervidae; genus Odocoileus; species Odocoileus virginianus. The sequence goes on from NC_069682.1 coordinate 35,363,236, forward strand.
CAGAACATCAGTGATAAATGCTTCTAGGAGGAACAAACAGGTCACAAATAAGAATTTGCTGTAGCATTTGCATGGGCTATGCTGGATGTTAGAAATCATCAGAACGAGGCTTACTAAGACTTGAGGAAAATCATTTTGAATGCAGAAATTAATATCAAGATTATTAGTCAAGAGTGAAGACAAAACAAAGTCATTCTTGACATTCAAGGACTCAAAAGTTTTTTCTACATACCCTTTCTGAAGCGGTTACCTAAACCCACACTCCAGCCTGACAAGGGTCAAAACCAAGAAAGAAGAAAGAGTGAACAATTTACAGGGGAATTCCAGTGAAAAGAAATGCCATGATGACCACTGTGCAGCAAGGCCAGAGAGCTGTCAGGCAAAATCTGACTAGTAAGTATACTCCAAGAAGAAAGCCTCTAAGAGAAAAAGCCCTGAAAAAGTAAGGAACCAGATAAGATTACAGATGTGGTGAATGTGTGTTCTCTTTCAAACCAGAAAAAAACAAAGGCAGTCAGAAAGTCCAGGGGAATCAAAGATACACAAAACATGTACAAGTTAGTCATGGATTGTAGAAAAAAAAACAAAACCGAAATGTGGCCTGATTTTGAATAATTTATGATGTGTAAGGAGAATCCATTTGACATTTCTGGTAAGAAAATTTTACTTTCACTGTCTTAAGTGTTCTTTTCTTGAACCAACAAACAATAAAATGTAATCAGAATATAGCAATGAATGATATTTATTATGTAGCTATTATAATGCAATTACTCTTCATACTTTTCAGCCATTGGAATCAACCTATGAAGAATGGATGTCTTAATTATGTTAACACAAGTAAACACAACTGTGATGAGTGTTGTAAAAAGCAAGCATTGACTAACAGAAGTTGTGAGATGGAAGGGGAAGGAAAGACAGGTTAAGGTACAGAGCACTAATGCATACTTGTACACACTTCTCAGTACACACAGATCAGTCAAGCGATATCATTGAAAGATGATAATCAATGTAGAGGAGTTCAGGACTATCATTGCTATTTTCACAGTAATTAATAAAGAACCAAAAACAGTAACAGAATGATCAAAACGTGATAGTGGGGTCAGCAAGTGTAATTACCATTTATCACAGCAGGAATCAACAGATGCTATCTGAGCATGCTAGATCAGGAATGACCCATTTAAGTGTACTGTTTAGTGACAGAGATATAGCTGACTCCCTGGAGAACTTTAAAATATTTGCACTAGTTGCCCTTGAAGACAGAACTGCGGATGAAGAGGTGAAGGTAGCAGAGACCTGCCAAGCTCTTTCACAGGATGTGGTTTTCGTTAGTCATGTCCACATCTTATTCTGATACAACTGAAAAGTTACTTGGTGTGTATGGATTGTTTTCAGCAATCACACACAGTTTAAGAAATCTTTCTGCCAGCCCAGTCATAAATAAGACAATGTCACTAGGACAGGTCCAGAAATGAAAAATGGTAAATAAACCTCCCATGCCGCTCTGTACCTGAAGCAAGCCTGTCCCAGACTAACTTTGGGAGCCTCTGCTCTGGTCCTGGGGGATGGTGGGGGCCTCTCCTGACCACACCATGCTCAACTCTCTTACCTGGCTTTATTTTCCTTGTAGCACTTAGCATTCTCTGAAATGACTCATTCATCTGCTTACTTGTTTATTGTCTATCTCCTCCACTACACTCTGAGCTCCATGAGGGAGGGGTCTGTCTCCATCACTGCTGTGTGTCCACTGCCTAGAATGCTGACCAGCACACAGTAGGTGCCCAGAAACCACTAGTGAAATGAATACACCAATGAAGAGAATGAACAGACAGACAAACTTGGGGAAGGAGTGTTGCCTCCTAGACTGAGACCCACATGACTTGCAAGAATTGCAGGTACACATGTCTATGAACCTCTGCCTCCAACGGTAGGTGCAGGGAAGCCCCTGCCTGATTTTGGCTCCAGAGTCAGAACTGTCCAGGTGGTAAGACTTTCCATTTTCCAGAAAGTGAGAAACTTAGCACTTTCAACTGGTTCTTGCTGCAGCAGAACCCTCAGCACCAAGCCACCCCAGCGGCTTCAGGTCTCATCTAATTTTAGATCTTAGCATTCATGTATGTTCCACCAGCTTACCTGGCCAAGGACCCTGGTCCTGAGTAAATCTGGGTGGTGTGATTGGCTAGTTCCTCCTCATCTTTCTCCAGAGGCAGGAAGTGAGAATGCCTGTGTGCCTTACACCCGAATTCCCATGGCTTTCCAAAGATCTGCCTTTGGTTTGAGGCATACAGTTTCTCCTGGCAACTAAGATTTGGGGATCAGCCTTCATATTGCTGTTGGTGGTGGTGGTGATATTATTATTCGTTTGAGCAGATCAACATCACTGACCTGTGAAGCATGGGGAAAATCCCATGTCCTACAGCACTGTGAGGCCATCTCCTTACCAAGGGCCACGCTGGGCCATCTCTCAACATCTTGGTGTTTGTAAGAATGGGCTTTGATCCCTGCTACTCAGATGGTGGCACCTGGACCACTGGCCTCTCCTCAGAGCTTGTTAGAGACGCAGGATCTCAGCCCCGGCCACACCCAGATCTACCGAATGTGCACTTTAACAAGGTCCTTGGATGATTCACATACATGTTACAGTATGAGAAGCACTTATGAAGTTCATCTGCTTAGAGCTTGGGGCATTAAAAAAATACACATGCCCTTTCCTTAACGTGAAAATGTGGAGCTGGGAGGGCTTGGCGACATCTCTTAACAGAAACAGAAGAATTCAGAACTTAAACCCAGTGCTAACACCTTTCTGGGCTATTCTCCCTGGCCCCTCTCATCCCCATCTTATGCACTGTCCATCATTGAGCAGTTGACACTTTCCACTCAAATCCTAACAACCCACCTTTTCATTACCACGGCATCATGACTGCTACCACTAGAGTCCAATCATTAGGCTCCTCGAGGGCACCTCAAAACACTAATTTCATCCTCCACTAACTCTATGACATGAGCACAATCATTTGACAGATGAGAAGAATATGCTCATTTTCTCCACATTTTGCTCTCTCCTGCCTCCAAACTGTTACATCACCACAGATGGCTACCTCTTCCTCTTCCCCCCACTGTTAGCAAAATTCCCAGGGGTCACCTTCAAAGTGTACATTTCTCATGAGGTCTTTCAGATCACATCCCCTGGGCTCTAAGACACTTGAATTATTTGTTTACTCCACACACGTGTGGGTGCCTCCTGGTGCCCTTAAAGGTGCCAGGGCCACCAGGTCACATGTGACACAGTGCTTGTTCCTCTCTCGGGGAGCTGAGACCACCCAGTTACAAATTCAGGGTGAGGGGTGTACAGCATGCCGATAGCCTGACCACGGAGGTCTCGGTCACACCAGCCTCCTCCTTGTCCTTCACCCTTCCCGCCTCCCTGGTTGAAGGCTTACTTGTCACTTCACACCCTTGGGTTCTGGGGGTGTTCATCATGCATTTCCCATTTGAACTTATTTAGTCACAGGGTCACAGCATCTCCTAAGTCAACTCCTGACCTCCTGCCTTCAGAGCTCTCCCCAGACTGAGAGCAGAGGGTGTTCAGTTTACTGAATGAAGGTTTTGTGGGGGTGAGGGGGGCTGTGTTGCTGATGGCTACATTTTCCAGGTTAGTAACTGATATTTCCCGCCTAACCACAGTTCATTTGGGAAAATGATAAATCTTCATTGTATACTCTGCTCCTCAGACAAACGGACTCCAACACAGCGAGAGCAGGAGATGGAACACACCCTCGTGTCCGAACATCAAGCTGTGAGTTGTTCCTCCGAGTAGCTAGTCGTCATCATATCAGACCTTCCAGAACACGGTTTTGCAGAGCAAGCACACACTGTGGTACTCTGTGAATTTGTATCATAAAGACACTTTTCTACCAATGCACAGCAACGCAAACTGTTTACCCCGATCTAGGTATCTCGGTGAATCAAGGCACACTCTCTGTGCGTAAACCCTGAATTACCTAACCATACATCTCCACAGTGAGCCTCTCGGTACACTGATAGCTGCATTTGCCTCACCCGCCTCCTGGGGCAGAGCCCAGAGGAGCGAAGCTTGAAACTGTTCACAGTTTAAAACTATGAAGAAGCCCAGCTCCCGCCCAAAAGCAAACCACGTTTCCATGTCCCTCTTCTCGTGAGGCCTTGCATTTGTGCTTCTAAAGTTTGCTGGCAAGAGGTATCAGCTTTGGTGGCAGATGTGTATTACTCCTTGGCCATCCACTTTCTGTCCAGGAGATGGTGAAGGACAGGGAAGCCTGGCATGCTGCAGTCCATGGGGTCGCAAAAAGTCAGACATGACTGAGCGACTGAACAACAAGATCCCCTTTCTGCTGAGGATGAGTTTATTCTGGCAAGAAAGACACAAACTGGGGAGCCAGAAATCCTAGGGAGGGGCTTTCTACTGCCTGCCAGGCTGCTTGACAGAGGTTACTTCTGTAGAGACCACCTGGGTGACCTCTCTCCATCAGCTCAACCAGCTAGGGATGGGAAAGAGCATGTGAGTCCTTGTTTGCAAAGGGTCTCTTCTAAAAGAAAGTCAGATCTCTGAGGGGCTTGTGCCTAAAGATCTCAGTGCAGCCTTGAGCTCATTTCCTGGATCCAACTGAGAGACAGAGCCCGGGAGGACTCAGGCCCAAACACTTCGAACTAGCAAATACTAGCCAGTCTCAGCAGAATTGGCTCCTGGTGGAAAAATCTGTTTTCCAAACCCCATCCTACATGACCCATAAACTGTTAAACAGTAACCCAGACAACGCAGGGGGAAGTGAAAAAGGGCTGTTACATACACTCAGCCAGACCATACAGCCGCGAGCTAGACTTAGTAGAAATGCAAGGAGATCACCCATGGGTAAGATGTCAGTTTACAGAATGACAATAAAGCAAGAATGGGAACTGAGGACACCAAAGAGAAACAGGTCATCCGTTCCATGTCCAGAGTAGTTTTATCCTCTTAGCCGGACTCTTCATAAAGCCAGGACTCATCACACTTAAGCACCAATTCAAACCATGCTTGAGAGATTTTTGTAAATCTTTCAAACCACAAACATTATTCTTAGATGCATTTTAAAAATCCTTGTCTTGGACTGCTGTGGTGATACAGTGGATGAGAATCTGCCTGCCAATGTAGGGGATACAGGCTGGATCCCTGGTCCAGGAAGATCCCACCTGCCGTGGGGCAACTAAGCCGGTATGCCACAGCTACTGAGCATCCGTGCCCAGAGCCTGTGCTCCCCAACAAGAGAGGCCACCACGTGAGGAGCCCACGCACCATGGAGAGTAACTCCCACTCGCCACAACCAGAGAAAGCCCGCACAGCAAAAAAGACTCACTGCAACCCCCCAAAAAAGTCCTTGTCGGAATTGTACAAATATAAAGTACACTTAACACAAAACAAGGTGGCATTATTCCTATTAATGATAATGTAAATATAGGTAAATGAAGAAACTTACAAGGTATGATGCATGAGAGCAGTCAGAAAACCTGAGAAAGTAAATTCCAAGCATCAAATGCATTCACCCACATCCCAAACATTCTGCTATAAAGTGAAACTAAAAAGGGGTCCTGGCTACTGACATGGGGTCCTACTGGACAGAAACCTTTGAAAACATACATAGAAAAATTGAGGGATTTTGAATTAAAAGGCTAGAGGACATTTTGAAACAGAGGAAGACAGAAGTGAAGCTACTGAATTTTCATCCCCTGTGCTCCTTGCCATCCTCAGAGGCACAATTCATAGAGGGACCCCACCTGGTCTCAGCAATAGCAAGGGAGGCCGAGCGGCTGACCTGTGATCAGGGCAGTGGGATGTGAGCCATTAACAGCGAGGCCTTGGACTCAAAACACCATCCACCCCAGTTTCCAAAGTGATTCGCAAGAGAACAACAGTCACCAGGCCAGGCGGCTCGAGAGGCAGGTAAGTAACCATCCCACGTCTCTGGGTGTCTCTCTGTCCTGTTTCTTGGCCGGGGACACCGAGGCACCAGGAGATGAGGTGGTCAACTCAGCTTCCTCCCAGTGCTGTTAGTATCCGGAGATGCCAGGACAAGGTTTTCTTTCTGCAGTAACTTCACGAGTACATTTCCATGGGGAACACTCTCACCATTTCAGATCACGACGAAAACATGGCCTAGCACCCAAGGACTAAGGATTTGCGGCCCCACAAATATAAATAAATTCATGAGCTAACAAACTGGATCATCATTTATAAAAGCCACTAAAAGATGATCCAATGATCTGTTTAAAAACCTTTGTTTTACCCAGATTTGGAAAACAGACAACAGTCAAGTCTCTCATTCAGGCCACAGTGGGTTGAAATGGTCCTTAAGTGACTGAGGTTGAACGGGGTGGGTGTGTAGATGCACAGTGGAGGCCCGCCAGCCCCCGCTGGCTGCGACCTCACCCAGCGCTCTTCCCTCCTTGCATCTCACTTACGGGCCCCACTGCTGGTCCACGTCTGCTCCTCTCTGCACGAGAACCGGGATGGCTTCGTGGTGTTGGTTCATGGCTGCCAGGCTCAGGACGGGCCGGTCTTGGTTGTCACTGCAGTTGGGGTCGGCTCCCTGCCACGTGGGGAAAGGGACAAACTCGCACAAGAGCCTGTGTGCCGTGGCACCTGCCTGCCCTCCTAGTAGCAAGTCCCTGACAGAAGTAAACTGCTTAACTCAGGAGACAGGAGAAGCAGGCAGCCCAGGACCAGTTCTGAAGACAGAGCTGCCGTGTCACATGGGTGATGGACTCGAGTTCCTGTCCCTCCCACCTCCGCTCCCCACCCAGCAGGAGGCGCCCCCAGAGAGACCACTCTGCTTCTTCAGGAGACAGGAAGCTCGCACAGGGTCACAGACCACGGGTTCTGTCCCCGAGCCTGCAAGTTATTGGGGTTCCTATGCACTTTTTGGCCTATTTTTTTTTTTTTTTTGCTATAAAAATTAGCAACAGGTAACAGTGTGAAGTGGTTTTTTTTTTTTAATGTGGATCATTTTGTTAAAGACTTTATTGAATTCATTACAATATTGCTTCTGTTTTACGTTTTGGATTTTGGGTCACAAGGCATGTGAGATCTTAGCTCCCCCACCAGGGATGGAACCTGCACCCCCTGCATTGGAAGGAGAAGTCTTAACCACTGGACCACTGGGGAAGTCCCTACTGTGCAGGTTTTGACTAGCTACTGGGCCCGCTGCCCGGACAATTTCTGATTAATCGGCTCTGTGAGTGTGCCCGAGACGGGGCAGAAGGCCGGCTGTCCTCACCTCATCCAGCAGCTGCTCCATCACAGATACTCTTCCCTCCCCTGCGGGTCCAACCTCCTTCAGCAGAAGCCTGTCTTCAGGCTGCAGGAGCACAGAGGTTGGTCATTTGTGCAGCCGCAGAGTATTTTTACCGGCAAGTCCCACTGGCCCAGCTCAACCCTTAGGTCAAATGTCTCCTCTCTGGGTTACATTCGGTCCCAGAGACAGGTGAGCGTGAGCATGTGTGTGCATGTGCCTGTGTGTGATGCGTATGTGTAGGGGTGTGTATGTGTGTGCGTGCGTATGCAGGCGTGTGCAAGTGGTGTGTATGTGGTGTGTAGGAGGTGTGCATGTGTGGTATGTGTGATCCTCAATGGCCAGCAGCACAAGTAAACACATCTAAAGTAAGCCTGGCCGGTCTCTGACGTCTTGCCTGGGGGAAGGACTCCAGACAGACACTCTTTTGTGCTACTAAGGACAAGGATGCAATGAGAAACCTCACAAAAGACTCCAAAAACCCCACACTAGTTTTATTATCAGTGTTTCTAGGAAAAGCAACCAGGTGAACCCTGAAATTGACTCTGTATGTGGTGTCCGTTGCTCAGTTGGGTCTGACTCTTTGCTACTCCATGGACTGTAGCCCACCAGGTTCCTCTGTTCTCGGGATTCCCCAGGCAAGAATACTGGAGTGGGTTGCCATTTCCTTCTCCAGGGAATCTCCCAGGGATCGAACCTGGGTCTCCTACGCTGCAGGCAGATTCTTTACCATGCGAGCTTATGCTTGATAATGTGTTTGAAATCAGCCTGAATGTGAGTACCCGCCTGCGGAGAACGCCTGCTGCAGGCTGGGTGCTGGTGTGTGAGCCGGAGAGGTCCGGGGCTTGGTGTGACTGAGGATGGAGGAAGAACCCGACACTGTCCGTATCCACCTGCATCTTGGGCGGGGCCCCTGGCTCTGGGCTCGTGGTAAGCACCTCTGTTCCTCTTGCCACAGCCAAAGTCGTCCAGCCAAAGGGCAGGATGGTGGGTGAGCAAGGGCACCCATGTCTCTTTCTGTCTCCAAAGCTCTCCTTAAAACTATTCAGGGCCCATATTTGTGGAAAACTATACTCGAACACCTGTGGGAAACCTGGAAAGGGTACCGTCCCTTCATTTGTCAACATGACCTGACAACCAAGGGTCAGCACATGTTTAAGACAAACCAAAAAAAAAAGAAAGATGAGCAGATGGAATTGACCCTAGAGAAAAAGCAAAGGTGGTTCAGGAGACTGGGGAGAACTGTAAAATACTTTCAGTGAATAATCTTGAGAGATTTTAAAGGGTTTTACCCCCATATGGTGGAAACATAGTATATAAAATAAAAGCATTCTTCCATTAAAAAAAATCTCAAAATGGGGTGGGAGGTGACATGTGTATACCTATGGCTGATTCATGATGTACGGCAGAAACCACCACAACACTGGAAAGCAATTATCCTCCAATTAGAAATAAATAAATCTGTAAAAATCTCAACATGAAACACTGGATGCACAGGCTGAAGCATCAAGGAGCATCACGTACCGAAAGCTGCTGCTTCTTCTCTTGAAAGGGTTTGGTCTTGAAATTCTTGCTCCTGGCGACTTTCTCCTCGGTGTCAGGAGCGCCCTGGCTGTAGTCGCTCACTGGAATGACAGGAGTCCAGGACCGAGTGGCGCCCCCCGCCACTTGCCTTGCGTAAGATCCACTCTCCCTCCCTGTGTGCCCCCTTGGAAGTCAGGAGGAGGAAAAGACTTTTATAGAAATTTCTATTTGATGAAACCTGGCGGAAAGGACTCTTGGGGCCAGCCTTCTCATTCCAGAACTAGAGGATGGATGAGAAGGAGGGGAAAAAAAGAAGCTACAGTTTTCAGGCCCCAAACAGTACCCCCTGCCCCAATCTATCTGCAAAGGTCTCACACTTGACTTCCGGGAGGCCAGAGGAGGTAACAGGGCCTGAAGTAACACGTGAAAGTGATAGGTATGGCTGGCCAGCAAACGGTAAGCACTTCTCTGCCGTCCTTGCTGAGTCACTGTGTTGTTTCTGGTCCACCGCCCTTTTTTATTTTTATTAAAAATTTTTTTTTTTGATGGGCACCATTTTAAAAGTCTTTGTTGAATTTGTTACAACACTGTGGCCTCTGTTCTATGCTTTGGTTTTCTGGCTTTGAGGCACATAGGTTCTTAGCTTCTTGACCAGGGATCAAACCCGTACCCCTTGCACTGGAAGAAGAAGTCTTAACCACCGGGACCACCAGGGAAGTTTCCTGGTTTTTCTTTTTTCAATTACTATTTTTCTTCCGGTTTTGTTGAGATATAATTGACATACAGCACTGCCTAACTTTCAGGTGTGCAGCATGATGACTTAGGCCACAAAATAGCGATCACAAGAAGCTTGGTGAACAGCGTCATTTCGTACAGAAACAAAACTAAAGAGGCAGGAAAAAATATTGTTCCTCGTGATGAGAACTCATAGGATTTGTTCTCTTAACAATGTCCATATATAACAGGTCAATGTTTTAAAGTTCCCGGAAAGGGGACAACTCACCCAAGCTGGGCCCGCTGCCAAATAGCCCGTTCGCACCCTCAGTGATGCTGCTCAGGAAGTGGTCGCTGAAATTCATCGCCTTGTTCAGGTAAAAGTTCTGGCCAATGAAAAAATTCATGCATCGTGAACGACGCCACGTCCCAGCAGAAAGAACGGTCTCCCTGCTCACCTGCCCCCCTCTCTCTCTGTTAATGATGGACGGTCAAGTCTGAAGCCTGGCCACCCTTCTGGATAGCTCCCTGATCTCACCATGATGCTTAGTCCATTCTGCCTCTTAAAGGACGCCTCAGTCTGGCCCCTCCTCTCTCACCAGGAACATGGCAACAGCCTCCAAACGGGTTCCTGCCAGCCCCCCTTCCTGCAGCTGCCCCAGCCCCTCTACACAACGTGTATGTAACTGTGCCCTCCCAAGTCTTGGTTGCAGAGTTTGAATCCTGGTGCTGTCACTTACTACCTTAGGAGCCTTGAGCCTCAGTTTCCTCATCTGTAAAGTGGAAATATGACCAGAAGGTAAAATGAGGTTACATGGATGTCTATAAAATCAGGATGGGTGGGACAAAGGCCAGACCTGGAATTCTGATCCACCTGGACCATTGCACAGCGTGGTATCCTGCCCACCCCACCATGGGGCCACCCACTACTTCCTGAGCACAGAACACACAGGCTAAGAAGAAATATACTGTGAACCTGGGGACACCTCTCCCACTTCTGCATGATGGACAACACATTGTAGGTGCTCTTGGTGGCTGCCCAGTTCCCCTAAACCCATTAGTTACCATCCCAGCTGCTACGCTGGCTGCTAACAACTCACGGCTGACCCCTGTCCCCAGCTGCCATCAATAGGTGGATGCTGACTTGCCCCAGTGGTTATGCCCCTCCCCCCACCTCAACTGGGGACAAAGGTGGTATGATTCACATGCCAAAGCTCCTGGTGGGTCAGCTAGAGCCCTTGCCATTCAGCTTCCCACCATCCCCCCAACCCTATCTCCTGCATCCCTCAGTCCCACTCTCCTGAAGCACCTCCCCTCCTAAGTTCTGCTGCAGCCACACAACAGAAATCACAGCACTGAGCACTTTCCTTGGTTTCAGAGCATGTTCACATGCATTCTCCCATGGGATCCCGCTTCCAGCCTCCCTGTAACTTAGGCATGCCCTAGGCATCCATTCTGCCAGGTCATGGCCATGGGCAAGCTCCCACTTCTTTTCTTTGATTCTTCACTCATCTTCTCAATCCATTCGTTACTCTTTTTGTATACTGTGACTTCTTGTCAAATGAAACTAAAGCCGCCAAATTCATCAATTACTGTTGGTCACACACAGGCTCTGTGACAATGTTCCAGTTACCACATAAGAGGGCAGGTCAAGGGATATATGGCCACAAAGTTTGGCTTATTTGTATAGGCAAAGAGGTCAAAGTACATATAGCAAACACTTGTGTCAGCCTTTCACTTAGACTTCAGTGAGTGTAAGTAACCAGAGAACTAAAGGACCAACAGGGTGATAATTCCTGTTCTCATAACATCTTTATGTGCCTGAAAGCTGGCTTCTCTGAGGTTTAACTCAGTTACTTATCTAATTCTATGAAATTGCTAGCCTACAGTTATTGGAAAGTCTTCTTTTCTATGAATTATGTAGAAGCATTTCAATAAATTATAACCTACCCTTTTCTAGGTCAGTCAGTTCTCAAATGAATAACTTTTGACAGTTTTACTCACCTTGTTTGAGACTTGAATATAATTCAGCCTGATGCTGACTTCATAGCCATCCTCATGAACAGTAGCAGAGATGAGCTTGTAAAAAAAGTGAGAGAGAATTCACAACCAGGAGTATGGGACTCAAGGCCCTGAGGCACAACCAAGAAACTCTGAGATGCCAAACTGTACATGTAATCAAGTATTTCACTAACACAAAAGGCAGGAAAAGAGAAACAAAAAACCAGATGAAACAGAACACAAAGAGCAAATGGCAGACACAAATGCATACTTATCTGTAATTCCATTAATCATAAATGAACTAAATCCTCCAATCAAAGAGTCAAGACTGACAGATTGGGTTAAGAAAGCAAGACTCAAATTTATACTCTCTGCAGGAGATATACTTTAATTAAGTCACATAGCTGCAAGTCATCAATTAGGAAAAGGTAACCTGGGGTGGGGGTGGGGGTGGGGCAGGTCCTTGGCAATCAAGGACCAGATATTCAGGTGAGCTACTGTCTCTGTAAGTGCCAGAAGGAATTTAGATCAGTGGGGCTCAGCAAATACTTTAAGGATCAGACACTGAATATTTTAGGTTTTGTGGGCCATTCGGTCCTTGCCATTGTAGTACAAAAGCAGCTAGAGGCAATAACTAAATGAATGAGTGCAGCTGTAATCCAATAAAACTTGATTTACAAAACTGGTATCAGGCCAGATTCATCCCATAGGTCATAGCCTGCAGACCCCTAGACTGGGCCGAAGAATTAACAAACCACCAGAATGGATTATAAAAATAAATTTAGCAATATTTGACAATGACACAGTTTCAATGTTGGCCTAACCTGGTGGCAGAGGAGTGGGTGGGCTAACTTTTAAAGGTTCTTCGAACCTCATGACGGAGGAAAAGTTCTTCTCACAGATGTATCTTTATAATAGCAGTACCCTTGAGATCTGACAGACCTGCTTCAAATCCTGATCCCTTGAGACCCAGAGAGTAGTCCTGGGAAGGTTACCAAGGCTCCCTGAGCCAGTTTTCCTGGATATCAAATAAAGTTTGTTCTGATTATCTATTGCAGCATAAAAAAATCCCAAATTTAGTGGCATCCAGTAACAACCATTTTATTATGTTTGTGGATTCCAAAGGACATGGCATGGAAAGCTTGTCTTGCTCCATGCCTGAGGCCTTGGCTGGAAGGACTCAAGTGGCAAGAGGTGGCTCCATGCTCAGGGCCTCGGATGACCAGGGCCTCATCAGTCATCTGCCTGGCTCCATGCGAGGCAGGACCACGCGAGGACTCGCTTCAGCTGGGGCTGCAGATGGAGGCCCTGTGTGCGGCCACTCGGCATGGCTTGGGCTTCTCACAGTGGGGTGGCCGGGCTCCATGAGAGAGTGCTGGTGGTGAGCATGCCAAGCAGGGGAAGGCTTGCATGACCACACCTCGGGAGGCCCAGGCATCACTTCTGCCACAGTCTGTCAGTCAGACAATCACAAGCCCACCCAGACTCAAGGTGAGGGGACGCAGACTCCATCCTCTGAAGGGCATGTTTTCAAAACTGCCACAAGGTGAGGCTACCCACTGTAGGTCTATTGAGAGGACTAGAGATGGAGGACCTGATGCAGGTACTGACTACAAATTACCTGGTAACTCTTATGGCCTTAGTGAAAAGGGGTGGGATCTAGTGCCAATGTGGCTATACTACACTATTCTTTCATTACAGTCTAACCCTCCATTCCCTTCCCTAGGGGATCTTCCCGACCCAGGGATTGAACCTGGCTCTCCTGCACTGTGGGCAGACTCTTTACCATCTGAGCTACGAGAGAAGTCCCACACACAACCCTACCTAACCCTAACCAGTTAGGTACAATGGTTCTGACTCAGAATCCCACAGCCTGGGGCATCTAGAAGCATGAGACGTTCACAATGTACCGTTTTGAGTCAGGTGCCCAGAACCCTGGGACAAGACTCGGATAGCAAGTGATTGAAGGAGGCAGAGCTGTGAGGAGGACAATGAAGAGGCATGGAAAGCAGGAAAGGGGAAGGAAAAAGGGCAAGCCATGTGAAGTTTCAGGACAATCAGTGGGGGCAACCTCAGCCCGATCCTGCGGGACGGTCGGTGTGGAAGTTCCACTCAGAGTTCACCCACCTTTCCCATCCTGGGTTCTGCAATCAAGGCTCGGAATTCGGGGTTGTTCTGAGCATAAGACCGGAGGTGAGCGGAGATGTGGTCCACCTGCTTTCTCCAGTATCCTGAAGAGGAGAGAAGACCGAGCACACAGGTAATTCCTCTGAGGTGAAGGCAGAGAAGGACCAGCACGCCACGAATTCTCAGAGACGGCTTCTCTTGGCCAAACTCTGTGATGGTTTTTACTTACTGAACCTCGACTATGTACTAGAGTAAGTTCCATTTTTTTTTTGTTCCTGGTTAATTTTTTTTTTTGCACATGATGAATCATAGAATGGTCTTCCCTGGTGGCTTAGGTGGTAAAAGAATTTGCCTGCAATGCAGGAGAACTGGGTTTGATCCCTGGGTCGGGAAGATACCCTGGAGAAGGGAATGGCTACCCACTCGAGTATTCTTGCTTGGAGAATCCATGGATAGAGAAGCCTGGTAGGCTACAGTCCATGGGGTTACAAAGAGTCAGACACAATAGGCAACTAAGAACAATCATAGAATACTACAGAATTCCAATGGAACATTTTGATTGCCATATCTGGGGTCTTTTTATTTTATTTATTTTATTTTTTTGGCTGTGCCGTCAGGCATGGGGAACCTTAGTTCACCGACCAGGAATCAAACCTGTGGCCCCTGCATCGAGGGTGTGGAGTCTCAGCCACTGGACCACCAGGGAAATCCCAAGTCTTTTTCTTTTACTCTTTTAAAATTAAGCATATTGAGAAACAACTTATTATTAAAAATGCACCTTTTTTAAAGGTACAGTCTGAGTCTTGGCAAGTATATATGCCCCGTCGACATGCAGAATGTTTCTGAAAAGCTTCCTTTTGCCTCTGTCCAGTCTGCACAGGATTTGCAATAATTCTAATTCATTGCCACCACTTAAGACTTGAGAAATTTCACATGTGTTTGTTCTCTCATCCACAGGTGGGTGACACATGGCAGCACTAGGCCTGCCCTTCTGTGTGGGCTCAGCTGCCTGGGCCCAAGGAGCAGCTGCCTGCTCTGGATGGGGCAGGGCCCTCCTGCTGGCCATAGCTCCCGCTGGAGGGGATGTTAAGGCCTAAGGATAATAGTGAACGATGTGGTAGAAAGCAAGTATGAGGCGCCTAGAGACAGGAGTTAAACCACAGGCTGGCCAGCTTACCAAAGAGAACCACAGAAATAAACAGTTAAGCAAGACAAGCTCTCTTGAAGTCTGAAAAATATCTCAAACACTGACCTCAAGAACTATCCTTAAAACTGACCTCAAAAACTAAAAAAAAAAAACCCTCACATTTAATTGGATCAATCTGTAGAGCAGTTTACACCCTTAGAGCACTGTGGAAAGTAATAAAGCAATCAGCCAGCAGTACGTGGAACTTGAAGGCTGGCGGTGGTCAGGGAAAGAGACCTCGCCAAAGCCACACAACTCAAAGGTCCACTACTGATGAACAAACACAACAGAATATCATTCAGCTATAAAAAGAGGATGAATATTGAAACATGCTACATGGACAAACTTGGAAACATTATACTAATTGAAAGACTGATGCTGAAGCTATAATACTGTGGCCACCTGATGCGAAGAGCCAACTCATTAGAAAAGACCTTGATGCTGGGAAAGATTGAAGGCAGGAGAAGGAGGCAACAAAGGACAAAACAGTTGAATGGCATCACGGACTCAATGGACATGAGTTTGAGCAAGCTTGGGGAGATGGTGACGGACAGGGAAGCCTGGCGTGCTACAGTCCATGGGGTTGCAAAGAGTCGGACATGACTGAGCGACTGAACAACAAAGTGAAAGAAGCTGGTCACAAAAGGCATCATGTATTTCCACTTACACACCCAGAATAAGCAAATCCATAAGGATAGAAATAGATGAGTGGTGATTACACCCTTGGGGGGGCGGTGTAGAGGGTGGTGCTTATTGCATACGGGATTTACCTTTAAGGAGATGAAAATGTGGCAAAGGTGAGGAAGAGCGGTGATGGTTGTACAATACTGCTCATGTACTAAATACTACCGAATTATACCCTCTAAAATGGAGAAGACGGTGACATTCATGTCAGGTGAACTTTACCACACTAAAAAAAAAAGAGCTGATGGCAGACAGCAACAGTGATGCAGACTACCAACATTTGTACATTAGTATACAAAGTCTTCCATGCTATTTCATTTACAAACTAGATAACGGGGTTAGGAGTCAAAACACGCTAAATGTTTAAGCAAGTGTTATCATTCATTCAGAGCAAATTTACTTGGAAACAGAAAAATAAAGGCACTTCCTGTATATAAAAAAATGAAAGGAAGAAAAGGAAATTCTCTTTCACTGAGAGTGTGAGTGCCCTGCAGAGAAGTGTTTGTCTCACCTCTCCCCGGGCTGACGGCTGTGAGGAGAGGCTTGTGGTCACTCGTCTTCTCCTGCCTCTGCTTCTGGGAAGCCACCTCCAGCTCCTTTTTGGCCAGGAGGGTCCCCGACGGGTAGAACAGGCCGGTGGTCTGTGTGCCCACATCCCTCTTGGGCCCAGCGTCAGGCCTGGGCAGAGGAACGTTTAGGGGCTGCCAGACAGGTCGAGGCTATGTGAGCAAGACAGGAAACGTTAAAAGAAATTATAACATAAATTTTCATTTTCCATTTTACTCACAGAAAACAGTCCTAATCAGAAGCAAAAGTAACTCTTAAAAAAAAAAAGTAACTCCAAAACACTACTTTGAACTAAAAAAAAAATGTTTTCAGGTCTTGCTTTATCTTCCCTGCTTGTTTTTCCCAGTAATGCCCAGTCTGATCTGTGAAGCCAGCCCCACCTCCTGGCCACTGACTGTCCTACTGCCTGAGGCCTGGAAGAAATCCATCCTCTCAACTCTACAATCCAGTGGACCATCAACACTCAGCTACGGGGCACCAGCATTTTCTCCGAGACACTCTCCATCCTCTGGGCCTGGGGGACTGAGAGGACGACTATGTAATGCTCTATATGTTGCACACTGCACAAGAGCACTGCATCTAAATGGGTGATATTCACGTGGTGGATGCTATATGTTTGGATATTAGGACAATTTTTCTGGTAGATGGAAGAAAATGTCCAACAAAATTAGTAAATTACAATCAACTTCCAACAGATGGCAGTCAAGTGTCTTAAGGAAAAAACAATGTATCTCATTTGCACAAACATGCCACCTGGGTTATTGGCAGTTGTGGGATCTGTGTTTTAATCTGGGTTAAGAAGGCATGGTGGCTCAGACAGTAAAAGAATCTGCCTGCAATGCAGGAGACATAAGAGACTCAGGTTCAATCCCTGGGTCAGGAAGACCTCCTGGAGAAGGGCATGGCCACCCACTCCAGTATTCTTGCCTGGCGAAGTCCATGGACAGAGAAGCCTGGTGGGCTACAATGGGGTCGCAAAGAGTTGGACATGACTGAAGCGATTAACAGGACTTAGGCTTAAAAAGGCATGAACTCCCTAAAATGGAGGCAAAGTTGTTGAGTGTATGTGCGATCTCTCTACAAATGATCGATCTTCACAAATTCTTCTGATGAAAAGAAGAATGTAAAGAGGAGAACAGACCTGAAAAATCTTTCTGTAGCTCAGACAAATCCATAAATGGCTGACATGAAGCTGGTTAGAGATTAAGTCCTTCTGAAAATAGCCTTGGGAGATTTTCCTCAAATATGCTCAGTTGTTATAAGTGGCAAAAGCAATTTTATGTACCCCAGTATAAGTTTTCTAAAACTTAAAAGAGCAGGGGGAAATTTCTTTGTGTGCTACATAAGAAATGCAAGAGAAAAAAATACATTTTATCCCATGTATTTTAAATCTCCCTAATGATATCTATTAGGGCTTCCCAAGTGGTGCTAGCGGTAAAGAACCCGCCTGTTAATGCAGGAGACATGAGAGATGTGGGTTTGATCCTGGGTCAGGAAGATTCCCTGGAGAAGGGTATGGCAACCCACTTCATTATTCTTGCCTGGAGAATCACATGGACAGAGGAGACTGGAGGGCTACAATCCATACGGTCGCCAAGAGTTGGACATGAATGAAATGACTGAGCACGCGCGCAATGACATCTATTGCCTTGCATATGTGGTTAGGCCTCAATTTAGTGTAGATAAATGCATATCTATGAATATCTGCCTGATATGAATATCTAAGAATATGATATCTATGAATATCACATCTATTCATATAGATATGAATATCTATAAATGCATATCTTTGAATCCCAAAGCAGTCAATGTGTTGAAAACATAAACTGGTTGAACTTATTTGTATACCTAGTTAAAGTCCACGAGAAGGGTCTAAGTGTTTTGGCTCTCGTCCCCTGGGCTGGCTCACAGGGTCGGGCACACAAATTCAGAGTCAAAACCCCGTCCCGGGACCAGGTCTTACTAGCGTGGAGGCCTCACCTCAGCAAACAGGCCAAGTTCTCCAGCAGCTAGAGCCAGGCTGCTCTCCACGTAGGGTCGTGCCAAGGACCTCACATAAAGGCCACAGGAGCCACAGAAGCGAGCAGATGGGTGATTGCTGGCCCCACATTTAAAGCAAACTGAGTAGCAAGTCGGAACACTAGGCTAGAGGACAGAAAATACTTTCAAATTTTCATGAATATTAGAGATACAGTCTTCCCATATAGCTTACGCCCATCCCATACAATCTGCAGCCATCAAAAGAAGAAAGACCAATACTCTCTTGACCCTGCAGTTCTACCTTCTAGAATTTTTCCTGCAGATGAACAAATACATTAAGAAGTATATCCAAGACCATTCCCTGCAGGATTGTGGATTCAGAGCAAGTAATGGGAAACAGCTTAAATGTCTAGCTCCAGGGGATGGCCTGAACCTATCACAGTACACAGAGATAGCGTAATGTTATGAAGTCATG
Source organism: Odocoileus virginianus (assembly GCF_023699985.2). Lineage (NCBI taxonomy): Eukaryota > Metazoa > Chordata > Mammalia > Artiodactyla > Cervidae > Odocoileus > Odocoileus virginianus. The sequence goes on from NC_069682.1 coordinate 35,381,792, forward strand.
GAGAAAATAAGAAGGTTACTGACAGGATACATTGCCAGGTGCAAAGCACTGGGTCAGTGTTCATATTAAACTACAGTTACTTAGTTATGCCTCTGATGGCTGAAAGCAGACCTCAGAAGCTGAGTGCCAGTGATGACTTCTTGGATAGGAGCCAAGGGACTAGGATGAGGAGAGACTAGCCCTTCACACGATACCTCCTACACTATTTACATGAGACATTCCCAGAAATAATTCTGAGTGCTTTATTAAAAAGGTAAGCAGATAATTCATAGAAAAAGAAACAGCAAGAGTCAATATATGAGTGAAAAGGTTTAACCTCAAAGAAATGCAAATGAAAATGGCAATGAGACACCTTCTCAGTTTGAGAGAACTAATGGTCTCTGTCTCCAGATTCTTAAGTAAGCAGATTGTTGGTGCTGAATTGCTAAGTCGTGCTGATTCTTTTGTGACCCTATAGACTGTAGCCTCCCAGGCTCCTCTGTCCATGGGACTTCCCAGGCAAGAATACTGGAGTGGGTCGTCATTTCCTTCTCCAGGGGATCTTCCTGACCCAGGGGTCAAACCCACATCTCCTGCTTGACAGGCAGATTCTTTACCACTGAGCCACCAGGGAAGCCCAGCTAAGCAGGTGCTTTGACCCACATCCCAAGAAGTGGTTTCTGCCTGGGTGTGGAGGAGGAGGCACCTGGCCTGGGGTGGCTGAGGCACAGAGAAGCTGTTTTAAAGCCCCCGCAATGGCCCCACATCAATCACCAGGCAAGCCTCCTCTGCTCACTTGTGGACAGGCGGACATGGACCCACATGGGCAGGTCTATGCAATGTCCTCCCGAATCCAGAAGGGAAGAGAGCCCTGAACCGCTGCAAACCCTGGAAGTAAGGTATTTCTGCTCAAGTAAAACTATGATAGCCTCACCAATGAATAAGTTAGAACAAAGAGCACACACACATTCCTTTGCGGAAAATCAACAAGATGAGAACAACCCCCCGAAACAGTCAGAGAGCTGTATTTTTGCAGCGGCCCCAAGGAAGCAAGGAATTTTCTTCTAAATTGGCTGGAAAATGCCGACTTCTCTGTGGAATTATTAGGCCAGGGCGAGTCACCTGGAAGTCATCATTTCATACACATGAAACAGATCATCTACATAGAACCTAATCACTGGACTTGAATTGCACTTCAATTCCTTCATTTTACTCAAGATAGGCTGGAGGGAAACACAAGCAATGGTGCCCACCACTTGCTAAACTTCAAAAAAGAGCAGGCACACAGTGGAACTGAGTCTTTTTTGGATTAAAGCCTCACTTCACTAAAGTGCTGAAAATGCACTTATTTTTGCTTAAAATAACACAGTCATTGCCAGCACTTTTGCTTTTCAGCTTGCTTTCCTAGGACAAGAAATTTGGAACTTGGCAATGTAGTACAAAACCAGTACACATACATTTTGCTTACTTATAGGCTATAATCTAAGGGAATCTGAAGTGTTTTACTGAAATAAAGCTTAAAATTTTTCTTAAAGAAATTAATTTTAAAGAAAAACCAAAACAGACATGCCTGCCTGTGAGTGACACATGAACGACTCCTGGCCACTGGGGCCCCACTGGCTGCGCCAGCTTCCACACAAAGTCACTAAATGAAATTCTAAGAAACTGCCGACTTGATGGACTCCTCCTGAAGACTCTGAAGACAGTTGTGTGTTGGTGAGAGTGCAGTGTCCTCTCCACACACACAAATGCTGCTTTCAGTGTACCATGAGTCACTTGTTGCGGTCTCTCCCCTCTCCTCCCCAGCAAACTTCCTTCCCCGTCTCTGCAGACTATATTTCTCATCATCAACAATGCACATTTATCGACCACCGAGATAAAGGACGGCGCGTGCGGTCAACCCACCTCTTGCGGCGAGGACGGCAGGGTCCCCTCGCAGGAGACGCAGTATCTCAGCTGAGCCGGGTTCCCGGTGCCGCAGTCGCGGCAGATCACTCTCTCCTTGAAAACAGGGAAAGAGACCTGTGTGTTTCCACGGTGCTTCTCTAATCTCTTCAGAGAAACACGTTCATTCTTCCTCCCATTCATCTGAGTAACGTAGTAATGCCAGGACAAAAAGGGTGTTAATAACGTGAAATAATATGAGAGGCATCTACCAACGTGAAGCAGTCAAATATCCTGGTGATTTCAACATCTAAAACTTATTTTTGAATTAACTTACATGGAACACAAGTTTGAATACACACACACACACACCATGCAAAAAAGGAAGCCATATGCTGTGTTAATTTAAAGTGGCATCTGTAGGTTGATTCAAGTTTTAGGTTATATTTTGAGGCATGATACTTTGAAAGCCAGGATTGAGAAGTTTCATATCTACTTAATCATGCTTTTTTTTTTTTAATCCCTTCTCTTATCAGTACTTTAAGTCCAATAAATCAAAGTCCTTCCCCTCTACAACACACACACACACACACAAAAGTGTTGCTATGAGAAAACAGCTGTGCAAAAAAATCATCAAGCAGTCTTTCCAGTTCATCAGCCAGCTAGAGACCCTATACTAACACCAGACCCTGAAACTGGATTGGTTTAGAAATTATTACAACAGAAATAGTGCCTGACAAATGAACATAGTTTTAAAAGAAACAAACCCCGAAATGAAAAACAAAAAAAACCTGAAAAAGAGTATTCATCTGGCCTTAGGAAGGCAAACTGACTTTTTCACGTTGCTTCCGTGCGAGTTGTTTTGTTTTTTTTCAGTGTTGAATCTGTACTACTGGGTAGGCTGTCCATCTCTGGCTTCAACAATACACAGGAAGACCCAAGACAAGCAAAAGATGGTATGTTTACAAGTAATCTAGTTCTACATGAATTTGGATTTGCTCTGTAGTTTCTCACTTAGAATTGGAGAGGTGAAAAGACCACCTTAGAAAATGAGTGGTAAGTTCAACCTTCCGAGTCAGGAAGCTGGAGGTAAGTTGTAACACACACACACACACACACACACACACACAAACAAGAAAATAGAAAAGATGGTTAACATAGCCTAGATAGTGTGGCTATGCTCCATGGCAAGTGGTGTCTTAGTTCCCCGACCAGGGATTGAACCTGTGCCCCCTGCAGTGGAAGCTCAGAGTCTTAACAGCTGGACCACCAGGGAAGTCCCTGAGGTGTTACAATTCTCACTGTGCATTAAGTTCACGCACTTCCCTTATTGCTAAAAATTTTTGTTCTTTTACCCCCAAAGTTATCTATATTAAATCTATTTTATCCTCTAGTGAACTTTACTTGAGGTCAAGTAAAAAGGAGGTCAGTGGGACTGTAAATTCAAAAATGGAGAAAAGATATGGTTGTAGGTTCAGTGATTCTACCCCCAAAATGTTCCTGGCGTGATGCCATTTGTCTAACAAGGTGTTTTTGAAGTTCGAGATGATACTTCACTTTTTCACCCTTGTGACAGGTTGTAATCCTTCTTTTCTAGGTGATAGAGACCCACAATCAAACAAAGCAAACACAAACACCAAGTGACTTTAAGGACAAGATTACACGTCAACATGAATGACAATGTTCAATTTAAAAATATACGGAGTAAAAAATTGTGTGAGCTGCAGTGCAATTTGTCCTCCAAACCCACGTCTGTGGGAACACATGTCTATGGATCTTTCCTGATGTTTAGATCCTGTTGGCAAGTTCAACTCGTGGGTGGATGCCCTTCCAAAAATGAGAGGGGGGTTTTGTTCATGGGATTAGCTCATCAACGGTTAGCCAATGCCATCAGCTGAAGAGAGACGTTTAACTGCTCAAACACTGATTTCTACGGATTTCACTCACACTGTCACAGATGCACGTCTCATTACCTTCAGGCGGAAGCTGGCCTGTGGCTGCAGCTGCGGTGCCAGGGGAGCCTCACAGACCACACAGATGGGTGTGTTCAGGGGCACCACGTTATCACACTCTGTGCACAGGCCCATCTGCATGAAGAAGAAGGCCGGGTTGGTCTTCAGACGCAAAATGTGAAGCGCAAATTGATCTTAGAATGTAAGGTTTAATTTACTTTTGTAAAAAATTTCTTTTAAAGAACTGCCACTTTTATTTCTTATTAAGGTAAAAAGATATCTATTGTAGAAAAGAGAGGTATAAAGAAAAGAAAAATAAAGAAAAAAAATAGCTTACAGTGGAATAAGGAAATTGACAAATCTTTTCTATAATACATTAAAAGGCAATTATAAAGTTGGATAAAACTGTTAAAAAAAAAAGTAACCATTTCAGATTCTGAAAGCCAACCAAAGATAGAGGATGAACCGAAAAGCAATGAACCTTGGGTGAGGACCCCACACGTCTGCTGGGTCAGGCTTGGGCTGCTCCCTGTCCTCCTCCAGCTCCATCAGAGCAGGGTGGGCAGTGAACAGCAGCAGCTTTGTGGCTGCTGGCGGCCAGGGCTCACAGGATCTGGAGCTCGGTCAAGATGACGTGCTCAGTGGCCAGCCAACAGGGAAGACTGTGGCTGCACCAACCTGAGATCGTGGTCCTGTTTTGAGTGACTGATGAACCAGCAAGTAATCAGGGACTTAACAGGGAGTTCTAGAAGGAGGGAAATTTCTGTGTATTGCTAGATTTAAGTTAAACTATTCTGAAATAGACTGTGAGAAGTTAAAGAGTCTGCTGTATTCCCTAGAGCTCTATTAGAAAATAACTTAAAAAAACTCAACTTTTTAAAATAGCAAAAAAAAAAAACAATTTCAACACAGGAAGCATGGGAATTTAAAAGGTGGTGGTAAATCCTGAGAAGAGTCCCCCTTCAAGGCCGCTGCCCCAAGTGAGGTATTATATACTTCAAGGAAAGGAGGGCCAGCCTCCTCAGACAGGAGGGCCAGCCTGTCCACCAGCATGAAGCTCAGAGGAATTCAGGGAATCAAGGTCATGCATTTCAATCTGGGTCCAAGCCAGCACCACCATTCCAAGTCTCAGGATCCTTTCTGTCCCACTGCAATCCCCAACTTTGACAAAGAAATGTGGTGATAAGGTGAATTCAGCTGATGCTGTAACTCAGCAACAAATGCAACTCAATTCTGTGTGTGCTTTCAGCAGGACGATGCAGAGTGGCTCTGGAGCTGAGAGGAACCCCTCTGCACGTCTCTAATGAGACCCTGAGTGTCTTAGGTCAGGGACTCTAGGATCAGGATCCATCCCTTTAAGTCCCTGAAGCCCAGCTGAGAGCAGGACACGGTAAGAACTCAATCGTTCAGGTTAGTAAGCTGTTTATACATTAGGGCATGTTAATAAATATCATTTACAGGAAGGATAGATGTTCTGAAGCTCATCATTTTGAATATTTATAATCCCTGATAACCTTTTCTCCCTGTAACAACAAAGAAAGTTCTGAAAAATTTGTTTTCAGACCAGTAAAAAAACAACTTTGACATTGCACCAACAAATATATAAGCAGGGAAAATTCAAACCAATGAGACCTGTTCATGTTTTATTTGCTATACCACCTTCTTCAAGGAGTTCAAAATATATCATGGGAGTAGAGAAAGTTAAATTAACTTCCACAGCATCTCCCTTTAGTACCTAGCCTCTTGCTTGAAGGCATAACTCAATTCTAAAACTCTGGACTTTGAATTCATTGAATAATGACTTTTTACTAGTGACTATCTTTTAAATTTATTTTTGGTGAATTCTACCAAATGCTTAAATTCATTTTTAACTGTAGGATAATGGCTTTACAATATGGTATTGGTTTCTGCCATACATCAACATGAATCGGTCATAGGTATACTTATGCCCCCTCCGTCTTGAACCTCCTTCCCACCTCCCACCCTGTGACTATTTTTTTTAAATGGTCATTTTTCAGTAAACTTCCCAGATCCTTCTGCATCATTTTGTAAACCTGAATCCAAAAGAACCCCAAAGTAGCAAGTGCATAAGAGATGAACACAATTAGGTGAAGGTTTTGATTTTTAGTAAGTCAAGTATGTTTTCTAACTAACTACAAACCCTTTTTTTTTTTTTTTCCGGCTGAGCTGTGCAGCTTGCAAGATCTTAGTTTCCCAACCAGGCATCAAATCTGGGCCTGGAGGTAAAAGTACCCTGTTCCAACCACTGGACTTCCAGGGAATTCCAGGGAATATCCCTTAGTGGTAGGATAGTATCATTTATTATCTATGGTCAGCTAAAACTTTTAAATGTAGACATACTGATCGATCTATAGCCAATACAAACAGCTTCTTTGGACAGAATGGTGTATTTTACAGATATACAGACCTGTAATTAGTACTTGTGGTCATTTATTTGTAGAATATATTTCCAGATTGTTCCCAGGTTGTGGACAGAAATATCATATGAGTAGGAAACATGTATTTATCCATATGTGAACCACTGAAATCAAAAGATGTCAGTCTTTTTCTGAGCCTATGCTTCTTCGAGGCCACACAAAAGGAATGGCACTGCAAACGTGTTTCTGATTCCTAAATAGGAGTCTGGATAGAACAAGATTCATCTGCCAGCAATTTTTTCAACAACTATTTGTGGTTCCCATGTGCCAGGTGTTATGCTCCTGCTGCAAATACAGACCAGATGGACCAATGGAAGAAGCTTCAAGGATTCTGCTACTCACCTGAGCTCCTTCTGGGGGCGGCAGACGGCAGCCGAAGATGGGCGGCACAGAGGAGCCACATTCCAGACAGTAGCGAGCAAAGGGGTCCGACGGGCGGGCCACCAGGCAGCGGGCACACCTACAACACAAGAGGCCCCTGAGCAGCCCTGTGCTGAGCAGCGCATGACATCGACAAGCATTTGAACATTCTTAAAAAATAAAACAGGAAGCAGAAGGCTCGCAAAGGCAGTGGAACAAGTTTAAGACGGGAGGTGCTTCTCTAAGCATTTTTATCACAAAGTCACACATGGCTGGGATCATGCTGCCCTTCACCTGGAGGCCAGGCGCCTCTTGCTTCCGGGAACAGCAGCAGTTTTATCAGCAGCCTCGACCCCACTTCCCAGTGGGGCCCTGGCTCCTCCTGGCACCTGGGCTTTGACATGTGTGAGGGTGAGCCCTGCGAATTCCAGAAATGTCTACAGTGCAATTTTCTGACTCTTGCCTGGCTCTGGAGAGTCCCTGTCAGTAAGCCCTGCCTACACCTTCAATCACCTGCATGGAGTCTGAGGTTCTGCCCCAACACTGTCTGCCCACTTCTAGGCGGTTGCGTCGTCCTTCAGCCCTCATCCACCTACCTGGTTGTGAAAGGATTCCTGGAACTGGCTCCCTTGTCAGTCACCCTGTTGCCGCCAAGCATTTCCAGGCAGGTCGGGGCCCCGATCCTGTGACCTAGCTGAACTGCGCAGCATCTATGATATCTGCATACTGGGCACTGGGTTGTTCGGTTGCCTGCACTAGTCTCTACCAGGGCCTCTCAACAGTCACCAGCCTTTGTAGTCGTGTTCACTTGGGGAAAGGATGGTCTTTTCAGCAATGGTATTGGGCAAACCAGGTTCCGTTTGGGATGATGAATAAGTTCTAGAAATGCGATGGTGCTGATGGTGGCCCAACACGGTGAATGTACTTAACGCCACTGAATTGTACACTAAGAAATTGTTAAAATGGTAAATTTTACTGTATTTTTACCACACTAGAAATATAAAGGACTATAAAAAAATTGATATTGAATAAAAGTAATAATGTATTATGAGGTTCATAATATTTGTAGGACTAAAATAAATGACCATGATAGCACAAAGGCTGTAGTTATCAAGTTACTGGAAGTTCTTAGACTATGTATGAAGTGGTCTAACATCACTTGAAGACAGGCTGTGATAAGTTAAAAATATGTAGTATAAACCCTAAGGCAACCACTAAAAGAAAACTTATAGCTAATAAGCCAACAAAGGATACAAAATAAAATGAAATCATAAAACATACCCAATTAATCCAAAAGCAAGCCAAAAAAGGGGGGCAACAAAGAACAGGTAAGACAAACAGAAAACAAATAGCATGACAGCTGACTGAAATTCAAACATATCAATAATCAGAATAAATATAAATACGCTCAGCACCACATGCAGAGATCATTCTATTTTCTAAAAGCAAGACCTAACTACATGCTGTTTAAAAGAAACCTTCTTTAACTAGAGAAACACAAATGGGTTAAAAAGAAAAGGATGAAAAAAAAGATGCACCATGCAAACACTAATCAAAAGAAAGCAGTAATGCCAATATTAATACCAGACAACTACGATTTCTAAGCAAACACTATTACCAGGGTTAATAAAAGGTTATTTCACAGGAGGAGGGATAAACTGGGACATTGAGATTGATACATATGCACTACTATATTTAAAATAGAGAACTAATAAGAACCTATTGGACAGCACAGGGAACTCTACTCAATACTCTGTAATGACCTACATGGGAACAGAATCTTAAAAAGCGTGGATACATGTATGTGTATAGCTGATTCACCTTGTACACCTGAAAGTAACACAATGCTGTAAATCAACCATACTGCAATAAAAATTGATTTTTTTAAAAAAGCTTATTTTGTAAAGATAAAGGGGTCAATTCAGCAATAGAACATAGGAATCCAAAAGGTTTATATATTGAACAACAGAGCTTCAAAGTACATGAAGCAAAGAACTGATAGCAATACAAGGACAAGTAGACAAACTCATAATTATAGTCACAGATTTCAGTATAATTTCCTCAGTAATTGATAAACTCACAGACAAAAACAATGAAGACAGAGAAGACACTGCAGCACTGTATTAGTTTCAAGTGTACACATAACAATCAATAACTGTGGACACTGCAAAATGATCGCCACAGAGTTAGCATCAGTCACCACACAGTTACAGAATTTTTTTCCTTATGTCGAGAACTTCTTACATTTACTCTCTTAGCAACTTTCAGTATGCAGTATAATGTCATTAACTATCTTCACCACTTACATCCCCAGGACTTATTCATTTTACGAGTGAAAGTTTGTATTTTTTGACCACCTTTATCCAGGTCGCCCACTCTACCAACCCCAAGGGAAATGCAAATTAAGACCACTACCATCACCTTACCAGAATGGCCAAAAATAAAAATAACAGTGTTGGTGAAGATGTAGGGAAACTGGAACTCCCATCCATCATATACTACTGGTGGGAGTGTAAAATGGTACAGCCTCTTAGGAAAACATATGGACAGTTTTCTTAAAAAGTTAAACATATGCCTACCATATGAGCCAGCCACCCCATTCCTAGTTAGTTAGCTAAGGGGAATTAAAGTATATATGCACAGGATGACATGTATACAAATGTTAATAGCAGCTTTATCTGTGACAGCCAAAACTTAAAAACAATCTGGATGTACATTCAATAGGAAACAGGATAAACAAACTGCAATGTATCCATACACTACTCAATGTTAAAAAGAAACATCCAATGCATGCATACAACATGGGTGAGCCTCCAAGTCATCAAGTGGAGAGAAAGAAGCCTGGCCAAGGAGCAAATACTGAATTGTTCCATATATATATACGGGATCAAATGCAAGCTAAGCTACAGTGACAACAAGCAGACCGACAGGTGCCTGGGAATGGGGCAGGTCACAGGGGAGGATTTTAAAAGGGTGCAAAGTAGGAAACTCTTGGAGGTGGTGGATTTGTTCATTTTCTTGATTGGGCTGATAGTCTTGAGATTACATGTACATATCAATTGTACTCTTTAAGTGCCATTTACTGTATGTCATTTGTGCCTTTAAATTTTGTAAAAAAAAAAAAAAAAAAAACAGTTGGGGCAAATACCATTGCTATGCCCCATCCTCAAATTATTTTTGACCATGTTGTGTCTTAGCAGTACTTAGACAGTAGACAGAAAGTAATACATACTTGAGAAAGTCCGTCTCCCTGTGAATCCTCATGATCTCTGTGCTTGTCAAGCTCTTTTGGCCAGTTATGTGTGCAAACCCAGGGAACTGAAATGAAGAACATATATAAAATCATGGTGAAATTCTGGCCAGTTATGTGTGCAAACCCAGGGAACTGAAATGAAGAACATATATAAAATCATGGCAAAATTCTCATCAGTTATACGTGCAAACCCAGGGAACTAAAATGAAGAACATACATAAAATCACGGTAAAAGCTCTGGTACGGTAAATTACATAGAGTTCATCTCAGTGCTTTGTCCCACGATATCCAGCAGTCATCGTTTTTCCCACCATGCTCCAGCCACACCAGTCTACTGGTGATCCTCACTTTGCTGAACTTGAAGTTACTCAGCCAAGATCTTTGCAGGGTTGGTTTCTGTTCATCTTGAAGGTTCAATTAAAATGTCACCTTTTCAAGGGGGCTCTATCCCATTACCCAGGTCTATCTTTTTCACGACAAATCACTATTCTTAGTTATTTTTCCCATTATTTACACGTTTATACCTGTGTGCCCCCGCCCCCAGTAAAATGGGAGCACCACGAGTACAGGTGCCTTTTTTGCTCAGCTAGGTATCTCGGCGCTGGGACGGTGCCTGACCCGGGGCGAAAGGCACGGACGTTTTCTTAAAGTATGTTGCAGGAAGCATTAAAAACACAGTAGATCTTTAGCACCCAAAAGAGTTTCTTCAGCAGTTACCTGGGGCTGCTGGGGGGCTGGTCTAGAGCCCAATTCATCACGGAAAGTAGGGGCTTCCCGCGGACTCTCTGAGAAGCGAAGGTCTTTCAATGTTTTAAGGTCACTTCTTTCACCCATGTCTACAATTACATCAAAAATATCATTCTGTGAATATCTGAAATCATATGTGCATTCATGCAAATGTGTCTTCATAGTTAGAAACCTTTTAATAAGGGGCCACTGTTGTCACATTCTTTCTCTAATGTAGTAACTATGCAGAGAAGCTCCCACTCAGTTGAATTCATAGCAATAAGGAAAAAAGTGGGCCCAGACTGAGAACATGAAAATCTGCCCTGCCACAATCCCCAGCATTCTGCACCAGGCTGGGAGAATGGATAAATCCAGTTGCAAGATCAGCAGGAAATATGATGTGTCCCAAGGACACACTGCAACTGTCACACATCCTAACAGTTCCCACTCTGAGTGACCACTGCTTCTTACTGACCAAGAAACCCTGCTCTCTAAAATCAGATTATCAGAAAACTTTGCTGTTCAAAATCATATCAGTAAGAATGAAACATCCAACTCTTGCCTGGAAGACCCAGGTCACTGTGACATAGATTTGTTGTTCAGTCGCTCAGTCAGTCATGCCTGACTCTTTGTGACCCCATGGACGGCAGCACGCCAGGCTCCCCTGTCCTTCACTGTCTCCCAGAGTTTGCTCAGACTCATGTCTATTGAGTTGGTGATGCCATCCAACCACAGAGAAGCAGCCTCAATGTCCAACCCTGGTGCAGAGATTCAGAGAAAGATCTCTGGGCACCACCTTCCACATAATATCTTTGTTGTTTCCAAGGAAACAGAACCCTGGTCCCCTTCTCAGGCCCGTATCTCATGGCGACCATTTCCCACTGATCTCTGCTTCTCCTGCCTATCAGAACTCTTCTTTCATTTAAATTTCATCCAAACCCCACCTTCCCCCAGCAACTGTTGTCTACTTTAGTTGATGAGATTGCCACGGTTCCTCTACCATGCGGTCTCCTGTGTTGCAATGAATTGATAAATCTGACTCTGCCAGACAGCTTGACTCTCCCTCCTGTAGCCAGGACAGCATTAAAAGTCAAATGAGATCTCACTGTACTGTCCTGGTGTTTCTCAGTCAACCCCTCGGAAAACAAGAACACAAGCCCTGAACCTGTTTGGTGGTTTAGAATATTATCATATCTTCGTCCTGTCACTTCATACCTGGAAACTTTCCGAGGTTAACATTCCAACCCAGTTTACTTTCAGGATTCTTATATTTCTTCCTTCCTTTTGATTCAACAAATCCATTTTTCAGTTCCTAGGAGGGAAGAGACTGCGAATCAATCACCTGACTCTGCCTATTTAGATATGAAATTAAAAGTTCCATGGTAGAGATGGTGACACAGCCTGCACTTCTTTACTTGAAAGGGTTCAGAGTCATTTTCACCAAGTGACCTTTGTCTCACTGTCTCTGGACACGCACACAGCTTTGGCTCTGGGCTGCTTGCTTGGCAGCACGCCTGCTTGGGACGCCCCTTCCATGTCAAGCGGCCAAGACTGGAGGCAGGTGACAGCACACACAGGTAGGATGTCACACTCTTGGGAGACAGAGTGACAACAGAGGGACCACCAGACTCTGGGGGCAAAGACAGGGTGGGGTCAGACCAAGACAGAACTTCTGTCCACTATCCTCCCACACACGGCCCTGAAACACAGACATGCTTCTCTCTGGCTTTCTTCTCCTCAGGGTCAGTCCCTCATGCTTGGCTGAAGCCTGAGCGCCTGCTGGTACATGCTGACTCAACCTCTGCTGGCTACCCCCCGGCCAGTGTAGACCCCTGGTCACAAGTGGGCCCCACATCATGCCTGCACCCACCGCTCTGGTCCCACGGCCTCTTTGCTGCCCTCTGATTAATTGTTAAATTGAAGGACTCCCCCCAAAACTTCTCATCACCCCAATAAGCGTCTGAGACTTCTGTTTAATTGCCTCACCATGGGCTGGCCCACCCTCTGACCCTGGGATCCATTCCACTGATACCCAGAACCCAAGGACTAGAGTTTCAAATGTCCCTTCTAGACAGGTGTAGTGCATTCTCTAGAGGTGAGGCTTTGTATCTGGAGATGAAGCTTTCAACACAACTGAAGGCCACGCCCACTGAGGGCTCCTACTAGCCTGATACTTCCATTTGACAAATACCTCCACCCTTTCCTACCTGTCCCCATGCAGGACATGGAATATGGCAGAATTGCTCTCTGCTGCCTGGGAGCTTACAGTACATGGGGGAGACAGACAAGGAGCAGAGTAATCATGTGATCAAAGCACTTGCTGAAAGGAGGCCTGGGAGCTAGGGGAGCAGAGACGGAACACAGCATGCACAATCGAGTTTGAGCTGGAACGTAAATAGGGGAGTCACAAAGCAGGAAAGGATGACCAAGGACAGAAACTGGTTCTGAGAGGCCAGGCTGAGGGTTTCTGCTTTCTTCCGTACGGTAAGAGGAGAAGACACAGGAGCCTAGATGGAGATGCCGGTGAGGAATCTCTAACGGGCAGGGTGGAGGACTGACCAAAAGGTGGGAAACCAGCAAAGATACTGTGCAGTGGTTGAGAGTGACCCCAACGATAAGGACCTGAAAATGGATGACAGACTGACTCTGGGGGTAAATGAAGGGGAAGATGTGACCACTGAGGAAAGGGACCAAGGACGTGGTAATGATCCAAATGCATCATGGTGTCAGTACTCACCTGCTTTGGAGGGTCCTTGAGAGCATTTTCCACAGTGTCTTCTGGAGAGACTGGATCTGGTGGAACAGAGTCCACCTGAAATACCTTTGTGACAATGGCACTCTCTCTGCAGTCTCTGAAAATTATTCCAAACAGGAAAAGTCTGTGTGTCACACAAAGGTTCAAAGACAAGGTGTCTGGCAATTAAGATGACTCTAGGATGAATTTATTATATTAATATTTTAAATTGGAGAGACCAAAACATTACCATTTCTATGGTCTTAACCTTATTCTTATTCAGTTATCTCTTGCTATGTAACAAGCCACTACAAAACATTATGTCTTAAAACACAAAGGTGTGGTAGGTTTGCCACCTCTTGTGTGGTTGCAGTCAGGAGTCAGCTTAGGCCGGAGTGAAGTAAAAGAACAACTCAGTCAGATGTCCAAAATGGTTTCTCCTCTCAGGTTCTAAGTATGGCCTGGGACAGCTGGGGACTTGTCAGTCATCTCTCTCCTTCCCTTTCTGTCTATCTCCCTTTCCAGGTGGTAAACTTGGGGTTCCTCATAGTAGTAGGTCTCAGGGAGGCCAGAGACTTCCTACATGGTGGCTGGCTTCTCCCAGCGTTTATGTTCCAAGAGACCACAGCAGATACTGCAAGGCTTTTTGTGGTCTGGCCTTAGCATCATGTCTCGAGCATTTTCTTGGTCAAAAGTAAGTCATAGGGCCAGCCCAGATTCAGAAGGAGGGGCTACTGTGGGAGGCATGGCTCACTGGGGGGACTTTTGGAGGACTATCTACCATATTCACCATAACGATGTCATACTTCAAGCCTGAAACTGTTCTGAAGCAAAGAATGAGGTTACCTATATATCATTCATTCCACATAAGTCATGGGAATTTTCCTTGTCCCAACTGTGGGTAGCATAATATACACTGCCCTGGGAGATTTTAACTGTTATTCCTCAAATACTAGCCAGTTTTCAATTTATTCATAATATTTCACAATTAATCTTGTTACTCCGTGATGCAATAGAAGTCCCATGAGAAACCAACAGAGAGGTGGCCAGAAGTAAATTCTGGAGGTGATTTCACCTCAGCATCAGAAGCTCATTTATACTCCTTATTTTTCTGAACAGTTTTACTGAGGTATAATGTACATGACATAAAATGCACCTGCTCTAAGTATATAATTTGATGATACTCCATACATTTATACAACTGTGCAACTACCGCCACAGTCCAGTGTTACAACCACCTGTTTCCAGTTACACCTCACTCCCACCTCCCACACCAGGCAACCACTGATCTGCTTCCCGTCTTCACAGTTTTGCCTTTTCTGTGCTGTGCTTAGTCGCTCAGTCGTGTCCGACTTTGCGACCCCATGGACTGTAGCCCTCCAGGCTCCTCTATCCATGGGTTTCTCCAGGCAAGAATACTGGAGTGGGTTGCCATGCTGATAAATGTAATCCTACAAACACAGTCTCATATGTCTGGCTGCCTTACTTGTCCTTTTTTTTTTATCTGACGTTCACCCACATAGGTGCCTGTGTCAGCAATTCATTCATCTTTATTCTTGAGTAGCATTCCATTTTACGGATGTACCACAGTTTGTTTATCCATTCCCCAGTGGACAGTCATTCGGGTTTTTCCAGTTTGGAGGTTACAATACTTAATACTGTTATGAGTGTTCACGTATGAGTTTTTATAGTATGAGACCCCGGAAGTTGGGTTTTCTCTTGTTTGTAACAAGGGGCCTGACTTAGGCTTTGCTGAGGCATCCACTTCAAAGATGGTGCTCTTGAGTAAACACATCACCAGCCACAGGACCAAATGAAGATCCAGCCACTGCCTCCCCATGGAAGCCCCTTTATTTTAGGGATCGTGGTTGGTTTCCATGACTGACCAATTGGGCAATTTTTCTCTTTCCTCTGTAAATTCTTGTTCATACATTTGAAATTCACCAGTGAAACCCTTGGCCCCTCCGCCCTCGACCCTAATAAAAGCAGACCCTTGGCCTGTGATTTGTCCCTTCTTCTCTCCCCTACCACCCCCGTCTCTTTGTACTTGTGACCTCGCTGGGTGCCACATAACTCCCAGAACTTGTAGGTAATAAACTTCTTCTCTTTTCAAGTTCCCTGATGATTACTGCTGAGGGCCTCTTGGAATTGTAGTAAGAACAAGGACTGGTCCAGCCACATATGTGGACAGATACACTGGAGCAGAACCACTGGGTCAGATGGTCAGTGAGTTTAATTCTTTAGAAACTGCGACCTGTGGTTGTTCCATTTACATCCCCACCGGCATCATTTGAGGGTTCCACTTTCTCCACACACTCACTGATGCTTGACACTGTTGGCCTGTTTTGATCACCTCTAACCTTGAATATGTTCTCTGTAGGTATTTGCTTGAGATGTGTCCCTGGTGTATTGGGACACAGGCTTGATTGTTGTAATGCAGAATCAAAACAACAGTGGCTTACACAGAGTAGCAATGGGCTATAACGCACCCAGAGGTGTGCAGGGGAGCCACGGTGCCTGGGGCCTAGTGTTGACTTTCTACCCTGTTGTCCCATCATATCTAGGACATGGCACATGTCCTCGTGACCCAACGTGGCTGACCACCACAGCCACATTCCAGCTGGCAGGAACCACGGCCTGCCTCCTCCTACAGGGACAATCTAGAAACTGCCATGTCACTTCCATGTGCATTCACTGGCCACACCAGGTGACGGGGCTCTTGCTAGCTTCAGGGAGGACTGGGAAGTATCTTTCTTCTAGGAAACATGTTCATGTCCTGCTAAAAATCCAAGGCTCTTTTTTTTTTTAAATAAACTTTACTTTTTAAAAAATAATTTTGTTTTGTTTTCGTTGTGCTGGGTCTTCGCTGCTTTGCAGGCTTCCTCTGGTTGTGGCGAGCAGGGGCTACTCTCTAGTTGCAGTGAGTGGGCTTCTCATTTCAGTGGCTTCTCTTGTTGCGTGAGGGCTTCAGCAGTTGTGGCTCCCGGGCTCTAGAGCACAGGCTCAAGAGTGGTGACGCATGGGCTCAGTTGCTCCGCAGCATGTGGAATCTTCCTGGACCAGGGATCGAACCTGTGTCTCCTGTGCTGGTAGGCAGATTCTTTACCACTGAGCCACCAGGTTAGCCTCTATGGTTCTTGAAGAAGGCAACACAGATTTTGGGAGCAGCCTGCAGCCTCTGCCGCATCCTCATGACCACACCTTGGTGTATTTGTCTGGTATGTTTAACTCTCACTCTAATTTGCACTGAAAGCTCACAGCTAGAACACAGGGGATTTTGCTTGATCTGCCCAGGAACTTGATACTCTTATATCTCCAGTTGGTGTCTGCTTTCAGTGTCCTTTATCTGCTTTGCTTGTTGATTTTCATATTGGCCTTTGATGTATTTTTATCTGTTTCATTACCATTTCTTTTGCAATTTCTCAGATTTCTTACATGTTGATTTTTTTACATTTCTTACAATTCTTCAAACTTTCAGTGTCCCCAAACCCTTAAAATTCTTTGGTTAAGTGAACATTCAGAAATGAATAGACATCAGTTCCAAAACAGTTGAGAAATGTTTGCTGTGCTGTGCTCAGTTGCTTAGTCTTGTCTGACTCTTTGTGACCCCATGGACTGTAGCCCACCAGGCTCCTCTGTCCATGGGATTCTCTAGGCAAGAATACTGGAGTGGGTCACCATGCCCTCCTCCAGGGGATCTTCCCAACCCAGAGATCGAACCCAGGCCTGCTGCATTGCAGGCAGATTCTTTCCTGAGTCACCAGGGAAGCCCCGAGAAATGTTTACCATTAAGCCATGCTGAAGTTTTAAGCCACATTTTTAGAAGGAGAAAACAATCCTCAGAAATATACAACTGGTCTAAACAGCCACTACCTATCAGTGACTGACAGTATTTAAGAAACAACATGACAAGTGGGTCCTTGCATGTTCGCTGGCTGGAGAGACTGGCTGGCTAACCTCTGGGGAAGCATGTGCTTTGTTGTTCTTAATAAACCAGATTTACAGATACAGGTATAGATGAACTGTTTGTTTAACTCATTCACTTCAGCATCTATCTCATCTGGATGCTCATCTTTGGTTCACGGCCTGTCATCCAAGATACAGTGTTCTCCTAATAAGATAACTTCCTCACATCACAAACATCTCCATCCAGGGACCATTTGAATCCTGAGGAACGGTCAGGTTTATGGCCTGGCTGGCTCTGAGCAGAAGCCTGGTTCCTAATCACTTGTAGATCACTGCCCTTTTCTATATCTGTGTATTTCGAAAAATTATTATTCATTTTTGGCTATGCAAGGTCTCTGTTGCTGTGTGCAGGGCTTCTCTAGTTGCGGCAAGTGGGAGCTACTCTTCATTGTGGTGCATGTGCTTCTCGTTGCAGTGGCTTCTCTTGTTGTGGCGCACAGGCTTCGTTACTCTGCAGCATCTCTGAAGGTTCTTCTTGGACCAGGGATCAAACCTGTGTCCCCTGCATTGGCAGGAGGATTCTTAACCCCTGACCACCAGGGAAGTCCTCTGTGTATTTTTGCAACTGTCAAAATACTACTGTGTCACTGTACATCCTAATTTTTTTCACTGATTATATCACAAATATTTTCCTATATCCTTCAAAACTTCATGACCACAGGTTTTCCTCTTAATATGTTAAAGACCTTTCATTGTTAACAGTCTTATCTAAAGGCCTTTTTCTCCTTAGTAAGAAATTAATGGCCTGAAAAACCTAGAGACAGAGACTTGAACAAAGCTGCATAATTTCCATAAAGAACTATTTTATCACAATTAGATACAAGCATTAACTTTCAAAATTTTTTTGTATAGGTACTTTTCCAAAGCTGAGCACATCTGAAATACTAACAGTGTTTCAGAGCAGACATTTAGTAGACACAGAACAAGATGGTGAGACACATCAACAATGTCCTTATGCTTCAGACTCTGCTGGAGGCTCTATTAACTCCTTTGCACTACAAAGTCATTGATCACGACTTCATTTTACTGTCACCTGAAGCTTATAAAAGGGGCTGCCTTGCAGCATGATGCACCAGAGTAGTCAGCTTATTAGTTTTTAATAACTGAGATGACTTGTTTCAGTAGAAATGGGTTGGCAAGTGGGAAAAGCCACAGATCCCAATTTTTAATAAAGAATAATCATGTGTCAGGGGGTTGTTTTTTTTATTTTATTATTAAAAAATTTTGTTTTAAATGCCAAGCAATCACCTTCACTGTAGAATTTGTAGCTTAAAAGGCCATGCAGTAGTTTAGCCAGCAGGGGGAGCCTGAAGTCTCATTTAAATTACCTGGCCAGCCCTGGTATTAGTCTTCGAGAAATGCGGCCAAACCTGTTTTGCGGCACAAAATGATTCTTCTAGCACAGACAGACTAATCTGCAAAGCATTTGAGGATCTTTTTTCTCTACAACCCTCGGTGAAGTCTACCAAATTAAGTGGTATTTCTATACTTGAAACGGAAAAAAATTGTTGACTAGGAAAGAAAGGACAAAGAAAAGAATGAAGTAGCTAACGCCTAACAAATCAAAATGATGGTAGCTTTGAAGGGCAATAAAGTCAGTACAAAATCAGATGAGAACCATGGTGGTCGTAGGCCATGTCCTGGGGAATAAAAGAACCATCCACTAAAAGCAGCATTTTCCTCAGAGCCAGTCGAATCTCTTCGGAGGTCCCAAACCCTGAAAAGGCTCTTCCTTTGGAGAAGGAAATGGCAACTCACTCCAGTACTTTTGCCTGGAAAACCCCATAGATGGAGGAGGCTGGCAGGCTACAGTCCATGGGGTGGCAAACAAAGTCAGACACGACTGAGCAATTTCACTTTCTTTCACTTTCCCAAAATCCCAGTGTGGATTTCAGACTAAAAACAGTATTAATATACACGGCACTTCACTGAACTATACCCTTTTATCCATATGATCATTTCTAGGTCCATCCATGTGGCTGCAAATCAAGAATCTGTTTTAAACAAGTAATTGTTTATATGTTCTATCCATAAAACTTTTCCTCATATGTTAATTATGTATGTAAATATGTGTATTTTACAGTATACCTCAATAAAAGACAAAACACAAAGTTTACAGATGTATGCTGAAATTAAGATAACTTTTTCTTTAGTGTCTTTATAATCCAGCACCGATTCTCATTGAAATGAGTAAAGTTAAAACATAATAAATATAAATCATCCCAGTTATTATGCTCTTGACTTACTTAGTGACTGCGATAGCTTTAACTTGTATTTTTCCATCAGGCAGGGTAATAGGCTTCGAATACTTAAAGGTAGTGTTTTCACCATAACCAATTTTCTTTTGGAATTCAGGTTTGCTGCCATCCAGGGTATAATATATGTTGACATCCGGGGTGTCTGAAAAACCCAAAACAGGATATCTAGAATTAACACTAAAGTAGCAAGTCCCTGAATAAGGCCTAGGGATCAGTTATTTAATGATATTTTAAAAAAAATATATACTGTAAAAGTGAATAACAATAACTAACAGTAATAGAGTTCTTTGTGCCAGGCACTGTGCTTTACGTGAATAAACTAATTTTATCAGTACAACCTTATGAGATAGGTCCTATTTTATACCCACATTATAGATGAGGGAACTGAGTCCCAGAGAGGTTAAGAAATCTGGTAAATGACAGCAGAATTTTGATCTGACTTCTGGGAAGTCAGATCTGTTGACCACGCTCATTTCTTTTTAAAACAGGAGGGATTTTAAAAAATTTTATTTATTAACTTGACTGTGCTGGGACTTAGTTAATCACAGGCCACGCTCTTGAACCACTACAGCATTTTGCCCCTCCGACAGAGCACTGATACAAACCAAGCAGGGGTGAGTTTTAAAACCACAATGTCTACTTTGAAAGCAGAAGCTAATTTTTAATTTTTGAGCATTGCTTAAAAAATGGTTTTGTTATATTTTATTTGGACTTGGTAAATGATTCTTGCACTTCTTGGGAAAATTGTAAAGGTAATAAATTCAGATGAGCCAAGATTCAAAAGGTCAAACAAGGATATACAATGAAAACTCTCCCTCCAAGCTCCCCTTCCTCATCAGCTGCCTAAAAGCAACCAATAGTATCAGCTGTCCTTCCAATGTATGTATGTAGTTTATATCCATACAAGCACATACGTACATATTTTTTAATCTCCCCTTCTCTGTACATACAAATGGTGGCATATCATGCCCTGTTTCACACCCTTTTTCTCTTCATTTAACATTGTATCTTGTATATTGTCCTATACTGCTCCATTAAAAAGCACCCCATTCTTCTTTATGGCTGCACTGCATTCTCTTCCTATGGATGAATCAGTGGCCAACAGACAATCCCTACAGATGAACATAAAAAAAACTGTCTTCTTTTCCTTTTCTTTCTTTTTCAGTTTTGCCATTGCAAATATTGTAATGAATAACCCTGCAAAGAGTTCTTCTTATAAATCTATCTGCAAAATACGTAGAACTAGTACTGTTGTTGAGTCAAAAGCTATGCGAGTTTGTAATTTTGGTTAATGTTGCCAAACTTCCCTCCATGGACACTGAAACAATTCACCCTGCTACCAGCAGGGAATGGAAGTGCATGTTAACCCACCATCTCCCAACCATATCGTGTATGATCATTTTTTCTTTTATTTTGCTGATATTTCTTTTATATTTCCCCAGGTTTTAAAAAAAGTATCTCATAGCTTTAACTCACATTTCTTATATTTTGAGTAAGATTCACTCACTCATTCAACAAGTATTTACCAAATGCCTTTTACATGCCAGACACTGTTTCAGATGCTGGGGATACATCAGTGACCAAAGTCCCTCCTCTCATACAGCTTCCATTTAACAAAAACCACACAAACAGCAAACGACTACATAGAATCTGTTAAGTGGTGATTAAGTACAAGGGAGTAAATAAAGCAGAGGATAAGCTCCGCCCAGCAAGCAAGTGAAGGGTGAATAGGAACATATTCCCATATGTTTAAAACACACATATTTCCTTTCCTATAAAATGTCTTTTCACATCCTCTGTCCATTTTTCCTATTGGGATAGTATTACTTTTGGCACTGAATTGTAGAAATCTTTTATTTACTAGACATTTCAGATAGTAGAGAAATTGGATACCCTGTCATCATTTGTCAATCATCACCCAACTTCTCCTGAGGGTTACGAGCACATATATTAAGACTTGAATTTTGGTTAGAGGAATTTTTAAAATAGTATTAGCTTTTAAGATAAAGGAAGACACATAATATAATATATATATTCTTAATTGGACCTCTCAGTCTAGGAAGCCCAGGTGTCCCACCTGGTACACCATATGTTACACCATCAGTATATGTGGTTTGTATGTACATTAGTTATTCAAATATGTAACTGGAGTCTCAGAGGCTAGTTTTTAATTGAAGTCTAATTTTCCTATTTAAAAAATATTGAAATCTATTTTTCTATAATATTGTACTCCTTTCAAGTGTACAGCAAAGTGATTCAGCTATACATATGTATACAGTTTTTTCTTTTT
This sequence comes from Odocoileus virginianus, assembly GCF_023699985.2. NCBI lineage: Eukaryota > Metazoa > Chordata > Mammalia > Artiodactyla > Cervidae > Odocoileus > Odocoileus virginianus. The sequence goes on from NC_069682.1 coordinate 35,403,632, forward strand.
CAGATTCTTTTCCATTATAGACTATAGACTATTATAGGATATTGAATATAGTGCCCTGTGTTATATAATAGGTTCTTGTTGTTTACCTATTTTATATATAGTACTGGGTACCTGTTAATCCCAAACTCTGAATTTATCTCCTCCCACCCTCTTTGGGAACCATAAGTTTGTTTTCTATGTCTGTGAGTCTATTTCTGCTTTGTAAGTAAGATCATTTGTACCATTTTTATAGATTCAAAATATATGTGATATCATGTGATATTTGTCTTTTTCTGACTTCACTTAATATGATCATCTCTAGGTCCATCCATGTGGCTGCAAATTAAGAATCTGTTTTAAACAAGTAATTGTTCATACATTCTATTTATAAAACTTTTCCTTCTCTTTATGTTTATTACATATGTAAATGAGTGTGTATTCCTAGCATGAAAAAGAAACACATTCACTACTTTATTTAAGCAGAAATAACTATAATGTCTTTTGGCATCACCATGAGCCAGAACCTGTGTGCCTCACATCACATATCAAGTCATTAATCCTCATGATGACTCTAAACTATAGATAATATTATCACTCTCTTACAGTCTAGAGGCTGAGACTAAGAAAGGCTGAGGAATGTACTGAAGATCACCAGATGTTTTCGAAGCCAGGATTCTTCACTCTCCAACCTGTCTGACTGGGAAGCCTGTGTTAGCAGGTCAAACTGATATCCGAGAAAAACACTGAGAATCCTGGGAAAGTCTGGGGAAGCAATGGGACATCCTAACCTGGCTAAAATAAGTCATGGCTTTGCTGCGATGCTTTCCAACACAAAGGTTGGCAAGAGCCAGCTGTTGTAACCTATATAAATACCACTCTACAAACCAACATTGTTTCAAATTTTGAAAGTTTTACCATCATCCCAAGATCCTGATTATAGAAAGGATGCAAAGAGGGTAAATCAACAACCAGATGAATATAGAGAACATGGCAGGGTTATTTTAAACAATTTCAGTACATTTGATTCTTACCTGATTTCATTTCCAAAAGCGTATTGTTATCAATTTCATGGTTGGCTTTTCCGGGCTGAGGCACCCGCAGGGGTATGATTTGAGGGACACACACTGAACCAGCTGTCATTTTCCCTCCTTACATTAAAAAGAAAGTGGATGAAAATAAATTCCAATGGACACCTATATGTGAACAGACACTGAAGAGAAGTATCTCATTCAAATACAATAAGACTAGTAAAAACTAAAGAGAATGTTGTTTCTCTATCATCTACAAATATCATTTTTCTTTTTTTGGGAGACTCATTTCAGTTCTTTTGTCTTTTTTTAAACTGAAGTGTAGTTGATTTACAATGTGTGTAATATAAATATAATTTAAAAATGTTTTTTGATGTGGACCATTTTTAAAAGTCTTTATTGAATTTGTTACAACATTGCTGCTATTTTATGTCTTTTGGCTGTAAGGCATGTGGGATCTTAGCTCCCTGACCAGGGAATGAGCTGGCACCCTCTGCATTGGAAGGCAAAGTCTTAACCAATGGACCACCAGGGAAGTCCCCAAATACTATTTTTAATGGAAATAATTATTGTCTCTGCTGTATTTTTGCTGTTGAGATCTTGTGTGGGCTTTTGATTACCTGAGTATTTACCTCACTTTGGGGGCAAAAAGCAGGAGTGTATGGGATGGGGGAATAAAATTCTTTTAAGTGAGCACATTAAATGCACATGTCAGAGCAGAGATCATCACTGATGACCAGACCTAAGCAATCCCTGGATCATTACCAGTCTGTCCTGCCTCTTTTTAGTATACCACCTCTCTTGGCTTCAGGCAAGACAGCACACAAGAGGAACAGAAGTAACTTTGTATGCAGCATGAAATGTTCATTTAGAACCAGCTCCCTTGGGAAAGCTCCATGTTCAAAGTCCTGCAGTTGTCATCAACTGGTTCGTGCCTGTGAAAGCTGCAAAAGAAACTTCAGAAAATGACAGAGGGTCACGCCTCAGCTGGAAGAAAGCTGGCATAAATATAAACAGTGAGGAAGGAACACAAAAGTCTCCCACTCCATTTACTGTATTTATAAGTAATTAAGTACAAGTATGGACGTCTTAGTGATCTTTTTCTTGGGGATGGGAGGGTTCATAATTATTAATACACCAAGGATTCAGGGGGGAAAACCCATACCTTAAAACAGTCTCCCACTCCATCTACTGTATTTATAAGTAATTAAGTACAAATACAGAGGTCTTAGTAATTTTTTTCTTGGGTGTGGGAGTGTTCATAATTATTAATACATAAAGGATTTAGGGGGAAAATCCCACACCTTAAAATCCATTTACATCTCAGATGGTCTGTTCAAATTTCAATGATAATGGATGCATAGATTTTACTCAGTTAAAATCTACATTGAAACTCAATTTTTATACAGTACTTCTTGTACCCTCCCCTATTATTTACAATTTTCCAAATACTTACATAATCTTATTTATCAATTTGTGATTGGGCTTTTATTATTTTCTTTTCAGTTTTGGGTTTTTGTTATTCTAAACAATACAGACTTGGAAATTCCCTGACGGTGCAGTGGTTAGGATTTGATGCTTTCACTGCAGGGGCTCTAGTTCAATCTCTGGTGGGGGTACCAAGATACTGCAAGCCACGCATGACATGACGCAAAAAAAAATTTTTTTAATAAATAAATAAATAATAAATAAAACTACCCCGAACGTCTCTTTGGTTTGAGGTTTGTCACAGACTATACCCCAAAGTATGGCTAAATTTAAGGGGTGAATTTAATGCCTGGTTGGATAGTTCCAGGTCGGAGGCTAAGAATTTAAATTGCAGATACATATACGGATAGCGCGACAGCCCCTGCACAAGGGCTCTGGAGCGTGCCCATCCTCACATTTTCATTTACGTGAGAGGCAGTTAAAATTAAAAAATGGTTAAATATTAGTTCAAAATAAAAACGTCTGGGCGGGGGGTGGTGGTGCGGATAATTCCTGCGGCGACTAGGCGATGTCCTTGAAAGGCTGACAGTGCGTAGGCCAGTGGGCCCCGAGCGAAGGGGATCCATCCGTAGACCGATCCGCTAGGCCCGACTGCGTCAACAGCATCCCCCACCCCGCCATCCCTCCATTCAGACTGCCCCTCACCGCCCGGTTCCGGAACCCCGTCTGGTCCCCGTCTCCGTCCTTCAGGTGCAGCCAAGGACACCGCCACGACTCGGCTGAATGAAGGATGCCCTTCTCCTCCGCCCCCTCCCCCAGCGACCAGGACCCGATCGGGACCCCCTGGGTACCTCCGCAGCCCCCACCGAGGCAGCCCACCGCTCACCGCCCTTGGTCCTCTCCTTCACTGCGGCGGTACGGGTTACCAAGACGCTGCGAGCCGCGCCCCGCCCACTGGGAGCTGGGCAGGTGATTGGCAGGAACCCGCTTCCTAGCAACTAGCTCCGCCCCTGCGGTTGGCCCGGAGACCGGCGGCCGCAGAGCGCTCCTTTCTTCAGGCCTAACAGTAGGCGTCCGAGAACTTGCCTTCACAGAGGTTGGAAAGCGCTACAAGGTGGCCTCCCAACTCAAAATGAGAACCAGGCTCGTTCGTGCAACAGTCGCTGACTTTCTGGAAATACCAGAACGAAAAACTAGAATGAAAATACCAGAACGGCGCGCGCGCTCGTGAAGCGGCGCAGGCGCGACTTGGCCACCTCTAGGCGGCCCGCAAGGAAAGACCGCCTGCGACCTGAGGAAGAAAGCCCCTTGCGCCGGCCGGACGCTGTCTTCAACCGTGTCCCGCTTCCCTCGGCTGGCGGTCCGGCTGCTGGGAGGGGTCTCTTCCCACAAGGGCCCGGCACGGGCACCCTCATGGCCGAGGTGAAGGTGAAGGTGCAGCCGCCCGACGCGGATCCGGTGGAAATCGAAAACAGGTAAATCGGGGAGTGAGGCTCGTTCCCCGTCTCTAAAGGCCCCTTTTCTCCCGGACCCTTCTCTCGTCTCCGGAAGACGGCACACTTAAGAAGTTCAGAGCTAGTCGGACAGTTGACGAGATTGTGTGGCCGGCCTTTCCCTGGGTCTGTCAGGGAAGCTGTCTACTGAGGCGCACCTTTCCTTAAGGTGATCCACGCTCAAAGTGAAGACTCGGCGTTTCCCTCCGGGAAAGTGTTAGTCGCTTGGTCGTGTCAGACTCCTTGCGACCCCATGGGGTACTGGTGTAAACACGTTCTGATCCAGGATCACCCTTGTTACCAGGGAACTCCCGTGATGGAAGGTTTAACCAGACTTAGGGTGCAGTTTTCGATTACGAAGCAACAGATACCAAACAATTTGAGCGCGATATTTAAGTGGTTTTTTGGGCACCCAACGCATCTTACGCTTACCCAAAGCATCTCCCAAAGCATCTCCAATACTCTGGGCACTAACTCTTTTTAAAAGAAGAACTAACTCTTTTTAAAAGATCCTGAAGCTGGGAAAGACTGAGGGCGAGAGGATAAGGGGACGACGAAGATGAGATGGTTGGATGGCGTCACCGACTTAATGGACATGAGTTTGAAAAAACTCCGGGAGTTGGTGATGGACAGGGAGGCCTGGTGTGCTGCAGTCCATGGGGTTGCAAAGAGTCGAACACGACTGAGCGCGTGAACTGAACTGAACTGAAGCATCTTACAATTTTATATTCTCTACTGTGCACTGCAGTGTTTAGGTTACCACAGAATTTATGAAGACCCCAGCTTTCTTAAACTGTTCCTAAGTAGTAACACATATGATGATCCTGTGACAAGGTGAAACTGGAGGTTTATTTTTGTTTGTTAGGGATAATTCCCAAAACAGGTCCCAGTTGTGGTGAATTGTCCTAAAAAAACTTTGACTTCCCTCCGGAAGTGTTTGATCTGCCTCCTGCTTACAGACTTATGGCTACCCAAGGCACTGTCTCTTCACTTTGTTGTACTTGTTGCATCTGAGAAAATTGAAGCCTAATGTGTTTTTCTGTGTTTTCATTTGATTTTTGTCCTAATTTAAAGTTCATATAAATAAGAAATGCTTCTCTTAAATACAATAAAAATGCAAACATGTACTTCAAAAGCATCTTCCTCATTTTTAATGTGCTTTCATTCAGAACCATTGTAGAAACCCAGATTATCTGTCAAATGTGAAAAAAGGCACATTTCTAAACTGTTCTGCTTGTATTTTTCCCCTACTGCCTCTTGAACTAGGTAAAAACATGAATATCATTAATTCTTTTGTCCCTAGGATTATAGAATTATGTCACCAGTTCCCTCATGGAATCACAGACCAAGTAATTCAGAATGAAATGCCGCATATAGAAGCCCAACAGCGGGCAGTGGCCATCAATAGACTGTTGTCCATGGTAAGGTGAATCCAACTAGTTCATGTAATTATTTATATGTTGTGATTGTCACTACTTTCTTTTATGTGGAATGAAACCATTCTCAAAAGTGTGTTAGGTTGTGACTGATAAGACTTCAAACCAGGAAACAGTTCAGACTGCCTGAACTAAGGAAAGAAGTAATATGCATTTTTACAAGACAGATGAAATAATTGTATTTTAACTGTTATATTTAGTAATTTGTCACTGAGGTACATACTGGCACACATGTACATGTAGGCATGGTCTGTTCCCACCTTCTGTTTGCTTCTTGCTGCTAGTAAAGACAAATATATAGCAAAGGCTTTGGATCAAATACAATAACTAGTATGAAGATTAAAAGACAAAAATGGAAAAATCAACTGTAACTACAATAAAGAGCTAAGAGATAAACATGTGATAATTAGGAAGAAATAGACAATTTCTACAGACCAGATTGTAATTGTCTGTCAGTTTAGTCAAAGCCTCCCAGCAAAGAAAAGTCCAAGACTAGATAGCTTCACAGGGTAGTTCTACTAAACATATAAAGAAGAGCAAATGCCTATCCTTATCAAACCATTCCAAAAAACTGAAAAGGAGGAAACACTCCCAAATTCATTCTACAAGGCCATCATTACTCTGATACCAAAACCAGACAAAGATACCAGTAAAAAAAGAAAATTAGAAGCCAGTGTCTCTGATAAATATACATATAGAAATCCTCAACAAAATATTAGCAAACCACATTCAATGATATACAAAAAGAATCATATACCATGAACAAATGGAATTTATTATAAGAATGCAAAAATGGTTCAGTATGTACAATTATTAGTATAATACACCACATTAACAAAAGGAAGCTTAAAAGTCACAAGATCATCTCAACAGATGCAGAAAAGGCATTTGACAAAATTCAACATCCTTTCATGATAAAAAGTCATCAGAGTTGGTACAGAGAGAACATACTTCAGCATAATAAAGACTGTTTCTGACAAACCCACAGAGAAAATCATCTTCAGTGGCGAAAAGATGAAAACCTTTCCTCTAAAATCAGGAAGACAGGAATTCCCTGGTAGTTCAGTGGTCAGGACTTGGCACTTTGACTGCCAGGAGCCAGGTTCAGTCCCTGGTTGGGGAACTAAGAGCCCACAAGCTGTGAGGCACGGCCAAAGAGAAAGAAAAAATTAAAATCAGGAGGAAGAAAAGGAGGCCCACTCTTACCACTCCTATTTTAGTGTTGGAAGTCCTAGCCACTACAGTCAAATATGAAAAAGAAAGCATACAAATGGGAAGAAGTGAAACTTCCTTACTTGCAGATGGCTTGATGCTATATAAAGAAAATGCTAAAGTCTCAATCAAAAAAGCTATTAGAACTAATAAGTGAATTCAGTAAAGTTGCAGGATCAAGATTAATATACAGAAATCTGTTGCTTTCCTATAAAACAATAATGAACTATCAGAAAGAGGAAGCTAGAAAACAGTCTCTTTTAAAAGTAACATAAAAGGAGTAAAACAGCTAGGGACAAACTGGTGAAAGACCTAACTTTGAAAATTATAAAACACTGATGAAGGAAATTGAAAATACTACAAAGTAATAGAAAGATATCCAATGGTCATGGACTGGAGGATTTAATATTGTTAAAATGTCCATATGACCCAAAGCAATCTACAGATCTAATGCAATCCCTATCAAAATGCCCAGGACACTTTTTACTGAACTAGAACAAATAATATGAAAATGAATGTGAAACAGAAAAGAATCCAGATGGCCACAACAATCTTGAGAAAAAGAACAAAGCTGGAGGTATCATGCTCCCTGACTTCAGACTATACTACAGTATGGTTCTGGCATAAAAAGAGACACATAGATCAGTGGAACAGAATAGAAAGCTCAGATATAAACCCATCCACTTATGGTCCATTAATCTAAGACAAAGGAGGAAACAATGCATAATGGGAAAAAGAGTCTCTTCAACAAGTAGTGCTGGGCAAAATGGATAACCACTTTTAAAAAAATGAAATTAGGACATTTTCTCACACCATATATAAAAACAAACTCAAGATGGATTAAAAGCCTAACAGTAAGATCAGAAACTATAAAACTAGAAGAAAACATAGGCAGAACACGCTCTGACAGAAATTGTAGCAGTAGATTTAGAGAAATGCAAATCAAAACAATAAGGTATCATCTGACACCTGTCAGAGTGGCTATCATGAAAAAGACCACAGACAACAAATGTTGGTGGCAATGTGGAGTAAAGGGAATCCTTGTTCACTGTAGGTGGTGGGATGTAAATCGGTGCCACCACTATGGAAAGCAGTATAGAGATTCCTCAAAAATACTAAAAATAGAACTACCATACAATCCAGCAGTTCTACTCCTGGGTATATATATCAAAGAAAACAAAAAGACTAATTCAGAAAGGTATTTGCACCCAAATGTTCCCTGTTGGCACAGTGGGTAAAGCGTCTGTCTGCCATGTGGGAGACCTGGATCCGATCCCTGGGTCAGGAAGTTCCCCTGGAGAAGGAAATGGCAACCCACTCCAGTACTCTTGCCTGGAAAATTCCATGGACGGAAGAGCCTGGTAGGCTGCAGTCCATGGGATTACAAAGAGTTGCATACAACTGAGCAACTTCACTTCTCAAATGTTCATAGAAGCATTATTTACAATAACCAAATGTGGAAGCAACCTAACTGTCCATCAGCAGATGAGTGGATAAAGAAGATGTGGCAGATATAGATATACACACACATATACATACAATGAAATACTACTCAGCTGTAAAAAAAAGAATGAAATTTGCCATTTGCAATAGCATGGATGGACCTGGAGGAGGGTATTAGTGAAATAAGTCAGAAAGACAAATACTATATGTTATCATTTATGTGTGCAATCTAAAAAAGAAATGAATATGTTAATACCAAAACAGCCTCACAGATATAGAGAACAAATTAGTGGTTACCAGTCAGGAGAGGGAGTGGGGAGGGGCATAAGAGGTGAAACAGGATGTGTTGTACAACACAGGGAATATAGCCAACATGTTTAATAACTTTAAGTGGAGTACAGTTTATAAAAACTTGAGATCACTATGTTGTATACCCAAAACTAATATAACATTATTTCAATTAAAAATAAAAAACAGTGCGCCAGATTGCTGAACCCTGTCCTAACCAAAAGAGAAGGAGTGTTGGTGATTTCTAGTCACTTCACCATGGTGAAGGTCTTCAGCTTCTGGAAGCATAGAGCAAGGGGTGCTGGGAAGTGTGGTGATTAGAAATGTTTTTGTCCTCAGATTCCACTTTCAGCTTTTTCCTTTCTGTCTGAAAATTATCCTCAGCAGTCACCTGTTGCCAGTCCTGCAATGAGCAGTGGTGAAGCTACTCAAGAATTTTAAGCAAGGGAGTAATTGTTAATAAATTACTAGTGTTGCTGGTTTTAGCTCTTAAACTATCCTCAAATTCGTTCCCCTGTTTTCACTCCTCCCACCCCTGCATGTATTCAGACTCTTGGCTTCTACTTGAACTGTTAGGTGTATCTTAACAGCTTTCCTGGCTGCGTGTACCTCAGAGCAATCTGCTGTCTTAAAGGCAGTTCTGATCAAGTTACTCTCCCACCAGAAACCCTTCTCTCAGCTCTGGAGATTCAAGTCCAGACTCCAGGGTTTACCACTCTGAGCCCCTACCTTCCCCACCCACCTCATCTCCCTGCACCCCCTGCCTCACAAGTTCGTTTTCATAGGGAACAGCTTGTTTCTGTTCACTGGCACGTCACACTATTTATTGTCTCAGGCCTTTGCTCATGCTGTCTTCCCTGGTTAAAAGGCCCTTCCTCCTTTCCTCGTACACTGACTCTCATCCTAAGACTCAACTCCAGGCAGCCCCCCTGAACCTGCAGGCTGGGCTAAAGCAGCTTCCCTGGGAGCTCGTCCCCCGCTTCACTCGGCTCTGTCCTCACGCCACCCTATGGTATTGAAATCAGCTGTGGAGTTCTCTCTTGGAATTCATGTCTGTCCTCCCCACCCCAAAGATGTTCCCAGGACAGGTGTTCAGTAAATGTTCACCTGAATTAAACAACTGAGTGAAGTTTCCAAATTGGGCTTTGTGGTTCAATTTTTTCCACTTAGGGGGCCGGGGGTGGGAGGAAAAGGACTGCTGTTCACTGATACACCAATGTGATTCCAAGTTATGGGTCTGCCCAGCCTTGACTCATGGGAACCTCTCTCAGCAATGCTTCTCTGAACTGCGAGGAGCCCAGTGGTACAGCCATTGGCGTTCTCACAAGTTCAGACTCAAGGAAATGCAAGAGCATGGCAGACATGCTTAATTTTATATTTGACTTGTATAAAACAAAACTACTACAGGCCTTTTATTCATTGGTTTATCTTTCTGCCTAATTTTCATGTAACACTACAGAAATCACCCATATCAGTAAATGTTACTATTAATGTTGTAAATTTTATTTAATCATTGTGTCAACATATTTTTGCATGTATAGCCTTTATCTGAACTTTTTAAAGATGTTAACTTTATTATGTTTATATATATTTATTCAGTTTACTTGAATATGAATTTTTATTATTCTAAAGCTGCTTGTTTAAAATTCTTCATGCATTGATCATATAACCAGGCTAGGATCTAACATGTAGGAAATTGTTAGGTAAGAATCTGCCTGCAGTGCAGGAAACCTGGGTTCGATCCCTAGTCAGGAAGATCCTCTGGAAAAGGAAATTGCAACCCACTCCAGTATTCTTGCCTGGAAAATCTCATGGACAGAAGAGCCTGATGGGTTGCAGTCCATGGGGTTGCAAAGAGTTGGGCATGACTGGGCAACTAACACTTACTTACTTAATATTTGGGGAAATGGTGATATAAAGAGTTAAGTTTAAAAAATATATGTATCACGTGTGATATGTAGGGAAAATCTTAAGTACTCAAGGGAGGAACTAACAGCTATACAAGGTAGGATATTTTAGTCTGTAAAATATTGAAGAATGCATTAATGCTTGCCATTAGATTTGATATGTCTCCAAAATAGTTCACTGATATTTTCTTTCTTTAAAAAAAAAAAAACTTTAGGGTCAATTGGATCTCTTAAGGAGCAATACAGGACTTCTGTATAGAATAAAGGATTCTCAGAATGCTGGGTAAGCACATGATTTTTTATTTTTAATATTGTAAAAGTAATATATGTTTGGGTGGGAAAGACCAGTACAGAATTACATTATGTAAACTTGTCCTTCAAATCATCTTACTTCCCACAGGAGTTCCATTTCCCAGAGATAGTAGCTCTAAATAATTTGGTATATATCTTTCCTTATAGGTATATATAAATATATATAGATGATTATATATTTATATACCATATATTTATATATAATCTCTTTTTTTTTTTTTTTAACAAATTGGATCATGCTATCCATACTGTTTTGCAACTTGTTTTTTTTCACTTACTGTATCTTGGACATCTTTTCATTCTGATACATAACAGCCCTGTCTCATTCTTTTTAAGGTAAGCCCTCCTTTTGGTAAATAAGTCAATGTGATGACCTTGTCTACTCATTCATTTAAGTGGTCATGTAGATGATTAGATTAGCCTGTATCTCTTTGCCTATTTAATTCTGCTTTATTCCCCTACAGTAAAATGAAAGGATCAGATAACCAAGAAAAACTAGTGTATCAGATCATAGAGGATGCAGGAAATAAAGGTAAGCTTTAGAGGAACAAGCAGAAAAAACGTTACCTCTAGGACCAGATATAAGGGACGGAGATCCTGGCTTCCCAGGGTGTAGAGCAGTCAGTTCAGCCTGCTGCCCTTTGTGTTCAAAGGAGAAGAAAATATCACACACATACTCACACACACATATATATACATATTTATAATGTACATATTTTGAAGGATGCCCAAGAGTGATGCTGTTGTTGCATGAAGGGAGGCAGGAACTAGATGGCCATGGGCAGAGATGGAAAGAAAGTTCTGAATTCTGAACCATATACATGTATTATCCAAAACAAATAAAACTGAAGGTTTTTTTTTATCCTCACTCTCTAAATTTTGGAAGCCTTCGTTTCTTCCTCTTATCTGTTAATTGTGGATCATAACATCTCTTTGGTTTTTGTAGGAAACCACAGGACACCTAGTGCAGCATGGCAGTGTCTGATGTAGCTCCCTCCACAGCTGTTTAGTTCTTCTCCTGCCACCCTCAAAGAACGGGATCTAAATTGCTGTTACTACAGTTTAAGACCTGTTTGAGTCATTGATATTAGCTTCAGCAATTATGATTTAACCTAAAATTGTACAATTCTACATGTGTTAGGAAGTTAAATTACATTTTAAAAATAAATATGAAGATAGTATTCTCTATTTAAAACAAAATCTGCCTAGCCTTTTTGTTGGGAAGAAAATACAGCAAAATACTTTTACATAAATTCCATTAATACATATAATACTTATTTCCTTCTTTGAAAGAAAAATCGTAGCTTTCTGCACAGGTTCTTAGTGACTGTAAGAGCTATAATCGTTCTATTTTCCAAGTATAGTGGACATACATACACACAGATGCTCTCATAAAGGTTTTTTTTTTAATTGCTCTCCATTGAGGATGGCAGCTGACCCTGACCCAAACTTAAGTTTGTTTTTTACAGTATATGATCTAAAGTGAAATTTATAGAAAAAAGAGGCTGGAATGTAAGAGGGCATGGAAAGGCCAGTGTAAGTTAATTCAATGACATCAAGATTTTTCTTCCTTTAGAAAAATGTCCCTTATCATATGATTTTTAAAAGATGCCACACTAACCTTCCAAGAAATTTCCAGTTAGAAAATGGAACATACAACTTTCTTGCATATTTTTGTTACTTTATCTGAGATTTTTACCTGTGCATCGTTTTTCCTATGGCAATGCTCCAGGATTATATACATATTTTGCTAGATTTACAATGAGATATAAGCAATGGGAAAAGAAACAAATCCTATAGTGTTAAACCTATTTTACTTTACTTTCTTACAGGAATATGGAGCAGAGATATCCGATACAAAAGCAACTTGCCATTAACAGAAATTAACAAAATTCTGAAGAATTTGGAAAGTAAAAAGCTTATCAAAGCCGTTAAGTCTGTGGCAGTGAGTAACAGTCTCTTTTCTTCTCTTGAATGTTCACTGTACATATATTGCTCCAAGGATATTTCAGGTGTTTATCATTCTTTTGGCTATGTCATGATTTAAAACAACTGATCAAAAAAGATTTTTAAAGTTGTAGCTCATATTGGACCATTTGGAGACGCTGCTTTAGTCCATTAGCTATAACACATGTACTCTGATAACTTCAGGTGTTAATAGGGGAAGCCAAGCACAAGGCGACTTGGTATGCTGTCCTGTAGTCACAGTAATTCTGTAAATCCCACACTGGTGTGAAATATAAAGCTTTGGGGTTTTTAAGTCTTAGTTTTGGAAGACTGCTTTGTTGCCTTTTAACCATCTGCTGTGTGTGTGTGTTTTTTTCCCTAGGCCTCAAAAAAGAAGGTGTATATGCTCTATAACCTGCAGCCAGACCGCTCTGTGACAGGTGGGGCTTGGTACAGCGACCAGGATTTTGAATCTGAGTTTGTGGAGGTGCTTAACCAACAGTGTTTTAAATTCCTACAAACCAAGGTGAGCCATAACTGAGGAAACATCCTTCCAAGTGGTTTTTCTTTGTTTTTTTAAGTTTTTTCATAAGGAATGTTTAATCATACATATCGTATCTTATAGGAATTGAAAATACTGAAGTTGGTCCTTTTTCCTAAACAAAATAGGTCCTGTTGTTGATTATCTTCTATAGAAATTGTGTTCAGAAGATACTGGTATTGTTTATGAAATTTATATTTCTACCCTTATAGGCAGAAACCGCACGAGAAAGCAAACAGAATCCAATGATACAAAGAAATAGTTCATTTGCTTCATCACATGAAGTGTGGAAGTATATCTGCGAATTGGGAATCAGTAAGGTCAGAGCCCAGTCTCCAGTTTTCATCTTATTTTTTTTAAAGTTTTGCTTCATCGTAGGGATATGGTTTACAGTGTATTCTAAACACATCTGGCCCAGACCCTCTTCTCATGTGATACCTGTGTACATTCTACAGAACCCGCAGAATGTAGAACCCACTGTCCTAAGCCAGGCAGGAAAAGGCAGTCCTTGCTGTCAGGCACTTTCTGAACTGCATGTCCTTGAGCTTGGGCTCCAGAGCAGCAGACTGGAAGCCTGGCCATGCATTTCACTACCAGATGCAAAAGTCTGTTCTGACAAGTTCTTGACTCTCCTAGGGACATTTCAACATATGTGCCAAACATCCATCATTAGTATCGGTTGTCATTTATTGGTAGTTTCCTACTTATGAGATGTAAGTGGCACTGTCAGCACATTCTTTTGAACATCTGTACATGTGGACACTGCTTGATTGCCCCTCACCATCAGAGAAGATGCTGAAGTGGCTATTTGGACAAGTCATTTTCATTTCTGCTCTCCAGTTCTCTTTTATTTAAAAAAAAGAACACAGGAATTTGGACTATCTGCTGTCTAAAGTACCTTCCTGCTTAAGCATTTTTATAAATCTCCATCAGATTCTTGCCAAAGAAATGTGGCAAAATGTCTAGATCCTCCTTAGGAGGGCAAAGCTCAGCAGTGAGCTCAGAGCTCTATCCCTGGGATCTGAGTGGTCCATTCTCACTCTGGCCATTGTTCAGCTTCTTTGTACTTTCAGTTATTCTAGCATAATCCTTCCCCACTTCATCAAGAATTGTGACCTTTTACTGCTATCAACACCCTCCAGAAGGATGATTGCTTTTTTTGAGTGCTTTCTAACATACTGCTTTTGTAGGTGGAGCTGTCCATGGAGGACATAGAGACCATCTTGAATACACTCATTTATGATGGGAAAGTAGAGATGACGATCATTGCTGCCAAAGAAGGCACCGTTGGCAGTGTGGATGGACACATGAAACTCTACCGGGCGGTCAGTCCCATCATCCCGCCCACAGGCTTGGTCCGGGCCCCCTGCGGACTCTGCCCAGTGAGTTAAAATGGCTTCTCTTTCTACTTTACTGCCTGCGAGTGCAAATCCCACCTAACTTACCAGCAAGAGCTGCTGACACCACCATGTAACCTTGATGACAGACCTTTAGTGAGCACGTCATCACCTTACATTCTTTCCCGTAATAACCACCTTAAGGAAATTGGTTTTCTGCTCTTGATCCCAAAATGCACAATTCTTTTCTTAACCTTTTATTTTTTATTGGGGCATAGCTGATTAACCATGTGATAGTTTTAGATGCACAGCAGAGTGATTCAGCCATACTTATACATGTATCTATTCTCCCCCAAACCCCCCTCCTATCCAGGCTGCCACATACATTGAGCAGAGTTCCCTGCAAAATGCAGTTTTTGCTGAGGGCTAACCATTTCACTTAAGTAGGAAGGGTAATGGGGTTGGTGAGAACCTGTTGTTGGCCAGACATGTTTTTGAAAATGTCTATGCTGTCATAATCGTCCTGCATCCCTTGGAGTTAGTGGTATTAGTTAGTGTGAGGGGGCTTAGGGCAAGGAAGATTGAGAGCCTTCAGTTGACTTGACAACCAGGCCTCACACCGGAGGTGACGTGTTCGCCCTTGTAGCACACCCACACTCGTCATTTGTTCGTTCCTACGCGTGCTGCAGGCTCTGTCCCTGCTCTTGGGGCGTTTATTCTCTGACTGCCTGTCTGCTTTCTATTGTCTACAGCTCTCATGCTCTGGTTTCAACTCCCAGAACAAAGGCTACTCTGTTGGGAATTCTGTTTAGCACTTTCACAAAAAGGAGTGACTAAATACGAAACACTTGATTAGTCAAGATTAAGTCATTCGTGTGTGCAGATCTCCGATCCTGGACTGTTGCCTGCCTTCTGCCTAGTGGGCAGGTAGACTAGTCAGCTTAGTGCTGTGCCAAACGGTCTCCGTCTCACTCCATGACCAGAGCAGGTCCTCTTCCAGGACGTTCTTGGATACAGGCCTAACCTTTCACTTTGAAAGTTTTGTTTTTAATACCGCTTTAAATAAATGCTTGGAATACTGGATATTTTGTTAGAATTTTTAGTTGTAGTTGATATTTAAGACATTACCTTTAATATACTAATTTTAAAACCTGAGTTTGAATGTAACCATTTTTCTTTTCTAAAGGTTTTTGATGACTGCCATGAAGGTGGTGAGATTTCACCATCTAACTGTATTTACATGACAGAGTGGCTCGAATTTTAATAGAGAGCTATGAACTTTGCTGACGTCTTGCAAATGAAGTTACTTCGGGTGCAAATAATTTAACTCATCATGGAACATCACACTCCCTTGAAAGCATTCAAGGTACAGACTTGTTGCTACAGAAAAATTTATTTTTTAATCTATGAAGACTAAATTTATATTGATAGTGTAGTCAGCAGGGTATGAAACAGATAATAAGGTTAGTGGAGAAATCCATTCTTCAGTAAGTAAAATACTTAGAACCTCTGGAAGACCACCTGTTGGAACTTTCGAGATTTCTGATGATTCACGGGAAAAGAAGCCAGCAAGTCAGTATTCACCAAGGACTGTGATAATGGCTGGAACTTTAAAATGCCTGTTTTAAAGGCATTTATCAAGGTCTTCATTGGGAATTTTTTACATATGGCTCAGTGTCACCATTTCTGTTTTCTCCATGGTTTCAACGAGAAGAAACGAAAAGTGGGGAAGGCAGGAATAGCAGGGGAGGATGCAGACTTGGAGCATGAGATGGGAGACAGTAGAGCATCCCTTTCCACACACTACTGATGCCTTTTTATGTCAGAAATATTCTTTCCAAGGATTACATTGGTGTACTTACCTCAAACCCAAACTGTGACTGTTGTCAAGGACATGTTTTCAGTGCATAAATTCACTCATTTGTTCATTCGTTCATTGTTCTCATCCTAAAGGGAATATCTTCCCTGGCTCTTTGTTGTTAAAGTCTGTGGCTCAGTTGTATTATTTGCTAGAATTTTCCCCTAGATTCTTATTTAACTAAAATTAAAACTAAAAATAATCCATTGCCTTTCATTCCTTTTGGTGGGGGAGGGAGTATCATTCTTCTTTCCTTATCCTATCTTCAATTTGTTTGCATATTGTCTCAAATATTATGGTATAATAGGTCTAAACTAAGCAAGAAGCTGTTATAACTGTCCTTAATTCCAATAGCACTTACAGTCCCAATCCTCAGCTGAATAGAAAAAATAGGTCACTTGATGTTTTGTTGCACAGAATTCAGCTATAGGGCTTTTTCAGATCTCGCTGTCTTACTTTCACTCTGTAGCACCACTTAAAGGTTTCTGTGTCCAGGCCAAAAGCCAGGGGCCAAGGGAAAGGAAAGTTACTACCAGGGCCTGGGTTCAAACCTGTTTGGAGAACCATCACAAGTGTTATTTTAAGATAAATAGTAAAATAAAACTCAGCTCAGTAACCAATTTGTAAGAACCATATAAATTCTGTAGTGAGCTCTATAGAATTAGCATTTGATGACACTGGTGTTTGAAATAAAGATCATTTCAATTACTGGGTATGTGTAAGATCCAGAAGGGTCTGAGAGCCCGAAACTACAGAGGGCTTCTGTTCCCCTAAGAGTGGAATGGTAAGATGAATATCTGTCTTCCTGGGAACTGGCCTGTCAAGAGTCAGAAGTGAAAGAAGGAACCAGTTTGCATTTTAAATACAGATTTTTTTTTTTTTTAATATAGATTTTGTACTATATCTTAAGGGCCAGAGATTGTTTAAAGTTGACAATCTGTGGCTAAACCAGAAGTATTCCTTGCCTACCAGACTAGAGAGTCCCTTTAAACTTTTTCCCCTTAGTCTGTTTTTCATTATGAATATTAAGAAGGGAAGAGGTGACTGAAAAACACAGCATCTCAGATGTTGGTTACATGGATATTTACAGGAATAAGTTCTGACCAAAACAAACTGTGGGGCTCTAAGCTCACAACAACATCACAAAAGTCCAACTGGACGTGAAGTCTACTCCTCACAGCTGATCTCCGTTTAGTGTGTGGCCTTTTGCTCATCTGAAAACAGATATTCCCTGGAGTCTGTCAAGGCGAGTCTCTGCTTTATACTGATCTGCATGTACAGAGTCAAACAGAGAAACATGAAAGGTCACGATCTAATAGTTGTAATGAGTAGTTCGTGTGGGATTCTGTCATATAACTTCTCTGATCTCAGTTTGGTGATGAGTAAGTTTTATGGGGCTGTAATTTTTATCGTGATCAACTAAGCAAACCAGTCAAAAGTAACTCAGTGGAGTCACTTCGACTGTGGTGGTGGGTGAGGGACAAATGTGTCACGAGCTCTAGCACAGTGCTGTCCAGGAAAACCTTCTCTCAGGATGGAAATGCTCTGTATCTTTGTCCAGCAAGGCAGCCACTAGTCACCCATGATGGCAGAGCACCTGCACTGTGGCTTCCAGGAATGAAGAACTGCACGCTGTCTTGCTGGCTCCCTGGGGCTACTGGCTGCCATGCTGAGTGGCACAACTGGACCGCCATATGGCTCCAAACTCAAGTTACTTTTATAGGAATGAAGAATATTGAAGTTAATTATTTCTCAATTGTATATATTTGTTTTTTTTCTACAGAGAAAGAGTACAAAAAAGTATTATGAACTGTTATTTGTATAAGTTTTTACTTTTAAGAAAGGACTACAAAAAAAGAAAGGACTACAGAAAACAAGGCAGAACATACACAGAACAATTACTACTGCCAAATAATTCAAACAGAATCAAACTTTGATTACAGGCTTGGTCATATCAGTGCCAAACAACCTCTCTTAAGAAAATTATTCAACTGATTTATCTACTTGGCTTTTCACTAACTCATCAGATTTATTTTTAGTTATAAAAGACACATTCAGTGCAGCAAACTCAAAACATCCCCGGCTGTAGAAAGTAAACAAGAGACGTCCACCACACCATACCTACCAAGATTCCCAGCCCCCTAAGGTAGTTACTGCTGAAAGCTTAGAGACTCTCTCCTGACTTTTTTAAAACACATTTAGAAATCAAGACTCTTCAGCTTCAAATGACAGCTTTGAATCTTCATGAGGTGTAAACAGTGGGAATTCACATTACTGAAGCAAATGTCAGGTGTGAATTTACTGGAAAGTGTTTGAGGCAACACTTAGGGATCATCATAGCCAAAAAACATTGGGAAATGAGAAAGGGTTTTTTGAGGGAGTGTGATTAGAAGAAAAATCATGGAATGATGCTACAAGAACTCAAGGCCCATGGGAACTGAAAGGTAGAGCACTTTACAGAACAAAACTTGAGGTGTGGAAAGATCATTTTTTTTTAAGACTTTGTAACAGAATCCAAATTGTTCCCATGACTTCGTCCTTTGACATGATGTCTGTTTCTCAGGCTTTTCTCAGGCTTTCCAGAGAGGCATGTACAGCACCTGGCTTAGTGAATACCTAAGGCAGAGGTCACACAGGGATGGCCTGGATCTTGTGTCTCAGTGTTTGTAAATTTATTTACACTGTAGCAGCCAACTAACATAACCCGTATGTCTGTGGGTTGAGCTTAATTCATGTACATATGGATTATATATATATATATACACACACACACACACACACACTCAGTAGTCCCTAAATATAAGACCCACTGTATAAATTTGTTTTTCTTGAAAAATCAGAAAGATTGGCAATACCTTGGCAAATTCCCACGTGGCGACAGGGCCCAGGAGTTCTCCCTGTTCGTTGCCCTGTTGCCCTCAGCAGTCTGGCCTGATCCTCGCCGATCCAGTCAGCTCTTCTCATGTTCCCCACTTGCCCCTGCACACCCCTGCCTCCAGCTCCTTGTTTGTCACTCTTGACGTGTTTGGGGATGAGGGGTCAGGTGTCAAAGGGGAAGGCCTTGGTCTGGGTTAACCTCTGGGGTCAGCTCCCAACTGAGGAGTGTTCGGAGCTCTTCACTAACACTCTGGACCTTTAGTCATGTTTTCTTTCCCCGACAAAAGAAAAGTTTTATGTCAGAGAGCACTGCAGCTCCTTCAACATAACATGAAACCTGTTTTAATCAGAACTGGGGGGTCAGGAAACCTGGGTTTTGTTTCTGTCTTACTCACTTTGGACAGGTAAGGGTGGTTAAGCTGTCCCCTGTCCCTTGCCAAGTGGGAAAAAGAATATTTTAACTCATAGCAATTTGAGGAGATGTAGATTCTGTTGAGAACAAAAATGCTGTTTGAAAATTGAAATGTGTGTTGTTTTAGGCATTCTGGGCCTTAACTGAATCTGTTTTATGTGTCAGTATTCATTTGATAATAGAGACTGTTGATTATTAATAATTAATATTAGTTGCCCTCCTCCCATGTTGTTACAGACAGCAGGAACCATCCTGTCTATGCTGGTACCTTTAGCATGGATCTGACTACACTAACCAGTTCATGAAACTCCTTGTTCTGGAAATGGCTGCGGTCAGTGAATTTGTACAATTTGGCTTCCAGACTGTCGGCCACTTCTTGTTCCTTCCAAGGAAGGAAAGGGTCATTGGTGGAGCCAAACTGCACAATGTGAGGGCAGTTGGCTTTGATCTTCTCCCACTGCCAGGGCCGGCTGAAGTAGCCTGTGAGAAAAACACCGAGCCTCTCAGTGCCCTGGACCCTTTCCACTCTAGCCACTGTGGTAAAGACCACAGCAGGGACATGAAGAATCTGAGCCCCACTGTGAGTCTGCAGATCTGTAGGGCTTGATACCGTGGCTACTGGTGAAGAGGGAGGGTGTGGTTCGGGGGCTCAGTTCTAGACTGGATTACAAGCTGGCCCACCGCCCTAAGTGCCTACCTTATATCTAAAGATTGGTGGTGAGTATTTCTCACAAGTGATTAGGTGTCTTGTTAGCCTGTGTTGTTTTATCATGCAGCCTTATATCTAAAGATTGGTGGTGAGTATTTCTCACAAGTGATTAGATGTCTTGTTAGACAGTGTTGTTTTATCATGCAGCCCCTTGTCTACAGAAGAGGCTCTCCCTGGGGTCTCTGCCTACAGACTTACCACTTGCACGCCCATTCGCATCCCCCAGGTCAGATGTGTACGCAAACACTAACACGATAGCATACACCTGGTGGGTCTTGGCGTACCTGGAGAGTCAGGAATGACGTAGCTTACGTCTAGTGTTAAATGTAATTCCCAGAAAGGCAGTAAGCCACCCAAAGTCACTTGACTCAGCTTATGGAAAGCACAATGCTGCAGGCTGCTGAGCTTGGTATGAAAAAGCCAAAAAAAGCAAACTGCAGAAGAACTAGGAGCCCAGCAGGCAATTGCCTCACCTGGGCTACCTGAGCTTCTACTCAGTTCTCAAAGTAGTGCAGGCCTCGCCTGGAATAAACACAACAACTGTAGTCATTCATCTCAATGTGTGGGTGCATCCACCTTCAGCCCGCACTGGCTTTACCTGGTTGGTTAACACACAGATTCCCTGGCTCGGCCCCAGAGCATCTGATTCAGGGGGCTGAGAGCGAGGCCCAGGAATCAGCACTCTAAGGCTTGACACCTCCCCAGCCCAGGTGACGGGTGCGGGTGGTCTGTGTCCTGTAGAACTTTGCCTTACACATGATCCTCCACGCTGTGCTCTTACTCATTTGCATTGTGTCACATCTGTTTCCCCCCCAGCAGGTCTGGGCCTTCTTGCTGTTCCCTGTTCCCTCGAACAGTGCCCAGCAAGCAGACACTCAGCTGACTGTGTAGATAGTTCCCTCACTGAGCAGAGACTGGGCTAAGGAAGGGGCTCCTGCCTTTAAAAGAAGGCAGTCAGTTATTAGCAGCGGCCTGAGAAAAATTCAGCTGGCCTTGAGTTGGTACAGATTCCGGTGTAAAGTGATTTCATTTTCCAGACACCACCTTGCAGCTTGTGAACACTATGACTGTAACATGATTCTGCAGGTCCACATCAGAAAGCTTTCTCGTAGCTTCAACAGGTGTGGCTTACAGGTTATGGAACCTGGCAAGATTTCTCTGACAAACAATTCATGTGACATCCTGAGAGACTGAGTGGGACAAGAGGCCACACCAAACAATAATCAATTTGTCATCCAGCCTCACAAATAAGGAGGAAACCCAACCCTAACAGGCTATTCAGCCAGCTCTGTCCTTACTCTAGGCCTTAGAAGCCTAAAGGGTGACGTTCTAATAGGGAGCAGCAGGGATGTGCCTGTGAACCCCGAGGACTGGGGGTGGGGGTGGTTAACAGCCTCCACCCTTCCACAGGCATTTATTGAGCACCTACCATATGCCAGGCACTGGGGTTTTGCTATCAGAATAACAAAGTCCCATCTCATGGAGTTTACATTTGAGTGGCAGGAGACAGACAAGAAATGAATAGGATGTCATAAGATGAAAAGTGCTATAGATAATAAGGGGCATCACAGATATAAAGGGGGTAAGATTCAGTGAGGTGAGGTTGCTGTTTCACAGGGAGTGATTCCAGAAGGCCTCACTGGAAGGTCACGTGGAGCAGAGACTTAGGAGAAGGCCACACAGGTTGTCCTGGGACTAAGTCCAGGTAGGATGATGGCCAGCACAGGCCTAAGGAAGGTGCGTGCTCAGAGTGTTCAAGGACTGCAGTGAGGTCTATAAGCCAGGCTGGGGGCAGCCAGGGAGGGATGGCAGAGATGACATGGGTGGTGGTGGTATTGAAGGCCGAGACTTTCTTCTGGGGGGGTTGGGAGCCACTGGGGTTTGGAGGTGCTCGTGTTTTAAAAGGATCACGGTATCTGTGTCTGAGTGGATTAAATTTCTTTTTAATCCACTAACCAAACCAGGAAGGAATTAGGACAGATCATGTTATCAATTCTGAGGTCAGCACTGTTTCCTCTGCAGTGGAAACTTAAGACATGCACCAGCTATTTCCCAGGCAAGCATGGCTGGAGCCCATGGCAGGGGCGGGGGAAGGGGGTGACATTCAACAAGGACTGAACCTCATGGCCGCGATGGTCCCGTAGCTGTGGCCAATGATGATGATCCCCTTGTCACAGTGCAGCTCCGTCTCCATGAAGGGCAGCCAGATGCTCTCTCGTGCTGTGACTGAGGTTCAGGGGAAAGGAAGAGTCTGTCACTTAACAGGGGCAGTCTTAGTCCAGTCCTGCCCACCCTTCTAACCAGACTGCTCAGTAAACTGCAGGACCCCAACAGGGGATGGGGCTGTTTTCACAGAGCCAAAGTTTTCTGTGTTGCTATTGGAAAGACTCAAGTCTGTAGTTTGGGTAAATAATTTTGTTTTTTTTTACCATGTTCTTGTAAGGAAATACTAAAGAAAAAAATAAAATACAACTCTGAAGTTTTAATGTAACTTTCCAACTGAAATCCTCTTGACAATATTGTCTCTCAAGTTGACGTCCACATATACTGTTTCTTTCCAAGAAGGAAATTCCTGAGACAAGTCACAGACATGCTCAGAACAAAAGTGGCAAGGTTACATTTTCTAATATTAGGGTCTCATAGAGATGCTATAACTTTTGTCACATCTCTGCCTCAAATGAAAAACCCATGAATTCTGCCTGAAAATATTTGCCTTATAGAAGGGAAAATCAAGTTGCTTACAAAGTTGAAAATTAAAATTTACCAACCCTGGGTGCTCTTCTTGCTCCTTCTAGAACTTTCTATCACGTCTTTTGGCCTGTAGCCTCCTCTCCCCAAATACTTGCCATCATTCATCCTGAGGTATGTATTCTCTTCGGCTTACCTACCAGAAAATGGCAAGATAAAAACCCAACAAGAGGAGGCTTTTTAAAGATACATTTAAAAAACTTACTTGGGTCAGGCATGTTTTTAGACAAACACTGGAAACCAGGTATCTACAATACGAGGGGGAAAGAAAAAACTATTATAAGGAACTTAATTACAACTAGTAATGGCTTATAAGAGATGAGACACATGATATGAGCTTTATCACTTCAATAAGTATTTGCTTCTATTATGCAATGAAGTGGGTTAAATGCTATAGGATTAAATATGAACAAGCAGTCCCTCCTCATGAACTGGCCCCTGTCAGTAGTTCTCTATCCAGCCAGCTCTGCAGATCTCTATATGTGCATCTACAAATCTCCATTTATCATCACTGGTATATGCGTAGACAGAGGGCTCCAGACAAACTCAGCTGGAGCCAATCCGACTATGCTCCAGGGAATAGGTAAGATGTGGCTCACAAAGCTGGTACAGAGAGTGGGAGATCCCATCCTCCTGGACAGTGTTTCTAGCTCCATCGTGGCTCTCACCCATAATCCTGGGATTTTATTCTAGACCTGCTCTAGGGGTTGGCAACTCAGCAAACAGTCATTGCCTAATTACGGAAGAGGGTTTTAAAAAAAAAAATTCAATCTGCAGAAGACAACACACAGATGCCATTGTTATAAAACTCACAAGCCAAATTTACCAATGTATTGTTTAAAGCATACATACGGAGGTTGAAAAGCACATTAATTTTTTCTGAGTGGAGTAAATTTAAAAACAGATAGGCCTCCCTGGTGGCCCAGACGGTAAAGCGTCAGCCTGCAATATCAGAGACCTGGGTTCCATCCCTGGGTCGGGAAGATCCCCTAGAGAAGGAAATGGCAACCCACTACAGTACTCTTGCCTGGAATAGTCCATGGATGGAGGATCCTGATGGACTAAAGTCCATGGGATCGCAAAGAGTTGGACACAACTGAACAATTTCACTGTTCACTGGCTCAGAGGACAGGGAAATGGGATGGAGGGACATACAAGTGGCTCTGAAGGTATTGGGAAGGTTCTAGATTTCAGCTTGGTGACAGGACTCTCTGGTATTGATTACATAGTGCTTCATGATGAACACACGTGTTACGTACATCCTTTGTATGTATCAACATTATGAATTAAAATATTTAAAAGTCTGAAGCAGAGAGCAGAAGAGACAGGTAGAATTATCTGAACCTGCAGGAGATACGGGGAGCGGGCGGTCTCTAGTTTCTACAGGTGAAGCTAGGACTCTAGCCTCAGTGAAGCCCTCCAGCCTGCTTCACCAGCCCAATTTCCAGCCCTCCTTGCAAGGTCTAAGACAGGGCTGCAGGGCTTTGCACGAAGAGGTGGGAGCGAGGCGCCCTGCGGCGCCAAGCCGGCGCTCCCAGCGCAGCTCGGCGCGTCTCCTACCTGCTCCAGCTCCCTCTTCACCCAGCAGTACCACCCGTGGGTGGCCACATCCTCGCCCCCATTCCCCGGGACGATCACCGCCTTGCAGGGAGCAGCCTGAGTGCAGCAGACCTGTGGTACTCAGGGGAGCCTGATCAACCAGGGAAGCCTGCCCCGTGGCATTCTGGGAATTGTAGTTCCGGGGTGGCAAGCGCGTACCCCTGTGAGCCACTGGTCCACCTGCTGCCCTAGAAGCGCAGGCAGACCTTGCGGGGTTCCAGCAGATGTAAACCACTAGCGCTCCCATTCCCCCAACCCCCCTTATTTGGAACAGATGTGGTATGCCAAGAATGTGTTATCTCTTACCTAAAATTACTAATATTTCTATAGAAAATGTGTTTTCATTTCCTAAAAGCAGAACACAACCCATTTTATTAGTTGAGGATTCCTGATTTCAACATGGTTCTTAGTAGAATAGTCAGTATCAGCCAATAACAGTCAATAGTAGCAGGGGCATGGGGGGAAAAAGAATTAGGACTCAAAGACTAGTTAATTTAAAAAAAAGAAAAGCTAAAAAAAAATGCTTTGCTGAAACCCTTTGGGAGTTCTGGGTTTTGAGGGGGGCATGAGCCACTCATTACCTTGTATGGCCTTCAATAAACTTTACTCCGGACTCTGATGTTTCACTATTGTTTGGCCTAACTGTGTATCAAGCACATTAACTTGTGTTCACTAGCCTGTCTAGGGGCCTGTATATCCAAAACAGTTAATGTTTCATCCTGAGTTTTGTACTGAATTATTCTCAGGGTGTACTGTAGGTCAGAGGCTGTAGTGGCTCATGACTGATCCTTGTAGAACTGGATGGCAGACAACATTCTTTATTTTACATTCTGTTCCTCTCTATGTCTTCATGGCTGTAACCAAGAAAGGTGTTGGGACTTCCCTGGTGTTTCAGTGGATAAGAGCCCACCTGCCAATGCACGGGACATAGGCTCAATCCCTGGCTCAAGAAGATTCCATGTGGCATGGAGCGACTGAGCCAGTGCAGCACACCTACTGTGCGCCAGTGCGCCAGCCCCAACTGCTGAAGCCCATGCACCTAGAGCCTGTGCCCTGCAACAAGAGAAGCCTGTGCCCCACAACTAGAGAATAGCCCACATTCATTGCAACTAGAGAAAGCCCAGGCACAGCATGAAGACCCAGTGCAACCAAAAATGAAATAAATAAATTAATATTTTGAAAAAGAAAGGTCTTCACCTTTTGTTGTGAGTGAAATGGTTTACCAACTTTAGAGACAAATTAGCTTACTACATTTCTTCAAGGAGTTTTGTTCTCATTGGCTTACATAGGGGAATAGAATTTGCCTCCCCCAAATATGTCTCTTGGTGTATTAATTATTTTAAGCTGATTATTTTCTAAGAAACAGCAGACTTGGAAAAAACTTTTAGCCAGTAGGAATTATCCTTTTGTAAGAAACAGTTATATTTGTAAGAAGAATCTCCATTTGTAGGTTGTCTCCCTCCTGGTATTAGGAAGAGGACGACCACATCTCTAGAAAATTATGAATGAAGAAGGCAGTGAGTTTAATCTGCCCAACCACATTGCCCTTATTTACTGTGTGACCTCTGATAACTCACTCCTCACCCTCAATATCCTCTTTAGTCTTTAGTTGAGAGTTCAAAAAATACATCTATTTCTGCTTTATTGACTACGCCAAATCCTTCGACTATGTGGATCCCAATTAACTGTGGAAAACTCTGAAGGAGATGGGAATACCAGACCACCTGACCTGCCTCTTGAGAAACCTGTATGCAGTTCAGGAAGCAACAGTTAGAACTGGACATGGAACAACAGACTGGTTCCAAATAGGAAAAGGAGTACGTCAAGGCTGTATATTGTCACCCTGCTTATTTAACTTATATGCAGAATATATCATGAGAAAACGCTGGGCTGGAGGAAGCACAAGCTGGAATAAAGATTGCAGGGAGAAATATCAATTACCTCAGATATGCAGATGACACCACTCTTTTTTTTTTTTTTTTTTGTTAAGAAAATTTTCGTGGTTTTATTGTATCATGAGGCATTGAAACATCTGAACAAATCAATATCTGGGCGGTGAGGCAGCTGCTTTCTCCTTCACTTCTTTGGGTTACTAGAGCAACTTGTCAGTAGATAAAAAAAAAAAAAAAAAAAGAAACTTTTGCATTACTTAAGTCTTTCCAAGGCATGCGCTGGTACAACACAAACTTCTCCTGTCAGATGCAACTAGTCTAGCGTCCAAACATCATGCACAACACCTCAGTAGCAGCAGCGCACTGAGCCCACGCCCACCGCGGCCCTGCTCATTTGTGAATGATATTTGGAGCATCTGGAGGAGTGTGAATAGTATTGGGAAGAGGAGGGAGGAGGAAACAGCATGAGTGCCTGGCTGGGAGGAGGTCAGCCAAAGTTGTGCAGGGCAAGCCTGAACATGTCATTGGTGCAAACCCAAGCATCGTTGATGTTCTTTAATAGGAACATCTGGTGGAACCCCATGATGGGGTCTTCATCGGCCTTAAGCTGGCCCACAACCATGCTGATGATGCAGCTGTCTGGTGTGGGCTGATGGTCCTGTGCCGTGATGCTGTGCTGGATTTTCTGGAATGGAAGGCTAGACAATTTCTCCACAATGGCAGCTTTCCCCTGGAATTGCTGTCCTTCCCACGTAAGGCATGATGCATCAATATAAATTGCGCCTAGTTGAGTTCTGTCATTATCAAATAACTGGTAGTAATGTTGAATGAAGCTGGATCCAATCTGCTCCCAAATTGGCTTGTCTCCCATTCTGGAGCGTCACCTGGCCTCGTTGAGACCCGAGGGGCTGGCACGATGGCGGCAGCGGCGGCGGCAACCCAGCGCGGTCTGCGAC
Source organism: Odocoileus virginianus (assembly GCF_023699985.2). Taxonomy (NCBI): domain Eukaryota; kingdom Metazoa; phylum Chordata; class Mammalia; order Artiodactyla; family Cervidae; genus Odocoileus; species Odocoileus virginianus. Next base: position 35,431,034 of record NC_069682.1, read on the forward strand.
CGTCTGTCCCTTCCCCCCTGCCTTCCCTTGCCACCCCGCTGCACTCTCGCAGATGACACCACTCTTATGGCAGAAAGTGAAGAAGAACTAAAGAGCCTCTTGATGAAAGTGAAAGAGGAGAGTGAAAAAGTTGGCTTAAAGTTCAACATTCAGAAAACTAAGATCGTGGCATCTGGTCCCATCACTTCATGGCAAATAGATGGGGAAACAGTGGAAACAGTGACTGACTTTATTTTTCTAGGCTCCAAAATCACTGCAGATGGTGACTGCAGCCATGAAATTAAAAGACGCTTACTCCTTGGAAGGAACGTTATGACCAACCATGACAGCATATTAAAAAGTAGAGACATTATTCTGTCAACAAAGGTCCATCTAGTCAAGGCTATGGTTTTTCCAGTGGTTATGTATGTATGTGAGAGTTGGACTATAAAGAAAGCTGAGCGCAGAAGAATTGATGCTTTTGAACTGTGGTGTTGGAAAAGACTCGAGAGTCCCTTGAACTTCAAGGAGATCCAACCAGTCCATCCTGGGGGAGATCAATCCTGGGTGTTCATTGGTAGGACTGATGTTGAAGCTTAAACTCCAATACTTTGGCCACCTTAGGCAAAGAGCTGACTCACTTGAAAAGAACCTGATAAGGGGAAAGATTGAAGGCAGGAGGAGAAGGGGACGATGGAGGATGAGATAGTTGGATGGCATCACCAACTCAAGGGACATGGGTTTGGGTGGACTCCAGGAGTTGGTGATGGACAGCGAGGCCTGGCATGCTGTGGTTCATGGGGTCGCAGAGTCGGACACGACTGAGCAACTGAACTGAACTGAACTGAGGATGGTTTTTAAGGTGAGGGTTTCAATCATTTTGATAAGTTACTTAGTTAATCTGGTCTTTCCCATGTATACATGTTATTAAAATTTTGTTTCATTTTCTCCTGCTAATGTCTCATATTGATTTAATTTTTCAGCCAGCCAGAAGAACCTAGAAGAACAGAGGAAATTTTCTTCCTTCCCACACTTATCAAGATAACTACACAGTCACATAAATCAACTATTCCTAAAATTCACTATTCCTAAAGTAAGGGAATTCCAAAAATAAATACATTTCTAATACTTTAAATAAGACAGATTGAAAAAAAAAAATCCTTCTTACAGAAATTTCTAGTACTAGGAATCCAGGTTCAAATAACTCAAGAAAATTTTTTGGCAAATGATAGTTTTCCAATGTTTGGTTAAAAAAAAAAAACCAGCTATGTCTTTCTGTAAGAGAGAAGAATAAACCTGACTCAATACTGGATTTGTTTCTTTTACTTTAAACTTTGTATTCTACTGCTTTTGCTTCAAGTTAATCACTAAAGGGAAGTTGTCTATAAGCTTAAAGTGTCCATAACGGCCCAGATTAGGAACTCTGCTTCCCATGCCTGCGTGTTAAGTTAAAATACCTTTCTTAAGTTCACAGGAAACATCCTGACCAGACCCACCTGTGAACGGGTGCAGGAAAGAAGAAATCAACACATCCCCTCCTCACTCAGTCTGCTGGCTTTCAGAATAAAGTTTCTATTCTTTGCCACAACAAGTGGTCTCCCGATTTATTAGCTTGTTGTGCGGGCAAACAGCATGAGCTTGGACTTGGTAAAATTTTTGCACTGTGAAATATAACACAAATGTGTATCACCTTAATTGTGTCTCCTTGCTCAGAGAATAATTGACTTGAACGTCCTAAAGTTACACCACTTTAATTACTTAAAAAAAAAAACCCTAACATTACTCTTACATAATGGTTTAGAAACATGAAAACTGTAAATTTGTTCAATAAAACTGACCCATTATTCAACTTTTTTTCCTGCAACTAATTTTAGAGAGTTCTAACAGATTAATACATCTCTTAAAGGAGATTTGTTCTCATTGGCTTATGTAGGGGAATAGAACTTGCATATCTTGTGGAAGCTAAGTTCCCCAACTAGCAACTGAATCCAGGACCTCTGCAATGAGATCATGGGAGTCCTAACCATTGGACAGTGAGGGAATTCCTGAAAATTTTTCATATTAACAGTAACTTCACAGTACATCAACTTGAAACTTATTTCTATGATCCGTTGGTCATTTAAAACTTTGATTAACTTGGTATTGGATAAGGCTCTTGAGAGTCCCTTGGACTGCAAGGAGATCCAACCAGTCCATCCTAAAGGAAATCAGTCCTGAGTGTTCATTGGAAGAACTATGTTGAAGCTGAAACTCCAATACTTTGGCCAACTGATGTGAAGAACTGACTCATTTGAAAAGACCCTCATGCTGGGAAAGATTGAAGGCGGGAGAAGAAAGGGATGACAAAGGATGAGATGGTTGGATGGCATCACTGACTCAATGGACATTAGTTTGGGTAAACTCCAGGAGTTGGTGATGGACAGGGAGGCCTGGCGTGCTGCAGTCCATGGGGTCGCAAAGAGTCGGACACGACTGAGCTACTGAACCGAACTGAACTGAGCTAACTAACTCTTCGACACCTTGCTATGATCTAAGAATAATTTTAAATTTATATAATCTTGCTTATTCTTTTATGTTACACAGAGGCGGAATCTCTGAATTAGATTAACGCGCTCCGTTTTGCCACTTAGAGGGCAAACGGTAGTGGTGGTTGTAGAAAGTTGCGTCCTATATCGTTAGGAGTTTCGTTAATCTCTTAAAATGCTTGACTACGACAGCTCCCAATTATTCACCTTTTCGTGGAAGGATGACAAGGATAGAGGAGAACTGTTCACTAATGCCAGGCGCCGCAGAGCCGTAATGCACCTGCGCAAACCAGGACAGGCACACCCACAGGACAAAGAACACCTGTAATTATACACCCGTTCACCGACGCGACTCCTGCGCGCACGCACCCCCACGCTCCCTTAGCTCCGCCCCCTCGTGCGTGCCGACACTTCCTTCCGTCCAACTTCGGTTTCCTCTGCGAGGAGCCCGCCCTGACCTCTTCCGGGACCAGACGTCATCGTTCTCGCTTCCCGGTAACTAAGGTGATGGGGGCACTTCCCACTGAAGGGAGTGGACGTCTTATTGGACGGCGGCGAGCTCCTGAGGCGTCCTGGTTGCGCCTAGAAAACAGTTCTGTAGGCGCCGGTGTTCCGTGCGACAGAAAGGTTTAGAGGTGAACGTGGAAAAACGTGTGTTCTGAGGAATTGTGATTTTGAGGCGCGAAGCACCTCTGGCTTGCCCTGTTTCAAATGGCGGCGCAGCCTGTCTGAGCGTCTTCCTTCCGCTCTCCTGCCCCCAGGCCATGTTTGATTGGCCAGCGTGCGGCGCCGTGGAGTGACGCACAAGGGTGCTGACCAATCGGCTTAGAGCTGAGGTGGACTTGGTGGGAGCCGGATCCCGGCTTTTAGCAGCTGTGGTTGCGGAAGGCTGCGGCCAGGTGAGCTCCTCCGGCCAGGTGAGCGGGCAGCACGGGTGATGAGAGGCTGAGGGCTGGGACAAGAGTCTCTTCTGAGGGCAGGTGGGTTGCTCCTGGGGCGAGGCCTTTTCCCGGCAGGCGGGGGAACTGAGGGGATCGGTGACCCAAGGGTTTGTTGAAAGTGGCGCGGTCCCCGCCAGCTGGGGCGGCGGGCCGGCTTTTGGCGCAGGATCCCTCGGACTCGGGGGAGGGGGGGCCTGGAAGGATCCAACGTCCATTTTAAAGTTGAGGAACTCGAGAATTAGGTTAAATGATTTACGCTTCGTAAGGGAGCCGGAGCTAAGAACCCAGGTCTTCAGACTCCTTGCTTAGCCTTAGCTGTGTCCTGAAAAGTCACGCCCTTAAAGTGAAATGAATGGTACAGATTTTGTTTTTTGGGGGGGGGGGGCAGACACACATACAGGATCTTTACAGTTTTACTTTTTCATAATTCATCCATTCAGCTAGTAACCCATTCTGAAACTTTTCCCCTTTGAAAATACGATGTTAGGGGTCGACTCGTCTCTAGAAAAATGCACTGTTGGCTCATGCACACAGTTTTGCATGTACTTTCAGAGGATTTATTGACCTGGTTAAGTTCCTTGTTGGCTGTGAGCCCAGAGTTAAGAATCCATGCTCTTGAAATGAGGGGAAGAGAGGCAGTGGGAAATGGACAGTGCAGGTTTTAATATGTAGATGCTTGGGGACATAGGATGGAGATATAGTATCTATTAATGAAATGTTTTGAGAAGGAAAATGGTCACTTAATGAAGCCTGCTGAGGTGCTTGCAGAGAGTGCTTTCATAACCACATAAATTACCTTTTGCTGCCCAGGAGGTTGCGGAAGTGTTTCTTGTGTATACAGTGCCTCAGTTGCCCCCTTTTGCCAGAAATAACAAATGTCTTGATTTAATTGGAACAGACATTTGGAATTTCTATGATCTATATTGTGTGTAGCAGAGTAATCGATTCATTCACATATATAAGCTGTATATTATTCTCTTTGTCTGAATTATTTATGGTACATCTTAAAGTAATTGGAGACAGTCATTATTTAGCATTGCATAAATGAGCACTAGAGGCCACTTATATAATAGATTCCTTAATTTGCCTTTTTTCCCATTGTTGAACTTTTTGTTCCCTTGAATCCTACTTAATAGCTGGACTGTATGTTAGCCTAGATTTTAGTATGTAAACAGGATGTATAGAGCACTCAGGAGAATTGGCATTATCTTGGTTTGGAAAATGTACATAATCTGAATGGCTGATTTTATTAGAATCTTTCAAGGCATGAGCATAAGCGACTGTGGTGAGAAGATAGGTGCTGGTGAGGTGTGTATGTAGCGTAGTAGTCCACTGGCCTTTAATTCTGGTGATCCCAAGAAGTACTTTGGGTAAGAACTGGGGGCTGTTAACTCCGTGAATAGCATTTGAGCATCAGTATCTAGGTCTTTTCTCTGTAGTTAATAACCGCAAGAGGGAAAATGGCACAAAACCAAGATCACTTGGAATGTAAATTTTAATACAATGTTTTACTCAAATAGAGTCAGGAGGGAAGGGGGTCAGGGAGGAAGGTAGCCAGCTTCTGAAACAGAGCTTGAACACAGGTTTGAAATCTGCTTGACTGAATTGATAATGTGCTGTTTGAGGAGATTTAAATGACTCTTACTCAACTGCATGCAGTTCAGAGATGACCAAGAGATTGTAAACCTCCTGCCCCTTTTATTTTTTTTTAAGTACTAGAAACGAGGATTGGAGAAAGGAACAGGAAAGGTAGCCGTGAAGTTAACTGACCCTTAGGGGGTCAGAGAGAATTGAGACATTGGCATCCTCCAGTGACAAGTTCTTTTATACTTTAGTGTTTAAAGAATGTTGCGTTAGGTGATCATCTTTTTTTTTGAAGTTCAATGGGAATTTCACATACAATTAAGAGTTTATCTGTATTTTTTTTTTTAGACAATGGCCACATATCTGGAGTTCATTCAGCAGAATGAAGAACGCGATGGCGTGCGTTTTAGTTGGAATGTGTGGCCTTCCAGCAGACTTGAGGCTACAAGAATGGTTGTTCCCCTGGCTTGTCTTCTCACTCCTTTAAAAGAACGTCCAGACCTGCCGCCCGTACAGTATGAACCTGTGCTCTGCAGCAGGCCAACTTGCAAAGCCATTCTCAATCCACTTTGGTATGAGCTCTTTTAAAAACTAGTAAAAAGGATGACTGCAATAAATTCCGATGTTTACGTGATCCTATTGAAGTGATTCATTTGGGCAAGATGTCAGATCTGAGATGAGTAGTGAATAGTGAAATACTTAGGTAATGAGTGCTTGTGGGAATCCCCCCGGCCTGATAACTCCAGATAGAATTAGAACTTATGGGGTGAGGTGGAGGGAAAGGATTGCTAGTTGTTTTTCCCTTCTGGTTTGCAGTTTATTTTTGGTTTAACCGTTGATTTTATTGGTGGTGTTAAAGCTTTTTCCAGAAAATTCCAAATGCTTTAGACAGTTTGTCGCACCTACCTGATATGGTGATCCCATACAGCAGGAAGAAGTAATAGGCAGAAGAAATTTGAGCTCTTAAAAGATTTTATTGTTAAGTGTAACTTTTTTTTTTGCACCTGGAATAGTGACCTGTGATCGCTAAATGTGGGCACTCTGAAAGAATTTGTAAACAAATGAGGAGTGTCTTAAATACTCTTTAAAGCATAAAATTTTTATATAATGGAACTTTTTTTTACTTCATTCTCCTTGCTTTTACTTGATGTGCCCATGTATAAGATGCTGCTGCTCTTTTATTTTATTTTTTTGCTGCTGCTCTTAAAATAATAGCCCCTGATATTAATTTTGTAAATGTAGAAAGCATGGGGCAAGCAACAAGTTTTAGGAAGTGTATCAACCCAGAAGCCTTCCTGCCCAGCTTCTTCAAGTGAGCTAAGTGTTGTGGTTCAAGTCTGAGGAGTTTTTCCTGTGTAAAATGTACTTTTTAGTACTAAAATTTAGTAGTTTCACATATATGAACAGTAAAGATGTTAGGAAAATTATAAACACTGTTTAGATAACGGGGCCATAGGAAGTAACAAATAAATTTTATAGCTCATGAACTTCTAAATATTATCTCGGAAGTCAGAAAAGAGAAAAAAGGGTTTAGTAGCCATTCATTGTTGCTGCTTGAAGGAACCTTTCTGTGTCCTCAGAAGCCAGAACTCAAGCGGCAGAGAAGGTGTTGCATGCCTTCATCCAATGATGCACCCACATAGGAACACACATCTCTCTGAGATTAACTGAGCTTGAAGTTTACACGTAAATGTTTTCTAGCTTAAAACACATTATTGACCAGAGACGTATTAATGCCAGAGGTGTTCGTTTCTACAAAAATCCCCCGCTTAGTACTGTGTTAAAAATGAAAATAGTACCTGGTTGTAATATTTTATCTTTCTCACAGTCAGGTTGATTATCGAGCAAAGCTTTGGGCCTGTAATTTCTGTTTCCAGAGAAATCAGGTATGTGAACGTAGTTATTTTAAAAGTATTCCTTATGTTTCCGTTCATTGTCCTATGCTGAAAAAATTGAGGTGAATTTGGGTCTCTCCTGGGAATATTGAATGTTGAGCATCCGTGATTTTTCTTTTGAATGGTCATTCTGTTTCTTTATTTGTGTCTTTGTCATTTGCTGTGGAGAGGACATAGAATTCTTTCTTTTTTTTTCTAAGTACGCTCTCTGTAAGCACTGAGTATGTTACCCTAGAAAATAGATAAGATGTTTATGTTACATTTGACTTCAATTTATTTTAATTGGATACTGGATTTTCATTTTCTGACCCTTCTAACTTTTAGGGTCAAATATCAGTATTTATCTTGTTTTGATTTAAGCATTTTTAAGCTATTAAGCTAAGAGCTCCCAAATGATGAGAGACTTCTCTTTGACATGAGCTGTGCCTATGAAGAAAATGTTCTAAAAGTGGATTGTGATGATTATTGCACAGTTCTGTGTGCATTTACTAAAAATCACTGAATTGTGCATTTTAAATGTTGGTAAAGCAGTTAGCAAATAATTATGCTCATCATAATATATACTGTCCTCGTAGACCTTAAGATACTAATAATCTACTTATTCTTAATTTGATCATAATTATGAGTCTCATGCTCAGTGCACACTGAGTCCAGTGATAAAGGACCAACCTGCAGTTGGTAACTGAGTATAAGCTTGGGAATTAGAAGCAGGTACCATTCAAGATTTTTTTTTTTTTTAATATTCATTTATTTTGGCTATGCCTAGTCTTAGCTGAGGCACATGAGCTCTTCATTGCAACATTCAGAATCTTTAGTGGCAGCATGTGGGATCTGGTTCCCTGACCAGGGATCAAACCCAGGTCCCCTGCATTGGGAACATGGAGTCTTAGCCACTGGATCACCAGGGAAGTCCCACCATTCAAGATTTCATGGGCGATTGAGAAGTATATGCAAGTCTTAAAAACATTCCTACACCCTATTACACTCAGAATTGATGTCCGTTTAATTTTATTAATTGTGGAAATTCTACTGGATCAGAAAGACAGTGTCAACAGAGTAAAAGCCAGCTCATACAGTGGGTGAAAGCATTTGCAAATTGTAAGTCTAAGGGATTAATATACAGAATATTTAAGAACTTGTAATGGTCAACAATAGGGAAGCCCAGTTCAGAAATGGCCAAAGGACTTGAAGAGATCATTTCTCCAAAGATGATAGACGGATGGCCAATAAGCACATAAAAAGGTGCTCATCGTCACTAATCATTATTGTTGTTTACCAAATGATCCAGTTTTCCCACCTCTGGATATATACCCAAAAGAACTGAGAACAGGATCTTGTAGATATACACTCCTATTTACAGCAGTATTATTCACAGTAGCTAAACATTTCACCTGACTTCAGTATCCGCTGCTAGATGAATGGGTAAGCAAGTGTTGTGTGTTTAGTGAAATAGTAATCAGCCTTAAGATGCAAGGATGTTCTGACTTACGCTACAATGTAGTTGAGCTTTACTGATATTACTGAGTGAAATAAGCCAGTCCTAAAAAGGCAAAAGTATGATTCCCCCTTAAATGAGGTACTTGGAGTAATCAGATTCATAGACACAGAAAGTGGAGAGATGGGTGCCAGGGGCTGGATGGGGATGGAGCAGAGATTGTTTAACAGGTTCAGAGTTTCAGTTATACAAGATGAGAAAAATTCTGGGGATGGATGTTGGAGATGGTTGTGCAACGTTATGAGTGTCTTTAAGACTCTGAACCGTACACTCAAAAAGATGGTAAAATCGGTATGTACGGCGTCATACCTCAATTTTTAACTTGGGGGAAAGGAAAAGCAACATACAAGCTATGAATCTAAAATGTCTGCAGAGAGAATAGAGGACATCTATGACATTATGTTAAGCACCAAAAGGCAGGTTGCAAAATTGTGCATACAAGATGATCTCAGCTGTGCTTAATTAAGTGTGGAAACCAAGATGTTGACAGAGGCTGCCTCCAGGTGGTGGGAATGTGTGTGGGGGTGTGTGTGTGTGGGGTGGAGGGGCGGTTGTTCCTTTATTCTTAGATTTTTTTGTTCAGTCATGTAGTTGTGTATGACTTTTGTAACCCCATGGGCTGTAGCCTGCCAGGCTCCTCTGTCCATGAAATTTCTTGTACTTGCCAGGTTCTCTGCAATGAACATGTATTACTTTATTGATCACAGCTAGAATAATAAACCTAAATAAAAGCTTTAGATGCCACATAGATAATTGATAAGACAGCTAAAATCTCAGGTGTTCATTGATAGGCAACAATTAGGAAATGGTTTTAATAGTGTGTGTTTTAATTATTTAGAAGTTATAACATATCTGAAAACTGCATTTTAAAAAATGTTCCAGTGTGATAGGGCAGTATTAATAGATTTTTGTACTTTAGTAACATGTTCTACATTTTTTACTTTCAGAATAAATACATAGTCATTAAACTATTACAGTTTTTATAAATGAAAGATAAAAGACATAGTGTAACTTTCAGCCCTCATGAAACATTGCTCTGTCTTGTTCTTTCCAGTTTCCTCCAGCTTACGCAGGCATATCAGAGGTGAACCAGCCTGCTGAATTGATGCCCCAGTTTTCTACAATTGAGTACGTGGTACAGGTAATTGTCATGTGTTTAAGGAGTAGTGTTAAGTATTGAGTTTTTTCTGAAATACTCTTGTCTTCTGTATCTGTTGCCCATATGGACGATTTATAGCTGCAAGGCCCACAGGATCCTTGACTGCTCAGTGTGTGGGCACAGACGTGTCCCTGGGCCTTGGTTCTGGCTTCTCCTCAGGCTGGAGCTCTCTCCCTGTATCTGCATTGCTCCCTCTCTCCCCTCCAGCTTTTTGCTCACAGGTTACTTTTTTTTTTTTTAATCTGTAATGTTACTTTCTTAACAAGGCTGCCCTAGCCTCCCAGTTACTGGTGGAGCTCCGCCCCCCACCCCGCCCCACCTGCACAATCCCGCTCCTCTTCTCTGTTCCCAAAAGTTAGCTCTTCAGGCAGATAGGGATCTCTGGCCTTTTGGTCCGCTGATGTATCGCAGGACCTGAAGCAAGGCCTGGCATTCAAAATGTGGAATAAATTGTTGGATACAAATAGTCTTTGCATCTAGTTGGTTTTGATAAAACCTGTCTTTTAATGAGGTAAGTTTATGGACAGGGAGGCCTGGCGTGCTGCGATTCATGGGGTCGCAAAGAGTCGGACACGACTGAGCGACTGAACTGAACTGAAAGGTTTGTTTCGATGTTCTTATCCCTGACAAGCGTAAATAAAGAGTTTTTATTTAATACGTACCTGTTTTAAAAAGAGCAGGTCACGTCTGTCTGTACACTGACCATTATACCATTTTTCTCCACATCCAGCGAGGTGCCCCATCCCCTCTGATCTTCCTGTATGTGGTGGACACGTGTCTGGAGGAAGATGACCTCCAAGCGCTCAAGGAGTCCTTGCAGATGTCCCTGAGCCTCCTCCCTCCGGACGCACTGGTGGGTTTGATCACGTTTGGGAGGATGGTACAGGTTCACGAACTCAGCTGCGAGGGGATCTCCAAGAGTTACGTCTTCCGGGGGACGAAGGACCTCACTGCCAAGCAGATCCAGGTCAGTGCCTGGCTTGTCCTCAGGCAGGAGCAGGGATAGTTCTTAAAGTTTCATTAAGAAAAAGGAAAAAATTAGGAGCCATTCTCTTGTTGTGTTATGAGAAATGCGTCTTTTTGGTTTGTGTAGGACATGCTGGGCCTGACCAAGCCTGCGATGCCCGTGCAGCCAGTGCGCCCGGCTCAGCCGCAGGAGCGCCCGTCCGTGTCCAGCAGGTGAGCCTGGCCCCATGGGTGGGGGGGTGGTGCGCGGCGAGAGGGCCTTGTATTTTATTTTTAAAGGGGAAAAAAAGATTAAGCCTAATCAATATTTAATGTTTAATAATAAGCATAATACATCAATGTATGTTTAAAATTTATAGATAATTATATAAATATATGTGTACACATATATCCTGGGGCAGTTTTGCTCAGGATGCTTTTCCTTTTAGAGTTGTATCACCATAGAGGTTATGAGAGCACTGCACACAGTCATTCCCCTCTTCTTAGACATGCGGCTGTTGTCCTTTTTTTCTAATTTTGACAGCACTGCAGCTTTCGGGACCTCAGTTCCCCAACCAGGTATTGAACCCGGGCCACAACAGTGAAAGCCCAGAATCCTAACCACTAGGCCACTAGGGAACTCGCCCCGTTTTGTACAGCTGGGGACACTGAAAAGGCTTCTGTCCTGAGACAAACCTGAGACTCGGCACTTAGTTCACATGGCCTGCTGTGCTCCTAGAACAGCTGAGGGCTGGGTTAACAGTCGGCCAACATAAGGTGATGGTTACGGCCTCTTCTGTGAGAAACCAGTGTTTCTCCCTGATGACTCCAAGTGTTTAAGAGAAACATGGAGAGAGTCTTCAGAACGATTGATGATCCCTGCTTGTGAACCTTACGTGAACTGAGTTCCTGTTAGGCATGTCTTTAGGATTTTTTTTTTTTTGCCACTTAAACTTTAATTAAACTGATTTGCTCCTGTTTGAAATTGATTTTCTTTCCACACTACAGGTGCAAATTATTATATGTTAGGCTTTAAGAGATTGTCCTGTATAAAATTGCTTTGAGTTTTTTGTGTTTGTAGTTAAGAGACAACTTTGAAGAAAAAAAAAACTGCAAGTTTTTTCTACTGATACTCGTTTTGAAGAGCAGTAGCTATGTGTCACGTGGGCCAAGGACCAGAGTACTTTATTAAATCAGACTTGACGTTTCCATTCAAAATCACGCAGGTTTCTGCAGCCCATTCACAAGATTGACATGAACCTCACTGATCTCCTTGGGGAACTACAGAGGGACCCGTGGCCTGTACCTCAGGGGAAGAGGCCTTTGCGATCCACTGGTGTTGCCTTGTCCATTGCTGTTGGCCTGTTGGAGGTAACTCAGAATTTACTGCCCTGCCAAACCTTGCAAGCTTGCTGGCAGAAGGTGTGTTCCTTGACCTTGTCCGAAAAATCAGCTGTGACCCCAGTCAGCTGACTTTGTTAGTTTATCAGAATGTACTTCAGTGATTATTATTGTCCACACTGAAGGAGCCCTCAGTGTTTTGAAAATTATAGAAAGTTTTCTTGAGAAACACAAGACCATTAGGGCAGTGGGATCACAGTAAATTAATGAAAGCTCTCCAGAGCCTCAAACTGGAAGTGAGAAGCTGCTTGTATATAGAGTCGTTTGCTCTTTGTTGCAGTGTCCTCAGTGTTCACGACAATTCATGACAGCCGAGGGAGCGCGTGTTTGTAGCATCTCTGTGGGAAGTGTGCTTGGGGCTGGTTGTGTGTCTCTAACATGCTGCCACTCACTGTCACAGGGCACTTTTCCAAACACGGGAGCCAGGATCATGCTGTTCACTGGGGGACCCCCCACTCAGGGACCTGGCATGGTGGTTGGAGATGAATTAAAGGTTCCTATTCGTTCCTGGCATGACATTGAGAAAGACAATGCCCGCTTCATGAAAAAGGCAACCAAGGTAGGTGCTGCTGGCCACGGGCTGTAAGTGTAGTCACCCAGGGTGGGGCTTCGGCTGCTCAGGAGCGACCTCTGCCCAGGCCATGCTGTGTGGCAGGCAGGCTGCCTTTGCTGAGGTGACCTGCCAGATCTCGCTGACATTAAATATCTGCCCCAGTTCTGAGACCTTGGTTAGAATGGATGTGATCACACAGGGGACATGAGGACAGTTTCCTTTATGACATCCATATAAAAAAAGTGTGGCTTCCAATATCGAAATACTTTGAGGATACCTAATGGGGGATGTCCCTGTTCCATGAAATGGTTTTTCTTTCTCCGCAGCACTATGAGATGCTTGCGAACCGCACTGCTGCAAACGGTCACTGCATTGATATTTACGCCTGTGCCCTTGATCAGACTGGACTCCTGGAGATGAAGTGTTGCCCAAATCTTACTGGGTATGTGGACAGTGAGCCCCTGAGTAAAGTGAGACTGGTGGTTCTAAGGAAAGAGAAATGAGGGGTACAACCGTGGGGAGGGCCCAGGCTAGCTCACAGGAGCATTTGTTTGGCTCCGGGCTGCGGTTTCTGGGTTGGGGAGGGTGGTGCACTTCTCAGAGGAAGAAGCTGTGATCAGAAGGAGGTCAGGCTTCCCTAGGAACCTGTCGTTTCAGAGGAACTTCACTTCTTAGAGTTGTTCAGACACCCGGGCAAGATGGCAAGCATGAAATGTGTGGCCTTTAGCATTTCCTTGTGAGAAGGGTAGGGAATAGGTCTGAATGCCAGAGAAAGTAGGAGCCCCTCCCCTGGCTTCCTGACAGCCTGGAGGGTGCAGTGAGGGGTGGGTTGAGAGCACAAGTCCTCACCTCGGGTGGATGGCATTGTGGAGGCATGGTCCTCAAAGCAGAATGAGGCCCAACCAGCCACCTCAGGGCTCCATGGGGGCTGATTAGAAATGTGCACACTTGGGCCTCACCCCAGACCTCCTGAGTCAGAGACTGAGGCTCCAGCCTGGTGGTCAGTTTTAACAAACTGGGGATTTTGGTGAGATCCACAGACGTGCAGTGCTGGTCTGAAGCTGCTGCACGTCAGAATCACCCATGAACATTAAAAGCTACTCTTGATTTGAGTCCTGTTTCTAAAGTCAGATTTAATTAGCACAGGGTGCGGCCTGGGCATCAGTGTATTTAAAGTTGCCGAGAAAAAAAGTTGCCGAGAGTTTCTGACGTGCAGGGTTTGAGAACCCCAGCGTGTTCCAGGTATAGCTGAGCACACGCAGCTGATGATTGTATCATTTTTGTTTTAACTTTTTAATTGAAGTAATTAAGATTCACAAGGAATTGCAAACATAGTACAAAGAGATCTGTCCGTACTTTTCATCCAGCAATTCCCAATGGCTCAGTTCAGTTGCTTAGTCGTGTCCGACTCTTTGCCACCCCGTGGACTGCAGCACACCAGGCCTCCCTGTCCATCACCAACTCCCGGAGTTTACCCAAACTCATGTCCATTGAGTCGGTGATGCCATCCAACCATCTCATCCTCTGTTGTCCCCTTCTCCTCCTGCCTTCAATCTTTCCCAGCATCAGGGTCTTTTCAAATGAGTCAGTTCTTTGCATCAGGTGTCCACAATATCGGAGTTTCAGCTTCAACATCAGTCCTTCCAATGAACACTCAGTACTGATCTCCTTTAGGATGGACTGGTTGGATCTCCTTATAGTCCAAAGGACTCTCAAAAGTCTTCTCCAACTCCACAATTCAAAAGCGTCAATTCTTCAGCGCTCAGCTTTCTTTATAGTCTAACTCTTACATCCCTACATGACTACTGGAAAAGCCATAGCCTTGACTAGATGGACCTTTGTTGGCAAAGTAATGTCTCTGCTTTTTAATATGTTGTTTAGGTTGGTCGTAACTTTCCTTCTAAGGAGGAAGCGTCTTTTAATTTCATGGCTGCAGTCACCATCAGCACTGATTTTGGAGCCCAGTGCTGGCATCTTACATAAATACAGCACCATGTTACAACCAGGAAACTTTCCTTAGTCTATATAGTTAACTCCATTATGGACTGGACTTGCCTTTCACCAGTGTTTACATGCACTCATTTTAAAAATCTCTGTGTATGTCTAGTTCTGTGAGGTATTTGTCGTCTCTTGTAGGTTTATATGTCATAGTGATCAAGATACAAGCGCTGTTCTAAAGAATTCTGTTTCATGTTTTAAAAATAATGTCTTTCCTGAGTACAGCTTAAACTGGCTGTTACCATTAGCAAGCAGTATATTGTCAGTAGCACCTTTATAGACATGCTTGTTTTTTTCTTTTTGCTCTAAATTGTTTGTCAGTACCCAGGAAGCCTCTGAATGGCTTTCAGTCATCCTAAAGGTTCACTTCCTTTTTCCTTTTTTCTTCCTAGAGGCTACATGGTGATGGGAGATTCTTTCAACACTTCTCTCTTCAAGCAGACATTCCAAAGAATTTTTAGTAAAGATTTTAATGGAAATTTCCGAATGGCATTTGGTGCTACTTTGGAAGTAAAGGTACAATAGATTTCTAAAGATTTAAGGGAAGAATAGTGTTCCTACTTATTTAGTAGTTGGCCTTGGGGAAACCTCACCCCGCAGGACATGGGCACTTAAAGAGAAGAAGTTCCCAGCAAAATGATCCCACCATCCCTGGTTGCTTTGCTTCTCAAGAATGACCTGTGTATTTATCAGTGTTTGAAACACAGAGTTGTCTGCTTTCCCTGCAGGTTCTGCCCTGTCCTAGGACAGCAGGCCTTAGATTACGGGTGGTAGGCTGAGCACCCACTCAACCACTGATTCGTGCATAATACCTGCCTGCAGACCGACCAGTGCTCTTAAATAGGGTGGCATCATGAGTGTGGCTTTTTGTTTTCCACACAGAGACTGTAGACCTATACCCTTGATCTGAGTCACTGAGAAAACATTCAAAGTGACCATTAGAAAATACGATCGTAAATATTACTTGTGAATTGGTAATAATGAGTAAATCATCTTGGTTAGACTTCAAAAAACATCATCAAATGTTTGAGGTTTATTTAAATAGATGAAGAATGGACTTTGCTGACATGAATTCAGATTTAAAAATCCGAGTATGGCCTTGCCATTATGTCAGAGTCCATGAATTAAGTATATTTAAAGATACACAAGACAGCATGTTTGCTGACTGACAGTTGTAACTAATTATAGCAGATTCGTGGCATTGGAAAGAATGTAGTAGTATTGGTGGAATTGCTGTCCTCTGTGTGCACAGTTGTTTCGACTTTGAGAAAGCAGGACATGTGGCATCATCTTTGGAACAAAGATATGCTGCTTCTCAAGGAGGGTTTTATTAAAGTTCTGGTTGATTCACAGCAGTCATGGAGAACCGTGTAGCAGCTTTTGTGTACTAGAATCCCTGTAGGGTTTTCTCTGGGTGAAGTGATAACCCTGCCGTTTCTTCCTCTAAGTTTTAGGTGTGTCCTTTGTAAGAGGGTGGTTCTTAGTGGTTAACTGTGTGCTTTTGTGTAATTCTGTCTCAGACCTCAAGGGAGCTGAAGGTTGCGGGAGCCATCGGACCCTGTGTGTCTCTGAATGTGAAAGGACCATGTGTGTCAGAAAATGTAAGAAAAGCTCCATCACCTTTCTCTCCTCTGTCCCAGATTTGGCCGCTTCAGTGGGTTGAAACTGGATGACCTTTTGTTATGTCACCTGTTGGCTTGTGTCTGTGCAGAGGGGAGGAGGGGTAGTGTCATCTCTGTGTTTCTGTCCATCCAGCTAAATGGTCAGAGAGGAGGAAGCTGAGGCTCGCAGAGGTTCATTGTCCTGCTCGGGGTCAGAGCTGACATGGAGGAGCCAGGCCCAGGTCCCCCTGACCTGCTACTCCTGCTTGGGTGGTCGTGCCAGAGAACCACCAGGCGTTCCATTCCATGGAGCACAGCCCTTGAGAGAGAAACTCATGTGCTTATTGCCATTGGAAGGGCTGCCTTTGTCTCACTTCTCAGAGACCATTCGAGTCGGCTGGGTGGTGGTGACACTGTGTGCCTGCAGATGCTGGTGTTCTTGAGTGCACGGAAGCAGCTCAGCCTCACCAGGTGGAGAGGTGGCCTTGCTGGTGACCCGCTTCCTCTGCTCACACTGCGGCTACCAAGGGTACACCAGTGGTCCAGCGAGGCCTGTCCAGGCTGGCTCTGGGCAGGGTGATGACGTTTATGTCCTTCCCCACCATCATCTTCAACTCAAGGGTGGGTGGGAGGGGTGGGTGTGGACTCCGGGTGAGGGTGGGTGGGACGAGGTACTTCACGGATCCAGGACTCAGCGTCTCTGTTGGGGAATAAAGGAAATGATGGGACCTACTATATAGTACTATCGGGAAGATTCAGCGAGCAGCCCAAGGGAAGCACCAGGGTCGCCCACACTAGATTTCACCCTTCACATCAGAGTTCTGTCCTCAGCAATGAACGTTTCACTAGTGACTACCTAGAGCTAGTTTGAAGTTGCCAGAGGCAAGACAACTTGCGAGAATTTTCCTGTAACCCTCTGGGTGAGGTGGGTTGCTGCCCCAGGCCCCTCTGATGAGTCCCTTGTCATCACCAAGTACTAAGGGACTTGTACTCCTGTTTCTCAGCGGGGCCTTGGGAGGCTTCCGTGTTCCTAAATATTCCCCATAGACGTAGAATCTGCCTCAGTAGGTGTTGTCGATTAGTCCAGACTGATGAGCTGCTCTGGGGTCCAGCAGGGACCAGCCATGACACTTGTGGATGGGGGTGGAGGAGGCAACGGCGAGGGAAGTACAGTTTTCAGACACACTGGGAAGTTTGAGAAGAGTGTAATCCTGTTTCCCCACCATTTAGAGTCATCAGTCCTGGACATTTTGTCAGGATCATCGCTCTATCCTCGTGTTGGCCACATTTGAGTTACCTATCTGATATCCTCTACTTGCCATATTCGCTATCCTATTTTGCCTTTGAAAACACATTGCAGATGTCTTGAGTCTGTGTTTCAGCGTGCAGCTTCTGAAGACAAGGCTATTCTCAAGACTAGGAAAGCAGTTTCCTGATACCATCTAACACATGGTCACGTTCTGTCCCTACTTTCTCTCCAAGTGCCCTTGCAACTGTTTTCCCTTCTAACCAGCATTGCTTCTGGGATTATATATCCTCAGTCTTCTAAGATCTAGAGTGGACTTGCTGTCATTTTGTTTATGGTTTTTGGCCTGTTGTTTTGTTTGACGACGTCTGTTGAGACAGAGCCAGGTGCCAGCATCTTCTCTCCTTGAGTGTCACGAGGTTTCCGCGTGTTTGTTTTCTCATTTGGCTTGTCTTCTGTCATATTTGCTGTGAAGTGGAGGCTAGACGGGGGCTGTTTCCTTTTTGCCTCAGCAGGAAGCCTGTTGAATGAGCTGATAGCGCAACACGAGTATCTTGTTTGCCAGCAGCCGTTCCCCTATGGCATTAGGTTATCCTTTGATAACCCTGCATGTCAGTGTATTTGAATCTCAGTAAAATGGTGATCTCCTAGTTCCATCTTTCCATTTTCTTCTGATCAAGGCAGATCAGAAGATGCTTACTTAAGGAGTAAATGCTTATTTAAGGAGTTTGTGTATTACTGAGAAGAAGTCCTTGTGGGGCTTTGGATGGTTTGTGACCACGCTTAGCCCCTGTTGCTATAGGGGAGGAACAGAAATTGTCCTTTTTCCTCTGCCCATGTCGATTTCATTGTTCGGGACCTAACAAAACACAGCTTAACAAGAGAAAAGCAACTTTGTTAATGTGTGCATGGCACTTATACCCAGCAGGTATGTCTGTAGTGATGGATAACTGCAAGGGGTGGTTAGAACTTAGGAGTATGTTACTCTTAACAGAAGAGCAATAACTCTGTAGAAGAGGGACAACACAGAGGAAAGGGACTTTGGGTCCTGAGGAGTGGCAGATGGAGGAAATGTAGATAGATGGGGAAACTCATGAAAAAGGAGGGTTTTTTAAGCACGAGTCATTACACATTCTTCCCACGCCACCTCTGGGCTGGTGAGCATCTAGCGTGTCCTTGGTTACTTCAGAAGCTCCTGCCTTCTTGGCAGGAGGAGGATGGAGAATTTTTTTACGTCTGGTTTTAAAAAATGACCTTCAGTTTAAAATAATCCTTAGGCCAGCATGGCATGTTTTGGGTGTGACGGTACTCTGAACCACGTGTGAACCACATGGATCTGAAGCTTGAATGAGTTTCACGTATTAAAAATGGAGTTGGACAGTGAGGGGAGAGATTTGAGAGAAGGGTTAGCAAGCCCAGAAAGGGAGGTGGGCAGGCCCCGGTTATTTGCTCACCCTCATTCCTGGGGGTGGCCTCACTGCCCAGCAGGAGTTAAAGGGAAGGTGAACACCCAGACCTTCGTCCATCTCACGATCTTCCCAGGAAAGTCTCATGAAGCACTGCGAGCTGTGACCTGATTTCATTGTGACTCTTCCCTCTCCTGCCTGAGCGTCACCTTCCTCAGATGCTGGTTCTGTGCCCGGGGACACAAGCTCCTGGCCCAGCTCCGTAGAGATCGGACTGATGTCAGCTGTCCTCAACTGACACTGTACACTGCGGGTGGATTCAGAGAAATGTACGAGAGGTGTCATGACTCTCTCTACGCACAGTTGTGTTGCTCTCCAAGGATGGTTTTCCGTATTCTAATGAAGTGTTGAATGTATGTCTCAGACCCTGGTTCATGGTTCTAGGTGTATGATACCTATAGCTTTTCTTCTCAATGTTATGCTTAAAGCTGTGATACCCTTCACACTTTAGTGAACTTCTTATCACTGGGGAGCCGTTCAGCTGTTCAACATAATGTAGCCTTCACATGGCTAAAATCTCAGTTTTCTTACCATGAATTTATATGTAGCTTTTGCATAAGGGAATTGAGTTAAGAATTTATATTTGACAGCTCAAGTTCTGTAATTATTTCTTAGTCTAGTAACAATGGAGGAAGCACACAAATTGTTCAAGCTAGGCAGGTGGTTCTTTTCTCTTGCAGTGTTTCTTCCCTGTCCCTGACTTGATCCTCTCAGTTGACGTCAGTGTTCTGCACTATCTGTGTCTGTGTAGAGATACGTCTCACTGATGTAATGAAAACTGATCAGAGTGCCCATTTGAAAAGCCTGATTTTGGAGCACTGTAATAAGTGTTAAAGTTTATTCTGACTTGTAGTTTTACTTTTTTTAGTGAAATTTAGATTTTCTTTATTTTTTGGCTATGCTGCACAGATGTGGGATATTAGTTCCTTGACCAGGGATTTGAACTTGTGCCCGCCTGCAGTGGAAGTTCAGAGTCCTAGCCACTGGAGTACCAGGGAATGCCCGAAATTCAAGCTTTGTTTGGAGTGAGATAGTCTAAGGGGCCTGCCCTTCTCAGAGTTAGTACTTATCATTAGCAGTTAATCACTGTAGTATCTCTCTTGTCTTACTTCTTTTTAATTCCTCTTCTCACCCCTAGGAACTTGGTGTTGGTGGCACGAGCCAGTGGAAAATCTGTGGCCTTGATCCCACGAATGACACTCGGCATCTACTTTGAAGTAGTCAACCAGGTGGGCTGGATTTCTTTGTGAATAGTCATGTCTCTGCATTGTGTTTTCTGGTTTATTACAGACTGGGGTTTCTGGTTTCTCTCTCCAGAAGCTGATGCTACTTTGGGCTTGTGTTGGGCCTGATACCAGTCTGGCATCATCTTTTTTATTCTTTTGGGGGTTTGGTCAGAGTCAGACAGGAGATTGCCCTTGTCACTTTGTTTGTTCCTCTTCATCAGAAGAGGAATGGCTTTTATCAGCCATCATAATGTTAATGAATTTCTGAGTGTGTCAGTTTTTCTCCAGTACTTTACTGTTTTAAACTCAGACATACAGAAGCATGAGTAGAATTGTACAGTGAATACCCCAGTAGCCACCACTGAGGTTCTGTAATTAATATCATGTCTAGCCTTCCCTCAATTCCTTCTGTTTGGCTGGACTTTGAAGCAAGTTACAGTCACCAGTGTCTTTCCTCCCTAAACCCCTCAACATGTATATCATTAAGTCGGGTTCAGTGTTTATTTGAATATGGTTCTCTTGTTGGTTGGTTGTTTTTTTTTGATCCCTGGGTCGGGAAGATACCCTGTAGGAGGGAACAGCAACCCACTGCAGTATTCTTTTAATTTTTATCTTTAGTTAATTTTTTAAAAAATTTATTTATTTGTAATTGAAGGATGATTGCTTTACAGTATTGGTTTCTACCAAACATCAACATGAATCAGCCATAGGTTTACCCATGTCCCCTCCCATTTGAATATCCCTTCCACCTCCCCTGACATCCCACCCCTGTAAGTTGTCACTGAGCCCCAGCTGGTTCTCTGTTTTTGAGATAAGAATTATAAACAGTGAAAAGCCTTGATCTTAAGTGTCACATTCAACACGCCTTGAGAACCTTGCTGTCACCATGGTGTTGGTCGTCTTAGGATGCACCTGCAGCCTTTGTGACCGCTTCTGTGGTGTCCTGCACTGACAGTAACAGGGTGCTGGCCTCTTGCCCTGCAGCACAACGCCCCGATCCCGCAAGGAGGCCGAGGCGCCATCCAGTTCGTCACGCACTACCAGCACTCCAGCACCCAGCGGCGCATCCGTGTGACCACCGTTGCCCGCAAGTGAGCACCCCAGCTTCCTCTCTGCTGAGCCCCTGGTCTTTGCTGTGGAGGAAATCTAGTATCTGGTTGTTCATCTCTGTGATCCACTGATTGCGTGGTCCTCACCAGCCCTTGCTGACTCATTTGATTAGAGCTGGATGGGGACGGGGTGGGGGAGGAGACAGCATTGCAGCTTACTCAGCTTAGAAGATGCTTCTTTAGTAGGGATAAGTTCTTTAAAAATGATATTTCCAAAAAAAAATGATATTTCATTATTTTATTTATCAAATAAGTGACCCACAAGCATACCATCCTTGTAAAAGATTCAAACAGCACATAGTTATGTAGAGTGGGCCTCCCTGCCTCCCCTGAGGTGAAGTACAATTACCATGCTAGCTTCATTGTCCACAGTCCCATTTCTGGGCAGTCATGTACCACGTGTGTGCGTTATATACACGATGGCTTTTGTGTTGGTGCGCATAAGCTTCTCTCGTTAATGTGTCAAGGATACCTTTCTTGTCAGTACATAAAGGCCTCAACCTCATTTTTGTTTTGGGGAAAAAAAAAAGCTTTTTTGAAGTAGTTGGTAAAGAATCTGCCTGCAGTGCAAGAGACCTGGGTTCAATCCCTGTGTTGGGAAGATCTCCTGGAGGAGGGCATGGCAACCCACTCCAGTATTCTTGCCTGGAGAATCCCATGGACAGAAGAGCCTGGTGGGCTGCAGTCCATGGGGTCGCAAAGAGTCAGACATGACTGAGTGACCAAGCACACTATTAGAGTCAGGTGTACAACAGAGTGGCCTCATGTTTCTATAGGTTGTAACTCCATTTAAAGTTATAAAATGTTGGCTCTAGTCCCTGTGCTGTACAGTATGTCCTTGTAACCAGTTTATTTTATACACAGTAGATTTTACCTCTTATGCTCCTCCCTTCTTCCCTTTCCTGACTGGTAACTACTAGCTTGTTCTCTATTTGTGAATCTGTTTATGTTTCGTTATATTCATTTGTTTCAGTTTTTAGATTCCACATGTAAGTGAAAACGTAGAGTATTAGTGTTTGTCTTTCTCTGTCTGACTTGTCTCAGTAAGCATAGCACCCTTTAGGTCCATTTGTGTTGTCGGAAATGGTGGAATAGAATTCCTTTTTTTGTGGCTGAATAGTATTCGTGTGTGTGTGTGTGTGTGTGTGTGTGTGTGTAAAAACAGAGATTAAGAAGAGGTGCGTGTATGAGTGTGAGAGCCGGCCCTCACCCTGGGATGTTGGGTCAGTTGGGCAGACGTGCAGAGCCAGCTGAAGCACATTGAAGCGGCGTTTGACCAGGAGGCGGCGGCAGTGCTGATGGCGCGGCTGGGGGTGTTCCGAGCTGAGTCGGAGGAGGGGCCGGATGTGCTCCGGTGGCTGGATCGACAGCTCATCCGGCTGGTGAGTTGGGGGCAGTGGCACTGAATTTGGTCTTGGTCTCAGTTCTACTTTTGAGAAAAGATAACTCACTTAAACCTATTATTTTATATATTCCCTAAAGAAGAGTTTTATCAGTTGCTTACCTCACACCAAGCACTGAGAAGGGTGTAAAGGAAGCGTCAAATACGCATTTCCCCTCCAGGGCTCACCTTACAGGTGGGAAGAGGCTCCACATAGGCTGTTTAGACGACGGTGCAGACCTGAGTGTGTTGAGGGTTGACTCCGGAGTCCCTGTGAATGCTGGGCTTCTGCATTTTCCCTCCAGACCCTGGAGGGTTTGGGGGGAAGTTGGGGTGCGGCACTGCCGGCCTGTGGGCACAGTGTGCAGTCAGTATGTGCGGGGACCCACAGAGGCCACGGTCACAGGTGCCTCACGAGTGTGCAGCGGGGGAGCGGCCGTTCGCGCGATGCCCTGGGTGTGGAGTCGGGAAGGGGCAGGTGTGGTTCTGAAGCAGAGGTGTGTCAGCAGCGTGACACTTGTGTTCACACCACCTGTCACCATGTAAGATCCATTGCAGGGTGAAAGGGCTGCTGTTGGGGAGGCCCATGGAGGATTCTTCTGGCTCCAGGGGGCGGAGGCCAGGATGGTGGCGGTACGGTTGGAGGGGAGAGGAAGTTTGGAATCAGGATGTATGCTGAGAGGAGGATTGATTGAACCTGGTCAGACTGTCTGTGTACTCAAAGAAGAAAATAATCAGCACAGAGTCAGGTTTTAAGTGTGGGTAATTGTAAGAATGATGAAGCGCTGGAAAAGGGGAAAGGAGAGCAGCTTGAAGGTGGAGGAGAGGAATCTTTTTTTTTTTAATAGTTTATTTTGAGTGTGAATTTGCAAAGCATGTTCAAGAAAAGTGCCCACCTGTAGTCAGGAGAGGTCCTGAAGGAGCTCAGGTCAGAGGTCAGCACTGAATCTGGAGGAAGGACACGGGTGACACTGGCCTGGCCGTCGAGCTGTTTGTAGACAAGGAGGCGAGGATGGGAGGTGAGGAAAGGGGTGGAGGAGCCCGCCACAGTGAGGGGGAAGGAGGGGGACGGGCTGTTGGATGAGGCAGAGGAGGATCAGTCGCTCGATGATGGGGTTCAGGAAATTGCTGCTCTAGTGGCTGGCTAACAGGAGAAATTGAAGAGGCTGGGGGTCCCCTGGCTCACGGTGGGAGAGGATTTGGGATGGTGAGGTCTGTGCAAGAATGTGATGCAGAGAGGCTCGTTTCCAGAGATGGTCTTTCTCCAAATGGTGGGCAGTTGGATCCTCTGGTGACCAGAGGGTGTGTGAAATGAAGAGGAAATAGAGCAGGAAGAGAAAACATTAATAAATTTGGCTGTGAGAGGACAACGGAGTGGTAGAGAGAGAGGATGTTAGGTTATCCTGGTCCTGGAGGTTTTCCTATGGAAAAGTCGCCTGGGATGCCTCTTCGAGCCCCTCCCAGTTGGCCCTGCATGGGAGCTGTTAGGACGGGGGGGGGCTCCAGCCCCTCCCAGATCTCCCCCCTTCCCCGCACAGGTGTTGGGTGCAGCACTGGGCTGAGCAGGAAGGGGCGGAGGTGAGGGTGGGGCGTGGCCCTTTTCCCAGGAGTTTTCAGGTAACTCACTTTGTTGTTATTTTTTTCCTGTTTTCTCGCACCAGTGTCAAAAGTTTGGACAGTATAACAAAGAAGACCCTGTGTCATTTAGGTTATCAGATTCCTTCTCTCTATACCCTCAGGTAAGTAATACCTGTTGTTAAAATAACAAAAGAAGAAGAAAGTCATATACATAAAACTCACTGCTCTCGGGGTAAACTGAAGACTCCGTTTGTTTGGAGACTTTCATCTGTAGGTGATGAAGGTCGTTCAGGTCAAGGTCAGCTGGTACCTGAGCCCCTTGGGAGACAAAAGGGACACCCAGAGAGCAGGTGCACAGACGTTGGGGAGAAGGCAGAACAGGCCCATTGCTGTGAGGCTGTGGCATGATCTTTGATTCGCTGTTTGCTGAGGGCCAGGCGCCTGTTTCGTTTGGTGGCTGGGAGCCAGCCCCGTAGCCGGGCCTGGGGTGTGTGGATCGGGCCCCTCACAGATGCAGCTTCCCCAGAACGGGAGGCAAGCTCAAGGTTTTCCTCCTTCCCTCAGGGATGCCTTAGTGAGGAATAAGTAGGAAGAAGCAGACTTTCATTTTTAAGGGAACTTGTCAGGACTTTGGTACACAAACGGGTATTACCTTATCAGATACTCGGTTTGGTGAGTGGACCTAGATTTCAGTCTTTAGCTTGTGTAGCTTGGACTCTCGGGCTGCAGGGAGGCTCGAGAGCCTAGCTTACTGGATGGGCTGGCTGTGTGGTTCTGATGTGTGTCTGTCCGGCCTGTGTCTGAGCCGTTGAGGCTAGAAGGAGGCCCACAAGAAGACAAGCTTCTCCGCCTTGGCCCTTCCATGTGGAAACTCCCACCCAGAGAACCCCCTCTTTTTTAGAAATGTTTATTTCTAATTGTAGTGAAAACCCCACAGCATACGATTGACCCTCTCACCCATTTTTAAGTGTGCAGTTCGGAAGTGTTGAGTATGTTCGATTGTTGAGCAGCGAATCTCGGCCACTTTCACCTCAGGAAAGAACGGTCATCTTTCAGCTCTCCCCTCCCTGTTCCCCGGCCCTGGGCTGCCATCCCCGCCTCAACTCACCGCGCCCGGAGGCCTTGGTCCTGAGGGCTGGTTCTCCTGTCTCTGGGCGGTGGCAGTTCTGCTCTCTGGGGGTCTAGGAAGGTGACAGCTGTATGCTTTGTTCTTTTTTCTTTGTAAATGCAGTTCATGTTCCATCTTAGAAGGTCTCCATTCCTTCAAGTCTTCAACAACAGCCCTGACGAGTCTTCGTATTATCGGCACCACTTTGCCCGGCAGGACCTCACCCAGTCCCTCATCATGATCCAGCCCATCCTGTATTCCTACTCCTTCCACGGGCCCCCAGAGGTAAGGGCCCTGGGCACTAGGAATCGCCTGATACGGAGTGCTTTTACTCTAGCAAGTTCACTCTTAGAGCAAAACTATAAGAGAGACATCTTTGAGTCTTTATAGTAACTTAGCAGCATTTCTGAGTATTAAAAAAAAATAACATGCATAGGAAAAAGTCACAGGATGCATAAAATTAGAAAGCAGTCCAGATGTTCAATATTAGGGAAGTTAAGTAATCAGAAATATTCGCAAAGTAACAAAATAAAAAGTAAATCCTTATGTTAGATTAAAGGTGATTTTTAAAAAGCCACCAGGAATGAAAAACTATAAAGAAATAAACCACAATGTCAATATTTGTTGTTCTTTAGTAGAAATTTTCAGATTTTCCTTAGTGAGTTTAAGTTTATTATTGAAATAAAAGTCATAAATATATTGTTAAGTGAACTTTAAATCTGATATTAAAGGATGTTCTTTTTCACGTAGGCATTGTAGTTCTCTGTCATCTACTGCAGTAGATTAGTGAGAAATGTGTCTCTGATAGAATTTATTTCTAGTACAAAACAAAATTTGGAATTATTTCTGGTTCTTAGAGCAGAAGATAACATTCATCTTGCTTCCCAGTTGATGGGAGATTATTTAAATCTCTTTTTTGTACAAAGTTGAAACCTAGAGCTGCCCAGTTGGAATAGAAAGTGGGAACTTGGCACGAAGAAGGAGTGAACCTCCCTGCGGTGTATATTCAGCCCTGTAGCTGCCCGGGGGGAGGGGGGTGGTTGGCTCTGGGTTGGGGTTGGCCCTGGGCCGGGGGCTGGCAAGTGGCCATGTGGGCACCAAGGGAAGACCCATGTTGTTCTTTCCCTGTGTTGCAGCCCGTGCTCCTGGACAGCAGCAGCATTCTTGCTGACAGAATTCTACTCATGGACACTTTCTTCCAAATTGTCATTTATCTTGGTGAGGTAAGACCTTGGTTATGGTATTTGTATACTTAATAATTAAAAATAATAATTTCAATATTACTTGCTATAAGTAAATCTCAGGTGGTCCTTTTACATTTTTAAAATTTTTTTATACAATTTTTAAATGTTACTTTTTTCACATTGTTAAATACATCCTTGAGCTCTATCCTGCCCCTTCCTTCTCCCACTGGGTAATCGCTAGCTTGTTCCCTAGATCTGTGTGTCTGTTTCTCTTTTGTTATGCTCACTAATTTGTTGTATTTTTCAGATTCCACATATAAGTGAGGTGATTTGAGTATTTGTCTTTCTCTCTCTGACTTATTTCACTAGCATAATGCCCTCCAAGTCTATCCATGTTGTTGCAAATGACAAATTTTGTTCTTTTTTTAGGGCTGAGTAGTATTCTGTTGTGTATATATCCCATGTTTTCTTTATCCATTGTTCTGTTGATGGACACTTAGGTTGCTTCCATATCTGGGAAGTTGTAAGAAGTGTGCTATGAACATTGGGGTGCACATATCTTTTGAATTAGTGTTTTTGTTCTTTCAGGTATATGCCCAGGAGTGGTCATATATGATAGTTCTGTCTTCAGTTTAGTTTTTTTTAGGTGGTCCTTTTAAATCACTATGATTGATTGCTTTCTGAGTTTTCAGACAAAATCAGTTTACTTTTTCTCAGTGAACTTTTTATATTCACACTGTCCTTTCGGAGTTGCATTAGAGTCACTAGTAAACACTGCTGAGTTTGGGACTAGAGTGTTTATCTGAGATAACATGGCCCAGTGAACCTTATGCCAGGTCTGTGGTTCTCAAGGATGACTGTGGATGGTGTTCATTTCTTTCTCAGAGAGGTTTGTGCCCTAAGGAAAGGAGGGATTCCTCAAAAGAAAATCCTCTATGTTCAAGGATGTTTTCTTTTTTTCTATTATATATTGATACATTCTTTACCTTCAGTTCATTTCTTTTTAACAACTGACTTGACTGTCTGGTGTCTGTATATTACAAGTGATTTCAAATGTCCTGCAAGGAAGAAATGGTTTTCTAATACTAACAGGCGTTTTATAACCTGAGGCTTTTTTCAGATGGGAGTATCCTGGTCAGATCTACTTGGCTCCCCTCTGCAACCCATCTTTCCTGACTTAAGACCTTGTCACTAGAAACAGGTCCTGGGTGGAGTGTTAGAATGTCAGGGCCATCGTAAGACTGTCATTACAGGATCTCCACAACAAGTTGTGATTTGTCTGTTTGCTGCAGACCATCGCCCAGTGGCGGAAGGCAGGCTACCAGGACATGCCCGAGTATGAAAACTTCAAGCACCTCCTACAGGCACCTCTGGATGACGCACAGGAGATCCTGCAGGCGCGGTTCCCGATGCCGCGGTACATCCACACGGAGCATGGGGGCAGCCAGGTGAGCCAGCTTGGCCTGCTGCTCTGCTGGCCTCGTGCACGATGCCTCCTGAAGGCTCTAAATCCACACAGCCTGGTCAGTATTACGTGGTGACCAAAATCAACAGGCAGGTCAGCTTCCAAGTGTGACTTCTTTATAAATGAGTGGTCAGAATATGCTGGTTTGGAAAGCAGAGGATTAACAGAGTAAAATACACCTCGTGTTTCAGGAGCCCAGTGAATGGAGAGCCTTTGGGCATAAACTGAACAAACTGGTTCCCGTGTGGTAAAAAAAGCTTCTAATTTATCCAAAAAAAAAAAAAAAAAAAGACCTTTTTTTCCTGTTAAACTAATATTAATGCCATTTTAATCTTTAAATCTACTTTTTTTTTTTTTTTTTTAAGGCTCGATTTCTTTTGTCCAAAGTGAATCCGTCTCAGACACACAATAACCTGTATGCTTGGGGACAGGTGAGTAACTGTCAGGAATTTGAGGAGGGGCCAGGCTACTTTTTTAAAATTTTGCTTTTAAATTCTACAAATTGGAGGATTCTCTGGCGGTACAGTGGTTAGGATTTGGTGCTTTCACTGCCATGGCTCAGGGTTCGAGCCCTGCCCTAGAACTAAGATCCTGCAAGCCACAATGGTGTGACCAAAAAAAAAAACCCAAAGTGAGAAAATTAAATGCTACAGATTGAATCCCTTTTGGCCCAGAGATAGTAATTTGGGTGTTTTGCTTGGAAAAAAACTTTGAATAATATAGGAATTTTACATTACCAACATTTTCAGTTTATAAGGCTTAAGTTACCTGAGAAAGTGGTCAGAAATAATAATTCATGACTTTTGATTACACACCATTCTGAGTAGCCTGATGAAGCCTCACACCTTCCTGTTCCCTCCCACCTGTGTTCTCTTTGTCTGGTGTATCCACACCACCTGTCTGTTAACGCCTGTATAGGAAAACCTTAGTATATGCATGGTTCCATTCTACTGGTGTGTGGTTTCAGGCAGTGGAGTCTTGGAACCTGTCCACTGTGGATAAGGGGGGGACTGGAGTCTACTGTGTAGGCTGGAGGCGGGGAGACATGTGGATCCGCTTCGGCAGTGCACAGTGGAGTCCGCTGGGATCAGGCCAAAGGACTGGACGCTGAACTGTGACCTCCATGTGCTCCGCTCAGAAACACACAGCATCTCCCCCAGCCCTCCGCTTCTTGCTCTGTCTTCCCTCTGCCTCTGCTCACCACTCCTCACATCTCTTCACTTCTCAGCACCGGCTTCCTTCTTTATTTGATTGTTCCCAGCATTTATGTCTCCCTCAAATGAATCTTGTTTTTCATTGTACATTCTTAGAGAATTCTTGGGGGTGGTAATTGTAAAATTTATATGCACTTGTAAGAACACAGAGAGATCCCCTATACCTTAACCCAGTTCCCCCAGTGGTAACATCTTGCAGAGCTGTAACAATATCATAACCAGGACATGGACATTGATGAGGTCAAGATACGCATTTCCATCACCACAGGGATCTCTTGTGTTGCCTTTTATAGTGACACTCGAGTCCTTCCTGCCTCTACCCTTTCCCCAACACCTGGCAGCTCATCTTCTGGTTTCCATTTCTGTAATTTTCTCATGAAAAAGGTTCCACAGGGAACTATATTCAACATCCTGTAATAAACCATAATGGAAAAGACTGTGAAAAAGAATATATTTACATATGTATTTATAGCTGAATCACTTTGCTGTATAGCAGAAACTATTGGGAATCAGTGAACGTATATGAAACCACATGGCACATAATCTTGGGGGATTGGCCTTTCTGCCCTCAGCGTGCTTATCTAGAGATCCAGGTTGTTGGATGTGTGGATAATTTGCTCCTTTATTGGTTGAGTAGTGTTCCATGGTGTAGACATACTGCAGTTTATCATTCACGCATGAAGGACAGCTGTGGTGTTCACAGTTTCTGGCCATAAGGAATAAAGCTGCTGTAAACATTCTTGTACAAGTTTCTTGAACGTTAAGTCTTCATTTCTCTGCAATAAATGCCTAGGAGTTCATTAGTTGAGTTGGCTGATAGTTAAACAGTTGTTAAAGAAACTGCCGTACTCTTTTTCCAGAGTGACTGTCTCCTTTTATATCCCCAGCTGCATCGTTTCTATCCTTGTCTGCATATGATGTTGTCATTATTCTTATTTTAGCTATTCTGACAGATGTGAGTGGTATAACATTGTGGATTTGATTTACATTTTCCTAATAGTGATGTTGAACATCTTTTTTGGTGCTTTCTCATCTGTGTGTCTTCAGTGAAGTCTGTGTCTTTTGTCTATGTTTTAATTGGATTTTTTTTTTAAACGATTGAGTTTTGAGAGTTATATATTCTTGATGCTAATCTTTTGTCAGATTCATGGTTTGCATATGTTTTCTCTCGCTTCTGGTTTGTGTATACATTCTCTTCACAGGGTCTTTGCAAAGCAAAAGTTATTTCTATGAAGTGCATTTTTTTTTTTTAATGGATTGTGTTTTTGATGTCAGGAAATCTTTGTCTTACCCTAGATTCCAAATATCTCATGTGACTTTTTTTACTTTAAATTTGCATTTCAGTCTGTGATCCATTTTGAGTTAGTTTTTGTATGAGATGGGATTCTTAGGTTTATTTTTTGTTTATAGGTGTCCAATTGTTCGAGTACCATTACTTGAAAAGGCTACCTTTCTTCCATTTATTGCTTTTGCATCTGTGTCAGAGATTATTTGGGCATATTTGTGTGAGTCCACTTCTGGGGCTTCTGTTCTGCCCTGTTGACCTCTGTTTCTGTCTCTCTACTAACACCATACAGTCTTGGTTATTGTAGCTGCATAGTAAGTTTTGAAATCAGGTAGATTTGTTTCTGTCACTTTTTTTTCAAAACTTCCTTAACTATTCTGATTTCTTTGCATTTCCATATGAGTTGTACAATAATCTTGTATCTATCTTTTAAAAATCTTGCTGGAAGATTGGTAAGAATTGCATTGAACCTCTCTGTCAACTTGGGGAGAGTTGGCACCTTTATTGAGGTTTCCTGTCTGTGAACTCAGTATGTCTCTCCATTTATTAAGTCTGTTTTTATTTCTTTCATCAGTTTTTGTTGTTGTTTTTTTCTTGAGTGACTCTTAGTGATACTGTATTTTTAATTTCAATGTCCAGTTGTTCGTTGCTAGTACAGGTCTTTAACTTACTATGGTATTACACGTGAACAAATGCATCATAAGTTGAAATTGCATTTAATACACCTAACCTGCCAAACATCATAGCTTAGCCTGGCCTACCTTAAATATGCTCAGAGCACTTATATCAGCCTATAGTGAGGCAAAACCATCTTAACACAAAACATATTTTATGATCACACAAAACGTATTGAGTATCTCATGAAACTTATTAAATGCTGAACTGAAAGTGAAAAGCAGAGCAGTTGTCTGGGTCAGAATGGTTGTAAGTGTCTTGGTTGTTCACCCATGTGATCAGTGTGGCTGACTGGGAGCTGCCCAGCATCACAGGAGACTAGGGCTGTGTATCACTAGCCTGAAAAGAGACCAAAACTCAAAATGTAAAATGTAGTGTATGATTTCTACTGAATGAGTATTGCTTTTACGCCATCATAAAGTCAAAGAATCATAAGTAAGCAACCATAACATAAAGTTATTTTTGTAGACTTGTATCCTGTGACCTTCCTGAGTCAGTTACTACTTTTGAGAGTTTTTTGGTAGATTCCTTGGGATTTTTTACAGACTTCTGCAAGTAGGAGCAGTTTATTTCTTCTTTTCCAATCTGAATACCTGTTATTTCCTTTTCTTGTCCTCTTATCTATTTTCTGGGTCATTGATTTCTGCTCTAATCTTTATTTTCTTCTGCTTGCTGTGGTTTTATATCCTTCATTTTCTATGTTCTTGAGGTAGGAGTTTAAGTTATTGATTTGAGACTTTTCTCTTCTTCACTATATGCATTTAGTGCTTCTAAATCCCTTTGCAGCACTGCTTTTGCTATGTCACACAAGTTTTGATTGTTGTATTCTTGTTTTCATTCAGTTTGATACATTTTAAAAAATTTCCTTTGAGAGTTCTTTTTTGACTTTTGGATTGTAAGTGTTGTTTAGTTTCCAGAGATTTCCTTTTTGTCTTTAGTTATTGATTTTATTTTGATTCCATTGTGGTTAAACAATATACCTTGCATTATTTCAGTTTTTAAAAAATTTGATGGTTTGTTTTATGGCCCAAGATATGGTCTGTTTGGCCTATATGTTCCATGGTTACTTGATTGGGTATTCTGCTGTTGGATAGATTTACAGATTGTTCTATAAATGTCAGCTAGGTCTTGTTAGTTGATGGTGATGTTGAATTCTTATATACCCCTGCTGATTATCTGTATAGTTCTATAAGTTTTTGAGAGAGGATGTTAACGTTTCTTACTTCTAATGGTGAGTTTGTTGCTCTTTTGAATTCTGTCATGTGGGAGCCAGCCCTGGAGGAGTCCTGAGAATTACACAGAGGACGAAGTAAGAGAGCATGTGCTCAGAACTGTGTAGTGGCAGGGATGGCCAGGTCCGAGTGGATTAGGGAGGGTTTTGTGAGGAAACTATGCTTCACTTGAAAAAATTAGTTAGCTCCATAGGGGATGGGGATGGGTGGCAGGAATATTCTTGGCAGAGGGACAGCACTTCTAGTTTCCTGAGGGGAAAGTCCCTAATTCATGGATTCTAACCAGCTTTTAAGGTACCTGCCAGTAAACCCTTGTCATTTTATTTCAGGAAACGGGAGCGCCCATCCTCACTGATGACGTTAGCCTGCAGGTGTTCATGGACCATCTGAAGAAGCTGGCTGTCTCCAGTGCTTGTTGAGCTAAGGATATAGTCAGGAAATGGAAGAAAACACTGTCACTTTGTGTTCACAATTTTTTATAAAGGCTTAACATTCCTTTTACTTTGCTGGTGGATTTTAATAAATAATCAAAGGAAGTGTTAGTAACTCTTTAGATTTTAATTTATTTGTATTCCTTATCTGTGCTCTTTTCTTACTCCATAAAATTATAAGGTCATAAACATTTTCATATTGGTAGAGGTTTATATGCTTTTTGTATCCTAACTTTTAGAGTCTGTATAAAATCAGAGCTAATGTATTTTGGCAGCTTGCTTACATGAAAATCATAATGATCAGAAAGGAAATAAATCTGAAGAAAGCACTGGTTAAAATAATGCTAATACATATTTTATTTCTGAAGTCTGTGTGTAAGTCTTGAGTATGTTTTATGTAAATTCTCCAACAAGTAATTCCTGAACTTAATCTTCATTTACTGTCCAAATATTAACAGATAAGGAAACTAAGAAATATGTGCAGCTGTTGAGGCCGAGTGATATGGAGTTGCACTGTCCCTCCCTCACCTGAGATACAGAGAACAGATTGGTGGTTACCAGTGGAGGAGGGATGGGCAAGGGTGAAATGGATTAAGGGGGGTCTGTTATACTGTGATGGAGGGAAACAAGGGATTGTGGTAGTGAGGTCACTGCAATGCATACAGAACTTGAATTATAATGTACATGTGAAACATGTTATAAACCAATGTTACCTCAATTATAAAAATTCCAGCTGTTCTACCCAGTGGAATTCATTCTTGTTTTGAGGTTATGTCTCCTTCTAACATAGACCCCAGTGGCTAAGATGGTAAAGAATCTGTTAGGATGCAGGAGACCTGGGTTTGATCCCTGGGTCCAGAAGATCCCCTGGAGGAGGCATGGTAACCCACTCCGGTATTCTTGCCTGGAGAATCCCATGGACAGAAGAGCCTGGAGGGCTACACAATCCATGGGGTTGCAAAGAGTCAGAGATGACTGAGCAACTAACACACAACTGCTGTGACAACTGTCATCCAGGAATTTCTTTTGTTGGACTCCTCTGTTAATTTCCAGGAGTAATAAGGACCTAATCTATGGCACAGATTAGCTATAGCATCTATAGCACATCTATAAGGACCTAATCTATAGAGAAACTTTACTCAATACTCTGTAATGACCCATATGGGAAAGAATCTAAAAAAGAGGGGATCTATGTATATGTAAACTGATTAACTTTGCTGTACACCTGAAACAACCGCACTGTAAATCAACTATATTCCGATAAAAATAAGAAGTGCCAGGGGGTTTCCTTGGCAGTCCAGTAATTAAGGTTCTGCTTCCAGTGCAGGGGTTTTGGATTCATCTCTGGTCAGGAAATTAAGATCCCACAAGCTAAGGGATCCAAAAAATGGGGGGGGGGGAACCCCAAAACAAGTGCCAAGCCTTTGTAAAGCATGCCGTTAGAATTATGCAAGCTCCAATACTTTGGCCACCTGATGCAAATAACTAACTCACTGGAAAAGACCCTGATGCTGGGAAAGATTGAGGCAGGATGAGAAGGGGACGACAGAGGATGAGATGGTTGGATGGCATCACCGAGTGGATGGACATGAGTCTGAGCAAGGTCTGGAAGATCGTGATGGACAGGGAAGGCTGGCGTGCTGCTGTCCACGGCGTCGCAAAGAGTCGGATACGACTGAGCGATTGAACTGAGAGGTCTGCTTGAGAGATGCTGTCATAGGGCCCCGTCACGTGGAAGGCAAGGTCGTGGGTTCCAGGCAAAAGACGGAAGTCCCGAGCCCAGCACACCTCCTGAGTTCTTTCCGGGCGGGACGTCCGTACTACACGCCCCAAGATGCACCGGGGGCTAGCGCCGGAAGCGGCTGTCCAGAGCGGCTTTTCATTGGAGGCGGCGGCGGTGACGTAGCCCGGAAGGCCCGCCTTCACCCGAGACTCTGAGGAGTGGAGTCTAGGCGGCGGCGTCATGCGGCCGGCACAAGCTCTTAGTTGGTACCGGCGGATGTCAGTCGTTTACGGACTGGGCGCCTGGACCCTGCTGGGCTCCTTGATTTTCTTGAGTCAGAAAAAGAGCAAGCAGCCAGGTACGGCTCTCGGGCAGGACCTTCGCAGACGCGCGGCCTTGCTTGGGCCGTGTCCGCGCTGTTAGCGGAAGTGGCTTCGCGGTGCTGCTTCCCCAGGTTTATTCTACAGAGCGCCGGGGCGACTGTTTAGAGCTGCTCGGTATCATGGAACCATGCAGGAAAGGCCTTTTAGAGTCTTTTCCCCCGACCCTGCGGAGTTATTGAATGAGGCCATCCCTGTCCTCAGAATTTGAAGAATCTGCGAGCTTCCCGGTGAAATGTCAAAAGACACTAGAGGGTGGTTTAAAGAGGCGATGCTCCTATAGCATCAGTCCTCCTCCCATTCAGCGAGCAAACGATTTCAGGACTTGGGCCTGCCGAAGAGTATTGAAATCTTTCCAGTAGATTCCCTACCAAAGAGGAAATACTCCAGCTTTCAGAAATGGGCTGTAAATCTAGTTTCCTCCAGAGTAGGGGTTGCCTGGGGCTGAAGGCGAGAGTTGGTGGGGAGTGACTGCTAAAAAAAATCAGGGTTTTCTTTTTTGTGTCTGATACTCTAAACTTTATTTGGTGTTGATTGCACAGATCTGAAAAGACTAAAAACTACTGAATTATATATTTTAAGTGAATTAAATGTGTATATGAAAAATATATTTCAGTAAAGCTTTTAATGTTAAAACTGTGCAGATGATTTCGTTTGGTGTTGAAAATTACCAGTGGCCTGAAAGTACACACATCCAGTATTGAGCGTTTTAAAACATTTATCTCTGTAGTGGTCATTAAAAAAACAAACAAAACACATTTATTTATTGACTGCGGGTGTCTTGGTTGTGGCATGTGGGATCTAGTTCCCTGATTAGGGATTGAAATGGGACCCCTGCATTGGGAACTCCGAGTCTTACTGTATGGACTACCAGGGAAGTTCCCTGTAGTGGTCATTTTTTAAAAAAATTATTTTAAAAATTTCTTTTAACAGAAAATAGTGTCAGGAATCTGATGGGGCGGGGTAATTCTTACCTTAGTTTAATTTTCAAGACTCTACTAATAATTCTAATGACTGTTGTATAGTTAAAAGTTAGTGATCAACTATGCTTTAATAAAAAAAGATAAAAGTTAATAATGCAGATGTTCCTTTTTTCTTTTTCTTTTTTAAGGTGATAAATTAGAACAAAAGGATGCCTCAAGAAACGAACTATCTGAGCCCCCAAAAGGCTTTTATGTGGAAACGATTGTCACATATAGAGAAGATTTTGTTCCAGTTACTGCCAGGATCATCAACTATTTGAAATCATGGACTAGTGGCCCTGGACCAAAATCATGATTGACTGCTGAACTCTGAAAACAGAACTTTGGTTCAGCATATACATTTGAGAGATACCTTGATTTCCACTTTCCATTTGTGAAAAATGAATACATTTAAGTTTGCTGTAAAATAAAAAAATAGGCAATAAATAGCCCCTTGAAGAAAAGTAAATTGCATATTCAGCAATTGTCCTTCTGTATTCACAGGAGTGAAAGATTGAAGTGAAATATCATATTGAACTTTGTAAACTTGGTTTTCTGAAATTAGTTAATGTAACTTTATACTTCTTTCATGTTGCTGTCAAACAGAGCTTTTGTGGTCCCTTTAAGATTAGGTTTGGGAAACTGCCATGTTTACTTTGGGACTTAGAGCAGCCCTTCGTGCACTATGTGGGTGCTTGGTAAGTGTATTATGAATTGGGTCGTAACTCCTGGATTCAGTAGACTCCCTCTGTTCTTTAGGAGCAGCACAGATACCCTCATCCTTTCAGCTGATGTGGATGAAATCCCAGCAGTGGCTACAAGTATTCTAGAGATGGGGGTACAAAGTGAGGACAGCAGGGTCCCTGCCCTCTAGTGCTGCAGGGTTCTCTCCACTGGTCGCAAGTGACAAACCCATGTAAATGCACCTAAATCAGAAGGAGATGTATATGAAATATATGTATGGACATGG
The DNA here is from genome assembly GCF_023699985.2 of Odocoileus virginianus. Taxonomy (NCBI): domain Eukaryota; kingdom Metazoa; phylum Chordata; class Mammalia; order Artiodactyla; family Cervidae; genus Odocoileus; species Odocoileus virginianus. The sequence continues at coordinate 35,467,745 of NC_069682.1, forward strand.
AATTCCCCGGCAGTCCAATGGTTAGGACTTGGAACTTTCACTGCTGGGGGTCCAGGTTCAGTCCTTGGTTGGGGGAACTAAGATCCTGCCAGCTGTGTGGTGCCAAAAATGGAAAAGAAAAGAAAAGCTCCATTTAACTTGGAAAAGTTTCTCAGACTTTCTTTTCCTTGATATTTTGAAGGATTCTTCTAGTTACTCTGTAATTGTTGTTCAGTCACTCAGTTGTGTCGGACTCTGTGACCCCATGGAGGATAGCATGCCAGGCTTTCCTGTCCTTCACCATCTCCCGGAGCTCGCTCAAACTCATGTCCACTGAGTCAGTAATGCCCTCCAGCCATCTCATCCTCTGTTGTCCCCTTCTCCTGCCTTCAATCTGCATTCTGTAGAATGCTCTTTAATTTAGGTTTGATTTTGCTTCATGATTGGATTCAGATTATATGTTTTTGGCAGACAATACCACAAAAATGATACCATGTCTTTCCTCAGTGCAGTATCAGGGGTGTATGATGCTTGTCTCACTACCGGTGATACTATTTTTGGCAACTTATGTGTAGTAGTTAACATTCCAGCATACTATTTTGTAGTCTTTTCTGGCCAAATGACTGTTCCTCATTCTCCACTTGAAGTGTTCTCTTGTAGCAGAGGAAAAAGTTTTCCTCATTCTCAGGTCTGAAAAAGTGAAGTGATAGACAAACGAACAGGAGAAAAGCACACAAATTTATATAAAGTTTTCAGCTACCCACTCCAGTACTCTTGCCTGGAGAATTCCATGGACGGAGGAGGCTGGCATCCTACAGCCCATGGGGTTGCAAAAAGTCAGACTGAGCGACTTTCACTTCACTTACATGACATGAAAGTCTTGATAAGGAGATGAAGACCTAAAGAAGCAGGCCTGTGTTTTGTGTTTGTTTTTGTTTTGTCATTAGGTTTGATGAAGCATGAAGAATCATGGAGGAACATGACAGGTTAAGGAATATGAGGTAGGCAAGTAAACTGGGGGAAACTGCAAAGCTTGTTGGTTCAGATTCTTCTTGGTGAGCTTTTGTCTTTGGCAATAAGGCTGCTCCTTCCCTTCCGGTATAGAGGGGGCACCTCTCACATGAGAGTTTGTGACCTGTTTCAGGAGAGAAGGGTTGGGGTGACACAGGCTGAAACCTGGGACCCTTGACCTGAGTGCTTGCACCTGGACAGACGTCAATTCCAGCAATAGGATACAAGAAACTATAAGGGACCACAAATAATGGCACCCATGCACAGTCACAGTGGGGCAGTTAATGTGGATGTGTGCTCAGTAGACAAGTCGTGTCTGACTCTTGGGACTCCATAGAATTTCCCAGGCAAGTATACTGGACTTGGTGCCATTTCCTTCTCCAGGGGATTTTCCCTGACCCAGGGATGGAACCCGAGTCTCCTGCATTGGCAGCTGAATTCTTTACCACTGAGCCACCTGGGAAGCCCACAGTTATGAAAACTAAGATACAAAAAGACCATAAACCAGTTGCCATTTCTGAGGTGCTCAGCACAAAAGCAGGGCAGGGCAGACCTGAGTTTGGTTCAGGAACATCAGGAACCCCATTCCTCTGTAGCCACCAGCACTAGCAGACTGAAGAAGACACACTCAGAGGAGTTTTTAAATCTGTGACAATGATTGTTAGGGTAATATTTGTACAATCCTTTGCAGCTTTCCAAGCACTTTTACACAGTGTATTGTATTCAAACCTTCTAATAATCCTGTGAGAGAGGCCAAATATCAGGATTAGAGAAGGAATTAGAATTACAGAATCATGTATCTCTGCAGGAAACATGACACAGGTAGATCAAATGTGTACTTAAACAGTTTGTTGTTCAACTGCTCAGTTGTGTCCGACACTGCAGTCTCACGGACTGCGGCACGCCAGGCTTCCGTCCTTCACCATCTCCCAGAGCTTATTCAAACTCATGTCTGTTGAGTCGGTGATGCCACCCAACCATCTCCTCTGTTGCTCCCTTTTCCTCCTGCCTTCAATGTTTCCCAGCATCAGGGTCTTTTCTAGGGAGTTGGCTCTTCGCATCAGGTGGCAAAGTATTGGAGCTTCAGCATCCGTCCTTCCAATGAATGTTCAGGGTTGATTTCCTTTCAGTTCGGTTCAGTTCAGTCGCTCAGCCGTGTCCCACTCTTTGAGACCCCATGAATCGCAGACAGGGAGTGTCCATCACCAATTCCCGGAGTTTACTCAAACTCATGCCCATGGAGTCGGTGATGCCATCTGACCTAAACAGTTAGATGGCTATTTTAGGCAGCAGATCCCCTTCTGTCTGGTTTCTGAGGAGCTGCAGAGGCAGGAAGACAAGGGAAAAGGAATTTGGGAGGATCTGGGGTCAGAGGGGTGGGAAAACGGCAGGAGGAACACGGTTAGGATTAGGGATCAGGACAAAGCTGGAATGCAGGGATGACTGGGGGGATGTGAGCAGAAACTTGGCACCTGTGAGTCTGCTTAGGAGTGGGGGCCGGGAAAGGGGTTGAGTCTGGGCGGGGCTCAGCTCTGGGTGGGCAGGAACGGGGAGTGGGCGGGGCCCACTGCGGGGCGGGGCTACGCGGAGGGCGGGACCAACCTGCGGTGGGCGAGGCCGGTGGGGCCGCGCCGGAGCGCGCTTCCGGGTGTCCCCGGCAGAGGGCGCCGGCCGCCGCGCCGCCCGCGGAGTCCCCGAGGCCGGAAGCCGCCCGGCGCCGCCCCGCTCGCCGCAGCCGCCGCCATGAAGGCCGTGGTGCAGCGCGTCACCCGGGCCAGCGTCACAGGTCAGTCGGGCGGGGCCGGGAGGAGCCGCCCTGACCCCGCGCCCGGCCGCCCCTGCCAAGGGTTCTCCCGGGCGCCGCCCCCGGGCGATCCCAGCCCCGTGGCCCCGAGTTCCCCCCCGCCCCTCCGTCCCCCGACCAGCGGCGCTCTTCCAGGGCCGCCGGGTCTCCGCTGAGGGACGCGGTGACCGTCATCTTCGGCGGCGCTTGCTTTTGTTCGGAGCGCGGGCGGCCGTGCCCCCGGGCTCCCCCGGCCCGCCCTTCCGCGGGGTGTTGCTGGACTGTGCGTGGGGGGCGTCTCCGGAGCGCGCAGCTCCTCCCCAGCCTCTGCTCGGCGTTTGTGCCTTTCTCTCCCCCGCCCCCCGCCCCGGGTTTTCTCCGTGTCCGGGTCCTCCTGGAGCTGGACGACCCGCGAGGTGCGCGCTCCTGACAGCTGTTCGCAGGGGCTGGTTCCGAGCGTGTCCGCCCCAGTGACCCGGGCAGACCCTGAAGCATCGGGAGGTGTTTCTTCTTTCTGCCAGTCTCTCGTGGACCGAGCCACGCAGCCCTCAGTCTGTCTCCTGGTCACTTGTGGTCTAGTGTGGACATCAGGGGTCCAGATGACTAGTGGGTACAAGGGAGTCGTTTCAAAAACTCAAGATCATAAAGCTGTTAACATTTTTTTTGGGAATGACTAACTTAACATTGTCTTCTAGCCTTTCCTATTCTTCTTGTCAGAATTCTAGTATTGTTTCCCTTCAGGCACTTGTAGATAACCCTTCCCTCAAGCCAGTGTATATACCAAACGCGTGTTTTTGTGTCCAAGATAGTATAGCTCTAAGAACAAAACAGCAAACTTCCCTAAAGAAACCATCAAACTCAGTAAAACCACATATTTAGATCTGAGATTCTACTTTTTAGTCCTGCAACATGATTTCTAAGGTGTTCTGGTAACTGGTTTGCGATATGGTCCTGGAGTAACTGGGAAATAGTATAACTCTGGGGTTTATTGCTATTTTTTTTTTTTTTTTTTTGAGAAAAATTTTGCAGTCTGCTCAATGTGGTCGTCATGAGCAGCGAGCAAACTTGGCAGAATGTTAAGTTTTGGTCCTAACGGACGACTCTCCATTCTGCCAGTCTGATTAAAAACATGATTCTGTGAGATTCGCTGCATAGTTTGAATGATTTTCATTTACTATTTAAATTATATGCTTTTAGTTAAAAACAACATAGAAACCATCCTGCATGTTAAAAAAAGAAAAAGAAAAAACATGCAAGAGTGCTAACTGTGGGTAGGAGTTAATAAGATGAAATTCTCTCACAGTGCTGGAGGAGCCTTTGGTTAGCCAGGCCTTCTACTTGAATTGCAACAGAGTGATTTTCTGATTCCTTTAGAATGTGACTGGCTCTACTGCCATGTGACCTTTCCTGAGTGGCATTTTATTTCAAAGTTTCTAAAATGTCACTTCCGATTTTATGAGTGACAGAGTAGAATATTAGGAGTCACATTATGTAGTAGCCTCCTTTATGAACATGGTTGGGCACATTGATGCTTTAGCATGGTTATTGTGATCATCTAATTTTAAAAGCTTTAAAATGATGGAACATTTCAGACATATTCATATGGTTACGTGGTTGAAACAGTACAGTAACCCCCATGTTTATCACTCAGCTTTTTCTTTAATCTTTATTGGAGTATAGTTGATTTACAATGCTGTGTTTCAGGTGCATAGCAAAGTGAATTAGTTACACATATACATACATACCTCTTTTTTATTTCTTTCATTTATTTTTATTAGTTGGAGGCAAATTACTTTACAGTATTGTAGTGGTTTTTGTCATACATTGACATGAATCAGCCATGGATTTACATGTATTCCCCATCGCGATCCCCCCTCCCACCTCCCTCTCTACCCGATCCCTCTGGGTCTTCCCAGTTCACCAGGCCTGAGCACTTGTCTCATGCATCCAGCCTGGGCTGCATACCTCTTTTAGATTCGTCACTCAGCTTTATGAGCTGAAATCTGAATAGATTTCATAGAATGTTGGAAAGAGATTGGTTGGGTTTGAATGGGTTAATTAGGTGGTGAATTCTCAAAGAATAGGTCTTGGATGGTGCCAACATACATGGCATCAAATAAACTAAATTTAGTTTACTTATAAACTAAATAAATTTATATTTATACAAAATAAATTTATATTGCCTAAATATCTCAGGTTTTTCCTAGCCCTGTGTTTTTTCCCTTAGAAGTCCATTTGTCTATAATAAAACATCCTTAGGGAGGGGCATAACTTCCCCAAAAGGAAAGTGTCATTTCAAGGCTTTGGTACATAATTTGTTTTTTAGGACAATACCACGTTATGAAAATGTTGAAACTCTTCACAGAGTGATTTGAAACACTTTGAATAGTGATTCTACTTCTGAGGATCTGTTCTAAGAAGTTAATCCTAATTATAGAAAAAGCTTTAGAGGGATGAACCAGCGGAGCCCAGAGGTTTCTTAGGACAGTGACACTGCTCTGTATGATAGTGTTATGGTGGATATATGTCATCATACATTTGTTCAAACCCATAGAATTCACAGCACCAAGAGTGACCCTTGATGTAAGCTGTGGACTTTGAATGATGACGTGTCCATGGAGGTTCATTGTTTGGAACAAATGTACCATCTGATGAGGGATGGTGGTGGGGGGGGGACTGTCTGGGGGCAGGGTATATGGGAAGCCTTTGTACCTTCTGTTCAATTTTGCTATGAACCTAAAACTATGCTATGCAGGAAAGTCTGTTTTTTAAAAAAAAGGACTTTAGTGTCCAAAGATTTTCACCATGGTGTTATTTATTGAAGTGAGAATTTGAAAGCAAGCCATTTATCTGACCAAATAAGATGGTTAGTCCATCCATGGATAGAACGCAGCTGTTTCACTGGATGAGCTGCAACTAAAAGATGTTTAGGAAAAGCTCATAACATGGAAACATGCCCATGTGCTGTTAAAAGATGAGACACAAAAATTTATATACAATATTATTCGGTAGTTGAGAACAAATATGGAGTAAAATCTGTGAGTAGAGGAAATCTCAAAAGGAAATCAATCAGTAACATACTAAAGTGCTTGTCTTTGGGTGTTCTGTGTTCTTTTCATCTTTCCTGTTTTTTAAAAAAATTTCTATGATGCGTATGGCATTACTTTAATGGTGGACATAGTTCAATGATCATTTTTTCAGTTTTTAAAATATACTCTGGGGAAAATTTTTAAAATATTCATATTGTAAGGAAATAATACTGATTTAACTAAAGAATAAATAGAGCCAAAGTTTTCTAAAGCCATACAAACAGGCAAACAACTCTGCGTGTTTACTGCTTATGTCAGGATAGATGATTTTAGTTTCAATTTTTGAGTCAGTGGTTCGTCACTCATTGTCCATTATAAAAAAAGCACAGAAGAAAATATTAAAATGTTTGTTTTTTTTTAAGCATAAAAATAAGAGAAGTTAAGCTGTAAAAAGAGTTATTTCACGAATAAGTTGAGACATGTACTTTCCTGGTTTCTGACTGTCAGATGGTCCTTGTCAGATACCTGCAGGAATAGGGGGTTTCTTATTCTTTCCTGAGCTTGCAGGATGTGGGACATGGCACAGCCTGTGATGCCTTGTCAGGAATATTTATGGATATTATTATCCAGCAGAAGCAGACAGCAAAAAAATGGCAGAGTTGACCCTTCTCTGGAACATTAGGTCAGTACAGAATAAACTAACCAAACATCAGTAATCTAATGAGCTTCAGTAACAAGTTGGCCCTAAAATTGAAAATTATGAAGATGAACATTCGAAATATGGCTTTAGTTTGACCCCTGTTATAATGTTTCTTGCCTAAGTAGTGTGCCGCCATTAATAAAATGTTAGTATAGTGTACTTGTTCTTTAGTCCCTAAGTCGTATCTGACTTTTTTGCAACCCCATAGGCTGTAGTCTACCCAGCTCTCTGTCCATGGGATTTCCCAGACAAAAACACTGGAGTGGGTTGCCATTTCCTTCTCCTGGGGATCTTCCTAGCCCAGGGATGGAACCTGCATCTCCTGCGTTGGCAGGTGGATTCTTTACCATTGAACCACCAGGGAAGCCCAGAGTATACAGTTGACTTTGAACACACACAAATATTTGAAATAGAAATCTGTGTTCAGAGAATTTTCTTTTTTATGGGTGGGGTGCATCATTCAAAAAGATTTGGAGGTCATTGGCTTATAATGCAACATTAGTAATAAACTGGGAAATAATAGAAGTTTGCTGACTTGAAGCTTAACTTTTAAGCTGTATTTTTTATGTATATTTCTCTTTTCTGCAGTTAGTAGAGAAATCATTTATTTTCTATGACACAAATGTTTTTGCATTCTCTGTTGTGTTACCCAGTTTACTGATTTCCAAGAAAAGCAAGTATTTCCTTTCTGAGAACTAACAGAGCTAAGCTGGATTCTCTGGAGAGGAAAGCTCTGTTGTTACAGATGGACAGACTCATAGACATTTTCAGGTGTCTCACTCATGTTAACACAGATGAACATGAGGCCTGAAAATCCTTTGTCACGGTTGTTCACTTCACAACTCATTCATTCCAGATGTAAAATCAGAATGGGCAGCTATGATCATCATACTGAGTTGATATAAGCTCTTTCATGTTTCAGTACCTATGGCCTTTGCCAAAGAAATTGCAAGTGCAGTGTTTTAAGTTTTCCTGTGGATACTCAAACGTGCTTCATGGCACCTGCCTGGTTCTGAGTTTCTTTTCGCTTTTGTTGCCTTCCCAGTTGGAGGAGAGCAGATAAGCGCCATTGGACGGGGCATCTGCGTGTTGCTGGGTATCTCCTTGGAAGATACGCAGAAGGAACTGGAGCACATGTAAGAGGCATCTTATCTTACATTCCACATCACTGCTGTCCTGGTGGGACACGTGCTGGTTGTCCAGCTAGCTGGCTAGCTCTTTATATAATATATACACACAGGCATATACATGTATGTATATATAGGCACTTCTCTGGTGGTTCGGTGGCTGAGACTCCTTGCTCTCCATGCAGGGGGCCCCAGGTTCAATCCCTGGTCAGGGAACTAGATCTCACATGCTGCAGCTGAAGATCTTGCATGCCAAAAAGAAGACTGAAGATCCTGTGTGCTACTGCTAAGACCCAGTGAAGCCAAATAAATAAATAACAGAACTTTAAAAAAAGATACACACACACACACACACACACACACACACACACACGCATATGGAACTTCTGTAGTGTTTTGCTCCTATAAAGTGAGCCTCTGTCACTTTCATCTGTGTCCCTTTCGATGCAGTGTGCCCACCTCTGTGTCACGGACGAGGAGGGCGGGGAAGAGCCGTCACCTGGCGGGTGCTGTCCATGGCGGGCTGGAGCACACCTCAGCCTCTGTCCCTGCGTGCTCTTGCAGCCTGGAGCCGTTCTCCTAAGGCAAATACTGAGCCTCTTTTCACATGAATAGTTTATGTTTCCAGTTTGAGCTGCACTGTCTGGGCCCTGTTACACATGGTCAGAAAGGCTCAGTTGTTCGCTGGACACGTGAGGATCTGCAGGTCAGTGAGGTTACGTTACCTGCTGACGGTCGTGCACGTGTACGTAGCACTGAGCCTGACTCCAGGCTAGAGCCTCGGCCGCCCGACCTGGAAGCCGGTGCTCTCTCTTCTAAGGTGGGAGCTGTCACTGTTGTTGCCTGACTGGCCCGTCCTCACGTTGCCTCTCCCCAGCGCTGCCTGGCACACTTTCTTCCAAAGCTTGGATCTGTTTTCTCTCTGTCCTTTGGTGCCCAGAGCAAAGGTGCAGCAGTGCCCAGTAGTCCCTTTTGTGTTAGGTTGAAAACCAGACTTGGAACCGAATTCCCGCTAAGGTGTTGCTGACTGGCAAGGGCCATTCAGTACCACTTCACGAATGTCGGTGTTTCCATAGCTGTCCCTTAGATACACAGGAGGCTGGGAGTGGTGTCGTGGTTAAAAGCTGGGGCCCAGGTCTGAGTCTCTCTGTGGCTCTGACAAAATGGAGAGCTAGTACGTAACTTGGTGGTTCAGAAAGAGGACTCAAAAGAAGGTGGACCTCGGCCATGGAGAAGGGGCCATGGACATGTCCCCTGCAGAGGGTGCCTACAAAACTGGCGAGTATTTGTAGAGGCTCTGAACACATGTTCAGCATCATCACACACGTGGGTTCAGAGGGTGGAATTGCAGCTTTCGTGGAGGTAGTTGTCATTTGTCTCAAGTCTGACCTTACAAATGTTAGCCAGTCCTCTTCCTTGCTGAGGTGGGTGTCCTTTGTCATCCCCACATACAGGGAAAGCCCCTCTGGCTGTGAGGAGCCTGTGACATGGTTGTCAAGATGTCTCTCCCCAGATCTTCCTGCATTTCTGCACTGACCATGAGTTTTCTCCAGGGTATTTGCCGAATTGTTTAAAAGGGTCATCATTTACCCCCGTGTAAAGATTGAATTCTGTAGAAAACAGAACTGAGCTCATGTTTTGACACAACCCCAGCTTGAAGGAGCAGGTGGTAACGAAAGGGCCCGTCATCTCAGCTCCGGTTCCCACTGGAAGCTGCTGTGAATTAGAGGGGCTGATGAAATAAAGGACTGTTATTACCCCATTACTGAAGGGCTGAGATGGTAAAGAGTTTGCCCCCAATGCGGGAGGCCCAGGTTCGATTCTTGAGTGGGGAAGATCCCCTGGAGAAGGAAATGGCAACCCACTCCAGTATTCTTGCCTGGGAAAGCCCATGGACAGAGGAGCCTGGCGGGCTACAGTCTGTGGGGTCCTGAAGAGTCTGACATGACTTAGTGACCAGCACTTTCACTTTTTGCAGAGGCGCAGGGAGGAAAGGAACTTGCCCAAGGTCATCCCTCCTGTAGGCGGTGGAGCCAGCACAGTGACCCCCGTCTGCAGAGCACTGGTGACATTTTAGGGGCATGGGTGTGGCTGGGGTCTTGCGGTTCTCTCGGTAGCTCTCACCTGGGTTTTCCCCCCAGGGTCCGGAAGATCTTAAACCTGCGGGTGTTTGAGGATGAAAGTGGGAAACACTGGTCGAAGAGCGTGATGGACAAGCAGTACGAGGTGCTGTGCGTCAGCCAGTTCACCCTGCAGTGTGTCCTCAAGGGGAACAAGCCCGACTTCCACCTGGCCATGCCTGCAGAGCAGGCTGAGTCCTTCTACAAGGGCTTCCTGGAGCAGCTGCGCAAGACCTACCGGCCGGAGCTCGTCAAAGGTGGGTGGGGTCCCCCGGGGGGAGGGGTCAGCGGCCTGCAGATGGACTGTTTCCTTTCCAGAAAGTTCGCTGTTTATGCTTATTCTTTTTTATTTTTTTTAATTGGGATATAATTGCTTTACAATGTTGTGTTAGTTTCTGCTGCACAACAACAGTGAATCAGCTACGTGTGTGTACATATGTGGGCTTCCCAGGTGGTTCAGTGGGTAAAGAACCTACCTGCCAGTGCAGGAGACATCAGAGATGTGGGTTCGATCCCTGGGTGGGGAGGATCCTCTGGAGGAGGAAATGAAAACCCACTCCAGTATTCTTGACTAGAGAATCTGATGGACAGAGGAGCCTGGTGGGCTACAGTCCATGGGATCGCACAGTCGGACCTGACTGAAGCGACTTAGCACACACACATACAGATATCCCGTCCCTCTTCGACCTCCCTCACACCCTACCCCCATCCCACCCATCTAGGTCATCACAGAGCACTGAGCTGAGCTCCCTTGTGCTGTATAATAGTTTGTTATTTTGTTAACACTACATCCGAGCCGCTGCCCCTGCCGCTGCCCTGTGTGTCCTTTGAAGGCCACGTGGTACCGTTCACCCTTCTCCATGCTTCTGTCCACGTCGGAAGTGTGTCTCAGCCCAGCAGTGCACAGGATGCAGGGTGTTTTGTTTTGGTTGTTTATCCTTCCTGACAAGAGAAATACAACTGCCGTCCACAGAGGGGAGTCACATGTCCTCTTAAATTTCTAGGAGCCATATTAAAAAAGGAAAAAGAAACAAGCAAAACTAACGGTACAACTATTTCACATAGCGCAGGACACCCCCAGGCTTCTGATTTGACCCCACAGTCAGTGTAAAGACTTCCTGATGAGAGTTCTCCCCTCCTGCCTTGTCCTGAAGCTTTCCTGCTCACTGGGCACCTCAGTCCAGACCCACCTGTTTCCAGTGCCCAGTGGCCACGTGTGGCTCTCTGCTCTCATGTGAACAGTGTAGACTTAACTGCTGGTCGTGGGAGATGCCAGCTAATCTTCACCGACCAAGAGGGAGCCTAGAAAATGCCTGAGAAGAGTGGGCCTGGTTTGTAGGAGAACTGTGAATCCAACATTATGAATTTTCTTCTGAGGGCCATTCACCTCTAGTCTGTTTTCATGTTTCAGGGGACGAGTTGCATTTAGACCATCCTTGTGTGCCTTTTGCAGAGAAGGCAATGGCAACCCACTCCAGTACTCTTGCCTGGAAAATCCCATGGACGGAGGAGCCTGGTAGGCTGCCGTCTATGGGGTCGCTATGAGTTGGACACGACTGAGCAACTTCACTTTCACTTTTCACTTTCATGCAGTGGAGAAGGAAGTGGCAACCCACTCCAGTGTTCTTGCCTGGAGAAACCCAGGGATGGCGGAGCCTGGTGCGCTGCCGTCTATGGGGTCGCACAGAGTCGGACGCGACTGAAGCGACTTAGCAGCAACAGCAGCAGCAGCAGCAGCAGTGTGCCTTTTGCTTCAGTTTCTGGGAAAGTGTATTTAGCCTCTTTCTGTGATGAACCTCAGGGTGAGACCATAGGATGACCGCTTCTGTGTCTGATCAACCACAACTGTGTCTGCTGCTGCTGTCAGCCTCCTGTAGACATTTAGTTGTTGTTAACAGTTAATTCTGTAGTTGTTCCTGTTCTTTAAGTTTCTCTCTCTGGGTTAAACAAACCCAGGTCCCTTTTTTATTGGACCTGTTTTCAACCATAAGTGATAAAAGTCATGACCTGGCCCTGGAGTTCTGTAGCAGAACCCCACATCAAGGGCTGTCTGCTCTTCAGATTGGTCATGTTCAGAGGAGTTTTATCCCAGCTCCTCACTGGTATTTCCGTTAATTTAAATTTTCCTCTTATGTGAAGTGTCCATTTGCCAAAAGGACAAATGGGTTCCATGTGATCAGGACCCTCCCACCTTAAGTCAAATCCGGCCCTTTATTTGGGTGCTGGTAGAGAAGAAATACATGTACATTGTCTGGGAACATCCCAGTTTAGAATTCCATGGACAAGGCTGGTCGTGAACGTCCACTGGGGTCCTCTGTCCATCACGGCTTTGCTACAAACAAAGTTCTTCCCCCAATTAGCAGTTCAGTGCTTTGAATAATGGTGTTTCTTTGCTGAGCCAGGGATTAACTGCTGCCAGCATTGTGTCCTCTGCCTGCCGTGTAGAATCATCCCATTTCTGAGTAACCTCAGATGTGTTTGAGGCTGCACCAAGGTCCTTAGAAGGATAAGCACCAGGAATATCACAGAAGCATGAGAGAGAGCCCTTTCTGTGGGACATGAATGATGTTGTCAGGGAACGCTCAGGTGAAAACAAGGCCACTTGCACCTAAGCCCTTCAACACGAGTGTTCCATGTACCTTTAAGTGCTTTGTGTTCCTAAAAACAGCTCTTTTTGAAAAGATGTGTATTTTGTCCAGCTCTTTATGTGAGGTGCCTGAAGCAGTGTACTGTAAACACTATAATTTTATAATGGATCAGAATTTAAGCTCATGGGATATGAAACATCAGATCATTTTGATGAAAAGCCAACATGGATGATGCCAGGGATTTTAATTAGAATTTATTTTCAGCTCCTTTGGGCTTTCAGAGGCCCTACAGTGATTTCTCAGGCCTCGCTTGGTCTTCTTTAGTGGAACAAAGTGCAGGGAGCATGTTTTACCTGCTCACTGTCGTTGGGTTAGTTTTGAGATTCTGGCTTTCACCTCCAACGTGGAAAGTCTTCTGTAAGCTGAAGGAACATGAACTGCTGAATGCATTTTCTTTCTTGAAAGATTTTCAGGGTCTCTTCAGTGACTTTAAGACAATGTAGTTTAATTCAAAAATTAAAAAATTTAACCCTGACCCCAAGAAATTAAAAAAAGAAATTTCCAAAAAAAGAAAATTTCCAGTTCTTTTGAGATGTAATTGACCTATAACACTCTGTTAGGTTTAGCTACTTGACATATGTATGTAGTGTGAAATGACCACAACAAGTTGACATCCATCACCTCCCAGGTTACATGTCTACATCCCTAAGAGCTAAGTGCCCAAAACATACCAACTTCTTCTAAGTTGCCTAATATCCTTTCCCCACGTAAAATACCCTGCCCTTCTAACCCTCCTGGCTTCATGTCGCATGGTCTCAGGTTCCTAGAACATCAGGAAACACAATGCTTTTGTCCCTCGCTCCTTCACTCTTTGTTCACAAGATGAGTGTACTGCTCTGATTTCCTCTTACTACTGTGCCTTGAAGGTTTGGATGTGTCCTCCTCCTCCCTGTTTTTGTGCCAGTTGGAAGCTGCTGCTGCCTCTGTTTCTGGGAAAGATCTTCCAGAGCCTAGCTTAGGCCTCTTTTTAAGCACTGTGTTTGGTCCCAGTATCTCATCTTTAGCTTTTAGGTGTGATTGTGCCTAAAAGCTGTTTTAAGCTAATGGGTCAATAGACTTGTTTACAATGTGATATTTTCTGCAAAGTCCAGTATTTTCAAGTAAAAACAAACAAAAAAAAGACTATCTTCATCACAATTTTGCAGGTCAGGAATCTTGGAAGGGCTTGGCCAGGCACTTGTCCCAGACCCAGATCAGCCTGAAGGATTTCCTGGCTCAGACGATAAAGACTCCTCCTGCAATGCAGGAGACCCGGGTTTGATCCCTCGGTTGGGAAGATCCCTTGGAGGAGGGCATGACAACCCACTCTAGTATTCTTGCCTGGAGAATCCCACGGATGGGGGAGCTGGGCAGGCTGCAGTCCACGGGGTCACAAAGAGTTGGACACAACTGGGCAGATAACACAGGGGCTGCCCTGCCTTCACAGTGGAAACCTGTGGCAAGGTCAGTGCTGCCAGGTGGCGGCTGCAGTGTTGGCTGGGCCTGGGGACCTGCTTCTGGGCCGGCCTCTGTGCATCTTGTTTCTGTGCCCCGCCTCATCTGATTCCCCAGGGCGCCCCACGTTGCTTGGCTTCTCCCAGCCCAGCTGTCTTGGAGTAGCTGGATTTCTACAGTGGTGCCCGGCTTCCCCGACCAGAAGGGGACGCTTCAGGAAGCAGGAAGTGGAAGCGCCAGCCCCACAGACAGGCCTGGAAAGTGGCCTGTGTCATGCCCCACGTGCTGTTGGTCAGGGCAGTTACTCAGCCGCCCAGATTCTGGGGGAGGAGTGGAGACCTGCCTGCAGTGGAAGAAACGTCAGAGTTTGTGACTATCTTTTGTCTTCTGCAGTTCACACCTCTGCTGTTCTCAGAGGGTTTTTTTTCATCCTCTGCCTTCCCTTCAAGTACTTGCTTTAGGGGGAGAAACCCAGCACACAAATCCTCAGTCCTCCCCTCTCGCAGAACAAGCCTGAGGCTGAGGGCGCTTCATGAACACCCCCAACCTGAGTGGGCTTCAGGATGCTGAGTTCCCATGTGGCCCCCTGCGACCCCACCCCACCCTCCACCCAGGACCTCCATCCTTCAGATGAACGCTGAAAGTACCACTTATTGGGTGTCCTTAACCATTCTCAGAGTTGAGTTCTGAGCATGTGTTGCTTTTATAGTTAGGAAACAAAAATAAATGTGATACCAGAATGGAACAGTTGAAAAGAGGGATCTCCACTCTCCAGCATCTTGTTCCCACTCTCAGTCGTTTTGTGCTCAATCCAGGAAAGCACTTACCTGTCAGCTTTGTTCAGCAAATCAGAAGCCTCCACGGGATTAAAAAGGGCTACCTGTGTATTCCGTGGTCTGATCTGTGGTGGGCAGCAGAGAGCTGGAGGAATGTGGAAGGTTGTTTAAGGAGGGCAGGAGACTTCTGATTGCCCTCCACCCACCACCCCAACCCCTGTTCCCTCTGGGCATGTCCTAGCCCCAGCAGGTTCATCTTGCAGAGAAAGTGCCCAAAGGAGGAAGACCACGTCAAGTCTTTCCTTCATGGCTAATTTTTTATGTGTTTGCTTAATTTTCTTCTCTTTTTACTATTAATACTTAAAACATTTTCACCACATGAGTGAACTTTCAGTGGACGCCTGTGTTACATACTTTGGCCAGTGCTACGATGCCGGAGGCGTTACTGTTCATGTAAATCTAGGAATTCTTGATGGGGGAATCACATCTTTGTTGAGATCTGAATCTGTAGACCCCCAAGTCCATGAAGTTTTTTAAACTCTTCCTGCTTCCCCTGCTGAAAGATTCAAACTTTTCTTTTCATGCTGAGTCATTTCCTATCTTTGGATGGTGACAAGGGTGAAAGGAGTTTCTTTCCACCTATACCTGTGTCTTATTTTTTAAAAATTGCCTTTAGGGACTTCCCTGGTGGTCAAGTGGCTAAGACTCTGCGCTCCCAGTGCAGGAGGCCCGAGTTTGATCCCAGGTCAGGGAGCTAGATCTTATGTGCCGCCACTGAGAGCCCATATGCAGCTACTAAAGATCTTGCATGATGCAAGGAAGATCAAAGATTCTGCGTGCTGTAACTAAGACTTGGTGCAGCCAAATTAATGCATACATACCCACATAGATATATAAAAAAAGAGTGACCAGCTTTCCTGCATGCTGATTTGCTGGGCTCTGTGCCAGTGCCCTGCCTGTACTCACATGCATGCTTCTTGTGGTTGCTGGTCATCCTGAAAGACACCAGGCCACAGAGAAGCAGGGCGTGGCTTCCTGGTGGAGGTGGGCAGGCTGTCAGGCACTGACATCAGCGGCATGGACATCAGCCTTTGTGGGTACATGGAGTGCTGTGGTTTGGGGCCGGTGAGGGCCCTTGGACCCTGCGGGATTGGCCCCGATGGGGAGTGTTCCTGCTGGAAACATGTGGGACTTATATTTCAGAGCAACCTGATTATATCACCACTGGAGCCCAGATGTAGTTTTGTAGATAAGTTCCTGCCTTTTGACATTATTATTATTTTTTAACTGTTTCTATTTTTCCTAACCATTGTAATTTTTCTTGGGGGCTTTACTCTGTGAGCTGGACTGGGAAAAAAAAAATATATATATATATATTACCATTTTAAGACTTCTTGAAACATGTCTTTGGATTTATTGTCCATACAAGTAGAAAGGCACACAATAGTTCTGTTCTTAACTGAAGAAAAACAGGCAAAAAAAATAAATTTCTTGCTACTTAGAATGATAAACGGGGTGAAGCATATGCTGTATATCCTGGCAACAGAAATTCAAGGTTGGAAATAACTCCTTTCCTCCTGAGCCTGCCTTCAGCTTCCCTGAGGAGAGCAGCGGCTGAAAGTTGCTCCTGATTGTAGCCATAATTTTTAGCCTGCAATTAAACACATGATTTCCTTCCTAGCTGATGTCTTTTTAGCTTTCCTAACAGGGGTAGCACAAAAGCTCTGTGCATCTGAATGGCCACTTTAATCTAAGCGGAGGCCACAGGAAGCCACTGTCATCCATGCACGACAGGCTGCCCAGTGGGAACTAGATCTGTGTCGCCTCTAAAAATGGCGAGCAGCTTGGCTTCTCTTAGTCGCCTGCGCCACTGCCTGAGCCTGTTCTGCCGGGACTTTCCATGAGGTCACAGATCATTGGAGGGGCCCCTTGCTGCTGTGGCAGGTTTGGTGTCCGGGGGCCCCAGGGCCGAGCCACTATGGAGGGGTGAGCCCCGAGGGGCTCCTGGGCCGCCCTTCTCCTTGGCCCCCAGAGGTTGTCCATCCTGTGAAGGGTGCTCCCTGTGAAGCAGGCTCCTCCCCAGGGGACTATGGGGATCACTGGAGTGAAGAACTAAGCAGGTGTCCCTCCTCCATGTCTTGAGAGCCTGTCTGAGCTGCAGTGCACTGTGACCCCCAGGAATGGGCAGGCAGTCGTGGTCCCTCAGACCGTGATGCGGAGAGCAGACCCTGACTCTGCACACAGGGGCATTCCCCTGCTCCTCGGAACTTGTATCTCAACCTTGGTCCTTTCACTGGTCTCCCTGTGTTGCAGGAGGGACGCAGAGGCCTCAGAGTTGGCTGGGGCCCTGAATCCCGTGGCCCTTCTAGTCCTGTGTCGTGCGGAGCCACCTCCAGGGAGCCCCTCTCACCAGGGACCTCTCACCCTTCTCTGGCCTCCAGGGTCAGGATTCTCAAGGTTAAACAGTGCTGCATCATTAGCACCCTGTGCCCATCTGTCCCCCCACGAGACCCCAGGTCGTAAACACTGGACTGTCTGCCCCAAAGTGGAATTCCAGAGTTGTGGTGTTGGTTCAAGTTGAACTTTACCAAATTCTTTGCCCTCCAAAGTGTCCATGCATTTCATGTCCTCATGGCTTCACAGTCCTGTTAACCCATGATTTCCCTGGTCCACCCCCTTGTTGGGGCTGCAGGGCACGCAGGGCCCCTCTGCTGTGTGTGGTCTTGTGTTTCCCTTATTATGGGGTTGGCCGGTCCTGCTCCCAGATTTCTGATTGCACTGATCGCAGAGAGCTTTAACCCGAGGTCTCCACCTCTTGTGACGGCTGCCATTGCTCTTACAGATGGCAAGTTCGGTGCCTACATGCAAGTTCACATTCAGAACGACGGGCCTGTGACCATAGAACTGGAATCTCCAGCCCCTGGTGCTGCTGCCTCCGACCCGAAGCAGGTAAGCCCAGAATCAGGCTGGTCAGATTCCTGGGAGCCAGGGACACCTTCTGGGTTTGACTTAGTTCCTGGAGCTTGTCTCAGTCTGGGGTGGAGACAGCCCTTCATTGCAGGAACCTAGGGTTTTGTTTTCCTGCATCTGTTCCCAAGAACACACCTATTGCCCTGCATCTCCTTCATGCTGTGGCCTGGCCACTGCCTGAGTCAGAATCCATGGCACTGCCCAGTCCCTCCTCTGGGCTGCTCCGGGGTGAGGTGCTGTGGCACCCGGTGGCCACTGGGAGGCAGCAGCGGAGCGGCATAGCTCCCCTTGTCCATGGCTCCAGTGCCCAAGTGTGGAATGCTTGTGGAGTGCGTTTATCCCAGGTGTGGTTACATGTGCTACCGGAGGTTCTTTCTAAATCCTAAAGCAACGTCTGACCTGGATTTGCTGCCAACTCTGCCAGCCTTCAGAGAAAATTTAATTCAAACAGAAAAAGGAAATCTGTGCTAGCCCTTGTGTGCTGTGGCTTCTGGTAGGTGCTTAGCGCTTCTGGTAGGTGCTTAGCGCTTCTGAAGACTGTGATTAACGCAGCCACTTAGTGACCTTTGAGAGGCAGGTGGGCAGGAGGCGTGAGAGCTCGGGAGGCAGTTCCATCTTCCTCCCCTGCTTCTAGGATGCCATGAAGGGAAGGCTGCAGGGGCTGGGGGGAGCATTCTCTAAACCTGAAGCTCTGTGCCTTGTTCAGAGTCACAGTTTCTAAGGGGAACAGAGCCTTTCTTTCTTGTTACTGATTTTCGGTGGGCAGGTATGCTTGGTACCTGCTAGCCTTAATCCAAGCTGCTGGTTCTCAGCCTCTGACATGCAGCAGAGTAACTTGAGAAATCAACATTCCCACTGCCTGGCTGCACCCAGACCAATGACACGGATTCTCCGGGGTGGGGTCAGAGGAGGTTCTGGTCTGCAGCCACGACTGGAACCACGAGTGTGAGCTGCAGAGGGAGGGACCCGCGTGCTGGCCTGTGCCTTGATGGGGTCTGTTACCTCGGACATCTAAGGGCTGGCCAGATCACCTGCAGACAAAATACCAGACTCCTTGCTCAAAAAGCAGGAAAAAGTGCCTGTAAAGTTACTACAAAGGTCCAAGTATGGATGTGATGCTTTTGAACTATGGTGTTGGAGAAGATTCTTGAGAGTCCCTTGGACTGCAAGGAGATCCAGCCAGTCCATCCTAAAGGAAATCAGTCCTGAATATTCATTGGAAGAACTGATACTGAACTGAAGCTCCAATATTTTGGCCACCTGATGTGAAGAACTGACTCGTTGGAAAAGACCCTGATGCGATGAAAGATTGAAGGCAAGAGAAGGGGATGACAGAGGGTGAGGTGGTTGGATGGCATCACCGACTCAGTGGACATGAGTTTGAGTAAGCTCCGGGAGTTGGTGATGGACAGGGAAGCCTGGCATGCTGCAGTCCATGGGATTGCAAAGATTCGGACATGACTGAGCGACTGAACAGAACTGAAAGTTACTATAGTGTAAAGCTTTTTACTTTTATGCATGGTCTTTGGACTTATTGTGCTTTTTATTTGCTATTTAATATCATTCTGCTGCTGCTGCTGCTGCTAAGTCGCTTCAGTCGTGTCGGACTCTGTGCGACCTCATAGATGGCAGCCCACCAGGCTCCACTGTGCCTGGGATTCTCCAGGCAAGAACACTAGAGTGGGTTGCCATTTCCCTCTCCAAATCAAAGACAAATTAAAAATTTATATTATTGACGTGAATTTATTATTTCTCTGTATACTGTCCAAACCATTAAAAACAATATTTTGCCGAAGTATAGTTGATTTACAAGTATAGTTAATTTCTGCTCTACCGCATAGTGATTCAACTTTACATGTATATATTGTTTTCCATTCTCTTTTCCATTATGGTTTGTCATAGGAGATTGAGTATAGTTCCTGTGCTATACAGTAGGACCTTGTTGTTTATTCATTCTGTATATAATAGTTTGCATCTGCTGACCCCAAACTCCTCCTCCATCCCTCCTCCACTTCCCTCTCTCTTGGCAACCACAAATCTGTTCTCTGTGTCTGTGAGTCTGTCTGTTTCGTAGGTAAGTTCATTTGCGCCATGTTTTAGATTCCACATATAAGGGATATTATATGGTATTTGTCTCTCTCTCTGACTTACTTCACTTAGTACGATAATCTCCAGGTCCATTCTTGTTGCTGCAGATGACATGATTTCATTCTTTTTTATAGCTGAGTAATTCTCCATTTTATATGTGTGTGTGTGTGTGTGTGTGTGTGTGTACCAGTTCTTTTTTATCCATTCCTCTGTCAGTGGACATGTAGGTTGCTTCCAGGTCTTGGCTATTGTGAATATTCAGTGCTGCTGTGAGCATTGGGGTGAATGTATCTTTTTGAATTACAGTTTTCTCCAGATGCATGCCCCAGAGTAAGGCTGCTGGATCATGTGGTAACTCTGTTTTTCGTTTTCTGAGGCACCTTCACACTATTCTCCATAGTGGCTGTACCGACTTATATTCCTAACAACAGTGTAGGAGGATTCCCTACTCTGCACACCCTCTCCAGCATTTATTGCTGGAGATTTTTTGAGATGGCTATCCTGATTGGTGTGAGGTGATAGCTCACTGGACTTTACATTTCTCTAATAATTAGCAGTGCTGAGCATCTTTTCATCTGTCTGTTGTCTCATGGAGCATGCTTGGCCTTCCTAGATATAAAATGAAGTATTACAGTGTCACAATGAGAACAGACGGTGCTGGCCGAGCAAGAGAGAAACCGATCACCGAGGAGATGAGTGACCTGAAAGGGAGCCTGATTGTTGATGAGAAGTTTGGTTTGTAATAAAGATGGTGTTTCAGATCAGGTCAAGAAGTAGGTTCTCATCAAAGGTGTTATGAGAACTGGCTGGTTAGTTTTAAAAATTGAACACAGTGGAGATCTGTGAACTTATATGGAAAACACAGCAGCTGTGCTATTATATGAAACAAACACATCTCCAAAGAATACATGGCAATGTGATTCCAGGTTTATAAACCTAAGACTATCGGTTGGTATGTAACTCATTTATCTGTCTCCCGCTCTCTGGATCTGCTGTCTCTAATACATTCTGGTACAGAGAAGATTTATCTGTTTTTAAAAATTGAGGGACTTCTCTGCTGGTCCAGGGGTTAAGAATCCACTTTGTGATGCAGGGGACGTGGGTTTGATCCCTGGTTGGGGAACCAGGATCCCACATGACATGAAGCAAGCGCATGCTAAGTTGCTTCAGTTGTGTCCAGTTCTTCGAGACCCTGTGAACTGTAGCCCTCCAGACTCCTCTCTCCATGGGTTCTCCAGGCAAGAATACTGGAGTGGGTTGCCATGCCCTCCTCCAGGGAATCTTCCTGACAGGGATTAAACCCACGTCTCTTGTGTCTGCTGCATTGGCACATTCTTCACCACCTGGGAAGATCAGTTTACCTTATAAGGGGCTTCTAATAATGTGAGAGGTAATCAGCTCAATAGCCAAATAGTCTGCTTGTTTACAAGTTGGCAGACCTGGATTCATAAACTTTTACTGTGCCTTCTCACTGTGCCTAGTAGCTCTGCTCTTCTTTCTAGATGTTTCTTTTGTTTATTCTTTAAAGGAAGTGTTGAACTATATATAAAATAAGACAACTAATGAGAACCTGCTGTGTAGCACAGGGTACTCTACTCAATACTCTGTAACGGCCTAGATGGGAAAAGAATCTAAAAAAGAAAGAATGGGTATATGTGTATGTATAACTGATTCACTTTGATGTACACTTGAAAGTAACACAACTTGGTAAATCAACTATATACCGATAAAAATTGGGAAAAAAAGTGTTGAGAATGTTGTTTTTCTCTTTTTTTGGAAATGTATAATCTAAAAGTAAACCTCACTTTAAAAAAATGAATTATTCCACCTGAAGGAGGATTATAGTACGTAGCAGATTATCATTGTTAATAGAAACACAGTTGAGAACTAACAGTTTCTAAGCTTTGTATCCATGCTTATGACCCTCAAACACCACAAGACGGGGGAAGCTCGATTTTCTCCTTGACTGACTTGTTCAAGGTCATGGGACGTGGCTACTAAGTAAGCTGGCTTCCAACAGAAGACAGTCTTTCAGGTCATCCAGTCTCAGGTTTCTTCTGACAGAACTTCCTTAACTCCCATCTTTCTGATCTGTAACTTGATCTGTTCAAAGAAATGAAGCCTCAACACCTCTCAGATCAGTGTGTGGAACTTGGTCCTCCAGGAGTCAGCTGATCTAGAAATGGATTCGTGTCCTTGCCATTGACCTTCAGTTCACTTGTAGTTGCACTGAGGTTTACAGGTCTGTGTGTTCCTGTTTTCCCTGAACGTTGGATGGTGTTGGCCAGAATCCCTTGGTACAGGCTTGCAAAGCCATCCTTCAGGGCTTACTCGTCCTGTTGTATTTCTCCAGATTCTGGGAATCACTGGCCTGTTTCCAGAGCCTGTGTGTGTCACAGTTAGAAACATGGTCTGTGTTTGACAGGTGGGAAACAATTTTGTTGAGTAAAAGGTTAGATTCATAAGGGAGAGATATGGAAATAAAAGTGTCTTGCAATGTTAACCTCTGTTTTTGACCATTAATTGATATTAACAGTGTCTTTTTGTTAAGGTTACATTGTCTATTTACCTATTTTATTGATAGAGGTATAATTGATATATGATGTTAGTTTCAGGTATACAATTGATATATGATGTTAGTTTCAGGTATGCAACATAGCAATTCGACATTTAAATACGTTACTGAATGATCACCATGATAATTCTAGTAACCATCTGTCACCAAACAAAATTACAGTATTATTGACTATATTCCTTACTCTGTATATTATGTTCCTGTGACTTAGTTATTTTATAAATGGGAATTTGTTCCTTGGTCTTCTTCACTTCCTTTTCCCACCTCCCTCCCTTTCTGGCAACTACCAGTTTGTTCTCTGTATCTATGAATCTATTTCTGTTTTGCTTTGTTTGTTTTTTAGATTCCACATATAAGTTAAATTATGTGGTATTTGTCTTTCTCTGCCTGACTTATTTCACTTAGCATGATAACATCTAGATCCATTCATGTTGTTGCAAATGGCAAGATTTCATTCTTTTTTTATGGCTGATTAATATCCCATTGTGTATGTATAACCACATCGTCTTCATTCATTCATATATTGATGGGAACTTGGGTTGCTTCCATATCTTGCCTATTGTAAATGATGCTGCAGTGAACATAGAGGTGCACATATTTCTTTCAATTAGTGTTTTGTTTTCTTTGGGTGTATATCCTGAAGTGAAATTGCTGGATCTTATGGTAGTTCTATTAATTTTTTGAGACATCTCCAAACTATTTTCCATAGTGACTACACCGATTTACATCCCCACCAGCAGTGCACGAGGGCTCCCTTTTTTGGCCACACTTATGTGGTCGGTTCATCTCTGACAAAGGAAGCAGGACTGTAAAGTGGGAAATGTCTCTTCAATAAATGACGTTAGGAAGATTGGACAGCTACATGTGAAAGAATGAAACTAGCGCATTTTCTTATACCACATACAAAAATAAACTCAAATGGGTTAAAGACTTAATCATAAACCATTAAAGTAGAAGAAAATAGGCAGAACATACATCGACATTGATCTTAGCAATATATTTTTGGATCTGTCTCCTCAGGCAAGGGCAACAAAAGCAAAAATAAGCAAATTGGACTGTATTAAACTAAAAAGCTTTTGCATGGTGAAGGAAACTGTCAGCAAAATGAAAAGGCCACCTGCTGAACAGGAGAAGAATTTGCAAATGACATATCTGATAAGGGGTTAATATCCAGATTCTATACAGAAATTATGCAACTCAAGATCTGTGAAACAGTTGATTAAAAAGTGGGCAGAGGACCTAAACTGACACTTCGCCAAAGAAGGTATCCAGATGGCCAATAGACATTAAAAGATGCTCCACCCCGCTAGTCATCAGGGAAATGCAGATCATAACCACAATGAGACATCACCTCACACCTGTCAGAATGGCTGTCATCAAAAAGCAGATAACTCGCTTTGGCACATTACTAGTTTAAAAGCTACTGGAGAAGGAAATGGCAACCCACTCCAGTATTCTTGCCTAGGAAACCCCACTGACAGAGGAGCCTGGCGGGCTACAGTCCATGGGGTATCGAAAGAGCAGGACTTAGCAACTAAACAACAATATCAGAAAGAACTCACAGAAGGAGACCAGAGTTCATATAGTGAGACCTTTGATTGGTCTCAGTTCAGAGCCATGTTGAGTCGCCCCCTGCCTGGCTCTACGTGTGCTGACTGGTGCTCATCACCTCTTCCGATAATTGGCTCCGTTCTCACTTATGCAGTTATTCAGTTCCCTGCTGTATGTGCTTATACATACCCATATACACTTAAAAACTCATATCTGTACTTGAAATTAATTGTAAAAATTAAAAATATTCTATCATAAAAAAAAGCTACATTACTAGTTTAATTATGAGTTGGGATATGAATAAATGTTTATGAACCATACTTCCATATTTTGACTTAATTTGTAATTTAAAGTTATTTCAAAGCATGTTTTTGGTTATTAATTTGTTTCACTATATTCTGATATTCCACTTAAAGTTAACTTTAGTAACAACAGAACAGGAACTGAATCTTATGGTCTACAGCATAGTCTAGAAAATGTGGACCCATTGGGAATGCTTCCTTCTCAATATTTTGTGTTTTTAAGCCAGGTCATGCACTGTCAAGTTAATCTCGACCCAGACTGCTTTCATCAGCATTGAATTGACATGAGTACTTTAGTGAACTAATGAGTTAATTGCAGCCCATTCCAACCACTGATACAAATGCTTGAGAAGTTGCTTTATCTGGCTGGATTAGTGATGTTGCCTCTTTCAATGAGCATAGTCATTTCTGTTTATTGCAAAGGTTAGTCACTTTTAATTATGGCAATTTTTCTGAAATTTACATTTAAAAAATTTTATACCATAGAAAACTTTGAGCTCACATAAATAGGATAGTGTGACAAATCCCTATGTACTCGGCATCTTGCATCAGTGGCTATCACCCATCACAGAGAATTCACGCCTTATGGGTGTCCCCGTGCGTGGCCAGCTGTGGGCAGTGCTGATTGAAGGTCCAGCTGGAGAGCCACGTGGGCAGAGCACGCATCTGGGGGGAGAGGGTGGGGACCACAGAGAACAGGTCATTGAGTGGCTGTATTCTTTCCTTGTTTGAAGGGCATTTAGTTTAAATTTTTTTTTTCCCCTAACACAAATGGGTGGTGTGTTAGTATACATGTGCATATGTAAATTTTTTCCTGCTCATGTGAGTGCTTCTGTAGGATGATGGAGGAAACATGTACGTATGAGAGCAGCTTGCATGCTTTCATCCTCCCCATGAACATATCATAACCTGCTACATTTCAGAACTTCCTTGCTCTTTTCTTTGAAGTTCTAGGTTAATTACTCTCTGAATGGAAGTATCTTTATTGGGACTGTCCTAAGAAATGCCAGGGACTTTCAAGGGTGGTCCAGTGGCTATGACTCCATGCTCCCCATGCAGGGGGCCCAGGTTCAATTTCTGGTCAGAGAACTAGATCCCAAATGCTGCAACTAAAGAGCCTGCATATGGTAAATAAGACCCAGCCAAATAAATAAATAAAAGAAATGCTGTCTGCCACAGGAAACACTCAGAAGTCTCTGTAGCGTCACACAATAAAAGTTACTAGCACCAAAGCACAGCCTAGGTTGATACGGGTCTACTCAATTTGCTGACTCAGGGACCCAGGCTCCCCCAGTTTATAACACCGGCCGCCTGGGTAGGAGGGGAGTGAGATAGGGACCCCTTATCAGCAGTCGCTGGTCACTTCTGCTCACGTGTCTCTTGGGACCACTCACTTCATGGGCGTGCGCTCGAATGTTGGGTGAGCACGATAACTGTGCCCATCGTCCAGCCCTCAAGGAAGAGGGCTTTGTATATTTGACCACCCTTAAGCTCCAGCTCCATGTTTGCCTGTCCAAACACTTAAAGTCTTCACCACAAACCCCTGTGCTTAAGGGAAAGGAGGTTTGAAATCAAGCCTAGACTCTCCTTGTGTCAAAGGTCCCTCCTCAACTTTAGCCCTTCAAGCTGGGTCCTATGTAAAGAGAGATAAACAAAAAAATTTTTTAATTGAAGTATAGTTGACTTATAGTGTCATTTTGATTGCTGCTATACAGCAGAACCTTGTTGTCCATCAGTTCTGTATATAATAGTTTACATCAGCTAATCCCAAACTCCCACTCCATCCCTCCCTTACCCCTCTCTCCCTTGGCAGCCATTAAGTCTATTCTCTGTGTCTAGGAGGCTGTTTTGTAGACAAGTTAGTTTGTGTCGTATTTTAGATTCCACATGTAAATGATATATGATATTTGTCTTTCTTTGTCTGGCTAACTTCACTTGGTATGCTCATCTCTAGGTCCTTCCATATTGCTGCAAATGGCATTATTTCATTCTTTTTTATGGCTGAGTAGTATTCCACTGCTATTTATACTAAATTTCTAATAATGAAATGCTTGTCATGCTTTATGTCTTTGCCCACCTGTATACAATGGCATCTCAGATTAGATAGGAATAGAGGTCCAATTGTATCCCCTCCTCCTTTTTTGGTTCTTGTTGTTGTTCACTCACTAAGTCATGTCCCACTCTTTGTGACCCCATGGACTGCAGCACACCAGGTTTCCCTGTCCTTCACTATCTTGCAGAGTTTGCTTAAACTCATGTCCTTTGGGTCAGTGATGCCATCCAACCATCTCATCCTCTGTTGCTTCCTTCTCCTCCTGCCTTCAGTCTTTCCCAGCATCAGGGTCTTTCCAATGAGTTGGCTCTTTGCATCAGGTGGACAAAATATTGGAGCTTCAGCTTCAGCTTCAGCATCAGTCCTTCCAATGAATATTCAGGTTTGATTTTCTTTAGGATTGACTGGTTTGATCACCTTCCAAGGGACTCTCAAAAGTCTTTCCCAGGACTGCAATTCAAAAGCATCAGTTCTTTGGTGCTCAGCCTTCTTTATGGTCCAACTCTCCCATCTGTACAGTAATGCATCCAACTACTGGAAAAACCATGGCTTTGACTAGATGGACCTTTGTCAGCAAATTGATGTCTCTGCTTTTTAATATGTTGTCTAGGTTGGTGATAGCTTTTCTTCCAAGGAGCAAGCGTCTTTTATTTTTTTCTGAAAAGTATTGTACTTTATTTTTTCATTTATTTTTATTAGTTGGAGGCTAATTACTTTACAATATTGTAGTGGTTTTTGCCATACACTGACATGAAACAGCCATGGATTTACATGTGTTCCCCATCCCGATCCCCCCTCCCACATCCCTCCCCATCCCATCCCTCTGGGTCATCCCAATACACCAGCCCTGAGCACTTGTCTCATGCATCCAACCTGGGCTGGCAGTGTGTTTCACACTTGATAATATACATGTTTCAATGCTATTCTCTCAGATCATCCCACCCTCGCCTTCTCCCACAGAGTCCAAAAGTCTGTTCTATACATCTGTGTCTCTTTTTCTGTCTTGCATATAGGGTTATTGTTACCATCTTTTTAAGTTCCATATGTATGCATTAGTATACTGTATTGGTGTTTTTCTTTCTGGTTTACTTCACTCTGTATAATAGGCTCCAGTTTCATCCGTCTTATTGGAACTGATTCAAATGTATTCTTTTTAATGGCTGAGTAATATTCCACTGTGTATACGTCCATAACTTTCTTATCTATTCATCTGCTGATGGGCATCTAGGTTGCTTCCATGTCCTGGCTATTATAAACAGTGCTGTGATGAACATTGGGATACACGTGTCTCTTTCAGATCTAGTTTCCGCGGTGTGTATGCCCAGGAGTGGGATTGCTGGGTCATACGGCAGTTCTATTTCCAGATTTTTAAGGAATCTCCACACTGTTCTCCATAGTGGCTGTACTAGTTTGCATTCCCACCAACAGTGTAAGAAGGTTGCCTTTTCTCCACACCCTCTCCAGCATTTATTGCTTGTAGACTTTTGGATAGCAGCCATCCTGACTGGCATGTAATGGTACCTCATTGTGGTTTTGATTTGCATTTCTCTGATAATGAGTGATGTTGAGCATCTTTTCATGTGTTTGTTAGCCATCTGTATGTCTTCTTTGGAGAAATGTCTGTTTAGTTCTTTGGCCCATTTTTTGATTGGGTCATTTATTTTTCTGGAGTTGAGCTGGAGGAGTTGCTTGTATATTTTTGAGATTAATCCTTTGTTTCTTTGTTTGCTATTATTTTTTCCCATTCTGAGGGCTGTCTTTTCACTTAGGTTATAGTTTCCTTTGTTGTGCAAAAGCTTTTAAGTTTCATTAGGTCCCATTTGTTTATTTTTGCTTTCATTTCCAGTATTCTGGGAGGTGGGTCATAGAGGATCCTGCTGTGATTTATGTCAGAGAGTGTTTTGCCTATGTTCTCCTCTAGGAGTTTTATAGTTTCTGGTCTTACATTTAGATCTTGAATCCATTTGAGTTTCTTTTTGTGTATGGTGTTAGAAAGTGTTCTAGTTTCATTCTTTTACAAGTGGTTGACCAGTTTTCCCAGCACCACTTGTTAAAGAGGTTGTCTTTTTTCCATTGTATATTCTTGCCTCCTTTGTCGAAGATAAGGTGTCCATAGGTATGTGGATTTATCTCTGGGCTTTCTATTCTGTTCCATTGATCTATATTTCTGTCTTTGTACCAGTACCATACTATGCAAGTGTCTTTTAGTTTCATAGTTGCAGTCACTATTGGGGTGATTTTGGAGCCCCAAGAAAATAAAATCTAGACAGTGCTTCCATTTTTTCCCATCTATTTGCCATGAAGTGATGGGACCAGGTGCCATGATATTAGTTTTTTGAATGTTGAGTTTTAAGCCAACTTTTTCACTCTCCTCTTTTACCCTCATCAAGAAGCTCTTTAGTTCCTCTTCACTTTCTGCCATTAGAGTGGTATCATCTGCATGCATATCTGAGATTGTTGATATTTCTCTGAGCAATCTTGATTCCAGCCTGCGATTCATGCCCTTTTTTGGTTCTACTTTCCCTTTAAGCAGATGTAAAACAACTGTCTGGTCACTACTTTCTTGTCACATGGCTGAACTGATACAACTGCTTCAGATAGTACACTGTGGCTCAGGGAGGCTAAATTACTGATAAATTAACTTTCTTTTTATGGCTCTTATTTCAAAATCATTTTTATTGCTTTCTGTATGTGCTGGGAATGGGGAATAAAGGTCCAGGGCTAGGGGGAGGGGTTGTGCCTTGGTAGGAACGATGTGTCTCTGGCTTTGCCCAGTGGCCTGGTCCTCCCAGTTCCCTGGCCCTTTGTCATCCTGCTTGGGTCAGAAGGGCAGTGCTAACCCCTCTGAGAAGTGGCTTTTTCTTTGACAAGGTCTAAATAGGGCTGGCGTCCTGAAGACGTCTTGTTTTCATGATCCAATTTGGGAGAAAAGTTTCCCAAAAAGTGTTTGACAGTAATTGACTAAGTACCTTGAACTATGCTCCTTTCAAAATGGATTGTGCATGTAATTTAGTAAATCAAAATATTTATTTTTTTAAAAAACATTTCAGCATTGCTTCTGTGATCTGAGCTCATTTTCTGTTTGTTCTTTTCCAATTAAAATACTTTACTGTGAGTTATTTAAGACAAATAAGAGGAGTAAGACAGGAGACACGGGTATATCCACTTCCCAGCATAAGAAAGCATTCTCCTTACTTGGAGATTCTTGCAGACGTTCCAGTGAAGAGGGGGGACTGGCCATCTTAAAACCCCTTGTGTCAGCGTCTTCTGATTGAATATGGATATCTGGGCCCAGCTACCTGCTGCTTCTCCTACTGCCCCCTGAAGGGGAAATCCACCAGCCCAGCTCAAGTCTGCAGTGTTGCAGTGCCAGGGAGCAGACTCAAAATGACTTCTTGCAATTTCTCTGTAGATGAATTTTAGTATTTAACACAAGGTTTACATGGGCTTCCCAGGTGGCGCTTGTGGTAAAGAACTTGCCTGTCAATGTAGGAGACTTAAGATACTCGGGTTCAGTCCCTGGGTTGGGAAGATCCCCTGGAGAAGGGCATGGCAACCCACTCCAGTATTCTTGTCTGGAGACTCCCATGGAGAGAGGAACCTGGTGGGCTATACTCCATGGGGTAGCAAAGAGTTGGACATGAGTGAAGCGACTTGGCGTGCATGCACGTGAGGTTTACATGGTGATCTTCCCCCTCTTTTGCCAAGGCTGTGGCGATTCTGGCACTCGGTAAGCCAGTGAGGCAGTGCAGGGTCTAGATCTGGTCCCTTTCCCTCACCTGCTTCGCCACCCCTCCTCCACCTGTCTTTACGTCTGTCCATTCATTCACCCATCTATCCATTCACCTACCCATCCACCTTAGCATTTGACAAGGTACAAACAGCAAGACTCAACCTTTGCTGCCTTCCCTGGCAAAGGTTACTTTGTAGTCTGAAATCTAAAAATGAAATAAAAGTCAATTTTCATACTCTTTTCAATAACTTTGAAATATCTTTACAAAAGAATGCATGTGGTCTACAGGGTTTCTTTTTATAGTCTCTTACATGTTCCTTGCAAAAATGTATCTGTTCAAACCTTTTATTTTGAAGTCATCTTAGAACTTGGAAAGAAGTTACCACAATGGTAATAAGTTTCTTTCTCTAGCCTCTTCTGCATTCAGATCTTACATGAACACAGCACAGTTATCAAAAGTAAGGAATTAACATGGGTACAATATGATCAATTAATCTGGAACCCTAAAGTGAATTTCTCTAGTTTTCCCACTTTTCTGTGCTGGGGTCTTCTCTGAGATACAGGTTGCGTCTCTCATGTCTCTTTGGTTTCCTCCAATCTGGACTCTGCCTCAGTCATATTTGTATTTATATGTTCATGTTGTATTTTTGAAAATGTATATATCTGAGTTGGTAGAAATTCTTTGAACATATTTTGTTTCCAGCCTCAGGATGGCTGGGGCCAAAGAGGGACCGGCCTGCTTCTCCTTCCGGACATTTGTGCTCAGGTCGATCCAGGCCAAACCTGAAAAAGCCCTGATCTCACTGTTTGAGGCTTGTGCCCAGGAAACCACCCTTCCTCTGGGTAGCGGACTGCTGCTAGTGTGGTCTTCCCCAGGCTCTGGTGCTCTCGGAACATCCCGGACCGAGGCTGGAGGATGTGCACAGAGGTGCTCTGTGTTTACATACCGTGCTCGCGGTTGGGCACAGATCTGTGCTGCTGGTGGGTGGGTGGCAGAGAGGACGGAGGGCAGTGTTAATTCGAGAGTTTTCTGTAAAAGTGAGCTACCTGAAGTCAGAAAGAGAAAAATGAATATCCCATATTAACGCCTGTATGTGGAATCTAGGAAAATGGTATGTGCTTGCTAAGTCACTTCAGTCATGTCCAACCCCATGGACTGTAGCCCGCTAAGTTCCTCTGTCCGTGGGATTCTTCAGGCAAGAATACCGGAATGGGTAGCCATTCCTTTCTCAAGGGGATCTTCCGACTCAGGGATCACACACACCGTGTCTCTTACGTCTCCTGCATTGTCAGGAGGATTCTTTACCACTGGCACCATCTGGGAAGCCCAGAAAAATGGTATAGATGGGCTTATCTGCAAAGCAAAAGTAGAGACACAGATGGAGAGAACAAGTATGGACACCAGGTGGGGAAAGGGGAGGGACGAATAGGGAGCCTGAGATAACATATGTACACTGCTGATACTATGTATGAAATAGAGAGCTAGTGAGATCCTACCGTAGAGCACAGGGAACTCTGCGCTGTGGTTACCGGAATGGGAAGGTACTCCAATAAAGAGGGGATATATGTGTATATATAGCTGATTCACTTTGCCGGACAGCAGAAACTAATATAACATTGTAAAGCAACTATACTCCAATAAAAATCAATAAAAAAGAAAAAGGGAGTTTCCTGGACTGTGGAGGTGTGCCCAGCTTTTTGTGTATTCAAGTCAAGCATCGCAGTATGTGTGCGCATGTGTGTGCATGTGCTTATGAGATGGACACACAGCCACATACACGCAGAGAGACAGACATCAAGAGGCCAGGGCTTGCCCAGCATGGAGGCTTCTCTGAGTTACAGGACCTGTAGCATTAATCCTGAGACAGTCCCAGCAAACTTTGAAGGATGCTGCCTGAGGCAGAAAGTCTTTAGAATTCTCCAGCAAAACACAGGGAGGAAGTTGACAAGACTCATGAAGTGCCAATAATCTTAATTTTTAAAAGGTTTTTTAAAAATAAGAATTTCTTTAAAAAGGGACATGAGCCAATGTCAGAAGACGGTGACCAGAAAACTTCACTCCAGGGCTCTTGGGTCACACCAGCCCCACCACTTTCTGCCTCAGGTTTGTCCTTCGAAGTTTGCTAGGACCATCCCAGGGTTAATGCTGTAGGTCCTCTCATTCTGTTACATCTGATTTTTTTTTTTTGAAGTAAAACTTTTGTTTTGGGGTAGTTTTTGCTCCAAGGAGAGAGTTCCTGGATACCTCCTACCCACCTATCTCATTGTTTACCCTCGTGCATTTCCATAATTCATCTGTCAAAACTAGAAACTGACATGCGTGCCTGACTGTGGACCAGACGCCAGATGTTGTTTGGATCTACCTGTCTCCATTCACCCCCCTCTCTCCATCCCAGGATCCTGTTCAGGGTCCCCATTGCCTTTCCTTGTCTGGGACAGTTTCTCCATCTTTCTCATTTATAACAAAGGGGAAAAGCAGCAATTCCATGATCCTGATCTGACAATCCTCAGGTACCCTGCGGAACATCCCCACGCCTGGCTTTGTCCCACTATGTGTCTTGTGATTAGACCGGGATTATGATCTTTGTAGGGGCTTCCCAGGTGTCTCAGTGGTAAAGAATCTGCCTGTAATGCAGGAGCCACAGGAGACCTGGGTTGGATCCCTGGGTTGGGAAGATCCCCCTGGAGAAGGAAATGGCAACCACACTCCAGTATTCTAGCCTGGAAAATCCCATGGACAGAGGAGCCTGGCAGGCTATCGTCCATGGGTCACAAAGAGTTGGACATGACTGAAGTGACTTAGCATGCACGCATGGGCTTTTAAAATGCACACACAGGGTGGAGGGCCCTTCGTATCTCATCGTGTAGGGGGACGTGTGACAGCTACAGAACATGAGCCGCAGTCCCCTGGCTGGTGATGTCTGGCTGGGTCTCTCTGCTGCAGGGTCACTGATTTTCCCTACTCCGTTCTTAGAAGTGAAGCCCTAAGCACAGCCCATCTTGAAGAGGTTCAGGGAAGAGTAAACTCTTATCTCCTAGAGCAGAAACATCCACATGGATTACTTGTAGGGTTGCAGGACACCCCAGATGACTTTGATTTTTAGATAAACAATGAGTAGTTTTGTGATGTCAGTGTGTGCCTTGTGATAGATATCTGAACTTCATATTTAACTGGGTGTCCTGTACTTTGTTAAGTCTGGCAACCCTAGTAATTTGGAATTCTTCTGTAAGAAAAATTGGTCTCTTCTTCCCTACAGCTGATTTTAGTTCGACTCTACCATCCTTCTAGTATCCTTTTCTTCCCACTTTGTGTCATACTTTAGCACAGCTTGATGTATTTCTGTGAGATTACAATTTGTCTACTTAATTTTTTTTAAAACAGTTTTGTTCGCTTTAGAAGATGAATTAGCATGAGTGTATATATGTGTATGTTTAATCAAAGGATTTTTCTCATTGCGTGCGTGCTTAGTTGCTTTAGTTGTGTCTGACTCTCTACGCCCCACCATGCTCCTCTGCTCATGGGATTTTTCCACCAAGAATACTGGAGTGGGTTGCTATGCTCTCCTCCAGGGGATCCTCCCAACCCAGGGATACAACCCAGGTCTCCTGAGTCTCCTGCATTGCAGGGTGGATTCTTTACTGCTGAGACACCAGGGAATCCCATTTTTCTCATTACATGAGCCAGAAAGCGTGATAGTTTCCAGCCTCTATAAATGAAACCCAAAGCTGAGGGAAAGGGACTTTGTGCTGAATTTGCAGGTGTGGATTGTGGGTGGAGCAGGGCTGCAGCAGCAGGCCCATGGATCCCACTGGCCTTGACCGGGCGAGGTGGGTGTGGTGGCCTCAACTCCCGACCTGCTGTAGGTGTGAGGAGTGCTCATCATGAGGATGTAGACATGAAGAGGCCTAGGGCAGTGGGGATGCCCAAGACATCTGGGTAGTTTTACCATGAAAAGAAGACCAGATCTCTGGTTTCCTGGAAGTCGCCTTGCCCACCAGCTGGTGTTGTGCCTCTGCGTTTTGTTTTCTGCAGCTGGTACCCAGAAAGTCAGGGCTGGCTTCTCATCAGCAGCCGGTGTTCCCAGACACAGCAGGAACTGTGATGCTCAAAGGTGGCCCAGGGACCTGGGAGGGCCTCCCCAGAGCGAGGTCCCTGGGGAGCAGGCAGAGGGGAGGTGCTGGGCTCAGTGAACAGGGTGTGGCCCTCACCTGTGGCAGTTGCCTTCCTAGGTCATTGGAAAGGATGCACGTGACAGGATGCCCCTTTAAGACGAACGCCTCCCCAGCACATAATAGGAGCTTTAGCAAACATTTGTCCATGGAATAAGGGCATCAGTTTGTCCTGCCAGGTATTCGGCTCATTCTCAGTAATTGTGACAGAGATCCATCATTTGTCCCTACACTGACTTGTCTTCTGTGTTCATGACGCCAGCCGGTTGTCTTTGCTTCAAATCAGTTTTCTTGCCAGATGGGGTCTGACTCCGCCAGGTGTCCACAGAAAGCCTCCAGCAGTCCTGGGGCTCTGGTGCCCTTTGACCCAAGCACCCTCCCCTTCCCCCACAAGGTAGGGGCTGCCTATGCCTCTGCTTCTGGAGGGGTCTCCTTGCCCCCATCTCCTTGCCACCCCATCTCTGGCACCCGCAGTCACTGACCCACCCTCTGCAGGCTGGGATTGCTTGCACGTCCTGAATAAGAAGTCCTCACAGGTGCGAAACTACCCAGGGCAACTTATTAGAATACTGCACAATGTGACAGGCAATACCTTTAGTCTGAGGCTGCCAGTTTTTTTTTTTTTTTTAATATTTATTTGGCTGCACCAGGTCTTAGTTGTGGCACTTGGGATCTTCAATCGTCGTTGTGGTATGCGGGATATTTAGTTGTAGTATGTGGGATCTAGTTCCCTGACCAGGAATCAAGCCTGGGCACCCTGCATTTTGAGCGCAGAGTCTTAGCCACTGGACCACCTGGGAAGTCCCAGCCAATTCGTGTTTCATAAGGAAACAGGGAGTATCGTGTTCCACATAGCTCCTTGAAGATGTTACACGTGCCTGTGTTTGGCTCTTGTAATCCTGTTGAATTGAACAACATATGTTTGTCCATGTGTTTACGTTTTCTCAGATAACAGATGTCTGTAGGACAAGATTTTATTATCTATTTTTGAATTATGTTTCGAAATGTAAAAAGCACATTTTGGCATCTTGCTGTAGCAAGGAGGGTTCTCTGCTACCTGACTGTATGTGCTGTTCTGGCAAGCTGTTCCAAGTCTCGGATTTTCTTGAGTTTCTGTTTATGAGATGCCAGCGTGTTAAATACACAAATGGTAAATAGTGAGGTCAGTTTGTAATAGCTCTGAGGAAGAGCAGGCAGTTATGTTTTCGTCGAGGACTTTGAAGTGAACGTGTCAGCTCCAAAGTGGGACGGCCACACTCTGCGTTGTTTGGAGGTGGGGGCGCCGGGGGCCCTGTTGTTGGGTCACCTTGACCCTCACCTGTCGAAGGGCCTGTCCTGTGTGTGGCCCAGCAGAGAGCTGGTGGCGGCCCCTGCTCCAGCTGTCCTGGTCCGTGTCGCAGAAGCCGAGCCCTCCCCTGATCGTTATGAGCTGTGACTCCGGGTGGGTGCTCTTCTGGGTCTGGAGCTGCTGAGCGGAGCGAGCTGCAGAGTTCTCATCTTCATGTGGACCACTAGCTTTTCTGACCACTGCTCTTTTAGGAGGAAGCTTAATAGCTTCTTTCACTTGCCCTTTCCCAGATTTTTCTGGCTGTCTTTTTGATAGCTGAATATGAGGTCATCAGAAGGTTTTCTTTTTAGCTTTACTGTGACTGAATTGACCATTTTTGCAGCTGCAGCTCTTGGATGTTTGTTTCCCTTGGTTCTGGCTGACGAGCCTCTCAGAGGTGGTAAGGGTCTCCCTAGGAGAGGGGTCTCTGCAGCGTGCAACCCGCCATGTGTCTTGGCTCTAGCCTCTCTAGCAATCAGGGAAGGGGAAACTGTGGACCGCTTGATTGCTGACTTAATGGGGGACCCCTTGGTAGGCATATGGATTGTATCCCCAAGGCCATCTGACTCCCAGACGGGCCACTGTGTGGTGTGGGGACTGGGCGGGGGCAAGTCTGTGGGGAACTTAGCGCTATATCTGCGAGAGGTGGTGGGGAGGACTGTCCCCGAGACCACCTCCAAGGAGCCCTCGGCCGGAAGCTCTGGACTCAGGTGTTGGTGGGCGGGGTCGCCACACCCCACAGGGTCTGTCCATGGTGCTGCCGCTCCTTGCAGGCCAGTGGCTCCGTCTGACCTTTGAGCCCAGGATTCACAGAGGCCAGATGGTCTTGCTCAGAAACTCTGGTGTCTGTTTGGCTGCAGTCCTTTTCCTGGTCACGGTCAGCATCTGTTACTGACTGGGCCCTGGGGACCTGCCCGCCTTCCTCGGCCTCCTGCTTCTCACGGGTAACCAGGGCCTCTTCCCCAGCATCTCAGTTTTAATGAAACAGCACCAGTGGCCAGCGTGTGACCACACTCCCCCTCGCCTGGGTGAACCGTTCTCCCCGCTGTCTGCTTGTGGTCACCATAAGTCTGGGGGCGTCCATGTGCTCCTGATGATGCCTGTGACGGGGCCCAGCGCTGCAGAGTCTGGGCTGGATGCAATGACAGCCTCACAAATGTGGAGACCAGAGATCCTTGTCCCTCCATGGTTAGCCTTCTTCCAGATGTCTTCACAGTGTAGACACACTGGAACCTGCAGAGCCCGGGCGCCTTTTCCTTGGTGGGAGGAAGGGAGGCTGGATGGAGAGGCTGTGCCTTCACAGACGTCCTTGGGCTGGGGGCTTCTCTCTTCTCAAGTATTTCATTCTGAGACCTTGGTCTCTACAGTTTAAATGTTATCATCATATTTACTTTCATGATCTATTTAATTGAGAACATTTGATGAGAAACGTTTAAAACATAGCAGTTGTAGGGTCATGGAGAGGTTTTAATTGATCCTTGTGATGAACGAAGAATACCCTGTTGATGGCCTCCCTTCCATCATTTCCCAAGGCCTTTGCCCATCTCGATCAGTGTGGAACAGCATCATGTTTTTGGCTGATTGCACTCTTAGTTGTGCTCCTCTCAAAGCCTTGACTGTGTCTGAGAGGCTGAGGCCTGAGGAAGCTGAACCCCTCACTCCTGAGCTGTTCATTGCACAAAGCATTAAAAACAGCACCAGTGTGGTCATCTGTTCTATTTTTTATTGACTCTGTCATCACTTTAATTGGTTGTTGTTAGAACAGATGTTTTAGTAGGAAGATTTTGGCATGACTACATTTGCTTATTTAATTTCTGATGACATGCAGGACATTTATTTCTACATTAAAAAATAAAAGGGCAGTGGGAGCAGAGCAGCCCATTGGCCCTTACCAGACCTGGTCCTGGAGAGTAACAAGGTTGCCAAGTAGGCTTTGCTGAGAAGGAGATTTGCCTGGAGGAAACATGAACTTGAAGAGCTTCACCAGTAGGCATGAACCTTTCAAACAGTCAGCAGGACACTCCAGAGCTTTCCCAACATCAAACCACCTTGCAGGATGGCTTCCAAAGCCAAGTTACCACTGTTTTAACATTGGAAAAATTAAAAAGAAAATAGTCATCCTATTTAGAAAGCCTATGAGTCAGTTATGCTTTTGCAACTTTGGTACCTTTGTATAAAGTTCTGACTTCAGACTTCGGTATGAGCTTGGTTCACTTGCCACAGCTAAAATAATCAGTGATCATTTGTGGTTCTTTGAATTTGGGCATTTGTAGAAAAGCTTACCAATACTAACTTTGGGGGAAAAAAAAGATTTCCTTCTGTGTTTGGGCCAAAATAAACTTCCTAAATTGCTATTTGATAGCAGTGTTTGTAAAATAATACTGTAACTCTGTATTGTAAAGAATTTTAGGTTCAGAAAAAGCCTCTTAGGATACAAGGATTCTCTTAAAGGTTCATTATTCTTTTAGACTATATGAATCGTCTTCCTTGCCCTTAAAAACTTTTGGGTTGGTGGAGGAGCTCCGTTGGTTAAACAGTATGTAAGCATCACATTGTCAGCAGAAGTAGTCTGTAATCCTTCTGGTTAATCGATATGTGGGCTGACTGGGGCTGTGTCATTACAGTCATACAGAAAACACCTGTTGTGAGAGGACAGGCAGGTGCTGCTCAGCCCATCATCAGGGTTCCTCGGTGTAGACGCTTCTTGCTTCTGAGCCAAGAGGTGAGTGTCTTCTGCCATCAGTGGGTCCTGGTCTGAAGCGTCTCACTGTTGCGGGCACTAAGCATGATGCTTGTCGGGTGTGTAGTATGTGCTCAGCAACTGCTTGTCCGTGAGTGACTCGACAGAGAGCATACAAGTCACCAGATGTCATAGGTGTCCACAGGGAGTGCCACCCGGTGTCCACGGAGCTGTCGTAACCTGTGAGTGTTAACCGATAGCCACCACACTGATTAATCTGTCCAGGATATTCAAGTCCTAAGTTGGAATTCTAAGATTTTCTTGAATGTTAGTGTGATTTTTGTTTTTATATGATGTTTTAAACCATTTGAGGTCAATGGATCAACTTTTTTTTCTTTTTGTTTTCACCTAAGCACCTTAGGCAATGGCACCCCACTCCAGCACTCTTGCCTGGAAAATCCCATGAACGGAGGAGCCTGGTAGGCTACATTCCATGGGGTTGCAAAGAGTCGGACACGACTGAGCGACTTCACTTTCACTTTTCACTTTCATGCACTGGAGAAGGAAACGGCAGCCCACTCCAGTATTCTTGCCTGGAGAATCCCAGGGACGGGAGCCTGGTGGGCTGCCGTCTATGGGGTCACATAGAGTTGGACACGACTGATGTGACTTAGCAGCAGCAGCAGCAAGCACCTTATGGTTAATAAAATGTCAAACCTTTTCTCGTGTGAAAAATGCTACAAATCAATGCTACATGGTAGAAAATGTCTATGAGTCATATTTTATTTTGTGCTTGTTACCCATTTTCACATGTTATTGGGGGAGGGAGTGGGAGGGACTTAATTCTTTGCAGGTTCTGACTCTTATGTAATAGAAAAGGGAAGGATCTAGAGGTCTTAACTTCTTGTCAAGTTTCTGATTCTGACTCTTAGCAGAATAACTGTCCCAGTTGATGAGGAGGGTGAGAGTACAGTTCCTTTGAAATGCCATCACTCCTCTGTCTCAGAACTTTAGCTCTTTCTGGGTCATGCAGCAATCCCACTCCTGGACATACACACCAAGGAAACCAGATCTGAAAGAGACATGTGTACCCCAATATTCATCGCAACACTGTTTATAATAGCCAGGACATGGAAGCAACCTAGATGCCCATCAGCAGATGAATGGATAAGGAAGCTGTGGTACATATACACTATGGAATATTACTCAGCTGTTAAAAAGAATTCATTTGAATCAGTTCTAATGATATGGGTGAAACTGGAGCCCATCATACACAGTGAAGTAAGCCAGAAAGATAAACACCAATACAGTATACTAATGCATATATATGGAATTTAAAAAGATGGTAACGATAACCCTATATGCAAAACAGAAAAAGAGACACAGATGTACAGAACGGACTTTTAGACTCTGTGGGAGAAGGCAAGGGTGGGATGTTCAGACAGAACAGCATTGAAACAAGTATAGTATCAAGGGTGAAACAGATCACCAGCCCAGGTTGGATGCATGAGACGGGTGCTCAGGGCTGGTGCACTGGGAAGACCCAGAGGGATGGGATGGAGAGGGAGGCAGGAGGGGGGATTGGGATGGGACACACATGTAAATCCATGGCTGATTCATGTCAACGTATGGCAAAAACCACTACAATATTGTAAAGTAATTAGCCTCCAATGAATAAAAATAAATGGAAATAAAAGAAAAAAAAATAAACTTTTTTTTTTTTTTTTAAAAAGCTAAAACTATTCTATGTGTGGAAACTGAGCAGACAATAAAAACATGTTTTTTAACTCATAAAATAAAATAAAATCCGGATCACATCTGAATCGACCCTTAAAAGCCTCACTTCTCAGGGCAGGAGAAGCAGCATTTCCAGCTTGCATCCAGGGAGGTCAGCACAGGAAGCTTTGATGGTTGAGTGGACTAGAGTGTTTTTCAGCCAAGGGTCCTGCTAAACTGCCCGGCAATACTTATCTGATCATTTTTCTCCATTAAAAAAAATATATCCGAGATGAAATAAAACCTTACATGGAGATATTTTTCTGTTTAGAATTCACAATGAAAACATTTCGCTATATTCTATTCTGATACTAACCACTACAGAGTCCCTTTTTCAAAAATATTGGTAATAAAGAGGAGAAGATGCCTAATTTCTCTTCTTTTTTTAAAAAAAATGAATCACTTTATGTTCTTCTTTTTTTTTAATATTGATTTGGCTGCACCAGATCTTAACTGCAGCATGTGGAATCTATATCCCTGACCAGGAATTGAATCCAGCCCCCTGCACTGGAGCTTGGAGTCTTAGCCACTGGACCACCAGGGAAGTCCCTTTAGTTTCTCTTCCTAAGTCACCAAATTCAATTTCTCAGGTTTACTTTTTTCCCTGTATTTGCATTGCTCTATTTCTGTTTTTTTCCATGGATTTATGTCAGAGGTACTTCTTTCCTACTTTGGTGATTTCTTTTTTTTTTTGGCCAGTTTACTGATTTGATGATATACATGGAAACTCTTGCACTATTCTGAGCAATAATAATTTTATTGCCTTGGAAGCCTGAGTTGTCTCGACTTCCAGTGGTTGTTTGCATTGCAGTGTTTAAAGTAACTGACAACCCTGAGATCCTTACCAAAAGTTTATGACAGAAAGAAAAAAAAAAAAAAGGAAAGAATAGGGTGGAGAGTGGAAAAAATGCTGTTTAAATTACAAACTGCTTGTGCTTGTAGCATTTACATAGAGAGGGCAGTTAACCCAAGTCACTTAAAAAATGGTCATAACATTGAGAGTTAAAAATAATCTTACTTGTAGAAGAACTTGGAGCAGAAATCAAAAAGTCCAGATGAGCGAACAGTTCACATGAGGAGTTGTTGGGTGGCAGGCACGATTTTGAGTGTTACATTGTGGAAGCTGGTCCATGCTGCTGGGAGCTGGGCCTGCAGTTTGGGGCCACATGTGTCATCTTGATTGATTCAGAGCTCTCTTTGTTGACAAGCTCAGATGCTGTTTCCTCGGGGGGCGCAGTTGGTGTCCCCTCCTCCACTGTCCCATTTAGAGTGTTCACCAAGCGCTGTTGGAAGCTGGCTGGCCTCTCAGGTCACCGGCGGAGCCCTGGACCCCAGTGGCAGAAGAAAGTCCCCACCCCTGTTCCCAGGGACACTTCCTGCAGTGACATGGGTGATGGCCCCCCTGCCCCTGTGAAGTGAAGCCTGCCTGGATTACGGGAGTCATGCTCTGAGCCAGACCATCTGTGTTCATTATCTAGTGCTGTGCAGAGAACTACCCCAGACTCAGCGGCTTGACACAATGAGCATTTTTCGCACGGTTTCTGTGCGTCAGGAATTTGGACCGTGGAGCTGGATGGTTCTGCCAGGGAGGGAACTCTGGTTAGGTTGCAGCCACTGTGTCAGCAGGGCCTGTCTCCTGTGTAGCCCTCGGGGTTGGCGAGCTGGCACTGGCTGTTGGCCAGAGGCCTCCATTTCTTTGCCACGTGGACAGATGGCAAATGCCCTCTGCTGTCCATCTGCTCAGATGTCCTCCCAACATGACAGCTGGCTTCCCCAGAGCCCTGGCCTTTGGAGTCACACACTGTCATCTCTGTGGTGTCCTGTGGTTACACTGGTTAGCCCTGTGCAGTGTGGCTGCAAAAGGTCCTAGGGAATCTTGAAGGCTGGCCTTCCCATCATCCCAAGTGTCCCTTCTGGTCGGTAACATCCATCCTGTCTTCCCATCATGAGCTTAAACAGGATGCTTCCTGAGTGTGGGTACCACATAGTGAATCGTGTCCTGGGAGCTTGCAGAGCAGCTGCTCAGATGTAACAGAGGACAGATTTGTCCTTGCTGAGTGCATGGTGGGAGCATTTTACTCAAACACTCTTCTTTTGAAATCAGTGATGATGCTCAATCTTATCTTTTCAAAGAAGAAAATAAAATCACCTTTTAATTCTCCCCTCCATGGGAACCTGGCATTGTAGCTCAGAGGGTAAAGAATCCATCCACCTACAATGCAGGAGACCTCAGTTCGATCCCTGGGTTGGGAAGATCCCCTGGAGCCAGAAATGGCAACCCACTCCAGTATTCTTGACTAGAGAATTCCATGGACAGAG
The DNA here is from genome assembly GCF_023699985.2 of Odocoileus virginianus. Taxonomy (NCBI): domain Eukaryota; kingdom Metazoa; phylum Chordata; class Mammalia; order Artiodactyla; family Cervidae; genus Odocoileus; species Odocoileus virginianus. The sequence continues at coordinate 35,509,896 of NC_069682.1, forward strand.
GAGCCTGGCAGGCTATAGTCCATGGGTTGCAAAGAGTTGGACACGACTGAGCGACTTTTACTGCACTCACTTCATAGCACAGAAGTACTGTCAATCTGTTTTCTGGGTCATACTTCCCCCCATTCCTCTGTAGGGCATGTCCACCTCCTCTATATCTGCATATAAATTTACCAAATAGGATCACACTGCACTGTTTCACAACCTAATTTTTCCTGATGATATGGACATTTTTGTATATCTTCAAGTCATCTTTTCAACCTCAGTTTTAACGGGTGCCTCCTGTTTTCACCATGAGAGGTAGCCTAGTCTGTTTAGCTAACTGCCTCTTGCTAGGCATTTTAAGTTATATCCTAACCTCTCCTCTCAGGGGCAGTGTTGGGGAGGTGCATCATGTCCTCAATCTTGTTCTGTACCTGGGTTGATTCTTGGCATAAGTTCTGAGACTTGTAGCCTCTGGACACACAATCAGGGTATGGTGCTTTTATCAAGAGGCTCCTCCTCAGGTCATTAGCAGGAGCCGTTTCTCTAGCATTGGGTTCTGCATATCAGTGTGGATTTTTGCCAATTCAATAGATTAAAGAGTGGAAAAAGACAGAAATTTTGTTTATTCAGAGTACACCTCACTGAAAAAAAAAAAGTCAATTAATTCCTAATTGTCCTAAGAAATTGGGCAGGTGACCTTTATGGTCAAGTAAATATTTTCTTCTTGGGAGCTTCTGCTTTCTCTGCCTGAGTTCAAGAACTTTACAGTCCTTCACAACCCTTGTGCACTTAAATGTTTGAGGCTTCAGTGTGCTTTTCTGTGAGCCTAAAGAAAACATGCACAGCTCTTTTCCCAGGAGGGAAAGGGGCTGCCTTTTTTGTGAATGGAGCCCTGACTTCCGAACCTGTTGCTGAAGAGCCTGTGTTGTCTCTGCAGTGCCAGTGACTTAGGGAACATTTCAGTGACGAGTGGTTCCTCGTTTATTTTACTGTTGGGTTTTGTTTTTCTCTGTAGGACTGTTTTCTGTCATCCAGGATACTGGACACGGGATTGGTAGCTGAGACTGGCTAAGGGTCCCCATTGTCCGCCTGGTGCTCTGGTGTCACCTGGGAGGACCCACCCAAGGGGATGCTGCCAAGCGGGGAGTGGGGTGCCCTGTGCCCCAGATGTTTCTCCAGCACCGCTTAATGAAGATGTTATACTAAGTATCAGAACCTCCCACAGACGCCTGTCTCAGAGGAACCGGCGGGGAGGGTGGAAAACTGGGGGCTGAGTCTGGTGGAGGAGCAGATCCCAAACACCCTCTTATTTTCCTCTTTCCTTGACTTTGCTAGGCTGTTACCCAAATCCATCCACAGACAAGGGCACAGCTCAGGAGTGTCTGCTCTGCCAAAGTCTTCAGCAGTGATTTGAGAAGTAAAATTGCTTCTTTTTAAAAATTAAACCTCTGCTCTCTATACAGGATGTGCGAGTGTGAGCTTCTCCTACAGTGTCCTTGGCGAGGAGGAAGCGGGGGGGTGGGTCTACAACTCTGCATCCTGATGCTCCCTTTTCATGGGTCGTAAGTGATGAGTGCAGGTTTTCACCAGATTTTTGAAATGCTATGAGAGCCTTTTGAGAGTCGGACACGACTGAGCGTCTGAACTGAACTGAACTGATGAAAGAAAGGCACAGAAAAGACTTTGACACCAAGAGGCACTCAGAACCCAGATGTCAGTGCGATCAAGATGGGACAGCAGAGAAGGCAGTGGTGAGAGACGGCCTGTGGGTGGTGGAGGACTCTGGTGTCTGCAGGTGGGAGGGGTCCAGGAACGGCCTGGAGCACCCCCTTGGCTGGCATCCCCAGGTGTACCAAGCCCAGCCACCTGACGGCAGGAGATAGAGCTGACTGTAAGAGGTTTCCAGGTACGGGGTGGGCTGTTAACACCTCCACTCATCTCTAACTTTACTGCCCAGAAATTGTTCTTTGTTTGGAACATGATTCTTCTAGCTGAACCCACTGCCTACTTGTGACCATGTCTCACCAGAGATGAGGTATCTTTGGAGTTCTAATGCTTGCTGTTTTCTGCACGCTCTCTTCAAGGAATTTATATTTTGAGACTTGATTACAGCTGAGGCCATTTTGTACCTGTGATCTGCTGTGAAAGGAGATCTGAAAAGTATGTGAGAAATAAGCTCTCAGAATTTGTAATGAATGTTATCTTTATCTTTGATGTGGAGATGAACTGTTTCCCACCCTGGAAGACAACTTTTTACCTTTTTGGTGTCATACTCATTTTCCATCTTGACCTCCCTGTGTCCTGCCCTCCATCTCGTCATCCCTCCTCTCCCCTGCTCATCAGCCCCATAGGGGCTGATTTAATTTCTTTTTAGTGTGCTTTGCACTTGGAGTCAGTAAGCTCTTCTAGCTGGACACAGATCTCTTTGCCTCCCTGTCCTTTGACTTCTTAGGACTGCTCCTTTCTCCGTGTTTAGCTCTACCATCTGTTAGGATGGCCTATGAGGGATGGGGGAAAGCTGGCGAGACCCCAGGCTTTATGTCATGGGCGCTCCTTCAATGTTAAAGAAATGTCCAGTTGGCTCTCGGAGTTAAACCCATAATGAGCACTACCTTATGAAGTCAATCCAGTAGTGAGCCAGGAGCCCTGTTCCTCCACTTTTGAGTCCAGAAAGCTTCCTTGATTTACATTTTCTTTGATTGCTTTGAAAAGGCCTGTTGGCCTGACAACAGTTGCTATGGCGATGGTACTTGCTGTTAGTGCTGCTGGGCAGGTGCCTCTTTGTCCCCCATGTGGAACAGGCTCCATTACACAGCACATGACAGTGAGTCACCCCGCCTGCTCTCCAACGATGCTCTGGAGCCATGTGACGCACATCCCAGCTGAGGCTTTGATTGTAATTGGCCTCTCCAGTCTGTAATTTTCTAGGGAGTCTGAAGCTCAAAGGCCCCCCCCCTTTGTTTTTTTTTTTTTAAAAAAGAACAGATATTAAAGATGAAATTTTAAGTGATTACTCTCTGACTTATATGTGACACCGACCATCTGATGGACAGGAGGGAAGATGGATAAACCACTGCTGGGAACTGACCTAATCAACCTGGCTGTGATAATGCTCAGATTCTTTCTGGCGGGTGATAATCAGCTCTAGGATGTTTGAGGTGGGTGAGTGTTAGTTATTCCACCCCGTAACCCTTCTGCACGATGAGCTGGGAGCAGCCATCAGACTAGAGGCTCCACGGGATTGATTACAGAGAGACCTGATAACAAGCAGACACGAGGAGGTCTGCATGGGACCCTGGGTCTGTGTCCTACCAGAGTACACAGCCTTGCTCATGGGCACAGGAACCTGGGACAGGTTCCCAGGCATGGCAGCTGTGCAGCAGGTGGGCTTTTACATTCTGTTTACGCTGCTAATGCCGTGGCCACTCCACATTTCATGAAGGCCACTCGTGTCACTGGTGAGAACCCACGATGCGGATGAACAAATCACTGATTGGCCCCTGAAGACCTACTTCTGACATCCATAGCCTATGGCCTGTTGCCAGGGTGCTGTTGATTTCTGACGGGCCATGTGACCAAGGCCTCAGGGCTTGGGGAGACAGCAGAGCCACTGGCAGCTGCTTTCTGCAGCAGAGACAAGGATCACCTGGAGCAGGTGGAAGCCCATCCTTCAAGGGGTCAAGTGCAGAGTGAATCCAGTTCAGAGTGGATGATGGATAAATTTAGGAGGCATCATCTTTTTTTGAGGGGGGGGGCGTGCTGCGTGACTTGTGCACTCTTAGTTCCCTGACCAGGGATCGATTCTGAGCCCTGGCAGTAAAAGCATGGAGTCCTAACCATTGGCCCTCCAGGGAATTCCCAGCAGCATCGTCTTAAAATATTTGGTCCCTGAATCAATGAGTTGACTGCAAGGACAATTTTCTTTACTATGAAAGTTTCCCAGTTGGTTCCTTATCCCTAAAACCACCATAGATAGGCTTCTGTTTTATTGGGTTCATAATCGTTTTTAACCATTCTTTCTGTGAAGCTGACAAATGGCCAGCAGCAAGCAGTAAGCATTCTCTACTCTTTTTCTCAGTGGTATTTTTGGTTTTTTTTGGATTGTCTGACAGTTGTTTCACAGTTAAGTGGTTCCAAGTACTGACCCCCAGACCTGACAGAGGAGCCTCCTGAGGGGGATGGGGAGTTGATTATCCCTGGGTCGGATACCAGCTGGACATGCTGAGCTGTCTGTCAGTTTGGGGCATCTTATCAGCAATCAGATTCATTTACAGCCTGGTTTTCTTGCAAGCTGTGTAATTATTTTAAGCATTGCAATGCAGCAGTCAGGCAAGACCCTTCACAGATGCTTCTATGACCCCATGCCATCTACCTGAGCCTCATTAATTGGCTTGTATTGCATGTGTTGTTCAGGTTTACCCCACTGAGAATTTTATGAATTCCATAAAGAGGGTATCTGTTTTTAGAGGAAGGTGTTTTACTGGAAGGTTTTTCAATTTAGAGATGAAGCATCACTACCTAGAGAGGAATAAGGACAGGAATCAGCAGGGCTTCTTGTCAGAAGCCATGCACGCAGGAAGAGAGTAGAGGAAGGTATTTCAGGTGGTGGTGAAGACCCCCACCAGTCGAGAATTCTGTATTCATTGAGGTTACCTGGCAGAGGCACAGGAGAAATAAAGACTTTCTCAGACCAACAAAAAGAGACTTCATCTCCAGCAGGTCTGTCTGGCAGGGAATATTGAAAGAAGTTCCTCAGGGCAGAAGGAAAATGATGCAGGTCAGAAACTCGGATCTCCATAAAGAAGAATATGAGAGAAGGGATATATCAAGATGGGATACACTTTTAATTTTTTTAAAATTCTTCATCTGAAAGTTAACTGTGTTTCAGTTTATCACAGTCATGCTGCCCTGGGTGAGGCTGGCTTGGGGAAGTTGGAGCTGAAGGGGCAGCCGAGTCACCAGAGATGGGAGGGAGGAATTGGGATGCCCTTTGCAGGACCTGGACTCCAGGCGTTGACACTGTAGTGTTGTTTGAAGAGGGACTTTAGTTACAAAGTGCATGCTGTAAGCTCTAGGGCAGTCATGGAAAAGAAGTGTAGTTGATCCACTGAGAGAGTGAGCTTGCAATCCTGGAGAGTGTTCACCTCCTCCTGTAGGGGAGGGAGACAGAGCAGCAGTGGCCGGGAGGGGAGGACTTCATGAGAAATCGGGAACACAGAGCTGTCTGAAAGCTTTAGAGACCCTCTCGGGATTTGAAATTAGAAACAGTGTGTGCATTTTTAATATCCTTCTAGGAAAAGGTCCGTAGCCCATCCATGTTTAATGCACAGATCATCATAGAGAGCTGAGCAGTTCTCTGTGGCTTCCAGTCTGGCCTGGAGGAAGAAGTTCTATATTAGAACCATCTTTGGGACCTGATCCTGCTGTGGAACAAGGGCCCTGAGGTCCTTGCCTTTTCTCTGCCCTGTGAACAGGTGCATTTGATACAAGAAAAGTGCCCTGGGTTATCTACCTGCCCCCTTGTATACATGCCATTTTCAGGGGCTATACACCGTTTGGTAATTATAGATTCTTTTACTAGTTTTCTCTCTAGATTTTTTTGTAAAATTAGCTGCAGGCTTTCTTTAAGGTGGTTCTGTTATAGACAGAGAAAGGGAGTAGAACTCACATTGTCCCCCCTCCCGTCTTTAGCATCATGTGAGCAGTGATGCAGCTGAGATGGTCATCAGCTTGTGGTTGAGTGACCCTGTATCACCAGGGAGATTTATTTGGACAACAAGGTGTGGGGAGGCCTGGGGGTAGGGGGACAGGGAGGCATCTTTTATCCCTGTATTGTTTAGAACTACCCTGCACATTGACAGTAAAAGCCAGGGTGTCTTGTCTGTTTTATTATTGTTTTCAAGCATCTGGACCCACACCGTCCAGTGGAATCTCCTGTGATGTTGGAAGCGTGTGGTATCCACGTTGTATCCAACAGCCACTGTGACTGTGAGTGTCTCAAATGTGGTCAGTGTGAGTGTGCAACCTGACATTTGATTTCACTAAGTTTAGATTTAAAGGGATCTAAAAACAGGGGCTCTGTAACAACTTAGAAGGGTGAGATGGGAGGGAAGTTCAAGAGGAAGGGGACACGTGTACCTATGGCTGATTCATGTTGATGTTTGGCAAAACCTACAAAATTCTGTAAAGCAGTTAGCCTTCAATTAAATAAAAATGAATTAAGAAAAAAAAAAAAACAGCCCTGTGTGGCTGGCGGTCACCGTCTTGGGTAGGGCAGGGTGGGCGAGGCCACCTGTTGTCTGTACCCTCAGCCCGGCTGCCTGGAGACCCTCATGCCAGCCATCTCTCAGGCTGCCCCTCACCTTTCAGTGTCGGCACCATGACTAGAGGTAGAAACCAGATGAAGTGCCGTGACAAATGTGAGCACCTCGCTGGCAATGTAAGGTGCAGTGCCAAGTGTATGAGTGTACTCTTACTGGATGCCTACTGCATACCAAAGATGTATGCACCGTATCCCAGCTGTGCCCCTTTCCTGGGTTTATTCCAGGTGCACCTTGGCCAGCGCCAGGGCTGAACGGATATCCCCTCTTCCATGTGTGATTACGAAGGGACATGATTCCACAGACAGAGGGTTGGTATTTGCAGATTGGAGGTAGCAAAGTGGTTTCTGCCCTCTTAGGGGCAAGTCTCTGGCCTGTGGTGTGTTGATATTTATATCGGCCACTCTCTGCATCTTTGCTTCCTCTGGCTGTTTCTGGCGGGAGTGCCATGTGTCTGGGGCACTTAGGGTGTCGAGGACTTGTGGAGGAAGAAGGAGTCGCCTCCTCTGCCTGTATCACAGAGCTGACTGGTTTTGCCAGGGCGAGGACTAGCCTGACTTGTGAAAGTGTTAGTCACTCAGTTGTGTCCGACCCTTTGTGACCCCATGGACTGTAGCCCACCAGGCTGCTCTGTCCATGGGATTCTCCAGGCAAGAATACTGGTAGATGGTAGATAGGGAGGAGGGCTGGTGCTCTGACAGCCATTGATCTGGTTGTCCCTGATGCCAGGGGCCTAAAGGACATCCTAGAAGCAGGGCCATCAGGCCGGAAGAGAACTGTGACTCGGAACTGGGGTCATAGCAGCTGATACACCAGGCTAGGAGTTCCGCTTCCTTTAATAAAACCTGCCTGGTCTTCCTGGCAAACAGTATGGAGCCGCACATGAATTAATCAGCATTCCTCCTTAAAATACCTCATATTTGGAACTCACTTAATTTGACATTTGCTGCTTGTACATTTGAATGTTTCCTGGAAATGTGACAGGGATGTAGAGTCAGCTTTTCTGCTTTTAATTGGTACCTGACTAACCATGACTCCAATTGTTGATAATTGGTAAATTTGGTAACAATTATTCTTTGCTTTTTTTTTTTTGCTTTTGTTTTTGACTTTCTGTGCCTCTTCCTTGGGGTGGTTGGGGGGGTAGGAAGGGAGGGACTATTTGTTCCCAAGATTCACTTATATCAATGAAGAGAAAGTGATCAGAATCATTTAGCTTCTCCTCTTGCTCCTGAACTGAGCGCCTGAAGGGACCACCTTCACACCCACTGCATGCTCAGTCAGCCTGGTGTCCGCATGGGGAGCAGGCTGGTACAAGGTGATGTGGGAGCAGAGGTGTGGGGCATGGTCAGGACGGCGCGGGGCTGCGTTAGTACAGGATGGGGAAGACTCAGCTGACCAGCGGGCAGGCACCAGCCATACCTAGCCATGGAACTTTACATTCATGAAGATTAAATAAAATAAAAACACGTTCCTTCTTTATGACTGAGAAGTATTTCATTGTATTATTCATATATACACACACCACATCTTCCTTATCCATTCATCTGATGACAGGCGCTTGGATTGTTTCCATATCTTGGCAGTTGTTAATGATGCCATGATGAACAGTGAGGGACGGGGTCGCAGGTCTCTTCTTGAGTAGTTTTTCGTAGTCTTTGGTCAAGGACTTCCCTGGTGGCTCAGAACGTAAAGAATCCGCCTGCAGTGCAGGAGACCTGGGTTTGATCCCTGGATTGGGAAGATCCCCTGGAGGAGGGCATGGCAATCCACTCCAGTATTCTTGCTTGGAGAATCCCCATGGATGGAGGAGCCTGGCAGGCCACATTCCATGGGGTCACAAAGAGTCAGATACAACTGAGCGACTAAGCACATACAGATTCGTTGGGCAAATAATTAGAAGTGGGATGATGGCCAGATGATATGTTAGTTCTGTTCTTAATTTTTTGAGATACCTGCTTAACTGTTTTCCTGGTGGTGGTGAGTATGCTGTAAGGCATGGAGAAGTAGAAATATAATTAAAATTTTGTATACATGAAACATATAAAGTTATAAACCTATGTTACTTCAATTAAAAAAATTAAATGAAGATGATAGTGCAGAAACTTATTTTTTCCTTAGCTGGCCCTACCAGCCTTGTTTCAGGTGCTCAGTGGCCACGTGTGTCTCCTGGCGGCTGCTGTCAGTGCTGACCAGGACCATTTCTGTCACAGAGCAAGGCCTAGTGACAGGGCCGGGCGGGACATTTTGGCGATGAGCTTGATTTGTCCAGCTGGCAGGTATTGCAGAATATCTCCTTGTCAGGCCTGTTCTGACCGTAGGGACACCACGGGGAGCAGGGAAGGCCTGGCACTCACGGAGCCACCATCACAGTGGGGACGTGGCACAAGAAGCTGAGACAGAAATCCCCGTGTGACACACGTCAGGCCCTCTCTGCCCACTGCCACTGGGGGCCACGGGTCCGTCCCTCAGGTCAGCAGGAAGAGAGCTAATTACGCAGCATGTTTTACAGAAGGGGAGCGTGGTCAGCGCAGAGCAGCTCAGCCCCGCACATCTTGTCATCCGTCTCTTATGCTCTCTGAGCCGCATTTCCTTCCATTTGAGTAGAGAGGCTTTTAATCCCCATCCTATGGAGCAGCAGTGAGGGTGCAGAGACAAGAGATGCTTGTACGGCTTGGACAGCTCAGCCCTCAGCATTGGATGGAGACTGTATTACTCTCATCTCTTCCATCACAGAGATGGTTTAGACACTTGAAAAGCAACTTCAGCTGGAGCTTGTGGGAGGGAGGCCTCCCCCCAGCCCAGCACCCACGAGGGATGCCGCAGAGCCCAGAGGACACTCCCAGCACACCCCTGGTGAACAGGGGAGTGCTCAGGAGACCCGTTCTGCCCGTGCTTTTATGGATCCGCTGTGTACCTAGGCTCCATTAGCCTCTGTGTAAACAGCACACCTCCACTCACGAGCCTTTCTTAGAATTCTCCAGGTGATCTGTGGTGGGTGTCAGGTCCGGCCCCTGCAGTGGGTTTCCCCCAGCTTAGGACTGCGAGTGTTTGAGCGAGTTGGGTCCCCTGGTGGGACAGCCCTGCCTTGGGGGGAGGGGACGACAGCCTCTTGCCAGGTCAGACAGGGTGGCCAGATGACACCTGTGGTCTCTACGTCTTTGTCGCAGATCTCCTCTGGTCTCCCCCACCCTTCTGGTCTTGCTGACCCCAGGTGCCCACTCTCGATGGGAGGGTCCCATGTGGGTGATTGAAATTCAGGTCACTGAGGACATTCTTAAGGGTGAACAGCCTGTTCCAGCAGTCTAGAAAAGATTTACTTACTGTGCTCCCAGGTAACTGTGCTTTTTTCTTTGCTTTTCATTAAAAACAAAACAAAACAAAACCAGAGAAACTAGAGGAAAATCTTATAACCAAAATAGAATAAATCTTTAAAAAATGATTAAGCAATATTACATTGAAACATTGAATACAGAAAACTATTTTACTCCTCTTAATGCAATGATTTTAATTTCTTATAATCTTTTCCAGATATTCACATAACCTTTATTTTGGTGTAACCACCACATACTACTTCTAATTAAAACTCTTCTTAAGTATCTTCATTGAGGACAATTTGTTTTTATGTGTATCATTTTTGTGTTTATATACTAGTTGTTAAATCACTCTACTAAAGTTACTAACTCTCCTTTATGGTTGGACATCTAGATTATCTTACATTTTTTCACAGTTGTAAGTAATACCAAAGTGAACATCTTTATTCTAATAATGCTTTTTTTTTTTGTGAGAGAAATTGTAAGAAATGAGTATGAACACATTTATGGCTCATATGTATAAGCAAGTCAGTAAAACCTCGTCAAGAGCACACAAGGAATTTTACTGTTCTGTTAGGCTTTTTAGGATTTGGTCATATATTTGTTTTTAGCAATAATTACACAGCTCAGCGTGACATCCTAGGAAGAGAGTACCTGGTGACAGGTGCCATGAAAGAACTGCCTTGATGCTGTGGTGGTGAAAAAGCTGCTTCTGCTTTCCTATATATTTTTAAAAATTTTATTTGTTTTTGACTGTGCTGAGTCTTTGTTGCTGTGCAGACTCTTCTCTAGTTTCAGAAACGGGGGACTGCTCTCTAGTTGTAATGCACAGCCTTCCCATTCGCAGTGGCTTCTCTTATTGGGAAGCAAAGGCTCTAGGGCACGTGGGCTTCAGTAGATGCTGCGCATGGGCTTGGTGTTTGGGGCTCCCGGGCTCTAGAGCACAAGTTCAGTAGTTTGTGGCCCACGGACTTAGTTGCTGCACAGTCTGTGGGATCTTCCTGGATCAGGGATCGAACCCTTGTGTCCTGCACTGGTAGGCAGGTTCTTTACCACTGAGCCAGCAGGGAAAGCCCTCCCATAGTGCGTTATGGGACGTTCCTAACAAAGGTCAGTACATCAGTAAAGCACCAGTTAATCTATTGGCTGTTTCATTCGTTAACGCAGTGATGCACAGGGTACCACGTTTTCTCATCAGGGACTGTGATCCCCAGAGAGCTATTGTCCCAGGGGTGTGCAGGGGGCTGTCCCCTGCCTGATGCCTCACGCACTAGACAGCACTCACTGTTTGCCTGTGGCCAGAGGGGACGATGTCACCAACAAGCTTGGCTTAATGAATCTGTGAGAAATTCCCTGATCAGGAGCTCATAGCATTTAAAAACAATGCAAGTGGCCATCCCTAAATAGGTTAGTCCCTGATAACTTATCCTGTCTTTGCTAGATCCTGGCGATGTTCTTTGAGCTTTTTAAGCTTTTACAGTGATAGAGTTTTTGCTCTTAAGACTTTGGGCTTTTCCTTCATCATGTGTGGTCTGCAGAAGGTTGGAGCAAAAGAACTGGGGTCTGCTCGTGTGAGCTGAGTGCTCTCAGGAAGGCCTTCTGGCGTGGAGGGTCCTGGGGAGCCGCTAGGATGGCACCCCTTGGGACACAGGCCGGCACATAGGTCACTTAGGAGTTAGCACTTGTCTAACCCCAGTGCCTGAGATACAGTGGCTTGGTTTTCTTTGGTAAGCATCTGCCAAGTGGGTGATGTTCTGTGCGCTTGTTTTGGTCTCGGCTCCTAAGTAGTCATTTGTAAGTCCTGCAGATTGCTGATTTGTGCGTCTGTCAGATGAACCGCATCAAGTGCGCGGATGATTCCGAGAAGGAACAAAACTCACTCCACGGTCGATTTAAAGGACCTTTTAGAGTCATTCATTTTGCATACCACTAATGCAGTGTGACGCCCGAGGTCCATTTTAAAGCCACGTTATGTAACCTTATCATTGCTATAGGAGGCATTTCTCTATAATCATTTTAATCTGTTGCATAATAAATGTTTCGAGAACCTCTTCTTCAGCTTCTGTGCCAAAGGATTTTAGAGTAAGCATCTACTTGTATGTTCTTCAGAAACAGAGCAGAGAGGTGAAGCAGAAGGGCCCAGAAAGAGGCCCTTTCATTGATCTTTTGAGCCAAGACAGAGGAAGGGCTGACCATCTTTTCACAGAAGAAAGGCTTGGTCTCCATTCTGGGGCCTCTTGAGTCTCCCCATCTGTGTAGAACGTCCCCCCTCAACACATAACAAGCTCCCCTTCCTTAATTTTAATTTTCTTGGCAATTCAGCCGTCACATGGATGCCATTACCTATCTCCTGTTATAAATTCCCCTTTCCTCGCTTTCCAGATGAGGCAGATGTTGAATCCAGAGTGAATTAGGGAAGTTGGCTCATTTAGCAGCCTTGGATGAAGACCCAAGGCCAAGTGGAGGAGCTAAACTAGTGTCAATACTGCGGTCCTCGAGCCGGCGGCCACCGCGGGCCACACCGAGTCCTCGGGGCCCCGCAGCTGCCAGTGACCGACAGCAGGACGGTCTTAGATGTCTCTGCATCAGGGGTGCTGAAGGGAATTGCATTGTTCCAAGGATGGGGATCAGAGGCATAGCTGCCACTATATCTGCTGGAGGACAGATGGGATCTGGAAAAAGTCAGGAGAGGAGATTGTCAGTAAAATGCTTTAAAGAACTGGCAAACTGATGTCCTCGTCAGCACGTGTCTTTACTGTGTCCCTAAGGTTTTCCTCCCTGTCACTGGTTGGTTCCCGTTCCCGGTACTAGTTTTTGTCCCCGAACTCGAGGACTTGGTCCCAGCCTGAAACAGGCTCGGCCTCAGCTGCCCACCGTGATCTAGAGGCCCCTTCCTGGATCCACCCCAACCCCACCCTTCATGCTTCTTGGGTTTCTTTTTTATTTCCTCTGATGTCCATCTTCAAGTCACTTTTTTTCCTCCCTAAGAAGAATGTTTGGAAAGTAAATGTTCTTAGAAATGTACATCTTAGAAATGTATAAATGTTCATCTTAGAAATGATGAACTGTACATCTTGTCCTTACACTTGGTGGTTGGTTTGGATGAACACAGATGTGTAGGTTCAAAATTCTTCAGGATTCCCAAGGGTTTTCTCCTGCCTCTGGGGACACTTGCAGATTTGCCCCATTTTCATCCCTCGGCTGGGTGGTAGCTTTCTTTTTTCTTTTGGGGATCCTGTGGGCACCTTTTTCTTTGGTGTCCTGAAATTCCATTAAAACATGTCCAGTTTTCATCCTGTTTATTAGTAATCCAGGATTTAATAAATCTCAATTCTCTAGCTTGCTTTTAGCTCTGGGAAGTTTCTTCCTCCTGTTATTATTATTGTTGTTGTTGTTTACTTTCACCCCTGTGTATTTTTCTGTTCTCTCTTTCTGGAAAGCCTAGAGGTCACTTTATAATTATTATAGATTGTTCCTCTGTCTTAAAATTTTTCAGTGTTTTCTGTTATTTTTCTCCCTGGGACAATGATTGAACTTTGTCTTCCAGCCCTTATACTGAATTTTAAATTCTGATAGTCATGTTTTAAGTATCCATGAACTCTTTTTGTTGTTGTTGTTGTTATTGCTGATTTTTCACAGCAACTAGTGTTTTTGTTTTGTTTTCTTACTTTGTTTTTAGGGGTATTATGTCTTCATTTCTTTTTTTCAGTTTTGTTGAGATGCAGTTGACATACAATATTGTATAAGTTTAAGGTGTACACCATGATGATCTGACTTACATACATCATGAAATGATGACCCTATTAAGTTTAGGAAGTATCTGTCATCTCATATAGATGCAAAATTAAATAAATAGAAAAAATTTTTTTCCTGGTGATGAGAACTTTTAGGATTAACTCTCTGAACAACTTTCACATACAACATACAGCAGTGTTAATTGTATTCATGTTGTACATTCCGTCCTGTTGTTTATTCATCCTGTAACTAGAGGTTTGTGCCACTTGGCTGCCTTCATGCAATCCCCCTCAATGCCTTTCCCCTGTTGTGCCCAAAGATCTGATCCCTTTTTCTTTTAGTTTGCTTTTGAAGTATAATTTGAAGTGCATAATAAGTACAATGTTAGTTGGGGCTTCCCAGGTGACTCAGTGGTAAAGAATCTGCCTGGAGTGCTGGAGACACAGGAGACATGGGTTTGATCCCTGGGACAGGAAGATCCCCTGGAGGAGGGCATGGCAACCCGCTCCAGTATTCTTCCCTGGAGAATTCCATGGACAGAGAAGCCTGGAGGGGCTACAGGCCATAGACAGGGTAGTAGAGTCGGACACGACTGAAGCGACTTAGCACAAAGAATCGGACATGGCTGAAGTGACTGAGCACGCACGCACAATGTTAGTTCCTGTTACACAACAGAATGACTGAATATTTCTATATGTTTCAAAATTATCACAATTACCTTTGGTCACCATGCAGGGTATTATATGATTCTTGACTATGTTCTCCCCCATAACTCATTTATTTTGTCGCTGGAAGTCTGTGCCTCTTAATCCTCCTGACTGATTTCTTTCCTCCCCCAACCCTCTGGCAACCACCTGTTTGTTCTCTGTATCCATAACTCTGTTTTGTAATGTTTGTTCATTTGTGGTTTTTTAGATTCCACATAGAATTGAAATCAAACAGATTATGTCTTTCTCTGTCTGATTTATTTCACTTAGCCTAATACCAATCCATATTGTTGTAAGATTTCATCCTTTTTTAAGGCCAAATAATATTTCATTATATATACATATTATATATATACATGCACACACACATACATATAAACAGTATATATATCACATTTTCTTTATCCATTCATTTATCAGTGGATACCTAGGTTATTTTTGAATCTTGGCTATTGTAAATAATGTTGCAGTGGATATAGGGGTGCATATATTTTTTCCTAATTAGCTTTTTTGTTTTCTTCAGATAAATACCCAGCAGTAGAATTTCTAGATTATATGGTAATTCTATTTTTAATTTTTCGAGGACTCTCCATAATGTTTTCCATAGTGACTGCATCACTTTACATTCCCACCAACAGTGTAAGAGGTTTTTCGTTTTCCACATCCTTGTGAACACTTGTTATCTATGTTCTTTTTGATGACAGCCATTCTGATAGGTGTGAAGTGGTATCTCCTTGTGGTTTTGATTCGTGGAGCGGGGTAGAGGGTCTAGTAGTATTAAGTCTTTTTAATGCCCTGTGAAAATATTGATTGGATTTTTAAATGTTCGTTTTTGTTCACAGAATTATCTCTGCTTAGAGTCAGCTGTTGTGTTTAGTCTACCTGATCCTTCTCTCTTGAGCTGTGGGTGCTCCCCCAAGTGTCTGGATGCTCTTGGCTATCTGTCCGTACCTAGGGATGCTGACCCAAGTCAATTAGGTGGTTGGTTGGTGGGTAGTTAGTTTACAGGTAGGTTCGATTTGGTCTCCAGTGCTTCTCTTCCCTGGATCGGAGGCCAGTGGAGCACACAGCCAATACACATTTGTGGGCAGGAACCTCAGAAAAACAGTGCAGGATCCCTCATCAACTCAAGTTTTGAAAAGGTCTGAGCAAGAAGTGGGAAAGGGTACTTAACCAAGGGGCAGATTGGAGAGAGCAGCTTTTTCCTGTAACAAACCAGGATTTCACAGCAATCTAAGAACGGTATTTTCGTTGTTGTTTGTTTGTATTTGTTTTTAAAAGTTATTTTTATTTTTCAACCATTTCTTACACCAAGGACATCTTGCAGTGTCTGGAGACCATTTTGGTTTTAAATGGTGGTGGGGGAGGGAGAAAGTGCTTCTAGCTTCTAGTGAGTTGCGGCCCGGGATGCAGCTAAACACCCTGAGACCCACAGAGCATCCTGCTCAGCAAAGGGTTAGTGCTAGTTAGTGTTAGTCACTCAGTCATGTCTGATTCTTGGTGACCCCATGGACTGTAGCCTGCCAGGCTCCTCTGTCCATGAAATTCTCCAGGCAAGAATACTGAGCAGAGTGGGTTGCCATGCCCTCCTCCAGGGGATCTTCCCAATCCAGGGGTCGAACCCACATTTCTTGCGTTTCCTGCATTGGCAGGTGGGTTCTTTACCACTAGCATCACCTGGGAAGCTCTTTTAATTGGTGAAGAGATGGGAATTCTATTAAATAGGTTCTGATTCCCGCAGCCATAAATATTCCATAGCAACATCTCAGATGGTCAATCAGTCTGTACAGAAAGTCTTGTAATGGATTGAAAGCCTCTTTTTTTGTGGACATTTAGATTGCTCCTCAGTTTTTACTGCTGTAAAAACCAGTTCATTGAACACCCTTTTGTGCACTAAGCCACTTATTTTCCACAAGATAAATTTTAAGAGGTGAAATTATTGGGTCAAAACGTGCAGACACTTGCTGTGGGTTGCCAGATTGCACCTCTAAGGTCCAAACTAACTCTCCATCAGCATCATGTAATGTTCCTTTTCTTAAACCCTCATGAAGGCTGTTTAATCCTTGTCAACTTGGTGGATTCTAAATTGCATCTGATTGTTTTATTTGCGTCAGTTTAATTACTAGTAAAGTTGAGCTCTTTCTCATAAGCTTATTAGGCATTGGCATTTCTTCCTATGTAAAAAATTGCCTATGAACATGAATTTCAGATCCAGATTGATTCATTTCTTGTTTACATTTCTATTTTCTTTTTCACTGATTAGTTTTGGGGCTTGCATAACTCAATTTTATTGGCTACATTACTTAATACAATTTCCTTTATTCCTCTCTCAAGAGGCTGGAGTTCTATGAGTAAGTTATTTATGCATTTATTTTTTAAGGATGGGAATGACCATGATACATTCTGAAGACTTGCAAGTTTGGGAACACCCTGGTTGACTGGGAATGTTTGGGTTGTCATCTGTTGCCTTCAGGTTCTATAGGTGTCATCCCAGTGGCTGGTTGGCCTCCTTCCTCCCTTACCCACATGTCTGTCTGTCATCATGCAGATGTCTGTCCCATCCTTTCACTGATGGGATACCCAGGTCACCTGCTGCCTCTCTGCTGGCGTTTAGTCATGTGGAAGAGAAGATGATGCTTTCTGTGTGGATTCCTCTAAATTTCCCTGATGGCTGGTCCTTCCAGGATACACTTGAGCCCATGGGATGTCCTTCTGTAATGTCTGTACTTTTTGCTTTCTCAGTATCTGCTCTGATCTCGCCTTCTCTCCCTTCCTACACGTGACTTCCAAGTTTCTGCTGTCTTTGCTTATCATCTTTTCCTCTGTGTATTAGGATTACATGAATTGATTTTCCTGAGTCATTAATTTCTTTCTGTAGTATTGGATCTGTGGTTAACTATATTCAGTGTATGAGTTTTCTTTCTTAAATTTTAAATTGCTGATTCAAGTAATATGTGCATAATTTAAAATATTTTAACACATAAAGGCTTGTAATAATACCCTTTTTTGGCCTGTTTTCCCTTGTCCTTGTTCTCTTCCCCACAAGCAAGTACCTCTGACATACTTTAAGCTGTTTCTTTGGGTCTTTTCCCTCTTTATCCCTAAATAATAAACTTTTACCATTTCTTGATGTACTAAGTTCTGACATTATTTATCTCACATTACTGTAGAGGAGGAATCTGCGCTGTTCACATCCTGCGTCTTTCCAGTGTTGTGATATCATTTTAATTGAATCAGTAAATAGTTTTATGTTGCTGTGACCCAGTGACTGTAGTCACCCCAGAGCCCAAGTTATATCCTATGCTTTTTTTTTCTGTTGTTCAGCCTTTTGCTTTTCTGGGAGTGTGTACTTATCTTTTCTTCTTGAGATCCTGCTGAAAGCACTGTTTTTTTTCTCCTCCTGCTCCCAGACCTCTGTTTCTAAGCATTCTCTCTCTCTAGGCCCTTTCTGGGAGCCCCTCTGGAACCCTCAGCCCCCCTTCCCCCCCTCCCCCCCAATGTGGATGGGTCAACCCCTGGTGGCCAAGCACCCTGGCTTTGACCTCTCTGTAGGTGGTGTGCACTGTTTTTCTGGGGCCTATGTCTTCCTCTTTTCTGGATTATTATGTTGCTCCAGATCTGCTCTGTTGGCATTTGTGCAACATATGAGACCAAGTGGGGCAGAGGAAAGGTTCCCCCCTCCACTTTTTTAAGACTCTTGCAAATTGAAGAAACATTTTGAATCATTTAAAGAGCACTGTTAGTTTCAAATGCTCATGAAGAGTTTTCTGTTACCAATTATGCACTGGAATACCAAAGCTGAAATGGTTTTAGTGTCTCCTTAAACTTTTCTCCCTGATGGTTAACCAGACATGTGCTGACAGTAAGCTTGGTATCAACTCCAGCCTGAGATGGATGTTGACTAAACTGGGCGCCTGTTACTTCTGCCTCCGAACAGAGTGGCCCAGAGAGGTTAGCTGTCGCCTGTCACTGTGGAGATTTTCCAGTGAAGGAAGGGCCCAGGGCACAGGCGTGAGGAGGGCTGTTGGATCCTTTTCCCCATTGGGGTGGGGAGGGGGTGGTCAACATAACAGAACTCTTGGATGCTGAAACGCATCGTTTGCCATGTATGTGGGTGACCAGTCCTCAGAGCATTCACCTGTGTGATGAGATGTCACAGGACTGTAAACTGCATCCCTCAGCCCCTTGAATGGGGGGATCCTCGTCTCCCCCGTGGCCCTCCAGTATCCCAGGTGCCGACTGGCGGAGAATGCAGGGTAACAACAACCGGTGACACAGGGAATGTGCACATGAGAACCTGGCTCATCTTAGAGCATCTGAAGTGCTCTGGTCTGGGTGCCCCCGCAGTGAGAGGCTTCAGTTCAGGTAGTTAACATGGGGAGTCTTCCCAGGGGGCTTAGGGAGGGTGGAAGCCAGACGGGGAGGGGGAGCCAGTGTGTGGGTGACCAAAGTCACCCCCAGAGGCGCTCGCCTTGGGACCACCTGCCATCTGTGCTCTGGCCGGCCCTGCGGGCATCTTCAGGATGAAGGTGCAGATGCTCTGGCAGGAGGTTAGAAGTTGTGGCCTGGCGGGCAGCTGTCCTAACCCTGCAGGGACCCCAACAGCCTCTCCTGTGAGGACAGAGAAGCCCACGTCTGAGCTGACCTCCATCCCAAGATGGCCCGAAGCAGACTGCCCGGTGTGTCGCATCGCCAGCAGGGATGGCTGGGTGGATCGGGGGACAGGCAGCTGAGTAGGAATAAGGCAGAGACAGGAAGCACCCCACCCTCACCCACCCCTCTGCATGCCTAAGAGGGTTTTTGTAAACAAGGGGGAAATTAGAAAATAAAATTAGCTTGCATGATTTCAGATGGGAATGGATGCCTCCTTGCTTGACGTCTCCCCGACCCCACCCCACCCTGCTTTTTTTAATTCCCACGAAAACCTCAAGTAGAGTTAATAATGTATGAAAATTAGGTACCATGTGTGTACTTTGCTTTGTTATGTTTTTATTAAGCAGCCAGTTGATTTAAAAATAACACAACGCGACAGCTGACATGATGGCAGACGCCTTGGCGTGTATGGCACCATCCTCTTTGAATGTTGTCAGATTTTCCATTACACAAGGACACTTTAAAAAAAGAGGCTTTCAGAATTATCACATAATAGGAAATTATATCAAGTTGCAGTTCAATAAAACAAATTGCCCAACACAAATTCCAATGTTTAAAGATGGCTCGGTCAGTTAGAACTAGTCCGCGGAAGTGGTTTCTATAGATTGTTTAAAAATCCCACCGTAGACTCACTTCTGTCTTCCTGGAGTTTCTCTAGCTATTGGGGTTTGGCCTACTCTTTTTTTTTTTTTTGCCTTCTCTTCTGTCCCCTTCCTGTCGTCTGCCCTCTGGCCTGTTAGGCAGCAGGCGAAGTCGCAGGTCGTGGGCCCAGAGGTTTCCAGGACCTCAGCAGGTGCTCTGCTGCCCCGTGGGCTGGCTTGGGGGCTTCGGGCTGAGGTGGGTGCCCTCTCCCAGGTTTCCGGCTCCATCCTGTCATTTCTTGATGGAGCCCTGCCCATGGTGGAAGGGCTGCAGGCTTCTCTGGTCACTGTGCAGGGATCCGTGGGCTTTCCTGCCCCTCCATGGTGGTGCTGGATGGCTGCCTCCTCTGTGTGCGTGTGCGCGTGTGTGATTGCACCTGACCCTAGGAGGCTCATGCCACAGCGCGTCTTCCTCACTGTCTCGGGTGTGTTAATTAGCCAGCAAAACAGTTGTCCCGCGTCAGTGCATTTGGTGGACCTGCAGGGTGAGAGAGTGGTCAGCAGGCTGGTTTCAATGAGTCGGCACAGTCAGGTCATCTTTCCTGGCGGCAGGAGTTGTTGGACCCAGGAAGGACGGCGAGCTCATGGAGGGAAGGTTCTGGAGCTGTTGAGAGGGACTCATGGGCTGCTGGGTGTGGGGCATTTTGTCTCTTAGCTCCTGTCCTTACTTCCGAGGGGACGTGCCAGCCGTGTCCCCCCTCCGCAGCTTCCTGGGGTTGCCCGCTCGTGCCTCCTGACGTCAGCAGATGTGGACCAGCTTCTGTGGAGCCATCATTACCTCATGGTGTTTTAAAACGTAATTGCAAAGGAGACATTTGATCTCGATGACTTGCACCGTAAGACTTTCTTGGAATCTTTGCGAGGGGTGGGTTGGAACAGAATTTTTCCATCTACTCCACGGTCTATAAAAATCCTAGTAACTGACTTCATGGGGCTTGAGCTTTTCTTTTGTTATTTCCTTCACTCTCTGATTAGATTTTGCTCATGTGCAGGACGGAACAGTCTGACAGAAATAACCAGCATTAAGATATCTCAAGGGCAAGACTGTACCTGGCACCACCCTCGTAAGGACGGCTCAGGGTTGACTGCCCCAGCAGTAGGGCTGACCTCAGAAGCCCCTGTCCAGGTGAGCTTTGGCTCCTAAGGAGTCAGGTTGACAGGACCTCGGCTGGGAGTCTGGAGGCGTGGCACTTTCCCCAGCCTGGCTGTGGCCTTGAGCTTGCTCTCTCGACTGACTCCACCCCTCCATGTTGCTCAAAATCAGTCTGGGAACAAGAAGACCTGCTCCTGACTTCTCAGAATGCTCAGGGTGACAAATTGGTTGTCACCATCTCAGGGGCCATTTGTTTCCCTGATGTGAAGACAGACTTTTAAGGGAGGAAATTAACATTTCAGTTTACCTTCATGGGCCCTTTGAGGAAGGAGGTGCTCCTTTTAGTTGGCTGTTGTCTAAAAATGAAGAAAAGACCTAAAATGGTTTTTGTGAGAATATACAGAAACATTTAGAAGAAGTTGTAATTATTCACACCTTTTTGTGAAATCATGTTGGAAGCAAGTCTGAGACACCGTCTTGCTCCAGGAGGGACCCTTCCATCAGGGGTTCCTGGGTACCTGTTATGTTCAGAAATGTAAAGAAATCACTTTTCTTGGTCCCCTCAGCATGGCTGCTTGCGCCTGTCAGCTGGGTGGTTGGACATTCCCAAGAGGGGCAGGCGGGTGGTGGCAGCAGCAGACACACGTCTCTGTGTCTCCCCCTTTACACCCTCCCAGCCTGGACAGGTGTCCCCAGCCGCAGAGCCACGCCCTCTGCTGAGCTTCTCTGGAAAGAGCAGAATCTCAAGGTGGCTGGAATTCTGACTGCGTGGACCAGGTGTGAGTCTGGAAGCGGCTGGTGTTTGCAACAGCCTGGAGGTGCTCCTTCATTTTGTGTTTTATGTCACCGCCCACTGGATCGTTCCACAGACTGAAAGGATCCACCTTTAAAGATGCTTCAGCAGCGAGTGGTGGACTGCCCACCACCATGGCCATCTCCATCTCTGGTGATTCGGAGCTCCCTCGTGTCCCAGCCCCTCAACCAGCTGGCAGAGGTCTCCACCTCTGTCTTGGGTGATGGTTACCCCAGCAGCACCTTGTCCCACCTCTGATCCCAGCCGGGGGATGTCCTGAGTCCTGGCCGTGCCTTGCCCTCCTTCTCTCGGCTTCTCCTAGCTCAGCCCTGACTTCCCTTGGCCTCTCGCTCCTCAGCCTCATCCTCCACAGCCCTTGACCTTCTGGTTCAGTTGCCGCATGCCCGGGGGGGCCTGCACCACCTGCACCCTTCCCTATAAATGTCCTGTGGTGAAGATGAATACAGAGGCCAGTGCTGCCCGGGGTGGGCACACCTTCCCCTCCCTCCACCAGGGACTCCTGCCCCACCCTCAGCTCTTCTTCCATTCAGCCTTCCCCGAACTTGAGGGCCTGTACCCCACCAGCCCACCACACACTGGCCACCCTGTGTTCCCTGGTGCTGACTACCTCTGGGGCTGCCCCTTGCTTGTGGCTGCCCCGTTTACTAGTGGACAGGCTGGAGCCACACTGGCCTCCCTCACCCTGGCCCACCTCTCCTACTGCCGCTGATAAGCCTGCAGGCCTCTCCTGAGGTCAATACCAGTGACCTTGAAGCACTCCTCCAGTTCCTCGTTGCTCTGGAGGCTTCCTCATCCTTCTTCCTCTTAGCTGAGTATCCAGTTCACTCACCTTAGGTTTGGTCCTTCCGATTCTTCAGCCACAGGTAGAAACATCCAGTCACACTGAGGTCCTGCAGTGGCTTTTTGCTAAACCACTAAGGAGCAGGATCCAGGTCAGGGCTGGTTTTGGTTTCATTTGTCGAAAGGAAATGGCCCCAAGGTCCCTGTGTGTCTCCATCCGCTGAGGCTGAGTGCAAAAGAGGGCAGCCGCTTGGGCTGCCTTGAGCTTTGGGCAGGATGCTGGTGTCACCAGTGCTGTTAGCTTCTCCACCTCACAACGGGGTGGTAATAGTTCCTTTCGTGCACACCCAGGGCTGAGAATAGGACCAGGCTAGAGTAGGGGTTGCCAGTTATTTGTGTAGTGGACATTCAGCCCAGAAAGCCAGGGCTATGTCTGGTTCTCCCCTATGTTCCTGGCACCTTGGACAGGGCATGACTTGTAGCCAGTGCTCATAAACTTCTGAACTGAAGCTTCTAGATTAAACAAGAAAGGCCACCTGACTCTCTGGAGAGAATGTGGAGTTTGGTGTCTAGAGGCCTGGGGTGTGGTTCCATGTCTGCCTCTTGCATCCTGTGGACGACCCCTGAGCAAGCCTCACCACCTGAAGGTCCATTTCTCCTTTACTTCAACAGGTGTGTGATGAGATGTTTTGCTGTCAGCTCATCATGCTCCAGACGTGGAACTTATTGATCCCTGCCCCCTCTCCAAGAGGATGGCTGATTCCTCTGGCTTGGCCCTGCCCCTCCCCAGGGCTTCTATATCCCCCAGATGCCCCCTCCTCATTCTGAGAACTGCCTGCATTCTGAGAAGTCTCATGCACTTGTGTTTATTTGAAAGCAAAATGGTCCTCTGAAGCCGTCTGGAGCTCGCTTAGGTCCTCTTGACTGTGGCTCAGGCCCGTATGACAGCAGGCTCAGGGCCACTTCTGAGTAGAGGGAAGAGGAGGGACTGGATGGTGACTGTAGCTCAGGCCACCAGTGTGGTTTCTCCGGGGGATGCGGATAAGGACACAGCTGTTAGTGGGCTGTTCAGAGCAGTCGGGGTCAGTCGGGCAGAGGTACAAAGCCAGGAGCCTACCAGGGGGCTACATCTACCCCAGTGACTTTACCTTTACCAGATGCATGCTTGAAAACAGAATGTGACTGCCCCGGTAGAGCTTAGGGAGCTTGTCCTCTGTGGTGTGGCCGCAGTCCCCACCCTGCCCTGCTGTCTCATATGTGGTCACTTCACTCATTCTCTTGCCTGGTGCCTTGGGTCATGATCACGTTTGCGGGTCCTGTGATGGAGCACTGTGACCTTTGTGTTCAACCAGCTTATTTGTATGTTAGGCACTTAGAGCATGATCATCTTTTTTTTTTTTGTTGATGTTAAAATTAACTTTTTATTTTATTTATTTATTTTTTTAATTTTTATTAGTTGAAGGCTAATTACTTTACATCATTACAGTAGTTTTTGTTATACATTGACATGAATCAGCCAGAGCATGATCATCTTGATTAAAAAGAAAGCTCTTTCTTTTCTCAGTGGATTTAAGTGTGAGTCATGGAGGTTTGGGTCTAGATAGTCCAATCCTCTGTTCTTTGCCACCCCCGCCCCAACGCTCCACCACCCCCGCCACCTTCAGAGATGTGGCGTGAGAGGAATGGGCTGACCTCGGGACGGTTACCTGGCCCTTGGGGGTGTCTTGGCCTGGAACTGCCTTTGGAAGGTTTGGGTTTCACTTTGAGACACTAGAGCCTGTATGGTTTGCAGACTGTCTGCTTTGCAAAATGGACCCTTTCAGATGATTTAGAAAACAACAACAAGCAAACAGGGCTTCCCTGGTGGTCCAGTGGTTAAGAATCCACCTGCCAATGCAAGGGACACAGGTTTCATCCCTGGTTTGAGAAGATCCCACATGCCATGGGGCAACTAAGCCAATGCACCGCAACTACTGAGGCTGTGAGCTGCAACTGCTGAAGCGTGCGTGCCTGGAGCGTGTGCTCTGCAGCAAGAGAAGCGACTGCACACAGCCAAGAGTCGCCCCCCTCACCTCAACCAGAGAAAGCCCACAACGGAAATGAAGATCCAGCGCAGCCAAAAATAAAATAAAAAATCTTTAAAAATGAAAAAATGAAAAGCAAAAGTCCTCCATCGCGGGTGTTGTAGGTTGTGTCCCCACAGGCCTGTCGTGGTTTATGTTTTCCTTGACATTTGTGTCCTCATTAACTTGAAAGCCATGACGTGCTACAGGAGTCTGTATGTAGCTCCCCTTTTCTTCTTTTTCTTTCTCATTTGTTTCCTCAAAAAAAAAAAAAAAAAACCCCACCGCTTTCTTGCCTTGAGATGTAAATTCCACATTCTGGCTGCATTGAATTCCAAGTTTTTCTGAGAAAAGGCTTAAATTTATTAGGTTAGTTCACAATGTTCTCGCAGAGAACTTTTACTCTGAGGCATGGAGCCATGTGTGGTCGGGGTTGTTTTAAGATAAATAATGAAAGAGTCAGCATCACATCCTTTACAGAAAGTCGGGCTGTGCCTGTTGCTGCAGTAATTGTCACACGTGATCCACAAGCTTGGTCCAGGGCAGTGGGCACAGGGCTGGGGTGGAAGTTCACGCGGATGCTCCCGCAGTTTTGGTTGGCGTCGATGGCACCCCTGGGTCAGTGCAGAATGGGATGGGCAGTGTGGGGACCTGAGGACCCTTAGGAATCCTGCTTTTACTGGGAATTGTTCCCTGTCATCTGGCCAGGATCTGGTTTCTCTGCAGTGTTAAAGAGTGGGAGGCAGATAACAGGATCACAAACAAGCCTTTGTGTGTAATGGACTCTCAGCATCTCAGAGCCTTGGTCTGCTTGTGTCACTGGAGATGGCCACATTGTTCTGTATTTACCTCTAAAGAGGGGAACCAAAACCAAGAGGTCCTCTTTGGGGAATAAAAATCATGCTTTCTCAGAGGCTAGCTTGGAACATATTTACGGTTATATAGGTATGTATAAGTATCCATCTGCCTGCAGACATGTACATGTAGAACACACACATATCAGCATGCATACAGACACTGATGTGAATATAAAGTGCTGACAGCAGCTTATCATAGTTCACTGCCGAATGTTGATTTCTAGATGTTTGGATTCCATAACCTAAGGACATGAAAAATAGGAAGGGGGTCCTGTATGGATTGCCAACATCATGTTTTCTAAGGTTGTTAAACATTTTTTTGGTGGTGGATGGTAACTAGACTTACTGTGATGATCTTTTTGCACTAAATACAAGTACAGAATCCCGTTGTACACCTGAAACTGATATAATGTTATATGTCAATTATGTCTCAGTAAAAATTATTTTAGTTGTAAGATACATGCAACATAAAATTTAACATCCTGCCCATTTTAAAATGTATAGTTCAGTATGGTTATATACTTTCATGTTGTACATCCAAGATCATTTTACAAGAAAAAGAGCAAGACAGATGGGCCCCATTTCCTGTCCTAATCATTTCGTAGAGGAAAGAGCGCCAAAAGGGAAACAAGGAAGGACGGGTGGCATCTTGTGTGTGTGTGCGTGTGTGCACACGCCTAGTCACTCAGTTATGTTTGACTTTTTCTGACCCTCTGGACTGTAGCCCACCAGGCTCCCTCTGTCCATGGAATTTTCCAGGCAAGAACACTGGAATGGGTTGCCTTTTCCCTCTCCAGGGGATTTTCCTGACCCAGGGATCAAACCCATGTCTCCTTCATTGGCAGGCAGATTCTTTACACATTGAGCCTCTGGGGAAAGCCCAGCTGGCATCTTGATGAAGGATGTTCCTCCCACATCTGTGATAGAAAAGCACAGAGAAAAAAATAATCATTTATGGAAACATAATAGTGCAGAGAGACAGAGGGCAAGGAGCTCTGTGTATCCTCTACTCAGATGTGTAAAATGCTGTCCTTCTTATTTTGCCATTACACCTAAAACTAATATAATGTTGTCTGCCAGTTATATCTTAATTAAAAAAAAAACTTACTTTGTGTCTTCTCTGCCTAAAACCATCCTGCTCACAGCATCTGTCTGTGATCTGTTTGTTACCAGGCCATGGCAGGTCATAGAGCTCAGGCTGGAGGAGCTCAGGATGGCTTCTAAGCACACAGTTCAGCAGTGGTATTTCTTCATAGTCAGACTTTGCTGACGAAGGAAGCCATGTGTTCATTTATGTCCTGGCACGAATCTTATCATCTCTGGTCTGAGTTCTAGTAGCAGGCATTCATGTCTGGCAGTGGTCAGCAGCCCTGTTCTAGAGCTGGTTTTGTTTTTAGAGAAGTTAAGCCAACAGTTACAGTTGGAGCCCATATGTATTCATTCTACTGTGATACCATGCTCTACTCTTTCTCCCTGAAGTTAGCTAGTGAACTGACTTTGCTTTGTACTCTCCAAGCCCTTCTTACATCTGCCTGTTAGCAACACGTAGTGTTTTGTGAAAATGAAATCCTGCCATTAAGGCTTCTGAAACTGACATTGGTTTGTATTGACTATAAACTGGGTTTAAAGACTTATCCATGTTGATCCGTGTCCATCTGCTCTAGAGGATCACTCTGTGTGACTGTGCCACATTCTGGTGATCAATCCTCCTATCGGTGGACATCTGGGTAGTTTCTAGGTTCTTGCTAATACATTAATACCACAGTGCACATGCCAGGGAGCCTTTCCTGCACACGTGAGAGGGAGTTTATCCCAGGGAGCTTTCTGGGAAGAGAGTCACCAGGTCAAAGGGGAAGAGAAGCCTTTGTTCACAAAATTGAATTCCCTGCTTGACCAACACAGCTGTTTAGTGCAGTTGTTCAGGCACCTGGAGTGGGAGTAGGGGGAGAAAGTCAGCCAGTAATAAATTTGGTTTTCTGGACCAAATTGAAAGCTTCTGATTGTTGATCTGTCTAAAGGTTTAGCTCAGAGTCTAAGAATAGAAAAGCATGGATCTGGCAGTTGCTTACAGTGACTTTTCTTCATGTCTCTGGGCTTGGGGCAGAGACCAGTGGGGAGCAGCCAGCTCTTCAGGTTCCCCCTTTTCCACGTGAACAGGAAAATGTTTGCAGGTTTGGCCTGGGAGGCCCATGAACCTGGGTGTTGCTGTCTGTCAGGCTTTGTCACAGATGGCTCTTCTGGTCCAAGAAAATCCTCTGGCCACAACTTGGTCCATCTCCTCAGATGAGTTTCTCAGCACGCCTTTCTTAAGTGCTGGGCATTGCTCAAGAGTTTCAGCGGATCTGTCTTCCCACCATCTGGTTGTGGTCTCTGAACCAGCTGGGGAGGCACCCAGAAGGGCATAAGTGGCCTCAGGTGGCCTCAGATGGCCTGGGGGACATGTGCAAGGGCCCCGTGGCAGCATCTCCAGATAGCCGCCATGCAGCCACTGTGAACACCAGGGCCTAGACCACGGATGAGTCTCAGGACAAACTGAGAGCCAAGGGGATGTCTACTGTGGTTTGTGTCACAGCTTCTCTTACCTTCAGCAAATACGGGAGTGAGCTTATCTGAAGAGCTTATCACTCTTTAGAAAACAGTGAACAGGAAGACAACCTGGCTGTGAGAAAAAGCTATAGAGCCATGAAAGAAAAAAATAGCTAAACTATAAACTAGACTAAAAGGCTTTTCTGCTCAGCCTGTCAGAGCAGCCTATGAGTGGACCCTTCCCACACACCCCGGGACAGTCTGAGCTGTGGGGAGGGTCTGACAGAGATCACACGTCTGATGCATCTGGTGTCGGATGGATGGACACTGGGTATGGGATCTGGCGTGTCAGAGCCAATGTGATACCCCACATTATCGACAAAAATCGTTGTCCGTGGTCGCTGCCTGTGAGGTCATTGGTGTTTTGAACATACAGGCATGAGTTTACACTTGTAAAATAATTCTTTCTTTCTTTCTTTTTTTAATAACCAGCTGTCAAAGCTTGAAAAGCAGCAGCAGAGGAAAGAAAAAACCAGAGCCAAAGGGCCTTCCGAGTCAAGCAAGGAGAGAAGCGCTCCCCGCAAGGAAGACCGCAGCGCCAGCAGCGGGGCCGAGGGGGACGTGTCCTCAGAGCGGGAGCCGTAGGTGGGCTGGACGCAGGTAGGGTGGCCTCCTCGGGCTGCATGGTCTTCTTATGTGGGGGCACCAGTCAGGGATGGAGGATGGGACGGCTTATGGCAGTGTTTTATGGATGTTCGCTTGTGGTCGCCTGAAATCCTGCTGCCCTCCAGGGTGGAGAGAAGAGCTGAGATGCACCTACATCAGCTGACCGCTGTGGGTGTTAATGCTACTAGAGTGTTCCAGACTCAAGCTCCCACTTCTACACTTTCCTCTTGGAAGCTGAGTATGTGGTGGAGTTGCATCTGGCACCCTGTGCAGCCTCTCACCTGTTGTCCTTCACTGCACCCTCCTGGTGCTGCCCACTCATGTTCCAGGGGGTTCCCTGTAGCTTTGGGTCCAACTCCCTGCCTAAAGGTCATGGGCTCGTTGTCCCCACTGCCTGATGGCCCTTGGCTCAGGTTGAGGGGCAGGACCTTGAGGGGCCTGTGGAAATGGGGTGAAGGGGGCAAGGGCATGGAGCTGCCCAGCTGAGAGGGGAGCAGGTGTGCGTGTTGAGGTGGCCTGGACAGGGGGGCATGGGCAGAGGCTGGAGAGTGGGCTCATAGGCTGCTATCCGGATGCTTGTCTGAGGCAGGGGCCCAGAACAGTCCAGGTCATGGTGAGTCTGGTGGACACCTCTGAGCTCCCTGGGTTTTGTTCTGGGGTCCCGGGGAAGCTCTGAGAGCTGTCAAGAGCACAAGTGACACAGTCAGGTCCCATTTTAGAAAGGTGACCCCAACAGCCCTCGGGAGCGGGCTGGAGGTGACAGGCCAGTGGTGAGGCAGCTGCAGAATGCACGTGATCAAGGTTTGGAGCCTTCGGCCTGTAAACTGTGGTTCAGATCAAGTCCGCCTGTGGGTTTGCCCTGGAGATGCCACATGGTAAGAGAACATCTGAGGCATGGCTTCTGCCTCTGGAGTGGGGTGCCTGGGGGTCTGCCTGTGGCATGTCTGTTAGGATGCCCGCTGCCAGCACAGAGAGAGTGAGCTGAGCCTGCAGGTATGGCCAGGCGCAGTGGAGCCAGTTCACAGACAGGCGGGACAGGGATCTCCGAAGAGGTGGGGTTGCTAAGCCATGTTGTGAGGGGGCCATGCGGGATGGTCAGTCCTGTAGGTCCTGTTGACTTGGCCCAGGCTCCGTGTTTTGTCAGAGTGTCACTATGGGGAGGTGACAGCCATGTCCACTGATCTGGGCTCACGTGTGTCACACACTCACGTGAACGTGAAGCCAGAGTTGGAGGGGAGTCCCTTCATGCTCGACCTCATTTGTCATCATCACAAACCCCACCTTGTTCTGGATCTTGATGCTCTGACCTAAAGCCCCTGGTTTTTATTCATGAACTGAAACAGTTGGTATGAGTTTTGTTGTTGTTCAGTCACTCAGTCGTGTCCGACTCTTTGTGATCCCCATGGACTGCAGCATGCCAGGCTTCCCTGTCCTTCACCATCTCCTGGAGCTTGCTCAAACGCATGTCCATTGAGTTGGTGATGCCATTCAACCATCTCATCCTCTGTCGTCCCCTTCTCCTGCCTTCACTGTTTCCCAGCATCAGGATCTTCTCCAGTGAGTCAGTTCTTCACATCAGGTGGCCAAAGTATTGGAGCTTCAGTTTCAGCATCAGTCCTTCCAGTGAATATTCAGAGTTGATTTCCTTTAGGATTGATTGGTTTGATCTCTTGCAGTCCAAGGGACTCTCAAGAGTCTTCTCCAACACCACAGTTCAAAAGCACCAGTTCTTCAGCACTCAGTCTTCTTTATGGTACTGTCATATCCATACATGACCACTGGAAAAACCATAGCTTTGACTATACAGACTTTGTTGGCAGAGTAACGTCTCTGCTTTTTAATATGCTGTCTAGGTTTGTCATAGCTTTTCTTCTCTAAAAGACGCATAGCAAGGAGGAAGTGTTTTTTAATTTCATGGCTGCAGACACCATCTGCAGTGATTTTGAAGCCCAAGAAAATAAAATCTAGACACTGTTTCCATATTTTCCCCTTCTATTTGCCATGAAGTGATGGGACCGGATGCTGTGATCTTTGTTTTTTGAATGCTGAGTTTTAAGCCAGCTTTTTCACTGTCCTCAGAAGGGGGTCTTCTGAACCTGAAATTTGGTATATAAGTAATGTTCGATATTTATGAACACACCATAACCTTTTATGTAGCATATATGTGTAAAACTTCCATTCCCACCTCTTCCAAGACCTGATGAGGACTTGATCATCATTGATACAGTCAGTTTTGTTGTTATAACACCGCTACCGCCTGTGACTTACAATCCATCCAGAAATCCTAAGTCCGGGGGTGACAGGCCACATAAAGGCAATGTGCAGGGCGGCTCTTGAAGTTAGTTTTCTGATTATGCTAAGTAAGTGGGTCCAGCTGTGACTCAGAACTTCATCAGGGTTTACCTGCATCCTACCAGTTTCCGTGTGACAGTGAGTAAGTTATGTCTTTTCTGCTTCCTTGGTTTTTCTTCTGTGAACTAAGTGAGTGGAGTTCAGCAGTGCTGGGAAAGGTGGGTAGGCACGAGCCACCATGCCCAGTGGACAGGGTGGATGGGGACCCCGTGTGGACGAGACTGCTGTGCAGGGTGCCTCCAGGTCCCCTCGGCAAGACGTGGCCACCAAGACGTGGCAGAGGTGCTGAGGGGCGGTCTTGCCTGCCCTGGGAGGGTGCGAAGGAACTGCATTGGGTCCCCTGGGCCGACCGTGGGTCTCAGTGGAGGGGAGGTGAGCCCCAGAGGCTGAGTGGTCAGCTGTGTCCAGGCAGCCACGGGTCTCACGGCCTCAGCCGTGACAAGCACTGACAGGCCTTGCAGGTCTCGGCTGTGACTTCGTCAGGTGTCTGGGTGAGCCTCGAGGGGTCTGTGGTGCTAGAGACCGAGGTGTGGCCAGGTTGGCCAGGGTCCCTGGGGACTGCATGTGGGGCCCAGGTGCTGGCACCATAGGAGACAGGCTCACTGAGCCTTCAGGATCCAGCTGCTGCTGCTCATGGGATGGAGGCTCTTGAGGCAGTGTAGACGGGTCCATGAAGATGTTGAAGCTACATTTATATGAGTATAACTGCAGCTGCTGGGTTTTGGACCAGGAGCCTGAAGTGAAACCTTCTTTCCTGACCGTTTAAGATGGGGTCCAGCTGCAGTTATTCACACTGGAGATGGCGGCAGAGACCCTGTGGCTGGTGCAGGTGTGAATTGAGAGGGGGTCATCCTCTGAGACACCCACACCAGGTGAAGACCAGGGGGCGCTTCCAGATTTGTAGGCCCTACAGGGGTCTCCACCGGTGTATTGGGGGTTTGCTGCCTGCGGACCTGTGCTGCCCCTTCTGCTGAAATGTGTCATCCCAGCCGCTCCTCCCAGAACTACCACCAGTGTCCAGAAGTCTGTAAGAGCTGACTGGTGGTGACAGATGGAAGGTGACCTTGCCATCTAGCTTGCTCTACAGGAAAACAGTCCCCCCACCTCCCCACAATGAGGGCAGCTGTGGTTTTCATTTGATGTGGGTTTCATTTACTTTTCTTTAAAAACAAGTGCCCTCAGGAGTATCACAGGCCTGAAGGGGAGCAGCTCTGAATTTCCGAGGCTTGAGAGAGAAAGAAAAGGCAAGAGAAGATGGGGTGAGAGGCTGCAGGATCTTGGGCAAGTGTTTCTTTGAAAATGAACCCCAACCCCCTTGGTTCAGAGGACACTCCCAGGGTGTCACCACCTCTGTCATACAGCAGATGTTCCTTATCCTACCTAATGGACATGAAACTGCTAAAATCAGCTCCTCTTTTGTCCTCCATCTCATTTCTCAGGCTTCTCACCGTGCTGGGAGGATCCAGGGTTTCCTGTGAGGCCACAGTTCACTTACCCTCTTTCTGGCCCATGGCTAAAGGTATCAGGGCTACTGCCCATGAAAAAGAGTGTGGTTTCCACTTGGGACCACAGGTTGCAGTGTTCCCTCATTTGAGCATCAACCTAGCTGCCACTGGGAGGGTGTGAGAGAGGCACTCCTGGCCAGCACCCGCATTTCTGTCCTGAGGTTTCTGCCCTCGAAACCAAACAAGGAAAATGTTTTGGATGCTGCCATCCGTGTGCTTTTCCAACTTAACCTTTGCATAGTGAGACGAGTCCTGGCAGAGCACATTTCTTTCTTTTTTTTAATTTTTTTTTCCATTTATTTTTATTAGTTGGAAGCTAATTACTTTATATCATTACAGTAGTTTTTGTCATACATTGAAATGAATTAGCCATGGATTTACATGTATTCCCCATTCTGGTCCCCCCTCCCACCTCCCTCTCCACCCGATCCCTCTGGGTCTTCCCAGTGCACCAGGCCCGAGCACTTGATGCGCTAGAGCAGGTGTGTGTGTGTGTGTGTGTGTGTGTGTGTGTGTGTGTGTGTGTGTATGCTCTGTAGAAGGCTATCTTGTCACTTTTTGCTGCTGTTTCCCTGGTGAAGGTGGGGTCTCTCATTCCTGAACTTTACTGTGCTTCCCTGTGTCAGCATTCTTGTTACTTTTTCCTTCCCTATGCTGTTGTTTCATGGTATAAGACACTCTGTGCCTGTGATAGTGTTTTTTATTTTTTTTTAAACTTTAAACAACCTTTTCCCAGTGGTTTCCCTGGAGTTTGCAGTACACATTTTTCACTAATCTGAGCCCATCCTCAAACAGCCTGGCCACCTTACTTGTGCAGGTGCCTCACAGCAGCAGCTCCCAGACCCTAGCGATACTGTGTCACTCATGTCGCCTTCCATGTGTTCCACAGCCCAGTGCATTACCTATTATTATGTTATAAATACTTTTTTTTAGATGAACCAAGAATAAGCAAAAGAACAGATCTGGGGACTTCCCTGGTAGCCCACTGGGTAGGGCTCTGTGCTTCCACTGCAGAGGGCATGGGCTCCATCCCTGGTCAGGGGATATGCTTTTCATTATGTGAATCCAAGTTTCTGACCTGTGTCATGTTCCTTCTGCCTGAGAACTTCCTTGAGTGTTTCTTGTGGATCAAACCAAGCCTTTGTTTCCCTTTCACTTTTGAAGGATAGTTTTGTTGGTATAGAATTCTAGGTTGGTGGTGGTTTTCTTGCTTGGACATTTTAGATCTCTCATTCCACTCTCTCCTTGCTGGCTCAGTCTCTCCTGAGAAGTCCTGTGTAACTCAGCATCTTGTTCTGCTGCGGGTACCGTGTGCCTCTCCTCCCACTCCGCCCACAGCTTCTTTCAATATTTTCTCTTCATTTTTTGCAGTTTGCTTGTGACCTGCTCCAGTGTGGTTCTTGATGGATATGCTCTGAGCTTCCTGGGTCTGTGATTTGGTGTCTGGGCTGTTCTTGGCCATCATTACTTCTCTGCTCTTTCCACCTTGTCCTCCTGGAATCTGGTTTTGTGTATGTTACCCCTTGTGCAGTTTCCCCAAGGTTCCTGGACAGTCAGTTCCTTTCCCCCCACTCCTTTCTCTCTCTGTTGGCAGTTCAGTTTGGAAGTCTATGTTGACCTTCTTCAAGCCCACCGACTTCTCCTGGGGCTGATGAGCCCACGGGAAGCTCTCTCCCTTTCCTTTTGATCCTTTCTGGAGCTTCTGTCTCTCTGCATACATTACCCGTCTTTTCTCAAGAGTTGTCTACTCTTCCCAGTAGAGCCCTTAACATATTAATTGTAGTAACTTTTCCTTGTCTGACAATTCCAGCATCTTGTTTTAAATATTTAAGCCTCATTCTGATGATTGCTTTGGGTTTCCTGAACTTCTGGAATCTATAAATGCATGTCTTTCAATACATCTGGGAAATTTTAAGGAGTGTTTCTTCCAGCGTTATTTTCTGCCCTGTTTTCTCTCCTCTTGTTGGGAGGAGGTTATTGGTCCCAAACCACAAGTGTTGTTCTGGCCTTTGTTATACAGGATGCAGATATTATACAGGAGCAGGCATATTATGTCACTTTACTGGCAGGGGGGTTGGATTTACTTCCTACCCAGGCTTGCACCTTAGTTGCCTTATTTATTAGAAACAGATCGGCAAGACTGACCATAATAATTGATTCTGTTTATTGTTCAAGTACAGAGCTAAGCTTGCTGATAACCTGGAGTGTGCTAATACAGTAGACACTACTTGCCTGTGCATATTTAAATGTAAGTTAATTAAAATTAAATATAAGTTTAATTTCCTTAGTCACAGTAGCCACATTTCAAGTGCACAGTGGCTACATGCAGCTGGTGCTGCCACATTGCACAGAACAGATAGACAACAGTCTGTCACTGCAAAAAGTTCTTTTGGGTGGCACTAGCTTAGAGGGATCAAAGTAAGGTTTTGAGACCGTCATCTGAGCCACTGTGGGTGTGGTTAAATATGAACAAGTATGCATTAGAAATACATGGGGCAGAATTTAAAGCAAAAAATAAAAACTAACTGCTGTCAGAGTTTGTTCCTTCCATGATCAAATGACATCAGTTTTATTTTTTCCCCTGCTTGCCTTATTAGTTCACACTAAGCTTTCCTTTCTCAGTTAGAAATGACACCATTGTCCCTATGTTCTCAGTGCCAAGCCAGGACCCACAGAACTCGTGCACAGGAAGAGTGTCTGCCCTGAGAGCATGCCACAGGCCTTACTGGGGTCCCTAACATGCTAGACGGGCTGCATGAATCCTTCATTGATAACACTGACTTCCCAGTAGCTTATGTTTTTCATGGAGCAGCCTGCTTTTTCTGTGTCAATGAGCTCATGTTAGTTTCCAGCCATGACCAGAACTAAATAAAAATAAGTGAAACTAGGTTCTTTTGACAGTGGTTTGGAGAGCAGGTCTGTGGTGTATATGTTCTGACTCTGGCACTCACATCTTCTGGTTGTTCAAAAGGCTTGAAACCAGAAACAGATCAGCTGGAAGTCAGCATCTTTGAGAGACTCAGGGTTCATACAGGCTGTTGATGGATCCCTTGTTCCTGATCCTGGACTCTCTCCCACTCCCCCCACCCCCAACGTTTGAAGGCAGTGAAGGAGAACCACCCCAGCAGCTTTCTTTCATAAGGTCATGAAATAGTGGTGCCAAGTTATTAGACACTTCTTAATGCTCTTATGTTTTCTCTAAGCAGATAATTCTATGGCTTTCTAAGTTTACAAAGTTAGAGACATACTGTAGATATAATGTGACCTGTGTTTACCATCAAGCAGAATAGCATGAGCATTTTCTGTATTGTTTATTCTTGTGTAATAAACCTTATCATTTTCATCTGCACATTGGATGCTTGAAGCATAAATTTATTATCACAGTTAATTAAAATATAGAATATTTAATGGTAGTAAGTGTAAAAGAATAATGTATTCAAACAGTATCCCAAAGCTCATTTTAAGTTCAAAAACAAAGGTTTTAATCTATTCCGGGAAGGTGGAGTTCCCCAAAGATGGGACATGGAAACTAGTTTCAGGATTTTAGTTACTAGTATTGCAGGTGAGAAAAGAGGTATTGAAAGGCCCAGGCTCTTAAGTTTGGGTTAATATCTTGATTGAAATATAGGAGCAAGTAGGTTACTTTTCTTGACTGTAAAATGGAAGTATTATGGTCTCTGGAAATTAAGTTATGTATTACCTTTGTGATTTTTCAGATATCGGTTACAATGTAGTACAGAACTGTGGCAGGTGGATTTCAGAGCATGAGGGTTGACCTGGAGGAAATTTTGATTCCTCATGTGTGTCCAGATAGACCTATAAAGAACCTGGACAAACTTCAGTTCAAACAAGTCTTTCCTTTGTGAGCCTGTGAACTTCATTGTCAAGCTGGGCTCTGGAATGGAAGGCTGATAATTCCATTGAGACATCTGCTCATAATATGGCCCTTTCCTAAGAGTGTGACCTGTGTTGAGTACATCTGTTGGAAGCATGTTCACAGATGTGGCATCTCCATGTATAAGCTACTGTACTTTTGCTTTTACTGCAGTTCATCCAATTAATTTAGATCTGAGGGATAGAAACTGCTCTCTTAAGTCTGGGATTTAGTTAAACTTGGATGGCAAATCAAGAAGCAACAGTTAGAACTGGACATGGAACAACAGACTGGTTCCAAATCGGGAAAGGAGTATGTCAAGGCTTTATATTGTCACCCTGCGTATTTTGCTTATATGCAGAGTACATCATAAGAAACGCTGGGCTGGAGAAACACAAGCTGGAATCAAGAGTACTGGGAGAAATATCAATAACCTCAGATACACTGATGACACCACCCTTATGGCAGAAGGTGAAGAACTAAAGAGCCTCTTGATGAAAGTGAAACAGGAAAGTGAAAAAGTTGGCTTAAAGATCAACATTCAGAAAACTAAGATCATGGCATCTGGTCCCATCACTTCATGGGGAGTAGATGGGGAAGCAGTGGCTGACTTTATTTTTCTGGGCTCCAAGATCACTGCAGATGGTGATTGCAGCCATGAAATTAAAAGACTCTTACTCTTTGGAAGGAAAGTTATGACCCACGTAGACAGCATATTAAAAAGCAGAGACATTACTGTGTCAACAAAGGTCAAGGCTATGGTTTTTCCAGTAGTCATGTATGGATGTGAGAGTTGGACTGTAAAGAAAGCTGAGTGCTGAAGAATTGATGCCTTTGAGCTGTGGTGTTGGAGAAGACTCTTGAGAGTCCCTTGGACTACAAGGAGATCCAACCAGTCCATCCTAAAGGAGATCAGTACTGAGTGTTCATTGGAAGGACTGATGTTGAATCTGAAACTCCAATACTTTGGCCACCTGATGCAAAGAGCTGACTCATTTGAAAAGACCCTGATGCTGGGAAAGAATGAGGACAGGAGGAGAAGGGGAGAGCAGAGGATGAGATGGTTGGATGGCATCACCAACTCAATGGACGTGGGTTTGGGTGAACTCCGGGCATTGGTGATGGACAGGGAGGCCCGGTGTGCTGCAGTTCATGGGGTCACAAAGAGTTGGACACGACTGAGCGACTAAACTGAACTGGATGACAAATGCTTGCCATATCAATCTTGTCATGGCCATCTGGCTTTTGTTGTAGGCTCAGAATTGCAAAAGGAAATTCTCAGAATTGCCAAGGAAGACACTTGGGCATTCTATACCGAAGAACCTACCCTCCTTTGAGCAATATAAAAAATATCCCAAGAACAAGCATTTAGTTTGTACCCTGTTTCTATGCTTTCTTTAGGTTCCCAATCCCTCTGCCTCCCTCATTGTTAAAAGGATTTGGAAATGGTCCTTGTATTTTTTTTCAAGAGATTTGTCCATTTTATCCATATCTAATTTGTGGGCATAAAGTTGCAATATATCCTTTTTATTCTTTTAATGTCTGTAAAATGTTCTGCTGTTGCCTCTTTGATTCCTGATACTCATAACTTGTTTCCTCTCTTTTTTTCTTGATAAGTCTCGCAAGAAGTATATTAGTTTTATTCATCTTTTTTAAAAATTTTCTCTTTTGTTTTTCTGTTTGAAATTTCATTACTTCCTGCTCTTGTTATTCCCCTTCTCCTGCTTGTTTTGGGTTTACTTTGCTTTTATTCTTTTAATTCCTTAAGATGGAAACTCCAATTATTGACTTGTAAGTTTTCTTATTTTCTAATAAGCATTTGATACTATGAATTTTCCTCTAAACACTGCTATAGATCAATTTCACAAATTCTGATTGTTGTATTTTCACTCACTTTAAAATGTTTTATGATTTGCCATGTGACTTCTCTTGGATACAGAGACTGTTCAGAAGTGTGTTATTTAATTTCACATACTTTGTTGGTGTCTTTTTGAGCTCTAAGGATGAAGTTCTGATAAATTGGCATCTCTTTGGTGAGAGGTATTAGGACTGATACCTGACAACATGGCACATTTCTCACAGTAAGGTGAAAAAAAAAAAACAGTCATTCTCTTGTTGTATAAACTTGAAAGGATATCTCCAGCTGTTTTGTTATGCTTGGTCATGTGTTTTAATATGATTTGAAAGCAAATTTTGGGACCCTTCTGAGTAATATATCTTATCTTTGTTCTTTTTAGTGCATTATCATTGGGCAGAACTGGATCCTGAAAAATCCATGAAAGATGCTAGGCACCTATACTACTTTAAAGACTTGGACCTGAATCCTGAAAAGGAAGATGGAAATAAGAAACTGGGAACCTACAAAAACACACACAAAAAAACCACCAAAGGAGCGTTACCATTTTTTGTTGCTGCTGTGGCTTAATAGAGGAGATGGGTGCTGCCAGGGTGGGGAAGGTGCCCCATGCACAGGGCAGCAAGGAACACACCCAAGGGTCCCCTCAGGAAGGCCGCATTGGTTCCTCTGATTCTCAGCTTGCCTCTTTTGGAACAGGCTGGCCCAACATCACTTGTCATCGAGTCCTCCTTTCACCCTGTGGTGTATTTCTGAGTGTCCATGATGGGTCCCAAATGCGGTCACACTGTCCATGTTTTTCCCAACACTGGCTAGGCCAGGGCTCATGTTAGGGTGTAAAGAGAACAGTTGTCCATGATAATACATTATGTGAGACCTTTGCATCTTACAAATTTCCTCTTTTTTTCTAAAAAGAAATAAACTCCAAAGCTCCACAAACCACTTTATTCTTAGCCAGATTCTGCTATGTTTCTTCTTAAGGATTGTGTCTATAGAAATATGACATGTCTGACCCTTCTCCATATACATGCACGTCTTTTCAGATAACCCTTTTGCAGGGGGCCTTCCCTCAGGGTCCACACAGGCTCCTGCTTCTGTGGTGGGAGCCTGTCTATGGTGATTGATAGTTTGTGCCATTTTCCTTGGACACTAGGTAGCAGCAGAGGGGAATGTGCCTGTGAAGGGAATCCTCTTCAGAAAGGCCAGGTGACTGACACCACATGCATGCAGCTCTGTATCTGGTTTGTCCGCCTCTGGGACATAGCACAGGGAAGCCCCACCACGTCAGACCACACAGATGACCTTTTCCCAGGAGCCGCATGGTTGTCTGGGTGTCCGAGTCCCCGTAGCAACGTGAAGGAAGAAGCATGTCTGGTAAAGGGTTTCTCAGTTAAGTTTGATCTAGTGGTACAACAATAGTGATCATTTTTAGACATTGTATGATGTCAATAATAATCATATATTACCATACATAATATACATTTATATAGCATATCTGTAATATACTAATGCTTATACAGTTATCCTCTCTTGAAATACTTCTTGCTTAAGTATAGAAGAGACATCCTTATTTGGCATTTTGGTGATGCTGAAATTTTTCTAAAAGCTCACGGCACCTGGTGTTCCCAGGCAATCTCCCATCTAAGTCCTAACCAAGCCCAACTCTGCTTAGCTTCTGAGATCAGATGAGAGGAGTCGCGTTTAGGATGATAAGGCCATAGCTGGGTAATGCTGACACTCTGTGACTTTATAATAATTTCTCAGCCCCTGTTCTCTGATCCAGTTGTCTGCTTCAAACAAGAATATAGCTAGAAAATATGAGAGGGAGAAGAGTTCAAATCATATCTCCTCTGTACATCCAAGTACTTGGAACACAGAGTTGGAACGGGGCTTGCTGAATTGCTTTATTCTGACCCAGTGCAGATTGTTCAGTATCCAGATGGTCCATTCGAATCTGCAGTGGTGTAAACCTCTTGGTTTGAAATCATGGTGACCCAGATGCAGTTTATGGTCGTTCCTCCAGCCCACAGACATTGAGGTCCAGGAAGCTGTACTGTTTCTCTTGTCTAAGTCAGCTTTTACAGAGTGAATCTCCAGTTTTGTAGATTCGGTTGTAGGGCAGTGGACTTGCTGAACAGATCTGTCAGGGGTTTCCTGCCATAGCATTTGATCACCAGCAGCTCATGCTGAGTGAAGAGCTGCAACCTGTCTGTACAGACAGAAGAGCCTGTGTGCCTGACATACGGACGGTGATGAAATATGAGGCTCATCACTCACAGCCCAGTTCCCGGATCCCAGCTCAGAGGAACTCAGACAGACCTGAGTGTGAGCAGTAGCATGTGGTCAACTCGATAAAGGGTCTGAAAACCATAAAGGGAGATGAGCTGAAGGGGCAAAAACCAACTCTGAATATCTGAAGGACGTGAAAGAGACGCTGGGTCAGAAACAAAAGTGGAGCAGTGAGTTTAAGTGTCATTAACACAGATGCTGCCTTGATGGATGCAACCACATCATGCAACAGGGGATGGCAATGTTGAGAGTGCTAGAGCAGAAGTTCTGAGCCTGCATGTGTAGGGGAAGAGCTTTGTTTATTTTCATCACAGTCCAGGACCAGAGTACGAGCTCCAGTCCCTTATGTAAGATGATGTGGGACAGTCGGTCCTCTACGCAGTGGTCATCCTCAGATATGGAGAGCCAACTGTGTTTTTAAACATCTCCCCTCCCTCACAGTGTGCAGGGAAGATGGTAGATGTCAGAAAATGTTGGATGCTTTTGTAGCATCGGGTGGAAGAATGCTTTTCCGTCATCTTGAAGGTCGCTTTCAACTCCAGGCAGCCCCAAAGGTGCGTGTACACACTTAACGGCCAGCTGCAGGGTCAGGTTGGACTGCAAGGTGAGGTTAAGAAGGAAACATGAAAGCTCAAGAAGAAACCCCACGACATCCTCCGCTGCCTCAGAGAGGCTGTTCATCCCTGCCTTCCCCAGGCTCCTACTCTCCTGCTGAAGGTCATTTCCAACTCTTACGGTGAGACAAGTGGCTACAATTAGCTTCTGGAGGCAGCTCTGCTTACAGAGTGTAAAACCCAGTCTTCATGTCCCTCCCAACCTGCCCGACTCCTTCTTGCCGCTTATTTATCAAACTTGATGTTTATTGTCCACTAAAGCATGGTTTGACTGAGGATGAGAGAGGATTGTACCATGTACGGCTTTCATGAGAGGTCTTGGCAGACTGTGGGCCTGGGACTTTAAACAGAGCGCTGCCTGGTGCCGCCGGGTGGCAGGGGCCGTTTAATCTTGCCTTCCGTGGTTTACTTTATAGGAGACAGACCTCTTCTGGCGACACAGAACACAGACCAAATACAGACACTTTCTGAGTGGAGGTGGGCGCCGAGCACCAGAGAGAGCAGAGAAGCCACGCCAAGGTCACGCAGCAGCTCACCCCAAGTTTGTTGAGATCAGGCCATCACTGCCCAGATGCCTTGGTCTCTCCCGTGGGCAGAGCTGCACTCGTTCTCAAGGGCACAACAGGCATCCCATGCATTGGAAGCTACTTTCCTGCAGTGGCCGCATCTCTTCTGTGCTTCGCACCAGCCTGCAGGCAACTAAAGCCCCACGTGTGTCCCGTGTGACCAGAGTCTGGCCAGTGGAAGGTACCCAGTGAAGAACTTAATTGTGTTTCTGTTGGGCACAGGCCTCTTGGGCTTCCGTGTCATCCTGGCTCTTCCTCCAGCTCTGTGTTAGCCTCAGATGAGTTTTTCTGTCTTTATCCAGGTCCTGGCTAAACATGCCGCACAGTGCAGAGTTGGCACCCGGTTAGGGATCTTCTTAACGGGTCAACAGATGCATCCGTCATGTTCTCACTCACCCCACTTTCCTTCTCCCTGAGTCACCACTCTTGCCAAAGTCAAGCAACCCCCTTTTCAGAGTAATTTGGTGATTAATCCCTTGATTCTGTCAAACAGTATTAGTGCAGCATCACTGAGTTACAGCATCACTGATTCAATGGACATGAACTTAGGCAAACTCCAGGAGATGGTGATGGACAGGGAGGCCTGGCATGCCACCATCCATGGAGTCGCAAAGCAACTGAACAACAACCACCATGTTACCTGTGAACCCATGCTGACTTCTGACTAGCGCTGTGCTGTTCCACAGGCCCCCAACCTAACTTCATCATCATCATTGGTTCTAGAATGTTTTCAGATGATACAGTGTTTATCTTTATTTATTTCACTTATAACCCCCTCAGGTTTCATCTGTGTTATTGCTAGTGACGGGATCTCCTCCTTTCTCTTGGCTGAATAATATTTCATTGTGTGTACTGACCTCATCTTCTTCATCCATTCATCCATTGACAGGCTCTTACACTGTTTCCATATCTTGGCTGTTGTGAATAAGGCTGCAGTGGATACAGGAGTGTGAGTTTATCTTCCAGATACTGGTTTTGTTTCCTTCAGATATATGCCCAAGAGTGGAATTGCTGGATCATGTGGTACCTCTATTTTTTTAGTTTTTTGAGGCACCCTTGGGCTGTTTTCCACAGTGGCTGTACCAATTTACGTTCCCATCAGTGATGTACTAGGGCTCCCATATCTTCGTACCTTCACAAACACTGGAAATCTTTCCTTTTTAAGAACAGCCATCCTAAAAGGTGTGAAGTGAAATCTCGTGGTTCTGATTTCCTTGAAGATTAGTGATATTGGGCACTTTTTCATGTACCTGTTGACCTTCTATATATCTTCCTCGGAAAAATTTGTCTATTCAGTTTCTTTGCCCATTTGTAAATCAGGTTCCTTATTTATTGTTTGCTATTGAGTTTGTATAGGTTCCTTACATATTTTAAATATTAATCCCTTACCAGGTCTATGGTTTGCAAGTATTTCCTTTTATTACATGGCTCTCCTTTTCATTCTGCAGATTGTTTCCTTTTCTCTGAGGAAGCTTTCTAGTGTTTTAGTTCCTCTTGTTTGTGTTTTTGTTGCCTGTACTTTTGCTGTCATCTCCAAGAAATCACTGCAAAGAACAATGCCATGGAGTTTCTTACCTATATTTTCTTCTAGGTATGTTATGATATCAGCTGTTGCATTTAACTCTTTAATCCATCTTGAGTTAATTTTTGTGAGTGGTGTAGAATAGGGGTCCGATGTCTCTTTCTGCATGTGTTTATCCAGTTTCCCCCACGCCGTTTGTTGAAGAGGCTGTCCTTCCCCCATTGCATATTCCTGGCTCCCATGTCAGATATTAGCGGAACATATTTTATAAGCACAGACAGAAATTAGGTTTATTTCTGGGCTCTCAGTTCTCTCCCATTGGTCTCTGTGTCTGTTTTTATGCCAGTATCATACCATTCTGATTACTTTATAATATAGTTTGAAATCAGGAAGAATGAAGCTTCCAGCTTTGTTCGTTCTGAAGATTGCTATGACTGTTTGGGGTCTTTTGTGGTTCCATATAAATTTTAGAATTGTTTTTCCTATTTCTGTGAAAAATGCCAATGGAATTTTGCATTTAATATATGGATGGTTTTGGGTAGTATGGACATTTTAAGAATATGAATTCTTTCAGTCCATGAACATGGGCTTTTCATCCAATTATTTGTGTCTTCCTTTATTTCTTCCATTATGTCTTATAGTTTTCAGTGTATAGGTCTTTTACCTACTTTTGTTAAATTTATTCCTAGGTATTTATTGTTTTGATGTCATTGTATATGGGGTTGTTTTCTTAATTTTTCTTTCTGATAGTTTAAGTGTATAGAAAGGCCACTGATTTTTGTATATAGATATATAGACTTTTTATTCTAAAACTTTACTGGATTTGTTTATTAGTTCTAACTTTTTTTTTGTGTGTAGTATTTAGGGTTTTCTGTATATAAGATCACATCATCTACTGAGGTGTTTTCCTCTAAAGTCTTGAAACCTTCAAAGTCATCCATAAGTGTTGGAATTAACTTCTTCCAAACTCCTGTTAATGTTGGTATTTTGTCCTCTTCCCCTGAGTCGTGAATTCCTTAATGGATCTTGAGTGGTGAATCCTTTCTAGAAGGTTTTCAATTGACTTTGTCCAGATCTATCAGAGACTCACTCTATGTGGCAGCTATGGCCTATGGAATGTATTTGTTAAAAAAAATAACACTTGAAAGTAGAAATGACACCTTGCTCCATGGGCTACAGGATGGATACGGTTGGTGTTCGCAGGCATGACTGCAACGTGCATCATGTCTGTCTCCATCAGAGCTCTTGGTGACCAGGTACATTGTGGATGAACAGTAATATTTTGAAAGGAATCTTTTTTTTCTGAGCAGTAGCTCTCAATAGTGAGCTTAAAACATTCAGTGAATTTCTCCTCTCTAGATATTAAAGTCCTGGATGGCATATTCTAACACAAGGTTGTT
This sequence comes from Odocoileus virginianus, assembly GCF_023699985.2. Lineage (NCBI taxonomy): Eukaryota > Metazoa > Chordata > Mammalia > Artiodactyla > Cervidae > Odocoileus > Odocoileus virginianus. The sequence continues at coordinate 35,554,021 of NC_069682.1, forward strand.
TCATCTCGTTGACAACCTACTGTTTAGTGTAGCCACCTTCATTCATTATCTCAGCCAAGTCTTCTGTGTGACTTGCTGCAGCTTCTGCATCAGCACTTGCTGCTCTGCTTTGTACTTCTCTCATGGAGACAGCTTCTTTCCTTAAATCTCATGAACCCATCTCTGCTAGCCTCACACATTTCTTCATTTCTTCTGCAGCTTCCTCACCTTTCATGGTCTTCCCAGAATGGAAGAGAGGCAAGGCCTGGCTCTAGAGGAGGCTTTGCCTTGAGGCAGTGTTCTGGCTGATTGGATCTTCTGTCCAGACCACATTGACTTTCCCCATTGGCACCAAGGCCGTTTCTTCTCATTTGTGGGCTCCCTGCTTCCTGGTAGCTCAGCTGGTAAAGAATCTGCCTGCATTGCCAGAGACCCTGATTCGATTCCTGGTTTGGGAAGATCCATTGGGGAAGGGATAGGCTACCCACTCCAGTATTCTTGGGCTTCCTGGTGGTTCAGATGGTAAAGAATCCACCTGCATTGCAGGAGACCTGGGTTCAATCCCTGGGTTGGGAAGATCCCCTGGAGAAGGGAAAGGCTACCCACTCCAGTATTCTAGCCTGGAGAATTCCATGGACTATATAGTCCATAGGGTTGCAAAGAGTTGGACATGACTGGGCGACTTTGACTTTTCACTTCACTTTAGCTGCTTTCTGGGACCTTTGGCAAATGCCCAGTTGGCCAGTAGCTTTGCCTCTGTCCTGTTCACTGCCTCCGTCTGCTGTCACTGCCAAACTGGTCCCACCTAGACGACCACTTCAACAGGCTGCCTGTTTCTCCGGCTCACCTCCTCCAGTGAGCTTGGGCTTCCTCACAGTGTGGCAGCCTCAGGGTTCCAGGAGGTTCCCGGGCCCCTTAAGGCCTAGATTCAGAAATCACACACCATCACACCCACCATATTCTAATGGTCAAAGTAAGTCAGGAGGCCAGCTCAGATCTAGGTGGTGTGGAGACATAGACTTCAAGGATGGAGACTTGATGGGAGGGGCAGCAATGTCCCATTGCAAAGGGGCACGTGTTCACTGGGGGCCATTATCACAGTGACCTGTCAAATCCCACGATTTGCCGAGTGAGGGTCAATAAGTACATGCCTCACCAGAAGAAAACTGGGACTCTTTCTCCTGCAGCACTTACACATGAACAATAAAAATAGACACTAGTTAACTTAAACCTAACAAACATTAGAAGGGCATTAGGAAGCTCACAGACTTGATGGAAGCATTTTTCATTGAGACCTCAAAAGTGATAGGAAAGGGCTTCCCTGGTGGTCTAGTGGTTGAGAGTCGGCCTGCCAATGCAGGGGTCATGGGTTCCATCCCAGGTCAGGAAGGATCCCACATGCTGCAGAGCAAGTAAGCCCTGTGCACCACAGGTACTGAGCCAGTGCCCTAGAGCCCATGAGCCAGAATTACTGAGCCCCCACGCTGCAGCTGCTGAAGCCCATGTGCCTACAGCCTGAGTTCTGCAATAGGAGAAGCTACTGCAATGAGAGCCCACACCACAGCGAAGAGTAGTCCCCTCTTTCCGCAACTGGAGGAAGCCCCGCACACAGCAACAGAGATCCAGCACAACCAAAAACAAAAGAAAAAAAAGTGACAGAGGGCAGCCCTGAGGATCCCTGAAGGAACCTTTGTAGGGAACGGCCTCTGGGATAACTTTGTCTGATTTGGGGATAGGGCGGGAAGTGAGTCTTTGTGTCATTGGGCTCACAATTCAGATTCCTTGAAGAGTGTGACATACCATAAGGAATATGGTCAGTAACACTGCAGTAACTTTGTGAGGGCAGGTGGTTCCTAGGCTTAACGTGGTGATCACTTCATGGTGTATGGATGTGTCAAGTCATAACGTAGGACATCTGAAACCAACTTTATATTGTATGTCAACTGTCTCATTAAAACAATTCCAATTCCTTGGGGAGCTGACTTGGATGTCTTCCCACTGCTCAGGTTGGTATGGGTGGGCAGGGCACTTTTACTGATGGGACTTCATGGAGTGGGGGTGGCGGGGTGTGCCTGATTAAAAGTGAGGTGCTGTGTGAACATCAGAGAGGTGCCTACTGACTTCTGATCAGCCCCCCACGGGAGCTTATGTGGACCCTTTGAGCCTGACAGTGACTTATGTCAAAACATCATCAATTTATTATTTTATCTCACTGCCTCTGCTTCCCCCCACCCCCACAGTGAAAACAATCATTAAAAAGCCCTTTTCCTCTTCTTCTTGCAAAATGAAACTTTAGTTTAACCTGTGTCTCACTGGACCTAACTTCATAAATGGAAGTGTTTCCAGAGGTCCTCTCACTCGCTCTGTTCTCAGCATCCTCTCTAAGAACATTTAGCCCCTGTCTTAACATCAGTCCTCATCTGCCCGCAGGTGACTCCTCTATTGGGCACTGACTGTTTCCAGCCTTCCTTGCCAATCTTCCACCCAGATCCCCTGGACTCAATCCACTCTCCCTCCCCAAATACACTGTAGCAAGTACCACCCTGAGATACACACACTCACCATCACTGTCAATCCCCTGGCTCATGTCTTGTGCTGTAGATTGCGGGAAGCTGAAAGGGCCTTTTCGCAGACTCCCATGCAGCTGGGGAGCCACACTTGGCTGAATTCCTCCAAGCAGATCCGTTCACGCGAGACAAAAGACAGCACATGGATGCTGCTTCTGGGGCCGCATGGGATCTTCCACTCTCCAGACCTCCAAAATCACAGACTGTGTATGGTGACAGCAGTAGGGTTTCTGCTGGAACATTCCTGTGGGGAGGTGGGACATGTCTCCCGGCTACATCACTCCTGGCCATGTAAGCACCTGAGTTTCTTGCCCCCTTAGATGTTTTGTGAGACAGCTAATAGAATAAACCTTGTCTGCTTAAACTTGTTGCAGTGGATTCTCTTGTCTGCAAGTAAGAACCCTGCATGATATAAATGCTCACTAGCTCCCCCAGTAGTTGTGAAATTCACTCAGTTGTGTCTGACTCTGCAACCCCATGAACTTTATAGTCCATGGAATTCTCCAGGCTAGAATACTGGAGTGGGTAGCCTTTCCCTTCTCCAGCAGACCTTCCTGACCCAGGAATCGAACCAGGGTCACCTGCATTGCAGGTGCATTCTTTACCAACTGAGCTATGAGGGCCCCAGTGCTGCAGTGTAAATGTTGAACAATAGACTCTTTGTCCCCAACAGCAGCAAAAAAGCTTGATATTTCGTACTTCCACCAGCAGTGTATGAGAATTCCAACTGCTTTGTCTTCCTACTGATACCTAGTTTTGTCAGCACTTTATTGAGGTTGGTAAGAGAAGGGATATAATTTTCAGACAATCCAATATCATAGCATGACTTTGGGTGGGGACAGGATATTAACACATACACGTTTTTATAAACCTTGGCAGTGCAGTCCCCCCCCCCTTTTTTTCCATTTATTTTTATTAGTTGGAGGCTAATTACAACATTGCAGTAGTTTTTGTCATATTGAAATGAATTAGCCATGAATTTACATGTATTCCCCATCCCGGTCAACTTTTTAAAAAGTTGTTTCTTAGGTCTTTGGAGTCCAACTCCTTATTTAAAAAATTTTTTTTATTGGAGTATAGTTGATTTACAGTTTTGTATTAGTTTCAGGTGTGGAGGAGGACGTGGCAACCCACTCCAGTATTTTTGCCTAGAGAATTCTATGGACAGAGGAGCCTGGCAGGCTGCAGTCCATGGGGTCGCAAAGAGTTGGTCGGACACGACTGAGCAAATTTTACTTCACTCACTTCACTTCAGGTGTATAGCACAGTGAATCAGTTAGACATATATCCACTCTTTTTTTAGTCTTTTCCCATATAGACCACTGCATAGTATTGAGTAGATTTCCCTGTGCTATGTGGTAGGTCCTTATTAATTACCTATTTTATATATAGTAGCTTACATATGTCAACCCCAATCTCCAAATTTATCTCTCCCTATCTCCTCATTTTTTGAACCTGTTTGGTCACAGATTAAGAATTTAGGGAAATCTTCAAGGTATTGTTTGATTTGAGCTAGAAAAACCTCTCCAAATTTGGGCATAGCTCTCTGGTTGTTCCTGTCTTCTCTTTGAAGAGGAAGAGCCATCTCATCACCCATCCAGGATGTTTTCTTCATGTCCCCAATCATCCTATGAATGTGGGAGGAGACTTCGAATTGAGGGGCTCAGGAATGGCAGGTCAAGCATGACCGATGTGTAATTCAGTTGTCATTTCCATGTTGAATCAGGAAGCACTTTCAGAAACAAGAGGCATATGGTCAGCAGCCAATTAACAGCCTTGGTGGAATTCTGATCAGTTCAGGAAATGGTGCTAATATTGAAACCATGGCCAGCTCCGTCTGTCAATGAGCTGTGCTATTCTCTCCACCCCACTCCAGTGTTCTTCCTGACTCCCTGAGTCTTGAGACAGAGGAGTCACAGCTGCTGAGGCTGGAATCTGACTTCAGTACTGGCTTCAGTTTTTCATCCACAGGGACTTTTCTTATTTCACCATCCATGGCCACATTCCCAGCACATGATACCAAATGCTCAGAGAAATCCTTGGTTTTTGATGTCAGCGTTTTTAATAAGGAGACTCGGGCCCAATGTTGTGCTGTTGGCTGGTGTGTGTGTGTGGATGGGTGTCGTATGGTGGGGACAGGGGAGATTGAAGGCAGGGTGGGTGGTGAAGGAGGTAAAGGGGTGGTGAATCACTCATTCCAGAGAACCAATTAAATTACCTCTGGGTAGTCCATCATATCCAGCGTTTCCTGTTTCCTTTTCTCCCCTCCTTAGTGCTGATGACCAGACCCTTTGGGATCCGGTGACCGGAGCAGACAGGCAGGCACCTGCTGGTTCGCTCAGGTCCAAGCAGCTCATGCTCTGCCTCTTTAGTCGTCGACATAGGAATTGCATTCATTACCTTGTGCCCCACATTTGAAGCTTCCAGAAATAGGAATTTTACCATCAAACCTCAGTGGAGGGAGTCCGTTCTAATAGTAAGGAGAAAACAAAAACAGCACATAATGGGGCCTAAAAAGTGTGTCCTTGTAAAATGTCAAACCCAGCATGTCATCTGGGCTTAATTTACTTTCATCTGGGGATCGGGATTGGGAATACATGTAAATCCATGGCTGATTCATGTCAATGTATGACAAAAACCACTACAATATAAAAAAAAAAAACAAAAAAAAACTTACTTTCATCTGGTTTTATCTAACTTGCCCAACTACAGATATGACTGTACTCTCTCCTGGATTCCATGGCAGCTGTTTTGTCCTGTGTTTTCTCATTTGTGTCTGTGATTCTAATGTGGCAGATTCAATTCCCCTTGATTCTCCTCCCCATTCAACAGTTGACTCAGTATATCAGTTAGCTTTTGCTATGTAACAGGCCATCTAAAAACTGTGTGGCTTAGAATATTAGAGCAGTTTTAGGTCTGTATTCTCCTAGCCTTACACATGCATAGCCTCCAGTACCATCAATGTACTCCATCAAAGTGGGACATTTGTTAAAATCAGTGAACCTATATTGAGGCATCATTGTCATCCAAAAGCTATAGTTTATATAAGGACTCACTCTTGGTGTTGTACATCCAGTGGGTTTTGACAAGTGATGACCTGTAAGAATTCCATGGACAGAGGAGCCTGGTGGGCTACAGTTCATGGAATCACAAGAGTTGGACACGACTGAGCAGCTAAACCATTACCATCATCCATCAATATGGGGCTTCCTTGGTAGTTCAGATGGTAAAGAAGCTGCCTGCAATACAGGGGACCCAGGTTCAATCCTTGGGTCAGGAAGACCCCCTGGAGAAGGGAATGGCTACCCACGCCAGTATTCTTGCCTAGAGAATTCTGTAGACAGAGGAGCCTGCTGGGCTACAGTCCATGGAATCACAAAGAGTCAAACACGACTGAGTGACTAACACTACACTACTACTACAACTATCCACTGATATAGTATCATACAGAACAGTCATACTACCCTAAAAATCCTCTGTGCTCCACCTGTTCATTCCTCCCTAGCCCCAAACCCCTGACATCCACTGATCTTTTTCTCTGTGTCCGTCGTTTTGCCTTTCCTAGAATGTCATATAGTTGGACTCATACAGTATGTAGCCTTTTCAGATTGGCTTTTTAGTAACATGCTTTGAAGTTTCCCCGTGTCTTTTCATGGCTTGATAGTTCATTTGTTTTTAGTGCTTAATAGTATTCCATTGTGTGAGTGTACCATAGTTCATTTTTAACCCACTGAGGTACATCTTGGTTGCTACAAGTTTGCATGACAATCATGCATAACACTACTATCAATATCCTTGTGTGGGTTTTTGTGTGGATATAGTTTTCAGTTCATTTGAGTAAATACTAAGGAGCACAAAATAAGCTGGATCCTATGGTAAGTGTGTGTTTAGTTTTGTAAGAAACTGCCAAACTGTCTTCCAAAGTGGCTGCACCATTTTGCATCCCCCCAGCAGGGGATGAGTATGCCTGTTGCTCCACGTCCCCTCCAGCATTAGGTGTTGTCAGTGCTGTGGATTTTGGCTGTTCTAATCTGTTGTATACTGGTAACACTTTTCATTTCTCAAGATTCTCTGGATTGTTTAGGTGGTTCTTTTCACATGGGCTTCTTGGCTGGGGTTTGGTGATCTAGGCATCTCACTTCTATTTCTGGGGCCTTGGTCCATGTGGCCTCTCATCCTCCAGCAGTCTTCTTCAGACAGTGGTGGAATATGTCCAATAATCAGAGGGCATGGCTAATGGTGCAGCACTTTTTAAGCTCCTGCTTGTCTTAAGTTGCTGCATCCCACTGTCTAAAGCAAGTCACTTGGCCAGACCCAGACCAAAGGGATGGAGAGATGGACTTCACTTCTTGATGGAAGGAGCTGAAAAATATTGTGACCCCCCCATTGCTTCCATCTGTGGCAACCAGTGACTGGGACATCTAACTCAGCAACGGGATAACCTCTGATACTACATTCAAAACCTCTAAATCTCCAATTTAGGAGTCACCCACAAAAGCGATTTCTTGTTAATGCAGGGAAATCTTACAGGAAGGAGATTAGATAATCGCATTCTTCTTTTCTAATTACCCAGTTGGTTTTGTTCCAAAGGGGCATCACCGTCTCCTTGGATCCATTAGGAACTCACAGGCTGTGGTCTTAATGCTTCATAAAATAAGAGCAATACATTTATTCTTGTCTTCACCTTCTTAACTGCTGAGGAAGATGTTGTTGATGTTTAAGGGGTGATCATTAATCATGTGTCTTCCTCTTCCATCTTTGGAATCAGTTGAGAAATAGATGTAAGCGATGGGAATTGGAGGTCACAGTAGCACCTCTGTTGCTGGCAGCCCTGGACCAGAGAACATGGTTTATGCTACAGTCAGCCAGGGTTCCCTGCTTCTTCCCCCTGGACTTGAGGTGCCCATGAGCAGTGGTACTTGGGTCTGCAGAGCAGGTCCACTGGCTTGGCCAGATGAAAGGAGAATCATTGCCTCTCACGTTTCAGGTCATGGCAGTCAAGACAAGGGAATCGAAGCAGGGCCTGGGAGCCTGGGGAGGAGGGGTCACCCAGGCTCTGTGTGGCTGTGATTCCAGCTTCCCCTTCAACACCAGTCAGCCATGGCTTTCCCCTGGGGAGGGAGGGAGGGAGGGAGTGGAAGATTGGGTGGACGCTTTCCTCCAATGCTTTCTGTTCTGATTTGTGGGCACTTTTTCTGTGTGAATATGTATTTAAAACCTTTCATTGAAGTGTAATATACCTCTAGAGAAGAGCACACATCATAAATGTATGGTTCAATACATTTTCCCAAATTAAAAATGCTCAGATCAAGAAGTGGAAAATTACCAGCTCTCTAGAAGCTGTATGAACTCCTTTTGGTAGGGGGAGGGTGAGGGTCTGGCTTCTTTTGTTCAAAACGATGACTGTGAGTTTCACTATGTTGTGTATAGATGTAGAGTGTTAATTCTCATTGCTGTTTAGTTTCCTGTAATTTATCCTTTCTACTGTTGATGGGCATATGGGTGGTTACCACATTTGGCTGATTAAAGTCATTCTAATATGTGTCTTTTAAGAAAAAATGTAGATATTTCTGTTTGGTATATCCCTGGAAATATTGTCTGGGGTCCAGCAATTCCACTTGTACAGATATATACAAAAAAACAAAAACAACCTACCCATTTTAGATACTGAAACCTATTTCTCAGAGTGGAACTCTTTGGCATTCTTGTTGGCAGCATTATGAGAGTTCCAGCTGCCCTTGTCCTTCCTCCTAATACTTTGGAAAAGGCCAGTGTTCCTGTTCTATAGATGAGGGTAAAATACCCAGAGAGGGAGGAAATGAGTTCCCCTATAATTGAAAACAGAAAAAAAGTTTTAAATAATTTAAAAAAATTTAAAAGTGCACGAGCCCTTCTTGATTTTTGAATGCATTTCAAAATAAGTTGCAGACCATGAACAGATGGGATCTTTTCAGGGGCAACACCACCCTGCAAGCAGGAGAGCGATTTATGACCTAACTTTAGAAACTGGAGATACTCTCAGTCTCACCCATCTGGGTGGAGGAAGGGTTTTTGTGGACAGAAAGTTCCTGCACAGAAATTGTGATAAAATACCCACTAGTGGCTGTAGCGATGGAGTGGGAGTGTTTAATCTTTCAGCCATGCCAACAACATGCTCCTCCTTTTGAAAATAGGGCGCAGAGTGTTAGTGAGTGAAGAAGACTGACCGGCCATCATGCAGTTTGACTCATCTGCCTTGCAGCAGAGACAAGAGAAGGGAGTTTCTTGGCTCCATTGATTCTGTCTCTCATCTGACTTCTCAGGGGAAGGACCACATGCTCTAATGAGGGGTTCCAGACACTGGAGATACCTGAAGATCGGGAGAAAACATGCTGACAGCTCTCTCCTTCGAGAAGTCTGCCTCCCTTCCTCACTCCTTGGGGGGCACTTTATATGCATTGTGTGGCAGCCTGGTTTATCATCTCTTTTTGCAACCGGTAGAAAAGTGAGGCAGGGAGGCTCAAAAGACTCACTGGGGGCTACCAGGGAGCCAGATGTTCAGCTGGAAATAGAAACCAAGAGCTCCGGGAAATCCGGAGAGCCTGAGTGGGCCCTTTAATCTTTGGACCCTTCTGTGTCTTTTCAGACAATAAGCCTTTCCTTGAAAGAGTTTTTTTCGCCCCCCTAAGGACAGGGCTGCCGGCTCTCCTCCAGGATGTTGTAAAAAGGTGACATTTAACAGTGGAAATTGAAACCCTAATTGACTTCTCCTGCGGCAGAAAAAGAAGTGCCCTGTGTTCTATCTCTTGGCCCGATGTTTGTAATTGTCCCCTCGGGGTTCTACCTTGAGGGGAGCTGAAGAGGCAAAATACAACAGTTCACTGGAATTGGTGGTTACACACTTGAGATTTGTTTCTCCTGTGCAGTGGAAGCTCTGGAGGGGGCCATTCAAGCAGACAGAGGCTCCACGTCACTCGACCCCCAATTGAAGCTGCCCCTGAATCTCTTGCAGTGATAAATAAAGAGGTGAGTTCTTCATTTCCAGAGCTGGGTGAATGAGGGGCTGTGATTATTTGGCTTAGCCGTGTTACTTCCTTTGGCTAGTGGAATTTTAACAGAAACATGAGCAAAGTCTTGGCACGTACTTGTGCAGGAGGTCTTGCCTTCTTGTATTGTGGTCTTCATGGTGAGAAGAACCTGCCCCTGGGAGCCTGCTGATCAAGCAGAATGAGAGACACAGGGCCTGGAGCCTAGGCCAGTGGACCCCCACCAGACTGGCCAATCCCTAACCTCTCTGAAGCCCTGTAAGCAAGAAATAATTGCTTATTATTGTGAGCCTCTGAGATGTGATGGTTTGTTATGCAGTACTTTATGTATTAGATGATTGATAACAAGGCTGCCGAATAGAGAAGTAGAGAGAGATCCTTCATGTGCTATGGACAAAATTTGTGTGTATTTAACTTGGAATCATCACATAACCAGCACTTAGTAACTGAGAGGAACCAAGTTCAACAGGGTGATTGTTTTTCATATATTTAAAAAGAATGGTGTGAACCATACTGTGTATTCTGAATGTCTGGCCTGCCTTCTAAAGGACTGTAACTTTTATGAATCCTTTTCTAATAGCCTTTCCCCATCTTTTCACCAGTCAGTTTGTTGACATCTACCTATAATTCAGTACTAGGCTGATTCATGGACACTCATATACCCCCCACCTAGATTCTACCATATTCTGCTGTATTTGTTTTGTTACATGTCTATGTATCCATCCATCAATCCATCTTATCTTTTATTGCATTTCAAAACAAGTTGCAAGCATGAGTGACACATCACTCTGTGTAGAATTTTGACAGATGTATATACCTATCACCCCTGAGTTTCTTCATGCCACTTCCCAGTTAATCTCACCCTCACACCCCAGGGTAAAGATTCTTTTGATTTTTTTTCCATTATAGATTAGTTTTGCCAGTTTTAGAACTTCATGTTTGTTGTTGTTCAGTCACTAAGTCCTGTCTGACTCTTGGCGACCCCGTGGACCGCAGCACGCCAGGCTTCTCTGTCCTTCACTACCTCCCAGAGTTGTCTCAAACTCATGTCCATTGAGTCGGTGATTCTCTCTAATCATCTCGTCCTTTGCCACCCCCTTCTCCTAAGGGGAATCATATATTATGCAGCCTTTTGGCATAGCATTTTTTATATTCATTCCTGTTATGTCTATCAGTAAAGGTCCTCATTTTTAAATGGATAATTACAAGATCTTTACAGACTCTCTTAACCATCAGCTTTCGGGCTTCTGTGATGTGTCCCCAGTTACAGTGACCACAGTTAAATAACACACTGTACCAAAAACATCCTTCTGAGATAGGCACAGTTCCTGCTTGTCTGGAACTTTGTTCTTTGGTTTGCACCCCCGGCCCTCTCCTGGTTCAGGGTTGATGAATCTTTCAAAACAGCCAGGGGAACTTACCAGGATTTGTTCCATAGGGACAGTGCTCTTGATGTACTGAGTTCAGTAAGACCTAGGGGCTGACCCAGCTCTTGCAACTGACTGCATCAGACTTTTCTCCAGGGGGGTTGTCAGGGTTTCCAAACCGTGTGTCAGAGGAAGTGGCTGGGGACATGGCGAGTTGTCCTTCTTACTTTGCTTTGCTTTGCTCTGCTCTGACGGGGTGACCAGAGTCCGCATCAGTGAGTGGGAAAGAAGGAAAGAAACTGAGAATAAAATGACACTTCCTCCACCGTAGCTAGATGACAGTGCTCAGCCTATTGGGCCACTTTATCCTTAGAGTTAGTTTGAGGTTTTTTGTTTTTTTCAAACTTTAAACTTTTTATTTTGTATTGGGGTATAGCCAAATAACAATGTTGTGATAGTTTCAGGTAAACAGTGAAGGAACTCAGCCATCCATGTACAGGTATCTGTTCTCCCCCAAACCCCCACTCCCATCCAGCCTGGCATATAACATTGAGCAGAGTTCCCTGTGTTATACAACAGGTCCTTGTTGGTTATCCATTGTAAATATAGCAGTGTGTACATGAATTTTGTTTATAGAAGTCAAAGCACTCGATGTGGCTCCAGCTTTGCTCTCAAACAACTTAGTGGAGCTAGAACTATGTTTTCCAGAATTCCCATCCCCGCAGACTTTCAGGGTGAGCACGGGGTGCTGACCTCCCCTGAGTCTTGGGAGGCAGAAATGACACAGCACGGAGTCTTTTCTACTGGAGGAAAATGTGGGTGCGGCTACCCAGGTGCTATAGACCTGTAGGGAGCATGTGGGGTCTGCTGGCTCACCTGGTTGGTCATTTCACGGGCTTCCATGTCTGCCCACTGCTTCCCTGACCTCTGGGCTGGGCTGCCGCTCAGCTACCCTCAGGCCCTGCCCAGACGCAAACAGTGGCTGCAGGGGAACTATGCAGCCAGCTTCTTTCCCGACATGAGGAAGGTCGCATCCCTCTGACAGGTCCCTGGCCTGTGTCGTTCTTACCCCTGCCTCTCAGGGGACTCCCGAGGGGACACCTACCTCAGGGGATGAGTGCCATTCACTCTTAGTTCCTCCTTCTGTTTCTCTAGCACCTCTGTTGGGTTCCACGTTCCTCCAGGCAGCCCCGAAGTTAGGGAAAGGTGGCTGAGTCTGGCCTCAAAGGTGACTCTGTGAACCTCTGGACTGAAAAAGAAAAACACAACCTAAAAATTGAGAACCATAAGCTGGGAAGACAGCCTCTCAGATGGCCCTGAGGGACAGCTTTGAAGAGGAGCCAGGTCGTATAGGAGCTCTGTGTGTGCTCAGGCATGTTCGACTCTGCAGCCCACCTACAGCCCGCCAGGTCCTCTGTCCATAGGATTCTCCAGGCAAGAATACTGGGGTGCATAGCCACTCCCTTCTCCAGGGAATCTTCCTGACCCAGAGATCGAACCCAGGTCTCCTGCATTGCAGGCAGATTCTTTACCGTCTGAGCTAGCAGGGAAGTCCAAAAAAGTTAGCTGCGCAGTCGTGTCCGACTCTTTGTGACCCCATGGACTGGGGCCCACCAGGCTCCTCTGTCCATGGAATTCTTCAGGCAAGAATACTGGAGTGGGTAGTCATTCTCTTCTCCAGGGGAATCTTCCCAACATAGGGATAGAACCTGGGTCTCCTGCATTGCTGGCATATTCTTTACTGGCTAAACCACCACGAAAGAAACAAAAACAAAACCCTGTAGTGGAACATCAGAATGTTACTGTTCATTAAGAAAACATGACACTGCAAGTTAATGACTTTAGCTGCTTTTCTGTGTTTGGGAAGATGGGAGATTCTGGGCTCACTGAAATCACTGCTTTGGTCTGCACCCCAGCTATCTAGGGCCAGTATCCTGCTTTTCTCCATCCTGAATCCCCTCAGAGCACACACTAAGGGGTGGCTGAGGACTTGATGGCCACAATACCTTTGGTTTACTGATCTGGCAGGTGACATTTTTCAGCCACAGACAGAAGCTGATCCTGCCAAGGATGATGAGCATAGTCCTGGCCGTGAGACAGGCATGAAGTTGCTGAAAGACTTGGGGAGAATAGGCCCTTCTGGTAAAGAGTACATGTAGGAGAAGGTGGCTCATTTTGTTGTTCTACTGAATGATGCCCCAAAGTGTTGCCTCCACAAGGGTCACTGACCTTAGAAGAACATCTAGCAGGATAATGGAAGGAGGGACCTTGGGTGCTTGAAGACTCACTGAGCTGCTCAAGGAACCAACCCTGGAGTGGCCAGCTCCTCCTGCTTGTCTGGGACTTGCTGGCTTTAGCACTGAATGTCATATCTCCTGGGAAACCCCTTGGTCATGGAAAACCCCAGTCCAGAGCTGTGCCCCGTGGTTGGTCCCTCTAGCCCCACCTCAGGACTTTTAATGGGAGATCACAGTTCTTTTCACAGGAAGGGAGACTGTGAAGTTGAAGGGTTGAAGCCTGTAGAGTTGTGGCTGTTCTTGGCGCTCATAGCTGAGAACATCCTGAATGATATGAGGCAGTAAAAGAACTCGGCTTTTGTTTGTGAAAGTGAAGTGAAAAGTGAAATTGAAAGTCACTCACTTGTGTCTGACTCTTTGTGACCCTGTGGACTATTCAGTCCATGGAATTCTCCAGGCCAGAATACTGGAGTGGGTAGCCTTTCCCTTCTCCAGGGGATCTTCCCAATCCAGGGATCGAACCCAGGTCTCTCACATTGCAGGTGGATTCTTTACCAGCTGAGCCTTGGTCTGTGACAGTGGTCATAAAGAGGTATTCTGAAAAACATTTTGAATAATGTCAGGAACATCAGAAAAATGCATCACTTTTCTTAGAAACTTTATCTGTTGTTTTATTCACAATCAGTTTTATTAATTTTGGGCAGGCATATCTTACACATTTTATCTAAATTAAAAAGTTACCACTTGGTCATGCATATAACGTATGGAAAGATAAGTACAACTGTTTTACTTTAACTATTTGCCTGTCTTCGGCCCTGTCTTCAGCTGGAATAGGAATGCTCTTACACTGGCCAGTGATGCCTTTTGGGAGGGATGATCTCTGTTCTATGTATATATAATCTAAGTTACTGGGACTTTACAAATATATTTGTACATGAGTTTGGTATAGTGCAGTAACTCTTTTTCCAGTGAGAAAGGCTTTCAGGGCTTGGTACTGTCTTCCTGTGGGCATGGTGGATTAATGTTATCGATCTTCGCCCTTTTCTGGGCATTAACCAAACTCATGAGAGCTTCCCCTTTATGACCTCATCTAGTCCTGATCACCTCTCGCTTCCTAAGCCATCACATGGTGGAGTTAGTGTTTCAGCATGTGAATTTGGAGATTATACAGACTTCTTTATCCATTCATCTATCAGTGGGTGTTCAGGTTACTTCCATGTCTTCATACGACCAAGGATTGAACCCTGGTCTCCTGCATTGCAGGGAGATTCTTTACCATTGAAGCCAGCAGGGAAGCATGGAACCCCACTCCAGTCTTCTTGCCTGGAGAATCCCATGGACAGAGGAGCCTGGCCAGTTACAGTCCATGGGGTCGCACAAAGTCGGACACCACAGAAGCAACTTAACACGTCTTGGCTATTGTAAACAGTGCTGCAGTGAACATTGGGTGAATATATCTTTTCAATTAGAGGTTTCGTCTTTTCTGGATATATGCCGAAGAGTGAGATTGCTGGATTATATGGTAGATCTATTTTTAGTTTTTTAGGGAAACTATACTGTTTTCCACAGTGGCCGCATCAGTTTACATTCCCACCAACAGTCTAGGAGGCTTCTTTCCCTGCACACCTTTGCCAGTACTTATTATTGCTGTTGTTTAGTCCCTAAGTTGTGTCCGACTCTTTTGTGACCCCATGGACTGTGGCCCACCAGGCTCCTCTGTCCATGGAATTTCCCAGGCAAGAAGACTGGAGTGGGTTGTCACTTCCTTCTTCTGTCACTTCTGTTTAAACCTGGCTGCCCTACAGCTCACTGGGTGGCTTTGGAAAGTCATTTCACTTCTGCTTGCCTCGGCTTCCTCATCTGTAAAATGAGGATCATACCAGTACCCACCTCAGACAGTTACATGGAGAGTTAAGTGTGTTGATAAAATACATGTGCAGTGCCTACAGCAGTGTTGTGGCTCGGAGTGAGGGCTGTGATAGTGTCTGCAGTTATCCTGTGAGACCAGCAGTGTCTTCTGACCTCAGGGATATTTGTTTCTTTCCTTTTTCCCCTCTCACTCTGCTTCTGGAAGCTTCTAGCGCAGGTCCTGGTGCTGAGCCCTCCTCCACCAGCTGTTTTATTCTAACAGTTTTTCCCACTCCCCAGTAGGCAGGTGAAGCACCAGGATCTGGACCTTAAGGATCTCTACTTTTGAAAGAATCAGAATGAGTGCTCTCTCAGTTAGGGCTGTTGAAAAGTTAGGGCTGTTGAAAAGACAGGGCTCATGTCACCGGAGAACCTCCTGTGGGCCCGTTTCCTTTATTGCCAGCCTGGGGTCCAGACCTTTCTAGGCTGGGCTTGTGGGACCTTGTGGTTTAGGGGAGTGGTGGTGTGGGTCTGTGTCACAATGACCTGGCCGAGCCCTAACCCCGTGTCACATGTTTAGCACCCGTTCAGCCAATGAGACTGTGGCACATACATGCAGCCTGAGTCCCCACTTGGCCTTGCCTTTGATGTCACAATCTGACCTTGTGCATATTAACCTGGCCACAGCTGCTCACACACCAGTCGGCAAGGTCAGGAGGACCAGTGCAGTAGGATGTGGAAGAGAATTGACCATCAGCTCAAGATCAAGGCAGGGGACGGGCCTCAAGCAGGCCAGTTCAAGGAACTGGGTCCTGGTCGGGAACCCGCCATGCCACACCCTCTCTCGCCGTCAGAATTCCACACCGTCCCAGTGTTTGAGGACATCAGCCAGCACATCAAAGAAGTGGGGGACCAGCTGGTGAAGAAAGTCAATGCCATCTTCCAGCTGGACATCACCAAAGATGGGAAGACTGCCCACCAGTGGACCATTGATCTGAAGAACGGCTCTGGGGACACGTATCTAGGACCTGCCAGGCTCCCAGCGGACACCGTCTTCACAATCCCCGAGCCTGTCTTCATGGAGTTGATTTTGGGCAAAATGAACCCTCAGAAGGCTTTCCTTGCCGGCAAGTTCAAAGTGAGCGGCAAAGTTCTGCTTGGCCAGAAGCTGGAGAGAGTTTTCAAGGACTGGGCTAAGTGGTAAGCCTGCCGAAATACCAGGAAAATGAGCAGACCTTCTCTCCGATTATAATGTCAAGCAGCAATGATGCTTAAGCTGAAGATTAAAACAAAAAGTATTCAATATTTTTACTCAAATTCTTCCTATTCAAGTTTGATTAATGTCCCTGCTGATGTGTTAATTTGGAGCGAGGGTTCTAGAGCAGTAAAGAGAGTTGCAGTGTATCACCTAAAATCTTTGTCTTTTTCTTTCCTTAGATTTATTTATGTCATAATTTGCTAGGGTGAAAGCCCCAGGTAGACACACAGGTGGTTTTGACAGCTGGGTTTAAATGCTTCAGTGATTGAGTTCCTAGAACTTTCGTTTTGTTTGGAGTCTGGTCTTTGGGAAAGAAGGGATGACCATCACTTTGCATTTCTGCATTCCAGTTGGTAGCCTGGCTCTTTGAGGAGACTTTAACACAGGGTTGCAGTGTTCTAAAAGGGTGAGCTCCCGGTGGCTCAGATGGTAAAGAATCTGCCTGCAGTGCAGGAGTCCCAAGTTTGATCCCTGGGTTGGGAAGACCCTTTGGGGAAGGGAATGGCTACCCACTCTAGTATTCTTGCCTGGAGAATCCCATGGACAGAGAAGCCTGGTGGGCTACAGTCCGTGGGGCAGTAGAGTCAGGTATGACTCACACTTTCACTTTCTTTCCACAGCTGTGGGGATGGAATGAGGCCACGGAGGGGGTGTGCCCCTGATGTAACATGACTTCTGATGGATTTAATTCCAGTAGAGTCGAAGGGCTTAAAAGACGTTCTAGGCTGCTGGTTCTTAAATTGGAATATGCATCCGATTACTGGGAAGCCCACATGGCTGGGTTCCACTCAGAGTTTTGACTCTGTAGGTCTGGACGGGGGAGATGTGTATTTCTAGGCCAGCTCCCAGGTGACGCTGGTGGGACCGCCCTTGCAGAACCCCTGCTGTGGTCCACACACAGCTCTCAGTGTTGATCACAACTGATCTGCTCTAGACCCGTGAGATGCTCCAGCATGTCGAGGGTCTCCTGCAGACAGATCACACAGCCCTCTCGTGGGCCATTTCTGGCGTCAGGAGCTCGTGCGCTGAGCATTTCACAAAATCAGAGGTGATGCCGGGAGATATTCCCTTCTGGGAACCCCCTCCACACATGGAGCGAAGCAGCTGCAGCCTGATGAGGCCTCCCTGTGGGTGAGTGGGTGGGTCATTAGTTCCTCGTGACCAGTGTGCACCTTATCTTGTAGGTTAAATACACACAGTGTGGACCCTCCAAAAGCCACCCAGGCGCTTCGTGGAACTGGCCATCCTTAAATACATGCCTGCCAAACAATCTAGCTAGTCTTTCCCTAGGTATTTTCCCAAGAGAAAAGCGTACACACAAGTATAAAAATATGTACGTGGATGTTCATGGCAGCGTATTTGTGATTGTTGCAGACTATAGATAAACTGAATGTCCATCACCAATTGACAGATTGCAGGATGTTCTACCCTGGGATACTACTCAGCAATAAATGGAGTTGGATTTTCAGTGTGGGCACAATCACATGATGAATGTTAGAACTGTGCAGAGTGAGCAAGGCCAGATAAAACCAAGTGTGTACCTGTGGTCTACTCATGTAACATAGTAGAAATGTAAACTGTAGTGGCAGAAAGGTCAGTGGTTGCCAGGAGACAGGGATGGGTGGGAGTGGGTAGGAAACCTGGGGTGGTGGATACATTGATTGTCCTGAGGGTGGTGATGGTTTCACAGGCATTATATATTTTTCATACATCAGATTGTGTACTTACATACATAGGCAGTTTACTGTGTGTCAGTATAAACTCAATGGACTGTAGCCTGCCAGGCTCCTCCATCCATGGGATTCTCCAGGCAAGAATACTGGAGTGGGTTGCCATTTCCTTCTCCAGGAGATCTTCCTCACCCAGGGTTTGAACCTGGGTCTCCTGCACTACAGGCAGACTCTTTACCATCTGAGCCACCAGGGAAGCCCTATAAACTCAGTAGCACTGTCTTAAAAGCCTGCTGCCCTCCATTCAAAAGGGATGGGATGGGGAGGGAGGTGGGAGGGGTTTTCAGGATGGGGAACACATGTACACCTGTATCGGATTCATGTCAATGTATGGCAAAACCAATACAATATTGTAAAGTAATTAGCCTCCAAAAATAAATAAATAAATAAATAAGAAAAAAAAATAATTTTTTTTTTTAAATTGAAGGATAATTGCTTCACACAAAATGAAGTTTTTATAAAGAGAATTTAAGACTCAAGCCTCACCTGGGCACGAGTCATCCTCCGACCTCATCATGTGTCTGTTTTCCTCACTGACCTGTTGCCCCTGCACAGGTATCCGAAGTTCTCCATGTCAGAACGAGGCAGAGAAGGAGCTCATTGCTGTCAAAATCTCATCCTCTCAGAGGGAAGCGAAGAGACCCTTGGCTGAGTTGACCCTCAGCTCTGTGGTCAGGAATCGCTGATGGTTTGGGAGTGGGGCGTGGAGCTTCCTGGCTCACCTGGGTGACTCAACTGATGAGGAGGTAAATGGTGTGGTGTTGCTGCCGATGCCCCTGCTTGGGGTCACAGTGGGCATCCCAGAGTCTTTGGATGATAACGAGAGACCGCTTACCAGGCCTAGTACGGGCACTGCTGTTTGAGCTGCATTTATGGGTGTCAGGCGTTTGGGGGGCTGCTGTTAGGGACACGACTGGCCCGAGCCTGTCCCCTGATGGTCCTGCTCATGCCTCTGGGGATTGGCCCTGAGATGAGCTTGCTTAGAAATGGGGTGGGTGGTCTGGACAGGTGTGAGGGAGGGAGGGAAGGGTTACAGAGGGGTCCTGCCTGGACTGACATCTGACCACAGGGAAGCCCACCCCATGGATTAGCTAGAGACCTCTGGCCCAGCATCACTTGGGGCAGAAACATGACTCAAACCAGGTAGAGTACTTTCTCAGGAATTCGGGGCTGGGAAGCTGAGACACTGAGCTACCGGGGGGATCCAAAAGGCTGGGCTGCCTGAAGGGGGGCTGCCGTGGTGAGCACTGGACAGGACAGCCAGGCCTTGAGTGAGGAGGGGGCTGGTTCACTAGCGAGGGGGGAAGAGTCCAGGTCTTGGGAACACACAGCAAACCCCTGTGCCATCAGAAGAGCAAAGTCTCGCGATGCCAGGAGACCAGGTGGAGTGGCTGGACAGACTCAGCTTTCGAAATTGAAGGCATAGTTTTGAGACAGTCACCAGCTCATGTCTGGGGGGTCCCCATTCTGGCCTCAGTGGCGGCCTCTGGAAAAAGGCCCATTGCCCTTAAGATGTCCGGTTGTCAGGGGCTGGGAGTGGGTCCCCCACAGGGCACTGGGGCGGGGGTCTTCTGCAAGTGTGAGTCCCTCCTCTTTTGCATGGTAGGGAGAACTGGGTCCCCACAGCCTCCTGGAAAGGCCCCCACTTGGGTGCTCTTCTGCCTGACCACTCACACTTGGTAGATGTCCCAGAAGCTCACCTCTGGCTCAAGACACACCTCTCATTTGCTTGTTCTGCTCAAGGTTGGCCAGCACTGTGTTTTTAAAGTTGGAATGAGAATATTTCGTGTAAAAAATGAGTTTCTGGATTCTCTTGAAGAGTTGGGTCATTTGGTCACCCTGGGCCTTGTTCCTGCCAGGCTTGGAGGACGGGGGCCTCGCTGGGCCTTCCAGGCAGGCTGAGGCCCACTCTGTGCTCTGCCTCCTGGACCTTCGGGCTGTGTTGGTGGCCCCCCTGCCGTCGAGCCTAGGTGGTCATTTTCACTGGGGGGCCTGCTTTTCTGGGGCCCGTGGGTACCTGCCTTCAGGCCCCAGCTCCCCGCAGCATTGGTCACCTCAGTGGAGTGTCCCTGTGTGGACTCACACACTCAGCTCACCACAAACTCGGCGGCTGCCAACAGCACCATTCGTGCTCTCATAGCATCTGCAGGTCAGAAGTGGGGGCAGGGCTCACTGGGTTCCCTGCTTCCACCTCACAGGCCTGAAGTGAGGGTGTTGGCCAGACTGGGCTCTCATCTGGGGGCCTGGGAAAGGGTAAGTTTAATTCCTCACGGTGGTAGCACCGAGGTCCCCGTACCCTCACTGGTTGCCAGCCAGGCCAGCTCTCTCAGCTCCTGGAAGCCAGCCACCTTCCTGGTCACCAGGCCCCTCCCTCTGCAAAGCCTGTTGGCAGTACAAGGAGGCCTTCTCAGGCTTCAGTGTGCTCTCTGAACCCTTCTGCCTTCATCTCTGCCTCTGGGTTGAAAGGATTTGGGTGATTACCACCCAGGTAACCCAGGAGAATCTTCTCTGTTAATGTCAACCCATCAGTAACCTTAATGACATCTGCGGAGTCCCTTTGGCTGTGTAAGGTAATGCCATGTGGACTAAACCATTAGACCCATTCCACCCAGATTGACATGCGCTCTCTGTTTCTCCACCATGTGAGGACACAGCAGAAAGGTGCCACCTGCAAACCAGGAAGAGCGTTCTCATCAGAACCAGACTGTGTGGCACCTGACCTCAGCCGTCCAGCCTCGAGAACTGGAGGAATAAGTGTCTGCTGTTAGGACACTCCGTCTACAGTGCTTGGTGCAGCAGCCCCGGCTAAGACAGGCTGGGTACTCATGGGTGTGATGTATCATCAGAGCCATGGTTCTGGGGTGTGGGGAGTAGCATCTTCTTGGAGACCAGAGTTCTGTCTGCCCCCAAACCCATCATCTAAGTCCTACCCTCAACTTCTCCTCCAGGAAGCTGCCCCCATTCAGCTGTCATCTTCCCAAGGTTCTATGCCGTCCCTTTTTTTCCAGCCCTGTGTTCTGGCTGTGGGTGGGTGTTATCCTGTCTGGGTCTCGCTTCCACACCATTATCTCGATGTTCAGTTTGTGGTACCCCCTCGGTCAGAGACCTCAGCCTGGATGACAGGTTACAAGGCTCAGCTGCACAGCCCCCCAGCACCAGTCTGCCCCCAAAGGCGGGAATCCATACCAAAATTGCTTGTTGAATGAATAAATAAACTCCTTAATTTTTTTTTTTTTTAAAAACATGCATGTAAGGAAACAAAAATCCAAATAGTACAGAGGAGCATGGAGGAAGTTCAGTTCTCCATCCCTCTCCTGGCCACCTTCTCCTATTTTCACACTCAGAGGCCCCCACAGTTACCAGCTTCTGTGTGTTCTTCCAGATGGGCACACACCCCAGTGGGCATAGTCCACTTCTCACCTTCTTGTTTCTGCAGGAATGACCACCAATCTCAGGTGCTCTTTACCACCTTGCATTTGAACTTATTCTGTAGGGTCTCACATAGATCTCTTCTTCAAAGAATGCCCTCCTGAAAGGTCAAAGGTTATACTTGACCTACCCAACTGAAACTCTTCTCCTAGTTACCTGTGTCCTTTAGGGAGGACCTGACAATGGACTCCTTTACAAGTGAAGGAGGTAAAATGGACCCCTCTACCTTGAAACCAGTCAATCTTAAAGAAAATCAACCCTGAATATT
The DNA here is from genome assembly GCF_023699985.2 of Odocoileus virginianus. Taxonomy (NCBI): domain Eukaryota; kingdom Metazoa; phylum Chordata; class Mammalia; order Artiodactyla; family Cervidae; genus Odocoileus; species Odocoileus virginianus. The sequence continues at coordinate 35,575,729 of NC_069682.1, forward strand.
TACTGGAAGGACTGATGCTGAAGCTCCAATACTTTGGCCCCCTGATGTGACGAGCCAACTCATTGGAAAAGACCCCGATGCTGGGAAAGATGGAAGGCAGGAGAGAAGGGGATGGCAGAGGATGAGATGGTTGGATGGCATCACTGCCTCAATGGACACGAGTTTGAGCAAGCTTCAGGAGATGGTGAAGGATAGGGAAGCCTGGCATTTTGCAGTCCATGGTGTCACAAAGAGTCAGACACAACTAAGTGACTGAACAACAAAAGCCTTGAGGGGTATTTACTGCCCCTTGAGTGTGAGGGGTCCTGTCATGGACCCACCAGTCGGGGCATTGGGATGTGAGCCCAGGAAGGACAGCAAGAGGTGCAGGGTTTGCATCTGAGCAGGTCCCCTCTGAGCTCAACCCAAGGGGAGTTCAGGGAGATGCCAGGGACGCAGCTTGAGGGTGTCCCACCAAGGACAAGGGCTGCAGAGGGGCTGCTCCTGGGACAGTGGTGCTGACTCCCAGGCACACTGGGTTGCAGACACCCAAGGAAGCCCTCAGGCGGCTACAGTCAGCTAGAGAAGATGGGGGAGGGAGTCATGCAAGACCCAGAGATCGGAGCACAGTGGGGGCTGACTCCCAGGCACCTCACCTGGGGGCCCTGATTCTTGGGGGCAGCAGGACCCAAGGATGAGAGCCTGGACCCTGGGACCGGGACACCTGGGGCTGGGTCTTGCCCTGGCCATTTCCTGACTATGGGAGAGCACATCGCTGTTCTTTATTAGTTTAAAATACACCTCTTACTGGAGAAATCTGCAAACCGTAAGTGTGCAGCTCCACAAATTTTCTCAAATGGAACAAAACTTTGAAGCCAGCACTTGATTTGAGAAACAGGAAGTGTCAGTACCTCAGGAGCCCCCCTCAAGCCCCTTCTGTTCCTCCCTCCTCGAGGGTGCCCGCTGTTTTGACTTCTGACATCGTGCTGGTGTCTGCTTGTGTATTTCGGGTAAACGGCTTTTTCACCCCAGCATCTTCTTCTTCCTCCTGTGTCTGAGCCCCAGGCATGCTTGTGGGATGACGTGGTTCACACGCATTCCTGCTGAGCAGTGTCTGTGGTATTCGAGTTGTTTCCAGTTGAGGGCAGTTTCCACCAGGAATGCTGTGAACCTTGTATGTCTGTGTGACCAGAAGTCCCTTTCCACCACTTAGCGTGTGTTAGCGTCTTGCCCACACTTGCAGTGACAGCCATGGTGTGGCATCTGGCACCCAGTACATGCTTAGCAAGGAGTGTTTGCAGGGTGAATCATGAATCAGGAGGCCAACAAGGTCCAGGGTGGGTGTGCAGCCCGTGTTGGGGTCAGGCGTCTGGTTAGCCTGGTGTTGGATCTGCTCCCTTTGCTTGTAGCCCACCTGCTGGGTTTCAGAAGGAAACTGACAATGGGAAGGAGTCGAGTCCCTTGAGAGTCCCCACAGCAGATGTTGGAGATGTGCTTTTCCTTTTCTTTGGAGGAAAAATTCTTCCAGACCTGTGACTCGGATAATCCCATGAAACATCTGTGACCCCCTAAAAATATCTGCTTCGTGCCGTTTTGTGGAGCACAATGTTTATACAGCCTGCAGTGTAATTAAATGGATGTTTGGTTACCTCTCAAGAACAGCTGGAGGCTCCCCAAGCCCAGGATGGGGTTTGCAGGTGCCCGTGAAGCCGGGTGGGCAGGGAATCCTGGCTTTTGGTGGGGGTGGGGCATGGAGGGGCTACAGCAATGCAGCCAGGGAGGAGTCGGGGAAGATGCTGGGATGCGCGGCCACTTGGCCTGCTGGACCGTTCCACATTTCCATCTGGCAAACCCTGGACCATTTCCTACCGAGGAGAGATTTTCCCTTAAAGAACTAATCAGAAGGTGCTTTGCCCCTAAGTGGCTCTTTTGGCTGTTTTGTAGCCTGAGGGGGTTAAGTGCTATTAATGGTTGATGTTTTCTGGAGATGTTCATGCTTGTTTCCAGGGAATCACATATATTAATCAAGATTTTAGCCAGTGAGGGGAGGGGCTGCATTTTTTCTCTTTCTTTTCACCAATAAAGAGTATGACTGAAGAATTTTTTTTGACTAAAAAGTGCCCTAGCTTTTAAGTTGAGCAAGTTTATTTTTGTCCCCAGAGGCTTCCACAACAGAATCAGAGCCTGGTAGAGGCTGTGAGCTCAAAACTCCTGTGCAGCCTAAGTGAAAGCGTTAGTCGCTCAGTTATGTCTGACTCTTTGAGACCCCATGGACTGTAGCCCACCAGGCTCCTCTGTCCATGGGATTCTCCAGGCAAGAATACTGGAGTGGGTTGCCATTCCCTTCTCCAGGGGATCTTCCCAACCAGGGATTGAACCCGGGTCTCCTTCATTGCAGGCAGATTCTTTACCATCTGAGCTAACAGGGAAGCCTGAGGACTCTCTTCAAACACGGGTGTCTCTCCGGAAGTGGGTCTGAAGCACAGGAACGTTGTGGGGTGGGATTCTGGGGGACTTTGAGGAGGAGTTTGGAGTTTGGAAGGCAGTCCAGGGACAGCCCCTCTGCCCTGACTACCCTTTCCTTGGGAATCCCGCTGTTTGCATGAGGAAGAGGGACGCCCGCTTTAAACATGTATCCCTTCATCCGAGCCCAGCACAGCACATCCATTCATCAAAGGTCCTCACCATATCCAGGAGCTCCTTCTCTGTATCTCAAGTTACCAAGGGCCCGTTTTCAGCCTCACTGGCACCCGCAGTGTCACAAATTACCACCAACGGCCTTACAATTCTGCCTCCAAGAGAAATTTCTGATAATAAAAAAGCAGTAAGAGTTCATGTGCTTTTTTTCTGATCGAAGTCTGGCAGAGGGTGAGTTGGGAAGTTTTTCTGAGGACCCTGAACTTTTCACAAAGATGTTTACCTGGTTGATGAGATCTTTTGGTCTCACCTTGGGGGGTGGGGATAGTTTAACAACCTTGCTGCACCCCTGAGAAAGAACAGCATATAATACTAGCCGCCAGAGCCCTTGCTGACCTAGAGGTGGCCAGGCCCATGAGGGCCATACAGAACACCAGGTGGGGAACAACGCTCTCCCCATGGCAGATCTGCAATGAATTTACCAGATAAATTCTAATGACAGGGGTAGATGAAACCATATGATTAATTGTTTAATAGAGGTTATAAAAATTTAGAATAAAACCCACCAATTATGGAAAACTAAAAGTTCCTAGGTTGCAGATGAGAATCCTGCAGTTTTAAAAAAAACAGAGATTAGTGGACGCTTTTAAAAGTGTATGAATGTGCCACAGATTGGGAGAAAATATTTGCAAATTATGTAACCAACAAGGGATTAGTCTTCAAATTTTACAAACAGCTCAGGAGGTTTAATAGCATCAAAAAAGATTGAATCAAAAGATTGAAGACGGGAAGAGAAGGGGACGACAGAGGATGAGATGGTTGGATGGCATCACCGACTCAATGGACATGAGTTTGAGTAAGCTCTGGGACTTGGTGATGGACAGGAAGGCCTGGCGTGCTGCAATCCATGGGGTCGCAAGAAGTTGGACACAACTGAGCAACTGAACTGACTGACTACATATAATAGTATCTTGTATTTTTCTATATATGTACCTTTACCATTTTTATATTTTCATATGTTTTCATGTGGCTATATAGTATAATTTTATTTTAGCTCATAGGATTGCCTTTAGCTTTCCTTACAAGGCAAATCTAGTGGTAATGAACTCACTCAACTTTTGTTCTTCTGGGGTCTTCATTTTCCTTCATTTTTTAAAGAAGAGTTTTGCCAGATATTGTATCCTTGACTAGCAGATTTTTTGTTTTGTTTTCTTTTTTTCATTCAGCAGTTTGAATACATCATGTCACTCCCTTCTGGCTTGCAAGGGTTTTGCTGAAAAATTCACTGATAATCTAATTGGAAAAAAAAACAAAAAACAAAAAACAAACAAATGATCCAATCAAAAAATGGGCAGTAGACCTAAACACATATTTCTCCAAAGAAGACATACAGATAGATGGTCAAGAGGCACATGAAAAGATGTTCAACATTGCTAATTATTAGAAAAATGCAAATCAAAAGTACAATGAGATATTGACTCACACCAGTCAAAATGGCTATCATCAAAAAATCCACAAATGATAAATGGTGGAGAGGATGTGCAAAGAAGGGACCCCTCCTACACTGTTGGTGGGAATGTAAATGGTGCAGCCACTATGGAGAATAGTATGGAGGTTCCTTAAGAAACTAAAAATAGAGTTACCCTAAAAATAGGGTCATAAAAATGTGACCCTGCAAGCTGATCAAGCTGGAATCAAGATTGCTGGGAGAAATATCAATAACCTTAGATATGCAGATGACACCACCCTTATGGCAGAAAGTGAAGAAGAACTAAAGAGCCTCTTGATGAAAGTGGAAGAGGAGAGTGAAAAAGTTGGTTTAAAACTCAGCATTCAGAAAACTAAGATCATGGCATCCAGTCCCATCACTTCATGGGAAATAGATGGGGAAACAGTGGCTGATTTTATTTTTCTGGGCTCCAAGATCACTGCAGATGGTGATTGCAGTCATGAAATTAAAAGACACGCCTTGGAAGGAAAGTTATGACCCACGTAGACAGCATATTAAAAAGCAGAGACACTACTTTGTCAACAAAGGTCAAGGCTATGGTTTTTCCAGTAGTCATGTATGGATGTGAGAGTTGGGCTATAAAGAAAGCTGAGTGCTAAAGAATTGATGCTTTTGAACTGTGGTGTTGGAGAAGACTCTTGAGAGTCCCTTGGACTGCAAGGACATCCAACCAGTACATCCTAAAGAAGATCAGTCCTGAGTGTTCATTGGAAGGACTGATGTTGAATCTGAAACTCCAATACTTTGGCCACCTGATGCGAAGAGCTGACTCATTTGAAAAGACCCTGACGCTGGGAAAGATTGAAGGCGGGAAGAGAAGGGGCTGACAGAGGATGGGATGGTTGGATGGCATCACTAACTCAATGGACATGAGTTTGGGTAAACTCTGGGAGTTGGTAATGGACAGGGAGGCCTGGCGTGCTATGGTTCATGGGGTCACAAAGAGTTGGACATGATTGAGCAACTGAACTGAACTGAACTGATGAACCTGCAATCCCTCTCCTGGGCATATATCCAGAGAAAAATATGGCCTGAAAGGATACATACAGCCCAATGTTCATTACAGTACTGCTTACAATAGCCAGGACGTGGAAGCAACCTAGATGTCCAAGGACAGAGGAATGGATAAAGAAGATGTGGTACATATATGCAGTTGAATATTACTCAGCCATTAAAAAGGAAGGGAAAGGATAGTTAGAGAGTTTGGGATGGACAGGTACACATTGCTATATTTAAAGTGGTTAGCCAACAAGGACCTACTGTATAGCACAGAGAACTCTGCTCAATGTTATGTGGCAGCCTGGATGGGAGGGGAGTTTGGGAGAGAATGGATACATGTGTATGTATGGCTGAGTCCCTTTGCTGTCCACCCAAAATTATCACAGCATTGTTAATAGACTGTATGCCAATATAAAATGAAAAGTTTTAAAAGAAAAAAAATAAAACACTTAACTAAAAATAAATAAATAAAAAGTATATGAATGTGGACCCAGCTGGGTGAGTGGGGGGAATCTCACAAGGCATAACCGTTGTGTTCTCCAGGAAGTAGGTGCAGACCTGGCAAGGTCTGAACCAACCCCTCTGACCATCCGAGGAGAAACATCTAGGCCCAACCTTGCTCCATTCTTGGTTGGATGTGAACTCAGCTTGACCCTGAGGAGTCAAAGCTGGAGGCTGTAAGCAGGACCCAGGGCTAGATGAAAATGGGGCCTCTTGGTTCAAAATTACTAAGAAATTAGAGATGGTGACAGCAGGGCATTCGGCCAAGTGTGGGGCCTTCTGAGAATGGGCTGAGCCACGGAGTGGGTCATGTGGTCATGAAGACAGTCCTGGATCAGCCGACCACACTGCTGACTCCTGCATGTGTCCTGTCTTAAGGGGGTCTGAGCAGTTCACCCCAAGTCTGCTGCAGGTCGCAGGAATAGATCACTCTGTCCCCGGCTCTAAAGTACATGCCCTCATTCAGGACAAGCTTAGGAATTGGTACTTCTGATGGAACATGGCTAGAGAAGAGGCAGATGTTGTTCCCAGAAATGCTGTCTTCTTCAACTTGTGGAGGAAGGAACTGAGAGAAGCAGGCCAATGCCCACTGCAGGAGAGATGAGACAGTCGTTCACTCTGGCTGCCGCATGGGTTTCCACCCCACCCCCGCTTCTCAGTCAGAGAATCCTAATGGCTCGTCCTCCTGGAGGCTGTGGGCTGCCACGTATGTAAAAAGACCGTGGACTGGGGCCTTCAATGGCAGAAATTTCTCACAGTTCTGGAAACTGGAAACCTGAGATGGGGTACAGCCTGGTCAGGTTTTGGTAAGAGGCCTCTTCCTGGCTTGTAGACAGCTGTCTTACTGTGTCCTCAACCTGGCAGAGAGAGAGCCAGAGACATACAGAGAGAGAGAGAGATACAGGCAGACAGAGACGTAGAGACAGAGACACAGAGGGAGACAGAGAGCAGCCTCTCTGACGTCTCTTCTAACAAGGGCTCTAATCCCACTGTGAGGGCCCCACCCTCATGACCTGATGACCTCCTGTCTCCAAATACCATCAGGTCAGGGATTAGGATTTCAGCATATGAATTTTCAGGGTGTGGCTTGAAGCAGCCCACTGACCACCAGTGGGCTCGTGATTTTCCCTAAAGTTCCCCCGTTCCCCCTTCCTCCACCACCACCACCACTCCCACCTGCCACAGCCAGCTGCTCAGAGGTGAACCTCTGGGGGATCTGAGCCTGTTTCTCAGAAACATGCTTCTAGTCGCTGCCTTTGTTTTACAGACTCAGGTGCACGGAAGTCCAGTAGCTTCTCTAAGGCCACACAGCCTGGGCCTAGAACCCGGTTTTCTTAACCTGTAGTCAAGAAAGATGGAGTTGCACAGAGCTGGGGCCTTGGTCGCTCCTCTTTATTCCTTAGGTAGGGTCAGTGAGAGACCCCAGCTGACTGCCCTCTCTTTTGCAACATGGGTTGCACAATGTTTCAGGCTCCCACCTTCACCTTCCCCCCCATTCCCCCACCCCCACTGCTGTTGAGGCCACAGCCACCAGTTCCTTTTGAGAGGAGAAAGAGGCTTGAGTTTTCCAGGCAAATACAATTCCATATTCCACCTTAAGCAGCCTCCACAGGATGCGCGTGCACAGGAAATGCATGTGGCTTAAACAGCTCCTATACCAAAGCGGATGCTAGCAAGTGGCAACAGTGATTAGAAACAAGCATCAGACTGTGGGAAACTGCCCTAAAATAGCAGCCTCCTCCGACCCCCTGATGGAGATCAGCGTGTAAGGAGCGGGGAAGTCAGTGATGCCCTGTGTCCTTTCTGCTGGCAGAGCAGTCTCTCCTTTCCCTTTTGTGTGAGAAGGGAACAGCCAGACCCAAATCTGGGGGAATTCACATCCCAGGGCCCTGCTGTGTAGGGGCTCTGGGCTGGCTTGTGGGTGTCTACCCCAGATACCAGCCTCGGCAGACCCATGCACAGGGGTGAGTGCCAGGGCAAGGGAGTTTCATTTCTAAGCATCTTGTGATGGTGGAAAGAGACAGAAGACATGAATTCTATTCCTGAATCTTCCATGAACTGTGTGACTTTGGGCAAGACATTGCATCCCCCTGGAAGTGTTCCCTCATCCATAAAAGGTTACTTATTGGCTCATTCCTTCTCTCCTGAACCCCCAAAGCTATTAAGCACTTACTTTGCACCTGGTCCAAGGATAGACTCCAGAGACTAGAGACGAGTAACAGCGCTGTGAACTTCAGGAGCGTGTGCAGACTGCATCACTACCACGGTTCCTCATCCTGCTCGATGTCTAATCTACCCCCTTGGCATTTGATCTCACAGCCCCTTTCACTAAAGAGGTGAGAAAAGAGTCTATTTTCCTAATCTATGATAGAATTATCACATAGAACGTGGTGGAAATGACAGGGTGCCAATTCTGAGAGTGCCCTGGCACATTTCCTTCCTGCCCTCTGTTATTGTCATGAAAGGGCACGCCCCCTGATTCCAGGAGGAAGATGAGATGCACGGAGCAGAACCATGCCAGCTGCGGCTCACCCAGACCAGCCGACCCCCAGTTAACTCAGACACAGACGTCAACCAAGCCAATGTCAGCAGAGCCTCCAGCCCAGACCAGCCTGTTCCCAGCTGACCTGTTTGGGTGGCAGCATTGTTGTGGTCATAGTCAGCTGCTCAGAGCTCTCAGGCAAGCAGACATTTCAACACAGTGGGATGAATACTTGGAAGACAGGGACTGATGAGGAGGTGGAGTGGGTTGGGTAAGTACAGAGAAAGGTGTTTAGCTCCACCTGGGGCTCAGAGAAGGATCAAGGAAGAGATAAAACCTTCACGAAGCCCTGGAGGGTGAGTAGAACATAGACGGAGTGCACTAGATGGAGGATCAAAAACTGGTTGCTTGAAGTGTGAATACAAGTTACAGTTAATTTGCTTTGACATGCATAGTATTTTGGAATTTTTCAAATTAGCTGCTAACATTTAAAAACGGGAAGATTTCTTATTAAAATTCAGATTTTACCATTCCAAAAAAATTTGGAAAACCTGGTGATGCTGGGTCTGCTTTCTTGCTTGGCAAAAATGTCTTGGAGGTAAGCAGTGGCTGCCTCTTTAGAAAGGATGTCCTTTCCATTCCCTGTGGTCCCTTGTCGTCCCACCTCACTCACTCTGAGACTTCCTACTCCCACCGACCTGAGTCTTCACCTCCTGGGCCAGGCAGCCTTCCTGGTCCCTGATGGTTCAGGGATCGGAGGCAGGAGGAGAAGGGGATGACAGAGTTGGGTGGGTGGTGGGTTGGGTGGCTGGCAGACAGGTTGGGTGGCATCACCAACTCGCTGGACATGAGTTGAGCAAACTCTGGGAGATGGTGAAGGACAGGGAAGCCTGGCGTGCTGCAGTCCCTGGGGTCACAGAGTTGAACTTGACTGAGCGACTGAACAACGGATGGTTCCAATTTCGCTTATTCCTTTGACTCTGTCCAGTCGAGGTTGTCCTATCTATCCTGCTTCTCTCCAGAGCTATATTTTTTTGTTTCCAGGATTTTGAATCAGTCTTTTTAATGTGCATTTGTTCTTTTTTGTATCATTAAAAAATTAAAATGTTAATTTTGAGATAATTGTAGATTCACCTGCAGTTTTAAGAAATAACAAAAAAGCTCATGTGCCCTTTGTCTGATTTCCCCTCATGAGAACACCTTGCAAAATTATGGTCCAATATTACAGTCAGGATACTGATATCAGTGGAACCCACCCACCCCTCTGGTTTAGATTTCCCAGTTTTTCTTGTCCTCAATTCTGTGTATATTTAGCTCTCTGCAATTTTATCACATGTGTAGGCTTGTGAACCCACCAGCCCACTTATGATACAGAGCATTTCCACCACAACAAAGATCTCTTGTGTTTCCCTGTTACAGAAATTCCCATTGCTCTCCTATGTCCTTCCCCGCCATCGCCTACAAATCCTTAACTCTTGGTAAACACTAGTCTGATCTCCATTTTTATAATGAAATTTCACAGTATGTAACCTTTGGGACTGACTTTTTTTTCCCCTCAGTATAATTTTCTGGAGATTTGTCCATATTGGTGTGTGTATCTGTAATTTATTCTTTTTATTGTAAGCATGTTCCATGGTATGGATATACCACACTTTGCACACCTGTGGAAGGACACATGGGATATTTCTAAATTTTGGCTCTTATGAATAAAGCTTCTATGAACATTCACACACAGAGTTTTGTATGAACATAAATTTTCATATCTCTGGGATAAATGCCTGAGAGTACATTTCTGGATCATTGGGTTGTGGATCGTTGTGTTTGGTTTTATAAGAAGCTATCAAACTGTTTCCCAGTTTGGATGTATCATTTCACATTCCTACCAGCAATGTGTGGGTGATCCAGTTTCTCCATGTCATTGCCAGCATTTGGTGTTGTCACTCTTTTATTTTCACTATTCTGATGGTTTTGCAGTGGTGGCTCACTGTGGTTTTGATTCACCTTTCCTGTTGGCTAAGATGTGGGGCATCTTTTCATCATGTACTTTCAAAATGTGGTTCCATCTGTACGTCCTCTTTGGTGAACTGTTTGCTTTTAAGGGAGGAGGTAGCTTGATTCAGCTCCTGGAATCAAATTGGCTGAAGTCTTTCTACATTCGTTGGCCCTAAAAGCCATAATCCTAGGCAGCAGGAGGCACTTCCTTTTCAGGGAGCCTGCAGGGAAGACCCACCCTAGCTCCTGTCTTTAAGCAGTGAACCTGGTGTCATCTGTCAGAATAACTTTGTCCCCTTTGGAACACCTTTATTCCAATGATCCTAGCCAGAATGTCCAAGACTGTGCCTGGCTAACTTCACGCTGAAAACATTCCCTGTGTTATCGGGGGCTCTCTGATTCTTCACTCCATAGCCCCGAGTCTTTGTTTTTCAGGAGAACGCTGATGTCAGCTCAGCCTTCTGCTGATGTGTGTTGTATGGGTTCTGTGCCTGACAACACTTTGGGTGATGGATGGCCAGATGGAGGGGGCTCTGCACAGAGGGCAGGTGTTAGGTGGGGTCCTGTGAGTGGACACGGTAGGGACCCTGTCTTTATCCTCTCAGCCTACCCCACGGGACCCCTACAGACATTCTTTTTTGTTTTTTAACTTTTAAAAATGGCTTCCCTAGTGGCTCAGATGGTAACGAATCACCTGCAATGCCAGACACCAAGGTTCGATCCCTGGGTTGGGAAGATCCCCTGGAGAAGGGAACAGCAACCCACTCCAGTAGTCTTGCCTGGAGAATTCCATGGACAGAGGAGCCTGGGAGGCTACAGTCCATGGTTTGCGAAGAGTCGGACATGACTGGGTGACTAACACTTTCACATCTATGTATTTATTTATTTTTATTGTTTGTCCATACTGCACAGCATATGAGATCTTAGTTCCCTGATCAGGGATCGAACCAGTGCCCCTGCAATGGAAGCATGGAGTCCTAATCATTGGACCACCAGGGAAGTCCCAAACATGAGTCTTGGAAAGCTGTCCCAGTGATTAAAGATCCAAAACTACTTCTCCAAAGTACATTTTTTCTCCAAGCCAGAATGTTAAGGCTGTGGGGACTCAGAGGTGATTGACCCCACATGGTTTTGGACCTCTTCAAGTCTGGCTGTCATTGGACTATCTGGGTAGCAGGGACTAGCCAGCATGGTGGACAATCAAGATGAGTCTTGAAGGGCTTTGCAAACAGTAACACATCGGCCTTAGCCAGTTATGACCCTTCATATTTTGACCTAATGGCTCGACTTTGGAATCTTATTTCTATGAGTGTAGCTCTGCTACATGAAGTAATTTCACATTTCATTCAATCCCTCCCATAATGATCTTATGAGGGTGGACTTATGTAAAACCCACTTCAGTTCAGTTCAGTTCAGTCGCTCAGTCATGTCCAACCCTTTGCGAACCCATGGACTGCAACACACCAGGCTTCCCTGTCCTTCACCATCTCCTGGAGCTTGCTCAAACTCATGTCCATCGAGTTGGTGATGCCATCCAACCGTCTCATCCTGTTGTCCTCTTCTCCTCCTGCCTTCAATCCTTCCCAGCATCAGGGTCTTTTCAAATGAGTCAGTTCTTTGCATCAGGTGGCCAAAATATTGGAGTTTCAGCTTCAGCATCAGTCCTTCCAATGAATATTCAGGACTGATTTCCTTTAGGATGGACTGCTTGGATCTCCTTGCAGTTCAAGGGATTCTCAAGAGTCTTCTCCAACACCACAGTTCAAAGGCATCAATTCTTCGGCACTCAGCTTTCTTTATAGTCCAACTCTCACATCCATACATGACTACTGGAAAAACCATAGCTTTGACTAGACAGACCTATGTTGGCCAAGTGATGTCTCTCTGCTTTTTAATATGCTGTCTAGTTTTGTCATAGCTTTTCTTCTAAGGAGCAAGCATCTTTTAATTTCATGGCTGCAGTCACATCTGCAGTGATTTTGGAGCCCCCAAAATAAAGTCTCTCACTAAGTGGGTTGCTAAAACCCACTTAGCAACTGGAAAACCAGACTAGGGGTTGGTGAATAGCTCAACACCATTCACCATTGAGTGGGCATCATGCTCAAATTGAGGTCCTACGACTACAATTTTTTCCTCAGCTCCTCATATCTCCTTGTGTTTGTGCTGTTTTGAGGATGCTGTGGTGGGCACTCCTTACTTAACTTTGGGGGACCTGTACTCTCCAGTCTTGCAGTGGAATGATCTCTGGGGCTGATGATAGATGTCCAGTCTGTCCTAATTATCGGAGGATTCTGTACCTTGAATTTGCCTGTTTGCTACAATACGTTTGTGATTCCAAAAGTCAGCACTCATGCACATTTGTGATCATTCGAGGGCGTGTGTGGAGCAGCCCCTCCTGGCTGAGGGCGGACGAGGCAACGTCCTGTCTGCTTGTTTCTGCTCTTAGCCCGTAAACACAGCCCTTCTCACTGTGTGTTCAGGCCACACCTCCTGCTTTTTGTTGGTAATTTCAGCGCCTTGGGCTGAAGTGCTGTCTGTTGTCCTAAGCTCAGGAGGCTGTGCTGAGTCTCGTGGAGAAAAACACATGTGTCAGATGAGCTTCGTTGGGGCGTGAGTGATCACGCCGTGGGCTGTGAGTTCAAGACTAATGAGTCAACTGTATGTATTAGGTAAGGTGTCCTGAGATAGAAACACACACAGAACCAGGTTATGTGTTGATTGGCTGGTGGCATTGTTGGGACCAGAGGCTCTTGGGAACCTAAGCGTGTGTTTTCCCCCAGAACAAGGATGCAGGATTCATGATGTTGGTGTTTGTCATGACCTTGTAGGATGACAGTTCAACTTCACCATTTTGCTATGCTAATTATACCCCCAGGGGAGTTTTATTTTTCTAATTAAAAAATTGTATTATTGGAGTATAATTGCTTTACAGTGTTGTGTTAGTGTCTGCCATACGATGAAGAGAATCAGCTGTGCATGTACATATTTCCCCTCCCTCTTGAGCTTCCCTCCCCAGCCCCCACCATCCCACCCCCTCGGTCATCACAGAGCCCTGAGCTGAGCTCCCTGTGCTAGGCAGCAGCTTCCCACTAGCTCTCTGATTTACACATGATATATGTGTGCATGCATGCTAAGTCGCTTCAGCTGTGTTTGACTCTCTGTCCAGGCAAGAATCCTGGAGTGGGTTGCATGCCCTTCTCCAGGGGATCTTCCCGACCCAGGGGTTGAACCCACATCTCTTATATCTCCTGCATTGGCACGTGGGTTCTTCACCACTAGCACCACCTGGGAAGCCTGAGAGTGTATATATGTCAATGCTAATCTCCCAGTTCATCCCACCTTCCCCATCCCCGCCGTGTCCACAAGTCTGTTCTCTACATCTGCATCTCTATTCCTGCCCTGCAAATAGGTTCAGCAGTACCATTTTTCTAGATTCCATATATATGCATTAAAACTCCCTTTGCTCAGTTTACGGTCAAATAAATTAGCCTCTCTGGCAGGGATACCTAGTGATGGTGGACTTAAAAGCCAGTGTCCACTGTCACTGATAGAAACACAAGGAGGGTGACAGGACACCCCAGGCTCAGGGGATAGCTATAAGTAGTTGCTCATTTCACCTAAATGTTTTCTTTTGTGTTCTTTTTATTCAGTACTTTACTCTTTGTCTTTATATATGCTCTGTGCATGTAAACACATAGAGTCAATGGGAAACAAGAGTTGCTTACCTGGAAGGCAGATGACAGGAATCACCCCCTGCCCCAGCAATCTGCAGCTCTCATGCAATCTCGGGCCTGGGTGTGAGGATGAAAGCAAACAGGTGCTTGGTCAACACAAATAAAGAAGGACCTAGGGGCTGCCCTGAATCTCTCAGCACCTGTGATCTTGAGCAAAAGCAGGGGAATCATAGTGGTCTGAACGGCACTGCTGCAGGAAACCAAGGCGAGGATTGATTTCCAAACACAGAGGAGCAGCTCCTTGTCACAGGGAAACCTGTGTCTCCTCCTCTCAAGGTAGTCTGCACAGACTTAGCCAAGAAGATCAAGTGTGCCCTGTCCATAGAGGATTAGCTCTGGTGTTGAAATTATTATAATCCTTCAGGTTAAACAATGAGTCTCTGCCATTACAGTATACTAACACATATATATGGAATTTAGAAAGATGGTAACGATAACCCTATATGCAAAACAGAAAAAGAGACTCAGATGTATAGAACAGACTTGTGGACTCTGGGAGAAGGCGGGGGTGGGATGTTTCAAGAGAACAGCATTGAAACATGTATATTATCTAGGGTGAAACAGATCACCAGCCCAGGTTGGGTGCATGAGACAAGTGCTCGGGCCTGGTGCACTGGGAAGACCCAGAGCGATCGGGTGGAGAGGGAGGTGGGAGGGGGGACCGGGATGGGGAATACATGTAAATCCATGGCTAATTCATTTCAATGTATGACAAAAACTACTGTAATGATGTAAAGTAATTAGCCTCCAACTAATAAAAATAAATGGAAAAAAAAAAAAAACAATGAGTCTCTGAAACCCACCTCTCGGTGACCAAGACAGTCAAGAGCTGCCGAAGGCACTTACTCTACCTGGGCCTCTGTCACCAGCTTTCCAGCCTGGAGGCAAATACCTGGATATGCGAAGCTGTCTGTGATCCCCGTGTACTTGCCTCTGGGGTGGGAAGCTCCAGCCAGTAGTACTCAGAGTTAAACTGGAAATTGCCAAAGGGGGTGTCTGAGTTTTCAGTGGTTCTCAGATCACAGCAACAGCATCACCAGGGAACTTGTTAGACATGCCAGTGTTCCAGCCCCACCCCAGTAGGGTTGCCAGATAACCTTCAGGATGCCCCAGTTAAATGAGTTGTTCAGTCGCTCAGTCGTGTCTGACTCTTTGTGACTCCATGGACTGTAGCACATCATGCTTCCCTGTCCTTCACCATCTCACAGAGTTTGCACAAACTCAGGTGCATCAAGTTAGTGATGCCATCCAACCATCTCATCCTCTGCTGGCCCCTTCTCCTCCTGCCTTCAGTCTTTCCCAGCATCAGGGTCTTTCCCAATGAGTTGGCTCATTGGAATAATAATGAAGTTAAATGAGAACTTCAGATAAACAAGGATGTTTATTTTAGTTTAAGTATGTCTCATGTGATATTTGGGATTAAGTACTAAAAAATTGATTCAGTTCAGTTCAATCGCTCAGTCATGTCCAGCTCTTTGCCACCCTATCGACTGCAGCACGCCAGGCCTCCCTGTCCATCACCAACTCCTGGAGTTTACTCAGATTCATGTCCGTCGAGTCGGTGATGCCATCCAACCATCTCATCTCTGTCATCCCCTTCTCCTCCCGCCTTCAATCTTTCCCAACATCAGGGTCTTTTCGAATGAGTCAGTTCTTCGCATCAGGTGGCCAAAGTATTGGAGTTTCAGCTTCAACCATCAGTCCTTCAATGAACGCCCAGGACTGATCTCCTTTAGGATAGACTGGTTGGATCTCCTTGCAGCCCAAGGGACTCTCAAGAGTCTTCTCCAACACCACAGTTCAAAAGCATCAATTCTTCGGTGCTCAGTTTTCTTTATAGTCCAACTCTCACATCCATACACGACTACTGGAAAAACCATAGCCTTGCCTAGATGGACCTTTGTTGGCAAAGTAATGTCTCTGCTTGTTACTTAGCTCAAATTCAAATCTAAAGTCATGTATTTTTATTAGCAAATCTAATAACCATATACCACAGACCTATAGAATCTGAAAGTCCCAATTTGGTACCTAGCAAAGTGTGTTTCAAGGAGCCTTCCAGGTGATTCTGATGCAGACTAAAACTTAACAATCATTGCTCTGGTGTCAGCTTCCTGTCTTATCTAGTTGATCTAGGAAAGGATTACTCCTACTCCACTCATATCTCGGTGGTTGGGTTTTATTAGCAAGAAATATCTGAGATCTAAGCCCAACTTACGTCTCAGTTTGGAGCTGAATGACTCTTTACCTATGTTCCTCTGTTTCATGTTGGGCCGAGCCCTGACTTTAGAGTCTCAAGAGCAGACCTTCTCTCTAGACACAGGCTAGTGCTTCGAGGTGCACAGGCCTGGTTTCTGGAGACTGTGCCCTTTGTAGTTTGCTGCTGTCTGGACCTCTGACCACACAGCTTGCAAGGCTGCCTACATCAGTGCCCTGTGATGAGATTGGGGTTCACACTTGTCTTCATCATGGTCACAGCACAGTGGAGGGTGGGCTTTCTTACCTTCGGGAGTCCACCAGAGGCTTACCTTACCTGGATGAGGGAACAGGTAATATGATGGTGCCAGGTCTCTTTCCCCTGAAGTAGCCGCCACTTCACTATAGGAACCCACTGTTACAGAAGATCTAGGCATCTTAGGTCCTGGGCAGCATAGTTAGAGTCTGAGTAATGGTGAAGAATCCACCTGCAAGGCAGGAGGCCCAGGTTCAATCCCTGGGTTGGGAAGATCCTCTGGAGAAGGGAATGGCAGCCCATCAGGATTCTTGCCTGGAGAATCCTATGGACAGAGGAGCCTGTCAGGCTACAGTCCATGGAGTCTTAAAGAGTCGGATATGACAGAGCGACTAACACTTTCACTTTCACAATGGTGATAACAGTAACAGTAACCAACATTCATAGCACACTTACTGTAGGCCAAGCATCATGCTAGGTACATTACATATAACATCTCATTGAATTTTCATAATAACATTGTGAATTCAGGAGTATTTCTTTAATTTTAAGGTAAGGAAGCTGAGATTTAGCAAGGTCATATTACTTGCCCACAGTCTCAAAACTAGAAAATGGATGAAGATTTGAACCCCTTTTGTACAACTCAGAGCTGTTACTCGAAACCATTGATTTCCTTTTGGGAATCTGACATTAATTAAGTGTCACCGTGCTAAATGCCATGTGTGTTGGCCCATACTGAGCTCCTACTATGTGTAGGCCCTGTCAAGTGCTGTGGGAATCAGAGGTGCCTGACAATCCCTGCACTGGGGGCATACATGGCGGGGGTGGAATAAAATATTTGAAATAATATTTGAAATAATAACTAGTATCTCTCCCCAGTGTATTTATCCTCCCTTCTGAGCCAGGCCTTTGTACTCTGAGAAAGACCTGGGCAGCAGAAAATACACAAGAAGAATCTCTCTTATTTGTTCATGAGTTTTGGGGGCTTAGATACTTAGGGGGATGGGAAGGCATCCAACATGGATAAAAGATTTAGGAAAACACTTCATGGGAGGAGAAGTGCCTTCCGTTCTTCCCTTAGACATGGATTTCCAAAAGAGGAGGGAGGGAGAGGGGTGAGTCACAGAGGGTGAGGGTTCTTGGCCCTGCCTCCTGGGTCATGTCTTAGGAGGTGATGGGCCTTACTCCTGGGTCATGTCCTAGGAAGTGATGGAGCCTCTGGATGGCTGTGTGGACTGTGAGAACAGGGTGGTCTTGGAGCCTTCTTCTAGGGAGAGGCCCAGACAATCCTCAGGGTAGAAATGGCCCCACGAACATTTAGGCACACCAGGCTTTGGAGGCCCAAATGGACTTTCCTACACTTCAGCTTGACACAGTTTCAGAGGGTGAACTTTTATATATACCTAAAAAGGGCACCTGAAATAGCATCAAGAAATTGTAGATCTAAAGGAGTAACTGATGGGGATAAGAGATGTTTCCATGGCAATGTGCACAGTCCGATGTTTACCTGAGTGCCCTGCAAGTTGGACAGATGATACTAAAGACCAGATAGCCCCTTTCCCAGGAATAGCACTGCTTTAACCCCCAAAACTTACATATGATATCCATGGGAAAGAGGAAGTGACCCCATAGTGACTGAGGTAATGTTTTTGCTCTCTAGGCTGAATGGGGACTTAACGTAGAAATTAAAGCAAGTCATAGAAAAATAGAAACAGATATCTGTTCAATTGTGCCAGGGAAAATTGGGAAGACTTTGGAATTGGTGAGAAAGACCCCTGAATATCCTGTCTAGGGCCACCCTTCCTGACAATCTCTGCCTTTTATTGTCTTGGAGTTATCTTGCAGCATAAGTTAAGCCAAACTATAGTAATTCAAATGATTCTTGTCCACAGAAGGATAAATAAATTGTGCCTAATGGAGGTGTAATTAATTATTGCTCAGTGGGCATTTACCAGTTTTGTACCTCTTTGAAAATTCATTTCAGGATTTATAGTGTGGGTGTTTTCTTGAATTCTCTTATGAGCCAATTAGAGTACAAATATCTAGATATGCCAATTGAAAGAGCAAGATTTTCAGTAGATCAAAAAACAAGATCCAACTGTATGTTGTCTATAAGAAGTCCACTTTAAATATAAAGGTGTATAAAGACAAAGTAAAAAGATGGAGAAAGATATACTGTGCCAATATGGATCAAAGGAAAGTGGGAATAGCTACATTAACTTCAGACAGAGTAGACTTCAGAGCTTCTAGTGGTAAAGAACCTACCTGCCAATGCAGGAGATATAAGAGACATGGGTTCGATCCCTGGGCTGGGAAGATTCCCTGGAAGAGGACATGGCAGTCCACTCCAGTATTCTTGCCTGGAGAATCCCATGGGCAGAGAAGCCTGGTTGGCTGCTGTCCATAGTATCGCAACGAGTTGGACATGACTGAAACCACTTAGCCCACAGCACACACAAACTTCAGAGCATGGACAATCATCAGGGATAAAGAAGTTTCCATAATAAAGAAGTAGTCAGTTCTCCAAGAAGACACAGCAGTGCTTAATGTTTATGTGTATGAAAAGAAAGTATCAAACTGCATGAGGCAATAACTAATAGAACTTCAAGGAGAGCTAGATGAATCCACTGTTACATGGAGAGTTTAACCCCCTCCATCAGAAATGAACTGATCTGTAAAGCAGAAAATCAGTCAGGGCATAGTTGAATTCAACAGCAGCATCAGTGAACTGGATATAGTTCCCTCTGTGCACCAGCAGAACATGCATTCTTCTCAAGTTCTTGTGGAACATTGGTCAGCACAGACCACACTCTGGGTCATAAAACACCCCTTAACAAACCTGAAAGACTGGAAATCATATAGTGTGCAGTCTCAGACTACAGCACCTTTGGGGTCAGATTTGCCTTTTAGAAGAATCTTTTTGGCTGGTGGGATGGAGCGTGGGAGGGACCCTGAGGCAGAGCAGCCAGGAAGAGGGGGCTGAGAAGGTCCTGGGAGCCCTCGGGTGGGAGTGACAGGAGGAGAAGATGCAGCTGTCTCAGTGGGGAGGGGAGTGCTGGTGATGGAGGGGTTGCAATGGCTTCACTTTAAAAAAAAAAAACAACAGCAGGGGACTTCCCTGAGGGTCCAGTGGCTAAGAGTCTGCCTGCCAATGTAGGGGACACCAGTTCGATCTCTGGTCTGGGAAGATTCCACGTGCCACGGAGCAACTCAGCCTGTGCACCACGACTCCTGCGCCCTTGCGCTGCAACTCCTGAAGCCCGTGTGCTTCGAGTCCGTGCCCTGCAACAAGAGAATCCACTGGAATGAGAAGCCCACACACCACAACTAGAGAGTAGCCCATGCTCACGGCAACTAAAGGAAGCCTGCACAGCCACGAAGACCCAGAGCAGCCGAAAATAAGTAAAAAAAAAAAAACAAACAAAAAACCCCATAGCAATGCCATGAGGTGGTTCCTGTTTTTTCTTTTAACTCAAAACTTTTGAGGCAACCTCAGATTTACAGAAAAGGTGTAAGAATATTTTTCCCAAATATTTGAGCATAAGTTACAGACAGGATATCCCTCTGTCCCTTTTTTCTTTAGACCCTAAAATTTAGGGTATATTTCTGTAAAACAGCGGGAGACCTGGGTTCGATCCCTGTGTTGGGAATAGCCCCTGGAGAAGGGAAAGACTACCCAATCCAGTATTCTGGCCTAGAGAATTCCATGGACTGTCCACGGGGTTGCAAAGAGTCTGACACAACTGAGCAACTTTCACTTTTACTTTCCCCAAAACAAAAAACCTCTTATAGAATCACTACCCCATTATAAAAGTTGGGAAATTATACATTTATAAAACACTAGAATGTATATAGGCATCATTGCATTTCTGTCCTTTGTAGTAGGAAAAAAAAAATAAATCCTGGCTCAGACACTGTAATCTGTTGTCAGTCCCTTAAACCTCTTGCAGTAGGGAACAGACTTCAGATGTCTTTCATCACCTCGATGTTTTGGAAGAGTGAAGGCCAATTATGTTGTAGGACGTTTCTCATTCTGAGTATCTCTGATGTTTCCCCCGAGATGAGAGTCGGGTTGTGCGTTCTTGGCAGGAACTTGCAGACATGTGGGTGTGTTTTCTCAGGGTGCAACGCCGGGAAGCAGCGACGTCGATGTCTCTTTACGAGAAGTTGTTGACTTTGATCACTCGGTTACGGTGCTGTCTGCCTCTTCACTATAAAGTGGCTATTTCCCTCTTGCAATTCACATGTGTCTCGTGGGGAGATGCTTTGAGACCAGGCAAACACTCTCCATTCCTCAGGCTTCCCCCTGAAAGAATTATTTCTAACCCACACTTTTCAGATGCCAACACTGATGCTTGGAGAAATGAAGTGACTTGTCCAGGTCAGGATGCTCAGCAAGAACTTGAGTTGAAGGTCCTGACTCTAGATCTCACCTCTCTGTCTTCTCTTCTCATGGCTGGACAATGTCAGCTCCTAAAACCTCCTCTCGGGTACCAGAGGCTGCCGGCGCCTCAGCCGTGTCCCTTCAGCCCCCCTCTGGGTCCATCTGGGGGCTTCTCTGAGCCAAGTCCGAGATGCTTTCTCACCTGGCTGCTAGCTGGGAGCTGAGCTGTGTTGGTGGTTTCGTCAGCTTGGTGGTCTCAGGGTGGTAGGTGTTTTAAATGACAGCTGTCCCCTGCCACCCCCACCCCCCAATCCTGCCTGTTTTCCCCAGGACCAGTGTCCCATGAGGACCCTGAAGAGATGCAGGACTTTTCCCGCCTGGCCTGGAAGTGACTCAACATCTCTGCTGCCCTCTGTCTGTCTGTCTGTCCAGGACTTCTGGTCGACCAGAGTCCCTGGGGTGAGGCTGGGGTGGGGGCACGCTTCTCCCCACCCCTTGGGGTGCTGCTGTGGGAACCGAGCTGCCGTGCTGTGAGGAAGCCCAGTGGCCTGGGGGCGGCTGGGGGAGAGGAGCCAAGGCCACTCACTGCACCTGGCTGAGCTCCCAGCTGGCAGGAGCCCTGCCTGGGAACCGTGGGAGTGAGTTGTATAACGGGGGAGCCGCATCCCCACCCCCACCCCTGCATGGAGCAAAGACAAGCTGTCCTGTTGCACCCTGTCCAGACTGCAGGTTTGTGACCAACATAGTTGGCTGGTGGTTTATATATATATGGGCTTTCCTGGTAGCTCGGCTGCTAAAGAATCCACCTGTAATGCAGGAGACCCCGGTTTGATCCCTGGGTCAGGATGATCCATTGGAGAAGGGATAGGCTACCCACTCCAGTATTCTGGCCTGGAGAATTCCATGGACCGTATAGTCCATGGGGTCACAAAGAGTCAGACATGACTGAATGACTTTTGCTTTCACATATATATATATGTGTGTGTGTGTGTGTGTGTGTGTGTGTGTATAATGTTGGCCATTTAAAAATTCTTTATTGAATTTGTTACAACATGGCTTCTGTTTTATGTTTTGATTTTTTGGCCCCAAAGCATGTGGGATCATAGTTCTGCAACCATGGATCAAACCCACAACCCCTTCAACCCCTTCTAACCACCGGACGACCAACTCCCCGGACTGGTTGTTTTAAGTCACTGTTTTGCTGAGCCACAACAGATAACTGGAGATTTATACTGAGAGAACCTCTTTCTGGGACTGAGCTCACTTGACAAGGCTCCCAGCTGCTCCCCTGGCCTGGGATGTGTCAGAGACAGAGCACGAACCTCTCCTGCAGGCGCTGGGTGAGGAGGGTTCACCTGGAGGCGACTCACCCAACTACCTGCTTCTCCCACGGCTCTTTCTCCCTGGGAGCAGTGCTCAAAGGCTGGAGGAAAATACATTTGTCAAAAAAACAACAGTCTGCTCTCAGAGGAGATCCCACCTCATCCAGTGTCCCCATGAGGAGAAAACAACTTAGATGGGCTCTTATATATGGAGTCTTTTATAACCGGGCCTGGGTCGTGAGGCTCTTCCGCCAGCTTTCATGGACAGGGACCATGTTTTCCCGCATTCTGGCATTCCTGGCCATGAAGCCGCCCCTCAGGTATCATTCCTCTGAAGGACATGTGTTGTTGACGCGTGTTGGGGGTATGTTTCCAGGGCACAGTGAATTCTTTAGACCCCCCTTCAACACCCCAGAGGTGACTTGTAGCAGCCATGTCTGCCCACCGTGACCCCACCTCTCAGGGCCGGTGGACCTGATTGGGGTGTGTGAGTTCAGGGAAGAGATGCTGAGCCCAGACGGTGCGAGTGTCTGTCTCTGAGGGTGGCGGGAGGAGGGGAAGGCCCGATGGCTCACAGAGAAGATGAGCCGCACACACACAGAAAGAGAAGCAGGGGCTAAGAGTGAGGAGGAATCCTGCCTGGGTCTCCAGGGCTCCAGCCCAGCCCTTCCCAGCCCGGCCACCGTTGCTCAGGACTCCCTGGAGCCTGATGCCGAGCCTCCTGTGTTACTGATGCTGGAGTCCACTTCTGTCATTTTCCACCACGTTGTCCTGCACAGAACTGCTTTCCCAGAGTCGCTTTCCTTGGTTTGTGATGTAAGATGGGCCACAAGCGGTCATCTGGGACCAACTTGCTCATGTTTGCTGAGTCCATGGCTAGGTTCAGCCAGCCAGAGATGAGCAGCACAGTGTTTGGCTCTGTGCTCCATCTGCCCAGCCCCGTGAGTCTGGAGAGCTGCATTGTGGGAAGACCCTCCAACCCCTCAGAGGACAGGGTGCCATGGCAACCATGAATGCCAGGTCCCGCATGTACCGAATTTCCATGCTTTTAGTTCCAAAGGAGAAAATAAAAAAAGCCACCTAAATTTGCTTTCTCCCTTCAAAGGTTATGTTTTATTGAGGGAAAAATAAAAACCAAGTCACAGAATTCTCTTTTGCAAGGTACCTTTGTGGGCATAGTGACATTTAGAGTGGGTGGAGAGGTCCAAATAGAAACACAAAATGTGAATAAGACTCTGAACTGATTGGATGAGGACCAAGTAATGCTTTTATTTCAGATTCCATCAATGCCAAGGACAGAGGTTGCTTGACAAACTAATTCATTCCTCAAGCAAGCAGTGATCAACTTCCTGCTCCGTCCTAGGTGCCCAGGTCAGACAGAAGGCTGGTGGAGTCTCTTCTTCCACCAGCAGCATCAACAGAAATGCATGTGCCCACTGGCTCTTGCTAGGAGCTCAGAGAAGCAGGAGGAAGTGTGAGACACTGCTCACCCCCTCTAGGACTTCATCATCCCAATGGGCCATGAAAGCTTACATAAAATAGTAATAAGCTGCAGCACAAGAACATGTTCCAGATTCACATGGTGGTGCAGGTGAGACCTATTCCTGGGGCTCCCTGTGGGCTGGGGTGATCTGGGAAGGCTTCCTGGAGGAGGTGAGTTTTGACTTGTCCCTTAAATGAGAGATTTTTGTTGGGCAGAGAGATGGAGGGAGGGTATTCCAAGGAGTGGGTGTTGAAGGGGACCTAGTCTGTCCATGTTTCAGCAGCCTGCTTGACCGGCTCCTTGTCTGGGAAGCCAGGTTGGGTGTGGACTGTGGTGGCTCGGGGGCTGGACCTTACTCTTCAGGGAATGGGAAGCCATGACAAGTTTCAGAATCAAGAATGGCACATAGGAAACTGGGCTCTGTAACATTCAGCCCATCGGGAGTTGACAGTATGGCCAGAGCCACGTTGAGGCCAGATGCCCTAGCCGGATGAGAAACCCTGGTGCTTTCCTGAGGGATAGAGCCCTCTGTAAGTGATGTAATGATGAAAGCTGTGGTTTAGAGTCTGAAATGACCTCTCCCCCTGGGTCTGCAGGGCAGTTTTCTTCTGGGAGGCTGACTTTACTATTTGATGTGATGGGGTTCAGGATATGCTCCCCCGAAAGACTGCACCCTGGCATATGGGCCCTCCCAAGCTGGAGGAATTAGAGAAATGGCAGAAGCAGGCAGTCAGCTCTGACCCTTTCACCCCATGCACCTTCCCTTCTTTCCTGGAATAGGTCAGAAAACTCCCGTGTGAGAGATGCCCACATTCTGCCAGGAGGAAGGCAGACATTTTTAGCATCAGAAAAGGGAAGCTGGGAGTCAAGAAATCAGTGCAAACAAACCTCGTTGAGCTCACTCTCATCTTCCCACTTACTTCTTCACCGCATGCTGCCCCAGCCCAAACCTCTTGGTCTGGTCGATTCTTCACTGATGTGTTGATTCTTCTTCTACAAGGTGTGAAAGCTGCCTGCTCTGCTGCTCTGGTCACTTCTTCAGGTCTTCATTCTTTTGTGAAGTTTCCCATGTACATGTGAACATTTAAAAAATGTGTTTAAATGTGCCTGCTTTTCTCCTGTTAACTTGTCTTTGTCAGTTTAACTTTTGACCCAGTCAGGGACCCTATGAGAGTCGAGGAAAATGTTTTCCTCCCTTACAGACTCCAGTTCATTTGCAGAAACCCCAGTGACCACAGGCATGACCCAGGAGGCCCCAGTGACCACAGACATGACCTGGGAAGCTGCAGAAGAGCACATGAATGGCCTGAGCCAGGAAAAAATGGTGCTGGGCTGCATCCACCCACAGGGGAGACAAAGGTAGATGTGTTACTCAGAGGACTTGGAAAACTCAGCTGTCGAAGCTTGCACATCTTGCGGTGTTGCAGGAGGGGTCAGTGCCCTGTCCATCTGCCCTCCCGGTCACTGTTCTGGGTGTGCTGGGGACTGCCTCCTGCAAGTACTGGCAGCTCTCCACTAGAGGGCGCTCTCTAGTGTGCTTGGTTAAGGTGGGCAGGTGGAAGTTCGTGTCCCCTGGATGATGGCGTGTGATGGGTACACACCTCACGTCCTCTCCCTTGTCCCAAAGACTGGACAGCTCTGTGCCCTGTTGCACTGTGTCTCTCTGACTGCTCGATGTGATTCACCATTAGTTGCCCACGGGATGTCCTGATTCATCTCACCTTTTTTGTTGGGCGCTTCCCTTCCTGGCCTGCTCTCCCCCTTCCTGTAGAGGGACCACCTTCCAAATAAACTACTTACATTCAAATTTTCATTTCAGGGTCAGTTTCTAGGGGATCTCAGCCGAAGACGAATGAATCAAAACCAGACACTCTAATATCCTGCAGGTCTACATTCTCCTCTTACATCAGGCACGTGGGGAGCCTGCTCTTGAAGTTGAGTCCACTCTGGGTCACTTGTCCAGGTGTGGCTGAGTTACCAGGTGCACGAGGTGTCCAGGTGGCTTGCTATGGGATATCCCCCAAGTTTCTTGCCTGCTCCCGGCCACTATCTTCACTTTGAGCAGCAATGTGGATTGAAGAGGGTGCTGGCTGCCGTGTGACGTTTGGAGGTCAGGCCTGATCTAGGGATGGAATGTAGGTGGCAGCAAAACCTTGGTCATATCTGTTGGAATTTATCCTCTTTTCCTTACTGTGTTGGAGATAAATTTCAGGCTTACTGTGTCAGGGGTTTGAAAGTCTTTTTCTAGCCATGACTCAATCTTCAAAAAGCTAACATCCCTCTCCCTGAACCCAGCAGTCTCCATAGCCACATGACTTCTGAACTGTTTCCACTGTCAAGTTTGAAAATTTAAAGCCAGCCATGGGATGATTCCAATCAAAGCAAATTAGGGAGGACTCTTCAGTCTTACAAACCCACTTGTCTGCACTCGAGACCGACACTTTTCGGTACATGTGAGTAAAAGCAATGTGTTAGCTCCCTTGTTTTTTTCTTAGTTTCTCTTTCTGAGCCTGACTCTTCCACAGCTCCTTAGAGAGAGGAGTCATGGGATGGAATCATTCCTGCTAACTGATCCCCGAGTAGACAACTCAGACCAAGCCAGCAGATGGACCTAGAAAACAGCAGATGTGCATCAAAAAAGTCAGGCAATATCTAATTATGAATTTTAAAGACCAAAAGTGATTCTAAACCAGAAGTAATATTGTCCCTTGGGTAGCACAGTCGATTGCCAAAAGACCTACAAGGACATTTTTCTTGGACAGTTTTTTATCCCAGTTATTTTTTAAAAAACTATTAATTTTATATTGGAGTATAGCCAATTAGATTAACAATGTTGTGATAGTTTGGACAGCAAAGGGACTCAGCCAAACGTATACATGTATACACTCTCCCCTAAACTTCCCTCCCAGCCAGGCTGCCACATACCACTGAGCAGAGTTTCCTATGCTGTACTGTAGGTCCTTGTTGGTTGTCCATTTTAAATATAGCAGTGTGTACCTGTCCATCACAAACTCCCTAACTATCCCTTCCCCCCATCTTTACTTTCCCCACCCCCCTGCAACCTTAAGTTCATTCTCTAAATCTGTGAGTCTATTTCTGTTTTGTAAATAAGTTCATTTGTATCATTACTTTTTAGATTTACCATATAAGGAATGCCATTGGCTATTTCTCCTTCTCTTACTTAATTTACTAAATATGACAATCTTCAGGTCCAATTGTGTTGCTACAAATGGCATTATTTCATTCTTTTTAATGGCTGAGCAATGTTCCAATGATATTTAAAACTTCTCTGTGAGATCCTAGTTGAGCTCAAGTCTCAACTTCTCTGAGCTTCTAAAATAGACTTTTATAATCTTATCTCTTTTTACATTCTCTTTGGACCGGTGTTGACTGAGAAGGTAACTTTGAGGATGGAACTTAGAGAAGTGACGCAAATATCCAGCCCTTCTCTAAATAGCTTTTATAATGGATCAGGGGGGCTTGGGCAGCCTTTTTCATTCCAGAGACTCTAGTAGAGTCAGAAAATGTATCCAGTACCAGAAGTTCTTGATAACATGCTGAGAAGTGGTACAAGTCTTTGATGAAGGGTGAAAATGACTTTTGTGGGAGTGTTACCAAGGGTTCTTTCTTAATCAATGGAAATTGATAAGAGGCCAGACAGAAAATTCAGCAAAGATTTACTGGGGACCCTGCTGCAGCAGAAGGAACTGAGAACAGGTTAACAGTTTCCCTTGCTCGCTCCCTGAGCCAGAGCGGCAAGTTGGTTCCTTACGTAGAATGAAGGGAGGGGTTTATCCAGGGATTGGGCCAGACGAGTGGCTTAGGTGATTTGCCCACCCCCTTAGTGGTGTTGTGTTCAAGGGTCATGCACAATACCTTGCTTTTTCTCCAGGCTCTTCGGAAGTGGCAACTGGGGTTTTGGGGGGTCTTTTCCTATTTTGTTGTTCTTAATTTGCCTCAACTGCAACATTGTTCTTGTTCAGTCGCTCAGTCCTGTCTGACTATTTGCAACCCCATGGACTGCAGCACGCCAGGCTTCCCTGTCCTTTACCAACTCCTGGAACTTGCTCAACTCAGGTCCATTGAGTCAGTGTTGCCATCCAACCATCTCATCCTCTATCGTCCTCTTCTCCTCCTGCCTTCAATCTTTCCCAGCATCAGGATCTTTTCTAGTGAGTCAGCTCCTTGCATCAGGTGGCCAAAGTATTGAAGCTTCAGCTTCAGCATCAGTCCTTCCAATGAATATTCAGGACTGATTTCCTTTAGGATGGACTGGTTTGATCTCCTTGCAGTCCAGCTACAATATGCACACAGCTATTTTTAGTCCCCCATAGTTTCTTTGTATTCTGTTGCTCAAAGAGATGTTCGTCCTGCAAGCATAGCATCAAAGGGTCTCAGGTCCCAGCTCCCAGCCTGTCTCAGGAGAAGAGGGTAAAGAGGGGACTGGATAAAAGTATCACAATGAGTGTATCTGTAAACCAGGACCCCTTTTGCACTAGATCTCTAGAAATTACAGAAAAGACATAAAACGCATCCATTACGCATCTATAAAATTGCATGTATTACCTTTCATGAACCTGAAATTATGAGGAATGCATGAAACCCAGAAGGGAAATGAAGTCAGATGGAGTTCAGTAACCAAACCCCGTGCAGGTGAGATTCTTTAAATGGCAGGGGCAGCTCAGGGGTGCTGCAGGAGGGCTCCAGGAGAGCTCCAAGCTTGAGGCTGAGGAGGCTGGGGGAGAGGGATTCTTGGGGTCACCTGTCAAGGTGATTGATAGCATATTGCCAAAGCAGCCAAGCATAGCAGGGAAGAAGGAGCAGAGACTGTGGACTCAGGAAAGAGGGTGGGGTACCAGGTAGCTGCTGACATAATGGGTTGATGAACTACTGACACAACTGACATAATATCTTGATATTTACAGGACACCTGTAGTGTTCCCATCAAAGCTGGAAACAAGACAAAGGTAGCAAAATTGGTACCACTATTAAACATTATACTAGAGGTCAATGTGATAAGAGAGGGAAAAATAAGATATTTGGAGATGATATGGTTACCCAGAAAAGGCAAAGAAAATCAAGTGACAAATTATTAGAAGTAGGTAGATTTCTGTAGTGGGCTTCCCTGATGGCTCACTGACAAAGAAACTGCATGCCAAGCAGGAGATGTGGGTTCCCTCCCTGGGTCAGGAACATCCCATGGAGAAGGAATTGACAACCCACTCCAGTATTTTTCCCTGGAAAATCCCATGGATAGAGGAGCCTGGTGATACAACTTAGTGACTAAACAACAACAGAGGTCCATAAAGTGATCTGGTATCAGAGCAACATTAAAAAATCAAAAGATGTTTTTAATATTAGGAACAATAAATTAGAAAATGTAATTCTAAATAAGATTCCATAGCCATAAAACTAAAAAAATCTAGTAATAAATGTAACAAGAAGCATTCAAGATCTATGTGAAAGAATTACAAATTATCAATAAATGTCATCGGTAGAGATTTGAGTAAGTGAAGAAACCTACCATTTTTATACTATTTTTCTATCCTCATTAAATTAATCTATAAATACATACAGGATTTTAAGAAAGCATATGATGAAGTGTATTATAGGGTTCTTGAATTATCAGCTATAAAATATTGATAAATCATGAAATGTATCATATGTATTATATACAATAAATTAGAAGCCAAATGTACAAGTAAGTATAAAAGCATTAGAAGAAAATATAGCAACATTTGTTAATAATATTGAGATAGGAAAATTTTCTTAAGCAAGACAAAATGGGTAAGGAATAACTGATAGATCTTGATAGATGACATGAAAATTAAAACTGCAGTGGAGGTGGTAGCACAAAACCATTGAATTACAACAATGTAATGATCAGAAAATAGCTGTAACATGGGGCAGTTGTTAGGTAAAAACGAGTGTATCATAAAGTTACCACATATTCGGAAGTGTGGACAAAGTATTAGTACATTCCACTTTGTTTCTCTATGCCTGGTCTTCTCTATCCAGTTGGGTCCCCGAGTTTTGTCCACTCTAAAAGGCTTGATACAAATGAGTACATTAAGTGGTTTCTTTAGGTGGATGCCAGTCTCTTTTGGGTAAGACGCCTAGACTTTCCTCCCTCCCTGCCTCCTTCCTCCCTAAGGTGCAGCTGAGAGTGTGGACGAACGAGTGTCCTGTGTGACCTTGCGATGATGAGGACGGACAGAGAGTTTCCCTGTTGACTTCTGGATCCTCCATGATGTTGCCTTCATCCTTGTACTGACGCCTCTCCCATGCCACGAGGGCAGTGCCCAAGGCTTCCATTTCCATTGGCCTCTGAGCTTGGGTCTGCATCCATGTCTCTCGACACCTTGGTGTTGGTCAACACCTGGGCTCCTTTCTGACTAACCAGGCCCCCCTGTTGTCCTTGCTATGTCCCCTTCCCCTGAGGTCTCCCTATATTCTCAAGCCACGTGCCCATCCAGTAACTCTTGCCCACGAGGAAGAGCTCATCACCTGTCTTGCTCACCCTCTGGCACACTCCCCATCACCACCTGGAGAGGCTGCAGGGAACTCTGGGCTCCACCCCTGCCATGTGTGGTGTTGCTAGATAAAATGCAGGATGCTGGTTAAATTCAAGTTCCAGATAAACAACAAATAACACTTTTTTTTAGTATAAGTATGTCCCAAATATTTCATATCTTAAAAATTTTATAGTGCAGCCTACAGCCAAATTTCAGAATCCTGTGGATGTTAAATTTCACCATAAAGGTTTGTTTAGTAAAATTCAGCAGTGGGAAATGCTTCTAGACAAACAACTGAGTTTCATTTCTAAATCACAAGAAAAGGAAGAGATGGAGAAGAAACCTATACACTAAAAGAGACTAACAAGATATATCAGCCAATCATAATGTGTAGAATTTATTTGGAATTTGTGGTTTTTTTTAAGTCAATAAATATTTAAACTTATGAAATGCTTGGAAATCGAGAGCCCTAGATATTTGCTATTATAAAATCATTGTTATTAATAGTTTTTTGACAAGGTCATGGTAGTGTGCTTATGTTTATTAAATGTTCTTATCTTTTAGAAAAAATTGTATATTTCATAGTTACACTAAAAATTATTCATTGTTTATCTGAAATTCAGCTGTAACTGGACAGCCTGTAGTTTTGTTTCCTGAGTGTGTCACCACTGGCCACAGGGGAGCCCAGGTTCTCTTGGGAGATTTTAACTCTAGTGCGCCCTTCTCCTGCCTGGTACTTGGCCACCTTGAACTCTGAGAAGATTTGGCCATGCCCACCCCTGTGGAGGTCGAGGGTAAGCATGGGCCCGGCTACTTCCACAGTCTGTGAGGGAAGTGAGGTTGAGGTTCTGCTATCTTTGGCTTTCCCTGCAGTTTATACACAGATAGCCCCCACTCCTTCAACTCAAAGCACTTGAACTAGAAACACGTCTTTCTCCGCTGGGGCTGTCCTGCCTTCTCTTCCTCATCTCCAAGGTCTTCTCTTAGATCCTCCAGACTCCTGAGGGAGGGCGATGAAGGAATTGAGAAAATCACCTTTTCTCTGCACGAAGCCTGGCTTTGGAGTTAGTTATTTTGTAGTAACTTTGGGCTTCCCAAGTGGTGCTAGTGATAAAGAACCCATCTGCCAATGCAGGAGATGTAAGAGATATGGGTTCGATCCCTGGGTCAGGAAGATTCCCTGGAGATGGAAATGGCAACCCACTCCAGTATTCTTGCCTGGAGAATCCCATGGACAAGAGAAGCCTGTTGGGCTACAGTCCATGGGGTGGCAAAAAGTCAGACATGACTGAGCGCCTTAGGACGCACACTCCCTCATCTTGTCATAACTCAAACATCACGTAACAGCCTTCTCTAAAGATAAAGGAAAAATTGACTGTAAGATTAGAACCTTGCCACAAAGGGAATGCTGCAAGTTTGATCGAAATGCAATGAGCAGCTCTTCTCTGGCAGTCCTATGACTGGGGCTCTGCAATCCCAATGCAGGGCGCCCGGGTTCAATTCCTGGTCAGGGAACTAGATCCCACATGCTGAAACTAAGACCCAACACAACTAAATAAATAAATAGATAGGTATTTTAATAAATATTTTTAAAAATTCAATGAGCAAAAGTAATGATTTAAACAAAACAAAACCCTTCATTCCCCATCCCTACCCCCAAACTCTGAGCTGGAATCAGGAAAGACAGTGGAAAGGTCAGACTCTGAGCATTAATTCTTGGTATCACCACTGTAGATAATCCTAAAACCCCTCCCTGGTCCCCAGCCCCAGCTGAGTTCCTTCTGCTGACTAGGGAAAGCTGGCTAAGGTATCATTTTCAAGACGTTACAAACATGGCATATGAATACAAAATGAATGCACGTCCCAGATTTTATTTAGCTCATTAATTACTGAAGGAGTCAGTCAGTTGTTAGAACAGATTCAAGTCAGAATGTGAGTTACAGAGTTATATTCTCCGTGGGGCAAAATCTATTTGCATTGCTGTGGACAGGAACCGAGAACAGTGCTGCCAGCTGTCTTTAATTTAACTGCTGGCCCTACAGGTATGTAAAATAGCCTGATCAATGGAGAGTCAATTAAAGGCACACACCTCTATAGAATCTGATCATCCTTGGAAGATCCCCTAGGCAACATCCAGATGCCAAAGACGGGAGACCCAGGGATCACTTTTGCTCATTCTCAAATCTGGGGCAATTTTTTCCCTGAACAATTATAATATTCTTCCCAAAATGTTTTACCTATTAAAATACTGAAATATAATAAGTTCAAAGAGGAAATATAAATGGCTAATCAATATAAGACTAAATATTCAATCTCACCAGTGTAGGCATGGGAAACCCATACTGAAACAAGGTAAGAATTTTTATGAGTTACTATCTAGGGTGAGGCAGCAAAGAAGCCATGCTCTGATGTTGGAAGTGTAAACTGGATACATTTTCTTGAGTATAAGTTGATTGTGTTGATTGAAATTTTAAATGCACCCTTCTTTGGCCCAGCCAGCTCACTTATCTGTCTCCTACAGAAATATCCACAGAGATGCAAATGACCGACCATGAAAACATCATTAATTCAATATATCAACTATTCATAAAGCGCCTGCTCTACGCCAAGCAAGACCCTGTGGGGCCTTCTGGTGACTGGCCTCTACCTGTATCCTCCGCTTTAGTTCCTCTCTGAAGTACCCAGATAACAGTATCTGATGCAAACTTCCTGAGTGGTTTTGAGGATGGAAAAATCCTTCCCTCCCCCAACATGGATGATGTTAACTACCTGACCAAGAGTACATAGTCCCAGGCCTCCTGGAGCCTGAGGACTGATACTGTTAATTCCTGTGACCCCACACTGCTGCCTCACGATCAGTCAATCAGAGAACTGTGTATAAGCTGATCATAGACTCTGCCACTCTCCTTCCCCACTTGGATTTTAAAAATGCTTTGCTCAAGGTCAGGGCTTGAGCTTCAGAAAGGTCAGGGCTTTTTAGGCATGAAAAATGGCCCTGCAGTAAACCTTTCTCTGATCCAAATTCCAACAGTTCAGTTTATTTGGCCACACTGTGCTTTGGGACTTGAGTTAACACATACTGTGTGCCAAGCTCAGAGGAGCTTGTGAGAAATCAGTGAACAATCAGGCAAAAATCCCTGCCCTCATGGATCTCCGGGGAGTAGACAGACTGGAGGAAATTAATATAAGGACTATGTTAATTCTAGTATTTTAGATGGTAATTAGTATAAGGGAGCAGAGGGGAGGAAAAGGTTTTCTTTGACTGACCCTCTTAGGGTCCTGGGCTGGATCTGAAAATTAAACAGACAAAGCTTAACAGGGCAGAGGCATTTAGATTTATTTAAAATATGTGTTATATGACATGGGACCCTCCATAAGGGAATGAGAACTGGAGGAAACAGGTACGAGTCTTTTGATTCTGGGTTTTTTGAAGAGACAAGTCATGGAGGAATCTGGTAGGTTAAGGAGTAAGAAAGACCACAGACCCACCTCCCCCCTCTCCACATCAGCCCTCCCCAGCAGAACTGGGAAGCAGAGAGAACAAGAGCAAGGATAATAGAATCCAAGTCAACCTGTGATCTTGGGAAGGCAGAGACAGCTATTGTTCAGTCTATAAGTTGTGTCTGACTCTTTGTGACTCCATGGACTGCAGCACGCCAGGCTTCACTGTCCTTCACTGTCTCCCAGAGTTTGCTCAAATTCATGTCATTGAGTCAGTGATGCTATCCAACCATCTGATTATCTGCTACCTGCTTCTCCTCCCACCCTCAATCTTTCCCAGCATCAAAGTCTTTTCCAATGAGTCAGCTCTTCACATCAGGTAACCGAAGTATTGGAGCTTCAGCTTCAGCATCATTCCTTCCAGTGAATACTCAGGGTTGATTTCCTTTAGGATTGACTGCTTTGATCTTGCTCTCCAAGGGACTCTCAAGAGTCTTCTACAGCCCCACAATTTGAAAGCACCAGTTCTTTGGTGCTTAGCCTTCTTTACGGTCCAACTCACATCCATACATGACTACTGGAAAAACCATAGCTTTGACTATATGGACCTTTGTTGGCAGAGTAATATCTCTGTTTTTGAAAATGCTGTCTAAGTTTGTCATAGCTTTTCTTCGAAGGAGCAAGCATCTTTTAATTTCATGGCTGCAGTCACCATCTGCAGTGATTTTGGAGCCCAAGAAGATAAAAACTGAGCAGCAGAAAAGCCCGGCTCACCCTAAGCGGTTGGGGTGGGTCAGAGGGAAGACACGGGAACCTGGACCCTGGATGGAAGTAGCATTTTCTCCTAATACCTCCTGATGGAAAGTGAGGTGAGATGGTGATGTCAGATACTGGGGTTAGCCTTTAGGGTCCCCAGGGAAGTGCTAATTTTGACACATCATGGAGAATGCAGCTCCTGATTGTCCCCTGAGGAGAACAACGCCGCCTCATTCAAATACACAATCAACGCGGTGTCTTGATGGAGGGGTTCAGTGTTTAACCTCCAGTTTGGGCACCAGCCCCCTGTGTCGCCTTGATCAAGTCAGTCTGCTTTCCCAGGCTTCACTTTCCTTCTGGTGGTGAGACCAGGGAGCGGCATGGGTCCCTGTGTCTGTCTGTGGGTCTGTGCTCTCCTCACGCGCTTCACTTCAGCCCACGTGTGGCGCTGCCCCTTCCTTCCCCATGGCGGCAGCTCTCTGGCATCTGTCCGTTCCTATGGTCGCTCTGGAAGGGTTCTTCCAGTTGACTCACAGCATCAACTTCAGGGCGTGAGACAGAGGAGGCTAAGCACCAGGATGCTCCCCGGTGGTGGGGAGAGGGCAGGCTCGGACCAGGGTGAACCCGAGGGAAAGAGCGTAGTGAAGAACGTGTGGGCCGGGAGACTGTCCAAAGGAGGGTAGGTACAACTGAATGGAGATGCTTCCTGCTTCCTGTTTTCTCTGCCTGTTCCTCCAGGCACCTCCCCGCCACAACAGTGCTATGTAGTTATCTTTGCTGATAGAGATTAGTGGTGGTCACTGAGCTCCCGAGTGAGTGAAAGGAGAAACTGCCTGTACGTCACCCTGGGTCTTCTTCCAAACCTCCCTGGAGACTAAACTGTGCTTTCTATGACCTCTGCGCTTTGCAGGGATGCTAATTTCCCCCGCTGGCCACCATTATGGTGCTTTATACAGAAGAGTAAAACCACAGGGCACATTAACCTCTGCTAATGACACAGTCAGTCCGTGTTGCCATCGTAAGCAGCGCGCTGATGAAACTCGGGAAAAGGAGACACAACCTTAGCTCTGTTCTGACTCATGACCTCAGCTTTGCATGGCTCCCAGCCCCCCAGCCCCCCGTGGCCCGTGGGACACTTTGGAGGGTCACAGACAAGGCCAGCTCTGTCCTTCACTCCTGGGGGTGGGAGAGGGGCTGTCACCCACCGCCCATGTGGAGCAGGAGGGGGCGTCTGGCCAGTTCTCACAGCCCCAGCTCCCCCTACTCTGGCCCACACTGCCTCCCCTGGGTTATTGCAGTAGCTTTGGGCCTGGGTGCCTGTGTCTACAGTCCACCCACAGCAGCCAGAAGGACACTTTGACGACATCACGAGATCACATCACAGCTCCTCAAAGCCACTCTCCCCCTGCCCCAGGTGCCCCCCACCTCACCCTGCCTTGTCGTGCTAAGTCACTTCAGGGGTGTCTGAATGTTGGTGACTCTGTCGCTTCCGTTGTGTCCAAGTCTGTGTGACCCTATGGACTGTAGCCTGCCAGGCTCCTCTGTCTCAGGGATTCTCCTGGCAAGGATACTGGAGTGGGTTGCCGTGCCCGCTTC
This sequence comes from Odocoileus virginianus, assembly GCF_023699985.2. Classification (NCBI taxonomy): domain Eukaryota; kingdom Metazoa; phylum Chordata; class Mammalia; order Artiodactyla; family Cervidae; genus Odocoileus; species Odocoileus virginianus. Next base: position 35,611,509 of record NC_069682.1, read on the forward strand.
CAGGAGATCTTCCCGACCAGGGATTGAAACTTCGTCTCTTATGGCTTCTGCATTGGCAGGTGGGTTCTTTACCACTAACGCCATCTGGGAAGCCCAATTTACATGTAACTTATAAAAATACATTATGGCTATGTCTTTAGATATATCATATATAATACTTATCACTATTTTTTGAACTTTTGATTTAATTTTAATTTTTTTAACTTTTTAATTTGTATTGGGGTATAGCTGATTAACAATGTTATGTTATACCTATATATGTATCTATTCTTTTTCAAATTCTTTTCCCAATTAGGTTGTTACATAATATTGAATAGAGTATTGAATAGTGAATAGAGTTTCCTATGCTATTCCATAGGTCCTTGTTGGTTATCCATTTTCAATACAACAATGTATTAATTAATTAATTAATCCCAAACTCCCTAACTATCCATCCCCTCCAATCCCCTTAACCATAAGTTTGTTCTCTAAATCTGCTAGTGTTTCTGTTTTGTAAATAAGTTCATTTCTACCATTTACTGTTAATCTCCCCCAAGTAAAATAAGCTTCATGAAGATGGGGCTTCCCAGGTGGCACTGGTGGTAAAGAACCCATCTGCCACTGCAGGAGACACAAGAGACAGTGGTTTTGATCCCTGGGTTGGGAAGATCCCCTGGAGGAGGCCAAGGCAACCCACTTCAGTGTTCTTGCCTGAATAATCCCATGGACAGAGGAACCTGTTGGGCAAAGAGTCAGACACGACTGAAGCAACTTAGCATGCTTAAAGTGGGACTTTTGGTCTGTTTTGTTCTCTATTTTTTGCATTATGTACTTTGCATAAGTGTTTCTTGCACCTGATGCCCGAGAATTACTGATGGAATCGCTCTAAAGTGTAGATTCTAATTTGGTGGCTTTGGATGGGACCTGAGACAAGCATCCCTAGTAAGGTCAGGTGGCCCACACCTGGAATGTGGGGCTGGAGTCCACATGGATCACAACCTAGAGGCAGGGTCACCATTTGTGCTCTTTCCAAAGCCAAGTTTAAAAGCCCAGGGCTGGGCTGATGGTAGCGAATCACAGGCGCAAGCTTTCAGGTGCAGATTCTTGGCTGGAATGCAGGAGGTCAGCTGTGGAGCCCAGAGAATCTTGTTTTGTGTGGCTCTCCAGGTGCTCAGAATATGCATCCCGCTGGGTACCCGCTGCTGTAGAGAAATTGAGAATTTCCTGCATGTGTGAATGTGATTCTGATTTTGCCCAACTGTCGTCTAGTGAGCACAAAATGAAAATTGATGTCTTGATTGAAAATCAAAAAAATTCTCTTTTTTTCCTCCTTTGCATCATTTGGTTGGCCTCCAAAAGAATCTAATGATTTCAACAGAAAAAAAAGGAAAATGTGTATAATCAACTCAGAACATCCCCATTTGTCACTTTAAAATTCTATTAGTGTTAGGAAAATAACACAAATGTGAGAGAAACAATTCATATCGTAAAAAGGTCTGTGATGGAAATGTAGTTTTTTTCCTCCACCCTGGATTTCCAGTCTCATTCCTTGGAGGAAATTATTGTCAACTGTTTCTTGTGAACATTTACAGGAAATTTCTAAACACACACACATTTTTTTTTTTTTTTCTCCTTGTTAAAAAAGGGAAATGTGACCAAAGCTTTTGTCCCAGGTTGCTGTGTGTCTTGTTAACAATGGCTGACTGGCTGTATTTCCAGAGATGGCTGCAACACTGAAATGCCCTGAGACTGAGATGTGGGGATTTCGGTCCTTTCCTTTGAATCTGGATGGGCTTGTGGCTTTGTTGGGAGTGACACCATGTGACCTTTTTAAAAAAAAATTTGTCTGTGCTGGTTTTTTTTATTGTTGTTGCAACACATGGACTCTTCATTGCCGTACTCAGGTTTCTCTAGTTGTGTCAAAGGAGCTTAATTTCTCCATGGCATGTGGGATCTTAGTTCCCTGACCAGGGGATCACCCGTGTCCTCTGCATCAGAAGGGGGATTCTTAATCCCTGGACCACCAGGGAGTCCCTGACACCGTGTGACTTTTGAGGATCATAAAAAATGATGCAGCTTGAATCTGGTCCTCCTTGGATGCTCGCATATGGAACTCAGTCACCATGTTGTGGGACATAGAGAGACATGTGGGGAAGCTGTGTTTAGTTTATTTTGGCCAGCAGCCATAGTTGAAATCCTAGCCAGCAACCAACCTCAACTTCCAGACATGTTTGGGAGTCAGAGTCAGATGATTCCAGCTCCCAGCCTCCAGCTACTCCAGCATGAGCAAGATGGGCTGCAAAGAGATTGGAGACAAAATTTCCCAATCCTCTTTAAAAGCTCCACAGGAGGAGTTGCAAGAGGATGGTATAAACTGAGTGTCCTCCGTAGGTGATCTTGAGCCAGTCACTTTGTATGTGTTATGCTAGACCAGGTAATGCTGCAAAAACAGACAAGGCTCCTTACAACTTCCCGTCCCCGGTGTTCATTGTTCACTCATATTACAGTCCAGCAAACAGCACGTGGCCCTCTTCCACATCATGACTCAGGGGTCCCGTTAGCTTCCATCTTCTGGAGCCTCCTTAGAATCCTTGATCACATCCTCTTCATTTGACTAGAGGGCCTGGAGGATGGTATCGGAGATAATAAGGCTCTATCCTTCCTGCCCATAGTCCTTCTGCCCAAGCAGCTGCCCTTCCTAACCACAGAGGAGTCTGGGAGTGTTTGTCTCCTTGAGCACTCAGGGAGAGCAGCCAGCCAGCTTCGGCCACACATGGCCTCCATGTCCCCTCTGGGGATGAAGATGGTCACAATACCGACCTCACAAGCTCAACATGTATGAAGAAGTCTCGTCTCTAAAGGAGTAGACAGGTTCATACACATTTTAGGGATTATGGTGTTTCCCATCAGAGAAAGCTACCTGAGTTGATGGACACTTATCAACATCATTCTGGGGTCCCCATGGACACAGGGCTGTGATAAGCTGTTTTCCCTCCCCGGGGCTATTCTATATCTAACCATATCTAACCCTAATACTGACAATCACTTCTCCCCAGGGGGAAGAAAAATATGTTACAAAGAGCAGCCCACCCATAGCCCACTGCCATGCTATTCAGAGTCAAAGAAAGGAGTGTCCGGAACACAGCTGGTCCCTCACCAGGCAATGTTCAAGGCGGGAATGAAGGAGAGATGTTCTTTCTGTCTTCAGCTTCATACTACGCTGGGGGCTACCGGGGCTGTTTCCATAAGTAAGTAAGTAGGTGTTAGTTGCCCAGTCGTGCCCAACTCTTTGTGACCCCATGGACTGCAGCCCACCAGGCTCTTTTGTCCATGAGATTTTCCAGGCAAGGATACTGGAGTGGGTTGCCATTTCCTTCTCCAGGGGATCTTCGTGAGCGAGGGATCAAACCCAGGTCTCCTGCACTGCAGGCAGATTCTTTAATGACTGAGTTACAAGGGAAGCCCCTGTTTCCATAGTGGCATATAGACTTCATATAAACAAGAAAAAGATTAAGTTAAAGGAGCTGAAAACAAAGAATGTCAGTTGTTTTGGAGGTTGGTTGTCCACAAGACTTTCTCATCCATTTCTTAAGTAAGATGCTTCTATCTGGGGATGCCCAGTCTTTCCATCTGGATGACAGGCATAATGATACCTGAGCTGCTGAGCAGTAGTGGGAAGGATCCCTTAAGGAAGTGCTCTGGGAGGGAGGGAGGTTTATAAACCATGCCAACCGAACTAGGTCAGGCGGGCAGGGGTTCTTCTCCTCCTATTTATTGCTTAAGAAGCAAGGGCAGTGTCCTTGTTTTTGCAGCTCCAAATAATCACAATGACTTTTGTGGCTTAAGGGACTTAGCCATAAAATAGATCTATCCATTCTCCCCCAAACTCCCCTCCCATCCAGGCTGCCACATAACATTGAGCAGAGTTCCCTGTGCTGTACAGTAGGACTTTGTTAATTATCCATTTTAAATATAACTGTGTGTACATGTCCATCCCAAACTCCCCAACTATCCCTTCTCCCCATCCTTCTTCAAAGCAGCCTTAAGCTCATTCTCTGTGAGTCTGTTTCTGTTTTGTAAATAAGCTCATTTAATCGCAATCATTTTTCTGATAATAAGTTTTCTATAGAAAACTTGGGAAAATACAGGAAAGTCTAATTACAGCTTCTGTTTACTGAATAATTCCTGTCTCCAGTGGGTTCAATCCTCCATCCTGGGATGGGGAGTGAACCCAGCCCTCCTGCTTCTATCACCCATGACTGAGCCAGCCTGTTAACGTCAAGGCAGTCTTCTCTGTCCGTCTGTTTTCAAAGCAAGCAGCTCAGCAATTTCACAGCGTGTGTCTGGAGTCTTCAAAATGTCCATTTCCTTTGACCCTATAAATTTCTTTCTAAGAAGATTTCCTGAAGATATAATCCTAAACACGGCCCAGATTTATGGCCAAAAAGCAAAGGTGGCCGCTGCAGATTTATTTATAAAAAGTGAGAAGTTGAAAACGTGAATACCTGTAATTAAAGGAATGGTTGAGTAAATCACGGAGCATTCAGGCAGAAGAATATCATGTGATTCCTAAGAATAATGTTTTATGTTATACTTTTAATGATATTGGAAGTTATTACATAAATATTCACAGAATGGTGATTGCTTTGTAGGGTTTTATCTCAACTGTACTCAAAACACCTAGAAAAATCACAGGAAAGAAACAGGCCCAAAGAAACTGTATTGTGTCTGAATGGTAGTATTATGATGGGTGGTAAGCTTATTTCACCTTTCCTACCCCATCCCAACTACCATGCTTGCTTTTCCATAATACTTTTAAAAGTTTGTACATGGCACAAGATTAGAAAAAATAAAGTAAAATGCTAAACAAAAATGTCAATCTTTTTTTTTTAATCTTTAAAATTTTTTGGCTGTGCAGCATGTGGAATCTTAGTCCTCCAACCAGGGACCCTGCAATGAAAGCACGGAGACTTAACCCCTTTCATTCTGCGAAGTCCCTAAATGAAAATTCCAAAGCTCTGCAAATTTCCTCTCACCCTGATGTTCCCTAGTTCAGCTTTGTCTCACTTGTTTACAATTTCATGTTGTATGTGTTGCAGTGAAAGGAAAAAAGAGGAATGAGTTTTTCTCGTTCTCTTTCCTGAGAACAAAGAAGATAAGAGAACAGGAGCAGGCCTGACCCTGCATGTCTATAACTAAGTTTGCTTTCCTGCTTTCTAACTCTGCAGGAGCTATACACTTCACGCCTATTTTTCCTTTGACTCTATGCTAAATACATCCTGTATCTGGTGTTTACCCTTACAGCACCTTGTAGTTACATATCAGAAAGAAGGCTAAAGAGTCACGGAACTGCCAGACTCAATCGCTGAGTTACTGACATCAGTTTATGGCTGTCTTTGAAACCATGCAAGAGGAAGAAATCAAGATCCTATCGCCTTTGTTCCTCATCACTGGCTCCTGACTGTGAGCCCCCTCATCTTATATAAGCCCTTAGATTTCTCATGGGGGTGGGCACAGTTCTTGAGGCATGAACCTACTGTATTCCCCTCTCTGCCTGCTAAGAATTAGTCTCCTTTCTATTTCCTCCAAACTTTGTCTCCATACTTTGTATTCAATTTCAGTGGGCAAAGAAAGCCAAGATTTTGGCCAGCAACATAAGCCATAAGCACTATGTGAAATTCAGTCCAACAACATGTAAAAACTGGAGTCACCCACTCACCAAAGCCTTCATCTGCCAAGTGGAATCTTCAAAGGAACTGAGAGATAAGTGGTTTTTATGTTAAATCCCCACCTTCAGGCCCATGTCAGAAAACATAATCAATTTTTTTTATAATGTTCATTATATCTTTTGTAAACAAGATTAAGAAGACCTAAAATCAGGGATCCAGTTTTAGCTGCAGCTTGAACCTCTATGAAGAATCAGCTCGACTTAGAGGACCAGTTTGCTGAGGATGTATTTGAAGTATCCTCACTGATGTGGAGAGATTTCACAGTCAGTGGTGAAACACGTGCATCTTCCTAAATGGAAAAATAAACCTGGGTTGTCCAAGGAGTATGTTTCCTGTTGTGGGGTGTAACTGGACCACACAGCCCAGATCTTGTCCTCCCAAGAGGAACCTTCTTGGGGATTTCTCACCCATGTTCTGGCTTGAGCAGGGACATAGCCCTTCTCCTTAATTGTATATTTGAAAAAGCCTGACACTCAGCAAAAAATTCCCTGAAGTCTTTTGGATAGTATGATGGAAATAGATGCTGAAAGGAGTGTAGATAATCTGGCCATGATGTATGGTTTCCTTTGGGCTTGTTTTGTTTTTGTTTATTCTTGGGGTGCTCTGCAGGAGATGTACCTCCCCTTAGGCCCCAGCTTGCTGTTGTATCAGATCCTGGGTGGACATTGGGAGGTCCATGGTTGAACTTCAGCAAGGTCCACTGATGCCCTAAACTTGTGATTGAATGTGCATTTTCCTGGGGATGGAGTCTACAGCTTTTATGAGGTTCTCAAAGATGCACTTGCATCCCCAAGTGGTAGGTACAACCTCAGTCCCTATAAGTGAGTCCCACACACTTGGATATCTCAGCTCCTCAAAGCCAAGAGATGAAAAGCAAGAGTCCTATAGATCCTCTCTCTAGTTTCCTTCCTGGATGACTGACCCCAAGAAAAACCATTTTGTTTTGAAGGGGGCCAAACCTTACCAATACTTTGGCCACTTGATGCAGAGAGCTCACTCATTTGAAAAGACCCAGGTGCTGGGAAAGATTGAGGGCTGGAGGAGAAGGGGATGACAGAGGATGAGATGGTTGGATGGCATCACCGACACAATGAACATGGGTTTGGGTGGACTCTGGAGTTGGTGATGGACAGGGAGGCCTGGCGTGCTGCGGTTTATGGTGTTGCAGAGTCGGACATGATTGAGCGACTGAACTGAACTGAAACCTTACCAATAACCAATTCTGAACACAACTTCCATAGAATTGGTACCCCAACATTTGGGATCATGTTTATTCTAGAGCCAACCTCTGCCTGGCCTTTGACAAGGTCCTCTACAAACCAAAGTTCCTTGTTTTCTGGCATAAAAATAGGAAAAATTTAAATTTGTTTAAAGCCCTCACATGTTTTCTTCCTGGACTTCAATTGAATTGGGTTTGGGGAATGTTTAGCAAATTTTGTTTTTAGAGAACCCAGTGGGGAGAACTTTATGTTAGGGAGAGCTGTTATGTTCTCAGAAGGTGAAAACAATCAATAATGTGGAAACAGTACCACGTGTAACACCAGGGAGGGCTGTGAATATAAAATGACACATTAGTTTAATTCTTCTGATGGGTGACTTGTCATTCATCAGCAGATGTGGCTTCATGTATAACTGGCAAAACCACATGGACACTTTTCCAAAGAATCCATGTTGGGCTGGTGGGAGATCAGTGGCAAAATCACTGATTCTGATGTGGCCAAAAGTCATTAGTGATTGATGGGGGTCCCTGCAAGCCGAAATAACAGTTTTGAGTCCCTGCGGAAGAATGCTCCTCTTGGGATGGGAAGATTAGATTAATGGTGCTGCCTTGGGTGCTAACCAGGTGTGTAAACTTTGTAAATTACCTGGTCTGTCTGGATGCTCACCTGGGTTCATTTCTGTGGAATAAGGCTCTCTGAGGTCCAGTACAGCTCTGATTTCTATGGATCTATTGACTGTACAAATCTCAGTGATTCTGAAAAACCCTGGAAGGGAATACATGGCCTTAAATGTGGGCAAAAAGAGTGAGGGTTGAGGTTGAACTAAAACAGATTCAGGCAGAGGTTGAAAATCTTATTTCACCATCTGGGATGTTCAGATAGACCGTCCAAAATGTATCCAGTGATCGCACATTTCCCCAACTGTCTTTGGCTCCATCAAGGCAAGCAAACGTGGCTAATCTCCAGAAATGAGAAGAGGTACAAACACATTCGCTGACTAGGGTCACATTTTCACATTTATCACCATCCATTTACCCCAGTGCACATGCTCCTTTATCACCACTGTGATCTGAAATGACAGTTACACATTACATGTCTGTGGAATATATTTTAGGCTCATATTTCCAAGGAGGATTCAGAGTCACACAATGTATAATGCAAAGACATGCACAAGGTCCCAAGCCAGGGAAACACTATGTTTCTAAATAACTCTATACAAGGAATAATGGACATGCAGAGTGATCTCTACCTGCAGACACTGGTCAGTAGCTTAAGCAACTTCCACGAATTTCTGCCAAATGACATGTCTGCTTCTCCCATTTCTCAGCTGATGATTTATTGTTGGTCAAACCTGAAGCAACCTTGGCCCAGCAATGATACAGTAAAAGCTGAATGTCTCCCCCTACAACATCTACCAGCAAAATGAGGTCTGAGTTTTGGAAATGTTTTTGATAGATGAAACTTACAGTGACCCCATTAAAACTTTAAGCCAACAGAAGGCATCATTTTTAAGTATTTCCTGGGGGGCCCAGGAGAGCCGAGTACCATCTGAGGATACAATAACATCCAAGTGAAAATAAAACTCAAATCATTTTCTCCCTCATGTATTGAATGTTTTGCTTAGGCCCAGCCAGTGACCTAGAAATTCATGGCTGGAAAGGTGATATTTCAAAATGTTTCTGAGTAAAATAATTTCCGGAAAATATTGTCTTCAAACACAAGTATTCTGCTCAGCTTGACACAAATGCAAATCAGATACAGAAAGCCTGTCCTAAATGAGCTTAAAGGGGAGACAAGTTCATAAATAAACAGGACATGCAGTGACATGGGAAGGGGCATTTGGGGAGCAGGAGCCTTGATGCAGTGGTGGACACCACCCGAGTTTCTGCAGGACATGGCACAGACAACCAGACTCAGCTTGGGTAGAAACCAGGTTGAAGGGGTAGCTTGGATTCCTAATGTTTTTGGCATCACAGGCTAGGACAACCTTAAGTATATACATATTCAACAAGAACCTTTTAAAAGCTAAGGTGTCCTATTGACATAGAGGTCGTAAAATTTTTGGCATCACAGGCTAGGACAACATTAAACATATATATATATAGTCAACACGAATGTTTTTAAAGCTAACATGTGGTCCTATAGACTTAAAGCTCTTGGGCTACTGGAGCCCCTGTTAGTTACCAGGTTCCCAGGAGGCCAGATCCCAGCTGGATTTTTTTTTTTAAAGTTTTTGAGGTATTTATTGAATGCCTCCTGGGTAAAAGAGCTCTACAAGGTATTGCAAGAAATTCTAAGAAGAATCACTTTGGAGGATCTTGAAGTGTAGAAACAATTATAATTAACTGAAGAAAGATGCCAGGAAAAAGAGCATAGATGCTGAAGAGGCATTAGATGAACGTCAATCTCTGTTTCTGATAAAACTCTTTGAACTGGGAAGAGACATGTGGGTCCTTAATTTTGATAAAGATGATCCTAGGGATATGAACTGTTTTGGGGTCATCCCATGACTATTTTATAATTGACTTAATCAATTAACATAACCTATCTGCTTGGCCACAGCCACTGTTTAGGAATAAATAAGTGACTATCCACGGGGCCAGTGTGACATAAGGACATTTCATTTGAAAGCAGCTACCTATAGAGATGTTCTCTTTCTGTTGTATGTGAACAAGAAAACTGCAGCCGTGGGAGGCCTCTGACTGCTGCGATGGGCAGGAGAGGAAGAAGTCTTGGACCTAAAATGAGGAGAAGGTGATTGGCTAAATCAAGGCTTGTCTGAGCTTGCGGAGGTGGGGGGGCGGTGTCGGGGGATGGGGGGGGCTTCTAATTTACTGTATCAGCCAGTTGAAATTTAGTTTTCTGTTACTGAAAACAGCTGGACTATTGCTTAGTGATTAAAACATCAATCTTAAATTAAGAGAAAGCATCACATTTAATGGAGGAACATTGGAGACACTCTCATTAAAGTCAGATACAAGAAAAGACTGCCACAGTCCCGACCGTAATTCAATATTGTTTTACGCGGCATTAGCCAAAGAAGTGCGACAGATAATGAGGAATATGTTCTGGAAGGGAAGATTTACAGAGGACATTATTATCATTTACCAGTTGTATCATTTTCTATTTGGGAAATTTAAAATGGTCAACCAGAAAGCTGTTGTAAGAGACTACAGAAATATGACTGGGGTTCTAATATAGGGGTAAAAAATCTGTAATTCTCCTACATACAAGTTATAGTTATAAACTATGAAAAATGAGTTCACTCGCAATTGCAATGAATAGTATATGGAACCCAGGTTTTAAAATAAAAGCATTTAACAGAGGGAAGTCATTTCAGAAATATACTTGAATAATCTCTTATGTCAGTGGGAATGCAGCCCCACTCAGATGAAAATGGTATATTCATTTTTGAAGCTCAGTGAGGCAGTGAATAGCAAAAGCTTTAAGAGTTTCAAAACACTGTTTCCTAACCTTTATTTGTCCTGAAATTTATCCCAAGGAAACCACTAAAGATTTGTTCAAAGATTAAGTTCTAAGGATGTTCACTAAAATGTCTTTTATAAATACAGGAAATAATAAAATAAAGTGGCAAAAAATGGATTCTATAAATGCATATTTTCCTACACAATAGGATGATTTACAATTACTGAAAACATGTTATAAAAGAGGGTTTGTTGGTTTGGAAGGATATACACATGTATATATTTATTTTTCATATTCGTTCCATTAGAGTTTATTACAAGATATCAAATATACTTCCCTGTGCTTTATAGTAGGTCCTTGTTGTTTATCTGCTTTATAATAGGAGTGTATATCTGTTAATCCCAGTAATTTATCCCTCCCCCTTCCCACCTTGCCCCTTTGGTGACCGTAAATTTGTTTTCTGTGTCTGTGACTCAAGAGACATGGGTTTGACTTAGCATGCAGGCACGCATGCATGCATACACAGGTGTAAGTAATATTTGCTTTGCTAAAGAGAAAGGTCAAAGATTCTCACTGTCTGGGTTGCATCAAACTGGCAAAGCTTTGGCCCCATCCTCTGTTGGTGGTGGTAACTGGCTACGTGAGCTCCTGAGGCAGGTGTGGATTAAACAGAAAGGGACATCTGGGCTCCGGCAAAGGCGGTACCTTGTTTGGGGAGTGGGGTGGGCAGGGAGGAACAGGGCTGCCCTGGGCTGTTGTTTGTTACTCGAGGAGGAATCCATGATCTGAAGATGTTCTATTCCTTGTTTTTTTCCCCCAAATTTCTGGGACGGGCACCCCACATGTCCTGCAGCAGAGGCTATCGGTGAAGTCTTTGAGTCCTGTAAAGCATCGAATTGAATCTTCTGGGCCATTACTGACCCTGGTTTATGGAGAGCTGTTGATGAACTGGTTACAGAAACAAGAGGAAGGCCTAAACATTCAGTTCAGTTTAGTTCATTTGCTCAATCATGTCTGACTCTTTGCGACCCCATGGACTGCAGCACGCCAGGCCTTCCTGTCCATCACCAGGTCCTGGAGTTGACTCAAACTCATGTCCATTGAGTCGGTGATGCCATCCAACCATCTCATCCTCTGTCATCCCCTTCTCCTCGTGCCTTCAATCTTTCCCAGCATCAGGGTCTTTTCAAATGAGTTAGTTCTTCATATCAGGTGGCCAAAGTATTGAAGTTTCAGCTTCAGCATCAGTCCTTCCAATGAATATTCAGGACTGATTTCCTTTAGGATGGACATTAAACAAGACAAAACCAAAATAGAACAACAAAACAAGCAACCGACCTCCAACAGTCACCATCCCACCTTGCCTTCCTCCCTCCCCCGAGTAATGTTAGTATATTGTGGGGAGGGGGCTTATGGGTGCGTGAACAGAATATGATCCCTGCTTTATGAACAGATAATACGACCAGAGGAGCCTTCTGTTTTCTAGGCACAAGGAACACTGTAAATAACCACCATCCTGTGAAGCTTTACAAAGAGCTCTTTGAGCACTGTTTGTCATTTGTGAAGGGAAAAATGCCTGCTTTTAACTTCTGCCTTCTAATATTCAGCTGACAGAAACCAGGAAACTGCTCAATTTCATATGTTTACTTCAAAACACCTCACCTGAGCCAAGTGGCTGACGGCTCCATTTTGCAAATGCAAGGCACCACCATTATGCCTGTGCTTCTTTTTTCTCCTATATTAGCTGATGCTTCTGTCTAAAAGGCAGGCTTTCAACAAATTGCATCCTGATTGACTGACCTGCATTTCTGTGGGAAACTGAACACTAAAGCTGAATGGATTTGACCAAAACTTACTTTGCTGGGGTTTTCAATCTCTCTCAGAAGCAAGCCTGGGACATGTTTTATGATAAGGATTGAAGGAAATTATTCAACAACAATGGTACAAGCCAGAGTCATGGTAGAGAGGGTTTAGGGGTAGATGAAAACGTGGGTTATCTGTCCCTAGTGTTCAGCTATTCAAGAAGACTCTTGGGCCTCTTTCAGGAGCACCTGTTGAGACCCCATTTCTAGGTTCATTGAACTGTAGACTTCTGAACAGTTAGAGCTGGGCTTTTGAGGTCTATTCATCTTGGTATTTGTTTTGAATTCAAAACACACAGCCATTTCAACCTATCTAACCAAGGAGTCTGGTACCCCAAATGAGGTGTGGTCCCTTGTAGTTAGTTCATCATGATCCTCGATGGTGCTGGGGTTAAGATCAGACTCTGGTCAAGGCCATCATCGCCAACCACAGTGGATCCAGGTGACCCTTGGATGCCAGCCCTTCCCTCTCCCAATCCAACAGGACTGTTTTCCCAAACCCTAGGATTGTCATGGTACTTTTCCCAATTGAAACACTTGAATGACCCCCTATTATTTTTTCTAAGACAACCTTTTAAATTTTATAGCAGTTTTAAATTTACAGGGAAATTGCAAAAGTAGTACAAAGTTCCCAAGTACTCCAAACCAAGTTTACTCTCTTATTATTTACTGCTAACATAGTGTATTCGTCATGATAATTAACCAATACATATACATTGTTATTAACTAAACCCCATACTTTATTCAGATTTACTTAGTTTTAACCTACTATCCTTTATCTATTCCGGGACCCCATCCAGGTACCACAATACGTTCATTGTGTTTACTTGGGTTTCTCTTGGCTGCAGTAGTTTCTCAGACTTCCCTGTTTTTAATGATCTTGACAGTGTTTTTTAAAAAAATATTTATTAATTTGCCTGTGTTGGGTCTTAGTTGTGGCACCCGGGGTCTGCATCGTGGAGCACGGACTCTTGAGTTGTGTCACGAGAGCTTAGTTTATCCTCAGCATGTGGGATCTTCGTTCCCTGGCCAGGGATGGAACCTGCATCGCCTGCATTCCAAGGCGGATTCTTAATCACTGGACTGCCAGGGAAGTCCCCTCACAGTCTTGAGGAAGACTGACAAGGTATTTTTGAAAGATACCCCTCTATTGGGATTTGTCTGCATTTTTCCCTGGTAATTCTGCACTGTAAAGTTTTATCAGTTTTGGCAAATGCACAGCCACTTACTCACTGTTACACTGTTGGTCAAGTAGACAGTGGACCCCCAAAGATGTGATGGATGGCATCACTGACTCAATGGACATGAATTTGAGCAAACTCTGGGAGATAGTGAAGGATAGGGAAGCCTGGCGCACTGCAGACCATGGGGTTGCAGAGTCAGACTTAGCGACTGAACAATGAACAAACATGTCTACATCCTCATCCTTGGAACTTGGGACTATATCACTTTATGTGGTAAAAGGCCCTTTGCACATGTGATTAACTTGTTGCTCTAGAGATGGGGAGATTCTTCTGGGTTACCTGGATGAGCCCAATATAATCACAAGCATCCCTCTGAATGGCAGAGAGTTCACAGCTGGAGACGGAAGCAAGAGGTTGGAATGAAGGAGGCCATGGTCCTAGGAATTCAGTCAGCCTCTAGAAGCTGAAAAAGGCAAGTAATGGATTATACCCTAAAGGAATACAACTAGGCTGATCTGTGGATTGTAGACTTCTCACCACCAGAACCGTAAGAGAGGAAATTTGTTGCTGTTGTTTTAAGCCACGAAGTTTGTGGCAATTCACTGCAGCAGCAATGGGAAGGTAATATAGATTTTGGTACCTACAAGTGGAGTGCTGCTATAACAAATACCCAAAAATGTGGAAGTGGATTTGGAACTGGGTGATGGGTAAAGACCATGATAGAAGAGGTCAAGTTTGCCTTGAACAGACTATTGTTGGCAACATGCATGGGGAAGCAAGGAGCATGATGTAGAAAGCCTGTGTGGCCCTGAAAAATACCTCTATTGTCACAAACAGAACATCAGTTGTTCCCATTGTTTAGTTGCTAAGTCATGTCCAAGTCTCTTATGACCCTGTGGATTGTAACCTGCCAGGCTTCTCTGTCCATGGGATTTTCCAGGCAAGAATACTTGACTAGGTTGCCATTTCCTTCTCCAGGGGATCTTCCTGACTCAGGGATTGAACCTGCATCTCCTGCATTGCCAGGCAGATTCTTTAGCCCTGAGTTACTGGTAAAGCTGAGAACATTGGTGGGAAAATGAATATTCAAAGTCCTTCTGGTGAGGAAGGGACTCAGAAAGAAACAAGTAGCATGTGATGGGATAGGGAGGAAAGGAGACCCTTGTTACACAGTGGCAGAAAACTTAGCTGAGTTTTGTTCTATAGTTGTGTGGAAAACAGAATCTGTAAGGGGTGAATTTGGATATTATTAATACCTGAAGAGATTTCCAAGCAAATTATTAAAAATACAGCCTAGTTCCTTTTTTGCTGAGAAGAAAGAAATCAGTTGATGGAAAGACTTGTTAAATAAAAGAACAAGGGCCTGAAATTTTGGAAATTCTTAGCCTGTCCAGATTGCAAAATACAACAAAATTAGGGACTTCTCTGTTGGTCCAGTGACTAAGACTCCACACTTCCACTGCAATGGGCATGGGATCGATCCTTGGTCAGAAAAATAAGATTCTGCATGCCGTGTGGCATGGCCAAAAAAGTTAAAAAAAAAAAACAAACAAAATGAAACACCAAAACTTGAAGATCCACTGCTGTGAAACTGTGATCAGGAGAGACGGCATCTTAGAGCAACACCAATGTATTATATCACAGTTTCTCTGGGTCAGGAGTCCAGGTTTGAAATGTGCTTGTGCTGTTGGGCTTGCCTTTTGCACTTCTGCCCTCACTGTGAGGAGAAAAGGCCCAGGATAGCTTCCGCTTAAGAAAGATGAGAGCTACATGGAGCAGAACTGAACTGCACGCGTTATCTTGAGGCAAGCCTGGCCAATCCCAGGCAAGGTCAGCCCTCTTAGCCAAAATGCCAGTGCACACAAGAAATAAGTGCTTATTTTTGTATGCCATTGCCATTTTGGGGTATTCGTTACTCAGCAAGAGTTGACTCATGGTGTTCCCATCTATTCTCTCCACTGTCAAAGTCTCTGTTGTGAAACAGATGTGTCCTGTTACTGGTTGGTGTACAGGGTCTGATTTTTCCTGCAGGTTGAAATTCCTAACCCTATTACTGACTTGTAATCTGCCCTGCCCAATCTCAGCTTCTCAATCTTATCTCGATCCACCACAACCCTAACAGAACACTTGCAGGTCTGAGGCACACTTGGGATTTTGACTCCTTCATACCTTTGTCTTCTCTTTCTTTCTGCCTGTACCCTCATACCTGTGTTGTCAATCCCTGCATATTCTTCAAAGCGAATTCAAATACTACCCTTTGGGAAGCCTTGCGTTGCTCCGCAGAAGTGGCACCTTGATGACTCTGCGGCCTGTCACAGACAGACAGTGCTGGTGGAGGACTCATCTCAAGGCATGCAAGCAGACCTCATCTGTGACCTGGACTTGGCCGATCGCTTTCCAGAAGTGATTCCTTTATTTACGCTCGAGTACCTTATGTCTGTGCCTAACTCATGTCCTGGGACATGGTAGGTGCTCAAAGCAGGTGTAATGAGTCCATTTTAAGGGGCATCATTTGGCAGACTGAGCTTACCTTGTGGCTCAGCTGGTAAAGCATCCGCCTGCAATGTGGGAGACCTGGGTTTGCTCTTTGGCTTGGGAAGATCCCCTCCAGAAGGGAAAGGCTACTCACTCCAGTAGTCTGGACTGGAGAATTCCATGGACTGTATAGTCCATGGGGTCACAAAGAGTTGGACACGACAGAGTGACTTTCACTTTCACTTGGCAGACTGCCCCTTCTAGGCAGTGCGATGAGCTTGTGGCAAGCAGATTAATCTAAGGTCTCCTGCAAACAGCATTCCTGCAGTTTTCAGAGTAACTCTGCCAGGAAAGTTCTGCGTGGCTGAATCTGTGTTCAAGACTCTCTTTGCTTTGCTCCAGGACAGGTGAGGAGGCAGCACGAAGCTGCAGGAGGGGACTTCATTGGAAGCACAGGACAGGGGTCAGGTGCACCAGCCTGCAGCCCTGGCCCTGTCACCAGCTTATCCCCTATCTCTCTGAGCTTCAGGTTCTTTGCAGAGTGAGGCCCTTGAACTTGAGAGTCTCCCCAGGCACTCCCAACTTTGCTGTGCACTTGTTGCATTCTGCAGGAGTGTGGAAGCCAGGAGTTCCTCCTGTATTTCCCAGGTGCCCAGGAGGCATGCAGAACTGTGAAGGATGGGGCAGCTGGATGAGGAGACCAGCCCTTATTGTGGGCAGGGAACTTGATTCTTAGCAATGTCTCCTATACCTGGACTCTTTTTATCTGTTTGCTGGTTAAAAATGACACCAAACTTCGTGGCTTCACAAAGTGAATTTGGTATTATTTCTCGTGCTTTTGTAGGTTGGTTGGGCTTATCTGGGAGGGTCTGTTATTGCTGTCAGAGGAGGCTGGGCTGCAGTTACTTGTGGACTTGACGGGGTGGAACATCTAAGATGCCTTGCCCACATGGCTGGCAGGGCTGAGGCTGTCACCGGAGCATGAGTGTGTGGCCTCCACGTGGCTTTGGCCTTTCACAGCATGGAGGCTGGGCTCCGAGTGGGAGTGACCGTAGAATCAGAGTTCCCGTGAGAGTCCCGGACAGAAGTTGCAGGACTTCTTTTTTTTTTTTAAAGTTTTTATTTTATATTGGAGTATAGTTGGTTAACAGTGTTGTGTTATTTTCAGGTGGACAGTAAAGGGACTCAGCCATACTTATACATGTATCCATTCTCCCCCAAACTCCCCTCCCATCCAGGCTGCCACATGACATTGAGTAGAGTTCCCTGTGCTATACGGTAGTTCCTCCTTAGTCATCTATTGTAAATATAGCAGGGTGTACATGTCCATCTCAAACTCCCTAACCCCCTTCTTTTCCCCCCGGTAACCGTAAATTGATTCTCTTAAATCTGTGAGTCTGTTTCTGTTTTGTAAATAAGTTCATTTGTATAATTTTTTTAAAAAAGATTCACATATAAGTAATATAGATATTTGCCTTTCTCTGGCAAGATGTCTTAGGCTCAGAATCGTTAGAATATCATTTTTGCCCCATTCTTTTGGACAGCCAGTCACTAAGGTCAGTCTGCACCTCTCCAGGCAGAAGTTTTGAGGAATTTGCCTCATCTTCAATTCAGCCTGGGAATGTGCTAAGATAAGGTTCATGGGGCTGGAACATCTTTCAAGACTGGAGAAGCCCAGGTGATGTAGCTGAACATGTCAGGGCACCTCGGAGAAGCTTTCCACAAGGCCAAGAGGGTTTTAGGAGAGTCCACTCTCATCCCATCTTAAATCATAGCATCTCTCTGGGATTCAGATTCACATTTTTTTAAAGGAGTTTCATGGCTTTTAAAGGTAATGTCATGACTGGGGTTCTGTGTTGGTCCCTAAGCTACGCTGAGTAAGTTGCTCCCCTGGATGCTGGAGGCTGGTCCAGGGCCTGCAGCAGAAGACAGACTCTCTTCATTGCTCCACTGTATAGAAGGAGGTGCTTTCTTGGATCGAGGCTTCCTAGGGGCCTGGGCAGAACTCAGAGACAATGCTTTTTTTCCCATAATAAAAAACAGACTTTGGACCTTCATTACAATTCTCCCTAGTCTCCATGTCTCTTAGTGTCCATTGCCAAAATGAAATACCACAGGAGATCAGACTTGAGAATTCCCATGAGCCACATAAGCAGAACTGAATCTAGCTTATACTTGGGTTATTTCTTGTAAATGTCTCTGATAATCGTAAAAGAAACCTGAGTTACCTTCCTAAAAGAGTATGAGAGAATCACTTTATTTATTTATTTGTTTTTTGAGAGAATCACTTTAAACCAACCCCCTGCCATCCGGAAGCCCCCCCCACCCATCATCACCTATCTTTGTAAAGAGGTGTCAATAATCACCTCATTTTCACTTTATAAACCATCCTGTAGCGTCACACCCCTGAGCATCATATCAGCTTTAAATTTGAAAACTCTCAGTTTGCAAACTTCCTACAGGCACAAGAAGCTCTAACTAGGGGTGTATGTGTATGTATGTTTAGCTGTGTCTGACACTTTGCAACCCTGTGGACTGTAGCCCGCCAGGCTCCTCTGTCCATGGAATTTTCCAGGCAAGATTACTAGAGCAGATTGCCATTTCTTCCTCCAGGGGATCTTCCTGACCCAGAGATCAAACCTGGGTCTCTTGTGGCTCCTGCATTGGTAGGTAGATTCTTTACTACTAGTGCCACCTGGGAAGCCCTCTAACTAGGTACTATTTCTAAATTTAGTGATTTTCAATTTTGCTCTTTCTGGATTTGAGGCACTGTTAACTCGGTTTTCCACTTGAAATATGGCTCCACAGTTATACCCTATAGCAGGTATCACAATTCAATCCTCTGCTGTTTTGTGAACTTTAAAGGGAGTTGAGTCCTTTTTGGAAAAGCCTGAGGGCATCACCTTCCGGCGCTCTTAGCTGTCTTTTGTCCCGTTAGACTGAACTCTCGCTGAGAGTAGGACCTGGGTTTCCTCGTCTCTGAATCTCACTTGGTGCATTATTTGCACACAGGCGGCTCTCAGTGGGGTTTAGCCTGGGGTTGCAGGAGTTGCAAAGCTCTAAGCTGTCCCATGGTTTCTTTGGGAATCCCCCATGAGTCTCTGAACAGCCCCGAGTCCAGTGCTTTGAGAAGATGTTTTGTTCTTAAAAGGGAGAGGGCTGTCTTTTCCCTTTGATGGATGGGTGGTCAGGCTCCGAGGAGAGGTGACTCACTGCAGGGGTGAGAGTGCACGAGAGGGAGGGGGTGTTGGCCGGCCATGCTGCCCGGGGAGCTGCCAGGCTTGTCATGGTCCTTCCCGCTTCCAGTCCTTTCAGTCACAGGGGTCACTGGCTTCTGGGGCACTGGCCCAGACTCTCCACTCTGAGAAGCACAGAAAGATGGGTTGAGGACAGTCCAGGTCCGAAACCTGCCATAAATTTGTCAGGATTCGATTTCCCCTTTTTAGGCGCTGCACTGTGCATTTGTGTGCGGAAGATAGCTTAGGACAGTTGGCTCCTAGACCACATGTTCTTGGCTCCTCTGGGCATTAATGTCAGTGGAAGGAATGCAGAGCAATAACTGGTCCCTGGGAGGGCAGCACTCACCCTGACACCCCCCTTCTCCCTGGAATGAGCGCCTGGCTCACTTCTTCAGATGAGCAAGTCGAGTGGTTCTTGCTGGCACATGCGGCTGTTCCCTGATGAGACTGGGGCAACGACAAGCGCTCTTTCTGGACTGATGAAGCCAGAAGACGCCGAGGTCCTGAGTCATCAATATGGAGCCTGTTTTGGCTGGAGCAAAGCCTGAGACCACAGCTGGGTGCAGGTGATTTTCTGCGAGATCATCCCAGGAGGCAGGAGGATGAGACAGGGGAGGAGAAAGAATCAAAACGAGAGTGTATTAAAAACAGAAAATAAAAAATGAGAGTGTGTTACTGTGAGAAGCGGAGTTCGATTTTGCTAAGGTGTATGAGAAGCACGGAGAATGTTGCCCTGAAGGATGGAGGTCAGAGCACTCAGCACTGGTCTCATGCCCCCATCGTTGTGGGTAATTCCTGGGGTGTGGACTTTGCTGCCATCCTGGCTGCCCTAATGCTGGCCTAGGAAGGTCTTGAAGTGTCATCGAAGGTTCTAGAGGGAAAGAGTGGGTACAGAGCTGGGATGGGCTTGAGGATGCTGTCCATGGGAGATGAGTCTGTGCTCTCAGGGAGCTGCTCATCCAGCAGGTTAGAACCGGGGGTGGGCTGAGCAGGCGTGGTGGGGGTCTTTCTCTACTTATCTACAGGGACGACCTCTGGTGATATCTTGAACCATAAGGAGTAGTGGGGCCTTGGACTCATTGAGAAGAAACAGGAGCAGTGGGTTAGGTGATGGACTGGACTGTTTCTGGGATGTCTAGAAAAGAACTAACTAGTTAGAAGACCAACCCCTATTATTTACTCCTAGCACTACTTTTACCAACTTAAGATATTTTCTCATCTGAGACTAAAAATATTCTATTTATTTGCCTTTAGTTTTATGATTTTTCACTCTTCATTTCTTTAAGCAAATCCAAATACTTGAAATATTTGTAGAGATAATGACCAAGAATTGTCTAAAATTAATGAAAGCTCACAAGTAAGAGGCTTGGTGTAACCAGATAAGGAAAAATATAACGCACTGACACACGTACTCCATAGTCACATTGCTGAAATCTAAACATAGAAATTTGAAGGCAGAGAAAAAAATTATTAGGTTGGTGCAAAAGTAATAGCAGTTTGTTGGAATTTGCCATTTGATATTGGAATACGTTCTAAATAAATGTGATTATGTTAACCATCATTCTAAGGCAGATTTCTCACTTTATGTTTTTTGCTGATGACTTATTACTTGCTGTTTATTTTAAATTTATTGTACAGTGGAAGTGGGAAATAGATTTAAGGGACTAGATCTGATAGATAGAGTGACTGATGAACTATGGGCGGAGGTTCGTGACATTGTACAGGAGACAGGGATCAAGACCATCCCCAAGAAAAAGAAATACAAAAAGGCAAAATGGCTCTCTGAGGAGGTCTTACAAATAGCTGTGAAAAGAAGAGAAGCAAAAAGAAAAGGAGAAAAGGAAAGATATACCCATTTGAATGCAGAGTTCCAAAGAATAACACAGAGATAAAAGAAAGCCTTCCTCAGTGATCAGTGCAAAGAAATAGAGGAAAACAATAGAATGGGAAAGGCTAGAGATCTCTTCAAGAAAATTAGAGATACCAAGGGAAAATTTCATGCAAAGTTGGGTTCAATAAAGGACGGAAATTGTAGGGACCTAACAGAAGCAGAAGATATTAAGAAGAGGTGGCAAGAATACACAGAAGAACTGTACAAAAGAGATCTTCATGATCCAGATGATCACGATGGTGTGATCACTCACCTAGAGCCAGACATCCTGGAAATTGAAGTCAGGTGGGCCTTAGAAAGCATCACTATGAAAAAAACTAGTGGAGGTGATGGAATTCCAGTTGAGCTATTTCAAATCCTAAAAGGTGATGCTATGAAAGTGCTGCACTCAATATGCCAGCAAATTTGGAAAACTCAGCAATGGCCACAGGACTGGAAAAGGTCAGTTTTCTTTCCAATCCCAAAGACAGGCAATGTCAAAGAATGTTCAAACTACTGCACAATTGTATTCATCTCACAAGCTAGTAAAGTAATGCTCAAAATTCTCCAAGCCAGGCTTCAACAATATGTGAGCCATGAACTTCCAGATGTTCAAGCTGGATTTAGAAAAGGCAGAGGAACCAGAGATCAAATTGCCAACATCTGCTGGATTATCGGAAAAGCGAGAGAGTTCCAGAAAAACATCTGTTTCTGCTTTGACTATGCCACAGCCTTTGATGGTGTGGATCACGATATACTGTGGAAAATCTGAAACAGATAGGAATACCAGACCAACTGACCTACTTCTTGAGAAATCTGTATGCAGGTCAGGAAGCAACAGTTAGAACTGGACAGAGAACAATAGACTGGTTCCAAAGAGGAAAAGGAGTACGTCAAGGCTGTATGTTGTCACCCTATTTATTTAACTTATATGCAGAATATGTCATGCAGAATGCTGGGCTGGATGAAGCACAAGCTGGAATCAAGATTGCTGGGAGAAATGTCAATTACCTCAGATATGCAGATGACACCACTCTTATGTCAGAAAGCGAAGAAGAAATAAAGAGCCTCTTGATGAAAGTGAAAAAGGAGAGTGAAAAAGTTGGCTTGAAGCTCAACATTCAGAAAACTAAGATCATGGCATCTGGTCCCATAACTTCCTGGCAAATAGATGGGGAAACAGTGGCTGACTTTATTTTTTTGGGCTCCAAAATCACTGCAGAGAGTGATTGCAGCCAAGAAATTAAAAGACGCTTACTCCTTGGAAGGAAAGTTATGACCAACCTAGACAGCATATTAAAAAGCAGAGACATTACTTTGCCAACAAAGGTCCATCTAGTCAAGGCTATGGTTTTTCCAGTAGTCATGTATGGATGTGAGAGTTGGACTATAAAGAAAGCTGAGTACCGAAGAATTGATGCTTTTGACCTGTGGTATTAGAGAAGACTTTTGAAAGTTCCTTGGACTGCAAGGAGATCCAGCCAGTCCACCCTAAAGGAGAGCAGTCCTGAATATTCATTGGAAGGACTGATGTTTAGCTGAAAGTCCAATACTTTTGGCCACCTGACATGGAGAGCTGAATCATTTGAAAAGACCCTGATGCTGGGAAAGATTGAGGGCAGGAGGAGAAGGGGATGACACAGGATGAGATGGTTGGATGGTATCACCCACTCAATGGACATGAGTTTGGGTAAACTCCAGGAGCTGGTGATGGACAGGGAGGCCTGATGTGCTGCAGTCCATGGGGTTGCAAAAGAGTCAGACACAGTTGAGCGACTGAACTGAACTGAACTGAGACTATGGAAATTATATTAGACAAAAAGCAAATTTGAATGATTTTCCTATTCAAGTTTAAAATGGGTTGTAAAGCAGCAGAGACAACTCATAACATCAACAATGCATTTGGCCCACGAACTGCTGGTGAACCTACATGGCAGTGGTGGTTCAAGAAGTTTTGCAAAGAAGACAGGAACCTTGAAAGTGAGGAGTGCAGTGTCTGGCCATTGGAAGTTGACAACAACCAATTGAGAGCCATCATTGAAGCTGATTCTCTTACAACTATGAGAAAATTTGCTGAAGAACTCAATGTCAACCACTGTATAGTCATTTGGCATTTGAAGCAAATTGGAAAGGTGGAAAAGCTCAGTAAATGTGTGCCTCATGAACTGATTGCAAAGCAAAAAAATCATCATTTTGAGGTGTCGTCTCTCATATTATATGCAACAACAACTATTTCTTGAGCAGATTGTGACATGCGATGAAAAGTGGATTTTATATGACAAGCAGCAATGATCAGCTCAGTGGTTGGACTGAGAAGAAGCTCCAAAGCACTTCCCAAAGCCAAACTTGCACCAATAAAAGGTCATGGTCACTGTTTGGTGGTCTGCTGCTGGTCTGATCCACTACAGCTTTTTGAATCCTGGTGAAACCATTGCATCTGAGAAGTATGCTCAGCAAATCAATGAGATGTACTGATAACTGCAATGCCTTCAGCTGGTATTGGTCAACAGAATGGGCCAAATTCTTCTCCACAACAATGCCAACCACACACTGCACAACCAACGCTTCAAAAGTCGAATGAATTGGGCTACGAAGTTTTGCCTCATCCACCATATTCACCTGACCTCTTCCCAACTGACTACCACTTCTTCAAGCATCTCAACAACTTTTTGCAGGGAAAATGCTTCCACAACTAGCACAATGCAGAAAATGCTTTCCAAGAGTTTGTCAAATCCTGAGGCCTGGGTTTTTATACTGCAGGAATAAACAGATTTATTTTTCATTGGCAAAATGTCTTGACTGTAATGATTCCTATTTTGATTAATAAAGATGTGTTTGAGCCTAGTTATAAAGATTTAAATTTTACTGTCTGAAACGCAATTATTTTTTGCACCAACCAAATAATGAAGAAGAATAAAAGGGAATTTCTTCTGTTACATTCTCTCTCTTCTCTTCTTTAATGACGTGTATGTTAGACCGCTTATTATTTTCCTTCAGCTTCTGCAAGTTTGATCTATTTTTTTCACTCTTCTTTTTCTTTTTAGATTTCAGTATGTATAATTTTTATTGGCTTATCTTCAAGTTCACTGATTCCTTTCTCAGTTGTATCCAACCTGCTGATAAGGCCAGAAAAAGAATTAATCTCTGGAATCACATTCTATATTTGTAATACTCCTATTTGACCCTTCTTGACACTGCTGAAGTTCCCCGTTAGTTCACCTCCTCATTTGATTTATTAGATTCCTGTACAATTTTCCCATGAGACTTTTTTCAATGTAGTCATCATAGTTATTTTAAAATCCATGTCTGACAGTTCCCACCTCTGAGTCATCTGAGTCTGATTCTAGTGGTTGTTTTGTCTCTCTACAGTGAGTTGTTCTTGCTTGCTTTTCTATGCATCTCAGCATTTTTGATTGCTTGCCAGCTGTTGGCTGTGGAAAGTAAACAGTGTTTATACTCAGAAAAGGGCATGGCTCTCCCACCAGGCAGTTAGCACGGATGGCTGAGTCAGTTTCCTTAGGTTTGAGTTTGTCTCCTTCAGGCTCCTCCATCAGCGGGCGCTGTTATCTTATGCTTAGTGTGGCGATTGGAGTGCTGGGGGGCTTCCTGATCTACACTCAGCTTTCAGGAGCACCTGTGTAGTCAATTCTCCATGGTCTTGACACCCTCCAGTGGTAGACTGGGTGCTTGTCACTTGGTGCTCATGATGAGTGCAGGGGGTGAGAGGTGTATCACTTCTCCTGGTTCAGCCTCTGGCTTAGGTCAGGGCTGCGAGTCTCGGAGACAGAGACTGATTGATTGATTTGCATGTGAGTATTTGTGGCAGTTCTATTTATAAGCATACGGAAGTGTCAACGGCCATGGTTCCTCACCTGGGGAATGGATCAGCAAACTTTGGTGGGCCCACACACTGAATTCTATGCAGCAATAAAAAGGAGTAAACAGATACACACAACTAAATGCATGAATCCTAAATGCGCTCTACTAAATGAAAGAAGTCAGATTCACAATTCTGTATACATTTTAACTTCCAGTTTAGGAAACTCTGGAAAAGAGAGAAGTTTAAATTAAGAAACTGTCAGTTGTTGCCAAGAGCTTGGAGTTGAGGAAGGGATGACAATAAAATGGCCAGAAGGAAATTCTTGTTAGGATAGAACTGTTCTAATCATTAGAGATGTGATCTTGCCTTTCAGGAAGAGGAATTTATCAGCACATCGCCCACTACCCTTGGAAACCAAGCTCTGCAGTGTTTCTCTGTGTTGAGATGGGAGGGACTTCCCTGTCCCTTCCCTTCTCCCCCCATCCCCTAGTCCCAGCAGCAGACCTCTTCTCTCTGTCAGGGTAAGGCTCTGCTTCAGATGCTTTTGCTCGCCTGCTCCAGCAGTTTCAGGTCGTTGTTTCATCTGAAGGAGGGTGTGGGAGGAGGGCTGGGTTCGGGGCCTGGACTGCAATGCAGCAGGTCACCAGCTGCACCCCTGTACCACCTTGGGACACTCATTGTAGCCATTTTGCCCATGCCTTCGGGGTGGAAGCCTGTGGCAAAGAATACGTGAGTGACTGTGAACTCTTGTTGTGTCTGGAAGTCCCAGCGATTCTAAGCTGGACACGTTAGTCTGCACTTGACCTCTAGAAGTCATTAGAATTTTAGGTGATTTCTGCTCACCTGCTTCTGGGGAGGCCACCTCTGTCGGGATTGCTGTGTGCTGAGGAAGGTGAGACAGGTTGTATCCCATGTCTCCTTCAGGGTAGTCCATCTTTGAGTATTTAGTTCACTTGGTTGAAGTCAACTCTCTGATGGATTCAAAAATTATGTTGTTATGGGTTTCCTGGCCTTTCCTTGTCATTAGAGTGGGAAGAAATGTTCTCTGTGACTTTCTTTGTCCTCTGTGCAAGTGGAACAGCTGTTATTTGAATGTCTATTATGCACAGTATGCTGGACCATTTCGTGTTTATTGGCTTTGCATTGTGACTCATCCCATTTGACCAGTGAGCCTGAAAGGTGGAATCCTCTTTGACTACCTTTTGGGCGTGTGGAAGAGCGATGTCCTGGATTCCTCCACAGTCTTTGGGCTGATAAAGCCCATCCCAATTCTTCCCCTGGCATTCTGGGTACCACTTGCCTGGGAGGGGCAGAGGGCACATCTATCTGGACATCCTGGGGCAGAGCGATGCAGTCAGAGGGGAATCAGGCGTGTTATCAGAACCTCTGGCTCCATAATGGGATTGACCAGACGTCCCTTCCCTCAGGCTGGTTCACACTCTCCAGCCATGTGAATTTAACCAAAAGCCTCCTCAATTCTGGGCTTCCTTGGTGGCTCAACAGTAAAGAATCCACTAGCAATGCAGGAGACCAGGGTTTGATCCCTGTGTCAGGAAGAACCCCTGGAGATGGAAATATCAATAACCTCAGATATGCAGATGACACCACCCTTATGGCAGAAAGTGAAGAAGAACTAAAGAGCCTCTTGATGAAAGTGAAAGAGGAGGAGTGAAAAACTTGGCTTAAAGCTCAACATTTAGAAAACTAAGATCATGGCATCTGGTCCCATCACTTCATGGCAAATAGATGGGGAAACAGTGGAAACAGTGGCTGACTTTATTTTGGGGGGCTCCAAAATCACCGCAGATGGTGATTGCAGTCATGAAATTAAAAGGTGCTTACTCCTTGGAAGGAAAGTTATGACCAACCTAGACAGCATATTAAAGAGCAGAGACATTACTCTGCCAACAAAGGTCCATCTAGTCAAGGCTATGGTTTTTCCAGTGGTCATGTATGGATGTGAGAGTTGGACTATAAAGAAAGCTGAGTACCGAAGAATTGATGCTTTTGAACTGTGGTGCTGGGGAAGACTCTTGAGAGTCCCTTGGACTGCACGGAGATCCAAACAGTCCATCCTAAAGGAGATCAGTCCTGGGAGATCATTGGAGGGACTGATGTTGAAGCTGAAACTCCAATACTTTGACCACCTGATGCGAAGAACTGACTCATTTGAAAAGACCCTGCTGCTGGGAAAGATTGAGGGCAGGAGGAGAAGGGGCTGACAGAGGATGATATGGTTGGATGGCATCACCGACACAATGGACATGGGTTTGGGTGAACTCTGGGAGTTGGTGACGGACAGGGAGGCCTGGTGTGCTGCGGTTCATGGGGTCGCAAGGAGTCGGACACAACTGAGTGACTGAACTGAACTGAACCTACTCCACTATTCTCACCTGGAGAATTCCGTGGACAGAGAAGGCTGGCAGGCTACAGTCTGCGGGGTCACACAGAGTGGGACAGGACTGAGTGATAACACTTTCACTTTCTCCTCAATTCTGGGTCCCAGAATGCTCATCTCTAAAATTAGAGGTGGGACTAAATTCTCTTAGAATGGATGCCCTCCAGACTGTGATGGGCCAGCAAATCTCTCAGCACACAGGTGTTTTCTCATTCAAGACAAAATAAGAAGGCAGCTGCTCTCATGTGCAGTAGGAGAAATGCTCTGTGTTGAAAGCAGTGCTTGGGTTCAGAAAGCAGGTTCAAGAAGGAGGAAACCACAGCTGTATTCCTATGGTTTTCAGAGTCAGCACTCCTGTTCCCCAATTTAATCCAGCACAGCTCAGATTTCACAGGGCTCGCTTCCTGGGCTTCCCCAGTGTGACTACTTGAAGGAAGAGTTTTTTGGGAAATAAAAAAGAAACCCACTCAGAAATTAGAGGGCTTCCTTGGTGGCTCAGATGGTAAAGAATCTGCCTACAATGCAGGAGACTTGGGTTCAATCCCTGGATCAGGAAGATCCCCTGGAGAAGGGAATGACAACCCACTCCAGTATTGACCAGGGGAAGGGGCTGGCAGGGAGAGGTCAGTTAGAAGAGGTAAGAGGTTTGGAAGACAGACGTGTTCAATGTCTGGATTGTGGTGGTTGTTCATGGGTGTGTTGTATGTATTTGGCGAAACTCATGGAAATGTGTATATAATTTTGAGATGAAGAGTTTATGTTTCAACGCAATTACATAACTTTATTTTGGTTACTGTAATATTTTGTTGCACAGTAAATGCTGTTAGTGCATACCATCTCTATACAATTTGGCTTTTTAAAAAAAATTTTTTATACAATTTTGAAAGGTAACTTTCCATTGACAGTTATTACCAAATTCTGGCTATATTCCCCACATTGTACAATACATCCTTGAGCCTGTCTTACACTCAGTAGTTTGTACCGTTGCCTCCATCACTCCTATATATTCCCTCCCCCCGCAACTGGTAACTGCTAGTTTGTTCCCTATATCCATGAGTCAACTTCTGTTTTGTTATATTCACTAGTTTGTTACATTTTTTAGATTCCACATGTAAGTATTATCATACAGTATTTTTCCTCTGTCTGACTTATTACACTTAGCATAATGCCCTCCAATTTCATCCAAGCTGCTAGAAATGGCAAAGTTTCATTCTTTTTATGACTGAGTAATATTCCATTGTATAAATACACCACATCTTCTTTATCCATTCATTTGTTGATGGAGACTTGGGTTGTTTCGATATCTTGACTAATGTGAATAGTGCTGCTATGAACATTGGGGTGCACGTATCTTTCGGAACTATTGTATTTGTTTTCAGGATTGTATGTTAAAAGGGTGAAATGCGTTATATGTAAATTATATTTCGATGAAGTTGATTTAAAAACTGAAAGCCACTGCTTCAGTTTAGTGTTTCTCAAATTTTTAAATATCCATGTTCCTTCTAATTAGACTAAAAACCTCACACTGATCTTTAGTTACTTTGAATTTCAAAATAAATTGTAGTGGTAAAGAGCAAATCAAAAACAATGGTAGTTTTAGAATTCGGAGATAAGAATCATAAGACAGGTACCTGGCTTTCCACCTCTCAGTTTTTACTTGCATTTTATCTATTTTCCTTCTTTGTGTGTGTGTGTGTGTGTGTGTGTGTGTGTGTGTGTGTGAGTGCAAGTATGTGTGTGTAAGATTTTATACTATTAGTGCTGTTGAAGTCCCTTTGGCCCCACCGTTTCATCTCACTTCTCACCTGCCTCCCTGTTTTCCTTCCCTGTCTTCCTGTGGGCAATAATGTGAAAGTTAAGTATGCATACCTACAGTCCATCTTGGACATCTTCTCGTATATAAACATATGCACACAGATGTACCTAAGAACAACACATAGTATTATTTTGAATTTTTACTTGTAAACTTAAACAGTTGGTTTCAAAATTTGCAAATCATGTTGCAATTTGATTTTTTCAATTACCACTGTGTTTCTGAGGTCTGCTTATAATGACAAGTATCCAGGTCTAGGTCATTTTTCTTCCTGTTGTGCAACTTGCCATTTGAATGCACCATCATTTACTTCTCAATCCCCGTTTATTCATTATTGTCAGGAACAAAGTGGCTATGATCTTGCTTTTACATGCCAAGGGTTTCTCCAGGTTAGAACTGCAGCTGGAGGTCCTCGATCAGGGACTAGAACAACTTCCGACTGTGCAGTGCACCCCAAGTCCACCCGAGATCCTGATGATACATTCTCTGTGTCTATTACTCTGACTCCATGAGAGTCGCTGTTTGAGAAGAGGGGTCCACATATGCTTTCATCAAGGATCAGAGAGTATATACTTCAGGCTTTGCCAGCCAATGGGGAAAACTGAGACTACAATGTAGGTATTTATATAAAATGCAACCATTAAAAGATGTAAAAACCATTCTTGGCTTGTAGTCTATAGGAAAGCAACAGCTGCCTGGATTTGGTGCCTGCACTGGCGTTCACTGTGCCCTGTTCTAGACCTTTGCAGTTCTAGTGTGAATTTATGAATAAATAGATTAATACATGTGTCCACATACACAGATGTCCACATACACACGCACATGTGAAAGCATAGTGTTAGAAGTTAGGTGGCTGGCACACACACACTTCCAACTGAGGGAAGCCCTGGCAGAAATTTCAGCCCATTTCCTGCAAAGTTGCTTTTGCCCTTGTTTTGTATGAGCAGTGGGCCTGAGTGTGGCTCTAGGTTCCTTCCCAGCACTGCCTGCTCCTGAGTCCACTTGACTGGCCTGGATCCCGCCGTCCGTGAGTACAAACACAGCAGGGAGGCCAGCCTCTGCGTGGTGTTCATAGCTTCCGACACACAAGGCCCAGGCTCCCCCTCACCCTGTGACCCCCTCATGAGGACAGGTTGCTGTAGGGTGGTTGGAGGGAGAACGTGGAGATGGGCAGTGTTTTGGAAAGCACAGACATTAGACAGTGCTGAGTGGCTTGAGTTCATCTTTCTAAAGATGGGGCAGGGATGGGATACCTGGACAACGACCCACCCACATTGCTTCCCAAGGCAACCGGAGGACCGGGGGTTAGTGGAACAGAGAACAGATGATAATTAAAGAGGTTTGGACTAAAGCAGTTTTTTTTTTTTTTTTAATAAAGCCCGGGTCCTGGGCTGGGCCATCCTTCTGGTGGGACTGCACCCAGAGTCACTGGGACTCTGACACCCCATCTGCTCTTTCCCGTTTTTGAGCAAGGCATCTCCATAACCTCCTTCTCCAGTGACTCAGAAGCTGCCCTTGGAGAGGTGACCAGCCTGGTGGACTGTGCAAGGTTCCTCACTGGTGTGAGGACAACCGTCTTATGAGGGAGGGTCGTGGGGAGGGCCAAAGGGGGAATGCATGTGCATGTGCACGAGTATGCGTGTGTCAGGGTGGGGCGTGTAGGGAAACTTGCCCTTTTCCAAGTGTCAACTCACACAGAAGCGCAGCCTTCCAGACCTCTGTGGGTCTCAGATTTTGTCAGTCTCCCCGGCGTGGCTCACCCCAATGCCAGCCTGCCCCTCCCGCCATCCTCCTGCCCCTTCCTGTCCACCTCTGCGGGTTCTGAGACCCCTCCTTGTATTTCCCGCCAGCAATCACCCTCCCCACTCCTACCCCAGCCCTACTGGGTTGATGAACTCAGAGAAGCCATGATGATAAAGAAGCCAGTTAATGTAAGTTCTCAAGACTCAGTGTCTAGAGGTGATGAATCCATCTGAGTCTCTTCCCTGACATGGGAGCCCCATGGAGGGGTGAGCTGAAGCACCTAGAGCTGGTGAGGGACCTTGCTTTCTCTTCTGGAACTTTCCATCTTTGCCCGGAGTGGGGTGTTGGCAGGGATGGTCAGTGCAGGCTTCTATCAGCTGCTTTTACCATCTCCTGCCTTTTACCTAGAGCACACAGTTCAGCCACGGACCCTGGCTCCCCAGAGTTCAGTTTTGCTGCAGCCCACACAGAGGGCTAAATTAGGCTGTTTGCACCTTGGCTGATGTCTTCTTAATGGTTCTGTGCATAATAGTGCTCATCTCCTGCAGAGATGGAATGACGCAGAGGGAGGAACTCAGAGGTGGGATTCCATAAGAAGACAAAGCTCCCTAGGGAACTGACCACCCACAAGTTTAAATATTTAAGTTCTCATTTTAATGGAGGGAGGAGGTGTCATTACTTATTGTCAAGGCTCCAGTGTTATTCCAGGCTCCCCGCTCAGTAGCAGGGGTTCATCAGAGAGTCCTTTATTCCCTCTGGCCTTTGTAGCTGCCGCTCCTGGGCCCACACTCGTGTCTCGCTCCCACTCTTGCCCTGGAGAACTCTTAGTCGTGGTACTGACCTCACCCTCGGTGCACTCCTGGGCTCCCATGGCACTGGCCTCCCCACCTAGGAACTTGTCACAGTGGCTGTTATTGCTCGTGCACTTACCCAAACCCTCCACCAGGTGAGAAACATGCTC
The DNA here is from genome assembly GCF_023699985.2 of Odocoileus virginianus. NCBI lineage: Eukaryota > Metazoa > Chordata > Mammalia > Artiodactyla > Cervidae > Odocoileus > Odocoileus virginianus. The sequence goes on from NC_069682.1 coordinate 35,643,228, forward strand.
TCCTGGGACCAGATGCAAAGAGAAGAGGCCCGCAGAGCATCAAGGTCAGAAAAACCTTCAAACCAGGGGGCACAGTCATGGCCAGTGAGGAGAGGCGGGAGGCTGGGAGCTGAGGACGTGAGGACCAGGCTTAGGGGTAGGTTCTCCAGGGCTGGACGCTGACCGGGAACCATGCTGGGTCACCTGGACTTGCTCCCTGGCTGCTGGCTGAAGACGAGGAGGTCAGACAGGGGTTTCAAGGTGGTGGACCCTCGGTGGTGGACCCTCGCAGAGGCTCAGCTGGGCAGGCATGACCCTGAGCTGGTTCTAGATGCTCCACCTGCTGGACACCAGCTCTAGGGCAGGTCCAAACTCAGGAGCAAACTCAGGAGTGGCTTGGATTTGGACATTCCCACAGCTCAGGCAGGTGAGGCAGACTGGGAGATGCTGGTCACCTGGGCAGTTCGCCTCCCAGCGAGGTTGGATCCAGGGCTGGGGTACACAGCAGAGGAGAAGGAGCATTGGGGGTGGGGAGGAGAGAATCGTGGACTCTGGGGTCTGAGGAATGCTGGAGAGAAACAACAGCCAGGCTTTGATTAGGTGGATCCCCCAGAAGCAGACCCCAGGCAGGGATTCCAGGGTGAGTGCCTTATTTGGAAGGTGGTGGGAAGCAATGGCAGGAGGTGGGAGGAAGGGCAGCCTAGCATCACCAGTGGATAAGCCGGGGTGCCTGGGGGGCACCCAGAGCTCCTCCTTGCCTCGGAGCCCCCTGCACACGTGTCTGGCACCACGTCCTGCTCATGTTGGTTGAGAACTGAGGTCCCAGGACAGTGACTTCCTTTCCGTCGAGGGTGGTGCAGTGACTTGAGTGTTAGACAAGGCGCCTGCTGAATCTCGATGGGGCCTGAGGGCTAGGGGGCCAGCAGCTTCAGCGTGCAGACCCTGCCCTGGAGCATCAGACTGCATGCCCGTGTGGGCAGCTGCGCACCGTGTGCCCACGGGTGCACTTAAGCCTGGATGCTGGTGCAACTTTCACCTGATGAACTGACGGTGGAGACTTCAGCAGGCATTCCTGCTGGATTAAGGCACCTGCACAGAGACCCTACCTTGATTCTTGGGTCTTGTAGAAGACTCTTGAGGGCTTTTGACTGAACAGAACTGAAGTCCAGCTTGGAAGCATCAGAGAGAAGATGGGACCCATAGCTCATCCAAGGGCCCTGAGCCCCCTGTCAGGGATCAGAGCTCCCTGGGGGGATTGGTCTCTCCTAAGTACCCATGAGCAACCTTGGATACTGAACAGCCACCCGCCAGGCCCTGTGCACCCATGATTACAGCCTTGACCCCAGCAAGTCACCATCGCCCGCCGTGGCACAGGCTAGGGGCAGTTCCTTTGTACAGAGGAGGAGAACGTGAGTCCAATGACCCCATTTCTCTTGAGTCTCTGCTCTTTGGCATCAGTGCCACGTGGGACACTTACCTGAACCTTGACCTATTACTGTGAGGGGACAGCTTGGCCCAAACCCAGGGCTGGTCGTGCTGGGCTGAGCTCATTGCAAGACCCCTACATGTTGAGAAGGAGTGGTGGACCCGACTCCGGGACTCCTGCAGCCCAGTCCTCATTTTACAGTGAGGGGAGTGTTGCCCACTTCAAGGTCCCATAACTGAGTCAGGAGCCCCACCACCCAGAGATGTGCCCACTCCTCCTCCACATGCCGCTCCTGCCGATGGAAGGGCATTTTCTAAAATCATTTTGCTGATGTAACCATTTTCTGGGTTATATTTTCCCAGATGAATTTTATGTGTGTATGTGTGTGTAGTGGGAGGGGGCACATCTTATAGAATTGTGATACAGTATTTAGTTTACGAGAAAAGACCAATTATTGGGTAGAATTCTATGGCTATTAGGGTTTCCCTGGTGGCTCAGTGGTTAAGAATCTGTCTGCAATGCAGGAGACCTGGGTTCGATCTCTGGGTTGGGAAGATTCCCTGGAATTGGAAATGGCAACCCAATCCAGTAGTCTTGCCTGGAGATCCCATGGACAGAGGAAGGAGCCTAGCGGGCTATAGTCCATGGGATCACAAAGAGTTGGACAGAACTGAGCAACTAACATTTTCACCTTCATGGTGGCTATTAGGAAGAGCTTCTCAATGGGACCCAGGGCTGGACCTAGGGCAAGAACTTGGAGGGAGACAGAGGCATCCCTGCCCTTGAATGTCTGCTGCTCTCAACGTGAAAGCGGGACTGGCAGCAAGAGGGATATTCTCAGTCCTGATCCACCGAGCCAGAGTTTGGGGGGGTCTCAGGAACCCCTAATTTTAACCTATCCTTGGGTAATTCCCACACAGCTTCTGCAGGAAAGGCAGCTGGATGGAAAGAATTCTTAATGTACAGACCAGGCCAAACCACTCCTGTCCAGGTGGCACACAGCTGTGAGCCAGTGTCCCTCAGTTATATGATGACAATTGCCCAGATATTAGAAAGACAGGTGGCCCTGAAGACACAGGACCTCACATCACCCCACAGAGACCCTGACTTTCGTCTGGGTTGCCTGGCCGTCTGGGGCATGACCCCCTTCCTTCCTGGCTCGGACCGAAACTCATGTTTCTGCTGAAATCTTCCCAGACCGCCCCCTGCTTAATCCCCCCAAGCCCCCAGCACTTCTCACCATCTGACACATGTTTCTCTGTTGACTGCTTGCTGCCCACCCGCCTCTCTCCCATGAGAGCAGGAGCTCCCAGGACTCCAGCCCTGTTGTGTCTACTCCTGGACCCTCGGGGCTTGGCACTCGGTGGGCACTTAATGACTCTTCCTTCCATGAATGGAGCCCCCTCGCTATTGTTTTCCTTTAGAGTGGCGCCAACCTGGCCCAGAGCTTTCTCTCTCCTCATCTGCTCTGTGGACTGAAGCCGTGTGGATGGAATGGCCTCCTCCCATGGAGACCCCTCTCACCGAGTTCCCTTTGCATTGCAAGAATTTTCTCTGGGGGGATCCTCAGGATGGAGGAAACCTCCTTATTCCCAGAGCCAGGTCTCATGCAGAGGTAGATGGGGAGAGGGCAGGGAATGGAGGACTTGGGAGCATCCTTACCTGTTTGGAGACCTTTGCTTGGGAACTCCTCCACTCAGCAGCAATTACTAGTAATTAGTGTTTGGGTGTGTGAGGACACTGAAGTTCTACTCTCTGAGCAAATTTCAATGATACAACACAGTGTTATCAGCTCTATCATTATATTTCATATCAGAGCCTCCCCTTCTTTATCTTATAGCTGGATGTTTATACCCTTTTAGCAACCTTTTCCTATTTCCTCCACCCCTCAGCCCCTGGCAACCACTTTTTTTTCTCTGTTTCAATGAATCTGACTTTTTAAAAAAAGATTCCACATGTAAGTGGTACGCGCAGTGTTTGTCTTACTGTCTGGCTTATTTCAGCCTAATGCCCTCAAGCTGCATCCATGTTGTTGCCAGTGGCAGAATCGCCTTGAATCAAATACTTTTGATTGGGTATATGCACCACTTCTTTGTCTGCTCATCTGCTGGTGCGTGTAGGCTGTTTCCAGGTCTCGACCTGTTGTGAAAGGTGCTACACCATCCAGCCTTTAGGACCAGAAGGGCCCCGGCTGGGGGATAGCCTGGGGGCAGGGAGGGAAGAGATGTCTGTGCAGCTGGTACAGGGCATACACCTCAGCACACGTGGGGGCCCTTACTCACCTGGGGGATCAGTTCCATTTGCTCTCTTGCATCTTACAGGGGAGGAAGCAGAGTTTCAGAAATGTTGGGCCTCAATCCAGGGCTCCAGAACCAATTCGAGACTCTCCTACTCTCTGCTTCTCAGAGCAATGAATTCCCACACCGTCCTGTCCCCTCTCACTCTAAGGGGATGAGCAAGTCGGGATTTCCTCACCACACCAAATCCTGACTTGATCTCCCTGAAGTAAACAGTACCCATGGGCCCTAAAATGCTTTTAGGAAAGGAGGAAAGGATTAAAGCTTTTTGCAAAGATAAACAAAAACTCCTGGGAGGCCAGAGTTCAAACTGTTCAAGAGGAAACCAGAAGCCCAGACATGGACTCTTGAGAGAGGGGGTAGACCTAGGGGGGCAGGGGACCTGTGATGACACTGGTCCTCTCCAGAGGAGGTGGGAGGCTGGGGGGAGCTCACGCGGGGAGTAGGGGAGATGTTCCTAGCTCTTCCCTGGCTCTCTGTTCTCCTTCAGACAGTATCGTCCAGCTGCTTGTTTTCCATCTCGCTGGAGGCGGGGGACAGCCGCCCAGGCTGTTTTACATCATGGTTTGCAGGCTGGACGTGGGGCTGTTTCCAAAGGCCAAATGTTCGAGGCAGATGCACTGTGTTCCTGCTCAGAAACCTGGGGCTTTTTGGACAAGAAAATCTCCTATAAAACATGAGAATTCATCAGTTCCAAGGACAGAGGAGTTGCAGACTCAGGTCCTTTCCTGATATGCCCCACAGGATGTCCAGACTTCTTGCACGTTCCTTCTAATGCCAGGAGCAGGCCTGCAGGGTTCCCTGAGGTCGGTCCAGGTGGAGCGGGTGGTGTCAGTGTCTGGGGCTGGATCCAAACGACACTTGTTCAGAGAAGATGCTCTCTGCTTCATTTGTGGAACACCAGGTCCCATCCTCACCCACCCCCCACCGCCCCGGACCAGGTCTTGGCAGGAGGGGAGGCTAGTCCAGCCCTGCCAGAGCATCCCAGAATGCAACCCCATCTCTGGACTGAGTGGGATGCATAAGGACAGTGTTTGTCCAGTCCACCTCTCTGTCACCCCAGGATCCTTGACTTCCACATGGAAAGGCTGGTGCCTGAGCTCAATGGGATGTTGATCCTTCAGGGCGCCAGCAGGGAGGACAGAGGATCAGCCATTCCAGGGGAGCTTCTAAGAGGCAAGGCTGGGGACAAGCAACCGATCAATGGGGGGAAGCAAGGGAAAAACAGTGGTGAGGGTGAAAGCTCAGCCCCGTGCCTGAGAATTGCAGCTGAGCAGAGGTGGAACTGTTCCCTACTAAAGGAAGCCTCCGGGGTTGCCCTAGGGCCAAGGCAGGAATCCAGTAGGGTTCATTGACAACTGTTTGAGCCCAGTGGTGATTACCAAGGGAGGCAGAGGAATCTACCAGCTTAACGGGATTATTATCCATTTTTACCGGCAGATTTATATGTCTAACCCAGACTCAGCCCTGAACCTCAGGTATGTCTGGGCAGCTGCCATGTGGCATCTCTGCTCAGAGGTCTGACAGGCGCCCAACCCGTTCTCAACCTGCCAGCCACCCAAGAGGGTTCCGGCCCTCCCATCTCGACAATGGTGAATCTCTCGTCCATGGCCTCAGGCAAAACAGCTTCCTTGTGCCCTTGACTCATCAACTGATCCCCTCGCCCGGGTGCTTGGACCTGCAAAGCTTACTGGAGTTGGCCCATTTCTTGTAGCCTCTGAGGCCTCCATGCTGGTGGGAGCCACAGTGACGGTGGCTTGTCTGCAGTATTGTTACCGTCTACTAACTGGTCATCAACTCCTACTGTCTTTGCTCAGCTTTGTAGCTGGAATGATTCGCTCAAGAACACAGGTCAGACTGTGCTGCTCCTTTCCAAACCATCGTGGCTTTTCCCTTTGTGAGTGCTCAGTCGCTCCAGTTGTGTCCGACCCTGTGTGACCCTACAGACTGTGTAGCCTGTTCGGCTTCTTTGTCCATGGGATTTCCCAGGCAAGAATACTGGCATGGGTTGCCATTTCCTCCTCCAAGTGATCTTCCCAACCTGGGGATTGAACCCGTACCTCTGGCATTGTGTGCTGATTCTTTACGGTCTAAGCCACCAGGGAAGCCTGCTTTTCCTTTTACTCAGTGTAAAATCCAGAGTAAATCCTGACTGTGGTCCTGTGTGCTCCAGCCTCCCTCTCTGACCTCCCTTCCCATCCTGCTAGCCAGATGCCTGCTTCAGGACCTCTGTGCTTCTTGCGCCCTCTGGCCAGGAGAGCAGGTGATGCTCTGCCAACTCTGCTCTGGCGGACGCCCTGGGGCCTTGACCAGCCTCACAGCAGCTCAGCAGACACTCATGCCTGCCCGTATCCCCTCAACACTCACCTTTCTCACATGGGTTGATGGATTCCTACTGGGGCACCTGCTGTTCTATGTGGGGTGTCTGCTGTTTGTTCTGTGTGGCAGCTCAAGGCTTGCGGGGGACAGGATAGATGGGCTTTGGAGGGTACCCCAGCGTCCTCATCTTCCGGATAGGATGACTCAGAAGGCGGGTTCGGGGTGGTCTCCTATGACCCCGGCAGGACTGGGTGCTGGTGGCTCACCAGGGTAACTGACCTGGTGACATGTGTTATTTGCTGCTATCCCTCCCTGGTCTCACTTCCCTGACTTCCTATGTGTCTTCTGGGGTTACTTTCTGAATAAATCACTTGCTCTCAAATCCTCATCTCAGGGTCAGCCTCTGGGGTCAAGCGTGTCTGGTGTGGAAGCATTTGGGGAGGCCGTCCCCAGGGCGAGACCTCGTCTGCACTGTGACCTGAAGCTCGGTGTGGAGTCCCACTCTCTCAGAGAGATTGCTGCTTGTGGCTTCCATGTGGGGGAGTGTCTGTGAGTCTCGAAAACATGAAAACAGATACACCATGGAGGCCAATAAAGGGGTCCTGTTGGGGAACCTTGTGGTCTCTCTCTGCCCTGCTCCCACCTGCCCTCAGACAATCCTAATGGAGTGAGTGATTCACCTTCCATCACTCAGTGGGAGAGAAAGGATACCCAGGTTCTCAAGGGGTCATGGAATTTGAGAGCCCAGGCTTTGCCAATTGCACTGCAAACTATGGCTGCAGAACAAACCCCCTCAAACTCAGGGGCTTGAGACAAGCACAATATTTATTTTGCTCACAGATCTGCAACTCCGTCAGGGCTTGAGGGGAGCCCATCTCTGCTCTCGTGGTGTCAGCCGGAGGACATTAGAGGCCAGGGCTGGAATCGTCATTACTTATGCTGGGAAAGTGATGGGAAGGTGGTGCTCTCGGAGGCCTCCTGAGGCCATCACAGCAGTTTGGACCTGTCCCAGAGGGGCTCCCCTTTCAGGAATGGGTTTCTAATGACATTCACAGGGGACTTTGTAATTCCTTTGGGGAAAATGATCAGAATTCTAACTACTACAGTGTCTACTATATTTTGTCACTTAAGAAAAGCTTTTTCCCTCTTTATTTAGTAAAACATGTTTACTTTTTGAAAATCTGAAAACATTGAACAGGTAAATAAAGAAAATAAAATCACCCTAAATCTTAATGCTCAGATACACAGTATTAATAACATACATAGGAAAGGCATTGAGTATTAGTATTCTCAAATCCAAATTCCAAGTATTTGGATCTCTCCCCTCCTTTTCTGAGAAGAGGTCTTTATTGTGCTGGGTGGGGAGGTTGGTGGGAAAGAAATTTGGTCAAGCTGAGAGGGTCAAGTTGGTCTCTCTCTGTGAAGGCGTGGAGATGCTCTAAGGCAGAGGAGGTAAGAGGTGGGAAGGAATTTGGAGGAGACAGACAGAGAGACAGACAGACAGAGACAGAGGGGAGGAGAGGGAGACAGAGAAGGGGGAGAGGGAGACAGAGACGGAGAAGGAGAAGAAGAAGGTGAGGAGGAAGGAGGTGGATGGGGAAGGGAAGGATGAGAGGGCAGGGGGAGGGTATTAGAAGGAGAATATTAGTGAGCAGAAGAGAAAACAGGGAAGCCAGGCATCCATGGGGTCACAAAGATTTGGACACGACTTAGCAACCGAACAACAGTGACAGAGAAGAGAGAGAGGTGAGTGATGAAGGCTCAAAGGCTGGGAGTCTTAGGGAGGCCTGAGCAAGGTCAAGAAGAGAGAGGGGAGGAAAGCATTATCTGTCAGGTGGAACAAAAGTTTGAGGAAAGGAAAGGCTGGCAAAAGAAGAATTTAAAAGAACTATGTGTTATCATCATTACCAGAAACCTTCAGTAAAGACATTACTCTTCGATTCCAACTTGATAATGAAAGCCATTTTAAAGCCTTAAGCTGACCCAGTTTTATCTGATATATTTATATCCATCTATATAATCCCATATTATTTTTAAAAATCAAAGTAAAGTCTTATTCTACACATTATTTTATAAGCTGCCCTTTTCACTTAACAATGTATATATAGAACACAATCTTTGATGATCACACAGTACTCCAGTGTTGGAATGTACCATAATTTATCTAACTCATCTCTCATTAGCAAGTTGTTTCCGATTTTTAAAACTAGTCTAAGCAATATTGCAAAGAATATTAGTAAGCCTTTATGCACATACATGATGATTTCCTTAGGATGTATTTCTTGAAGTAGCTTTGCTGGATCAATGGGAAAATAAAATATTCTAGTTTCAATACCCATTACTGGACTGCCTTACAGAAAGATTGACTAATTATTCTTCTATTGGGAGACTAGCGCTCAATCTATTTTTTTCCCCTTTTTTGACTGTGTGGCTTGAAGGATCTTAGTTCCCCCACCAGGGATTGAACCTGTCCTCAAGGCATTGGTGTTGAAAACACCAAGTCCTAACCACTGCACCATTAGAGAATTCCAATCTATTGATTCTAAACTTTCTTCCCTTGTTCTGTAAGTATATTCTGAGGTTAATTCAACTAGAATGTAAGTTCCAGGAAGGCAGCAGCCCGTTCTGACTCTAGGTAGCATAGGTCTAAACACATATAGGAAACTGAATAAACATGTTGGGATGGATGAGTGATTGGTTGGGTGGATGAGTGGATCCAGACTCAAGGTCAGGCATCTACGTCCCTAGAGCCCTCTCATGACTGACAGGCTGCCAAAGGCAAGGCAGGTGCCTGACACCAAATCCCCTAAGGAAGCTGGACTCAGTCCAAACATATTTCCACTGGGAGTCAGACCTTCCACCCATTCTAAGAAAGCAGATTGTTCACTTGACTCTGAATCCAGAAGGAGTCTATGGTCCCAAGAAGGAGTTAAACTCCTGGAAGGATTGGGTCCTCATATTTACTGCATCATCTGCCCAGTGACCTCTTTTGGGAAGTTGCCCCTGGGGTGACCTAATATGAGTAAAGCATTATCTTCTTCCAAGAACAGGTCAAACCAGGATTTGTATGTTTGTTTAAGATGCTGTGTTGTGGAGATGAAGGGAGGGATGGAAGCATCCCGCACAGTGCCCGGCACAGGGCTGGCTCCCACGTGGTGGCTGTTACTATGATCAAACCATCAGCATCACTCTTTAGTGTCGCCTTGGTCTCATCTACTCAAGAAAAAAGGAAATAATATTTTGCTAATTTTTGAGTTGAATCCTCTCCCTGCTGCCGTGAGTCAGGTGTATATATATATATTTCTTGTTGTTTTGTTTTTTTCTTTCCATTTTGCAGCTCAGGAAATAGGAGTTTGGAAAGGTAACATGACCTTCCTGGTTTCTCAGAATGACTAGTGTCGATCTGATGTCAATAGAGATGGCTGCAGTGTCAGTGTTCATCACAGCCAACCTCCCTGAGCACAGATGCCCCTGTGATCAGTCAGCAGACAGAGAACGGGGCTGATGGGGTCTCAGGGGCCCTGGAGAAGGAAATAGCAACCCACTCCAGTACTCTTGCCTATAAAATCCCATGGACAGAGGAGCCTGGTAGGTTACAGTCCATGGGGTTGCAAAGAATCAGACACAACTGAGTGACTTCACATGGTCATGGTCTCTGACAATGAGGCAGGCAGAGGCCAACTCCATATAAGAAAGTCCAGGAGTTCAGTCAGAGGAGTTGAGATGGCTCAGGCCAGACACCGTCTAGAAGACGGAGGTCATCTCCTACAAATGCTCCCTCCCAACATCAGGAGCAGTTCCTGTGAGGAAAGGATGGGGATCAAGGGTTTGTCACATCAGTTCAGTTCAGTCGCTCAGTCGTGTCCAGCTCTTTGCCACCCCATGGACTGCAGCACACCAGGCCTCCTTGTCCATCACCAACTCCTGGAGTTTACTCAAACTCATGTCCATCACATTGGTAATGCCATCCAACCATCTCATCCTCTGTCATCCCCTTCTGCTCCCACCTTCAATCTTTCCCAGCATCAGGGTCTTTTCAAATGAGTCAGTTCTTCGCATCAGGTGGCCAAAATATTGGACTTGCAGCATCAATCCTTCCAGTGAACAACCAGGACTGATCTCCTTTAGGATGGACTGGTTGGATCTCCTTGCAGTCCAAGGGACTCTCAAGAGTCTTCTCCAACACCACAGTTCAAAGGATCAGTTCTTCAGCGGAAGCAAAACAAACACACACAGTCATGTTGAAAATGAAACTAGACTGGAGGGGCCAGGTTCTTCCTGTCGGTTGATTCCAAGTGTGGACCTGGCACTTTTTCTTGCCTATATTCACGTGCTTCTTAGTCAGCTTCTGAGCTGAAGGAAGCGGGGAGTCCTGGGCTGCAAGGCAATTATCCTGTCCTCTGAAACCCAGCGCTTTGATCCTCTTCCGTATTCTCCCAGTGAGGCTAGTGGCAATGGAAAAGAGAATTAGCTCAAGTGGAGTGGTTTTCCCCTTTGAATGTGTGTTTTTGCTCTTGGGAACTTGGTTGTGAACCAGATCTCAAGAGTCTAAACAACAGCTGTAGCTGCTCTGGTGTGAGGGCTGCAGGAGGGCGGTTGGGGTTAATGGGGGAGAGGTTTGGTTTCTTCTGTCAACTCTCGGATCACGGTTGCTTGGGGGGAGGTTGTTCTGGTGTCGTAACTTGTCTGGAGGATGGTACAGAGCAGAGCCAGGCTGTAGGTAGAGGTGCCGTGGCCACACATGTACCCAAAACAGCAGTTCATGCTTGTATATGTTGGGACTTGCTCTCTTTTGATACCTTTTTCACTCTTTCCACCTGGTTTCTGTGCACATATAATCAGTACTTGACGGATGGCGCCTGTGCAACAGCTGAGCCTGCAGTGTGAATCTGAGTGAGTCATGACCTGTAGGAGCTTCGTTTTCCTGACATGGAAAGTGGGAGCCAGTGATGTCGTAGGTTAGGACCATAGTTGTAAAAGTGCCCAGCACTTAATGGGCACGTGCTGAATTCTCAATTCCATCCTCATCTCTTGGATACTAATTTCCTTTCCAACGCTCTGGAGTACCTCACATAGAAATCTTTCAGGTGATGAATTGTAAGGAAGGTCCTGGAAATGTGGGCTGCTCGAACTTGCCTTGCTGCCTTTCCTGAGGCATCCAAGGTCATCTTTTTAGGAAGTCTGAGAGACAAACCTCAGACTGTGTTCATTCTTTCCCAGATGGAAAATGGAAAAATGTGTTCTAGTATCCAAATGTTTGGTCTATAAAACTCTCAGAACATTCAGATGTTTGGTGCTCAGAGGGCGAGGTGCCATGTGAGCATGTGAGTGTCATAAAGTCACAACTGGCCTGGCCGTTGAGATGGTTGGTTTTAATCAGGTATCCAGGAGAAATAACCCAGACCTTGTGGTTTACTCATTTCTGTTCTCCCTGAGAAAGCTTTATATTTTGTCCTTACTCCAAAGTTTATAAAGAAGATTGCTTTGAAAGTAGTTCATTTGCAGTGGTTGGATGGGAATCTTAGAAACTGTATAAGTATCTGACTTTATAAGGATTCACATTCGGATACTGGCTCCTTGTTTAGACCCAATTGGGTCCAAAGGAAATTCTGGATTTGCACTAGAGATGAACGAAAATAAATTATTTGTTTTCAAGATTATATAGTTTTTTAAAGGATAGATCTTGTTTAGATCTTTCATCTATACCTTAACCAAGAAATTTTCATTTTCCATCTTCCTTAGAATATAGGCTTATTTTCAATGCTATTCACAGATGAAAGTCATAATGTTAAATATTTCTTTGAAAAAAAGAAACTGAATTTAAAAAAGTCACATTGTCAATGTTGTCTTCATCTATGGAGGAGGAAAGGGTGCTGAGGATGTAAGATGCATTTGCAATGATGATGCAATTTTCCACTCATCTCATTGTGGGCAGTGCCTTCTGTCCCCTTCCTCAATGCCTAGCTCAGCCATGTGACTTGATTTGACCAATGGGATGTTAGCACATGTGATGAATGACACAACAGAGGCTGGGAAAATGCTTATGCATTGAGGCTTGCCCTCCTGCAATAACCATGAGAGTATACCTGAGCTGTTTAGGGAGTATTAGACCTGAAATATGGTCCCATCTTCCCTCATCCCAGCCTAGGCCATAATGACAACCATGGGAGTCCAGCTGAGAGTAATCAGCCCACCTCAGCTGGCCAGATGCGTGAGCAGACACAACCGAGGTTGGCAGAATGACTCGGATGACCCACAGACTCGGGAGCAGTAATACTTACATCAATATATATTTTAATAATTATCACTTTAACCTACTGCATTTGGGGGTGTTTTGTTATAGAGCATTGGTGTGGACTCATACATTATGGTCCATGTTGCCCTGTGCTCTGATATCTCATGGACTCACCTCATTCACACAAGCTCTGTGATAAGACATGTGTTGCTCTATCTCTTCGAAGCATCACCCAAAATATGGGAAAAAAAACTTCCTATCTGGCAGGATGGTGGGGCAGGCTGATATGGACGACCACCAAACAACTCATAAACAGCTCCCTTAATAAACAGGGATTACTCCTGGTTTCATCTTTATTTAGAACAAAGCAACTGAGTGAGGCAGGTGTTGCTTGGTTGAGGCAACCTGGTTTTTATAGGACCTCTGGGTTAAAGTCCTTGGGGAAAAGGAGAAAGAAGGAGAGAAAACCCTGGGATGTGCTTCTTGGAAAATAGAAGAATATTTACTGCCAGGAAATAACCTTTGAATCTGGACTATAATTTTTTTTGGGGGGGACTATAATTTTAACATCATCTTCTGGTCTTTTCTTTTTTTTTTCCTTTCTATTTTTTGGCTGTGTTGGCATGCAGGATCTTAGTTCCCCAACCAGGGATTGAACCCGTGCCCCTGGAGTGAAAGCATGGCATCTCAATGACTGGACCACCAGGGAAGTCCCTCATTTTTTTATCTTGGAGAGAGGATAAGGTAGGGATGAAAAAGAACAAACAAAAACCCAGAGAAATTTCTAGATCAAATTAGTGTCTTTAATCCTGAGCTTTTCGATAACCATGCAGGATCCACTGTCTCTTAAGCAAAGATATTTGAGTTGCAGAGGTAAACATACATAGTTTAGGAAGATAAACTCCATCGCTTCAATGGGCCTGTTAAAGTGGACACAGGGAACGGAATATCCATGCCTGGTTGATGAGGATGTAGAGCTGTCGTTTGGGGTTCATTCTGTGTTTGTTTCTGGCTAAGACATGAGGGCTTCCCAGGTGGTGCTAGTGGTAAAGAAGCTGGCTGACAACGCAGGAGATGTGAGAGGTGTGTGTTCCATCCCTGGGTCGAGAAGATCCCCTGGAGGAGGGCATGCAACCCACACTAGTATTCACTCTAGTATTCTAGAGACTCCCATGGATAGAGGAATCTGGTGGGCTATGGTTCATAGGATTGCAAAGAGTGGGACATAACTGAAGTGATTTAGCATGCTTGCACTCAAGATATAAGAGAGTTGACCAGTGAGAAACATGTTTGCATATGTTCCAGTATATTTCCATGATATAAGACCTCTGTATTCAAAAAGTACTGATCAACAGAGGTTTTAACACTTCAACTTTCTACAGAATTCATCCAGCCTTAGAGTCTGGCTGAACATGAATACTAAAGAAATTATTGTTGGATGGATAAATGAATAGATGAATAAATTCACCCTTGCCACAAGATGCTAGTCTTCTATGAGGCTGTTGACTAAGCAAGGTTGGGATCTTAGGATGTGCACACAGAAAGGGGGATTAGAACACTTTGATCGGTTCTCTCAGTTGATGAGGAAATAGCCTCAGAGAGGTGAGGTGACTTGGTTTGTCACCCAGGCAGCAATGTGCCGACTTAGGGATGTGCCCAGGTTAAGAAGCCAGCTCTGCCGTCTGCCATGCCAGTGTTCTTCCCATTCTACCTTCTGGTCCCTCACCCACTATTCTTTTTTTTTTTTTTTTGCCAGGTTACAATGTAAGGCCTAGGTAGTGAGCTGGGCTGTTCCACACTGCTAGCATTTTACCTTCATTGTGTGGACTGTTTCCTTTAGCAGGTTCCTTGAGTTGTCAGAGTTTCCCTAAAGTCCTAGATTTCATAATTATACATATGTATATTTATAATTATTATTGTATCATATACAATATAGGAATATATATATAATTATCCAACACTGCACAAAATGACTTTCTCCATCCATCAGTTAAGCTACGCCTATTCCACTGGGGCCTCACTGTTCCCATGGTAACTAATGCACTGCAAAGTGGGGAGCTCTGAGAGGAACTTGGTAGAGGATTAAAAACAACACCATATATGAACATAAATGAAATGTGACTTTGGAGGGGGCGCGGGAGAGGGCCATAAGGTTCTTAATGGAATGTCTGCTTAGGAAAATCCCCGTATCTGACTCACAGCTTTGCTACTCCTAGTGGTCAAAACTCCGTACCATCTGGGACATCACATTCCTTCCTACTAACAGTGCAGAGGTGCAGAGGAGGTGTTTGCTACCAGGTACTGACAAGCGTGGCTTCCCAGGTGATGCTGGTGGTAAAGAACCCACTGACCAATGCAGACTAGATGAAAGAGATGTGGGTTCGATTCCTGGGTTGGGAAGATGCCCTGGAGGGGGCATGGCAACCCACTCCAGTATTCTTGCCTGGAGAATCACATGGACAGAGGAGCCTGGCGGACTAGAGTCTATGGGGTTGCAAAGAGTCAGACACGATTGAGCAACTTAGCATGCACTCACTGACAGGAGTAGAATGGAAGTGTTTGGGTTTCCCGTGTTTTTATCTGCCTGGAGACTCTAGAGACTGCGAGAGTGTTCTGGCTTGCCACCCCACCGCACTTGCCCTCCTAATCGGCCATGTGAACTAATGCTGCCCTGCTCCTGGGGCTGATGGTGAGTCACCAAGGACCTCACAGAGCTGGGCATCAAGCTACCTGGACTTCTTTTTTTTTTTTTTTTAATCTGTTCTTTCAAAATTTAAAAAAAATTAATTAAAAATTTTTTTCCTATTCTGTTTTGACTTTTCTCTCCTTCACCTTCCTTTCTTTCTTCTCTTTGGATTTTTCTTTACTGTTAAGCTTCTAGCACCCTGTCTCTAGGAACCCTGACTTTGGTCTGAGTTGCCCAACGGGCCATCCCCCCCGGGTACTTCGTTGCTGCTGTCACTGGTCTTACCCTCCCTCCACCACACAGTCCCAGGGCGGCAGCTCTGTCTCATCCCTGATCCCAGCATCGTGGTCAGAGACTGCCCCATCCATTAGTGTAAGCCAGTGGTCCTCAAGTTTGAGCGGCACTGGAAATCTCCTGGATCGCTGGGCTCCAGCCCTGTAATTTCTGACTTGGTAAACCAGGTGGCGCCAGCAGTAAAGAACTCACCTGCCAATGCAGGAGACCTAAGGGACCTAGTTCGAATCCTGAGTTGGGGAGATCCCCAGGAGGAGGGCATGGCCACCCACTCCAGTATTCTCGCCTGGAGAATGCCATGGACAGAGGAGATTGGCTACAGTCCATGGTGTCACAGAGAGTCAGACACAACTAAAGTGACTGGGCATGCATGCACGCAGGGTGGGAACTCAACTGAGAATTTACACTTCTAATACTTTCCTAGAGGATGCTGCTGCTGCTGCTGCTGCTGCTGCTGGTCCAGCCAGCACACTTGGCCTTAGTCAAGCATGAACCTTTGATTATTTGCATCTCATGACTGCCCTGTCTCCATTTTTAGAAGACGCTTTATCAAGCTGCATACATTACCTAGCGCTGGCGTTCTCTGAACCCCTGTGCAGGCCAGCTCTGAAAAGTCAAATCTTGCTTGAGGGCACTGGTAAAGGGAAAAAGGGTTTTTTATTTTTTTCTTTTCTTTTCTCTGGACTAAGTCAAAGAATTGCTGGAAATTGAGTCTGAGAGTTTCATCTGGAAAAACTGGGCTTGCCTTCACTTGCTTATAACGACCTGAGCTCAGAAGTGAAGGTGAGACACAACCCAGCTTCTCATGGCTGTGATGAGCTCACATTTCACTGCCGATGAACTGAGTATCCTTGAGAATAGCCAGGACCTGGGACTCCATCTGCCCACTGTCTATATAGGGAGCGCTGTCTGTACCAGGGGTAGCTCCAGCCTCCAATGGATCCTGGAAGCACTGGAGGAGGGGGATCCTCGGTGCTGACACCTGGATCACGGCACAGAGAGGCTGCAGTGGGCATGGGGCAGCCTTTGAGGACATCAAAAGCATATCCACAGGAATAAGTGTTTCTGTATGAAGTACCCGGAGAGTCTCTGCTCCATTTCCCATGCGGTTTTTTGAAACAAATTATGTGATTTTTAAGAGGGTGGACATCTTAACCTTAAAAGACATCCCCAAGAACACCAATAAAGATCCATGTCTAATTTTAGTTGCCTCTGGAAGGGGTGGGAGCGGGGAAGGGGACAGTCTGTCCAAGCTTCAAGGGGTAAGTAAGTGTGTCCTAGATGTGTATCTGTGCGTATGTGTATTGCTGATATTGTTTACGATGCCAGTCTTCTCACTGTTCACACTGTGTGTGCTGTTCGATGAACTCTGGTTAGGCAAGATGCGAGCTAAGAAGCTAGAAGAAAATTCGAGGAGCTGTAGGAACTGCAGACACGTTTCTTCTCTCCTGGCTGGCACAGCAGCCATAGCAGCAGACAGGACATCACCGCACACAACCCTTCTGGGCTTTTGCAGGTGGAGCTGATACAGGCGGGCCTCACCAAGTGGCCCACCACTCAGCGACTGCCTGGTGACGCGCATGCGCAGTGCTATAAATACGCTCCTCTGTTACATTGTTTGCAAAACGCGGGGTCAGAGAGCTTGAACACGCCATCTTTTCTGATTTGCTGTCTCTCCACAGTGTATGTACGTGTACATAAGTATGCACCAGACTTGGTTTTCTGGTCTCTCCTGGGTGACGGTAGATGGTGAATGGCCATGATCCTCCATTCTGCTGGGCCATCTTAACAGCCCCAGATGTATTTCTGAATCTCACGGAAATCACCGAGTGAGTGAGGCAGCTCAGAACCAGGTTTCGTGGAAGCTATGAGCGCCAGGCGGCCCAGGAGTTGCTGATGTGTGGACGGGAAGAAGGGTGGCCGCAAAGAAGACCTGGGGCGTCAATCAGGGTAGTTCTTTGTTAACTGTCTGGGGTATGGGATTCCCAAATAAAACCCTGATTCTGCTGCTAAAAAGCTTTCCAAAACCACAGGATTGGGGTCTAAACCTGACATAGCAAGGGTGAAGGCTTTCCCACAAAGCAGGTGTGAGCCAGACTCTCCTTGCCGGTTGTTCAGCTCTTGGCTAGAGGAAGCAGGCTGCACTGACCTTGGGGAGTAGATGGGAATCGAGCCTTAGCTTCAAGACATCCTCCACTCTCTCTGATGCAGTGGAAGAGAACAGTCCCATCCTGACAACGGCCACCTGCTCAGCCAGCTGTTGGGCGAAGGAAAGTCACATGGTGCTCTCTGCACAGCCTTCCTGGTCATCTGAAGCCAGAGGGGAGCAGCCAGCAGGGACAACAGGAAGAGCTACAGGAGCCACTGAGAGGTACCCTGCGGCTTAAACTGGGCTTGGGAAAAGTCTGGTCTATGAAGCAGGGAGGGACTGGTGTTTTGTCATTTCTAGATGCAAAGTTCCTGATTCTCAGAGAACAGCAGGAAGGTACTGGGCTGGCCACCTGGAGTCCACTCTTGGAGAGGCTGATTCAGTGTGCCCAGGATGGGTCCTGGCATCTGAATGTTTGTTACCTGCTCCCTAGATTCTTTTGGTGGCACAGACAGTAAAGACTCTGCCTGCCATGCAGGAGACCTGGGTTCGATCCCTGGGTCAGGAGGATCCCCTGGAGAAGGAAATGGCTACCCACTCTAGTGTTCTTGCCTGGAGAATCCCATGGACAGAGGAGCCTGGAAGGCTACGGTCCATGGGGCCCCAAAGAGTCGGACATGACTGAGTGACTAACACTTTCATTTTTCACTTTCAGTTCAGTTTGGTTGCTCAGTCGTATCTGACTCTTTGCAACCCCATGGACTGCAGCAAGTCAGGCTTCCCTGTCCTTCACCATCTCCTGGAGCTTGCTTAAACTTATGTCCATTGAGTCGGTGATGCCATCCAACCATCTCATCCTCTGTCGTCCCCTTCTCCTCCTGCCTTCAGTCTTTCCCAGCATCAGGGTCTTTTTTACTTTAGATTCTTTTAATGCACAGCCGGGCTGAGGAATCTTTGCCACATTAGGGCACATTGTTCTCACTCGAAGGTCATTCACAGCAGAGGCCACTGTGGCCTGTTCTGGCCTCATGGAGATGGAAGAAGGCAACCACTTGTAGTGCATCCTTCATCCCCCTGTGCCCGGGGGACCAGCAGCACTTGTTCTTGCAATTCAGGGAAGAGGCCAGAGTTCTCCGAGAGGAGCATCCTGTGATGGGGACAGAAGAGCTGGTTAAAGCCCAGATTGGATGAAAATAGCTGCTAGTGACCTTGCGTGTGGCTCTTTCATGTCAATTTGAAATGTCCCAAGTTCTGAGGTTTCTCGGGGGAGTAATCAAGGCGGCCTGCTCTCCTTTCTTCTACAAAGCATGTGTCATCCCTCCTCCCGATGGGATGTTCAAGGACGCGTCTGCACTTGGTCCTGTTTCATCCTGGAGAAAATAGAAACATAGACAAATGGAGGAAGGCTTGGCTCCAAGTGGGGGTGAGGCTCCAGGGTGTGAGGTGCTGGGGAGGGGGAGGCGGGGGAGGAGAAGACTGTGATGAGAAAAGAAGGATGTGGAGAGAATGAAGTGGAGAGAGATGAAATGTAGAGAGAAGTGGGAAAGGACAGGCCAGGACAGGGGCGTAAGGAATGGAGGAGGGGAGGCAAGCGGACTCATGTCTCCTCCTGATTCCATAGGTGCCAAAGCTGAGCAGGCTGTGCTCTTGAGTCCAGGTGGGATAATAACAGGGATGATACAGTCTGAGTGCACTTTGTGGCAGCTGGACCAGGAGTTTATATGCTTTATACCCAAGCCCTGCTATCCCTGTTCCGTTCTGGCTATCTGTTGTTATGTAACCAGCCATCCCCAAACCTGGTGACTTAAAACAACAATCACCTTATGTTATCTCGTGGTTTTGTGGGTCAGAAATTCAGGCCAGGCTCAGCTGGGCAATACTGCTTCGTGCCCATTCATTGAGGTCATTTGGTTGTACTCAGCTGGTGGATGGGCCAGTTTGGAGGTTGGCTACTTCTCGTGGCTGGTGTCTTGTGGGAGCGGCTGGAAGCAGGGCTCAGTTGAGTGGTTGACTGGAGCACTTACATGTGGCCTGTCCAACCTGTTGCTCAGGGACCCCGAGGGGATGTTCTCGGGGCTAGAAGACAGCTGCCACTCTTCTTCTGAGCTTGCCCTGGAATCTGCAGACCACCACTCTGCCGTATTCCCTCGGTCATGCAAGTTGCTAAGGGAAGAACTGACTCAGGCTGCTGGGAACTGCTGTAGGAAGGACAAAGTGGCCGTGTTTCCTTCACCTGGCTCACCTTACATTCTCTTTTCTGCAGCAGTCTTCACCATCTACAGGGTGTATTGATACTTATTTATTAGGCTCACTGCTTATTGTTAATCTATCCAAACCTGAATCCAGGCTCCACGAGGGCAAGGATCTTTGTCTATTTTCTTCCCTGGTGTATTTCTTCCCTGAGCACCTAGAATAGTGTGTGGAACCTAGTAGGTGCTCAATGAGTATTTCTTGTGTGGGGACTGAGTTCTGTTTCATTTACTCTTCTCACTATCCTTTGAAAAAGCTACTATTATTATCCTCATCTTACAGAAGATAAATGGAGGCATAGAGAGGGGAAGTCACTTGTTCACAGTCACACAGCTAGTGAGGGGCAGAGCCAGGACTGGATCCTAGGTCTCTCCGATGTACTTTTATAGATTAGCGACTAAGTCAATGCCAGCATGTAAGAGGGCAAGTAAAGAATAGTGATCTGGTCTTCCCTTGCTTCTCAGGCCACAGAAGTGACTGGCTGGAGGTTCGTAGTTCCCCCTTGAAATGGTTTTCTTTATGCATTAACTTTGCCTTCTTTTTACCGGGAAGACCTGCGGGATGATGGCTGTGGGGTTGAGCTGTGTCCTCTTTCAGCACTGGCTCTGAAATCAACATAGGGCCCTTGTTTGCGAGAGACAGTTCTGGTTTGCTTGTGAAGTCATGCCCAGCTGAGCTGTGATGAGTGGCAGCCTTCTGCATTCCTGTTGAGTGATTCTGTGTAAAACCCTCCTGGCTGTATGTCGACTTGACACATGGGCTTTGTGTTTATTAAGATAGTGGCACGACCCAAGGGGGCAGTGTTGCTGAGGCCACCCCAGTAGGCGGAGCCCGGTGTCCACAATCTCTCCTCCCAGATATCAGGCATTCTGGGTCTTATGTTGATTTCAGGGCCAGTGCTGAGAGAAGCCACAGCTTGCCTCCACAGCCATCATCCTGCAGGTCTTCCCAGTAAAAAGAAGGCAAAGTTAATGCATAAGGAAAACTATTTCAAGGGAAAGCCCCAGACCCCCCCCACCCAGTCACTTCTTTGGCCTGAGAAGCAAGGAAAGACCAGTTCACTATTCTTTGCATGCCCTCTTCCATCCTGGAGTCTCCAGGGAAGCCAGTCTCCTTGGATGCTCTTCGATTTTGTCATCTCTGGAATGACTTCAGTGGAATGACATCACGTGACCTTGTCAAATGATGAAACCCTTTCTTGTCTAGGTGTGAGTATGGTGGTGCATGTGGTCTCCTCCAGGATGGAGGAGGAGGCTCTCTGGAACTTGGAGATGCTCTGTGGCTTGTGGGACTTTTCTCCTTTGTCTCAGCTCTGAGAAGTCCCTCCTTCACTGTCCCCTTTGCTATGATGCAGCCCTGTGTCGTGGCTGACCTGATTGCTAACTAGTGGTCCTGGCCCCCTGTGGGGAGACATTTGCAGGGTGATTCCAGGTGGATGATGGAAGCCCCATATAGGGGGGCTGTGTTTATAGATGGGGGCACTCCTAAGGCCAGTACGAGGTGGCAGAGAGATGTCCCTAAGTGGGATGGATTCTAGTAATCTCATGATTGGGGATGACATTAGGAGCCAGGGAAAAGCTAATCAGCAAATCAGAGATGAGGACAGATCTGAAGCCCAAGGCTGGGGCCATTCATTCATCCCTGGACTTGTTCTTTCAACACCATTTACAGAGGGCTGGCTGAGTGGTCAGTAATGTGCTCGGTGCTGAGAGTGTAAAGGTGAACCAAACAGTCCTGTTCTCACCCGCATGGAGTGTGCAGACTATCCAGGGAGGCTACAGGTGAACAAGAGGACAGATACAAGCTTGCAGGTGTGGTGGGTGTGAGAGAGAAGGAGGGGGTGCTGTATACGGAGGGGCTTTCCTAGGTGACCCAGGGGAAAATACAGCTGAGTTTGAAGAAGAGTGGTGAAAACAGTGTTCTAGCCAGTGGGAAGGGCGTTTGAGAAGGTGATAGGAGTTTGGCGTGTTTCTGGAATTGAGCAAAGGCTTGGTGGGAAGGCAGAAGTTATAGAGAAGCGTGGTGGTGGTGGGGGGCCTCTGGCACAGACATGCCTCAGTAGGATTTTATGGGCTCAGCAGCCACTGCTGCAACTTGTACCCCAATAATGTCTTAACTGTGCTGTGCAGCCTCTGATTCTCTGTAGAGAAAACAAGGCAATATCCACCTTTCTGTACTTCTGGATGCCTCTTCCAGGAAGCCCCTCTAGATTCCCCACCAGAATCAGCTCCTCGAGGTTTCTGGACTGGTTCCTGCACACACAGCACCATTAACTATCTTGTGAGCTACACATCTGCTCCCATACAAGACTTTGTCCTTAAAGACAGGCTCGGTTTTCTTCCTCTTTGTATCTGTAGTGCCCAGAATAGAGCCAGGCACACTACCAAACCGGTCAATCCTAAAGGAAATCAACCCTGAATATTCATTGGAAGGACTGATACTGAAGCTCTAATACTTTGGCACTTGACGTGAAGAGCTGATTCACTGGAAAAGACCCTGATGCTGGGAAAGATTAAGGGCAGGAAGAAAAGGGGGCAACAGAAGATGAGATGGTTGGAGGGCATCACTGACTCAGTGGACATGAGTTTAAGCAAGCTCCAGGAGATCGGGAAGGAAGCCTGGAGTGCTTTAGTCCATGGGTTGCAAATAGTGATTGAACACCACAGTGTATGAGCGCAATAAACCATTGGCAGATGAAAGATGACCCAAGCTCTACCTCTGCATCGCAAAGCCTAGCAGCCTTGGATGGCCACTTTGTGATGTGCAGATGCTGGGGCTTGGGATTCCAGATAGACCTGGTGAGGTTGGCTTGTGTCTGCTTCCTGACATCTGAGGCCTTAACTTCTCCCATTTTTTTGGGAGGAAGGAGAATGCAGTCTGGGGAGAATGCAGCCTCCATGGCTGGAGGCTGGATCACCTGGAGGACCCGCCTTTCCCATGTGGTAGCTGAAGTTGCTGCCAGCTCGACCTGGGCAGGGCTATCGACTAGGACTATGCACACCCTCTCCGTGTGGCCTGGGATGGCTGGGTTCCTTACATAAAGGCTCAGGCCCTCAAAATCAAGGGCTCCTCCTTATAAGACGGACACTGCATTGGCTTTTCTCAGCCAACCTTGAAATCACCCAATGTCACTTCCACCACGTACTCTTGGCTGTGAGTAACAAGCTCACAGGTAGACCCAGCTGT
The DNA here is from genome assembly GCF_023699985.2 of Odocoileus virginianus. Taxonomy (NCBI): domain Eukaryota; kingdom Metazoa; phylum Chordata; class Mammalia; order Artiodactyla; family Cervidae; genus Odocoileus; species Odocoileus virginianus. The sequence goes on from NC_069682.1 coordinate 35,665,989, forward strand.
GTCTAAACTCTGTTCTGTGGACGGCCATCCCTCCCCTCTCTTCCTGAGGTGAACTTGTGGCCGCCCTCCTCCACCAGGCCTGCAGGAGGAGAGTTGGGGGTCCCTGAGATGGATTTGTGGGCACAAGAGGACAGATACCCTCAGGGCTCCATCTGCTCTCAGGTAGGGACACAGAGTCCTTGGGACCAATGATGTGCCATAGACAAGCAGAGCGGGGCTGAGGCATGGGATTCTCCATCTTCTCCATCTTCTGTACCTTCCATAGGCCCTGCCCAGAGCTGAGATGGGGTCGAACAGACTAGTCACTGACAGACCTAGAAACTTCAGGAGGTTTCATCCTGAAGTTTCATCACAATGATGAATACACAATACCCATTACACTGCTGGGCAAACTGAGGAGCAGAAGGAGCAAGATAAAACTTATCTTAGGACCAGACAAAGGAAGTTTTGGGGTGAAAATTCTCTTTCTATCCCCCTCCCATCCCTGCGGGCATCACTTCTACTAGGAGTGGAGAATCAGTCCCCTTCGGAATCTTCTCTTCACAAATTTTACCACCCCCATGGCTTTACAAACCCTGAGTTTGTGGCCTTTTGGGGGCTGTCGGGTCTTTTAAATTTACGAACTAAAAGGACTTCCCTGGTGATCTAGTGATTAAGACTCCACACTTCCACTTGGGGGTGGCGGGGTATGGGTTCAATCCCTGGTTGGGGAAGTTTCACAGGCCGCAGCTGGTATAGCTATCAATCAATCTGTGAAAAAAAAAAATTACAAACAAAAAGTTGAGGGACTGCCCCCAAAAGAGATGATTCGCTTTGTTTGGCAGTTTGGGCAACGAAATCTGACCTTTGTGTTGTCATCACCCACTGCAGATAGCACAGAGGCAGCTCTGGGCAAGGAGATCAAACCAGTCCATCATAAATGAAATCAATCCTGAATATTCATTGGAAGGACTGATGCTGAAGCTCCAATACTTTGCCCACCTGATGGGAAGAACCGACTCATTAGAAAAGACCCTGATGCTGGGAAAGATTGAAGACAGGAGGAAAAGAGGATGACAGAGGATGAATTGGTTGGATGGCACCACCGACTCAATGGACATGAGTTTGAGCAAGCTCCGGGAGTTGGTGAAGGACAGGGAAACCTGACATGCTGCAGTTCATGGGGTTGCAAAGAATCGGACACAGCTGAGCGACTGAACAACAACAAGTTCTGGCACTTCTCACAGGAAGAGACAGGGTCACCGTCTTTCTAGAACTTCCCATAGGCCCTCGGTCTTTAGGTGGTGTCGTGGCACAGCCCGCAGGGGACTGAGCAGTGGGACCCCCATCCTGATGGTGCTGGGAATTCAGATAAAGAGGTTGGAAGATACGTCCTCCTGCCCCTCAGCATCTGGGTCAGGGGGAGTGACCGCCATGTAGCTCTGGGTCTTGGAGGTCTGTCCTGCCTGCTGATGGCCTGCTTAGCGAGCAAGAGAGAGGCTGGGAAGAACACACGAGAGCTGGCAGCCTTCCCGTCCTCACCACCGACTAATTGCTGTGACTTGTCAGGAGATGGCACAGAACAGACTTGGGGAAATGACTGGCCTCCACACTGAGGTCTCCACTCCCCTGGGACCTGACTCCATGTCCTCGCCTCTCCTTCCTTGGAAGGGAAGAGTGGGTGCAGGTCCTAAAGCAAGACCACCACTCACTCTCAAAACCGCCTTGCTCAGCTGGGTAGAGCTGGTGGCCTCCAAGCTGGTAGAACTCAAGGGACACCCAGGATAATCCAGAAAAAGCCACTCCTCTCAGGATGCTTAATTTAATCACCCCATTTGCCATGGGATGTCGTGTCTGCAGATTCCAGGAGTTAGGAGTCGGTCGTTCTCTTTGGGGCCACCATTCAGCTCACAACAGATGGGAATCATAAAAGATGTGCCTTGCTCACTGCACAAAACTAGTTGGCAAGGTCCAAGGACATTTGCAATAAAATGTGTGTCGAAACTGAACAGTTCCCTTCAAAGCTTTCTTCTGAGTGACTTCTAGAAGAATGCAAGAGGCAATGTAACAGTGAGTTTTTGCCCTGACAGCCAGAATGTGTGGCATGCCATCTCTGAATATGGGCTGGAGCGGGAGAAATGTGTTCTGGCTGCCGTCCCTCAGGTCTCACCAGCCTGGCGGCCTCTGTTGGTGTCACAGCCATGCTCTGACAGCAGCTGCTTGAACTTATGAGTGTTTTGCTGAAAAATTAAGACAAGGCTAAAACAATGTGAGGCTTGTAGCTCTCTTGCAGTTTTGCAAGCTCAGCAAAGATAACCGGGTTTGCTGTGTGTGCAGAATACTGTTCCCTCTGTAGCAGGGAGGGAACATAGGGATGTTTGAGCTCACGGTATCTTTTCATCAGGAGAATCCAGTGTCTACATTAATGGCAGAGATGAAGGAGGGTCAGGCAGGGGACTGCTGAAGGCTGTTGGGGGAGAGGTCAGGAGAGGGGATACTGAAGATGACCATGGGGCTTCCTGGTTCCAACTGGAATCACCTGGAGAGTTTGAAGTACTGACCCCCTGGGCCCTATCCCAGAGCTTCTGATGTAATCCTGGGTGTGGTCTGGGCAGAGGAGACATTTTACAGCTACCTGGATGATTCTAATGTGTTCTAGTCCATGTTCAGCATCCCTGCATGTTCAAGGCTCTGGTTAGGGCCAGGTTATAGCTGCTCCAGGTGTGGTGGACATGATGGTCTCAGGGTAATCTTGAGACGATGGCCCTGTGCTGTTTCTAACTCACTGGCATGGGGGTGGGCAGAGGGCCAGTGGCCTGGACTGGGTGAAAGCCCAGGGCTGGGCTTCCTCCTCCCAGTCTGCCCACGTGGCTCACAGTTCTGGGGGAGTCGGACCTTGGCCTGATGGAGGGGTCCACGTGGGCCCTCAACACCCACTGCAGCCACATGCCAGGCAAGAGGGGTCCTTGGGTGGGAGGGCTGTGTCCTGTGAAGCAGCAAAGCTGGTGGGGCTGTTCACCAGGTCTGAAAGCAGCTGGGCTTGAATCAGTCTCAAGACCTGGCAGCCGTGGGGGCCTCACTGGCTCCCTGTGACTCAGTCTCCTTGACCGTGACACGGCCACCCCATGAGCACACATGTTGTTGTGAAGACTGAAGGAACCAGCACGTGGAGAGAGTTCAGCTCAGCAACGGGAAGAGGGCTGCATAAATAGCATTTTGTTCATGACAAGGACTTCTTGAGCTTAGGAACCTCCCTGGAGACAGAGAATTCGGATCTGAGGGCGGGTGTGGACTTTGGGGGTCAAGAGGGTGTGCCCCTTCCTGGCACATGTATGCACATGTATGTGCACATGCATGCACGTGTGCACACACACATGCACACTCTCTCTCTCTCTCACCCAGCAGGGAAGGATGATGGTGACCATGGGTGCTCAGGCTCTGAGCTTCTCCACAAGCTCCTGAAACCCCATGCAGAGGTTGGGGTCCAATGGCAGGGCCTACTTGAGCAGGCCACCCAAGTGGGGCAGCCCCTCTGTGTACCAGCCAGCCTCTGCAGGGCCACGTAGACACAGGGAAGTGTCCTCATGTGTTCCTCCAAGTCCCCTGGGGCCTTTCTGGGCCCCTCAGATGCAGGCAGGTTTGATGGTCTGCAGTGGGGAGGACCTGGTAGCTCAGCTGGTAAAGAATCTGCCTGCAATGCAGGAGACCTGGGCTTGATCCCTGGGTTGGGAAGATCCCCTGGAGGAGGGCATGACAACCCACTCCAGAATTCTCACCTGGAGAATCCCCATGGACAGAGGAGCCTGGTGGGCTACAATCCATGGTGACAAAGAGTCGGACATGACTGAGCGACTAAGCACAGCACAGTGGGGAGGACATGGAGCCTGTGGGAACCCAAACCTGCTGGGAACAGGGCCGCAGCCCAGAAATGGGCAGGATGGGCACCTCGAGGGACCCCAGGCTGGGCAGGTACAACCACAGTCTGCAGAGCTTCTGTCCACTCCTGGATTCCCGTGTGCCCACCTCCTCGTCTTTCTACCACCAGGTTTATCTGAGCTTTCCAGGGAAAAGGAAGGTGAGGGGAAAAGACTAAACCTGCCATGTCTAAGTCGATCCTGGTATTTGAGGTAGACTAAGCTTCCTCACCCCCATTGGGAGGAGTCTGGTCCGATCTCGTGACTATCTGACAAGACTGTGTTGATGTCCATGTTCCGGATCTGGAGTTTCACACCCACCGCTTCTGAGCCTCTGCTGGTATCTGGGAACTCATCACCTGCTAGGCATCTCCACTTTCCAGGGTTTCTGCAAACTCCACCCAAAGGGTAGAGAGCAGAGTGTGGCAAAGGTGAGGGGTCATCTGGGGAAGAGTACTCCTTGGATGTCACCGTGTCACGGATGCACATGGAGGGGGTAACCCCGAGAGCACGGTCTTGTGCTGTTCCTAACTCAGTCACTGCCACACAAACTCCCAGACATCATCTCTGGCCAAAAAAGCTCCCGGGCAAATCACATTGGCTAATTCTTCTGATTGTAGACTTTTTTTTTTTTTTTCTGGTAAGCCCATAGACATTGCCCTGGGAAGTTATCCCAACATGAGCCTGTCAAAATGTTAGACTATCGTGTTTCGGAATGCATCTTTACTTTCACAAAGGAGGGCGACCGTTGGCAACTTTTCTGTGCAAGGTTTGGCCACAGGAGCAGTGTTTCAGCCAGCAGGTCCCCCGCCCCTGACACTGGCCCCACCTCCAGTGTCTCTCCAGCGACTGCTTCCCTGGGCTCTGAGGTCCTTCTGGGCCCTGACCCTGCCTCATGATTTGCGGAGAAGTTTAGGAAGTTCAGGCCAGTTTAAGAACTTTGGTTTTTCCTGTGAAAGAAGTCTGGATTCAAATCCTTGTGGGAAAGGAAGTGGGAGGGGGATTCAAGAGGGAGAGGACCTGTGTATGCCTATGGCCGATTCATGTTGATACATGGCAAAAACAATCACAATATGATAAAATAATTATCCTCCAATTAGGGGCTTCCTTAGTGGCTCAGACAGTAAAGAATCTTCCTGAAATGCAGGAGACTCCAGTTTGAACCCTGTCGGGAAGATCCCCTGGAGAAGGAAATGGCAACCCACTCTGGTAACTCTTGCCTAGAGAATTCCATGGACAGAGGAGGCTGGTGGGCTACAGTCCATAGGGTCACAAAGAGTTGGACATGACTGAGTGACTGACACACAAATTTTTTCTTTTAAAAGTGATTTCAAGTGTGAAGAACCAAAAGTGCATCTTGTAAAATGCAAATACTCCAGACGTTCCTGCCCCAGTGGTTTTGAATTTCTGTCCTGCAAATAAAATGGAGACTTATCTCAAAAAGGAAAAAAAAATTCCTTGTCTATACACCATGCACGGGGCCCGAGGCAGGTGATTCAGTTAGTTGGATTTATGAGTAGAGGGTGCTCATGGTTCCTAACTGGAGGCTCGGTCTGAGTGGGGGCTGCCGGACTGTACACTCTGACCACCCTCTGCAACTGCCCACCTTCTACACACTTGTTTCTTCAAGAGGAGGAGCCTGTGGCCCTGGGTCTGAGGTTGAGTGAGATCACACATGTGTTAGGTGATTTCACTGGACTCTGATTATATCCGTGGTGGACGCCAGGACACGGCCCAGGTTTCCCTCCGGGAAGGACTTGCTTCCACCTCCAGGGAGTTCAGTCAGCGGGTGACTCTCAGCCATCAGCTCCTCCTGGGTCACACCCCCAGGGATGACCTACGTCTGGGGTCCAGTGACCGAGTGAGGTGGGGAGTGGACCTGAGGCAGCTTCCTGTGGGCGGAGCCTGCCTCACAAGTTGATATTTCTTCTGTCCAGTCCTACTTCTTCTGCCTGCCTTTCATGGTACTGACCCCTCATATGGTTGGTAGTTTAGTCACTCAGTCGTGTCCGACTCTTTAAACCCCATGGACTGCAGCCCACCAGACTTCTCTGTCCATGGGATTCTCCAGGCAAGAACACTGGAGCAGGTTGCCATTTCTTTCTTCAAGAGATCTTCCCCACTCAGGATCAAACCCATGTCTCCTTATAAGCAGATTACCTCTCTATGACGGTTTCCTCTGTAAACTAAATGTGTGAAAATGTCTGCCAGGGGAAGGCAGGTGGGGAAAGCTGGTCCCATGTGCCCAGGAGTGACTAAATATCATGAGGGGGTGGCAGGGTGAGTGAGGGATGCGGAGTTAGGAGCCGGGTCCCTGTTCTGTGCTTCTCCTGGGTTTTAGCAGAGAAGAGGTATGCTGGAAGGCAGGTCCACACCCTCTCCTCTGTGGCCTGGCACTTCCCCACATGTATCCATTAGCTACTGCTGAGTAACAAACCACCCAAAACTCAGTCTTTGGGCCAGTTCTCTGGGGGCTGGCAGGGTCCTGGTGGAGGGTTTCTCATGGCAGGCGTGTCTGGGGTCACAGTCGCCGAGGAGCTATTGTGTGGCTCACTTTCTGCCACCTTTCACTCTGTGTGTTACACACATGACAAGAGGGCCCTTCCTTCTGTTCCTGCCCTGACATGCTGCAGGCACCAGAGAGAACCATGAATCATATCGGGTCTCCTCCTACCTGGAACTCGGTCAAGGATGCAGCTGTAGTCCTGGTCATGTGATCTTACTGGATGATGTCCAGCCACGTACTCTGCATCCTCTCCATCACATAGCCTGCCACATGGCTGCTTTGTAGCATATTATATAAATCCTATTAGGCTTTTACCTTTCTGGCTTACTTCACTCTGTATAATGGGCTCCAGTTTCATCCATCTCATTAGAACTGATTCAAATGAATTCTTTTTAATGGCTGAGTAATATTCCATTGTGTATATGTACCATAGCTTCCTTATCCATTTGTCTGCTGATGGGCATCTAGGTTGCTTCCATGTCCTGGCAATTATAAACAGTGCTGCGATGAACATTGGGGTGCACGTGTCTCTTTCAGATCTGGTTTCCTCTGTGTGTATGCCCAGCAGTGGGACTGCTGGGTCATATGGCAGTTCTATTTCCAGTTTTTTAAGGAATCTCCACACTGTTCTCCATACTAACGCATATATATGGAATTTAAAAAGATGGTAACAATAACCCTATATGCAAAACAGAAAAAGAGACAGATGTACAGAACAGACTTTTGGACTCTGTGGGAGAAAGCGAGGGTGGGATGTTCTGAGAGAATAACATTGAAACAAGTATACTATCAAGGGTGAAACAGATCACCAGCCCAGGTTGGATTCATGAGACAAGTGCTAGGGGTTGGTGCACTGGGAAGACCCAGAGGGATGGGATGGGGAGGGAGGTGGGAGGGAGGATTGGGATGGGGAACAGATGTAAATCCATGGCTGATTCATGTCAATGTAGGGCAAAAACCACTACAAAATTGTAAAGTAATTAGCCTACAACTAATAAAAATTAATGAAAAAACAGAACAAAACAAAACAAAATAAAGCACAGAGATGAAATGAGAAAAAAAAAATCCTATTAGGTACACGTGTGTGTATCTGTGTCCCTCTTACTCACAAGTCTCCTTTGCTGGCCTTGGAGCTGTTAGGTGAATTCTCCTACCTTCCCTTTCTCTCCTGGGTTCTTTTTATTTTTTTGTAATTTTATTTTGCTTTTATGTATTGATTAAATTTTTTTTAGTTTTAATTTTTATGTTAACATACAGTAAATGAACTCGTGGAAGCATAGAATTTGACTTTTGGGGCATGTCATTCTATGAATTTTAACGTGTCTATAGATTCCTGTGACTACTGCCATGATAAGGATAAAAAATAGTTCCATCACCCCCTAAAACTCCATCATGCTACCATTTTATAGTCTCGTCCTTCACTGAACCCCTGGCAACCACTGATCTGTTCTGCATCACTAGCTTTGCATTTCTTGAGACTGTCAAAAGAAAATGGAATCTTACATTACATAACTTTTTAAGACTGGCTTCTTTTATTCAACACAATGGCCCTGAGGTCCATCCAAGTTGATGCAAGAATCAATAGTTTATTATTATTATTTTTACTGATGAGTAGGGTTCCATTGTATAAACATACCAGTTTGTTTATCTACTCACCCACTGAATTGAATTGCTTCCAGTTTGGGGGGTTATGAATCGGACTGCTGTAAACATTTGTGTACAGCTTTTTAGTGAACATAAATGTTCATTTCTCTAGGGTAAATACTAAGAGATGTGTCATGTTTAACTGGGTACATGTTTAGCTTCATAAGAAACTGCCAAACTGTTTCCCAGAGTGACTGAACCATTCTGTATTTCTCCTTGTAATCATGGTGTAGATTCTTGCCAGTGTTTGATATCATCAACTTTATTGAGTTGTAACTCACATACCATACAATTCACCATTCAAAGTGAACAGATGGATTTTATTATATTTGCAGATACTTGCAACCATTACTACAGTCAGTTTTAGAATATTTTTCTTCACCTCAGAAATAAATCTTGGGGTCTTCCCAAGTTGTCTAGGGGTTAAGACTCCACCTTCCAATGCAGAGGGTGAGGGTTCAATCCCTGGTCAGGGAACCAAGGTGCCACATGCTGTGAAGTGCAAACAAAAACTAAGAAAAAAAAATCTTGTGTCCATGAACCTTAATCTATGACCTCCCATCCCCTTCATTTCCTCCCTTTCACCCCCAGCCTAAGCACCACCAATTTACTTTATATTTCCATAGACTTGCCTATTATAGACATTTCCTATAAATGGAATAGAAAATGTGATGTTTTCTTTCATTTAGCACACAGTTTTCAAGGTTCATTCATGTTGCAGAATGTGTCAATACTTCATTCTATTGTCAATATTTCCTTGTATTTTACAGCCAAATTATATCCCATTGTATAGAAATACTGTTTTGTCTATCTTGTCCTTGATTGATTGACAGCAGTTCTGTTCAGTTCAGTTGCTCAGTCGTATCCAACTGTTTGCAACCCCATGGGCTGCAGCACGTCAGGTTTCCCTGTCCATCACCAACTCCCGGAGCCTACTCAAACTCATGTCCATTGCATCGGTGATGCCATCCGACCATCTCATCCTGCTGTCCCCTTCTCCTTCCACCTTCAATCCTTCCCAGCATCGGGATCTTTTCCAATGAGTCAGTTCTTCACATCACGTGGCCAAAGTATTGGAGCTTCAGCTTCAGCATCAGTTCTTCCAATGAATATTCAGGACTGATTTCCTTTAGGATGGACTGGTTGGATCTCCTTGCAGTCCAAGGGACTCGCAAGAGTCTTCTCCAATGCCACAGTTCAAAAGCATCAATTCTTCGGCGCTCAGCTTTCTTTATAGTCCAACTCTCATATCCATACATGACTACTGGAAAACCCATAGCATTGACTAGATGGATCTTTGTTGGTAATGTCTCTGCTTTTTAATATGCTGTCTAAGTTGGTCATAGCTTTTCTTCCAAGGAGCAAGCATCTTTTAATTTCATGGCTGCAGTCGCCTACTGCAGTGATATTGGAGCCCAAGAAAATAAAGTCTGTCGCTGTTTCCATTGTTTCCCCATCTATTTGCCATGAAGTGATGGGACCAGATGCCATGATCTTAGTTTTCTGAATGTTCAGTTTTAAGCCAACTTTTTGCTCTCCTGTTTCACTTTATCAAGAGGTTCTTTAGTTCTTCTTTACTTTCTGCCATAAGGGTGGTGTCATCTGCATATCTGAGGTTATTAATATTTCTCCCTGGAATCTTGATTCCAGCCTGTGCTTCATCCAGCCCAGCATTTCATATGATGTACTCTACATATAAGTTAAATAAGCAGGGTGACAATATACAGCCTTGACGTACTCCTTTCCCGATTTGGAACCCGTCTGTTGTTCCATGTCCAGTTCTAACTGTTGCTTCCTGACCTGCATACAGATTTCTCAGGAGGCAGGTCAGGTGATCTGGTATTCCCATCTCTTGAAGAATTTTCCAGTTTGTTGTGATCCACAGAGTCAAAGGCTTTGGCGTAGTCAACAGAGCAGAAGTAGATGTTTTTCTGGAACTCTCTTGCCTTTCGATGATCCAACGGATGTTGGCAATTTGATCTCTGGTTCCTCTGCCTTTTCTAAATCCAGCTTGAACATCTGGAAGTTCACAGTTCATGTACTGTTGTGGCCTGGCTTGGAGAGTTTTGAGCATTACTTTGCCAGCTTGTGAGATGAGTGCAGTTGTGTGATAGTTTGGCATTACCTTTCTTTGGGATTGGAATGAAAACTGACCTTTTCCAGTCCTGTGGCCACTGCTGAGTTTTCCAGATTTGCTGGCATATTGAGTGCAGCATTTTCACAGCATCATCTTTTAGGATTTGAAATAGCTCAACTGGAATTCCATCACCTCCACTAGCTTTGTTCATAGTGACGCTTCCTAAGGCCCACTTGACTTCACATTCCAGGATGTCTGGCTCTAGTTAAGTGATCACACCATGATTATCTGGGTCATGAAGACCTTTTTTGTATAGTTCTTCTGTGTATTCTTGCCACCTCTTACTATCTTACCATTTCTGTCCTTAATTGTGCTCAACTTTGCATGAAATATTCCCTTGGTATCTCTAATTTTCTTGAAGAGATCTCTAGCCTTTCCCATTCTATTGTTGTCCTCTATTTCTTTGCACTGATCACTGAGGAAGGCTTTCTTATCTCTCCTTGCTATTCTTTGGAACTCTGCATTCAAATGGGTATATCTTTCCTTTTCCCCTTTGCTTTTAGTTTCTCTTCTTTTTACAGCTATTTGTAAGGCCTCCTCAGACAACCATTTTGCTTTTTGTTTCTTTTTCTTGGGGACGGTCTTGATTCCTGTCTCCTGTACATGTAATGAACCTCCGTCCATAGTTCTTCAGGCACTCTATCTATCAGATCTAATCCCTTGAATCTACTTGTCACTTCCACTGTATAATCGTAAGGGATTTGATTTAGGTCTTACCTGAATAGTGGTTTTCCCTACTTTATTTAAGTCTGAATTTGGCAATAAGGAGTTCATGATCTGAGCCACAGTCAGCTCCTGGTCTTGTTTTTGCTGATGGTATAGAGCTTCTCCATCTTTGACTACAAAGAATATAATCAATCTGATTTCGGTGTTGACCATCTGGTGATGTCCATGTGTAGAGTCTTCTCTTGTGTTGTTGGAAGAGGGTGTTTGCTATGACCAGTGCTTTCTCTTGGCAAAACTCTGTTAGCCTTTGCCCTGCTCTGTTTTATACTCCAAGTTCAAATCTGCCTGTTACTCCAGGTAGCTCTTGACTTCCTACTTTTGTGATCCAGTCCCCTATAATGAAGAGGATTGACAGCAGGGTTCTATCCAAATTTTTGCAATTGTGATAATCTTTCGGTGAACATTTGTGTACAAGTGCTTGTGTGAATATATGTTTTCAGTTCTCTTGGATATATACCTAGGAGTGGGGTTATTGGTTCATATGGTAACTCTTATTTTGTTTTTGTAATTGTAGCCTCAGACTCAGTAATTTTTAAAATATTTTACTTATTTTTGGCTGTGCTGGGTCTTTGTGCTGTGAAGAGTTTTCTCTGGTTGCAGTGGTTAGGGGCTACTCTCTAGCTGTGGTGCGTAGGCTTCTCATTGCGATGGCGTCTCTTGTTGCGGAGCTTAGGCTTTAGGGCACAGGGGCTCAGTAGTTGCGACTCCTGGGCTCTAGAACACAGGCTCAGTAGTTGTGGCACATGGGCTTAGTTGTTCCGCAGCACGTGGGATCTTCCTGGATCAGGAATTGAACTCATGTCTCCTGCATTGGCAGGCAGATTCTTTACCACTGAGCCAAGAACCAGGCTACCAGGCTACCAAGGAAGCTATTTTCAATCCTTTGAGGAACTGTCAGAATGTTTTTCAGGGACTTCCCTGGTGGTCCAGTGGTTAAGAATCCATGTTCTCAATGCAGGGGGCACAGGTTCAATCCCTGGTTGGGGAACTAGATCCCACATGCCTCAATGAAACCTCCCACACACCACAACTAAGACCTGGCACAGCTAAATAAATGAATAAATATTTTTTTCAAAAAAGAATGTTTTTCAAAGTGGCTGCACTATTTGATATTCTCAGCAGTAAATGAAGGTTACAATTCTCCACCATCCTAATCAGTACTTGTCATTATTTGACTCTTTTATTATAGCCATTCTGAGTGGGAAGTGGTGTCTCATTGTGGTTCTTGGTGTGCATTTTCCTAATGACTAATGATGTTGAGTATATTTTCATGTGCTTGCTGACTATTTGTATATCTTCTTGGGAGAAACATCTGTTCAAGTTCTTTACCTATTTTTACTCTTAGGTTGTTGAATTGTACACATTCTTTACATGTTCTGGATACAAGTCTTTCATCAGATATATGATTTGAAAATATTTTCTCCCATTCTGTGGGTTATCTTTTCAGTCTTGAAAATGACCTTTGATGTATAAAACTTAAATTTTCATGAAGTCCAGTTTATCTTTCCTTTCTTGTGTTATGTATGATTTTGGCATCATATTTAAGAAATCCTTGCCAAATCTAAGGTCATGCAGATTTGCCCTCATGTCCTCTTCTAAAAATTTTATAGTTTTAACTCTTAAACTTAGGTCTTTAATCTATTTTTGAATTAATTTTCATCTGTGGTGTGAAGGGTCCAACTTCATTCTTTTGGATGTGGATATTCAGTTGTCCCAAAGCCATTTTTTGGAAACTTTTTTTTCCCCAGTCAATGGTCAGGGCATTTTTGTTGAAAATCGATTGATTATAGGTATATGAGTACATTTCTGGACTCCTAATTCTATTCTATTGATTAACACATCTATCCTTATGCTGGGCTTTCTTGATAGCTCAGTTGGAAAAGAATCCACCTGCAATGCAGGAGACCCTGGTTTGATTCCTGGGTCAGGAAGATCTGCTGATGAAGGGATAGGCTACCCACTCCAGTATTCTTAGGCTTCCCTTGTGGCCTAAGATTCTGGTAAAGAATTCTGGTAAATAATCCACCTGCAAGAATTCTGGTGAAGAATCCACCTGCAATGCAGGAGACCTGGCTTCAATCCATGGGTTGGGAAGATCCCCTGGAGAAGGGAAAGGCTACCCACTCCAATATTCTGGCCTGGAGAATCCTATGGACTGCATAGTGCACAGGTTCACAAAGAGTCGGACACAACTGAGCGACTGACTTTCACTTTCATCCTTATGCCAGTACCATACACTGCTTTGATTACTATTGATTTGCAGTAAATTTTTAAATCAGAAAGTGAGAATACTCAAAATTTATTTTTCTTTTTTGATTGTGTTGGCTATTTTGGGTCCCTTGCAATTCCATATGAATTTTAAGACAAAAATTTTCATTTCTGCAAAAGCACTCCTTGGAATTTTAAGAATGACAATGAATATGTAGATTACTTTGGGAAATACTGTGATCTTAACAATATTAAATCTTCCATCCGTGAACACAACCTTTCTTTCCATTTATTTAGGTCTTCTTTTTTATTCAATTATCTTTTACAATTGCATACTAACCTGTTCTGGTACTTTTTGTTTGGTTGGATAATATATACCATAGTCACTTGTGTTCAACCTGAAGACCTTTTATTAGTATTTTTTGTAAGGCAGCTCTGCTAACACATTTCTATTTTAGATCTGACAGCTTTTATTTTGTCTTTTATTTTTGAAACAAAGTTCTGCCATCTTAGGATGCTAGGTGGACTATTTTTCTTTGAGCACCTTGAACATGTTATCCCACTGCATTTGACTTCCATTGTTTCCAAGGAGAAGTTAATTCTTTTTCTTATTGGTGTTCCCTGGTGAGTGATGTGTTTTTTTTTTCACACTGCTTTCAAGATTTTCTCTTTGTCTTCATATCTCAACATTTTTACTGTGATTTGTCTATTTGTGGATCTCCTTATATTTATCATATTTGGAGTTTGTTGAACATCCTCAATGTATAGATTATTATTTTCATCAATAAATTTGGGAAGTTTTTCAGAATTATTTCTTTGAATATTTTTTCTACTCCTTTCTCCATCTCCTTTCCTTCTGGTACTTCATTATGCATCTGTTGGCTTAGTGGCATCCCAAACATTTCTGAGATGTTCATTTATCTTCATTCTTTTTTCTCTTTGCTCTTCAGGTTGCATCATCTCTATCAACCTATCTTCAAGCTTGCTGATTCTTTCTTCCACCAGTTCAAATGTACCCTCCAGTCTGTCAGTGAGTTTTCATTTCAGTTATTATACCTTTCAATTCCCAATGACCTTTGGGTTGTGTTATATAATTTCTGTCTTTTTATTGATGTAGTCTATATAATGCAGCATTGTCATCACTTTACTTCTTTAATCATAGCTCCTATCAGTTCTTGAACATATTTATAATGGCTAATTTGAAGTTGTTTTCTGTTAGATTTGACTTCTGTCTCTCTCAGGCAGTTTCTGTTGACTGTTTTTTTTCCCCCCTTGGTGTATGAGTTATACTTTCTTGTTTCTTTGAATGTCTTATAATTTTTTTGTTGGAAACTGGAAATTTTAGATAACATATCGTAGCAACTCTGGACACCGGTCTCCCGTCCCTGGGACTCACTGTTTTCACTTGCTTGTTCCCTTGGGTCATGACTGGCTGGATGAGTTTAGTGAGGTCTGTTTCCCTCTCACCCTCCCTCCTAGAAGGTGAAGCTTCCTGCGGTGTTTCCTGGGAGCTTATCCTTGGGTAAGCCCACAGTCTTCCTGGAATGACAGTGGTCTTGTAAGATTTCAGCTCTTCTTTTTACATTTGTTAATCTTTTTTTTATAACCCTGGATTTGGTGTACCATTATGAATGTTTCTTGAGCACTGGAAAAAAATGTCGTGTGGGAATGCTTTATAAATATTTATTGGATCCAGTTATTCAATGGTGTCTTTCATTTCTTCTACCTCTTTGGTGATTTTCATTCTACTAACTTTATCGGTGACTCTGGGAGGAATGCTGGAGTTTCCAACTGTAACTGTGCATTTGTCTACTGTTCTTTCTGTTCTCAGCTTTTGCCAACATCTATTTTGATGCTTATTGATTTGATGTGTATACATTTAGGATCATTTCATGTTCCTCTTGAATCAACATTTTATCACTATATTATACCTCTTTTCACCCTTAATAATTGCCTTGCTCTAAAGTCTACTTGTTTCATATTAATAGAGCTAGTCTATCTTTCTTTTAATATTTGCATAGAATATCTTATTTCGTCCTTTTACTTTTAACTGTGTCATTGTATTTGAAGTGAGTTTCTTGCAGGCAGCTTATACTGTGTCATATATTTGTTTGTTTTCCTGTTTATTCTGACAATATATTTCACTTTTACTTGATATATTTAGACCATTTATCTTCAATGTCATTTTTGGAGTTTTGGATTTAGGACGTTCATTTGGTTATTTTTTCCTCTTTGTTGCATTTTTTCTCAATTCTCTGATCTTCATTTCTTGCCTTCTTTTATGTTATTGGAACATTTAAAAATATTCCATTTTAATTTGTCTGTTGACTCATTCTTAGATAATTTAGAGGCGGCTTTGGGGATTACAATATGCATACTTAATTTTTCATTTTACTTAGAATCAGTGTTTTACCACTTTGAATAAAATTTAGGAATTCTTACTACTATATAGATCTCTCTAACTTCCGATTTATGATAGCTACATCTTTAAAATGACTCTATAGCATAGCATAATATATATGTATCATAATTTAAAAGGTATTTCAAGAATTATTATGCTAAATTGAATATCCTTGAGATATTACTTTTTTTTTTAAAGGTTCAAAAGGTTGCTTTTGCCTTTTAATTTTGCTCTAAAGTCTCTCAAAAATCACTTGGTCTTTTTGTGTGGGTCTCTTTTTGGCCTCTGGTTTTGTTCTATTGTCTTAATTACCATAGTTTTACTAAAAGTAGGTCTTCCAGTCAGGCAGCGTGATTTCTCTAATTTATTCTTTTTAAAAATGACTTGGCCATTCTAGTTCCTTAGCCTTTTTATACATATTTTAGAATCAGCTCATTTATAGCTACAAAAATTCTGCTAGGATTGTGATTTATATTGCCTAAATTCCATATGAAACTAACTTATCCACTAAAAAAAAAATATGTTCATCTGGGAATTAAATAATTTTTATAGCCTTGGAATAAATCCTTTGGAGTCATGGTTTATCACCCCTTTAATATACTGATAGATTCAACTTTAATGTTTCACTGATAACTTTTTTTGCCTGTGTATTTGTAAATAAAGTTAACCTAGATAGTGTTTTGTTTTGTTTCTGTTTTTGGACATCCTACATAAAGGTTTTGCTAATATGGCTAAGGTAGCTTCATTGAATGGATTTGGAATATTTTCCATCTTTTTCTATGATCTGGAATAGTTTGATGGAAGAATTACATCTTTTTCCCATAGACTTTCTGAGTCTCTTCATATACAAAATATCTTCCCTTGACAGGTGGTTGGTTTTTGTCTGGGGGTAGGGTTCTTGAGATTCTGCCCTCTTTCAGTCACCCTTAAACATCTCACAATCTTACCTCCAGTATTGCAGGCAAGGTGGTTAAGGTCAGCCAATCTTTTTTTTTTTTCCATTGGAAGTAATTTGTCATTTCTTTCTATAAGCATGTAGTATTTTCTTGTCCATAGTTGGAATTCAAGAATCTCATCAGGAAATATAAATGGGAGGTTTGAGTTTTTTGAAAAAAATTATGATTCATTTTACTTGGGGTTCTGTCACTCCTATAACCTGAAGATTCAAAACATTTTTCTTCCCAGAGAGATTTTCTTTTATGATTTCCTTCCTTTTTTACTACTTACTTATTTGTTCCCCTTTTCCCTTCTAGTAATCTTTTATTATTCACATTCACATATCCTGGCCTGTCCTCCAAGTCTCTTTTCTTAGTTCCTTATGAATTCCACATCATTTATAAAATACTTCTTCCACTTGACCTTCCAAAACAGTAATTTGGTTCTCTACAGAGAGTATTTCTTCTCAATTTGTCTTCTGAACCTGTAATTTCAGAAATAAGCATTCTAGTTCTAGAAAATGTTTTTGGTTTGTGTTATCTTGAATGCTCTTGGGAGCTCTCCCTTGCTTTTGGCTTAAGTTCATCTTTCTCTTCCATTAGCTCTCTTTTGACAGCATTCATCTCTTCTACTTGTTAAATTTAGTCTTCTCCCTCAGGTTGCTGTATTTCCTTAATTTGGCAGTTCTCAACCTTGGCCACACATGAGAATTACTCCAGGAGGTTTTAAAAATCCCCAAGCCCAGGACACAGTGAAACCAATTAATGAAGAATCTCTAGGGGTATAATTCAAGCATTAGCAACTTTTAAGCCTCCCCAGGGGGTTCCAACTTTTCCCCAGGTGTAAGTATCTCTCTCTTAAATGGTTCTCACTCATCTCTGGGTTGGTATCCTTTAGATTTCGTAGAGATGATAAATCTGGTGTTTCAACTGACTATTTTCCTGTAATGAGGTGGGAGTGAAAAACCTGGAAAAGTGCTCACTCTACTGGAAAATGGCAGAAACCTCTCTGTCCCTGGATCTCTTTGGGGGCAAGTCATAGCACTTCCCCCTCCCCGCACCCCCTCCCCAATCCACGGGGACTGTGTCATTGCATTTCCACGTGAATTTCCCCTCTGGATTCACACGAGTCTGTGGAGTAGGCAGGCTTTCTGAGGGTGAATTGGGACAGGCAAAGACCTTTCCTTTTAATGTGACCTTTGGCTGTACTTGGTGAGTCATGTTATTCCAGATGGGAAGATGAGAAGATGGGAAAGGAGGTGACTATCCATGCGTGTAAGCAGCTACCCTTGCAGGGTCCCTTCTGAGAATCTTCTTGGTAATTAAAACTTTATCACAATTTAGATTTTTAGGATCAGATGATTAGTGTAAATGTCAAATATCTGTAGCCTTGAGTTTCTAAAACATCCATGTACATACACAAAACAATATGGATGAATCTCATACACATTATGCTCAGTGAAAGGAGACAGACTCACAAGACTGCACATGGTATGATTCTATCTATATGACATTCTGGAAAAGACAAACCACTGGGACAGAAAACCAATCAGTGGCTGCCAGGGTAGAGAGTAAGGGGAGGGTGCTGGCTACAGAGGGGCACTGGAGGGAAATTAGAGGTGATGGAGCTATTCTATGTTTTGACTGTGGTGGTAGCATCATCATATGTATATGTAAAAACTCATAAAACTGTGCACTAAAAATGGTACTTAAAAAAAAGATTGAAGTATAGTTGATTTACAGTGTTGTGCCAATCTCTGCTGTATAGCAAAATGATTCAGTTGCGCCCATATAGACACTCTATTTAAACCCTTTTCCATTATGGTTTATCACAGGATATTGAATATAGTTCCTGTGTTCTACAGTAGGAACTTGTTTATCCATGCTAAATGTAATAGTTTGCATCTGTAAATCCAAACTCCTAGTCCACCCCTCTCCCTATCCACTCCCCCTTGGCAACCACAAGTCTGTCCTCTGTGTCTGTGAGTCTGTTTCTTTTTCATATAGTTTCATTTGTGTCATATTTTAGATTCCACATATAATTGATATCATTTGGTATTTGTCTTTCTCTTTCTGACTTACTTCACTTAGTATGATAATCTCTAGAACATGGCATCCTTGCTGAAACTGGCATTCTTTTGTTCTTTTTTTACAGCTGATTATTATTCAAAAATGGTACATATTATTGCATGTAAATTATACCTCCATAAACATTCCTGGAGAAAAACCTCATGTACCTCCTACACTGTATTGAGATTTTGGCAAATTCCCCCAAACCTCACAGACCTTTCAACCTTCATCCATTCTATGTGTCTTGCTAAGGAATTCCCATTTAACTTTTATGACTTGGGTTAGATTCTTCCTCTTCTGGGAAGCCTTCCAGGTCTGCAAGTTTCCCCCTTGTGGTGCTCTCGTATCTAGGGCTTTCTGCTCTCCCAGTGTTCCTTCTGGGGTGTGTTAGGAGCTTGTCTCTGTGTCTGTATTACCTGAGAGACTCTCAGTCAACAAAAGCTTGGATTTCATCGCATTTATCATGTGTCCCTATCACCTCACTCAGTTCTAGGTATTGAGTCACCTACAATTTACTAAAGGCAAGGTAGCTACCACCTAACACATATACCTATTGGTTGTGAGCTTGTGTTTCCAGGAATCTTCCAGGAAGCCCTTTAAAAAAGAATCAGAAAATGTCCCAGAAATTACTAAATCTTTGCACTGGAGCACACGTGTTTTGGCTGGGGAGCTCACAAATCAGCCATGAGTGTTCAGTCTGAGAGGGGCTACCTAGAGGAAGATATTTTAAGAAGACAGAAGTGAGCTCCCTGAAAATCTATGGTCCATAACACCGCATTCATTTTTATAGTTGCAATCAACAAGAAAGCTTGTTCTATTTGCTTTCCTTGCTTGATAATATAATCTCAGAGACGGATGAAAAATGCTTTCAGCACTAGAATCAATACTTCTGATTACGGCTGCTTTTGTGCTCGTCTGTCCCCAGTGGAAACATAGCCAGGAAAGATGGGAAGATCTATGGAAGGCCCACAACCCTGATTTTTATCTCTTCCAAAGTTGTCTGTTCTCATCAAATGCTGCATTTATTTTGAAGAATTTGAAGGCAGGCTAGGGCTCACAGAAGAGGCATGATAACTTGGAGGCATTTGCTATAAAAGCTGTGCTACCTGAAAAACTACGGACCCATTCACCCACCTCTGCTACGGAATCACATCTTTCCCTTCAGATTCCACACCAAAGGCATCTGAAAACTCTTGGTATAGTCGGGAGGTGTTCCATTGTCCTCTTAATCTCTGCTCCTAAGGAATTCTTGTTCAGGATGGAAGAGGGAACACTTAAACTGGGAGAAGGGGCCTCAGCCTCCCCCAAGGGCTGAAGTTCACTAAAGGGCTGCGGTCTCAAGCCAAAGAATTCAGGTGAGCAAGAAATGCCACTTCCTCTAACTTGTCTTTAACTGAGTTAATTTCTCTTTTGCCTTTGGCCGGGCTGCGGGAACTTGTGCTTGGTCATTTCAGAGTTTGTCTTCATTTTAGTTCAGGATTTCGTCTCAGTTCTAGGAAACTACAGAGGGCCAAGGTGTCTGGAGATGATGGATCAAGGGAGGCCATGCACTTCTGCTTTGTAATATGAAATATGTATATTGGTCTTTGACCCTGGTTCCTGCCACATGGCTCCTGAAACCTTTGTAATTACCTGATTCATAGGAGTGTCTTTTGTTTAAATGAGGTGATGGGTGAGCTCCTGGAGCAGGGCTGGTCACTGGGAAGAATGAGCCATGATTAGAAGCTTGGAATTTTCAGTTCATCATTCACCTTCCAGATAAGGTGGAAGGACCAGCAATGGAGTCAGTGATCCATCATATTAAAGGATGAAGCCACCATAAAATCCCCAAAATGGGGTGTGGAGAGCTTCTGGGTTACATCCACATGGGGCGTGATGCACCTCAACTCCACAGGGACAGAGGCTCTCCGGTGCTCAGACCCTCCCAGATCTCACCCTCGTTTCTCTTCATACAGCTCTTCATCCATATCTTTTATCATACACATTAATAAACTGGCAAACATATGTTCTTTGAGCTCCTTGAACAAGTTAATTGAACCCAAGAAGGAAGTCTTTGGACCCTCTGATTTGTAGCCAGATTGGATGGAAGTTGTCGGTCACCTGGGGACCTCCTGCCTGAGATAGGTCTCCGAGGTGGGGTGGGAGCAGTCTCTTGGGACTGAGCGTTTAACTTGTGGGATCTGAAAATATTTCCAGGCAGATGGTACTATAATTGGATCAAACTGTAGGATACCTAGCTGGTGTCACAGAGAATTGCTTGGGGTGGGGCAAAACCTGGCCACATTTGGTGACCAGAGTGAAGTGGCTTGTGTGTAAAATAGATCCACAGGAAAGAGATGTTATAAGGAAGAGCTGGGTTTTCCCCTCCGTAGGTGGAAAGCTGAATTTTCCTTCTTAGAGACACATTCCATTCTCTGGTCTTATTTCTCTATCATGTATTTTATCCCATGTGGCTCTTGTCCACTGACTCCTGCAGGTCACTGACCTCCAGCTCCATCACCATGTCCTCCTTCAACTGCTGGGTGCATCTCTTTCTCTCTGTCTCACCATCACACAGAACTTCCTGCTATTACTGTGTAAGGGGTCTCTGAGCTTCTCTTGACCCACTACTTAGATGCTCAAGAGCTAGTGTGTCTCTTCCTCTTCCTAATCCCATGATATGGCCCCACTCACACAACCTCATCTAAACCAATAACCTCCCAAAGAGCTCACCTCCAAACACCATCACAACTCTTCTCTGTCTTAGGCCCTGGAGGCATTTAATAAGCCATGCAGTTCTCAGGTCCATCAGGGACCGAGACACAAGGTCTTTGGCTCTTTGTGGTTCTAGTTGAGGTCCCCAACTCCTAATTCACCTAAGTGGAGATGGATGGGTTGTGAAGTTCAAGTCCCTGTCTCAGGAAAGCCACAGGACTATAGGCCACTAGATGCCACACAAATATATATATATTCAAATCATATGAAATTTCCAATTTTATTTGTCCAAACTGGTTTCATAGTAGCAATTTCATACTAAGTTGAATTAAATAGAATAAATGCAGTGTGGACTAAACCTACCAAATCACAATACACAACTTTCAGTCTCTCCACCAACTTTGCAAAGATTCCTGTTGAAATGTTTCTGGCCAGTTGGATTCCTTCTTGATGACCTTTAGCTTGTTCCCGCAAACTCATCAGAGGGTGTTGTGTTTGTGTATCTTGAACACATTGTTTCTAAGCTGGTGACATTCTCTGTTTGGAAGGTTGTTCAAAGGTTATCAGAAGCTGTTCCAAGTTTTCAGAGTGTGAAGGGAGCAGAGTTTTTACAGCAACACACATGATTTAAAAAAATCACACAGTGTTGGGAACATATCTCCAACATCTTTAATGAAAATGCTGCCTTCAGAAGCACACGTCTCTTTTAAAAAAACAGTTTCTTTTCACTTTTTGCTTAAATGTCATCTTCACCTTGATTGGACATGTGTGGAACATCTTTTAAATAGAAATATTTGTTAGATAGCAGAATAGTGACAGCCATTTGTCATCTCAGGAAAGGTCAGCAAACCTGAAGCACTTGTCTTTTACAAAAGAAATGTAGAACCCATCCTTAAGTCTGTCACATCTTTTAAGCCCTTTGCTGTGAAATAACATACAAATCTGTATGGGACACAAGCAAATTTCAAAGTGGGTCCCTTAGTCTGCTGAGGCTGCTGTAACAAATTACCACAGACTGGGTGGTTTAAGCACTGGAAATTTATTTCTTACTGTCCTGGCAGTTGGGAAGTCCAAGATCAACGTGTGGGCAGATTCGTGGTGACTCTTGAGGGTCTGTCTGCTGGCTTGTGGATGGCTGCCCTCTGGCTGTTTGCTTCTGCAGTTCCGGTGGTTGATGGTAGTGGAGACAGCGCGTTCTCGTGTCTCTTGCTCTTCTGATAGAGGCACGAAATCCATCAAGGGAGGTTCATGTCCATGACCTCACCTAAACCTGATGGTCTCCTGAGTCCTACCTTCAAATATCATCTACTGGGGGTTAGAACTTCAACATATGAATTTTGGGAACCACAAACATCAGTTCATCAGAGTCTCCTTCTATGATAAAGTATTATAAAAATTCTACTTCAGGGACGTCCCTGGCAGTCCAGTGGTTAGGACTGAGCACTTTTATTGCTGCGGCCCCAGGTTCAATCTCTGGTCGGGGAACAAAGATCCTGCAAGCTGCGAGGTGCAGACCCCCCAAAAAAGACACACAAAAATTCTACTTCGTCTTAAAGGTCTTAATCTTATATGTCTGCCCATATTGCTGACATCCTGTAGTCCTTGGCACACCTTTGGCTGCTACAAACTTACTGTAGGACTTTGCCTATGAATGAAGAATGAGTGTGTCTTCCATGTAGTATTATCTTGACAGCCTCACCCCAGAATTCTCTTTTAATCTCATAAGACCTTGTATTTAATAACAAAAACTCAGTTGTCGAGATTATATCTTTCCTTGCACATCTTTACTGTAGTTGTGCTCCGAAAGTACCTCTTGTGGATTTCATCACTGAAACCAATCTGTCAAACCCCAGACGCTGAAGCTTGTTAGCAACATCTGTGCTTGATCTGTTTATAACCTCCCGCACTGCCAGGCTCGTTCAAATGCTTGTTTCTTCAGTGGTACATTCTCTGAGTGTCTGCTAACAAAGGAATGTATTTTAGTTTGTGACTGTATTGTTCTCAGTGCATTATTTTAGTCATTTTTTTGTTGTTGTTGGGGGACAAGTGTTGTGCTAAAGCTAAGTGATTTTCTGTCCATTCCTAACAAGATTCTCGAAACTTCGTTGAGTACCTGACAGAGGCTTTAAATACCCATGAAAAATAGCAGGCTTTGTCTTCTTATTTCTGATGCTTTAAAAATGTCTTTCTTTTAAAAAAAATTATTAGGGTATGGTTGATTTACAATGTTTTGTTAGTTTTGGGTATACAGCAAAGTGAGTCCGTTATCCACATACACATATCTACTCTTTTTAGATTCTTTTCCCATATAGGCCATTACCGAGTATTGAGCAGAGTTCCTTGTGATAAGGACCTACTGTAAAAATGTCTTTCTAAACAGGGTGGCCTCACTCAGTCATTCTCAATTTAAGTAAGTCCCATAGATAATGCTTTGAGAAACTTTTCTGAATTCCTCCAAGGAAAAAAGCAACACTAGCTAGTACCATTCTAGACACCTAGGGAGAATGCAATCCACTACATTTAGTTGATGCTTTAGGGCATTAGAACTTAATGTCCTGGAACTCAGGTTGAGAAGGACTCAAAAAGTCTTCAGACAAAATATAACTTAGAAAGTGTCAGTCGCTCAGTCGTGTCTTGTTGCAATCCCGTGGATAGTTTGCCAGGCTCCTCTGTCTGTGGAATTCTCCAGGCAAGCATACTGGAGTGTGTTGCCATTCTCTTCTCCAGGAGATTTTCCCAACCCAGGTCTCCCACACTGCAGGCAGACTCTTTACCATCTGAGCTACCAGGGAAGTCTGTTAGGCCTATTATTAGTAATAGTAGATACAATTGATTAGGATTCTGTGCTTCCACTGCAGGGGCACAGGTTTCATCCCTGGCTGGAGAACTAAGATCTCACACACTGCAGGGTGCAGTCAAGGGAAAAAAAAAAAAAGACAGGATAGATGCTCCAAAGCCCACGTTCTTGGCATCAAATCTCACAACTGCCCATGTAGTTTCCTCCTTACCACCTGGTGTCGTCAGGGGTTGTACGGCTGTCTCCTCTACTGGACACCAGTTTTCTTGGAGAGGGACACTTCTCTTATTCAGCTTTGATTCTTCCATTAATTGAAAATGTTGTTTGCTTTGGTAAAGCATCTGTGTATAGAAGAAATTTAGTAAGTATTTTTTAAAATTAGATTGTTTAGATCTATAAATATGAAGCCGAAAATGTAGATGACAAGGTGGATGATCGAACTCAGAGGTAAACATTCTTCCTCTTGTCATTTAGGGTCTGGGTGTTTTGAAACAAGAATTCTTGCCATGCTCACCAAAGCTGTTCTCTCAACACCAGGCTAGACTCCACTCCAACCAGATGGAAGACCAAGTTTAATTTAAATAGTGGATTTAAGATTCTCACAGACTTTCCTGAGTTTGTGCAAGAATACAAAAAAAAAGACTGAAAGGGACTAAGTGTGTCATGGCAGTCCATTCTCCGACAGCACACCAGTTCCCGGTGATTTGTTGGACTATTTGCATTTAAGAAAAGCATCTGCTCACTTGGTCTCTGGAATGTGCTTTCATTCTCAACCCCATCCAGTTTGTCTCTCCCGGCATCTAAAAATATAATCTTATTTTTGCTCTCCTCTCAACTTGAAACAGACATCGGATGCACACATTTCATACATTTACACCCAG
Organism: Odocoileus virginianus; assembly: GCF_023699985.2. Lineage (NCBI taxonomy): Eukaryota > Metazoa > Chordata > Mammalia > Artiodactyla > Cervidae > Odocoileus > Odocoileus virginianus. Next base: position 35,690,881 of record NC_069682.1, read on the forward strand.
AAGGCTGTGAGCAGAGGCGTGCAGTGTGAGAGCGTGTTTAATCTTGAGAAGGAAATAGAATGTGTACACACCCGGCCCACTGCAATGTTGTACCTCGGCTCTGGCTTGCAGAGCCCCAACGCTTGGTAGCAGCTGCTGAGACTTAGCTATGAATCTCTGTCATCGTCTGAGCCCTGTCGATGGGAATAACTGCTAAGGTTTTCCTGCTCCTTAGACTCTGGGCCTAGCCAAGCCACCAGGTCATCACTCGCGGGGCTCATTTGCCAACCCCACTGGAGTAACTATTTAATGACCAATTTGCAGGGAGGAGAAATGGAAAGCCTTGTTCTCTGCTGGTGCCTTCCCTCCTTTGCTGGCCTTTTGGGGCCTTTGGAACAAAGCTTTGGTGACCGCCAGCTCCTACTGGTCCCCAGAGTGACTTGACTGGCAAACCCATCCCTTCTCAGGCTGTGAGCCATGTCCCTGGGCACTGGGGCCTCTGCCTACACCATGGGAAATCCTGAAGGCCTAAGTCCTGGGCCCAGGGGTGGTGTCACTAGCAGGAATCGAATGTTCCTAGGAGGGTCAGGCAATTCAGTAATCATCAGGTAATTCAATATTTACCGTCCATCCCCACGGACCCAGAAACCAGGCTCCTGTAGCAAGAACCTGTGCATTTGCTTTTTTCTCATAGTTTTCAAGAAAAGGCAACATTTGTGCTATCTTCCCTCACATACTCCAGCGACCTGAAGATGGCAGGTGGGCCATTCTTACATTTTACAAGGTGGCGTGGCTAGTTCCTCTTCCCCTCCCCTATTCCTCCCCTCTTCACCTCCTCCTCCTCCCTCCTCTCCCTTCCCCTACTTTTTTCTCTCTCCTCCATTTTCAGTGAGTTTTGGTTAAAAACAAAAATGCCTGTGGCCTCTCAGGCACTGCTGGCTGAACTCACATCTTTATTTGGTGTAGTTTATTTATATATGGCTCAGACAGCAAAGAATCTGCCTGCAGTGCAGAGGACCGGGTTCGATCCCTGGGTCAGGAAGATCCTCTGGAGAAAGGAATGGCAACCTGCTCCAGTATTCTTGCCTGGAGAATTCCATGGACAAAGGAGCCTGGTGGGCTTCAATAATATTAAAAAATATATGAAAAAATAAAAATATAAAGAACAAAGAGCTTGCTTATGTGTTTTTCCCCCCATACCTTGGCTGTGGGCAGAGAGAGGAGTTATTGCCAGGCACCCACTGCCCACTGAGTTTAGCAGGCTTCTCTAACCTGTAGGTCTCACCTCATTTTCTCATCCTCAGGCCCAAAGTCACCATCCCCCTGTCTCGCTAATCCCACATTGCAGGCATTAAGGCAGCCTCCCTTGAACTTTCCTGTCTGCCAGGATCCCTAACACTGCATCTCCGTGGCTGTAACTGCTGGCTTGCAGTCTGAGCCTTGGTAGGGTTGTCCTTGTAGCCTCTAGTGTATGTTATGGGCCTTGAAGAAAAACCACAGCTCTTTAGGTCTCTACATGCCCCTGTGGCATCTGAAATCACTGTATTACCCAACTCTTATGGACAGCAGTGTTGAATGATCCAACTCAGGTGTTAGAGTGGATGCAGCATACTCATGCATGTTTGTAATCCACTAGAGATCTCTTCAAGAAAATTAGAGATACCAAGGAAACATTTCATGCAAAGATGGGCTCAATAAAGGACAGAAATGATACAGACCTAACAGAAGTAGAAGATATTAAGAAGAAGTGGCAAGAATACACAGAAGAGCTGTACAAAAAAGATCTTCACGACCCAGATAATCACGATGGTGTGATCACTCACCTTAGAGCCAGACATCCTGGAATGTGAAGTCAAGTGGGCCTTAGAAAGCATCACTATGAACAAAACTAGTGGATGTGATGGAATTCCAGTTGAGCTATTTCAAATCCTGAAAGATAATGCTGTGAAAGTGCTGCACTCAATATGCCAGCAAATCTGGAAAACTCAGCAGTGGCCACAGGACTGGAAAAGGTCAATTTTCATTCCAATCCCAAAGAAAGGTAATGCCAAAGAATGTTCAAACTATTCCACAATTGCACTCATCTCACACACTAGCAAAGTAATGCTCAAAATTCTCCAAGCCAGGCTTTAACATTACATGAATTGTGGACTTCCAGATGTTCAAGCTGGATTTAGAAAACGGAGGAACCAGAGATCAAATTGCCAACATCCGTTGGATCATTGATAAGACAAGAGAGTTCCAGAAATACATCTACTTTTGCTTTATTGACTACGCCAAAGCCTTTGACTGTGTGGATCACCTCAAACTGTGGAAAATTCTTCAAGAGATGGGAATACCAGACCACCTGAGCTGCCTCCTGAGAAATCTGTATGCAGGTCAGGAAGCAACAGTTAGAACTGGATATGGAACAACAGACTGGTTCCAAACTGGGAAAGGAGTCCATCAAGGCTGTATATTGTCACCCTGCTTATTTAACTTATATGCAGAGTACATCATGCAAAATGCTGGGCTGGAGGAAGCACAAGCTGGAATCAAGATTACCAGGAGACACATCAATAACCTCAGATATGCAGATGACACCACCCTTATGGCAGAAAGTAAAGAAGAACTAAAGAGCCTCTTGATGAAAGTGAAAGAGGAGAGTGAAACGTTGGCTTAAAACTCAACATTCAGAAACTTAAGATCATGGCACCCAGTCCCATCACTTCATGGCAAATAGATGGGGAAACAATGGAAACAGTGACATAATTTATTTTATTGGGCTCCAAAATCACTGCAGATGGTGACTGTAGCCATGAAATTATTATTTTTATTTTAAAAAAATTTTTTTCCCAATTATTTTTTATTAGTTGAAGGCTAATTACTTTACAATATTGTAGTGGTTTTTGCCATTTATTGACATGAATCAGTCATGGATTTACATGTGTTCCCCATCCTGAACCCCCCTCCCACCTCCCTCCCCATCCCATCCCTCTGGGTCATCCCAGTGCACCAGCCCTGAGCACTTGTCTCATGCATCCAACCTGGACTGGCGATCTGTTTCACACTTGATAATATACATGTTTCGATGCTATTCTCTCAGATCATCCCACCCTCGCCTTCTCCCATAGAGTCCAAAATTCTGTTCTATACATCTGTGTCTCTTTTTCTGTCTTGCATATGGGGTTATCGTTACCATCTTTCTAAACTCCATATATATGTGTTAGTATACTGTATTGGTGTTTTTCTTTCTGCTTACTTCACTCTATATAATGGGCTTCAGTTTCATCCACCTCATTAGAACTGATTCAAATGAATTCTTTTTAATCACTGAGTAATATTCCACTGTGAATATGTACCACAGCTTTCTTATCCATTCGTCTGCTGATGGGCATCTAGGTTGCTTCCATGTCCTGGCTATTATAAACAGTGTGCAGCCATGAAATTAAAAGACGCTTGCTCCTTGGAAGAAAAACTATGACCAACCTAGACAGCATATTAAAAAGCAGAGACATTACTTTACCAACAAAGGCCCATCTAGTCAAAGCTGTGGTTTTTCCAGGAGTCATGTATGGATGTGAGAGTTGGACTGTAAAGAAAGCTGAGCACCAAAGAATTGATTCTTTTCAACTGTGGTGTTGGAGAAGACTCTTGAGAGTCCCTTGGACTGCAAGGAGATCCAACCAATCCATACTAAAGGTAAACAGTCCTGAATATTCATTTCTAGGACTGATGCTGAAGCTGAAGCTCCAATACTTTGGCCACGTGATGTGAAGAACTGACTCATTGGAAAAGACCCTGTTGCTGGGAAAGTTTGAAGGCAGGAGGAGAAGAGGGAAACAGAGGATGAGATGGTTGGGTGGGATCACCGACTCAATGGACATGAATTTGAGTAAACTCTGGGAGTTGGTAATGGACAGGGAAGCCTGGCGTGCTGCAGTCCATGGGGTCCCAAAGAGTTGGATACGACTGAGAAACTAAACTGAACTGAGCTGAACTAGCCAGGCTCTCCTCACGGCTCCTGTGAGCCAGGGAATCAGCAGCCAGCACTGCTTCAGGAGAGTTCATCAGACAGTTGACCTTGAAGTCTTGAAGAATGGGCCCAATATTTGTGTTTCCTTTTGTGTTTAATTATTGTATTCCATTTTTTTCTTGACACAAATTGTGGACACCAGAGATCTATCTATGTGGTGATTTTTCAAACTGCTTTTAAAAAAAACACACACACACAAACAAAACCTGCCATTGTCCTTCTTCAAATGCTACATAAATTAGAAGCACAAACTCTAGAGACAGTTGAGGGCAGGGTTGTGGGGCAGCAGAGACAGGGTCTCCCAGAGCCCACTTAACTCCTCCTGGGGCCCCCTAGGCCTGATGTTCAGGTCCATTTGAGGGCTCTAAGGACCCGAGATCAGAACACCCGGGGTCTTGCCCCATCTTTTCACCTGCAGTCTCAGGAGTATGAGGTGACCAGCTCGATGTCAGTCTGGCCAAAATGGCAAAGCATGTTGAGACTCTCCCTCTCTGAACAGGGCTCTTAACTTCTGTCCCACGAGGAATTCTGGTTTTCCATCTTGCCTCAACATTTGCAGTTTATTTCTCCTTCTCTGTGTGCTTTTTGAGTTCTTGAAGTCCAGCTTCTCCCCAGATGTTTGTAATCCGTGCTTTAGGTCTGCACTAGAGCAAGGTGCTGGAAAATTAGTCCTAATGCAGGGGCTCTCCTCAAGGAACAGACTTGGGGTTCTAATCCTTTAGGTGAATTTCCTTACCTATTTCATTTTCGCATCCATAAGATGGGATAATAAGGCCTGTGATAGATACATTGTCTATTGTGAGAAGATAAGGGGCATGTGAAAAATGGTAAGATGGTGCCAGGGAGTAGAAATGGGCACACATGTGGGTTAACTCTGAGATAGAGACTGAAGGCTGCTGGCAGGGGCAGGAAGTCCCATGGCCCAGAGAGCTGGGCTTCATTGGTCTCCGTTAGATGTTGAAGGGATACACTACCCAGGTCGAGGCTAGACTCCACCACGTGCTGAGGGGAGAGGGGACCATTCTCAGTGAGAGCAAATGCAAATAAGAAGCCAGGTGGCCTCGGGAAGAGTTCTGGCCAAAGAGTTAGGGAGAAATTTGTCCCTTGGATTTTCGAATAAGGTGAAGCAAATTTGTGACTGGCTGTCATTTCAGACCCACGAGCAAGGGAGCATGGTCCCCACTGGAAAGGACTGCCGGAAGGAGGCTGTGGAGAGTGGTTCTCAAAGTGTGGTCCCCAGAACAGCAGCAACAGCATCCCCCAGGAACTTGTTCGAAATGCCAGTTCTCAGGCCGCACCCCAGAACCGTGGAATCAGAAGTCCTGGAGCTGGGGTCCAGCCATGTGAGTCACAGCAGGAGTTCCAGGCGATTCTGGTGCTGCCGAAGCGTGAGAAGCACTGCTCTGCAGGAGTGGGGGGGGGGGGGTCCTTCTCAGCACAGGCCTGAGGCCAGTCCTCGGCAAGCACACCCATGCAGGCCTCACTTCAGAGCAAAATTACCAGGCACAGTCTACCTATTCATCCTCCAGGCCTCAACTGGGGACTCCCCATTGGTCTCCCTCCCTCCACACCAGGTTTTCACAGTTTTCCTAGTCTGGCCCCGGACCTGAGGAGCCCTGTGAAGATGCCGTCGTCTTTAGGCATGTGATAGAAACTGGTGGCTCTCTTTTCCAAGTAGACCCTGTGTCTCCTGACCCTCTCTATACAGTCATGGACAATCTGTGGCAAAGTCGAGGACATCTGTGTAAAATGGTCCCTCTCACACAGGTTCTGAGCTGCTGGAGGAAGTTCTATACAGTTCTCTGTCTGCCCACCCTGAGATCCCGGGGTTTCTCAAGTTAGGAAGTTGGTATAGTAAGAAATGGAGTTTATGAGCTGGCTGGGCAGCTGAAATGACTTCCCAGTTGGCCTTGGGAAATAATAAATCATTGGTAGCAGAAAACCTGTTCCTGCTTTTCTTTGCCAAGTGTTCCAATGCTATGGTAAAATTCAGTGTCTTTAAGGAATATCCAAGTTCCCCCACCACCTGCCACTCCTTTAGTCCTCCTCTTCCCTCTAGGAACTCCTGGACAGGCAGCCATCCATCCAATATCACTAATTTCCCACCCAAACTCCCCTTTCTCTTGGTTAACAAAGCCCGAAGCACCAGTCTTATTTTACAGTAAAATAAATTAACACTGTTTCAGCCAGTGCAATTTTTTTAAAAAGACATCAGCTTAATCATTTTTTAAAAACAAAACTGTCACTGTTTACATTAATGCCGAAAAAGCCCCCCCTCCCACCAAAAAAAATACTAAGAATAAAGTAGTACTAAAGAGACGGTCCTCACCTGTGGCCACAGACACCCCGGCTGATGGTGGCAGATGCTGTTGTTGACTCACGTTCACCCACCTTCCTTGCCAACAGAATTACTATCTTGTTTCTTTTGGTGGAGGGAGGCCTTCTGGAGGGCTGGGGGATAGCCCACTTCCGCAGTAAGAGAGAGCTGTGTGGGCAGTAGGGTCTGTACCCTCTGCCCTTAAAAACAGCTGAATGAGGACGTGATGCTGAGGCTGTGGCTGGTCCCCTGGAACCCAGAGAAGACAGAACCGCAGAGGGGTGCCCCTAAGCTGCTGAGCTGATCCCCAACACTTGCGCTCAGGGTTTTCAACAAAGATATGGGCTTTATGGCCAAGGGTCAGTATTTACCCGCCAAAGAGACATTGAAATGCTTACACTTAGCCTAGGGTCTACAGGTTGGTGGGGAGGGAGTTCAGTCGCTCAGTCGTGTCCGACTCTTTGAGACCCCATAGACTGCAGCACGCCAGGTTTCCCTGTCCTTCACCAACTCCCGGAGCTTACTCAAACTCATGTCCATTAATTCGGTGATACCATCCAACCATCTCATCCTCTGTCGTCTCCTTCTCCTCCTGCCCTCAATCTTCCCTAGCATCAGGGTCTTTTCCAGGGAGTCAGTTCTTCGAATCAGGTGACCAAAGTATTGGAGCTTCAGCTTCAGCATCAATTCGTTCAATGAATATTCAGGACTGATTTCCTTTAGGATGGACTGGTTGGATCTCCTTGCAGTCCAAGGGACTCTCAAGAGTCTTCTCCAACACCACAGTTCAAAAGCATCAATTCTTTGGTGCTCAGCTTTCTTTATAGTCTAGCTCTCACATCCATACATAACTACTGGGAAAATCATAGCTTTGATTGTATGGAGAGGGAGGGGTGGGTCTTAAGAGGGATGCTGACTTGTTTTCTGTCAAAACAAAGGGGAGGGAGGGGACATATGTATACCTATGGCTGATTCATGTTGATGCTTGACAGAAAGCAACACAATTCTAAAGCAATTATCCTTTAATTAAAAGATAAATAAATTAAAAACAAAGGGCAGGTACACCATGTTTTGAGAGTAAAAGAGGAACTGGAATGAACTAAAATAACCCAATCCAGTGGCAGAACATTTAGCTTGGCTAAGGGCTGTGTAAGACTCTAACCCCCCAAGGCCGCCTGGGACTAGGTCTGACCATGGAAGGAGTCACAGGGAAGGGGGCATCCTTGGTGACCACTGCAGTGGCTGAGGCCCGGGGGACAGGGGTTTCAGCACAGTGGGGTGGGGCTGGGGACGGCAGAATGAGCGGTGGGAGAGGGGAGGCATCTCCCATCCCCAGGAGCCCGGGCTCAGCCATCTTTGAAGTAGAAGGGGGAATATGGACCAGTTTCAGTGATTTGCTGGTGAAGGTCACACCAGCGACTGTCTCATCACGCAAGTCTTCAGCCCTGGAACAACCACTACCTGGCATGGTTTGGGAAAATGGTGGATGCCCTGTGTTTGTCCTCATCTCCTAGCGAGTTTGTAAGAGCCTTGAAGGCAGGAATCGTTAGCCATGTTTTTCTGATTATCCCAAGTGAAAGTGAAATGAAAGTTGCTCAGTCATGTCTGACTCTTTGCGACCCCATGGACAGTCCATGGAATTCTCCAGGCCAGAATACTGGAGTGGGTAGCCTTTTCCTTCTTCAGGGCATCTTCCCAACCAAGGGATCAAACCCAGGTCTCCTGCATTGCAGGCAGATTCTTTACCAGCTGAGCCACAAGCGAAGCCCTATTACCCTGTATGGTGGGCATCAAACACTCGCTTGTTTAATTCAGTGGATATTGGTTGAGACCATACTCTGCCCCAGCCACCATGCCAGGCACTGGGGCTTCAACAATGAACATCTGCCCAAGGAGGCTGAGTGAGTTCCTGCAAACTAAGGGAAACCCCTGGGGGTACACCCAGGGGTGTCTGTGTTGATCTGTCTCAACCAGGAAGGGGCAGGAGAGGAAGCCTTTTTGCAGAGCCTGGACCACCCTGAGGCATTGCCTGGAGTCTCAGAGACCAGGCTCTGCAGACCGCCTAAGACTAAGAGGGAGCCAGTGATGGGAATAGCACTCCTTGTGATTACTTCTTAGCCATAAGCTTGGGCATGGGTATTATTCTTTCCTTCTTGCCAAGGCATTCTGAAAATTGGAAAATCACTTGGTCATGCTAATTGTGACAGCGTGAGACCTCCATCAAATTTCTGCAGAGCTTGTGCTCTGGGGAACCCTGACTTTAAAACTGAAAAATGCCTTATTAGATTAGTACAGTGATGAACATCTTTTGTTAGGATAAAAAAAGCCCCAGGGGGCTCCCGAGAAAACAGTTCTTTACTGTGGGTGCTTTTCTGCTTCTTCTCCATCCCCGCTCCCATTCACCTTGGTCAAGAGTAATTATGATATGATTGAATTTTCCCTGGGTTATGGGGATGGGAATGTAGGAGCCAGAGCTTCAGGTCATACCAGTTTCTCCATCCTTGGGCAGTTGTAGTGGACGAGCTCATCATACTCTGGGTTTTGAAAAACAGCCACATTCCTTAATCTCATGCTCAATTTTCTCAACCTTTTACGTTTATTAACTTCTAAGCATGGCTGTGTATTGAAAAGGAAACTCTCGAATCTGTTTTCCCTTGTTTGTTGCTGTAAGTTATTCCCATTAATGGTTGGGGGGTGGTGAGCTCATGTCTGCCACTGAGGACCAGCTGGCAGAGATTCGGGAGCACATGCAGGGTGCAGAGGACTTGCTAGTGTTCAGGACGGGTAAGTGGGCCTGTCTGTACAAGCTCTGAAGAGTCAGAGAAAGAGCTAACAACCCAGTAGGTCTTCTTCATGGGAGGCCCCACAATTAGTGTGCCTGCTTGAACTTTCCATGAAATCGCCTGCTCGGAGGGTCCGCTGCTTTATTTTGGAATTATATCCTCCACGTTTGAGGGAAATAGGAAAGTCAATATATTTAGTTGAAAACCAGCAACCTTGCACTGTTCAGTCAACAAGACTTTATCCAGCATTTCCTAAGTGCTGGTCAACGTCTGGATTCTGGGAAAGTGCAGACTGGCTAAATGGATGGGGCCATGGAGTTATGGTTGCGGATTTTCGTTTTAAAGTCTCCAGCTCATGGCGTTAGGTGGTTTGTGTCTCCTTCCCTCCTCCTCTGTAACCATGGAAACCATGTGGCTAAGATGGCAGCATCCTAAGGTGGAGGATTTGGGCTCTGGAGTCACTGCATGGAGAAGAGCTGCTCATGAAGCCACTGGCTCATCTCATGCTGTGGGGTGAGTGAGAGGTAAAACTGTGGTTGTGCTAAAACAGGGAGACTTAAGCTTTGTTTGTTATCACTGCAGACCGTAGCTGAAACTAACATGTCATGACCATCTCCTGTCCCCTGTCCCTGCCGGTCTATTGAGTCCTCCTCCTCCAGGTTTCTCTGCTGCCTGAATCCCTGCCCACCTAGTGCCCTCAGCCAACCTCTAAGGGCAAGATGGACCTCTGACTCCACCCTTGCCCCCATCTCTCACCTCTGTGTGTAGCCAAACTCTCTTGGCAGCCACAGGAGTCCCTGTAACCCCTGCAGAGACACCTTGCAAGTCACAGATGTCAAACTTAGAGGATAGAGATCAGAGTTAGGTGATGTCACGGAGTACACAAGTAGACACATCCCACTTCGTGCCTCACAGCCTCTGAACTGGAAACCAGGCTGTCCCAGAAAAGACAGACTTGCACTCTGTCCTGTAATGTCAGGAAACACGGTAGCCATGCACAGCAGAGTGAGCCCAAAGTGAAGGGCATTTGTCTTATGACAACTGTCTTTTCTGATATTTTCAGACAGTAGAGTGTTTTTTTTGGGACGTGTTCTGATAGACTACTAGTCTGCAAGATGCTCCATGAAGGTTGCCCTCAGAGCAGGTTAGCTGGGGCTACACCGCACAAGTCATTCCTAGCATTCCCATCATAAGACTCAGCATGCACCTCAGTGCATCTGGTCTTTGAAACACCCTACAATAAAACAGCATCTAACTTGGTTTCACCAAAAATATTTAACCCTCGGCACACCTACTTCTTCTGTTCACTAACACCAGTAGGAACAAATTCAGGGAAATGACCAAAATAGAGTATTTATCCTTATTCGCACAACCTCTGACTTTCACAGCACCAGTTGGAGCTAGATTGTAACAGGAGGTTTACACCCATTGTTGGGAACAGTGGAGAAAGTATAATTCTTTATGGAGGATACTTCAAGTAATTTTCATAGCTTCATACTGTTGTCTCCTAGTGATGATTCATAGGAAATAGTGTGACTAAATTCAGTTACATTAATAAAATGAAACTATTTTCCTTTTAATATAAGACTATCAAGGACTGTTCACTTGATGGGAAGGGATCGTTTGTACATAGTTATACCTCACTTTTCACAAAATGTATTCTGAAAAAATGTGTAAATGAACCTATTGAAAATAGCATCTCATTTTCTCATTGGTTTACATGATCAGTAATGTTTTCATCTCAGTTCATCCCAATCTGGTATTAATTTACTTTTTCTATCTTTAATCCCCTTCATATTTCACTTAGTTAGCTAATAATCAATAAACTCCTAAAGGCACAGGGAAACTTAGCTGTGAATCTTTAAGTAAATGATCACTCTCTCTGGATATCTGGATTTGGATACAGAGCCTTTCCTATTATCAACATTTAATAAATATTTTCTAAATTAATAAGTGAATTTTTTTCTTTAATTTTCCTTAGCATAGTGTACAACCAAGATGGGGATATTTGTGCAAGATCTAAGCTTGTGCCTGCTGTCAGAAATGTATTTCTTGGTTGGAAGTCATTCCACATTTTAATTTTTTTATTTTATTTTTTTCTGGAAAATGGCTATATGGTGTTTCTTTCTTTCTTTCTTTTTTTTAAATTTATTTTACTTTACAATATTGTATTGGTTTTGCCATACATTGACTTGAATCCGCCATGGGTGTACAAGTGTTCCCCATCCTGAACTCCCTTCCCACCTCCCTCCTCATCCCATCCCTCTGGGTCATCCCAGTGCACCAGCCCCAAGCACCCTGTATCATGCATCCAACCTAGACTGGTGATTCATTTCACATATGATAATTTACATGTTTCAATGCCATTCTCCAATATCATTCCACCCTCGCCCTCTCACACAGAATCCAAAAGACTATTCTATACATCTGTGTCTCTTTTTCTGTCTCACATACAGGGTTATCATTACCATCTTTCTAAATTCCATATATATGCATTAGTATACTGTATTGGTGTTTTTCTTTCTGGTTTACTTCACTCTGTATAATAGGCTCAAGTTTCATCCACCTCATTAGAACTGATTCAAATGTATTCTTTTTAATGGCTGAGTAATATTCCTTTGTGTATATGTACCACAGCTTTCTTATCCATTCATCTGCTGATGGACATCTAGGTTGCTTCCATGTCCTGGCTATTGGAAACAGTGCTGCGATGAATATTGGGGTATACATGTCTCTTTCAATTCTGGTTTCCTCGGTGTGTATGCCCAGCAGTGGGATTGCTGTGTCATATGGCAGTTCTATTTCCAGTTTTTTAAAGGAATCTCTACACTGTTCTCCATAGTGTCTGTACTAGTTTGCATTCCCACCAACAGTGTAAGAGGGTTCCCTTTTCTCCACACCCTCTCCAGCATTTATTGCTTGTAGACTTTTGGATAGCAGCCATCCTGACTGGCATGAAATGGCACCTCATTGTGGTTTTGATTTGCATTTCTCTGATAATGAGTGATGTTGAGCATCTTTTCATGTGTTTGTTAGCCATCTGTATGTCTTCTTTGGAGAAATGTCTGTTTAGTTCTTTGGCCCACTTTTTGATTGGGTCATTTATTTTTCTGGAATTGAGTTGCAGAAGTTGCTTGTATATTTTTGAGATTAATTCTTTGTCCATTGCTTCATTTACTATTATTTTCTCCCATTCTGAGGGCTGTCTTTTCACCTTGCTTATAGGTTGTGGAGAAGCTTTTAATTTTAATTAGGTCCCATTTGTTTATTTTTGCTTTTATTTCCAATATTCTGGGAGGTGGGTCATAGAGGATCTTGCTGTGATTTATGTCAGAGAGTGTTTTGCCGATGTTTTCCTCTAGGAGTTTTATAGTTTCTGGTCTTACATTTAGATCTTTAATCCACTTTGAGTTTATTTTTGTGTATGGTGTTAGAAAGTGTTCTAGTTTCATTCTTTTACAAGTGGTTGACCAGTTTTCCCAGCACCACTTGTTAAAGAGATTGTCTTTTCTCCATGGTATATTCTTGCCTCCTTTGTCAAAGATAAGGTGTCCATAGGTGAGTGGATTTATCTCTGGGCTTTCTATTTTGTTCCTTTGATCTATATTTCTGTCTTTGTGCCAGTACCATACTGTCTTGATGGCTGTGGCTTTGTAGTAGAGACTGAAGTCAGGCAGGTTGATTCCTCCAGTTCCATTATTCTTTCTCAAGATTGCTCTGGATATTCTAGGTTTTTTGTATTTCCATAGAAATTGTGAAATTTTTTGTTCTAGTTCTGTGAAAAATACCGTTGGTAGCTTGATAGGCATTGTATTGAATCTATAGATTGCTTTGAGTAGTATATTCATTTTCACTATATTGATTCTTCCCATCCATGAACACGGTATATTTCTCCATCTATTTGTGTCCTCTTTGATTTCTTTCACCAGTGTTCCACATTTTTAGAAGTGAGAGTACATATGAAAAGCATAGATATAAAGTTTTATTAGGATTGTTATTGACCGAATTTCTTGGCCTTCCCCAATCAATAGAAATAGACAAGAAGTTAGACAGGAAATTCAGGCAAGGCTTTACTGGGGGCCCTGCTGCAGTCAGGGTGGGGAGAAGGGAGCAAGAAGTTAGCAGGTTCCTTTGCTCACTCCCAGAGGTGGGGCAAGTTGATTCCTTATTTGAAAGGAGGGTAGGGGTGTGTCCAGAGGTGGCTGGAGGGACAGCTTCAGTGGTTTGCCCACCCCTCTGGTGGTATTGTGTGCAGAGGGCACACATAGCACTCTGCTTTTGGTTTCAACACCTTGTTTTGATCCAGGATCCTCAGAAATGGCAGTTGAATGTTTTTTCGCCCGTCTCTTTGTATATTTTGGGTCCAGAATTAGCCCCAACTGTGCATGCACTCAGTTATTTGCAGTCACATACAGTTTCTTTGCATTTTGTTGCTGGAGGAGAGGTGTGTCCAGGTGCAAGCAACGGGTCTCAGGTCCCAACCTGTCTCGGGATTGCTCAAGAAGTTTCAAGTCAAAAGTGCTGTTATGTAGTCAGGTTGGGGCTGGAAAATGAAATATACCAAGGTTCTGAAAGCAAAACAGGAAAGGGGAGCATGTTTCTCTCAAGCCACAGGCCAGGTAATGAACATCCACTGGAATCATTCCGCTCTTGGTGCTAACTCTGCGTCACACTGCATTTCTCGTCCACCTCGTGTGTGCCCAGCTCACAAGCGTCTGGGTGGGTCTCACTGTCCACCAACAGCTCTGCCTTCAGAGTCACGTAGCACTTGGTAGAGCACTGTGGGGACAGAAGGCGGGGTCACCAGGGTTTGACCACGACCTCTGGGCAGGGTGCAGAGGTCATCTCCTGCCCTGTTCTGCCTTCCCAGCTGGGCCACCTCCTCCATCCTCCATCGCCTGAGGGAAGAAGGCCTGGCTGACTCTCAGTAGCAGGACCCGCCCTCTTTACCATCCTGCTCCAGCCCAGCATTCTTCTGGGATTTCAGACTGGCCTGCACCCTGTTTCCTGGCAGCAGCTCAGCTGGGACCCAGTGTCCAGATCCAAGAGAGGATCCAGAAATGTCAGCTGTTTACCTGGTTCAGGTGTTTCTCCTTGGTGATGCTGGAAGGATTCTTTATTTTATCCTTTACATTTTCTGTTGGGATATAACAGACATAAAATGCCTAACATGCATCTAGGAGTATCTTGCTCTGTAAAACTCTGCATGCTGTCATCTGTGCCAGTCAGCTTGCAAATACCATAGCAAAATAACTAAAACCACAGACCAAATAGCTCAAACAACAGGAATATTTTTCTTGAAGTTCTCGAGACTGACGGTCCAAGATCAAGATGCCAGCAGGGTCTGTGGCTGGTGAGATTTCACCCTTGGGTTGCAGACAGCCACCTCTCGCTGAGCCCCCACAAGACAGAGAGAGTGCGAGAAAGAATGAGGCTTAGGGAGTCTCTTCTTGCATATGTGTGTACTAAGTCGCTTTAGTTGTGTCCGACTCTTTGCTATCCCATAGACTGTAGCCTGCCAGGTGCCTCTGTCCATGGAATTCTCCAGGTGAGAAGACTGGAAAGGGTTGCCATTCCCTTCTCCAGGGGATTATCCTGACCCAGGGATCAAACCTGCATCTCTTATGTCTCCTGCATTGGTAGGCAGGTTCTTGACCACTAATGCCACATGGGAAGCCAATATCTCTACTCATTAGAGTATAAAACACCACAACAGCAGGAGCTTTTGTCTGTTTTGTTCACAGCTGTATTCTTAGTGCCGAAAATAATGCCTGGCACATAGTAGGTGGCCAGTCAATATGTGCAGAATAAATGAATCAATGTTGAATTTATTAAGTAAGCTGTTCCTCATCTGTTATTCTGCAAAGGAATTCTGTTTTTATGAGTTTCATATATTTAAAAAAAGCTTCAAGTCATAGAGCAGCTTTTTAATAATTGAAATGGAGATGAATACACAATAAAAATAGTGAAAATTCTTTCCACGTCATCACCCTCCTTCCTCCAGAGGTGCACCCAGTTAAGTTTGCTTGGTATCCTTTTCAAGACTTTTTATCTAGTTACATATATGTGTCTCAAACAGATATAAAGTTTTGTTTTATTTTAGATTTCAGTAAATAGCAAAAGGTAGGAATCTGTAGTCTTACATAGTCAGATATATAATTTTCTTCATGGCACTGGAGATTATGTCTGGCATAAGATCTTTCTGGCCCTTATATTCTTGTTTTTTTAATAGATGTTTTTCTCTTGGGAGCTTTTAGAATCTTCCTCTTCATCCTTATTGGCTAGAAAATTACCAGTATAGGTCTAGATGTGATTTTAAAGTTATCATGCTTATGAAGTTATCATGCTTAGCATTTTTTTAAAATCTCAAGATGCATGCTGTTTTTCGGTACAGATGAATTTTCTATTCACGTTTCTTTATTTATTCCTTGCCATCTTCTCTGATCCTTCCCTCTGGGCTTCCTATCAGAATTCCTCCTACATTTTCCCTACAAGGCTCTCGATTCAAGTTCTTATATTTTTCATCTTGTTGTCTTTCATCCGTGTGTTTTGGCTACTGAGAATTTGATAAAGAAGAAAGAAAGTAAATAAAAACATTTACTGGTCTACTACATGGCTTATCTGCTCACATATATCTTTTGCAGGGTGCATGTTATTCAAGAAAACAGTCATCTCTTTATCACATAAAGACTTTATGTCAGCTGGGGCTTCCCAGAGCTTGAAATTTATTTAAAATTGGGGAGGAGCCAAGATGGCGGAGGAATAGGACGGGGAGACCACTTTCTCCCCTACAAATTCATCGAAAGAACATTTGAACGCTGAGCAAATTTCACAAAACAACTTCTGATCGCTAGCAGAGGACATCAGGCGCCCAGAAAAGCAGCCCATTGTCTTCGAAGGGAGGTAAGACAAAATATAAAAGATAAAAAGGGAGTGAAAAGAGCTACGGATGGAGACCCGTCCCGGGAAGGGAGTCTTAATAGAGGAAGTTTCCAATCACCAGGAAACCCTCTCACTGGCGGGACTGGGGGAAGTTTTCGGCAGTCTAACTGGGAGGAAAAATTAAACAAGGCCCACAGATTACGTGCCTAAAAGCAACTCCCAGCAGAAAAGTACCCCAGACGCCCGTACCCGCCAGCAACAAGCGGGGGCGGAACGGAGAGGAGCGGGCGGCATTGCTTAGGGTAAGGACTGGCCTGAAGACCCTGAGAGCAATCGGAGGGAGCTTTCTTAAACTGTGGGATAGCAAGGGTCAAAATTAACCGGCCCGAACACACTGCCGGCGGTTCACAAAACAAAGGGACTGAGAAACTCCAGAGAAGAGCCGGCCCATCCCCGCTGGAGGTAGGAGGCAGGGGGGAGGGGAAAAGGGCAAACTTAGCCCCTGAGAAGCCACCCCCTCCCACACTGCAAACAGGCCCCGGTTCCTATCGAAAGACTTCCTGAGACCCGACTGGCGGCGCGCTGGGGCCGCGGAGGGAAAAAGCGCGCCGCACCCGGGGAGAGTGCGCCCAAGCCTCTGGCTGCCTGAGCCGCTCGCTGCGGAGGGAAAAGGCGCGCTGCACCAGGGGAGAGTGCACCAAGCCTCTGGCTGCCTGAACCGCTCAGGCCGGGGAAGGCACAAAACGCAGGCGCAACCGAATCCGCGCTTTTGTGGAGTACCCGAAAACTGGAACCGCACTCAACTCCATATAGAGCAGCTGGGAGCCTGAGCAGTGTAGACGGGGAAAGCACTGACACCCATGAGCGGGGCAAACCCAGTGTGGCCGGAACACGGTGAGTGCTATCCACACAGAGCGGTATCTGTCTGCAGCGGCCCGCCCTCCCCGTAGCAGGACTGAACTGAACTAGCGAAACTAAATAAGAGATCACCTCCGCCCGCCTGTGTCAGGGAGGAAATTAGACACTGAAGAGACGGCAAATAGAAGCCAAATAAACAAAGGGAACCGCTTCAGAAAGGACCGGTGCAACAGATTAAAATCCCTGAAGGTAATACCGACTACACCGGAAGGGGCCTACAGATATCGAGAAGTGTAAGCTGGAAAGAGGAGCTATCTGAAATTGAACTGAACCTACACTGACCGCAACAACTCCAGAGAAATTCCTAGATATATATGTATATATATATTTTTTAATTTAAAAAAATTTTTTTTCTTTCCTTTTTTATTTTTTATTTTTTCTCTTTTATTTTCTTTTAAAATTCCCTATTACTCCCCCATTACTCCTCAACTTTCATTTTCATATATTTTTATGATTTTTTTACTTAGGGAAAAAAAATTTTTTTTTCTTTTTTTTTCTTTTTCTTGTTTTTCTCTCCTATTTCCTTTTAAAGTCCTCTAATACTCCTCTATTATTCCTTAATTTTCATTTTCATTTCACTATAACCTTGCCAAAAAAAAGAGAGAGAGAAACCCTATTTTTAAACCGAACTTCATATACATTTTTAAATTTTTTTTGTGTTTTTGTTTTTAAATATTGTATTTCAAAGAGTCTAACCTCTACACTAGATTTTTAATCTTTGTTTTTCAGTATGTGATATAAATTTTGGACATTTAAGAATCCAATATTCAGTTCCTATTTCTATTCAGGAGTGTGGTGATTACTCTCCCACTTTTGACTCTCTGTTTTCTACCTCAGAACACCTCTATTTCCTCCTTTCCCCTTCTCTTTCCAATCCAACTCTGTGAATCTTCGTGGGTGTCTGGGCTACGGAGAACACTTTGGGAACAGATAACTGCGTAGATCTGTCTCTCTCCTCTTGAGTCCCCTTTTTCTCCTCCTGCTCACCTCTATCTCCTTCCTCCCTCTCCTATTCTTCATGTAACTCTGTGAACCTCTCTGGTTGTCTCTCACGGTGGAGAATCTTTTCACTGTTAACCTAGAAGTTTTATTATCAGTGCTGTATAGTTGGAGAAGTCTTGAGACTATTGGAAGAATAAAACTGAAATCCAGAGGCAGGAGACTTTAGCCCAAAACCTGAGAAAACCAGAAAACTCCTGACTACACGGAACTTTAAGGAGTAAGAGACCATCCAAAAGCCTCCATACCTATACCAAAACCAACCACCACCCAAGAGCCAATAAGCTCCAGTACAAGACATATCATGCAAATTCTTTAGCAACGCAGGAACATAGACCTGAGTGTCAACATACGGGCTGTCCAAAGTCACACCTAACACATAGACCCATCGCAAAACTCATTACTGGTCACTCCATTGCACTCCAGAGAGAAGAAATCCAATTCCATGCACCAGAACGCTGACACAAGCTTCCCTAACCAGGAAACCTTGACAAACCAATCATCCAACCCCACCCACTGGGTGAAACCTCCACAATAAAAAGGAACAACAGACCACAAGAATACAGAAAGCCCACTCCAGACACAGCAATCTAAACAAGAAGAAAAGGCAGAGAAATACCCAACAGCTAAAGGAACATGAAAAAAGCCCACCAAGTCAAACAAAAGAGGAGGAAATAGGGAATCTACCTGAAAAAGAATTTAGAATAATGATAATAAAAATGATCCAAAATCTTGAAAACAAAATGGAGTTACAAATAAATAGCCTGGAGACAAAGACTGAGAAGATGCAAGAAATGTTTAACAAGGTCCTAGAAGAAATTTTAAAAAGTCAATTAAAAATTAATAATGAAATAAATGAGGTCAAAAACACTCTGGAGGGAACCATGAGTAGAATAACAGAGACAGAAGATAGGATAAGTGAGTTAGAAGATAAAATGGTGGAAATAAATGACGCAGAGAGGAAAAAAGAAAAAAGAATCAAAAGAAATGAGGACAACCTCAGGGACCTCTGGGACAATGTGAAACGCCCCAACATTCGAATCATAGGAGTCCCAGAAGAAGAAGACAAAAAGAAAGGCCATGAGAAGTTACTCGAGGAGATAATAGCTGAAAACTTCCCTAAAATGGGGAAGGAAATAGCCACCCAAGTCCAAGAAACCCAGAGAGTCCCAAACAGGATAAACCCAAGGCGAAACACCCCAAGACACATATTAATCAAATTAACAAAGATCAAACACAAAGAACAAATATTAAAAGCAGCAAGGGAGAAACAACAAATAACACACAAAGGGATTCCCGTAAGGATAACAGCTGATCTATCAATAGAAACCCTTCAGGCCAGAAGGGAATGGCAGGACATACTTAAAGTAATGAAAGAGAATAACCTACAACCTGGATTACTCTACCCAGCAAGGATCTCATTCAGATATGAAGGAAAACTCAAAAGCTTTACAGACAAGCAAAAGCTGAGGGAATTCAGCACCACCAAACCAGCTCTTCAACAAATACTAAAGGATCTTCTCTAGACAGGAAACACAGAAAGGTGGTATAAACGTGAACCCCAAACAACAAAATAAATGGCAACGGGACCATACCTATCAATAATTACCTTAAATGTAAATGGGTTGAATGCCCCAACCAAAAGACAAAGGCTGGCTGAATGGATACAAAAGCAAGACCCCTATATATGCTGTCTACAAGAGACCCACCTCAAAACAAGGGACACATAGAGACTAAAAGTGAAGGGCTGGAAAAAAATATTCCATGCAAACAGAGACCAAAAGAAAGCAGGAGTCGCAATACTCATATCAGATAAAATAGACTTTCAAATAAAGGCTGTGAAAAGAGACAAAGATGGACACTACATAATGATCAAAGGATCAATCCAAGAAGAAGATATAACAATTATAAATATATATGCACCCAACATAGGAGCACTGCAATATGTAAGGCAAACGCTAACGAGTATGAAAGAGGAAATTAATAGTAACACAATAATAGTAGGAGACTTTAATACCCCACTCACAACTATGGATAGATCAACTAAACAGAAAGTGAACAAGGAAACACAAACTTTAAAGGACACAATGGACCAGCTAGACCTAATTGACATCTATAGGACGTTTCACCCCAAAACAATCAACTTCACCTTTTTCTCAAGTGCACACGGAACCTTCTCCAGAATAGATCACATCCTGGGCCATAAATCTAGTCTTGGTAAATTCAAAAAAACTGAAATCATTCCAGTCATCTTTTCTGGCCACAGTGCAGTAAGATTAGATCTCAATTACAGGAAAAAAATTATTAAAAATTCAAACATATGGAGGCTAAACAACACGCTTCTGAATAACCAACAAATCATAGAAGAAATCAAAAAAGAAATCAAAATATGCATAGAAATGAATGAAAATGAAAACACAACAACCCAAAACCTATGGGACACTGTAAAAGCAGTGCTAAGGGGAAGATTCATACAGGCCTACCTCAAGAAACAAGAAAAAAGTCAAATAAATAACCTAACTCTACACCTAAAGCAACTAGAGGAAGAAGAAATGAAGAACCCCAGGGTTAGTAGAAGGAAAGAAATCTTAAAAATTAGGGCAGAAATAAATGCAAAAGAAACTAAAGAGATCATAGCAAAAATTAACAAAGCTAAAAGCTGGTTTTTTGAAAAAACAAACAAAATTGACAAACCATTAGCAAGACTCATTAAGAAACAAAGGGAGAAGAACCAAATTAACAAAATTAGAAACGAAAATGGAGAGATCACAACAGACAACACTGAAATACAAAGGATCATAAGAGACTACTACCAGCAGCTCTATGCCAATAAAACGGACAACTTGGAAGAAATGGACAAGTTCTTAGAGAAGTATAACTTTCCAAAACTGAACCAGGAAGAAATAGAAGATCTTAACAAACCCATCACAAGCAAGGAAATTGAAACTGTAATCAGAAATCTTCCAGCAAACAAAAGCCCAGGACCAGATGGCTTCACAGCTGAATTCTACCAAAAATTTAGAGAAGAGCTAACACCTATCTTACTCCAACTCTTCCAGAAAATTGCAGAAGAAGGTAAACTTCCAAACTCATTCTATGAGGCCACCATCACCCTAATTCCAAAACCAGACAAAGATGCCACAAAAAAAGAAAACTACAGGCCAATATCACTGATGAACATAGATGCAAAAATCCTTAACAAAATTCTAGCAAACAGAATCCAACAACATATTAAAAAAATCATACACCATGACCAAATGGGCTTTATCCCAGGAATGCAAGGATTCTTTAATATCCACAAATCAATCAATGTAATACACCACATTAACAAATTGAAAGATAAAAACCATATGATTATCTCAATAGATGCAGAAAAAGCCTTTGACAAAATTCAACATCCATTTATGATTAAAACTCTCCAGAAAGCAGGAATAGAAGGAACATACCTCAACATAATAAAAGCTATATATGACAAACCCACAGCAAGCATCACCCTCAATGGTGAAAAATTGAAAGCATTTCCCCTGAAATCAGGAACAAGACAAGGGTGCCCACTCTCACCACTACTATTCAACATATTTTTGGAAGTGTTGGCCATAGCAATCAGGGCATAAAAAGAAGTGAAAGGAATCCAGATAGGAAAAGAAGAAGTGAAACTCTCTCTGTTTGCAGATGACATGATCCTCTACATAGAAAACCCTAAAGACTCTACCAGAAAATTACTAGAGCTAATCAACGAATACAGTAAAGTTGCAGGATATAAAATTAACACACAGAAATCTCTTGCATTCCTATACACTAACAATGAGAAAACAGAAAGAGAAATTAAGGTAACAATACCATTCACCATTGCAAGAAAAAGAATAAAATACTTAGGAGTATATCTACCTAAAGAAACAAAAGACCTATACATAGAAAACTATAAAACACTGATGAAAGAAATCAAAGAGGACACAAACAGATGGAGAAATATACCGTGTTCATGGATTGGAAGAATCAATATTGTCAAAATGGCTATACTACCCAAAGTAATCTATAGATTCAATGCAATCCCTATCAAACTACCAATGGTATTTTTCACAGAACTAGAACAAATAATTTCACAATTTGTATGGAAATACAAAAAACCTCGAATAGCCAAAGTAATCCTGAGAAAGAAGAATGGAACTGGAGGAATCAATCTGCCTGACTTCAGACTCTACTACAAAGCCACAGTCATCAAGACAGTATGGTACTGGCACAAAGACAGAAATACAGATCAATGGAACAGAATAGAAAGCCCAGAGATAAATCCACGAACCTATGGTCACCTTATCTTCGACAAAGGAGGCAAGGATATACAATGGAAAAAAGATAACCTCTTTAACAAGTGGTGCTGGGAAAACTGGTCAACCACCTGTAAAAGAATGAAACTAGAACACTTTCTAACACCATACACAAAAATAAACTCAAAATGGATTAAAGATCTAAATGTAAGACCAGAAACTATCAAACTCCTAGAGGAGAACATAGGCAAAACACCCTCCGACGTAAATCACAGCAGGATCCTCTATGACCCACATCCCAGAATTTTAGAAACAAAAGCAAAAATAAACAAATGGGACCTAATGAAACTTAAAAGCTTTTGCACAACAAAGGAAACTATAAGCAAGGTGAAAAGACAGCCCTCAGATTGGGAGAAAATAGCAAACAAAGCAACAGACAAAGGATTAATCTCAAAAATATATAAGCAACTCCTCCAGCTCAACTCCAGAAAAATAAATGACCCAATCAAAAAATGGGCCAAAGAACTCAACAGACATTTCTCCAAGGAAGACATACAGATGGCTAACAAACACATGAAAAGATGCTCAACATCACTCATTATCAGAGAAATGCAAATCAAAACCACAATGAGGTACCATTACACACCAGTCAGGATGGCTGCTATCCAAAAGTCTACAAGCAATAAATGCTGGAGAGGGTGTGGAGAAAAGGGAACCCTCTTACACTGTTGGTGGGAATGCAAATTAGTACAGCCACTATGGAAAACAGTGTGGAGATTTCTTAAAAAGCTGGAAATAGAACTGCCATATGACCCAGCAATCCCACTTCTGGGCATGCACACCGAGGAAACCAGATCTGAAAGAGACACGTGCACCCCAATGTTCATCGCAGCACTGTTTATAATAGCCAGGACATGGAAGCAACCCAGATGCCCATCAGCAGACGAATGGATGAGGAAGCTGTGGTACATATTCACCATGGAATATTACTCAGCCATTAAAAAGAATTCATTTGAATCAGTTCTAATGAGATGGATGAATCTGGAGCCCATTATACAGAGCAAAGTAAGCCAGAAAGATAAAGACCATTACAGTATACTAACATATATATGGAATTTAGAAAGATGGTAATGATAACCCTATATGCAAAACAGAAAAAGAGACTCAGATGTATAGAACAGACTTGTGGACTCTGGGAGAAGGTGAGGGTGGGATGTTTCAAGAGAACAGCATTGAAACATGTATATTATCTAGGGTGAAACAGATCACCAGCCCAGGTTGGGTGCATGAGACAAGTGCTCGGGCCTGGTACACTGGGAAGACCCAGAGGGATCGGGTGGAGAAGGAGGTGGGAGGGGGGACCAGGATGGGGAATACATGTAAATCCATGGCTAATTCATTTCAGTGTATGACAAAATGATGTAAAGTAATTAGCCTCCAACTAATAAAAATAAATGGAAAACAAAAATAAAAAATAAACCGGGGTTCCCCTCCCTTGTCCACTGGGAAAGAACTTTCAGTTCTTTGGAATAAATGAATAAATCTGTTAGCAACAATCAGAAACCAAAAAAATAAAAAATAAAAAATAAAGGGCAGTTTGAGTTGTAAGTAATATTTTGTTCTGTTTTACATGGCTAGAGATGCTATTATTATTCAATAATATTTTTTTAATTTTTATTGAAATAAAGTTTGAAAGATTCAAGGCAAGAGGAGACGGGGACAACTGAGAATGAGCTGCAGTCCATGGGGTCACAAAGAGTTGGACATGACTGAGTGACTGAACAAAAGCAATAATTGAATAATTTTAACATTCTGAACATGGAAAGGACCTTAACACTTTCCAGCAAAATAACTGTAGCTAATTACTCGTCTACAACTTGAGTCTGTTTTTTTTTTTTACAACTTCCCACCAAGTCCATATTTGATCTACTAATACCATAAAGTATCACCATGCATAGCTGACACACAATTGGTTTATTGTGGCTTTTAGTTTTTTTCCCCAGAGAAGTAAAATTGATAGTGCTTGGTGGTTGAGTAGTGATGAGGAGTAACTATGGGAAGTGATGAAGAAACTCTGAGGTTCTCTAGTGACTGGGAAGAGGGTGTATCTCTTAGGAATTACATTTGACTGCAAATAATAATGACTTTAAAAAGTAGACGCTTAGTTGTCTCATGTGAGAGGAAACCTAGAGGTGGGCAGTCCAGACTAGTTCAGCATACTGAGACATCATCTGTGACCCAGGGTCCTTCTCACTATGCTTTTCCTTCCTTAGTGTATGACTCTGGTCTTTATAGTGATAAGATGGCTGCAATAGCTCCAGGCATCACTTGCTTATATATTATTGGCCAGTAGTATTTGCATGACAACACACAGAAGTGAGAGTCACTGGAGATTAAGATTTTAGCTTTCATAGACTCTGATATAGAGGCAAGCAACGGAGTGTATGTGTGTGCTCAGTCATGTCTGACTCTTTGCAACCCTGTAGACTGTAGCTCACCAGGCTCCTCTGTCCAGAGAATTTTCCAGGCAGGAATCCTGGAGCAGGGGGCCATTTCCTACTCCAGAGGATCTTCCTGACTCAGGGATTGAACCTGTGTCTCTCTCGTCTCCTGCATTGGCAGGCGAGTTCTTTACCACTGCATCATGGCGGTGGGGAGGGGGATGTAAATAGGACCCAGGTGAGCTAATGCCCAGGGTCTCCCACATGTGGTGATGACTTCCAGGAACAAGGGGACACAGGAAAAAGCATGTGTTTTGGCAGGGAAGACAGATGTGTTTGGGGGCATATTGAATTTGAGCCTCGGTCATGGTTATCCCAAGAGACTGGTGGTTGGCTCTGCTCCGGGGTAGCCCTTTTTACTGTTCATTTACATAAAAATGGCATAGTTGGAAACTGTTGGATTTGGTCTAGCTATTTGTAAATGGTGCAATGGCCAGGAAGTCAAGAAAGAAATCAAGATACAGGTCTGCCCAGCCAGAATTTTCATCTCCTTGACCTTCATGACTATCAAACAATACACACTGGACATGTGACTCAAAGTGGACCAACAAGACTCAGTTCTAAGGATTTTGGAGAGTATTGGCCACAGGAAACATTTTTCACAAGACAAAAAAGGGCCAAGAAGTCCTATAGAGAAGGTGGTCCTGTGTAGGAAGGGAGGGTGTTCTGCTTTCCCTTTGTGCTTCACTTAGATCACCTGTGAAGTTGGAATGATGGTGGCGCCTCTTCATGGTACAGATGTGCAGATTTCATGAGTGAGCAGAGGTGAGGTCCTCATTGTGGTGCTGGGACCGCAGGAAGTGTGCAGAAGCATTTGCTCTGACAGAGGCTCTGTCAGAGGCTGTCGTCAGCCACTGTGTGGGGACGGCACCCAATGCTGTGACTGTGCACCTGAGTCTGTGTTCAGGCGCCTCTCACCTCCCACATTCTGCCTTTCATCATCTCACTCCAAACTATTTTACCCTCTGGGATCATAAACTCCCTGAAATTGGAGATTTATTAAACTGTATATTCCCTTCGATCCATGGCACCTGGCAGGTACTACATAAAGCCTGTTTAATTAGCTTTAAAATAATGTGTTTACTTTTCCTCCCAGGCACCTTAATTTTTCTTTTTAAATCACAGCATCCCTTAAACCTTAGTGTAAACGTTCTCTGCTCTTTGCAAGCCAGTTCCTGGAGAAAAGCACTCTTGGCTTCGAGACTTGGGGAACTGAACGAGAGGTCATTGGTCCAGGCACACAGCTGGGCACCAGGAGAGACACACCCAAACCTACATCCTCAGTTGAAATCCTCTCACTGCTGTCCTGCCAGAAGTTAGCCTTCAATGCAGAGAGGAAGGGCCACACTTTTTTCTTTCTTTTTTGACTGTGCCATGCAACATGCAAGATCTTAGTTCCCTGGCCAGGGATCGAACCCATGCCCCCTGCATTACCTGCAGGAGTCATAACCACTGGACCACCAGGGAAGTCCTGGGACACCCTTCTTGTTTCCCATTTCCAGCCACCTCACAGTGGATGAACCATGTGCGTGCACAGCTCCTGGGCACCCCGTAACGTTCTTCTAAGTGAATATCATAAAAGCCATTCATGGCCCCAGGCTGCTCATCATCTTTGCCCAGTTTTCTGGCAGGTTTGGTGGGAATAGGAGTCCTCTTTTGATTTATTCTCAGTTTTAGGGTTCTGATAGAGGTGACCTTCAGAGCATCCGTTGGGGGAGAAGCCCAGGCCGCCTTCCAGAGCCAGAACCAGGAGCTCCTTTGGTACCCAAGCTCCACACTAATTCATAGAGATCTCGAGATAGATCCCAAGGAGATGTCCATGAAGCACAGGCCCAGCCCTGAAATGGAATCCTGTCCCATACTCAGTGGCCCTGTTACATCAGGCAACCTCAATTTATTCGCTAGGTTAGAATGCTCTCCTCCAGCCTAGGGAGAGAAGTCAGCTTGCTGTGACTTGCTTTCTCCTCTCCTGGAGCAGCAAGATGAGGATTCACATGTAAATGATGCTTGGCATTCTTTGAGTATAAATGTGAGTGGGCAATAACCATGGGCTCTGTTGATTTAGAAGCCTCTGGAGAAAGCTTCCTGTTTAATCTGCTAATAAAAGTCCCATGTTTGATCGCTTGATTGCGGGCTGCCTGTCATCGTATGATGGTATTGGAGCGTATGTCTCGCTGACGCATGATTCACTGGCTGAATTGCCTGCCACCGGATGTCACAAATGATGCTGCTATTCAGAAGATGAAGGATGCACCGCAGGGCTCAGAAAAGATTTTTTTTTTTAATATTAAAAGCCTTATTTGTAGTCCAAGCCCCTCCAGGAGGAGATGCCATGCTCTCTGTTTAGCAGGCGAGGCAGAGGAAACAAAAACCATGTTATGTCTAATATCCCTGAAGCCAAGTTACAATATTTACCCCCCCATGGCAACTTGATGTGCATAATTATCTGTGCATAGAAAAGAAAATAGAAGAAAAGGTTCAATGAACACCCACCTGGCTGTTGTGAATGATGTTGTTCCAATAGAAACAGAGGTTGAGGAGGGGGGTTTGGGGGGAGGGAAGGAAGCGTGGTCCTTGCGCATCCTCTGATGAGGAAGGAGCAGAGTCGCCTGGAGCTGGAGGATCTGTTTCCACCCCAGCAGGGATGAGACAGCGTGTGGTTGTTTCCTCTGGGAGCCACTATCGGCGTCCCCCGTGCTGCTCCACCACAGATGAGATGTGACAATCTCCCAGACCGCGATGTGAGCCCAGGGAGCTTCCAGAGTCCTGCCGCAAAGGAAGAAGGAAGATCCCCGCCGTGGCCTTTGTGACCAGCTCCAGTTCAGATGGACCCAGTGCTGCCCACCATGCGGTGGTCTGCTCGCACCCGCCGGCATCCGGCATTGATGCATCTCTCCTGGTAGACTGACCACCTTCCCTTGGGTCCAGGGCGCACTGAGACCCAGAGTGTGGACCGACTGACGGGTGTGGGGGTCTAGACACCCTGCCCTGTCTGCCCCACACCCACAATTCAGGCAACTCTGATGCCTCCCTGGAGCCCCCAGTGGAGTCAGAGCCCCCCCATGGGACTGGGCTGAGTGCTGCACACTGGTCCCCCTTTCCATTCCGTGACCAGGTTTTTTCCCTGGAATGTTTCCTAGGAAACGGTTCACCTGAATCTCTGGGTCCTGGACGATGGGCTTGGGGAGCAGACCCGCATGTCCTCTCACAGGAGACTCAGCTACTCTGGCCTCAGCTGATGGGAACAAGGAGAAGGGTCTGAGCCAGAGCAGCCGGTCAGTAGAACAGCTGCCCCAGGGAGTCTGCCTAAGAGGACAGGTTCTAAATGTCATTTGGAGCCTTCTAGTCCATAGTGAGGAGTTTGGATGGGATGCAGTGGAGGGACCAAACAGAGGTTCAGCCTTGTTCCTGGTGGAGCTGGATTGAGGGGCAGAGGGAAGGGGGCCTGGAAGAGAGGGGTCAGCTGTGTGCTGCCTCCTGTGGGCAGGTGAGTGCCAGGGCTCACAGGGAAGTGCAGGGATGGAGGCGGGGGAGATGAGATTTCTGGCAACAACTTAAATTCACTTCTTTTGCTTTGCACCAGCGCCCCACCCAGCACTCAGGGGTGACTAGGAAAAGCAGGGCATGGCCCCTGGGTGATAGCTTCACCATTACCTGGTCCCAGCTCCATTCTAACAGGGGAATGATTTACCTACACTCATGATGGCAAATCTGGGGCTGGAAACCAAGTTTTAAGTTTTGATTGATTGATGATTGATTGGCAGTGCATGACGCCACCTGTTTTCAATTTCCCAGGGGGAACAATGCCTTGCATTTCTGAATTGTTAGTAATATTCACATTGTTAGTAATACATGCTCATTCTATCTCTACTGATACCTGCTCATACACGTTATGAACTTCCTTGGCTGCCTGCTAGAAATGTTCCACTGTGACATTATTTCCACCCAGAAACGTTAGAGTCCTCAGCTTTCCAATGCTCTCAAGGACAAAGCTATGCTAACTCTCTGCCTCAGTCCTGGGCAGTCTTTTCCCGGCTCCAGGGCGAGGTTGTAGCAGGGCTGACACGTAATTTGTGGAGGAATTCCAGGTGAGCTGTGGATGGTTGAAGAGAAGGACACTGTCTCTGTCCTAAGGGTGGGGAAACCAAGGCAGTGGGGGAGGCTCAGGCATCCAGGATGCATCGTTCTACCCCTCTCTCCCACCACCTTGATTCCTAAGCTACGACAGTGAACAGCACCTTAGGTTTTAGCCATCAGGTGATGCTGCTGGGCTCCTCCTTGGGCATTTAGTTTCTTCACACTGTCCAGGCATTCTGACATGAAACGGAGGTCTCCCTTGATCTTCACTGGGGCTCCTCCTTCCCTCCTGGCCGTTACCCTCCTTCTCCCAAAGACCCAGTGCACTCGCAAGGACCCTCCGTTAGACCTGCCGAGCTTGTCCCTTCGTCCCAGCCTGTCTTCCGGCATCACTGCCATCCCATTCCCACTCACCTCCTAAGGCCAGGATACATCTCGCTTCCGCCCTGAGTATTCCCCCAGCAATTTCAGCACTTGCTGACTTCCTCCGTGTATGTAGGTCTGTAGGCTTTATATCCAAGTTAAGAAATCTTTTATTAACGGAGAATAGACTGACTCAGATGAGTTCAAGTTAAGAAATAACAAAAGAAAGGTTGCATCTGGGAAAGCGATTCAAGAATACAGCAAGGAATACACATGAATGGGCTTCAGGTTGGGTGTGAAGTGAGAATGCAGCTGGCAGCTCCGGAATCTCCAATTCCACCCTCTGCTCCCTCCTTATTTGCTTTTCCCTGTTATTTTTACCCAATCTTTACTTCCCAGCCTTCCTCTGAGCAATACTATCCCATGGCTTTGATGTGCAAATGGCTCCACACATGGTCCCCTGCCCGAAACTCAGGCTTCCTGGTGCCTACAGATGACCAGAAACCTTCCCCTCAATCTCTTAGTTCCAATTCCTGGGAAAAGAAGACTATGGTTGATTTGGTTCATTCTTTTGAACCAGGGCACAGAAGCCATAGTCTGGACAGCCAGTGGATCATCCCCCCGTGGGCCAGGTATCCATCCTCGCTCAATCAATGGTGGTCCCAGAGATTAGGGTGACATAGTACAATACCCATTAATCTGGGAGTCCATGAATGGAGCCTCACTAAAGGGGTGTGTGCAGGGTAGGGGATAAATTGGCATCTTTAAGGTGACAAGTTCAGTTCCACAGAATCTAGCACTTAATGGCCCTTGTGACACTTCAATGTCTTATTCCTGCCTCCTTTATGAGATGGGCCCTGCTGGCTTATTGGCCAGACAATCCTTGTTCCGTTTGACCCAAATTCTCCCACGTTGTGGAGAGGACCAATAGAACTAATGTCTGTTTTAAATATGAAATGTCAGCCTGAATATCTAATGAAGAGCAATTGATTAAATGAATGAAGGCAGTACTGCACAACAGAAACTGTTCTGCTATTAAAATGCAGTAGCAGAAGAATATTTATATGAAAGATATTTAAGACATTGTTAAATGGAAGCAAATGAATTCCAAACAGTGTAAACATCATGATTCTGTTTGTGAGCATGTGTACATACACACACATTCATCCTTATACTTGAAAAGATGGTCACCAAAATATCAACAGTAATACAACCTGGGTGATAAGATTATTGATAATATAAAATTTATCCTATTTGCTTACTTATATTAAAATTTTTTTTCTGCAATAACTATTTATCACTTTGCAATAAGAGAAAGAAATGAAAGGATAAAAGGAAAGTGTTAGTCACTCAGTTGTGTCTGAATCTTTGCAAGCCCATGGACTATAGGTCTGCCTGGCTCCTCAGTCCATGGACTTCTCCAGACAAGAATACTGGAGTGGGTAGCTGTTCCCTTCTCCAGGGGATCCTCCTGACCCAGGGATCAAACCCGTGTCTCCTGCACTGCAGGCAGATTCTTTACTGGCTGAGCCACCAAGGAGTGTAATGCAAAGCTATAATCCCCTTAATGAAAGGCTGATTTTTAGATCCGACTGAAATAAATGCTTTGGACATCCCTTAAATCATATCTGGAAAGATTGTCTATATATCCTTGCCTACAACTAAAAGTGTATGCATGTAAAAATCTGATTATGTGTCTAATTACACTGAATGGCTTTCTCAGGTTGAGCTTCCAAGGAGTCAGTAATTTATCTGGAAGGTGATCCTAGGAACACTCATAGCACAGCAGAGAAGTGAGGCAGAGAAGCGGGAAAAGCCACAGCTGGTGTGTTCCTGAGCACCCGAGGGGCCAGCCACTGGAGATCTGGGACAGGGAGAAGCTTGCTCAGAGCTGTCCTTCCCGAGGCATGGGAGTGGTGGGGCATTGGTCCACCACTCCCATCTGCTAGCAGGTTTAGATTGCTCCCAGTGAGCATTTCTTCGGGCACTTCCAGCCTCCAGTGCCCAGGCAGAGAGGACTCCAGTGACCAGAAAAAGCTCTTGGTTCAACATAGCCTCTTAAAATTGGAAGGTGTTAAGTTGACATACAGAAGAATGGTAAGGGTCCAGGGAATGTGGGCCAGGTACCAGCAGCATCCATGCAATGGCATTCTGTCCCTTTAACAGCTCTGCCCCGCCGGGTCTTGAATTTCTGTGCTGGTGGGCCTGGCACTGGGGCAGGAGGGAGCAAGAAGGTCAAGATGAAGAAGGTCTACAGGGGAAATCCTATGACCACGCTTATTGCTACCCTGTCCCCCACCAAAGGCCTAATGTTCTTTTTGGAACCTGATCCTCCCTGATGCTGCCGGGAATATGCAAAACGAAAGTTGCAAAATCCAGGTTTCAACAGGAACCCATTATAGCCAGCGAAATTGAGGAATGCACCAGGAAAACATGACATCGGGACTTGGAGATGTTTGTTTATGAATTTGGCAAGGTCTTTTTTATTTTTTTATGATGCGCTTGGACTCTTCTGCATATAAGGCAGATTCCATCAACCCAAGTCTATTAAATCCCTCGCCATTCATTTTATGATGTGTTTGAAATACCGAAGGCTGAATTATTTGTTGATGATTTGTCCTTTTTTTGGACATCCCAGCTGGGGATTGTCCTTCCAAAAATAGAGTTGCTAACTTCTTGGAGACCCGTGAGCATACTTGCTGACTACATCTGTGCACCAGGGCCATGTGAGTAGAGACAGAGTTCTGGGCCTTAGAAACTCCAGGAATAACATGAACTTGTAGAACTAGAATCACACACTGTTCACTTTACGGCCTAGGAAACTGAAGTCCGAAGTCACCCAACAGGTGTGAGGGGGGGAATTGGCGTGAAACTTCCCCGCCTCTTCCTGGGAAGCAGCCTGTGCACCAGGGCAGACTGGCGGCTCTAATTCCATGATTCATTTAAGTTGTCCAGTCACTTCCTGGTGTGGACTTTGACGGAATCTCCGCCTCCTTGGTCACCGAGTGCTCTGGCAGTGATGTCACCCTGTGCGGCTTTCCTGAGTGTTTTGCTTTCTTAGATTCACCTTCTTTCTCTCCTTCAGGAAAAACTGCATGATCACTTAAGGATGTTGCCAAATCGGCTAGAACAAGTCATCCTGGGTTCCTTCTCTAATTTTTTTTAAAGATTTTTTTTTTTTTTTTGGCATGGACCATTTTTAAAGCCTTTATTGAATTTGTTACAATATTGTTTCTATTTTATGTTTTGATTTTTTGACCACAAGGCATGTGGGATTTTAGCTCCCCAATCAGGGATTGAACCTGCTCCTCCTGCCTTGGGAGGTGAAGTCTTAACAACTTGTCACCAGGGAAGTCCCCCTTCTGTAATAATATGGAGTGTTGTGGTCGGGGAGAGTGAGAAAAGAGACAGTTGGGACCCTGAGCACTTGCATTCAGGCTGATCTATTTCTTAGCCGGGGTGGGGCAGGGGTCTGCTGCCCCACACCGAGGGCTAGGAGCAGAGATCCTCATGGAAGTGGGTGAAGGCAGGGCCTGCAAAATAGGAGATTCTTAAAAATGTGTGAGTTTAAACATGAAAACAGCTTCACAGAAAATCAAACCTTGGGCTTATCTGCAGGGCTTTATGGGACCAGACTTGCTCAGGGCTTTTGTTCAGGAACCGGAAAAAGAGTCGGGAGGTTGTCTAATATCTTTTCCTCTTCCTAATCACACTAAAATTCTTTAATCTGCCAGAGGCATTGTGTATAGTGTGTGCGCTCAGTTGTGTTCGCCTCTTTGCGCCTCCATGGGCTGTAGCCCGCCAGGCTCCTCTGTCCATGAAATTCTCCAGGCAAGAAGACTGGAGTGGGTTGCCATTTCCTCTTCCAGGGGATCTTTGCAACCCAAGGATCTAACTGCATCTCCTGCACTGGAAGGTGGATTCTTTACCACTGTGCCTCATGGGAAGACTCCAGAGGCATTAACAAGCCCTATTTTCTTAAAGTTCTGCGAACAAAGGGGCTCACCAGACTACCCCCCACCCAACTTGGTGATTGTCAGTAGTAGTTCCCTAACTTAGAAAGGCTAACCGCTTACATCAGGCAAACACCAGAGCCTGGTCTCCATGGGTGCACGGGGAAACCCTCATGATCTGAAAGACGTAACAGTCTTCAACTGGCTCCTGCCTCCTTCTGAGAACAGAACTTGTCCGATTAAAGAGAGATGCTACTCACCCCAGGGTGCCCTTCCGCCCCACCCCACTGTGCTGTGAGTGCAGGAAGGTGTCTCCTGGAGCTGAGCCTGAGAGACGGTTACCAGGGAAGGCTCAGCCAGGCTGAGCTGGGTTTCCACCAGGCTGCAGGATGAATGACAGTGCACGCACACACACGTGTGTGTGTGTCCGCGTGCATTCACATATGTGCACATGCTTGTGGCATTTGTTTCCCAAAAGTGTTTGTGTTTCATTGGAGGCTTGTGCAGAGGCAATGAGAATCTATGCCCTGGGCTGTCTACACTCAGCACTGGTGTCTGGTGTGGTTGGGGACCTCCTGCTAGGTTTATGTCCCCCTTTCCCCGCTCTCGTCTCCACCTTGTCCCCTTTGTTGCTTCCTAAGAGTTTCAGGTGGGCTTCTGACAACCAGACTCTGAAAAGCAGCTATGTTCATGGAAAGTAGGACTGTCACCCTCAGACACTTTCCTTTACTCCTCGGAATCCTCGCAGCCTTCAGGGTGGGCAGTGGCGGCTGGTGATGTGGGAGGGACAAACTGCAGCAGATGCTACAGTCAGAGCTTCACCCACAGCCCCCAGGGTCTCTTCACCAATTTCCTGCACATCTAGTGCACATTCACTTTTTAATTTTTCAAAGTCTGTGCCCTTACAAAGTAGCATGCTGAAACATCTGAAGTCTAGAGGAGACAGGCCTTCCTCTGCACAGACTCTGGAAGATTCGCTCTGATGGGTGGTCAGGAGAGACGCAAGGGTCAATGGACCCCAGAGGAGGCAGATAGGACTCAATGGGGCCACGGGCCCAGAAATGAGAAAGATGTGAGTCAAGGGCCCTGGAATTGGTGCAGAGTCTTGGTTACAAACAGAAAGCTCAGTTAAATTAAGCCTGCGTGCAGTCACGTCCCACTCTTTGCGACCCTATGGACTGTAGCCCACCAGGCTCCTCTGGCCATGGGATCCTCCAGGCAAGAATACTGGAGTGGGTTACCATTCCCTCCTGCAGGGGATCTTCCCGACCCAGGGATCAAACCCGCGTCTCTTACATCTCCTGGATTGGCAGGTGGGTTCTTCACCACTAACGCCACCTGGGATGCTGGGCTCACCCTGTCCACATGTCCAGTGGACAGCCACAGTGTCCTACCTTATCCAAGTGGGATTTGCAGCTTCAGCCTCAGTGACCTCTCTCCCCCTGGCAGAGAGAAGCATTCTGTTAAGGCTGAGAGAGATTTAGCAACTTGCCCAAGGTCACACAGCTAATAAATAGCAAAGCCAGAATCGAAACTCAGGTCTGTTTCTCCCCAAAGTTCACACTCTCCCTGACCTGGCATCTTAGATAATAAGTTATGGACACCTTGTAATTAGGAAGGAAAAAGGATGGAGTTCAGGTCTTCGACTTAGTGTTTTTTATGTGTAACTAAAAGACAGGCATGCTTGGGCCACAAGTGGCCTGTGTGAAATTCAGATGAACCTGGAGAACAAACAGATGAAACTGGATCCGCAAAGGGGCGATGTTTCTCAAGGTGAATGAGCGACATGTGGACTCCTGATACAGAGCAGTGACCTGTGAATGCCTCCAGGCACAGGAAGCAGTTAGGAGAAAAAGGGAGGAAAATCATTCAGTTCTACTCTTGTGAAAAATACCTTCCCAAAACGTGTGGCCTGGGAAAATTGAACATGGATGAAACAGAAAGCTGGGAGCTCAGAATTACTGCACGGTGATAGTCCTTTTTTGTGCCTCCAAGTGACCAAAAAAAGGTACAAGTGAGCTTTGGACTGATTTAATTGTATCCACAAACAGGAGATCTTTAGAAACTGTGGATGCTCTGTGCTTCAGAAACACCTGGAAATTGTTCTTAAACTTTAAGATACACTCTTCCTCAGACTCTCGGTTACCCCAGGGTGGAAATTAGCCATCATGCTGGGAACACCGACTCCCTGACTACCTGGTACCTGCCTATCACCGGGCTTTGTGCCGATCTCCTGAGGGCAGGTGAAGCGAGGAGCTGCTGAGGAGGTGCGAGCAGGTGAAGACAGCCCAGCAGGTGGATGGCAGACCACCTGAATCAGCTGCACACTCACAGCTCCCTGTCTGGTTGAAGGGTCGCTGACTATGTTGGAGGTGAGTGTACATCTGTGTGGCATGCTAAGAAATAATATATTTATCAGATAAAATCATTGAGGGGGGGAATAAATCGTTCTTTCCCATGTAAAATAATCAGGATCTTTGGTTTAATCTTCAGAGTCACTGATGCTTGTGGAAGGGGAATGTTTTGAAAGTAAGAAAAACCAATAAGATTTTTATTTGTATCCCTCTATGTTACAGCAACCATTCTGCAAAATAGCCAGGTGAGGGGGAGGTGGAGGCGCCCCCTTGGGAAGGAGGCTTTGACCTTCTGGCAAGCAGACTTTTCAGCTTACAGTAACTAAATGAATATTGACAGTCAATTTTTTTTGTTACAGTCACCCTGCATTACCCACCACAGACTCATTAAACTAGAAGACATCTGGTTCACCCTCCCACCTCTAGGCAGAGCTTAAGCTGTGATTCTTGGCAAAGTTTGGGTCAAGGGGGTCCTGTCCCCAGGTGTCCCATGTTAGGGCTCCAGGAAGAATCTTAAAGGGGAGCAGCCCTGTGGGCATATAATTGAGGCCAGTCAGGAGGAAATGTGAAACTCATTTCTAGGAGTGCATTGTAAGTGTAGCTACATAAAACATGGTGTGAGGCCACACAGGAACACACACCAACCTCAGGTGGGGAAAGAAAGTGTGACTTGCTTATTAATAATAAAAGGATCAATCTCCCTAGGAGCACCCCTGCCCTACCCCTCAGGGTAACTGGGAACCAGCCCTGATGATGAACAATAATCCTCTCTTTGGGCTTTAGCTGGCTCCTTCCAGTTATAAAGGGTTTCCCTGATGACTCAGACAGTAAAGGATCCACCTGCAATGCAGGAGACATGGGTTCAGTCCCTGGGTTGGAAGATGCCCTTGGGAAAGGGAATGGCAACCCACTTCAGTATTCTTGCTTGGAGAATTCCATGGACAGAGGAGCCTGGTGGGCTGCAGTCCATGGGATCGCAGAGTTGGACACGACTGAGTGACATTCATTCATTCATTCCAGTGTATGATAGTCTCTTTCACAGAGCCCCTGCTTTGGGTTCCCTCCATCATACAGCAAATTCCCGCTGACTATCTATTTTACATGTGGTAATGTACATGTGTGTCCATGTATAGCAGAAACCATCACAATATTGTAAAGTAATTATCTTCCAATTAAAAATAAAATTAAATTTGTAAAAAGTGAGTCTCTTTCAGGTAAATGCTTGGGGCTTTCAAATTTTGCTCCTTCCCCTTCTCTTCCTGGAGATGGCCCCAGGGAAGTGCTTCTCTTGTCTTGGGAACGCAGTGGTGGGGCTTCCTAGAGCACTTGTTCTTGGAGCCCCCCTGCTGGGGGATCTTTTATCAATGAACAGAATCAAGTGTATGCTATAGAAAAGATGCCAGCAAATCAGACCTACTAACTCGCAGTATTTGGGGACCAGGTCTTCTGGGAAATGTCTGACCAGACCACTTACATTCCCTGTTTGGCACAGTGTATTTTTTGTGGCAGAGATGCTGGGCCCTGGAAATACAAAGCATGACTTTCTCACCTCTCTTTCCGTGCACTTAGATGTTCTTGCAGAACCTGTGCCTGGACTCCAATCAGACCTCCCTGGGACCTGTGGTAGGTAGAATAATGACTCCCCAAAGACATCGTCGTCCCTGGAGCCTGTGGGTGTTACTTTCAAAGGCAGAAGACATTTCGCAGATGTGATTAGGGTTGAGGACCCTGACGTGGGGGAGAGTCTCTTGGATTATCCAAGTGGGTCCAGTTGAATCATGTGAGTCGTGAAAAGCAGGGCACCCTTCCCAGCTATATTCAGAGAAGTGACATTGCTGGTTTGAAGGCTGGAGGAGGAGAGCCATGACCCAGAGAATGGAGGAGACTTCAGAATCTGGAAGAACGAAAAAAAAAGCATTCTTGTATTAGTATGTTCAGGCTGCCATAACAAAATAGCCTGGGTGGCTTAAACGACAGAAATTTATTTCTCATGGTTCTGGAGGCTGGAGGTCAAGATCAAGTCCTCTTCCTGGCTTGTGGGTGGTGTCTTTTCCTGGTACCTGCACACAGGGTGAGCGATCTCTTTCTCTTCGTCTTCTAATAAGGCCACCAATCCCCAGCCCTGTTGGATTAGGGCTCCATCCTTATGACCCTGTGGGCTTGTGCTAAGTTGCTTCAGTCATGTCTGACTCTTTGTGACCCTGTAGACCATAGCCTGCCTGGTTCCTCTGTCTATGGGATTCTCCAGGCAAGATTACTGGAATGGGTTGCCATGTCCTCCTCCAGAGGATCTTCCTGACCCAGGGATCAAACCCACATCTCTTGTGTGTGTCTCCTGCATTGGCAGGTGGGTTCTTTACCACTAGCGCCACCTGGGAAGCCTTATGACCTTACTTAACTTTAATACCTTCCTAAAAGCTTTAGTTCCAAGGACAGTAGCATGAGATGTTAGGGCTTCGTCATATAAATTTGGGGTGGACACAATTCAATCCTTAGCTCTCCCCCTAGAGTCTCCAGAAAGGAATGCAACATTACTCATGCCTAGATTTTAGCTCAGTGAGATCCATGTCAGGATTTTGACCCTCAGAACTGTAAGATGGTAACATTGTGTTGTTTAAACACTAAGTCTATGGTCCTTTGTGACAGTCACAAAAACTAGTACATACCCCCTACCCTTTCCTTTGGCATTTTCCCATCCTTCATGGATGGATTTTGTTTGACACAGCCTAGACTGCTATGTGCCCAGTGGTATTTGACACACAGCATCTCTTGTCCTTTGGTACTACAAGGGCAAGATGAAGGTACCAACTACAGACAAGTACTGTGGGTCCCTGGAGGTCAGGGATTGCATTGGTCATGCCTCTGCTGGCCTAGCCCAGTGCCTCAAACATAGTAGATGCTCAATCAGAATTTGTCCAACAAAAAAAGAAATGTTGATGTTCAGAGAGGTTACATAACTTTCTCAGGATCAAGAGATCTGATATGTCCAACCAAATGAAAGTCATGCATTTTCCATCACAAAATGTAAACCCCCCAAATTATAGTCCTTGCCTATCTGCCTGCAATGCAGGAGACCTGGATTTGATCCCTGGGTCGAGAAGATCCCCTGGAGAAGGGAATGGCTACCCACTCCAGTATTCTTGCCTGGAGAATTCTATGGACAGAGGAGACTGCGGGCTACAGATCATTGGTTCGCAAGGAGTTGGACACGACTGAAGTGATTTAGCGCACACACACACACATAAAAGCCAGAGAACATATATTTATTCACTTCCCACTGTCACAGATCCTTTTCATGCACTTTTTCACTTGGGCCTTAGGAAGCAGACATTAACTATGTTCATTGGATAGTTAAGAAAAATCAAAGTTCAGAAAGGTTAAGAAACATTCTCCAAGTTTTGGGAGCGGTAGTTGTGGTAGAAATGATTTCAAAGCCCAAGTCTGGTAAGCTTTTGCAAAATCCATCTTTTCCCCGCTATCTTGCACTGTACCTGGACTATTTATTTTCATTTGCATGTTTTCATGAGTTGCCCTATACAAGCAGAATTTGTTGTTCCATCTGAATGTTCTAACTGTTCACTATGACAGTGGGAAGCATGTCTCCTCCTTTCTTTTTATTCCCAGGGGCAGCTCATTTCAAGTGGCTCATCACATACACACATCCTGGCAGCAGACTTCCTGGGTTTAACCCAGATCTCAGAGGTATGCCTGCACTAATTAGAGCTGCTTCAACATTTTAGAACAGCTGGAAGTATTTTATTCTAAAGAGCCACTCAGTCAAGACAGTTTTTGGATGCTTGTCATACAAGACACACCATATGGAGGACAGAACCAAATCCACCTGGAGGCAGTACCACCTGGTGGTTAGACGCCTGGCCTCTAAAGTCAGGCAGGTCTAGCTCTGGGTCCCTGGACCACATCCCTTACTGGCTGTGGGACTGTGGCAAGTTATCCCATCCCTCTGAACCTTAGTTCCACATCTCTAACACTAGTTCTTTTATTTTTTTTTTTCTTTTTGGCCACACCATATGGCTTGTGGGATCTTGGTTCCCTGACCAGGGATTCAACCTATGCCCTTGGCAGTGAAAGAGCGGAGTCCTAACCAATGGACCATCAGGAAATTCCCTCTAACACTAGTCCTTATTTTCCAGGTTTTGTTTGGTTTTGCTTTATTTTGATTTCCTTTTGCTCTTTTTGGGTGGTAAAAGATTAAGTGAAATAAACCCGAGATGCTATTAACATGGATCCTGGGATGTAGGAAATGCTTATTAAATGTTAGCTGATTTCTGTTAAGTCTTTGTTCTGGCAGCCCTAGCAAATGAATACAGTAGAAATCAATGAGCCATTCTATGGTCTGAGTTCTGACTGGTCCTTGTCAGTCGAGGCACTGGAATTCCTGTGAAGACTGTGGCTGGCTGACTCGTGAGAGCAGCAGATGGAGTGTTTAACCATAATCCTCACCTGCGCTTATGCCCTCACCATGGCTTCATCTTGAGCAAGTGTATCCTGTTCTGTCCTTTGACTTTGGCCACAGCTGTGGGTCTTACTCTGACTGGCAGAAAGGACACTGTGTCAGTTTCATGCATAAGAAGCTTTCTGTGTCTCCACTTCCCCTCTTGTACCCCTGCCATTTTTATGACAACGATATGACTCAGCCTCAGAGCCCAGGAGAAGGAGGGAGGTGGAGCAGAGCCTCCCTGGCTGAGAGTAGAGCCATCTGGTCACCCAGCCTACATGAGCACACCCCACCAACCTGCGACATGTGGGGGGAGCCCAGATGACAAAGCAGAGCTCCTTTCAGATGACTGTCAGCCATGTGAGTAACACTCATGGTTAAATGGCACCAAGACTGTGAGGTTATTACAGTGTTTCACAGCGACAGCTAACATATACAAGGAACACATCACCTGGGGTCGTTCCATTAAGATGCAAGCCCAAGAGTCTTTTTTTCCAGTGCTGGGGAGAGTTACTCTTTCTCAGGGTGGGTATATAGCATGGAAATTTTTGGCAGCCACCTGGAAACCAGGTTGTAGATGACACTGAGGAATCAGAACAGAAAAATGAAAGGAATAAGTGTCCTTATCACTGTTGCTGAGCCAGGAGATCAAACCTAAGTCTCGAATGACCTCTAAAATCTCCAGTTACCCGAGCAAGAAATAATGCTGTTGTTTACTACCAGGTGGTTTAGATTTTCCATTACTTCAAAAAGACGGACTCAGAACTTCTGATTTCAGCTCCAATATGTAAAGAGCTTGGCAGTGATCATTCCTGTTCTTACAACAGAAAAATTCAGAGCAAACTGAAAATAAACAGATTCCCTCCGACCCATTA
Source organism: Odocoileus virginianus (assembly GCF_023699985.2). NCBI lineage: Eukaryota > Metazoa > Chordata > Mammalia > Artiodactyla > Cervidae > Odocoileus > Odocoileus virginianus. The sequence continues at coordinate 35,731,618 of NC_069682.1, forward strand.
AGGATTTGAAATCAGAGGGTAAACCGTCACCTCCAGTTTGGAGAGGTGGTGAGTGAACACAGAGTCTGCTTACCTGGAGCAGAAGGTTCTGGAGCCATAGATAGGAACACCTACGTGAGGATTTGGACAAACTGCTGTAGGCTGAGTGTGGAGTAGTTTGAGAGAGTGAAATCTCTGGAGTCTGAAGTCTTAGGGAGCCCCACGCTTTTCAGGACCTATTTTCAGGAACCCCACCAGGTTCTTATCATGAAGCTAAGAAAGATCCCCTCAGGGACTTCCCTGATGGTCCGATGGTTAAGACTTCGCCTTCCGATACAGGGTGTGCGAGTTCGATCCCTGGTCCAGGGTTTAAGATCCTACATAGGCACCTCAGACCAAAACATAAAACAGAAGCAGTATTGTAACTAATTCAATAAAAACTTTAAGAATGGTCCACATCAACAGAATCTGAAAAAGAAAGAAAGATCCTTTCATGGCTCTGACAAGAGGAGGGGAAACCATTGTGAGACATGCTCAGAGAGTTCTCCAAAGCAGATGCTCACTCTCCAGGGGAAAAATTTTTACCAGAACCCAAGGGAAAGGGAAAAAAGCTAAGGGGCCCTTGTGAAAGTCACAGCCCAGGAATATGGGCCTATTAAAAAGACTGAGATTTAATCAAATGATTATAGAATGCTCCCTCTCTCCAGCAGCTTACTACCACATCAGTAAAACTCTAATATAACTCAACATTCAAAGAACCAAGATCATGGCATCTGGTCCCATCATTTCATGGCAAATAGATCAGAAACAATGGAAACACAGACTTTATTTTCTTGGGCTCTAAAAGCACTGCAGATGGAGACTGCAGCCATGAACTTAAAAGATGCTTGCTCCTTGGAAGAAAAGCTATGATAAAACTAGACAGAATATTAAAAAGCAGAGACATTACTTTACCAACAAAGCATTCACTAGTCAAAGCTATGGCTTTTCCAGTAGCCATGTGAGAGTTGGGCCACAAAGAAAGCTGAGCACTGAATTGATGCTTTTGAACTGTGGTGCTAGAGAAGACTCTTGAGAGTCCCCTGGACTCCTTGTAAGGAGACCCAATCAGTCAATCCTAATGGAAGTCAGTCCTGAATATTCATTGGAAGGACCGATGCTGAAGCTGAAATGCTAATATTTTGGCCACCTGATGCGAAGAACTGACTCATTGGGAAAGACTCTGATGCTGGGAAAGATTGAAGGCAGGAGGAGAAGGAAATGGCAGAGGATGAGATGGTTGGATGGCATCACTGACTCGATGCACATGAGTTTGAGCAAGATCCAGGAGTTGGTATGGACAGGGAAGCCTGGCGTGCTGCAGTCCATGGGGTCGCAAAGAGTCGGACACGACTGAGTGACTGAACTGATAACATTGGATTACAGCTGACAGAGCTGCAAGGCACAGACTCTATTTAAGGAGCCCAAAGACAACAGGAAAGGTAAAAACAAAGATGTTACACAAATTGGAAGGCTCTGACATCTACAGTTAACAGCAAACATTAAACACAGTCCAACTCTCAAACAGATGAACACAGGATCTTATACTAAAGGCTTTACCTCAGTTCTTATTACCCAATACATCATGTTCAACATTTAATAAAATATTACAAGGCATTCTAAAAGGCAAGGAAAATCAGAGCCCGTAGAGAAAAAAGGAAACATTAAAAACAGATTCAGCTAGTACACAGATTCTGAACTGGTTAGACAGGGAATTAAAAATAACTATGATTAATATGTTACAGGCTGTAATGGAAAAACTAGACAACACGCAAGAACAGATGGATAATGTAAGCAGAGAGATGGAAACTATAACAAATAATCAAAAGGAAATCCTACAAATCAAAAAGCACTGTAATAGAAACGGAGCAAACCTTTAGTGGGCTCATCAGTGTACTCAATGGAGCCAAGGAAAGAATCAGAGAGGTTAAAGACATACCAGTAGAAAGTTCCCAAACTAAAATAAGGGTAAAAAGAACAACAGCAACAAAAAAATGCAGAACAAAATATTCTAAAACTGTAGGGAAATTCCAAAAGTTATAGCATAAACACAGTTGGAATACCAAAAGGAAAAGAAAGACAAAGAATAAGATGACATATTTGAAGTAATGATGACAGAGAATTTTCAAAAATTCACGACAGACACAAACCAGAGACCTAGGAAGCTCAGAGAAAACCAAGAGAAATATAAACAAAAAACCTACTCTTAGATATATCATATTTAAATTACAGGAAACTAATGACAAAGTCTTGAAAGAAGACAGAGTGGGGGGGAGGGGTCTTATCTATAGAGAAATAAGGATAAGAATTATGGAGGATTTCTCATCAGAAATTGTGCAGACAAGCAGAGAGTAAAATGAAATATTTAAAATGTTGAAAGAAAATATTAAGAATTCTATATCAAGCAAAATTATCTTTCAGAAGTGAAGGAGAAATATTTTCTCAGTTAAACAAAAACGGAGGAAATTCATTGCCAGCATACCTGTCCAGAAACAAATGTGTAGGAAATTCTTCATGAAGAAAAAATTACATAAGTAAGAAATTTGGATCTACATTAAAAAAAGGAAAAGCATTAGAGAAAGGAATTTTTTAAAGGTAAAAATAAACATTTTCATTTTTCTTACTCTTTTTTCCCACTTTCACCCAATTGCCTACCCCAACCCCAGCCTCTGGCAATCACCAATCTGTTTTCTGTGTCGATACATTTGATTTGTTTTAGTTTCCACATATAAGTGAAATAAAACCCTGTGTTTATCTGACTTATTTCACTTCACATAACACCCCCAAGGTCCATCTTTGTTTCTCAAATGGCAGGATTTCTTTCCTTTTAATGGCTGCCTTTTCTTTTTTTTTAACCCACTCATTCATCAATGGGCACTTAGTTTATTTCCATGTCTTGCCTATTGTAAATAATACTGCAGTGAACATGGGAACCCAAATATCTTTTCAAGATAGTGATCTTGTTTCCTTCAGACAAATATCCAGAAGTGCCATTACTAGATGATGTGGTAGCTCTATTTTTATTTTTAAGAAACCTTCACACTTTTTCCCATAGCGACTTCCCCAGTTTGCATTCTCACTAATGGTGCATAAGGGTTCCCTTTTCTCCACATCTTTGCCAGCACTTGTTGCTCATGGTTCCCCGAACCTCTAGTGCTGCTCCATCTGTGGGGTCTTAGTTCTCTGACCAGGGATTGAATCTGGGCCCTGGCAGTAGAAGCTCCAAGTCCTGACCTCTGGACTTTCAAGGAATTCCCATGTTTCTCATGTTTTTGATGACAACCATTTTTTAAAAAAATTTAAACTTACATTTTATTCAAGATTTTGCATTTAAATTCCTAACAGAAATGATTTTACAATTTTTAAAGCACATATTGTTCTTATTTGGTTTTTGTTTGTTTCATTAAAAAAATTTTTTTTTTATTTTTCCATTTATTTTTATTAGTTGGAGGCTAATTACTTTACAATATTGTAGTGGTTTTTGTCATACATTGACATGAATCAGCCATGGATTTACATGTATTCCCCATCCCGATCCCCCCTCCCACCTCCCTCCCCATCCCATCCCTCTGGATCTTCCCAGTGCACCAGCCCCAAGCACTTGTCTCATGCATCCAACCTGAGCTGGTGATCTGTTTCACCCTAGATAATATACATGTTTCGATGTTGTTCTCTCGAAACATCCCACCCTCGCCTTCTCCCACAGAGTCCAAAAGTCTGTTCTGTACGTCTGTGTCTCTTTTTCTGTTTTGCATATAGGGTTATCGTTACCATCTTTCTAAATTCCATATATATGCGTTAGTATACTGTATTGGTGTTTTTCTTTTTGCTTACTTCACTCTGTATAATGGGCTCCAGTTTCATCCATCTCATTAGAACTGATTCAAATGAATTCTTTTTAATGGCTGAGTAATATTCCATGGTGTATATGTACCACAGCTTCCTTATCCATTTGTCTGTTGATGGACAAATGTTGCTTCCATGTCCTGGCTATCATAAACAGTGCTGCAATGAACATAGGGGTGCACGTGTCTCTTTCAGATCTGGTTTCCTCGGTGTGTATGCCCAAAAGTGGGATTGCTGGGTCATACGGCAGTTCTATTTCCAGTTTTTAAAGAAATCTCCACACTGTTCTCCATAGTGGCTGTACTAGCTTGCATTCCCACCAACAGTGTAAGAGGGTTCCCTTTTCTCCACACCCTCTCCAGCATTTATTGCTTGTATACATTTGAATAGCAGCCATCCTGACTGGTGTGTAATGGTACCTCATTGTGGTTTTGATTTGCATTTCTCTGATAATGAGTGATGCTGAGCATCTTTTCATGTGTTTGTTAGCCATCTGTATGTCTTCTTTGGAGAAATGTCTGTTTAGTTCTTTGGCCCATTTTTTGATTGGGTCTTTTATTTTTCTGGAATTGAGCTGCCAGAGTTGCTTATATATTTTTGAGATTAATCCTTTGTCTGTTCCTTCATTTGCTATTATTTTCTCCCAATCTGAGGGCTGTCTTTTCACCTTGCTTATAGTTTCCTTTGTTGTGCAAAAGCTTTTAAGTTTCATTAGGTCCCATTTGTTTATTTTTGCTTTTATTTCCAGTATTCTGGGAGGTGGGTCATAGAGGATCTTGCTGTGATTTATGTCAGAGAATGTTTTGCCTATGTTCTCCTCTAGGAGTTTTATAGTTTCTGGTCTTACATTTAGATCTTGAATCCATTTTGAGTTTATTTTTGTGTATGGTGTTAGAAAGTGTTCTAGTTTCATTCTTTTACAAGTGGTTAACCAGTTTTCCCAGCACCACTTGTTAAAGAGGTATGACAACCATTTAATTGTGATTTTAATTTGCCTTTCCCTGACTATTAGCCATGTTGAGCACCTTTTCAGGCATTTGTATGACTTTGGAAAAATGTTTATTCAGTTCCTCTCCCCATTTTAAAATCAGATTATTAGGTTTTTTTCCTATTGAGTTGTATGAGTTCTTTATATATTTTGGATATGAATGCCGTATCAGATATATAAGTTGCAAATATTTTCTCCCATTCTGTACCTTGCTTTTTCATTTTGTTGATGTTTTCTTTTTGGTGTGCAGAGGCTTTTTAGTTTTATGTGGTTTAGTTGCTAAGTCGTGTCTGACTCTTGTGACCCCCATGGACTGTAGCCTGCCAGGCTCCTCTGTCCATGGGATTCTCCAGGCAAGAATAAATGGAGTGGGTTGCCATTTCCTTCTCCAAAAGTAAAGTGAAAGTCACTCAGTCGTGTCTGACTGTGCAACCCCATGGACTGTAACAGTCCATGGAATTTTCCAGGCCAGAATACTGAAGTGAATAGCCATTCCCTTCCCCCAGGGTATCTTCCCAACCCAGGGATTGAAGCCAGGTCTCCTGCAATGCAGGCAGATTCTTTACCAGCTGAGCCACCAGGGAAGCCCAGGTTTATGTAGTACCTATTTTTTCTTACTCTTAACTGATATTGAAGTATAACTGTTTCAACAATAGTAATAATGTGTTGGGTGACTAAAGCATATGGATATATGAAATGAAGGACAGCAAAGTCATAAAGGATGAGAAGGAAGAATTGAGAATATTCTATTGTAAAGTAGCAACAATACATGTGAGATGATATAGTGTTATTTGAAGGTGAGCTTAGATTAGTTGCAAACGTATATGGCTATTTTTTTTCGAAATATGAGTCAGGTTGGGTGTTTTTTTTTTTTTTTTTGATGCAGACTATTTTTAAAGTCTTTATTGAATTTGTTACAATATTACCTTAGTTTTATGTTTTGTTTTTTTGGCCCTAAGACATGCAGGATCTTAGCTCCCCAACCAGGGATTGAACCCGGGCCCCCTGAATTGACAAACACAGTCTTAACCACTGGACCACCAGGGAAGTCCCAGAGATGTGTACTGTAAACTCTAGAGCAACCACTAAATTTGTTAAAATAACAATCTGTATGCTAAGAAAGGAGAGAAAATGGAATAGTATAAAATGTTCAATTAAAACCAGAGATGGTAGGAAAGAAGAAATACAAACAAGTGTGATGAATAGAAAACAGTTTTAAACGTGGTAGATATTAATCTAACTATATCAGTAGTCAATATATGTGAATGTTCTAAATACCAGAATTAGAAGACAAACATTGCCAGAATGAAGGAAAAAAAAAGATTCAAATATACTTTGTCCACCAGAAATTCTCTTTAAATCTAAAGGTTCATACATACTGAAAATAAAGGGATAGAGAAAGATATATCATGTTAACATGAATCAAAAGAACACTGGAGTTAATCACATTAATTTCAGTTAAAACTGACTTCAACACAAGAAAAAAATGTCAGATATAAATAAGAGCATTACAGAACAATAAAGGGGTAAATTTCCCAAGAAAGCATCACAGTTCTAAGTGTGAAAGCATCTAATATCAAAATATTCGAGGCAAAAATTAATTGAATTTCAAGGAGAAATAGACAAATCCACTATTACAGTTGATGACTTCCACACCCCTTTCAATAACTGATGGATGAAGCAAGTAGAAAACCTGTAAGGATATAGTTAATCTGAACACCACCATCAGTCACCCTGACATTTATAGAATACTTCTTCCAACAACAGCAGAACACACAATCTTTCCAAGCCCATGTGACTCTTACATGAAGACTGACCACGTTCTTTGTCATAAATCACACCTTAACACACTTAAAAGAATAGAGATCGTACAAAATGCGTTCTCAGGCCACAATGGAATTAAACTGGAAATCAATAGCAGAAAGATAGTCCAAAAATCCTATAATAGTTGGAAATTTAAAAAAAAAGACACTTCTGAATAACACATGGGTCAAAGAAGTCTCGAGAGAAATTTACAGCTATTTTGAACTAAATGAAAAAGAAAGCACAACTCATCAAAAATACACACTCCTCACTGGCACATCCGTCATGCTAGACTCCCAGAGTTGCCTGTGCTCTTCCAGGAATGAGGGTACTTCCTCCATAAAGTTATCATCTTAATCCCCTTGGAACGATCTAAGTCACAGAAATGACTGGCTTCCTTCCAAGGTGGCTAAGGCATGCAGACCAGCTTCGGTAGATCTGAGGTCAGGCATACCGTGATTGAAAGCTTCAGAGAATAAGCCTTTGGAGAGCTTGTTCCATACAGAATATCCAAATGCTGCTTGGTTTTTATTACAGACACCCTAACAAAGTGGTAAAACTTTCTAGATTGCAAATTTAAAATATTCTTAAAGTGATACTGCACTTCTTAAAGACTTGAGACTCTAGTGTGCTAGAGTTCACTTAGGCATGTTGAGTTCAATTGGGTTTCACAGGAAATGCTGACACATGGTGTAAGGATGCATTAGAGTTTAGCTCTGACCTCAATATTGGGTTCTGATTTGCTCTTTGACTTTTCCTGATCCTAATCTTTGGAAGTCTTACTAGCCTAATTTCCCTATTTCACTGCCCTACCTTGTGTCTGGTTGATGATCATGTGATTGTACTGAGAACACATACGTGGTCAGAAATGATGGCACTTGTCCAATGCTGATTGGAATAAGACGTCTTTAGATTGATCTTTCATATTGGAATATTTATTTTCAGATATATGAAAGCATTTCAGACATAGCTTAGAGTGAATAGTCTACAAATTTTGAAATTCCATTGAAGTATAAATAAGAGAGCTTCCCTGGTGGCTCAGATGGTAAAGAATCCACCTGCAAGACGTGATACCTGGGTTTAATCCCTGGGTTGGGAAGATCCCCTGGAGGAGGGCATGGCAACCCACTCCAGTATTCTTGCCTGGAGAATCCCCAGGGACAGAGGAACCTGGCAGGCTACAGTCCATAGGGTCGTATAGGGTTGGACACGACTGAAGTGACTTAGCACATAAGTAAGAGAAATAAAATATTGCCTGCCATATCAGTAAACAAAAGATGTCATCATTAACCCCTGCAGCCCTCTACTCATGGTGAGCCCTGTGGGAACTCAGGAAGGAAAGAGTGCCCACCACCTAGCAGTCATCAACCTGCAGCCACCCCTAGGGGCGAAGCTTAAGGAAACTCACAATGTAAAGACACAGGATACTGGCCCCAGATAGCTGAGTGCAGATCAAAGGAATGATTTGGGGGCGCCCAGACTCTTGCATCCTCCCATTTCCCAATTTAGAAAAGCACTAAATTCCTTAACTTGAGATATCTGGTTTTCTTTAACAAAATCTTTTCATTTTTGTCACCGAAGCATTGAACCCTCATCTTCTGAAGTCTCCTGCATTGGCAGGCAGATTCTTTACCACTGAACCACCTGGGAAGCCACCTCTATTATGATCAACCATTTTATCCTTTAAAAATTTGAATAATAATTGTATTAGTCTGTTTGAGCTGCTGTAACAGGATACTAAAGACTGGGTGGCTTAAACAATGGAAATTTATTTTTCTCAAGTTCTGGAGGCTGAAAGTCCAAGACCAAGGTGCCAGAAGGACTGACTTCATCTCTCTTCCCTGCTTGTAGGTGGTGTCCTTCTCGCTGTGTCCTCACATGGCCTTTCTGCTGTGCGTGGGCTCCTGGTTTCTCTTCCTCTTAAAAGGATCCTATCGGATTAGGGCCCCACTCTTATGACCTCATTTAACCTCAGTTATTTATTTCTGCCTTCATGTACAGCTGTATTGGGGGTTAAAGCTTCAGCATGTGAATTTGGAGGGACCCAGTTCAATCAATAACAATAATAATATAATGTAAGGGAAATAGCAATAATAAACTGTTGTACCAGCATCCATAGCATTAATTGAAATTAACATTATGAACTGGTTTTGAGATCACGGTAATGCTGGCTTTATAAAATGAGTTAGAAAGGCCTCTTTTTCTATCTATTACTTTCTTGAAGGGATTGTAGATAACTGGTATAAATTTTTCCTTACATGTTTCATAGAATTCACCAGTGAATTGATATAAGTCTGGTACTCTCTGTTTTGGAAAGTTATTATTGATTCAATTTATTATGTATATGTATATATAAAATCATACTATCTGTTCTATACACATTCAGATTAATATTCAAATTGTGTAAATTTTGGCACATTTCAAGGAATTTTTCCATTTCATATAGGTTATCAAATTTGTGGGTATAGAGTTGTTTACAATATTCCTTTATTATCCTGTTAATATCCTGGGATCTGCAGTGATGACCCCTCTTTTATTTCTATATGAATCATTTTTCTGCTTCCTTTTTACTTAATCAACCTGGTTAGATGCTTATTGAGGTCATTGATCTTTTTGAAGAACTAGTTTGATTTTGTTGATAGTCTCTATTGTTTTCATGCTTCCAATTTCACTGATTTCTGCTGACATTTTATTTCTTTCCTTCTGCTTACTTTGGGTTTAAGTTCATTTTCTTTTTCTCTTTTCCTAATATGCAAGGCTTTTAGATGGTTGATTTTAGATTTTTCTTTTTAAAATATAAGCATTCAGTGCTCTAAATTTCCCTGTAAGCACTGCTTTTATTGTATCCCACCAATTTTAATAAGTTGCATTTTAATTTTCATTTACTGGAAAGCATTTTAATTTTTTTCTTGAGAGTTCTTCTTGACTCAAGTATCATTTGCAAATGTATTGTTTAATATCCAGATATTTGGGTGACTTTTCAGCTTTCTCTTATTGATTCCCAGTTTAATTCAGCTGTGGTCTGAGCACTTACTTTCTGTGATTTCTGTTCTTTTGAATTTGTTAATGTGCTTTTTATGGCCCAGAACATGATCTCTCTTGGTGAATGCCCATCTGAGCTTCAGAAGAATGTGTATTTTGCTCTTGCTGGATGAAGTAATCAATAGCTGTCAATTGCACCCAGTTGATTGATGGTGCTGTTGAGCTCAACTATGTCCTTACTGATTTTCTGTCTGCTGAACCTGTCCATTACTGAGGGAAGGGTGTGGAAGTCTCCATCCATAATAATGAATTCATCTCTTTCTCCTTACAACTCCATCAGTTTTTGACCCACATAGTCTGACACTCTGTTGTTAGACAGAAATAAACTCATTAAGGCTTGTTATATATTCTTGGAGAACTGACCACTTCATCATTATGTAATATCCCTTTTTATCCCTGATAACCTTCCTTACTCTGAAGTTTGACCTGTCTGAAATTAATACAGCTACTCCACTTTCTTCTTATTACTCCACTTTCTTATTATAACTATGGTAACATCTTTCTCCATCTCTTTATTGTTCATCGATGTGTAGCTTCATATTTTAAGTGTGTTTCTTAGAGACAACATGTAGTTCAGTCTTGCTTTTTGATCCACCCTGACAATCTCTGCCTTTTATTTGCTATATTTTAAACCATTGGTGTTTAAAGTGATGTTTTTTTACACCTTTAACAATACAATGTCTCCTATTCAGAATAAATATACACCCAATGAGAACGGGATTCCGAGTGGATAGAGGCTTAGGGGTGCTTGTTAAAGTGATTATTTTTTTAATATATATATTTTATTGAAGTATAGTTGACTTACAGTGCTTCAGGTACTTATACATATACACATATTATTTCTGAAATTATTTTTCATTATAGCTATTTAATGTAATTATTGATACAGTTGGATTTAGACCTACCATATTTGCTGTTGTTTTCTATTCATTGCTCTATTTTTTTGACCCTATTTTTGTTCTCCTCTCTGTTTCTGATATTTGTGGGTTTTAGTTAGCATTTTATGTGATTCAATTCTTTTCCGTTTCTTGGTGTATCAGTTGTACTTCTTTTGGTGGTTGCTGTAGAGTCTGTAATATACATTTACAGTGAAACCAAGTTCACTTTCAAATTATGCTACACTCCTTCACAGTTGGTGCAAATACCTTATAGTAACAAGTTCAGTAACAAGATAATCCTAATCTTCCCCTCCGTCCTTTGTATCATTGCTGTCATTAAAAAATATGTATCTCACAGTCAAGTACATTGTTGCTATTATTATTGTAATGAACTTCTGTATGTTAGCTCAATTAAGAATAAAAAAAATAAAAACTTTTATTTTATCTTCACTTATCCCTTCTCTGTGAGGCTTCCCAGATGGTGCTAGTGGTAAAGAACTCACCTGCCAGTGCAGGAGACATAAGAAATGCTGGTTCGATCCCTAGGTGAGGAAGATCCCCTGGAGAAGGAAATGACAACCCACTCCAATATTCTTGCCTGGAAAATCCCATGGACAGAGGAGCCTGATGGGCTATAGTCCATGGGGTCGCAAAGAGTCTGACACGACGGGGCACAAGTGTATCCCCTGTCTGGTGCTCCCGTCTTCATGTGAATCCAGGTTTCTGACCTCTATCATTTTCCTTCTCCCTGAAGAACTTCTTTTAACATTTCTTTCCGGGCTTATCTACTGGGAACAGATTCCCTCAAGTTTTATTTGTCTGAAAGACCTTCTCCTACACTGCTGAAGGATAATTCTGTAGTGTTCAAAATTCCAGCTTGGAGGATTTCTCTTGCAATACTTTAAATATATCACACTTCTCTTGTGTTGGTGCATGGTTTCTGAAGAGAAATTAAATGCAATTCACATGCTCTGCTACAGGTAAGGGTTTTTTTTTTTTTTTAAATCTGACTTCTTTCAAACTTTTTCTTGAGTTTTGATTTTTTAAGGTTTAAATATGATATGCCCTAGATTTTTTTTTTTCCACTTATCTTGCTTGGTGTTCTGTGAGTTTCCTGGATCTGTGACTTGGTGTCCAACATTAATCTGAAGAAAGTTATCAGTCATCATTGCTTCAAATATTTCTGTTCCTTCCTTTCTTCTTTTTGTGGTATTCCCATTAGATGTATGTTATACCTTTTTTAGTAATTCCACAATTCTTGGGTATTTGGTTCTGTGATTTTTTTTCCAGTTTTTTTTTTTTCTCTTTGCTTTTTCATTTTGGAAGTTTCTACTGACATATTCTCAAATTTAGAGTCTCCTCAGTATCCAGTGTACTAGTGAGCTCATCAAAAGTGTTCTTCACTTCTTTTCATAATGTTTTCAATCCCTTCCATTTCTTTTAGATAGTTCTTTAGAATTTCCATCTCTCTGTTCATTCCCATCTGTTTTTACGTGGTTTCTACTTTACACATTAGAATCTTTACTGTATTAATCATGATCGTTTTCACTTCTTAGTCTGATAATTCCAACATCTTTTGTCATATCTCAGTTTGATTTTGATGCTTGCTCTGTCTTTTCAAACTGTGTTTTTGCCTTTTAGTATGTCTTGTAATTTTTCTTGATAGTCAGGTGTGATATGCTGATGGAACTGCCATAAGGAGGGCTTTAGTAAAGTGATGGCGAGGCGGGGGGGAACGTTCTACAGTCCTATTGACGCAACTTCAGTCTTACAGTACCTCTGACCTGTGACGTTCCCAAGTGCTTCCTAGTCTCCCCTACCCGCTTAGGTGGGACGGATGGCTAGAGTGGGCTGGAATTGGGTATTTCCTGGGTTGTTTAGGCTCTTGATAAACGCCCTACAGTTTAGGGTCTGATAAGAGAGTTTCTCTTGAGGGCAAGCCTGATGAAGAAGAACAGAATGCTCTGTCATATTTCAAAGGGTTCCTTTTCTTCTTTCCATGCTGGAAGCATGAGGGGATTTTCTTCAATATAATTAGGAAGATCTGATAAAGTCCCAGGAGGTAAAAATCACGAAAGTGTAAGATCCCTCTTATGACTGCTTCGGTCCCTGGACTTTTACCTCCCAGACTCGCCCACCCTGAGTCCCCAGTAACTCATCAATTATAGTTTATATTTTTCTTACCTTGGCACTGAGTCCCTGGCAGGTTTGTGCCTAGGGTTTCTCCTCTGGTAATTTGTGATTTTCTGTATTAATATTTTCATGTCTGTCTCTTTAATTTTGAGGGCAAGAGTTTGCCTGTGACCTCACATCTCTCAAGGGTTCTTAAAAGAGTTGCTGATTTTTCCAGCTTGTTCAGCTTTGTAATTATGTTAAAAAACACAAGTCAAATTGATAAGGAAGAGCAACAACTTTCAATCTCCTTATATGTTGAACTGGAAACTGAAAGCCTGTATCCATGTAGATTTCAAAATCAACTTGTTAATTTCTGCAAAAGGGCAGCAGGAATTTTAAGAAGTATGGCATTAAATCTGTAGATCAATTGAAAGAATACTGCCATCTAAACGATATTAAGTATTCCAGTCCCTGAACACAAGCTGTCCTTCCATTTCCTTAGGTCTGTCGTTTCTTTCAATGATACTTTGTAGGTTTCTAAGGACTTGTCTTGCCAAATTTACTCCTGGTGCTCCATTCTTTTTGAAACTATTGTAAATGGAGTTGTTTTTAAAATTTTATTGTCAAATTTACTACTATGGTATGGAAATTCAGTTGATATTTGCATGTTGATTTTGTATCCTGCATTTTTGCTAAAGGCATTCATTAGCTTAAATACCTTTTGTGCAGATTCCTGCAAATAGAAATAGGTTTATTTTGTCCTTTTCAGTATGGTGCCTTTTATTACTTTTTTCTTGCCTGATTGCCCTGGCTAGAATCTCTCATACCATATTGAATAAAAGTTTTGGGAGCAGATAACCTTTTCATGCTTCCAATCTTAGAGTAAAAGCTTCTGTATTTTGCTATTATGATGTTTCATAGGCTTCTTCACAGATGCCCTTTGACATTCTGAGGAACTTCCCTTCTCTGTGTGGTCTGTTGAGTATTTTTTTTTTTTTTAATCACAAAGGGATGTCGAGTTTTGTCAAGTTTTTTTTGGCATCAATAGAAATGATCGTGTTATTTTTGCCCTTTATTTTACTGAAATGTTGTATTATTTGTTGATTCTTATATACCAAACCAATCTTACTTTCCTGGGTTAATTTATACTTGCTCATGGTGTATAATCCTTTGTGTATGTCACTGGATTCAGATTTTTAGTATTTTGTTGAGGATTTTGTCATCCATATTCATAAGTTTCTTTTTCCAACTGTGATGTCATTGACTGGTTTTGGTATCAGAAAAATACTGGCCTCATAGAATGAGTTGTAAAATGTTCCCTCTTCTATTTTTGTAAGAGTTTGTAAAGCATTCATTTAAATTCTTCCTTAAACATTTGGTAAAACTCATCTGTGAAGCCATCTGGTCCTGCACTTTGTGAGGTTTCTTGATTACTAATTTTATCTCTTCTTATAGGTCTATTCAGATATTTTATTTATTCTTGAGTCAGTTTGGGTAGTTTGTGACTTTCTAAGAATTTGTGTATTTCATCTAGGTTATCTAATTTCTTGGCATGCAATTGTTCATAGTTCATAGTACTTCCTTCTAATTCGTATTTCTGTGACACTTATAGCCTCTTTTGTTCCTTATATGAGTAATTTGAGTCCTCTCTTTTTGAGTATTCTTGTCAGTTAAGCTAAAGTCCTGGTTCCTTTTTTTTTTTTTTTTTTTTTTTAAGTCAGTTAAGCTAAAGTCCTGGTTCCTTCCTTTTTCCTGTTTCCTTATTTAAGGAAAACCTGAAAATACCTCTTGGTTCCTTCCAGCCCTGCTTTTGGCAAAATATTCACTCACAGTTCTGGAACCAGAGATTGTTGCTTAGGAAGGAATAAAAGTGACTGGCATACGGAGCAAGGAGCCCATGTTGTAACTTCAGGGCCTCTGAAGTTTCTCTTAAAGAGAGAAGACTACACATTTTAAGAATAAAAACAAAACACCTTTGAATCATGACATTTTAAAAATTGGTCACCAAAAGCACAATACCCAGTAAGTCTGGCCAAAGACTCCTTTATGAAAACTATTTCAAGGAATCAAAGACAAAAATGGTGTCTATCAAAAGAATTTGTTAATACTAATATAGTATGGATGACTTTAAAATAAAAAATGCCAACTATTTCACTGTAAATAATTACCTTGGCTTGTTTATGCATTTTACTAACACTAGGTGTGGGATCATGGAGGTGGTTAGTTATTAGGTTTTCCCACTCTGAACAGCTTTCTTGTCCTTTAAAGGCATAATTCTAAGTCTTACAAGCCTTGATTCCTTGACTGGTAGATTCATATGGATGGAGAGGCTGTGAAATCTTATCTAGGAGGTCTTGAAATCAGGTGCTACAGTTACAGCTCCCTGGGATTTCAAGACATGCTAACAATACCACATTTAGAGGAGACTTTCTGCTTTCCAGGGCTTCCCTGTTAGCTCCTGGGAGTTCGATTCCTGGGTCGGGAAGATCCCCTGGAGAAGGAAATGGCAACCCACTCCATTATTCTTGCCTGGAAAATTCCATGAACAGAGGAGCCTGCCAGGCTACAGTCCATGGAGTCAAACACGACTGAGTGACTTCACTTTCTTTTCTTTCTGCTTTCCCGTCCCCACCCCTCATTTATTATTTGAACATACCTCCTCTCCCTTCTCAAATTCCCAGCCTACTCACACACACTCAGTCTCCTCTAGTATTTATTAAATACCTCAGGGAAATGGTAAGTAACTTTTAATAAAATGGTTGAGTACCACAATAATCATTATTGGGGAAAAGATCTATCGATGGATGCTAAAACTAATGGGTGAAATTTTGAAGGGAAACAAGCTGACCTGTTTCCAAGGTATCACCTCCCAAGATATTAACTCCAAGTGATCCAGGTTAACATCACCAGTAATAAGACATATGGACATTACAAACCTCTTGATACAATGCAATGAGAACTCAATGTCATTTCATTGCCCCAAATGGACAACCTCATGCAAATCTTGAGAAGACATTCAGTTCAGTTCAGTTGCTCAGTCGTGTCCGACTCTTAGCGACCCCATGAACTGCAGCACACCAGGCCTCCCTGTCCGTCACCAACTCCTGGAGTTTGCTCAAACTCATGTCCATCGAGTTGGTGATGCCATTCAGCCATCTCATCCTCTGTCATCCCCTTCTCCTTCTGCCCCCAATCCCTCCCAGCATCAGGGTTTTTTCCAATGAGTCAACTCTTCACATGAAGTGGACAAAGTATTGGAGTTTCAGCTTCAGCATCAGCTCTTCCAATGAACACCCAGGACTTATCTCCTTTAGGATGGACTGTTTGGATCTCCTTGCAGTCCAAGGGACTCTCAAGAGTCTTCTCCAACACCACAGCTCAAAAGCATCAATTCTTCGGTGATCAGCTTTCTTCACAGTCCAACTTTCACATCCATACATGACCACTGGAAAAACCATAGCCTTGACTAAATGGACCTTTGTTGACTAAGTAATGTCTCTGCTTTTTAATATGCTATCTAGGTTGGTCATAACTTTCCTTCCAAGGAGTAAGCGTCTTTTAATTTCATGGCTGCAGTCACCATCTGCAGTGATTTGGGAGCCCCCAAAAATAAAGTCAGCCACTGTTTCCCCATCTATTTGCCATGAAGTAATGGGACCAGATGCCATGATCTTAGTTTTCTGAATGTTGAACTTTAAGCCAACTTTTTCACTCTCCTCTTTCACTTTCATCAAGAGGCTTTTTAGCTCCTCTTCACTTTCTGCCATAAGGGTGGTGTCATCTGCATATCTGAGGTTATTGATATTTCTCCCAGCAATTTTGATTCCAGCTTGTGCTTCCTCCAGCCCAGTGTTTCTCATGATGTACTCTGCATATAAGTTAAATAAGCAGGGTGACAATATACAGCCTTGACGTACTCCTTTTCCTATTTGGAACTAGTCTGTTGTTCCATGTCCAGTTCTAACTGTTGCTTCCTGACCTGCATACAGGTTTCTCAAGAGGCAGGTCATTAGAGAAACCTAAATTGAGAGACATTATACAAAATAAACCACCAATACTCCCTCAAAAGTGTCAAGATCATGAAAGATAAGGAAAAAGAATTGTCAGAGATTAGTGGAAAAGAAAATAACTGAATGCAATGTGGGAGACCAGAGAATTCTATCTTGAACAGAAAGGGGATGTTAGAAGAAAAGGTGATGACATTTGAATATGGTCTGTATTTTGTTAGCAATAGTATAACTGTGGTAATTTAATCTTTTTAAAGGTTTTTTTTGTGGTCCATTTTAAAAGTCTTGTTGAATTTGTTACAATATTGCTTCTGCTTTATGTCTTGGCTTTTTGGCTCTCAGGCATGTGGAATTTTAGCTCCTTGGCCAGGGATTGAAATCTGCACCCCCTGCATTGGAAGGCAAAGTCCTAACACAGGGAAGTCCCCGTGTTAGTTTTATAGATTTGATTATTGTGCAGTAGATACCCAATGTGATAACCTTAAGGGAAGTTCATGAGAGAAACTATTTTTGCAACTTTCTGTAAGTTTAAAAATAGTTCAAAATAAAAAGTTTAAAGGGCTTCCCAGGTGGTGCTAATGGTAAAGAGCCCGCCTGCCAATGCAGCAGGCATAAAAGATTTGGGTTCGATCCCTGGATCGGTAAGATTCCCTGGAGGAGTGCGTTGCAACCCACTCCAGTATTCTTGCCTGGAGAATCCCATGGACAGAGGAGCCTGGCGGGCTATGGTCCATAGGGTTGCAAACAACTGGACATGACTGAAGCAACTTAGCACGCAAGCATGCAAAATGTTAAAACAAATCATTACACTCAATTTTTAACTTGTCAAAGGACTATTTTTTTTTCATTCCTTTGATCATTTTTATCATCTGACTTGAAAACTTGGTATTTTTTGGACATAATAGTCTAATGAGAATATGACTTATGCAGACTATGCAGAGAAGCACTGAAAGAAAAGAGAAAGTATTATATCAACATAAGTTTGTAGTCTCAAATTCTCACACTGCTTTTTCAAAGTTTAATTTAGACTGTGTTTTGTGCATTGTACACTGGTGGTGGTGTGAACTAAGATAGTTTATGACTGGCCTGGGATTTAACTTAGAAATTCCTCTTCTGAATATTTTCCAGATTGGAGGGACTTGCTATTCACAGCTAAATGTTTAATGGTGTAGCTGGAATTCTTATACCTCAGGGACCTCAGAATCTATTGCTTGTAGACTGATTTGAATGCTTAAACCTTACAAGTTTGGCATTGTTGGTTTTCCGTATTTAAGAAGTGTTTAAAAGCAAATGAGACACAGCAAGTTGAACAAAATAAAATGGTACATGTAATCTTGAGTGTTATAATTTGTTAGCCACAAATAGGGGAAGTTATGAAGTCCTAGTCATCTCATCTAAGAGGAAGTACCAACTGCATCCATGTTTCTCTGTCTTTAACACACACAGAAATCTGTGGGTTTTGTTAAAATGCAGATTCTCAGGCAGCCACCCGCGAGGTCGGGGGATGGGCCTCCAAGATTCTGCATCTCCCAGGAGATACTCCTGATCCATGGTCAACATTGTAAGTGGCAAGGACCCTAAGTGACTGGAAAGGACAAGTTACCAAGGAGGCCTGTCTCCCTTGGCTATACATTTCCAAAGGGGATTTAATTTTAAACAAGTGAAATATTTAAGTACCTTCAGGCAGTACAACTGATAGTAAAAATGTAAGGAAATCTCGCTCATGAAGCAAACTCGGGGAGGACGGGAGTGCTGCCTGCGACACCCCAATCACTCCCAATGCCACATCTGTCTGAGCAGAAATTTCAGAAAAGAAAGACTATGGATCCAGTTCGAGATAAAGCTCAGCCAGTTCATGGCCCGGCCCATTATTAACACAACCTCGGGAGCATGTCTGCCTCTGCCACCAGGGGGCGCGGCGCCACAGTTTTTTCCATGCCAGCGGTGTGGACTGTCAGCCTCATCTTGGGTGGCAGGCGGATCAAAGGAGATAAGGAAACTGATATAGCACTGTTGGGGAGGGGAAGGTGGGGAATGGGAAATCCCCTTGTCTGTGGATAACACATGTTGTTCAAGTGCAAGGAGTGACTGACTTGGGTCTCTTTTGAATGTTATGTATCCTCAGAAGGTCTCCCTGTGGCACATCCTTTGGAGGAAGGCTTGTCAATTGTCTTTCATATCATCAGTGAGCGGAGAGATGGCCGCCCAATTCGATGCATGATCAGCTTCCTACAGAACCCCTCACCAGGCCCGCGACCTTGGGCATCAAGCAGCCAGCACAGGACTCACAAAGGGGCAAGGCCAGAATCAGACCTTGTCAGTTCCCTTAATTTAAGTCAACTTATCCTAACTACTTACACATGAGCAGATTCTTTTAATTGTTCTTTATTTTTTTGATTAGAAAAATAGGGCAGACTACTGCCACAAAAACAATTCTAAAAATAAAAACCAATATAAAATAAAAAGTGAAAGTCCCTCCTTGGTCACTAACCTCCACCCCAAATCCAGAAATCCCACATTCAGAAGTAACTGTTGCTGACCATATATTTGTTTGTATATATAGGGCTTCCCAGGTGGCTCAGTGGTAGAGAGTCCACCTGCCAAAGTCGGAGACGCAGGAACAATTGGTTCAATCCCTGGGTCAGGAAGATCCCCTTGAGGAAGAAATGGCAACCCACTCCAGTATCCTTGCCTGAAAAATCCCATGGACAGAGGAGCCTGACAGGCTATAGTCCATGGGGTTGCAAAGAGTAAGACACCACGGAGCGACTGAGCACAAACATATGTATATATATTACATATATATATATATATATATATATATTTATATTTATATTTATATTGGAGTATATTTATAGGGAGACATGCAAGTGATTTTGCTTAACTTGGCAGCACTGACAGTTCATAATGCATCTTGCTTTTGCCAGTTAAGATGTATACTATATCACGGTAGTTGATCAGGATGAGGTTTTGAAACCTAAAATGACAAAACACTTTACAGATCTGTCATCATTCAAAACAGGATTCCTCAGCCTAACGTTTATATTTTTACAAAAATAGGCCCCCGGGTCCCTTCTTAGTGCCCCCTGCCACACTCAGCATCCTACCTGTCCTAGGTTACAGTGCCAAAAGAAAATGAGTGGGGTTTACATGTTTCTTTCTGAATGATTCTCATAGAATGAGAAAATTGCTCAAATTGTAATTGCTTATATTTTGTCTTTTGAGGATTTAAAATTGTAACCTCTTTATTATTTTCTCTGGATTATTTTTTATAGGATTTTTTTTAAACTTGTGAAACAGGAGAGATATTGATATATAGCCTTGGCTATAGAGTATGCTTGTGTCCTCTCTATTTCTTCCAAATATCCAAAACAAGTCAATTACAAATCTTGACAAAAAGGGACTGGGTAACATAGTTTCCCTTTTCAGATTTTTTTTTTCTCTCCAGGATCCACCAAAAAGACGTGCTGCACTGTCCCTTCCTCCAGAATAGATCTCAAACTTTAACACAGATGGGTCCCTGGAAATGTCTGAATGATGTAGATTTCCAGGCCTCCTGAATCCTTTTCCTCAGGATGGGCTGGGAGTGAACATTTCCAACAAGATCCCTTGTACTGTTTATATTCACTAATGCTGGATTGAAAGGACCCTCCATGGCCCTGCCTCGGAGTGGGGTGGGGGGCATCTTTTCTGACGGCACCTTAATTCTACTTTCCTCTCATTTAGAAGAAAAAGGGGATGGAAAGAATGTACAAGTAATGGGTTGTGCTTTTTCCATGAAAAGCAGCCTCCAAATTTTATGCACATCATAGCAGTTCTTTTAGGCATGTCTTTAAAAGCTTGACCCCCAAGCTGATCTGCTGTCCTGCAATTACCCTTAGGTCGTGTAACCAGTTTGGAGGCAGCCCATGACTGTTTCAGTTTCAGCTGAAGTTCCTTCTAAAACGAGCCAGTCTGGGAGGTCACTTGTCTCACATCCAGAGGCAGTGGTGTGGTTATTCTTGGCTTACACTAAACTTGGAAGGGAGCCGAAGCATCAGGTAAAAAACAATGTACACACACGCAGCACAAAAAGAAACCATCACAGCCCTGCACACCCATGTGGGCAGATCCCATGGAAACAAGGCTGAGCAAAAGGAGCCTCTGCTCACTTGAAGTTCAAGGACAGGCACCCAAAACCCAGGAGAGAGAGCAGGGAAGAGGGGTTGCTGTCAGAGGGTTATTGTCCAGCGAGGGGTTGGCACGAGGGGGCCAGAGAATGCTCTGTGTCCTGATCTGGAACTCAAGTAGGTTGTCCACAAATAGGTAAAGTCATTGAGCTAAATGCTAAAGCCGTGTGCATGTTACTATACATAAATAATCCTCAGTAAATTTAAAAAAAGATGATGGACACCTATGATAATGACTCTGGTCCACAGGAGAAAAAAAACAAAAACTACAGTCACATCCATGAAGTGAGTCAAAAGCACCCAACAAACACTGACCTGAAAAAGAGTACAAAAATGGGAAACAATTATAAAATAACTGATTGCTGCACACCTGAAACTAATACAACTTGGTAAATCAATGATACTCCCATAAAAATTTTAAGAAAAGGGAAAAAAAAAAAAAACCAAGCAGCTTCTTTTAAGTTCATTTCTAACTGAATGTTTCAAGTCCTGTGAGTCCTAGATTGTGGACAGGGCCTTCCCACAGCCTCCTGATCTGCAGTGTGGACTCACACTCATCCAGGAGAGATGATTCTGTGCTCTTTGCAATGCCGACAGCCCAGGAAGCATCTAAAGGAACAGGTGTACCAGCCTTTCGATGAAGGTGTTGGACAAGAACGAGGAGGGGATCCACAGTCAGACCTTCCTCGGAGAAGCTGGGGTTTTGTTGGCCTCTGAGTGTCCGATGTGCAGGTGACATGTCTAGAGGTGAAGCGCAGCTGGTCCGGTCAGCCAGGGTCATGGTTGACCAGACCTGGCCTGAGACAGGAGGCCTGGGAGTCTGTGTCTAGGCTGGTGTGAACAGGTGTCATGTCCAAGGGCTGTCCCAGCTCACCCATGCACAAGTCACTCCCCTACTCCCCGCCATCCACCAGCACGTGGCCTTAGCGTGTTGAAGGTGTTCTGTGAACATTTAGCGTCTTCCCTCTCTCTGCTCAGGCCTCGCCTCCCTGGGTGAGAGCCAGCCATGGCCAGGAGGCTGACTCGTCACCTCACCCAGCAAGTGGCTCCTCTGATTTCCTCCTCTCCTCCCCCACCCTCTTCCTTCCATCTCTCGCCGGTGGCTTGCCTGACAATTGGCACTGTCTGGTATTATGGA
The DNA here is from genome assembly GCF_023699985.2 of Odocoileus virginianus. Lineage (NCBI taxonomy): Eukaryota > Metazoa > Chordata > Mammalia > Artiodactyla > Cervidae > Odocoileus > Odocoileus virginianus. Next base: position 35,753,622 of record NC_069682.1, read on the forward strand.
GACACAACCCTGCTTTGTTGTGGAAACAGGTCTATCAGGTGTGGGCACTGTGGGCTAGGGAGAGCCTGGAGGCTGGGAGCAAGGCCAGTGGGCACAGAAGACCCTGGTGGCCTGGGCCTCGCTTCTGGACTGATGTCTCTGCACGTGGTCCTTTGTGATCGAGGCAGATCTACGAGAAAGATGAACCACTTCTGTGCCCTCACATCCAGTCCAAAGTCTTTGCATGGAATTGCTTTTCGGAGGTTAAAAAGAGGGCATGGATGGTGACACCAGCACCCAGCCCAGGCTGCCAGGCTGTGGAGGGGCCTCATACCCACGCCTGTCTTGCTCCTGGAAGGGTGCAGGCCCTGGCACATCCTGGGGTGATGCTTCTCTTTCCAGGCAAGCGAATTCTCAGACGACTGTATCAGGGCCTGGAATTTTCTCCCCGAGGCTCTTTGCACCAAATATGAGATCAAATGCAAACAGATTAAGAAATAAAAGGCAAAAGCTGCCTCAGGATTGACGAGGATCCTGATGGTGAAAGATAAATAGCACATGAGTTATCTCAGCTCCGGCTCCTTCCAAAATCCAGTTTCTTGCAGGGAGCTTCTGAAGACTGGGAGAGGGCAGGTAGGACAAACACAGGTGGGAAGAGTCCACCGGGGTCTGTCTCCTTCCTCCAGGGTTGGCAGAGGATGTGAGAACCTGCTCTCCCACCCCAACTCCCAGTCCCAAAGGGTGCCCGCTGAGGTGTGGGGGGGGGGTAGGGGGCTTCCCTGACCCTAGAAGGAACCTTTCTTCCAGCCCAGGAGCCACCCCTGCTTGGGATGGGAGCCCATGACTGCAGGTGCTGTCAGGCTGGGGACTGGAAGCACCCATCCCTCTTCTTTGGGTGGTGGGCTTCTCAGGGGTCTTTGTCTCTGCTATACCCACTTTGCCATGAATTCTGTTGAAATGAAGATGAACTATAAAAAATCACTTCAGCATGCCCAGGAAGGATTCTCCATCTCTGTCTCCCTCCCCGCTCTTTCCCCACCTGGCTTCCGCTCATTCATTCCGTGCAGGTGCCCAGGGCACTTCCAGGGCATTGCCAACTCCTGGTTCCTCCCCTCCGCCCTCCTGCTCTCTTCCTGACACCTCTCCCACCCCCATATTACACAATTCCTTGTGCCTGTGGCTCATTCCCTAACCCAATTAGTTCCAGATTCCCTCTCTCACTTTTATTTTTCCTATTTACATGAGAAAAAGCGAGTGTCTTTCCCCGGTTAGTTGAATAAAGGACAGCCTTCTGAGCTCCTAAACTTTCTTCTGAATGTTGATCGAGGTGAGGAGACTGGAGTGCCTCCCCTTCCCCAGGGACTTCCAGGGTTTAAATCCTCCTACCAGGGTTGGTACCTGGTAACCAACCGGAGCAGAAGGGTCAACAAGGGCAGGGTAGGAGAGGTGCTTCTGAGGAGATGCCAGGCTGAGAAAGGACTAAAAGAATGATACACCCAGGAAGAAAGAGCTCTCAGGCATGCTGGGTGAGATAACCTCTCTGTGGTGGGAAAGCCACCTAGGAAGGTCTGTTTTGTCCTTGGCCATGACCCGCTGTTCCCTGATGCTGTGGGGAGGGGTCATCTGGGGAGCCTGGGCTAGGAGGTCACCCATAGATGGGGTCACCCTTGGACTCTGTGGGTCCTCCCAGACCTAGGGGTGCAGAAACCCATACATAGGTCTCTCCTTCCTCCTCACCTCCATAGACGTCTGCAGCTGGATTCCCTGATAAGACCGGACTCTGTGGAGACAGTCACCCAGACCAACACCTGGGTTCCAGTGATCCTTTTTTGAACAAGCTCTTCCGTTTTCCCTTGTGACTCAGCTGGTAAAGAATCCGTCTGCAATGCGGGAGACCTGGGCTAAGATCCCTGGGTTGGGAAGATCCCCTGGAGAAGGGAAAGGCTACCCACTCCAGTATACTGGCCAGAATTCCATGCTCTGCAGTGTCCACAGAGTCGCAAAGAGTCGGACACGACTGAGCGAGTTTCACCTCACTTCACTTCTGTTTTCAGCCCCACCATAAAGGCATCTCTTTCTGGGTCTAGATCCGCCATCCTAGCCTCAGCCCAAGGGAGGCCCCAGGCACCGGGGAAGCTGGAAACCCCAGGAGGGAGGGTGGGTGTATCAGAGACCATCAAGTGTCCTCTCTAAAGGGCATCTTCTGCAAGGCTGCAGGTGAGGGCTGGAGCACAAGTGGAGCCCTGGGGAGAGCGAGGATTAGGGCTCTGACCTCAGGATTGGGAGCAGGCTGACTCTTCTCGGCGACAGGAAGGCCAGGAGCCTCGTCCCGGGGTTGGCCGGGGACTCTCGCGCCGCCCTGACCCTCTTCCCTCGGCCACAGCCCTGGAGGCTTGGTATAGGACTATCCCGAGTGAAGTGTGAGCCCGAGCCAGAGGGGGGAGCCAGGATACCCCCAGCGAGCCAAAGAGCCTCTTTCAGGTCCCGAGGCGGGCGCGCACGGGGATCCCCACAAGGGGGCGGAGGGAAACCCAGGAGGCCCGCGGGAGGAAGCTAGCCCGGCGGCCCGGCGCGCTCAGCCAAGCGCACTTGCGGCACCCCTCTTCGGGCACAGGGCGGGGAGGGGGCGGGAGAGACCCTAGGCTCCTCAAAAAGTTTCGGGCGAACCCTTTTCCCCCCGGAGATCAGCCTTTCGGCGGCGCGTGTGCCCCGAGAGGGGGCCCTCCCGCGCCGGCACGAGCGCAGGACAGCGCGAGGGGTTCCCTCCCAGCCGCAGTCTCCTCCCCACGCGCCCCCTCTCCGCCGGGCTAGCCAGCGCCGCTGCGTCCCCTCCGCTGCCCCCAGCCCGCGCCCGCGCCCGAGCCGCCGCGCCGCTGCCGGCTGCCGCCTCCCGCCTCGCCCCGAGCTCCCGGCGTGCTCGGCCCGGCCTCGGCCCCGGCTCGGCCCCGGCCCTGCGCGCGGACCATGGAGTAGGCGGGCGGCCCCGCGACGCGCTCCCGCCGCCGGCGAGGCCGGAGCAGCCCCGGGTGGCCTCGCCCGCCGGCCGAGTTGGCCCGCGGCGGGCCCTCCTCCCGCCGGTCCTCCCCGCTCCTCCTCCTCGGCCGCCGCCGCCCCCGCCTCCCGGCCGCCCCCGCCGCCCCCGCCGCGCCGCCGCCCGAGGCCGAGCGCGGACGCCGAGCGTGGGAGCCATGGCGCGCGAGGAGGACGGGGACCCCGAGCGCCGGGAGGCGGCGGCGCGGGCCGGCAGCGACGAGGAGGAGGAGGAGGAGGAGGAGGAGGAGGGACTGAGCGACGACGAGGACGGAGATCGGGAGAACCGCGGCGGCCGCCAGGAGGAAGGAGAGGCGGCGGCGGCGGCCGCCGGGCGGGAGCGCAGCGAGGACGCGCTGCCGCCGCGCGCGGAGCTGCCTCCCGCCACCAGCCGCGCCGCGGCCGCCCGCGATAGGAGCGGCCGCCGCCCGCCGGGGACCCCGCCGGGACCGCTGCCCTGCCGCGCGGAAAGGATGCCGTCGCCCGACCTGGAGGAGCGTGAGCGCCGCCGGAGCTGCCGGAGGGACCTTCTTCTGAGCCAGGTCTGCTTCCTGGCCCTGGTGGCGCTGCTGCTCTGGTCGCTGTCGAGCATGCGGGACCACGACGGTGAGTGCTCGCCGCCTGCCCCGAGTGGGCGCTGCGGCTCCGGCGGCGGCGCGGGGCGTCCAGGCCCGGGGACGCCCCCTGCCCCGGGCGGAGGGGCCCGGGAGGCGAGGACGGTGCGCGCGGGCGCGGGCGCGGGGCGGGGGTAGGACCGTGGCCGGCACGCTGGGCGCCTTGGCTGCCCTGGGAACCGTCACCTGTGCCTCCCGGCTCTGCCCCGCTTCCTGCCACGAGCTGGAGGGACTGAGGGAGGCAGCAGTGGGGACTCTTCTCCTAAACAGGTCCCCCGTGGGCAGTAATGAAGTTGTCCTGGTGAGCTTCGGCCCCTGCGCGCGTGACCACCTGTGCAACTCCTTGGCCTGTGGAGGGAGGGCAGGGAGAGGACTAGTTGAGCCGGGGACACAGTGCTCCGAACCGAGCAGGCGGGATGGACCGCCTGTTTCTTCGGAAGCTTCATCCCCCTCTTTCTAGAACAGGTGCCCGGGAACTAATGATAGGAAAAAAGTGCTGGTCCTCTGGCTAGATTTTTCGACTGGTTCTCCTCCACTGGCACCTCGCTGTGAACACGGATCCCTTTTGCAGACTTGCAACGCGGGATGAAGCCATTAGACTGGACCGCCGATGGTCTGTACCTTACTTTCAGGGTGCCCTGCGGAGCGCTTTCCCGGTACACAACTTCTGTCTTATTTTTGCCCTCGGCCTTTCTTGAGCTGACCTAGACCTGGTGAAGAAATGTGCTCAGCACAGTTGTTCACAGGAAGGAGTTTGGACCCTGGGTGTGCAGCTGTCAGAGAAACGGAGGAAAGGCTTGGAGGAATAGCTCTTGTAAAGCGGTTTTCTATCCTGGCTCCTCCAGTGGCACGCCTGGTAGGAAAACAGCTACGGAAATGCTCGGGAGGGAAAACAGTGACAGATACATGCTTCGGTGTTAAGATCCACGGAGCTCCAATACAAGGGGTTATGAAGTGCAGAAGGAAGGCATTTGGATAGTACTGCTCAAATATACTTAAGGGTGCAATCAATTAAAAAAGGAAACTCCCCCAATGGGTTGTGCTCCTGCGTGGTGGGGAAAGTGGCTGGTGGGTCTTGGTTCAGGTCTTAGCAGACTTCAACATATATGGTAATAGGAGAGAGCCCTTCCAGGTTCTCAGCGGAGCCCTCGAGACTCCTGGTTCTCCATGTTTCTCTAGGATGCCAGACTGTCTGGCCATGGGGACTGACATCGGAAAGTGGACGGTGCCCAGTGATGGAGGCTGGTCCTCTCTCCAAGGGCAGTGTCTGACCTGCCGGAAGCAGTTCCTGGCCCTGTCTCAGGAAGAGGGTTTTCATTAACCCCCTTTTCATCATCGCAGCTTTGACAAGTGTAAAGCCAGTCCATACTATAGAAAGAGCCGTTTCAAGTCAGTTACACGCCAGCCATCTTCCTACAGGTCGGGGCTCTCAGGGCATAGACTTCCTACCACTTTCCAGGCTACAAAAGACATTTTTTTCTGAATGGGGAATGTGACCCAGATGGTTAAGTCCATCAGTGGCAGGGAGTTTCCTGGGCCTGGGGAAAGCTGGGATGTTCGGAGGAAGCGGGTGTCAGACACTCTGCAGACTTGAAGCTAGGTGACTAGACGTCATTTGGGGATGGACAGAAGTGTGCCTGCTAGGGACTCAGGTTTGGGTCCAGTGCACAGCCCTATCCTCCATACTTCCCCCAGTTGGTCTCTCTCCTTCTGCCTTTTCACCTCCTCTCTACCCCCTCCCATAAATGTGGGGCTTGAGAAGACCCCCACCCCAGCAACTTAAGATAACAGTGACATGTCAGTGGGAGGGGCACGTGTGCCATTGAGCCCCCTGGATGGCATGCGAGTTGTAATTCTTTCAAATCACTGTTTCTTCCACTAGATATTGATAATTTAATTACATGATGCACAGGAAGATTGTGCAAGGCCCAGATTTTTTGAAATAATTTTTAAGATACTAATTAACATGTGTGAATCTGCAAGTGATTATTTTGCTTAAGGGATTGCCATTCAGCATACCTAACCATCTGAATAGTGACTTTTACTAACTTAGGAGCTCCTCTGCTTGAGGGTCTATTCAATATGAATAAAAAGTTTGGAATGTAGCCTTGTTTTGAAGACACTCTGACTTGGAGAGGCCAAGCGATTCACTTACAGTCACACAGCAGTTGAGAAACAGAGGAAAAGATGAACCCGAGGTGACCTGGCTCTTTGATCCCATCTCTGTCCCCCCGTATCTGTGCCACTCTCTGGGTGCAGCTTTGTAATATTTATATAACCACATGGGGAGTGGTACCTTCATAATGATCAAAGGTGATACTTCTATTTAGTCACCTTGAAAACCACGCAGTGATTAAGCGTAACTTCTCAGAAGCCTGTTTTCTAACACATGTTGATTTTTCTTTCTTTTTTTTTTCAATAAAAAGGACAGTTCTTTTACCAAACCAAAACAGAGGTGTGTGGCAGGTATATTACATAATCTTGTATAACATTTCTGATGTATGGAATCGGAGATCCCTTTTAGGAACCCCTAACCAAACTCAGTATAGATTCTCTCCTCAGATGGGACAGGAACGTTGTTAGGCTTAAGTCAGGAAGAAGTAACACTGGAATAAAGGGAAATGTTAATTCTCACAACAACAAAAGCAGTAATAATGTTAACTGGAATTTGGCACGTTCTCCAGTGCCAGGCCCCGGGCCAAATACCTATCTATGCGTTGCTTCATTCAAGTTGTGCACACTCTTTGCAGATCCTTGAGCCTCCAGCGGTCAGTGCAGGAGGAAAGCCCAAGGTGCCCTATTTACTTGCCGATGAAGATCTCATTTTGTTGTTTTCACAGCCAATTGAATTAAGGGCTCCAATTTGCTAAGGCAGATTTTCTTTTTCTTTTTTTTTTTTTTTTTTGCAGTCTGAATGGATTACTTTGTATGTTTTGAGTGATTTAAAAGTGTTTAATTTTTATTTGGAGTTAGGAACCTGGTCCTTCTTTTCCAAAAGTGGTGTTGTCAAAACCCAGAGGTCCTTTGGAGGGAGTGGTTGAAGACATCCACTCTCTGAGATGTGTAGGGTGGTGAATGGTGATTAAGGAAAATTGTATATACGTATAAACTTGGAGCTACTCTTTGGCTCGGTTACTGTTGCTGCATAAGAGATCGCTCCAAAATAGTGGTGTGAAAGGACTCCTTTATGTTCTTACTCAGGGATCCTTTGTGGTAGGGACTTGGGCAGGGCCTGGTGGGGAGGGCTGACTTCTGTTCGGCTATGTCGGGGTCTCAGGTGGAGACATTCAAGGACTGGGTGACTTGACAGCTGGGCCTAAGTCGTCTGGAGGCAGCATCACTCCCAAGTGTGGTGCTGATGCCAGCTGTTAGCTGGGCCCTCAGCTGGGCTGTCACCCAGGACATCTACATGTGGCCTCTCCACGTGCCTTTGTTTGAGCTTCCCCAGAACATGGCAGCTGGGGTCCAGGAGAACAAGGTGGATGTGCCTGGCCTTTTTATGTGTCAGCCTCAGGTGGTGTGTGTACCGCTGCCGCTGTTTTCCGTTGATGAGGGAAGTGACAGATGTCAACCCGTGGTCACAGAGAGGGGACATAGATGCAACCACTTACTCAGTGGAGGAGTGTCAGGACATATAGAAAGGTGGGCATGTGTGGTGGGAGGTGCTGTTGTGGTTGTCTTCGGAAAAAAACAGGATCCAAAGGGATGATGACTTAGGAGTGATTTACCATCCCAAGATGGTAAAGGCAGATACTATATATATGTGTACATGTACACACATGCATACATACATGTGTGTATGTATATGTGTGATTAATGTATATATGTGTAGTGTGGTATATGTGTATGTAGTGTGCATGTATATGTGTGTATGTGTCTGTGTATATGTATGTGTATATCTGTGTGCATAAATATGTATATGTGTGTGTATGTTTATATGAGTATGTGTGTATGTATGTGTGTGTGCATGCATGCTAATTTGCTTTAGTTGTGTCTGACTCTGCAACCTTATGGACGGTAGCTCGCCAGGCTTCTCTGTCCATGGGATTCTCCAGGCAAAATACTGGAGTGGGTTCCCATGCCCTCCTCCAGGGGATTTTCCCGGCCCAGTGACCAAACCCATGTCTCTTATGTCTCCTGTATTGGCAGGCGGTTCTTAACCACTAGCACCACCTGGGAAGCCCATGTATATGTGTGTATATGTATGTATAGGTGTGCACACATATGTGTGTACGTGCATGTGTATATGTATAAATGTGTGTATATGGGTGTATGCATAAGTATGTATACATGTGTGTATATGTTATATGTGTATGCGTATGTGTATGGATGTGTATATGTGTGCATATGTGTGTGTATCTGTATGAATGTGTTTACAGTTTCTATTGATAGATCACCCAATCACGGAAACACTGCTGCTCGTCTTCCTGGTTGGGGGTCCAGAGATAGTATGTGAAGAGTGGCCGCAGTGGGACTTGAGCTGCACATTTCAGTGGCAGAGCTTTGTGGCTTCCCATCCCTCGGTGGGCCTGGATCATGACCTTTCAGGCCCTCGTGTGGATTCCCAGGGGTGGAGGCTGCCTGGGCTCTCATCAAACTGTATCTTCCCTCTCCCCTGGCTGGGCATCACCGCTCAGGCCTTTCTTCTGCTCCGGAGACCCGACCCCAGACCCATAGCATGTGTAGGTCACGTTGTCACCACCCTACAGTTTATCCTTCACCCTTCACTTCCGGGACCAAGACCTTCCTGGCCAGACTGGATCCCCAGTTTGCTCTCTGAACACACTCTGTCTTCCCTTTGTAGCAGTTCTTGCAGTTGGCAATTATGTATTTCATTATGACTTGATTATGTATTCATTATGACATCTCCTTTTCACCAGAGTCTAAGCTCCCAGGAGGTCAGGGACCCTGTGAACTTTTCTCACCTTTGTCACCCCGTCACCCTACCCAGAGTAGATGCTCAAAGGGCATTTGTTCGGTGTGGAGGCTGTTTCGATGTCTGAGCGACAGTGCCTGTGATGAAATCCAGCGACTGTGTCAGAGCCCAGCTTACAGGCACACACTAGTTTTCATGATTTCTAATTCTGCCTTCAAGCCAGCAAACTTGATATTGTTACCTATTTTGCATGGACTCACCCTGACCTGAGAAAGGTGGGTGCCTCCATCAGATGCACTTCATTCAGTGGCAGGACTGCAACTCAAGCCACCTGCGTCAAAACTGTGTTGTCCTGGCCTCAGAGGACGAGAATGGAAAGCAGGAGCCACTCTGTCTTTTCCAGTCGACTGGGGAGTGAAGGAGTAACAGAAGGTTGCTTTCATAGAAGCAGTATTTTAGAAAAACATTCCTTTTCAACCTTTTCTATTTTCTGCCTAAACATATATAGATGTGTCTCCTTCCTCCTGGCTTTTCTTAGCTGCTCATCAACCCAGATTTTTCTCAAAGATTTCCTCCCCTTGTGAATCTTGAATCCTTGTGGGAAGATTTTTTTTTTTTTTTTTACCCTGGAGGGTTGGCAAAGCCCAAAGAATTGCAAAACCAGCCATTTGCGGAGGATTCCAAGGCCTGGTGGAAGTTGGCTGATAGGATAGGCTTTTGGCAACTCTCTTTTTCCTTCAGAAGATTTCTCTTTCTTGAGCAGAATAGTTTTGGAGGGGGGATAAAAAGACACAGACGTTTATCCTGGAGGAACCGGGGTCTGGGAGGGTTCAGAAAATGTCCTTGAAGTCGCAGAGCAAATGGGTAGTCCTGCCAGGAAGGGAAATCGAGTTTTTCTGGCCTCTTCCAGCATTCAGTTTATGTAGAACTTATTTGGCAATGGTTTTATTTTCTCGTTTGCTGTGGTGTTTCACATGGTCCCATCTTGTGTGATCTGAGAATTAAGTATTGAGGATTCAGTGGAAGGAGGTTTTCTATGCATGAAGAGGTGATGGGCACCATTCAGGCAGTTCGAATCATGGAGTTGTGATGTTTCAGATTTGGATGGCATCTCCCAGTCTCCCTCCTGCTGTAAAGTCGCTGTCTGTCTACACCTGTTCTCTCTTCATCCTCATCCCTGGGCTGAGTGATGCTTTTCATTGTTGCAAGTCCTAGGGACTTCACTCTCCTCCCTGGTCTTTCCAACCTTGCCCCCACCTCTATAAATGGTCCCTTATGAAACTCCCTTCAACAGTATCCCTTGAGTGGGTTTCTGGCTGGACCCAACTGGTATAAGACACAGGGATCTTCGTTCCTTCTTTCAGGAAACGTGTGGCAGGCTTTTGCTCATTGCTGCGGTGACAGTAGTGTCTGAGATGGATACCCACGGTATCCTCACGATGCTCTGACTTTTGTGGGAAGAGACGCATTGAACAGCTGATTTTGAAGAATTTTGAGAAACAAATGAGAAATACAGCATGATGTGGAGGAGGTCTTTGTCCAGGGTGGGAGATGCTGGAACCTGGAAAATAAAGGAGTTAGGTTGGTGAAGAAAGGACAAAAACACAAATGTATAGAAAAGTGGGTAAAAGAAATGGAAAGACAGTTCATGAAACAAACAAGCAAGCAAAAACATTTGCAAATGGCCAGTTGATACAAGTAAAAATCCTCAGCCTTGATAGTAACCAGAAAACCTAAACTGTCAAATGACGAGTTACCACTTTGTAGTATCAGACCAGCAAAGATGAGAACAAAGCGTTGCCAAAGATACAGGGGAGACTGCTCCTCTTGTTTATGGCCCGCGAGGATGTGCCGTGGTGCCCAGGATGGGGGGAGACTGCAGCAGACTGATAAGGTGCTAGGCACAGGCCTCCTGTGAGGCCTCTGCCTTTTAATGAGATCAATGTGCAGAAAGTGGGGAGGTAGGATGAGAATGGCCATGCAAAGTATTTGAGATGTGGATAGAAACGCAACTTGTCTGGACCCATCTGTGACCACGGAGCAGGTTGGTCCTGACCCTGGGAACTCCAGAGTGTAGGGAGTAGGCAAGAGTTCAGGGGAGAGGGGAGAGGGCCCTGTCACTTCTGGAGCATGCCCAAACCCACCCGGGTTGCTGATTTAAATTTATTTATTCATTTTTTGGTTGTGCTGGTTCTCCCTCACTGGCTTTCTCTAGCTGCGGCGGTGGGGGGCTACTCTCCAGTTGCAGGGCACAGGCTCTAGGACTCGAGGGCTTCAGTAGTTGTGGCACACAGGCTTCTTGCTCCATGGCATGTGGGATCTTCCCGGACTGGGGATGGAACCTGTGTCTCCTGCATTAGCAGGTTAATTCTTTACCACTGAGTCACCAGGGAAGCCCCTACAACTTGCGGATTTAAATCAGGAGATCCAGCCAGCATTCTTGCTTGTCAATCACTCTTCTTTTCTGAGAGAGGGTGAACAAATAAAGTAAGCTCATCACCGACCTACTTCCAGGGAATTTCATGCTGCAACTTTGTATTTTCTTTTTTCCCTGTGTGCTTCTGGTGGTTTGGCCTTGGCAGAAGTCATTTTCACATTCATGACATGCATTGGAATCTGAACTTGGGAAGGACAGGAAGTAACAAGTGGGTTTCTTGAGCAGGATTTTGACGTAAGAACAAAGGGCATGGGGATGAGCATGAGGGACCCGACCAGGAGATGGGGTGCCCCACTGGACATCAGGGAGTCACTAGCACTAGTCTGTCTGCATTCTTCCTCAGATTCTTTTCCATTATAGTTTGTTATAAGATAATGAATATAGTTCCCCATGCTAAACAGTAGGTCCCTGTTGTTTATTTATGTATGTATGATAATCCCATACTCCTAATTTATCCTCCCCTTTGGTAACCATAAATTGTTTTTTCTGTCTGTGAATCTGTTTCTGTTTTGTAAGTAAGTTCGTTTGTTATCACTTTTTTAGATTCCACATTTAAGTGATACCATATGCTCTTTGTCTTTATCTGTCTGACTTATTATGACAATCTCTAGGTCCATCCAAGTTGCTGCAAATGGCATCCTTTCATTCTTTGTATGGCTCAGTCGTATTCCATTGTGTATATGCACCACATCTTCTTTATCCGTTCATCTCTTGATGGACACTTAGGTTGTTTCTATGCTTGACTATTGTTAACTAGTGCTCCTATGAACATAAGAGTGCATGCATCTTTTCAGATCAAAGTTTTCTCCAGATATATGCCCAGGAGTGGGATTGCTGGGTCATATGGTAACTCTATTTTAAGTTACTCCTAGTGTCATTTTAATTGGGTTTCCTCAGTGGCTCAGTGGGAAAGAATCCGCCTGCAATGCAGGAGATGCCAGTTCGATCCCTGGGTTAGGAAGATCCTCTGGAGAAGGAAATGGCAACCCACTCCAATATTCTTGCTTAGGAAACCCCGTGGACAGAGGAGCCTAGCAGGATATAGTCCGTGGGGTCACAAAGAGTCAGACATGACTGAGTGAATGACACACACACACACACACACACACACACACACACACATGGTGTCATTTTTAAGAAAGAACATGAAATGCTCATTTTGGGGCATTTTGACTTTGATTACTGGTTGGACACCTAGGTAGATATATAGCGGGTGGTTGAAAGTCAAGATTATAAGTAGTTGCTTCAGGTAAAGGTCTGTGAGGGTTTGCATGAGGGTTGGACTCACCTTTGGTGAGTTCTGTGCATCTCAGTCTTCTGCGCATGTTGTAGTCACCAGGGAACTTTAAACCCTGCATCTGGGTCCTACTGGCTGGGGATTGTGTATAATGCCCTAGGGTGTAGCTTGGGCATTGGGATTTTTCTAAAGGGAGGCAGACAGGTCTGCCTTGCAGCCAGGACTGGGTACCGCTGGCCACAATCAGCGGTTGGCTTCTTATTGCAACCACCTCAGTGCTCTTGGTGGCTAAGCTGTGAGATACACTGGGCTTAACTTTCCTGTTCTGAACATGACTTAATATTTGGTGGCTTAGTATTCTAAGCCTTCACCATTAAGTGAAGCCCAGACTTTCCTCTGGTTGCCTTCATTTCCTCCTCATGTGCCCAGAGTATGAAAGTGTTAGTTGCCCAGTCGTGTCTGACTCTTTGCGACCCCGTGGACTGTGGCCTGCCAGGCTCTCCTGTCCATGGATTCTCCAGGCAAGAATACTGGAGTGGGTATCCATTCCCTTCTTCAGGGGATCTTCCTGACCAAGGGATTGAACTTGGGTCTCCTGCATTGCAGGCAGATTCTTTACCATCTGGGCCACTGGGGAAGCCCTCATATTCAGATATTCTGTCCAGCTCTCTTTTGGAAGAAATCTTTTCCAGATTCTTCTGGCCTGTTCTAATCTGGACAGGTGGCTTGTTAAATCTACTGCCCAGCTGTCATCTTGACATCTTTCTTCAGCTTCATCCTCCATGTGTTTTTTTTTTTCTTCCAGCTTTCCTTATGTTGAAAGCCCTTTTTCCTGGAACACACATAGGTATCTTTCTTGATTTATTTCTTCATTTTTGGTGTGCATTTTTGGGATCCCACACTCACATTGCCTCCTAAGACGGGGGTGTGGAGAGGTTAGAGACATTGTGGGCTTGACAATATGTTAATTCTACCCCCACACTTAGAAGATTGTTAGACTGGATCAGGGTTTAGGTTGGAACATGTTTTCTTTGGAATTTTGTAGGCTTAGCTCTTCCAGCCTCCGGTGTTGCCTCTGAGAAGTTTGATGCTGTCTTAATTTTTAATTGTTTTAATTGTTTTCTCCCCCTCTAAAAGCATATGTGCTCACTGCTTTGTTCCTGATGTGCAGTTGTATCATAGTTAAATGGCTGTTGCAGTTCATGTATTTTCTTGGGTACATTCACTTGGTTCTTTTATTCTGGAAGTTTATGTCCATCAGGTCTGGGAACTTTGTCATTTCCTCTACCCTAACTTCCTTGGGTTCCAAAATCACTGAGGATGGTGACTGCAGCCATGAAATTAAAAGATGCTTGCTCCTTAGAAGGAAAGCTATGATAAACCTAGACAGTGTGTTAAAAAGCAGAGACATCACTTTGCTGACAAAGGTCTCTATAGTCAAAGCTATGGTTTTTCTAGTAGTCACGTGTGGATGTGAGAGTTGGATCATAAAGAAGACTGAGTGCCGAAGAATTGATGCTTTCAGATAGCGATGCTGGAGGAGACTCTTGAGAGTCTCTTGGACTGCAAGGAGATCAAATAAGTCAATCCTAAAGGAAATCAGTCCTGAATATTCATTGGAAGAGCTGATGCTGAAGCTGAAACTCTAATACTTCAGCCACCTGATGCGAAGAACTGACTCATTGGAAAAGACCCTGATGCTGGGAAAGATCGAAGGTGGGAGGAGAAGGGTACGACAGAGGATGAGATGGTTGGATGGCATCACTGACTCTATGGACATGAGTTTGAGTAAGCTCCAGGAGTTGGTCATGGACAGGGAAGCCTGGCGTGCTGCAGTCCATGGGGTCACAAAGAGTCGGACACGAGTGAGCGACTGAACAACAACCCTAAGTTCTCTGCTTATTCTTTCCGGATTCTGTATTATTTGGGTGTTTGACTTCCTGCTTTGAACTTCTGATTTTCTTATCTCTTCTCTCCTATTTTTTTCTCATCCTTCTGTTCTAATTTCTCTAGGTTTTCTTAACCATACCCTCTAATTCTTTTCTTTTTCCCCTTTAATTCTTATGCCAGGCTTTTTATTTCTGCTGTCATATTTTTACCTTCCAAGAGCTCTTTTTTCCTCTGCAAGTTATTTTTAGTACCACCCTGTTCTGCTTCATCAATACAGTATCATCTCTTATATCCGTAAGTATATTAATAGTAGCCTGTGGTTTTCTTTTCTTTGAATGAACTCTCTTTCTCCAAGTTGCTCTTGTCTGTTTGTTGTTGTTTTCCCTATTATGTGCTTTCTTATGTCAAGGGATCTGTGGCCTCTGCTCATATTTAAGTGAGCCCCATTAACAAGATGACTGGGAACCATGCACGTGGTGGGGAGGGTCTGCTGATGGTGCCTGTGTAAGGGGACCTGACTGGCTGTGTCCCTGGACAGTGCTCCTAGTTTTAGATCTTTATCAGGGGGCGGTCAGATTTCCCAGAGGAGGGTCCCCTGGTGTCCTGTCCTAAGGACAAAAACCGGGTTATTCCCAGGAATCCAATGGGGGAGGAGGTGGCGGGTGTGTGTGTAGGGGGGCTGTTCAGCAGAAACACTCCTATATTCAAGGACAGTTGTGCGAAAGAGCTGACAATTTATTCTGATACCTTGCAGGACCATCTGAAGCTGCCTCAAGTCTCCCGCCTCCCTCCTCTCCTCCCTTCCTGCCTTCCCCCTTTTCTTTCCAGGGGGTGCTCAGTGGCTCACTCATGTCTGGCTCTTTGCAGCCCTGTGGACTGTAGCCCGTGAGGCTCCTCTGTCCGTGGAATTTTCCAGGAAGGAATACTGGAGTGGGTTGTCATCTCCTCCTCCAGAGGATCCTCCTGACCCAGGGATTCAACCCCTGTCTCCTGCACTGGCAGGCAGATTCTTTACCACTAGCGCCAACTGGGAAGCCCCTTTTAACTCCTATGCACATGAAACTGGTAAGGGTTGTTGCCTTTCAGGAGGGCTGATGGTCAGGTTTGGGGGAAGGCATAGATTTTACTATATCCTTTCTTATTCATTGAAAAATATTATTGAGATAATTGTAGAGTCATAGGCAGTGACAAGAAGTAACGCCATTTCCTCTGATGGTAAACTATTGCAAAACTTGAGTAAAGTATAATTTCATAACCAGAGTAGGGTTAGGGTTGCAGCCTACCAACCTTATTCATTTATATTGTATGTGTGTGTATGTATATTGTATGTGTACCAACCCAGTCAAGATATTGAACTGATCCAACATCACAAAGATGACTTGTGTTGACCCTCTGTAACCATACACACTCCAGGTACCTTTTTGTACAAAATGAACGTCACGTTAAGTAACTCCTATCACCTATTCCAAAAATTAAGCTTATGAGAAAATTATATGCCATACAAATATTCTATTCTTGGTGCTATTACACCTAACTTATCCTTAAAAAGGAAAGAAAATGATAACTTGAAGAATTAAGAGCAATTTCACCACCAGTAATGTTGCTCTACTCCAAAGACTGCTTGTAAGTTGAGGGGCAGGGGACGAGTGTGAAGAAGGTCAGTCTGTCTCAGTGAAGTTAGGGTGGACGTCAGGGGAGGAGGAGGCCTCAATCCCTGCAGTTTGATCGCTTTCAGGTACAGTAACCTGAGCTAAGTGCCAGATAAAGGCCATGCATGGCTAGTGAACAGTTTTCTTTGATGAATAATTTTTGTCTGTCATTTGCACAGTATCTGAATAAATGCTCCATGAAGATAATTCACTCAAACACTCGCTTCCTTCAGGAAGTTTGGACAGCCCTTTGAGACATTGCTTTCACCATTATTCACCACTGTTTGTTGACTGTTGGAAAATACTGGAGATAGAGATCGTGGGCACCTTAGTATTTTAACATCTGATCTTATGTTTGAGGAAACTGATATGAAAGAGAATTTAAACTGGAGCCAGAATCCTGGTATTCTGACTTATTACTTCATAAATACTTAAGAAAAAAATAGCAGAAAGTTCAGATTAGAAATATATTTGATACATATGGACTGGGTGAAATTATTTCAAATTCTGAAATGCTTCTGGAGTGCTGGTATCTTGCTGGGAATTAAATGTCCTGTGGTGTGGTCATTAAATGGGGAAATTTAGGGATTTTTAGAGTGAGTTACTTCCTGTAGCATATCGATCTGTTTATTCAGAAATCCTGGTCCATGGAACACTTTTAGCTTGCTTTAGGAGAAAGGTAAAATTTTGGCTTACCTTGGCTTACCTTTTACCTGGGTAGTCACTTCATGTAGCCATGAGAATGTTTGGTCATTTTAAAAATTAGTGTCCATTAATTTTTCTTGTTAGGGGCCTTTGAGTTTATAAGATTTCAACAACCATTTTCACCCCTCATGTTGTAATTCTAGTCTGTGATCTGAACATGACTTCCGAAGTTTCGTAGGATCTTAATAACCCCAGCTTTGAAAGTTGACCTTCTGCATTGTTAAAGTTTGCTCATTTGACATCACAAGTGTTTGTTGGGATACATACAGAAAGAAAACTCATTGAACCTACTTTTGATAAATCTGGGCATGAGAACAGGTTGGTTTCAGTATTTTCCAGGGTTGTGATGTTGATATGTTTCCCCCCATACATATTATAAAATTGCTGTAATACTGTGTATAGGGTCTTGAATCCTGCTTTTAAAATTAAAAGCAACTAATGCACAGTGGAACTGACTGATGGTCAGGATACAGAACAGAACTGTCACCCCTCAAAATCCCTCTTAAACTATCCATTTGTACCCATCCCAACCCCCTGTACTCTGCCACCATACTTTGGTCCTTTATGGATGTCATACAGATGGAATTCTACAGTATGTAATCTTTTGACACTAGAATCTTCCTTTGTTGAGAATTTTTATAAGAGGTGGATATTGAAGTTCATCACATGA
Source organism: Odocoileus virginianus (assembly GCF_023699985.2). Lineage (NCBI taxonomy): Eukaryota > Metazoa > Chordata > Mammalia > Artiodactyla > Cervidae > Odocoileus > Odocoileus virginianus. Next base: position 35,770,709 of record NC_069682.1, read on the forward strand.
TTTACCTGCATTAAATGATTCAATCCCGTGGTTTTTCTTCTTTAGACAGTTAATGTGGTGGATTGCATGGATTGATTTTTGAATATAGAATCAGCCTTGCATACCTCAGATAAGCCCTACTTGACAAGGCTGTTTTTTTCATGGTGTATTTTTCTAGATTTGAATTGATTATATTTTCTTGAGGACTATTATGTTTATGATCACCCAGGATACTTGCTCTAGGTTTCTTTTCTAGTATTATCTTTGTCTGGTTTTGTTGGGTCCACACAACGAAACAGGAGGTATTTCCTTCTGTTTTCTGGAAGAGATTGTGTTGGTGGGGTCTGCTTTTAAATTTGTTATAAACATTTCTTCATGGCATGAAACCTAAAAATTAATTTTAATGTCTGCATAATAATATTAAAATCACAATATTTCTTAGTATTGTGTGACATTATTGTATATTTACAATATATAAATACATATGGGGGCTTCCCATATATATTTGCAGGCAATAAAGAATCCACCTGCACTGCAGGAGTTGCAGGAGATGCAGGTTTGATCCTTGGGTTGGGAAGATCCCTTGGAGGAAGTTAGGACAACCCAGCCCAGTATTCTTGGCTGGAGAATCCCATGGATTGAGGAACCTGGTGGGCTGCTGTCCATAGGGTTGCAAAGAGTCGGAGACGACTGAAGTGACTTAGCATACACAAGAACACACACACACACACACACACACACACACACACACACACACACAATACTTCTTAACATATTAAGTGAAATGCATTGAACACTTGGCATGTTTGGGGCACTGTTCCAAGTGCTTCCCCTGTACCAATGGAATAGGTACAATTGGTTTAAGACAGTTGCTGGAGCTCAAAAAGTTTCTATGTGGCCAAGTAGGCTGTGGGCTCAGGCTGTTTGATTCCACATCTCAAGGTATTAACTGTGACATTGTATCCTCTGATTATGCCAGAATTTGTTTATTTAGGCCTCCATTTGAGATAGTGAGGTATTTTCCATGTCTTCACCGTGATGATTGTTCTCTGCTGAGGTCTTTGATGGCCTCTTTAGGCTGGATCCCTGGAAATACTGTTTCACTGTCAGAGTGTGGGCCCATTGTAAAGGCTACCACACACCGCTGTCTGACTTTCCAGGAATCTGAATGAATTAGAAATTCCAACAGCACTGTTTGGGAGTGCTCAATTCAGTGTTCCCTGCCAGAATTGAGGATTGTGATAATTTTACATATTTTAAATTCAATTTGATGGCAGACAGACAGTATCTCATTGCTTTAGTTTGCCTTCCTTCTTTGCTAGTAAAACTGAATTGTTTTTTATTTTAAGAAATTGATTGCTAACAAGAGTGAAATACATTTTGAACCCAACAAAACAAAACAGAACAAAATTAAAATCTGCCATCATTTAAAAGCAAAGAAGAAAGACTCAAAAATAATTGCAGAAATTGCTCAGGTGACCAGTTACCAACTGCAAGAGATACTAATTTTCAAACAGTTAATTATTGTCATCAAGTAGATATTAAACAAATTGAATCTAACTTTTTAAAATTTAAAGTGTTTGTTTCTATATGTCTTTGCTTGATACATTTATCAGTATTAATACATAGATAACCTGAGTTTTATATCTTTATCATGCTTGAGGCTTGTGTTCATAATTTTCTCATTGAATAAATCAAGTGGCTCCTGTGTATTTCAGTGTTTTATAATTATCTAACGTGAAAATACTTTATTCTGTAATTATTTTTAAATATTCTTATTGGTCATTTTTTTTTTTTTTTTTTTTTGCTTGTGAGAAAAATTTGTTGATGTCAGTTCTCCTTTTTCCCCCCCCCAATGGGATAATAGTGTATATCCTGTGTATAAATCTTTTATCTTGTTTTGTAAGTTTTGCCTGGATTTTTGGCATACAGAAAAAATTGTTTTTATCTAGTCAGAATTCTCTTTTCTCTTTTATTTTCTTTCATTGTTTATTCTCAGATCCAGGATCTCAATTATATATTTATATCATGTAATCCTTTGGTCTCCACCCCCCCCATTTTTATGGTTTAATGTTTTAAAAAATTAACCCTTTACTTCATTTGAAATTTATCTTAGCAGGAAATGAACATTTAAACAGATTAACAGGTTTCACACAGTCAAATTGTTTATTGACTAATATTTCCTTTACCCTCACATTTGTAGTGTCACCTGTATTCCATGCTTATTCCCTTATGTACCAGAAGCAGTTCTTGTGATATCTACTTAGTTCTGTTTTCCCATTGATTAATCATTGTAGTTTGTTCACATGTGAATTATCTGATGGGACAAAACTCCTCACCTCTTGTTTGGGGGGAAAAATCATTTGCTAGTATTCATTTATCCTTCTGGGTGAACTTTAGAATCTCTGTTAAATTTTGTTCAGATGCCTGTAGGTTCTGACAAATTTATAAAAAAGAATTGTGAAACTGCAACATTTTACAGCATTGATTCATCTCATAGTGTGCTTCTTAATCAAGGCTTTAAAAAAATCTGTCAAGATTCATGATTATTTTCCAATATTTTTCTTACATTTATTTTTGAAAGTTCTTCTGTTATTATTTATTGTTGCTATTGTTTTGTTTTTATATCTATTTTTGAAATGTTTTTCTTTATAATTTCTTAATTTTATTCTTTATATTTTATTCTTAAATGTTAAGCTATGTAAATAATAGTAAAAACAATACTTTGCTACTACAGGGGATTTTTAAGATTTATTCTATAGTCGAATAGTTTTTTAATGTCAGTTGTTGGTCAGTCTAGTTATTTTTCATTATGCACTGGAACTTTCCTTTTATTTCTAGTTTCCTAAAAGTTTTTAAAAAAGCAGCCATGAATGTCTTTTGCAGTCAAATGCCTTGTTAACATTTGTTGAAGTATTTAATGTAACATAATGTCAGTAAATATACATATTAAATTGCTCCTGAAGTAAATCTTAGATAGCTGTATTTTTCCTTTTAAAATGATGTTGGATTTGATTGGTTCATATTTTATATAGAAATTTTTGTTTTTATATTCATGACATAGTGACATACAACTTCTTTGCCAGGATTTGATGTTATCACTACACTTGCTTTACAAAGCAAATTGATGATTCTCATGTTTTTCTACATTCTACAATATTTTATGAAGCATGGGAATAATCTGCAACTTTAGAATTTGAAAGAACACTTTGTAGTACTGCCTGGCCTATAGTTTCTTGAGGGTAATTTTGGACAAACTTTTCAATTTCTTCCGTTGCTGCTTTTCTGTGTAGGTAATTTGTTTTCCCAGAAAAGCGCTGGTCTCTTTAAGATTTTGTAAATGAACAAAATTATGCATTGCATTTTAACTTGTTCTGTAATGTTGATTATGTAACATTTTCTCATTTCTGACTTAATGTGTTTCTCTTTCTTTTCTCCTTGATCAAATCTGACTGTACTGAGCTTGTTTTATTATTTTTGGATGACCCATCTCATGTGTATCTTTGCAGTTTTGCTTTTATCTCCTGTTTTATGAGTCACTGATTACGGCTTTAATAGTTCTTCAAAATCTTGTTAATTCTTTTGGTTTCTTTTCTAATTTCTTGACCTATGTGCTTTATTTATATGTTTTTATTCTTTGTTGCTAATGATGCATTTGGGGTTTCCCAGGTGGTGCTAGGGGTTAAGAACCCACCTGCCAGTGTAGGAGATGTACGAGATATGGGTTTGATCCCTGGGTCAGGAAGATCCCCTGGAGGAGGGCATGGCAACCCACTCCAGAGTTCTTTCCTGGAAATCCCTATGGACGGAGGATCCTGGTGGGTACAGTCCATAGGGTTCCAAAGAGACAGACGCGGCTGAGTCGTTTAGCACAGTGCAATGACACATTTGCCTCTGAGAGCAGCTTTAGATTCACCTTAAAAGTGTTAAAATGTCATGCAGCCATTCTTGTACTTTTCAGATAGCCTTGTAGTTTCTTTTTTTTTTTTTTTCAATTTCTTATTTAGGGAAGTGATTTTTAATTTCTAACTTGTCAGGGTGCTTTTATGTATATATTTTAAAATATCAATTTCTGATTTTCTTTCATTTTGTCCAGAGAATAGGACCTTTGATTGGAATATGACCTTCTGCTACCTGGTAGTTTGAATATTCAGATGGGTCTTTATTCAGATAATTTTGATCAGTTGATAGGTCTTCCCAGATGCATGAAAACCTGCGACCCTAGTTCCTGTCCTCCCCGTGGTTCTTTGTCTCTGTCCCCTCTTCTCTTGTTCTCCAAGAGGCAGTATACCCTCATCCGTACCCCTTTCGCTGGTTGACTTGTATTTCCAGAAATTGGGGGTCTCAGTGGTTGGATATAGAAAGACATATCCATGGGGTGGGGACATATCCATGGTCCTGTTGCAAGTAGTTTCTTTCAGCAGCTTGTTTCTGGGAGAGGGTTCCTGTCTGGTGGTCCGCCTGTCACATTCCATTCTGGTGTTTCAGGGGCTCATCCACACTCAGCATCTTTTATGTCTTCCTGGTTTGGTTTTGTTTGTTTTTTTCAGTGAGACCTCAGGAAAGGATGAATCACATGACATTTGCTAATTACCATAATATCCCAGAATGCCTGTTCAGATTTTAGCTTAAAATTTCTGGTTTGTTGCAAAGAAGTTGTCATGGATAGAGGGATTTGGCAGCAGGTAGGTTGATCTCATATTCACCACCTGGTCATTGTGTTTTCCAGGTTCACACCTCTGTCACATATGTTACCTCCCTTAATTAGTTCCACACAACCATGGATTAGCTACTAGTAGCCTCATTAGAGTTATGGTGACGTGTTCAAAATCTCTCAGGTAGGCAGGGGTAGTTTCCATTGTGATAAACATCCCTGAAGGGCTTATCTGGTGGCTCAGTGGTAAAGAACCTGCCTGCCAATGCAGGAGACGAGATATGGGTTTGATCCCTGGGTCGGGAAGATCCCCTGGAGAAGGAAATGGCAACCCGCTCCAGTATTCTTGCCTGGGAAATCCCATGGACGGAGGACCCTGGCGGGCTGCAATTCATGGGGTTGCAAAGAGTCAGACATGACTTAATGACTGAACAACAACAACAAACATCTCTGAAGAAAGATATTGTTGAAGATTTCCTGTTGGCGATTTCAGCGATAAGCTGCCCCAGTGTGGTGGGCAGTAAAACTCCCCCTTCCTCTCAAAGATGTCCATGATCAACAGCCAACACCAAGAAACTATTCAACCATAGCCATGAATCTTAAAACATTTCCAGTGGTAGCAAATGATTATTTTTATTATTATTTACATAGCCCAACATTTAAGAATAAAGTATAAAGAATAAAATTAAGAAACTGTAAAGTATTTCAAGCTCCAGAGCCCATGACTGTGTTCCATTCTGTGGGGGTAGGGTGGCGGAGGTGGGAGGATTGAGGTGGCAGGTGGTGTTAGGGTTATTAAAATCAGCTGACCTTGACCTGGGCGATGATCCTGAGTTATCCAAGTGGGCCCACTAATCCTCAAAAGGGTCCTAACCAGTGAAAGGAGGAGGCCGAAGTCAGGAAAGGTGATACTGTTACTGGCTTGAGGATGGAAGGGGGACAGAAGCCAAGGACAGTGGGCCGCCTAGGATCTGGGAAAGGCAGGCTAGGGCTTCTCTCCTGTAGCCTCTGGGTGGAGCCTGTCACCGCCAGCACTTTGAATTTAGCCTGTGAGATGACTCTTGGACTTCTGACCCCCAGAAATGCAAGCTTTTGTTCTGTCTCAAGCCACTAAGCTTGTGGGAACTTATTGCTGCAGCAATAGGAAGCTAATACACTCAGCATATCAATATTGGCTACAGTCTGACTTTCTGGAAAGCGAACAGGGAGTGCCAGAGTGGTCGATTCTGTATACGCCTTACACAGGCATTTACCTGAGAAGGTGCTGGTCCTCAATGGATATTGCTGTGTAGGTGTTTTCTCGTTGTGTTACTGCCCCCTCCTGCACTGGGAATGTCCAGTCCCTGGGAGCAGGAAGAGCCTGGGATGGAGGAGAAGCTCAGAAGTTATTTGTTGGATTATTTCTTTTTGGTTGAATGACATTGTACCAACTAAATGAAACCTGCTTTGCATCCCAGATGAAATAAGGCCTGCTACATAAGTAATAAGAATAAACATAAATGAAAATAAAATAAAAAGTAAATAAAAAGAAAAAAGAAATTGAATTAAAGCTGTGGTGGTGGTGGTGGTGGCTTAGTTGCTCCATCATGTCTGACTCTTTCAACTCCCACCAGTCTCCTTTGTCCATGGGATTTCCTAGGCAACAATACTGGAGTGGGTTGCCATTTCCTTCTCTAGGGTGAGTTAAAATTATCCAAGATCAAACGTTAATTTTCAGTGCTCCTTCTAGTATTTGCTCATATGCATAAACATTTTTGTATATTTAGTAAATATTCCTCATGTACTGAATGGTCCCCTCATAAAAGATAGGTGGTCATTATAAAATAAATACAGTGCTTTATGTTGGGGTTTTGACTTATAGATATGTTTTGTGTTACATTTTGGGGATTTAACATATTTTAAATAAAGAGAACCGTCAGTGTTTTATAATTACCATTTCACGGACCAGTTTACATTCCACTGAGTGTGTAGGATAAACCTATAGAATATATTAAATATGCATGTATATAATTAATTATTGTTGGTTACTAAAAATATCTTAGGTTATTTAAAATATTTGATTACTATTAATGAAACACCATTGTGCATGAATCTATTACAATCTCTAGTCATAACTGTGGTTCTAGTCATCCAGTGGGTTCTGGGCTAACTGGTAGATCTGCAGACAGTTCCTGTGGAGTTACAGGGCTCCCACCTGTTTCTCTGTAAGAGCTCCATCCACCAGAGTCCCTGTCTTAGAGTGTTTTGAATAGCTCTTGAATTTTTGTTTAATTTATTCATAAAACATTCTCTGCCTGGCATCAAGTGTCCCCACCTATGTCCACCTCAGATTGTCCTTCCACTGAAAATTGTTCCTCATCAGAAACCCCCGAAACCGCTACAAGAACTGGAGGCAAAAACAAAGTGTTCATGGGACAGTGATGGCAAAGAAGAAACACCCACTTGGAAAACACATTGAGAGGGTCATGAGTATCAGACAAAGTCATCGCCTGAAAACATGTTACACGATGACCTTCACTTTTTTAAATAGACATTTTGTTTTTCTTATCTTCCCTTCTTGACAGTTGCTTTGGTTTTCCTACACGCTGAGTGCTTCTCTGATAACAAAATAAGAAGGAAAAACAAAATTTTATCCGTTGACTCAATTTCGCAAGAGTGGCAAATGGTCTGGGGTTGGGGGAGGGGATCTCCCCAGGCTCCCTGTGGTCCGCCAAGCCAGCAGCGTGTGCAGAATTGCAAACAACAGCTCTAAGCCTGGGAGGAGAAGGATGTCCCCTTGGAGGCAGATCTGGACAGTTGTTTTGCCTAAGATGGCCAGAACAACATCATCTTTCAGTTTTGAGCCAAGAAAGCCATAAATGGACACATCTTGTCCAGCCTGGGAAGGGATACTCCTGAGGGCTTCTGGGGTCCCATAGTGTCCCTTGATTACTCTTTCACTTTGATGTTTGTGTTATAAATGTTTTTTGAGTGCTTCGAGAGGTGGAGTGAGAAGGAAAGGAGGAGGAAGGGGAGGTGAGAGGTGTGCCTGCCTGGGAGCACTCCTCAGACAAATGTTCTGAGTGTCAGCGCCAATTCAAGGTTTATTTTAGGAGACACCAGGAATGAAATCTTTTATGTTGATATTGTGCAGTACTCATCTGTCCCGTTCCACCTCGAAGGACAGTAAATGTTAACGATCCTCCTGCATCTTTATAGTTTCTGCTGTGAAAATGTCCACGGATAAGAAAGTTGGCTCTTCTTGTTTATAACAGGTGTGCTGGACAGTGAGTCTGGAACCATGGGTTCTGGTTCCACTCCTGTAACTATGACTCACCTCTGTTCTCTGTTTCCTCATCTGTAAAATGGGAGCATGTATGCCAAGCTGTGAATTTGTCCATGTAAATTGTCTTTACACGGGTAGTGCTAAAACTCTCCAATTCTATCATTAATTTTAAATCACTACCCTCCTGGAAAATACTGGAAATATGCTTCCTTCAAAGACTCATTTACAGTTACACCTATGTAGGTTTGCTGCTGAGCCAGCCCCGGATCATTAGTCATTTTTATTTCATGAGAATTACTCTTATAAATGTGCTTCTCCATTGGTTTCACAGAGCCATCGAGATTGCACAGCTCGATACATTTCTTCTGCATGTCATAAATTTTTGCTCCTAGAAGCTGGTGATGTTCAAAGCCAGATCCTTGGATCAGTAGCATCTGTATCACCCGGCCATCCCTGTGAGCTTGTTGGACATGCCAGGTCAGAGGCTCCACCCCAGCCTGCCAAATTGGAATCTTTGGGGATAGGAGCCAGGGAACTTGGTTCCAACAAGGTCTCCTACTGTGTGTGATGGAAGTTTGAGAAGCACTGCCACAAACCATGGAGCAGACAGACAATGGGGTTTCTCCCTCTGCACAGAAACAAACCCCAAGCATACAGTTTGCACCTTGAGTGACTGTACTTCTGACAGGTCAAGATAGAGACCTTTCTTGTTCCTGAAGCTCTGTTGCTCTGTCAAGGGCCTGAGGCTGTTGGGAGGGAAATGCAGACTTCCTTGGGGTGGAAGGGAAGTTGGGCTTCCTTTCCTTATGGGATGGCCTCCTGCCACTCCAGGGTAACATTTAATTTTTACTAAGATGCCTGTCTTCATCTTCAAGTATGAATGTTGCCAAAAATAAAACTCATGGACTTACCTCCTCCATCAGGATCCCGTCCCACTTGGGTACCCAAGTGTGATACCCAAGCACTCCAGGTTCCCGTGTCTTCACTATACCTTCTGAGCTGGAGTTCTACATCTTCCTTCAGTTCCTTCCTCATCTTTGCTCTCCGTCCCCTTTCAGGTCCAGTTTCTTGTTACCTCATACCCGCCCTTCTGGCCCCTCGCCTCTCTGGCCCCTTGCCCCCCACCCTCTCTCACCATTTCCCCTTCCAGCACAGGGCACTGAGTCAAGCTTCCTGAAGCCGTGCGGGGCTGGTGGCAGGTGCGTCCCCTGATGCATGTCTGTTCCTGTTGCCTGACTCCTTACTCCTCCTGGGGGGGGGGGGGTGGGTCTTAACTCCTGTTGCTGCACCACATATGCTTTGGAAGAAGGGGTGGGCATTGTTGAAATAGCATTAACTTCTTGTGGTTCTGGAGGCTGGAAAGTCCAAGGTCAAGACAGTGGCAGATTCTGTATATGGTGTGGGCCCTCTTCCTGGTGCATGGATGGCCAACTTCTCTCCATGTCTGCGTGTGGTAGAAGGGGTGAGGGAGCTCCATGGGGTCTCTTTTATTCTTTTATTTAAATTTGCTTTTAATTGGAGGATAATTGCTTTACAATATTGTGTTGGTTTCTCCATATAACATGAATCAGCTGTAGGTGTGTGATGTCCCCTGCCTCTTGAGCCTCCCTCTCGCCCCCCACCCCATCCCACCCTCCAGCTTGTCGTGTAGCACTAGGTTTGAGCTTCCTGTGTCATACAGTGAATTTTCACTGGCTGTCTAGTTTTACATATGGTTTGGTTGTTATTGTTGCTTTTCAGTCACTCAGTCACGTCCAACTCTTTGCGACCCCATATATTGCAGCATGCCAGCCTTCCCTGCCCTTCACCATCTCCTGGAGTTTGCTCAGATTCATGTCCATTGAGTTGATGATGCCATCCAACCATCTCATCCTCTGTCTCTCTTCTCCTCCTGCTCTCAATCTTTACCAGCACCAGGGTCTTTTCCAGTGAGTCAGCTCTTTGCATCAGGTGGCCAAAAGCATTGGAGCTTCAGCATCAGTCCTTCTAATGAAGATTCAGGGTTGATCTCCTTTAGGATGGACTGATTTGATCTTCTTGCAGTACAAGGGACTCAAGAGTCTTCTCCAGTGCCACAGTTCAAAAACATCAGTTCTTTGGCGCTCAGCCTTCTTTCTGGTCCAACTGTCACATCTATACTCGACTGAAAGTAAAACCATAGCTTTGACTAGATGGACCTTTGTCAGCAAAGTGATTTCTCTGCTTTTTAATATGCTGTATAGGTTTGTCATAGCTTTTCTTTCAAGGAGCAAGCATCTTTTAATTTCGTGGCTGCAGTCAATGTCCACAGTGATTTTGGAGCCCAAGAAAATAAAATCTGTCACTGCTTCCACTTCTATGGGCCATGGTGTGGTGTAAAAAGATGGCTACAACTTTTTAATATGCTATCTAGTTTTGTCAAAACTTTCCTTCCAAGGAGCAAGCATCAGAGCTTAGGAAACGTGGTGTCTACTGTGATTTGGGAGAATGTTATAACTTTGAAGTGGGGTGTGTGGTGTTGATAGTGAGTGATGTGAGTTGGGACCAAAAAAACAACTCAGGGGAAGCAGGCAGCTCCTGGACGTGTTGGGGGGTCTCCACCCATCCCTAGAGAGGCTGTAGGCTGGCCTGTATTTCACGGTAAGCTTCTCTCTTCACCCCCGCAACATTTTTAGATAAGAAACAAGCTTACAGTGAGCAATTGAAAGGCCAACAAATGTGACAGAAGACCCATTGCCAGGGAGGCAGGTGAGGAAAGGGAGGGAGGGATGGTTGGTTCTGTAACTTAAGTGTCTGCAGTTCGATCATCCTCACTGCTTAGAGAAGAGTTGAGGCAGTAGGGTTTTCTCCTTTCCCCGAGGAGCTGCCCAGACACTTCCAAACCATACAATTAACTTTAACAAGAAATATTCATTATATTATGTGGTGCTTGCCCTGAAATGATGATAATGAGGACTTAACAGCAACACAACTCACACTGGATCGGTTCGACCCCACCTACCGCAGTGATCACACTGGGTCCCCTTTGGGGGTAACCTTCTTTAAATTTTGGGTTTGGAGACCCTGCAGGTCTCCAGAGCTGCATGTGTTCATTCCTTTTCCTTGTAAAGTGGAGTTCTTTCTGGAGTGGAAGGGGAGGGTGTGGGAATTGTGGTGTCCACTGTTGCTGGCCAGGCAGGGGTGAGTTGGGCTGGGTGGCAGGTGGGGTGTCAGGGTTTGGTCAGCCTGTGACACCGTCTGCTCATCTCCTAGCTTGGCTGCCTGCCTTTGCTCGGCCATCTGTAAGTCTTCCTGCAGAGGGATGCTGCGAGAATTACCTTAGGAGGAGGTCTGGGTGGGGTCCCTTTAAAGACGTGGAAACCCTACACATTGCTCAGTGGTGACCCAAATGGGAAGGAAATCCAAAAAGGAGGGGATATATGTATATGTGTGGCTGATGCACTTTGCTATACATCAGAAACTAATGCCACATTGTAAAGCAAGTATACACCAATAAATCCTCATTTTAAAACACTTGTCATCTTACAGAAATATAAACAAAACCACAGGAATCTGTGCTCTTGGGGTCAGCATCTGCTCCAGTCCTATGTGAGCTCAGCTTCTCAGTGACTCTGAGGCATCTGAGAACTGGCGGGGCCGGGCTGGAATTTGGGGTGCATGTTTGGCCCCCACACATCCTCCTCGTGTGGTACCCCACCTGTGGTCCTGCGTCACCTCAGTACACATGCAGGGTCATGTGCATGAGAAGCTGATGGTGGGAGTGTCCATGTGGCTGAAATCGGCAAGATGAGATCTGCCTCCGTGAGAGACTCCGGGTGGAGTGGAGAGATGTGAATCCCCCAGCTCTCATGTGGGGTTCTGACTCCGTCTCCTTCTCACTGGTTTCCCCACCCCACCTGCTTCCCCTCCCAGCCTCACCTCTTCTGAGTCTCTGGTTGAAGCCCAGATGAAGCCTTGACTTCATTTCCAGAGTCTAAGACCCTCTCACATTTTTTTTGCTGCCTTCCATGTTCAACCCAAGTTGGAAATGACAAGGATGGTTTCCATACAGAGAGTGTGATTCATTTTGTTACTTTGAAACCTTTAAAAAAGTATATATATATATATATATACATGTATACACACACACACATGTATATATATATATATACGTGCACATATTTTACATACATATATTAAACTTTCAAAATACAGACACACAGAAAAGTATATTTACCATAAGTGTAGAGCTTGATGAATTTTCACAAAGGAAACAGCAGCTGCTGGATCAAGAAATAGAGCAGGGCCTACACTGCCGAAACCCCCTCGTGGATCCATCTAGTCACCCCAGGAGTCACCACTGAGCCAACTTCTAACAGCACAGTTTTGCCTGTTTCTGTGTTATTTCACTGTAGCCTGTGTGTATATTCTTCAAACGAATATTGTGCTTGGGAGATCCAGCTACACCGTTTCGATTGGTTGGAGGGGATCCATTATCATGGCCACTTAGTGTTGGTAAGAACTAATGGGCATTTGAGTCATTTCCAGTGTTTGTTGTGAGTCGTGTGTGCCTTTCTGTGGTCACCGAGTGCATGTTGATGACGTCTGAGCCCCCCATTGTGGAATCATGGGATCTCGGGGCGGGGGGGAAACATGCCTATATTTGGTTTTTGTAGATCCTCACAAGTAGTTTTCCACCATGGATGTGCCTTTGTAAAGTGTACCCTGGATTTTAAAGCAAAGTGGACGACTGTGCTTGAACTCTGTGGTTCCATCTGTCGGACTGAAAGGCTTCGTGGGCAAAGCAGAGCCAAGAGGGGGTAGAACTTAGGGATGGAGGAGTCTCAGGCGCCATGGCGTCCTCACCCTTGTTGGGTGTGGAGGCAGGGGACTGGCCAGGTGAGAGACACACCAAGGCACACGCCTGGCCTTCTCTAGGCTGAAGCAACCACCATGACAGATACTGCTGTTGTCATGGATTCTTCCCTACTCCTCCCTCCCTCCTGTTCTACCACCCCCTCCTTTCTGCTGCTCCTCTTCTCTGTGGACTTTGCTTTCTCTCATCTCACAGCATCTCTGGAAAGGATATGTCTTCCCGCCCCCATCTGTGTGCGAGGACAGCTCCCGAGGCCAGCATGCAGCCTCACAGCATGGAGCAGAGTGTTAATTACATGGGAGCCAGTGTGACCCGTCATCACTGGAGCTCTTCAGAGAAAAGCCTTATTTAAGGAGAGGAGCAGAGTGAACAGGTCTTCCCAGAGCCACGGCATCTGACAAGGAAATGTCTGGGGACCCTCGGGAGGTGACCCAGGCACCTCCTCCCCTGTGGACCCTGACCCCCGTGTCCCTGCCCGGGGTCCCCAAGTCCCAGGGTGGGGAGGAGACCCAGGAATCAGGACACCCTGACTGCATCTCCAGCCCCGATGACACCTATTTAGGGGCATTTCCCTGGGAGTGGAGGTGGTACCTCTGGTAGGTGACTGTCCCCATGTGTGGGCTGCTGCCCGGGGACTTCTGCAGAGGCCAGCTCGATCTCTGGGACCTCGGTCATAGTGCTGTGCATCCAGGTAGCCCTGGCCCAGGACTGGATATGGGCTGTCCCGGCTGGGGTGAGCAGGCCCCCAGTTCTCTGTCCTTGACCACTGCAGAGTGCGGGACTGGAAGCCATCCCTTGGATGCCGGGGAGCATCTCAGTCCCCAGGTTGGGGCCCTCATCCATGCACTCCTCCATCTCCTCTCTGCACCTCCGGACACCTGAGAGAGGCAGTTTAATGCACCCTGTTTTATGTTTTTTCACCATCCAATGTCTTAGAAGATTCTGTTGACCCCTAAATGTGTGTTAATAAAGCATGAATCTGTTCATTTCCCCCCACTGAAAATCGTCAAAGGCGCTTTGATGCCTTTCGGGGCTTTGGATCACCCTGTGATAATTGGTGCTGCCCCCTGAGTTTATGTAATTGCCACTGAACGCAGGGGCTGGTGGTGTTTCCACCAGCCATCACGGCCCTAATTGGAGCGGATCTGCAGCTTCTGAAATTCTGAAATAGCATCGTCCCGCTGCTTGGCAAGGGCTGGCTCTGAAATGTGTACACGTAGAGCTTTCCAGGGTTCTCCTGCTTCTCGGGAGCCAGGGGCTCCAGGGATGGTGGTGGTCTGAGCTGCATGTGTGCAGCCGTGCACCTAGGCTCCTGGCGACCAGGGAAGCCCATCTGGATGCTGCCTGCAACAACTCATCCTCCTTGGGAGTGAGCAGATGAGTTACAGGGTGTCCAGGCTTCCTGGTTGGCAGAGCCTGCTTTCCCAGGGTGGGTGAGTGTTATGGGGGGAGGAAGCAGGTGAGGCAGGGTGGGTGGGGGATACAGCCTGAGCTGGGGGCAGGGCATCCCCCAGGGGTGAGGCGGCTGCTCTGGGGAAGGGGGCAGGTGGGAGCCATTCACAGCTAAGGCTCACAGCAGCAGGGTGGTGTCTGCGAGACGCAGCGGGTCTGGGCAGGCACCAGAAGTGAGACCGCACCACTCGTGGACCTGACCAGTGATGGCCAGCACCTCTCGCTGCTCTGTGCCTGTAAACAGGACCCCTCTGGACCCGCCAGTGTGGATCATGTCACATCGACAGGTCTCCATGAGCCTGCCAGAATCTTGCAAGAGGCTTTGGGAAAGCAAACCACCTGGATCTGTGAAGCCCATACGCGAGGGCCAAGCCGGGCTTCTGCCGTGAGGAGGGATATGGTGTGGGGCCTGTCAAAGCTGACAGCCATGTGTTCTCGCCTAGCCCGTGGGCTCTGAGTCACCAGGGTCTGTGCAGACCCCTCAGGTATCACCAGGAAACAGTTTTGTTCTGTGCCCTCCCACCAACAACATCCGTGCCATCCCCGCTCAGGCTGGGGACCCTTTCTTAGGACAGCCTGGCTCCCCTTCATGTCATTCGTCTTTCTTGGTCTAAGGTGGGGCTGGTGGTCAGGAAAATCCCTCCTGGTCTCACTCAGGTTGGGGCAGGCAAGGCACATCTGAATCCAAATCCTGGAAAAGTGCTGCAGCTGGGTTTGCCCCAGGGCAGCACTGATGAGCGACTAACAGCTCCATCCCTTATGGCTAAGATGCTCCTTCCAGACTCACCTGGCGGCCATGAATTCAGGGCACATTTAGCTCTCATTGAAGGCGATCGTGATGAGCAGTGAATCAGCCTCTCCGACTGTGGGTCTCATCTTACTGCAGGATTGCTGCCCTTTGTCTTGCTGGCAAAACCGTGCCGAGAAATGAATGTTTCAGGCTGTAGAAATGCTGAATAATAAGTGAACTTGATCCCACCAGGCAGCGAGGTCTGAAAGGCTGTCTTTGATTGACCCAGTTATACTGTCAAGGTCCCAAGACCAGTGCTTTGAAAAAGTGTTTGGCCTCAGCATCTCCCTGGGGGTTGTGATGCTCTCGGATCTCCACCAAAGACTTTCATCTCAACTGGGAGTTCTAATTTGAGAATTAAAACTCAAAGGATTTCCTGGAAAAGGTGGAGGGAGGGAGGTGAGGCGTGGGATTGGCAGTGGGTGTCGTGGAGTCTCAGATCGGAGAGGAAGATTAGTTTACAACCCAGAGACGGGGGGGGGGGGGGGGGGGGGGGATGGGGTTGGGGGTGGGTGACGGCTTAATCTAGAGCAAGTGTGCGTGGGCCCTGTTGGAGTAAATAAAAACCCTGTTTTTTGTAGGTGTTCCACTTCATTCATCCATATACTCATCCATCGAGTCAACAGACAGGTGTGGGATGAGGTCAGTTTTGCTGGTGTTGGGTTTGAGGTGCTCCAACAAATTGGGGTTCGGCCGACAGAGGCCTGGGCTATGGGGAGGACCCAGTCTTTCCCAGGACTCTGATGTCAGCAATTGGGTTTGCAGCTGACGTTTTCGACACAATCCAGTGTTCAGGAAGGATAGGTTGCCTTTTAACATCCTTATAATAATTTTTCAGAGATGGTAAACCTTAGCTCTCATACAGATTTAAAGTGACCGTCTGTTAAAGATTTTATTGAGCTCATCCTTATGGATGAGGAATCCGGTAAGATGTTATAGGTGTTTCAGAGGAGAATCCGGAGTAGACATACGGATGGATCAGGAATACTGGAATGAATGTGCAAAGTTGGACTTTTCCTCAGTTGTGGGGAGAAGTCAGTTGAATCCACTGAACACATTTACATTTGTAGACAATACTTATTTTGCATTACTATCAATTTACAGAATTGAATTAATTAATAGCTCAAGGGCAAAGAAAAAGTAGGATCAGACAGCCTGGAAAGATGTGTTCTAGACAATGCTTAGTTTTCTCTTGAAGTTCAAATTTTTCTGTATTATTATTACTAATAATACCCTTATTAGTAAAGTCCAGTATTTTAAGCATTAAACTTGTTCAAAAAGTGCCTTCCTTGTTCCTTTTTAATGTATAAGTAGCAATAATAAATTTTTTTTTGTTTTTCATTTGGGGATGCTCAATGTCTTGTTTTTATTATACTAAAGCAAGGTTTTTACTCTTCAAATAACTTGAAGTGTTATTTTGGAAGAGAATTACTAAACTTACCCTGTGTGGTTTCCTAGGACCTGTATTAATGGGTAGGAAGTATGATTTATAAGTTTACATATATGATGTATGAGATGTTGAGTATATAAATAACATTGGAATGTCATTTCCGTGAACCAGAAATAAATTGGCTCAAATAACATAGAAGGTTCTGAATCATAGCTCTTGTGGGGTGGGGGAATGGAAGGTGGGAAGCAATCTATGTAATTCCAGAACACAGTTCCCCCCTGCAAAGAGTTGGGAATTTCTTCATGCTTTTATTTTTAGTCTCTGAAAGCTTTAAACATAATCTAATTGAAGCTAACACTTTTCACAGTTCAGAAGGACCTGGAATCCTAGATGCTTCTGATTTGCCTGCCTTCCTGAAGTTTATCCTGCAAAGATGTGTAATATTATGAAAAATGAGAGGACCGGGGCATTCATGGCAAGGTTTAACTTGCAGAGCCTCTTCAGACTTACTGTGAAAGCATTTCTTCTCGATTCTCCACTGCAGCCCTTGACATCTCATGATGGAAACCCAGACCTTCTTTTCTTGGCCCTCTCTGGTTCCTATTTTTCCTCTCAGGGCTCTTCTCTGTGTCTTTCACTGGCTCCCCTTCTTCCCTCTTTCTGTGGGCTCCCAGGATGCTGCCCGAGGGGTTCCCTTCCACTCTTCCAACCCCTTCCCGGGCACTACATCTTCTTCCAGTGATCCACCGCCCCCTCCCCAGTTCACATGTTCACAATCTTCATTCCTCCTCTGGGACCCCAGGCAACATTTCCAGCTGCCACTGGACATCTGCACCTGAATATTCCTACATTTCATACTCCAGACATCTAAAATACAGATAATCCAGTTTCTTCTAAGAATATATATAGCTTTTTGAAAATATCCTTCCACCCACTTACCAAACACCATCAATTCTTTTTTGCCGATGCCTCTCCCATTTGACTCTTCCTTTCATTCCATTGTTGAGCCATCATCCAAGCCTTCCTCCCTTCAGCAATGAGATGTTGACTTCTGCATTGATCATCAGTCGGTCCTCCTTTAGTGTTCAGTGAATGGACACCCTAAGCCAGGCCCTGACATAGCTCTGAGGGTCCCGATGCTGGGGTCCATTGAGAAGACAGACACCAGAGAGACACACAGGAGCTGAGATCTAGAAGGTGCTGACAAACGGTTAGTCAGTCAATCTAAGAAAGAAGTGGAAACTTTTATTTGAGCCAAATCTGAGGATTTTAACCCAGGAACCCAGCATCTCAGAAAGCTCTGAGAACTGTTGTTCCTGTTAGAAGTCAAGACACAGTTATGTAAGTTTTTTTAAGACAGAGGGCTGTACATCAAAAAACATATTATTGATAGTTTACATAACCCAGACCTAAGCGTCATTGTGGTGGGTCATGTGAGCCCGTACAAGATCAAGAAGGAATGTTATCTTTTAAGGAGGGAGTCCTCTTGTGGGTCCTGGGAGAATGTTGCTCTTTATGGTTGAGCAGGTCTTCCTGCCGATGGGGAGGTCTGGTCCATGAATAATGCAAATACACAGTGCACGGAGCGGAGAAGGGGAAGGCAAAGGACAGAGAAGGATTTTTTATGTTTGGATTTTTCTTGTCTTGCCGTAAGACATGAATTTTATTTCACAAAGGAAAGTGCTGCAGGAGCATGTAGTGGGAGAGTCTGAATTAGCTTGGAGGTCAGACAGAGCTTCTCTGAGGACGTGAGCACCTAGGGAGCATCTGAGAAGCAAGTTGGCACTGAGTTCCTGAAGGCAGGGAGCCCAGTGTCTCCCACGTCCTGGAGGTGGATGGAGATTGAGTGTGAAAGACCCACGTGCTGCAATGAAGGGAGTCAAGCATAGGAGTGTGGGAGAAAGTGGGCAGGCTGATGCTACATTGCAGTAAGAATTCAGGAGTCTACACAGATGGACCTTGAAGGCATTATACTAATTGAAATGAGACAGAGAAAGATTCAGGCTGTTTGATCACATATACATGGAAACTAAAAAAATCAGGACTTCCCTGGTGGTCAAGCAGTTAAGATCCTGTGCTTGTGATGCAGGGGCATGAGTTCCATCACAGGTTGGGGAACTAAGATGCCACGTGCCACAAAAAATAGTAATAAAATGAAAGTGAAAGTGTTAGTCACTCAGTTGTGTTTGACTCTGTGACTCCATGGACTGTAGCCCACCAGGCTCCTCTATCTATGAAATGCTCCAGGCAAGAATACTGGAATAGGTTGCCGTTTCCTTCTCCAGGGGAATCTTCCCCCACCTGGGAATCAAACCCAGGTCTCCTGCATTGCAAGTAGATTCTTTACTGCCTGAGCTACCAGGGAAGGTAATAATAAAAATTAAAAAGCTGAAGTCAAAGAAATAGAGAATGTAATGGTGTTCGCCAGGGGTGGGAGGAGCCTCAGGGAAATGGGGAGATGTTGATCAGAGGATACAGACTTCTAGTTGTAAGATGAAAACATTTCAGGGATCTAATGCATAGCATGGTGATTTTGACTAATGATATCATATTACATGCTTGAAAGTTGCTAAGAGAATTCTCTCGCTGTACACACACACATCTATGTGAGGTGATGGAGGTGTTAACCAGCCTGATTGTGATAATCATTTCACAGCATGTGTGTGTATCCAGCCATCCTGTTGTGCCCCTTAAATGTTATATGTCCACAGTGTTATATGTCCATTATATCTCAATAAAGTGGGGGGAAAAGAATTCAGGTGTCTGTCCTCAGAGCAAGGGGGAGTTTTTCTTTTTTTTGGTTACAGCTCAGAGTTTTATTCAGATAGTACAAACAAAGAATAGTACACCCTCACACCATGAGGGCAGGATGACCCCAAGGGAGAGGCCTCAATCCGTCTTGGCTTTCTCTTTTTGTAAGCTTTGCCTACTCCCTCCTGAGCCTCAGTTCAGTCGCTCAGTAGGGTCTGACTCTTTGTGACCCCATGGACTGCAGCACACCAGGCTTCCCTGTCCATCACCAACTCCTGGAGCTTGCTCAACTCATGTCCATCGAATCGGTGATGCCATCCAACCATCTCATCCTTTGTCGTCTCCTTCTCCTCCTGCCTTCAATCTTTCCCAACATCAGGGTCTTTTCAAATGAGTCAGTTCTTCTCATCAGGTGCCCAAAGTATTGGAGTTTCAGCTTCAACATCAGTCCTTCCAATGAATATTCAGGACTGATTTCCTTTAGGATGGACTGCTTGGATCTCCTTGCAGTTCAAGGGACTCTCAAGAGTCTTCTCCAACATCACAGTTCAAAAGCATCAATTCTGCACTCAGCTTTCTTTATAGTCCAACTCTCACATCCATACATGACTACTGGAGAAACCATAGCTTTGACTGGATGGACCTTTGTTGGCAAAGTAATGTCTCTGCTTTTCAATATGCTGTCTAGGTTGGTCATAGCTTTTCTTCCAAGGAGCAAGCGTCTTTTTAATTTCATGGCTGTAGTCACCATCTTCTGTGATTTTGGAGCCCCCCAAAATAAAATCTGCCACTGTTTCCATTGTTTCCCCATCTATTTCCATGAAGTGATGGGACTGGATGCCATGATCTTAGTTTTCTGAATGTTGAGTTTTAAGCCAGCTTTTTTGCTCTTCTCTTTGACTTTCATCAAAAGGCTCTTTAGTCCTTCACTTTCTTGCATAAAGGTCGTGGCATCTGCGTATCTGAGGTAATTGATATTTCTCCTGGCAATCTTGATCGCAGCTTGTGCTTCATCTAGCCCAGCATTTCTCATGATATACTCTGCATATAAATTAAGTAAGCAGGGGTGACAATATACAACCTTGTCATACTCCCTTCCCTGTTGGAACCAGTCTGTTTTTCCGTGTCCAGTTCTAACTGTTGCCTCTTGACCTGCATACAGATTTCTCAGGAGGGAGGTAAAATGGTCTGGTATTCCCATCTCTTGAAGAATCTTCCATAGTTTGTTGTGATCCACACAGTTAAAGGCTTTGGCGAAGTCAATAAAGCAGAAGTAGATGTTTTTCTGGAACTCTCTCACCTTTTTGATGATCTGAGGGATGTTGGCAATTTGATCTCTGGTTCCTCTATGTTTTCTAAAGCCAGCTTGAAA
Organism: Odocoileus virginianus; assembly: GCF_023699985.2. Lineage (NCBI taxonomy): Eukaryota > Metazoa > Chordata > Mammalia > Artiodactyla > Cervidae > Odocoileus > Odocoileus virginianus. Next base: position 35,791,196 of record NC_069682.1, read on the forward strand.
ATCTGGAAGTTCATAGTTCATGTACTGTTGAAATTGGCTTGGAGAATTTTGATCATTACTTTGCTAGTGTGTGAGATGAGTGCAATTGTGTGGTAGTTTGAACATTCTTTGGCATAGCCTTTCTTTGGGATTGAAATGAAAACTAACCTCTTCCAGTCCTGTGGTCACTGCTGAGGTTTCCAAATTTGGGGGCATATTGAGTGCAGCACTTTAACAGCATCGTCTTTTAGGATTTGAATAGCCCTGAGCCTGTCCTCTGCAAAGTAGGACTAGCCAGGAAGGGGGTGTGTTTGTTTCACCTGAGGTTCTCACTCTGGTCCATGGATTTTCTTTTGTTCCATTTTTGCAGGCTTTTCCCTTTCTTTGTCTTTTAGCCACCACCATTTTGGATTCTTTTTCTCTATTCTAACTACCTAATGTACTCCTTCAAGAGATGGGAGGCCCAACAAGGGGGAATCTTTGAAGGGTTTAAAGCAGAAAGGAAGTGACATACCCAGATGAGCCCTTTTAGAAGGTCACTGTGACTCTTGTGCAGAAGACAAGATCACTTGATAATCCTCCTGGTCGAAAACGGTGGCAAGAGCTGGATTGTATCATAGCCCAGCTGAACTTACTAGGAAGTAAGAGATATTGCTGGAGGTGTCCACAGAGAGCCTGATGAAGAGCCAGGGAGTGTGCTGTCCCTGACAGCTTCATCTCTGCTGGCATTGGCCCACCCCAGTAAGGGATGGAGAAGGGAGAAGGCAGGCTGGGGGTGAAAGTGGATTGGCGAAGTTTTCTGAGACTCTGACATGAAAGAGAAACCCTGTGATCAGTACAAAGGGAATTGTATGTTAAACCTACCCACCAAAGAAGATACTCGGAAGCTTGACTCTTGACCTGGGCCTTGGATGGGGCTGGAACAAGTCTTCTCCAAGAACATCTGGCCATGGAAATGCCCCAAGGTGATTTGGGAACCCTTCTTTACATGATCTGGAATCTCATCACAAGAGATGAATAAAATAGTCTGTCTCACACTGTGATCACCCTGGGATTCCTAGGAGAAGCATCACAGGTTTTTCTGAAATTCTAGGTAGAGTTAAACCCTGAAGAATGTCATAAGATAGTATATGTATGTGTGTGTATGTATAATTATATATATAAAGAATTTGAAAATATTTTAGATTATATATAGCAATCCTGTAAGAATGATCAATTTGAGCCAATAATCAGAAAAACATTTTAAATCTTTGTATTTTTGCCAAGAAGAGTGGCTATATTGATTGATTACAGTGTTATTAGTTTATTAAGTTAAATGTGCATGTTAAAAGTTATGGGGATTACTAAAATTCCAAGAGGAGGATATAGGATTTCCAAACTAATAGATGTAGGTATACATTACCCAAAGGCACTATTGGATTGGATAAGATTGGATATTATTATTCATTAAAATAGATTTTAAGGCAAAGATTATTCTTTGGGATAAAGAGTCAATGTTTAATGGTAAGTGATACAATTAACTGGGAAAATGTAGTAATTCTAAATTTCTAAATTTCTAATTTCTTAATGGAGCTTCCCAGGTGGCGCTAGTAGTAAAGAACCTGTCTGCCAATGCAGGTAGATGTAAGAGACATAGGTTCTAGCCCTGGCTCGGGAAGATTCCCTGGAGGAGGGCATGGCAAGCCACTCCAGTATTCTTCCCTGGAGAATCCCATGAACAGAGGAGCCTGATGGACTATGGTCCATAGGGTTGAAAAGAGTCAGACATGACCGAAGCGGCTTCGCACACAAGCACTTAATAACATCGTCCCATAATAACAAAGCAAAAACTGATGGTTTTCAAGAAGAAACTGAAGACTCTAGTGAATTCATAATCATATTGAGAGATATTAATATACTTTTTAAAGTAACTCATTGATCAGATTATCAAAAAAATCATTAAGGATAGGGAGGATTTGAACAAAGGTTTGATCTGATGGACATATATAGAGTACTGTTCTCAAAATATATAACACATTATTTTCAACATATATAAAATAGGACATATATAAAAATTTACCTTGTACCAGGCCATAATAAAGGTCAGAGTTGGCATCATGTAGATTAAATTCTTTGATCACAGACACTCGTATAACCTTGTTATATACAGTGTGTTACATTATATAACAATAGGGTGTATTTTCGAGGAAACCAGAATTAAAAGAGACACACATACCCCAGTGTTCATTGCAGCACTGTGTACAATAGCTAGGACATGGAAGCAACCTAGATGTCCATTGGCAAATGAATGGATAAGAAAGCTGTGGTACATATACACAATGGAATATTACTCAGCTATTAAAAATGCATTTGAATCAGTTCTAAAGAGGTGGATGAAACTGGAGCCTATTCTACAGAGTGAAGTCAGAAAGAGAAACACTAATACAGTATATTAACACATATATGTGGAATTTAGAAAGATGGTAACAATGACCCTATATGTGAGACAGCAAAAGAGACACAGATATAAAGAACAGACTGTTGGATTCTGTGGGAGAAGGTGAGGGTGAGATGATTTGAGAGAATAGCACTGAAACATGTACATTACCATATGTGAAATAGATCACCAGTCCATGGTCAATGCATGAAACAGGGCACTCAAAGCCGGTGCACTGGGACAACTCTGAGGGATGGGATGGGGAGGGAGGTGGGAGGGGGCTTCGGGATGGGGGACACATATACACCCATGGCTGATTCATGTCAATGTATACGTATGGCAAAAACCACTACAATATTGTAATGTAATTAGCCAACTAAAAATGAATAAATTTATTAAAAAATAATAGGGTATATTTTGTTATATCTGAATAAAGGAAGATTAACAATAAATGAGTTAATTTTCAGTTTAGAAAGTTAGAGGAGAGAAAAATAAATAAAACCCCAGAAATTAGAAGGAAAGAAATAATAAAAAATAAGAATAGAATCAATGAAATAGTAAACCAAGTTATAATCAGTAGAATTACCAAAACCAAAGTTTGGTTCTTTATAAAGAACAATAAAATACACAGATTTATTGACAAGCCTGACCAACACAAATGAATAATATTAGGCATGAAAAGGGATTCATAGATACACTAGCAGCAGAGATTAAGATGATAAAGTCTCTTTTTCTTTCCTCTCAAGATACTAGGAATCTCAAAATTAGCATTTTTCAAGATAGATATTACTTAAAAACATGACTGAAGAAGAGATTGAAAACCTCAAGGGGTATAATATTAAAAATTTTATTCAGTATTTTAAAATACGTTTATTCATCTATTGAAATGCATTAATACATTCTTTTGAACTATGGTGTTGGAGAAGACTCTTGAGAGTCTCTTGGACTGCAAAGAGTTCCAACCAGTCCGTCCTAAAGGAGATCAGTCCTGGGTGTTCATTGGAAGGATTGATATTGAAGCTGAAACTCCAATACTTTGGCTACCTGATGCGAAGAGCTGACTCATTGGAAAAGACCCTGATGCTGGGAGGGATTGGGGGCAGGAGGAGAAGGGGACAACAGAGGATGAGATGGTTGGATGGCATCACCGACTCAATGCACATGCGTTTGGGTGGACTTTGGGAGTTGGTGATGGACAGGGAGGCCTGGTGTGCTGTGGTTCATGGGTCACAAAGAGTTGGACATGACTGAGTGACTGAACTGAGCTAAATATAGTTTTATTCATGAACAGATAAATGAAGAGAAATGTGATCATCTCAACAGATGCATAAAAGTATTTAAGAATTCAAACCTATTGTCTTTCTCTATCTTGATTTCTGTCTTCAGCTCTGCAAACCAGGACTAATGGCCACATAAAGAGTATCAAAACCTAGAAATAAATATGTAATCATTAATTAAGAAATGTTAAAAGCTCTTCCTTCAAAATTAAGAACAGGCCAGAGTTTTCTTTATCTCTTGTGATCAATGTTTTATCAGAAGTTGTAGCAAATGTAATAAATTGAGAAGACAGGTCAAAGGTGAAGGCTTTCCAGTGCAAGAAATAAGTTCAGTTCAGTCGCTCAGTCATGTCTGACTCTTTGCAACCCCATGGACTGCAGCACGCCAGGCCTCCCTGTCCATCGCCAACTCCCGGAGTTTACTCAAACTCATGTTCATTGAGTCAGTGGTACCATCCAACCATCTCATCCTCTGTCATCCCCTTTTCCTCCCGCCTTCAATCTTTCCCAGCATCAGGGTCTTTTCCAATGAGTCAGCTCTTCGCATCAGGTGGCCAAAGTATTGAAGTTTCAGCTTCAGCATGAGTCCTTCCAATGAATATATAGGACTGATTTCCTTTAGGATGGACTGGTTGGATCTCCTTGCAAGAAATAAACTTAGTTACAAAACTTATGGTTACCAGAGGGGAAAGGGGCAGGGATAAATTAGAAATTTGGGATTGACAGATACACAATACTATATATAAAATAGATAACCAACAAGGACCTACTGCGCAGCACAGGGAACTATATTTAATATCTTGTAATAATGTATAAGGGAAAAGAATCTAAGACTGTGTATGTAGTGTGTGTATATATATATATATATATGTTTATATGTATGTATGTATGTCGGCTTCCAGGTGGCTCAGTGGTAAAGGATTCACCTGTCAGTGCAGGAGATGCAGGTTCAGCCCCTGAGTGCAGAAGATCCCTGGAGAAGAAAATGGCAACCCATTTCAATGTTCTTGCCTGGGAAATCCCATGGACAGAGGAGCCTGGCAGGCTACAGTCTATGGGGTTGCAAAAGAGTTGGATTCAATTTAGTGACTGAAACGACAAAACAATAAATATATCTATGTATGTATAACTGAATCAGTTTGCTGTACACTTGAAACATTGTAAATCAACTCTGTGCTGTGTATGCTTAGTCGAGACTCAGTCATGCCCGACTTTTTGCAACCACATGGACTGGTAGCCTGCCAGGCTCCTCTGTCCATGGAGATTCTCTAGGCAAGAATGCTGGGATGGGTTGTCATGCCCTCCTCCAGGGGAGCTTCCCAACCCAAGGGTCGAACCAGGTGACCCTCATTGGAGGCAGATTCTTTACCATCTGAACCACCACTGAAGCCCACGAATACTGGAGTGGGTAGCCTATCCCTTCTCCAGGAAAGCTTCCTGACCCAGGAATCGAACCGGGGTCTGCATTGCAGGCAGATTCTTTACCAGCTTAGCTACCAGGGAAGCCCCAACTCTACTTCAATTAAAAAAAAAAAATTAAGTGAGGTCAACTTGCAGATCACTTAAAAAAAGAAATAAACTTAGTTATAAACATTGTGATTTTCTAATTTAAAAAATTATTAGAATTAATGAGGAAGTTCTTCCAGATTGCTGGATAGAAGATCAGTATACAAAAGCCAGTTTCCTATTTATTCATCAGCCACATGTTAATATAAATAGAACAATATATACCACTTAGAAAGCAGAGTCAATGACACCACTGGGGTACTGGCTGTCTCTGCGAGGCCTTCTGTGATGAGGCACCTTCGTGCCCAGATGCAGTAATTGATCCTTGTACACCTTGATGTCCATCCTCACCAGAGTCCCTTTCTCAGTCACTCGGCTTCATAGTTTGCTGACTAAAAGAAAATTAAAAAGAAAAAATTTAAATCCAATTCCTGCAGTGTCTTCAGCTCTTTCTAGAGATCTATGACTTTCCCAGTACACTCTTTAGGAGGCAAGACTACAATAGCCAAGGCAGTAATTTTGTGGATGAAAATATGAAGCCCATAGCCACAGAAATGTTCATTCCTGGAGACAAGACAATTCCCAGTCCTGTCCAGCACGGTAGCTAAGGGCCACAGGCAGCCAGTCAAGCCCTTGCGTGTGGACGGAGGTGTCCGTCAGTGGAAAACAGCCACCAGATTTTAAAGACTCCATTCAAACGAGTGAGAATATCTCCTTAATAATTTTGCATTGACTAATGTGTTGTAATGGTAATACTTCTGATATGCTGGGTTAGTTAAAATGAATTACTAAGGTTAATTTCCCTTTTCTTTTTTCCTTTCTTCATGTGGATTCTAGAAAATTTGTTGCATGTGTGGCTTGCATTCATTTGCTTTTTTCTGTTGGTTTGGTCAGCACTGTTTTAGGTTTCTGAGTCTTCCTGCTTGTGTGGTTTAGGGGTAGTGCTTTCTTTTCTCTCAGGCTTTTTTTTTTTAATTCTCTTTTTAAAATAAGGGTGAGGAGTGTCTCCTATACCTTAGACAGTTGAGAACATTCAGTGGGGGAAACCTATTTTCCAAATGAGTACTTGATAGATGGTAAAGGTTTATCCTTGCCCCAAATGGTTTTCTTTCTTGTCTTTGTTCCGGAGCGCAGCATAGACCGAGAATGAGGGGCGAAAAGAAGTCCTGGAGAAAACTGACTACACAGCTGGCATCTTGCCTGTTTATCAGAGGCAGGGATCAGGACCAGTCTCTTGGCCAAGTTTCCCTATTTCTCTTCTTTACGAGCTACTTTTAGAGAGAATTCTGTGTGCCTGGCATCTTTTTAACCCACCAGGGTTGTACAGACCCTGTTGGTAAAAATGACCACACAAACTGGAACCACGCCGAGCAGTGTTTACACTCGATGAGAAAAATGATGGTGGTTTTGTGATCTTTGAAGTTATTTGTCACATCATGAAAACCTACCTTACCCTTGGTTTTAAGTGGACAGTGAAATGAATGGTAAAACTAGTATTTATTTACTGTTCCTAACTAAAAATATTAGAAATACCAAGAATTAAAGGGTTTCTTTGTACTTTACAAAGAAACTTATGGGGAGTAGTTGAAATAGCGTTTATAGTGCGGGCTGAGCATCTTTTATGTGTTTTGGTGAGCTGTCCCACCACTTTCTGAGTCTGGGTTGGCCCCTAACATTTTATCTTCTGTGTGTTCAGTGTCTCAAGGCATCTCCAGGAGTCCCTTTCACGTAAAACTTTGAGCTGGCCTCACTGCCTCCATCCTTTTTGTCATGACCACTCTCTTCATTTGTGTTCCTAAGTTTGCCTTCCGTGGTTCCTCTGGCTGCATCCATCGAGTCCTTCCAACCTCACGAGTATCAGCATCTCTTCACTCGGCAGGTCGTGTCTCCTTCAGCTCCATTTCTCCAGGAGTCACATTTCCTTCCAGAATTCCCGCTTGCCACTTCTTTGCTGCACTTTCGTCTTGCTGGCCGGGTCCTTCTTTTGGTTACTCATCTTGTAGAATGTCACATGGGTTTCTCACTGGAGGACAAGGAACAGCACCACTACACAGTTGCTCGTCTGCTGGTGGCTGAGTCACTGATGCCTTGGTGGTGGTGAGCTCTGAAAATCCGGATGTGCTGGCCACCAGTCCCCTCATGTGTGTTATTTACCTACTGATTGTGGACTGAAGACTTAGCAGTAAGTTTTTGCTTTTAACAACTCCTCACGGCTAATAAGGGCTTTCCTGGTGGCTCAGATGGTAAAGAATCTGCCTGCAAGGTGGGAGACCTGGGTTCCATCCCTGGGTTGGAAGATCTCCTGGAGAAGGGAATGGCTACCCACTCCAGTGTTCTTGCCTGGAGAATTCCATGGACAGAGGAGCCTGGCAGGCTATAGTCCCTGTGGTTGCAAAGAGTTGGACATGTCTGACTGACTTTTTCACTTTCACGGCTAATGTGTATTGGGCTTCCCTGGTGGCTCAGTGGTTAAGAATCTGCCCGCCAATGCAGGAAACCCCAGTGTGATCAATCACTGGGTGGGGAAGATCCCCTGGAGAAGTGAATGGCAACCTAGTCCAGTATCCTTGCCTGGGAAATCCCATGAACAGAGGAGCCTGGTGGGCTACAGTCTATGGGGTCACAAAAGAGACACGACTTAGTGACTTAATAAAAACAACAATGTCGTGTAGTCCTGCACGGCTAATACATAATCTTCATAACAAAAACATGAACTGTGTTTTTGGGTAACAAGCATTATTCAGCTAAACCATGACACCTAGAATTCATGCCTGAGAACCGTGCAGAGCGAGGACTCTGTTCCTGGCATGGTCAGAAGGTTATTCCTCCGGGGAGAAACATACTGTGCCCTTGATTCTTGCCTCTTGTCCCTTGTCTGATCTGAAAAGTTGCCTTTCCTATTTATAGTTCTCAGACCTTAACTTGTGGACATGCCAGGTGTGCAGGGGGGATGTACAAGGGTTGGAGATCATTAAGTCATTTGACAACTATGTTCTCTGTGTATGCCTGTGCTGGGCATCGTGTCAGGCGCTGGGATGTTTGCTGGCAACGGAAAGTGCCTTAAATTGCTCTCATTTTTGGTTTTTGGCAGCTAACTTCCTAGCATATTTTCCAAACCACCACTTATACCATTTGCACTAGGTTTTAAAGTGACTTCTTCCTGGCCTGGCTTCCCACTGTCTTCATGCAGGAATACCCACGCTGAGGGAGCATTGCGTTCCTGAGATGGGGGTGTGGTCTCAGCCTGCCATATGGGACCGTCCCCCTTCTAAATCTAGCAATTGACTAATAGACGCAGTCTCAACTTGCATAGTTGATGGTTAATTATTTAAAATATGTGTCATCCAAGCACATTTCTTAGCATCTTCTTTCTTGTGTTTTTAATGGAGCTGGGAATTAGGGCTACCACACTCCAAAGGGTGTATGACAGTTTGTTCAGAATCAGATGTCTTTGCCCCGAGGGTTAAATTCCATGGAAAAACTTCTTCAACCAGAGGAGAGGTGTGGCCAGAGGGAGAGAGGTTCATGATCTTAAAGCTTTAAAAAAAATGTTTTAATCCTTTCGAGATTTTTCACCATTAACTATATTAAGTAGTTTTGGCAAATAATATATTTGCTTAAGAAATCCAAAACATGTTTTATTAAATAGCTCTCTGGCTCCCAGTGGTGAAGGAAACCAAATGCTTATTGAGCTAGAAGTGTGCCAGGAGATTTTACATATCATCATGTGCAATCCCTGTAAGAGTTTTCTAGAATAGTACCCATTATCTGCTACTTACATAGTTGAGGAACCTGAGACCAGGATAGGAAGATTAAGATGCCTGCAATCTTCAGTGTTAGGGTTGAATGTTTGAGTTTTGAGTTTGTCTGATTCCCAAGTCTTTATAGAAATGATTGTAAATGCCTGGTGTACTGGCCGCCATCCTCTCCTCCTGGTCCCATTTCAGACATCACTAATGGAGAATCAATTTACTCTTCCTGCCTTATGCTACAGGGCTTCCCTGGTGGTTCAGACAATAAAGAATCTGCCTGCAATGCAGGAAACCCAGGTTGCACCCCTGGGTGGAAAAGATCCCCTGAAGAAGGGAATGGCTACCCACTCCAGTATTCTTGCCTGGAGAATCCCATGGACACAGGAACCTGGGTCGCACAGAATTGGATGCAACTGAGGGACTAACACTTTCACTTTCACTCTGCTATGCTGTTGCCCGTGAAGAAGCTGAATTGTGCTCAGAACTGAAAACCCATCTCCGCCCCTAACTGCAAGGTCCTGTGAGCAGAGAGATTTTAGGGACTCCAGACTAGGGAGGCATTGGCAACTGCTGCTGGTAGGCAGCTTTCAGGCCAGTTGAGCCTGTCCCTATTGTTGGGACAAGGTGTCCCTCCTTGCTCCTCATGTTTTCCCTTTGCCCCCTGTTTCTATATTTGGGAAACTTAAGGGAGAGCTAAAGTGCTCCCTGTGGAATAAAGCACAGACAGGAAGAAAAACAATTACGAATTAAAATCCTATCTGTTGAGCCTGTGTCTTGGTTGGAGTTTTCCTAACAGCAGACCCTCAAGCAAGGACTTGACACAGGAGGTAAATCAGGACTTCCTCCAAGAGAAGGAAGGAAGGAAGTGAGACAAAATGGCAGAGACACATCAATGAGAGGTAACAAATGCTGCCATGGACAACTGGTCAACCTGAGATGTCTCATAGGCTGTGTGGAACATGCCTCAGGGGCAGGAAGCTGGGTGTTTAGTCACTAGATCCAATCTCCTGCTGGTGGGCTTGAAGGGGGGGTGTGTGGGTGGGGGGGGGTGTTGGGGGGATGCACTCCTCACATTCCTCCCCTCCCCCAGAATTAAATCTGACACTCATCCCTCAGTATCTGAGGGCGAGTTGTTCCAGGACCCCCGATACCAAATCCATGGATGTGTAAGTCTCTTATATGAAATTGTGGAGCAGAGTCAGCCCTCTGTATCCATGGATGCGGCACCCACAGCCTCAGCCAGCCTCAGATCCACAGCTGATGCATCTGGGGATGTGGGGATGTGCAATATGGAGGGCTGACTGTACTCAGCTGCTTCTATGCTGATCAGCCTCCCGTGGTGCTGGAGGAAGCCCTCAGGGGGAGAAGTGGGCAGCTTCAGGTGCTGGGTTGGGGAAGCCAAGAAGCCCTGCATCGGGGATACTCGCTCTGGGGCCACAGGGGCCTGGGGCTGGCTTCCCCAGTCTGCTGTAGCTGGGCTTCTCTTGGGCAGCTTTCCCAGATAGTTGGCAGCAAGGTAAGCTGATCCTTTCCCTTGCTGGTCCACCTCCCTTGCTTTGGAAAGTGACCCAGATTCTTTATGTTTTGAACTTCTAATGCCATTGGAGGTACAGACCCCAAGTGGGCTTTCTCTGTGGTCAGGCTGCATTCTTAGTGCATTCTGCAGCCTAGCAGAGTGGATTGGAAGTTTATGGTGGTGGCTGATTCCATCAAAGACAACACAGAGCGCTCCTAATAAATTCCTTGTTATCTTTTACAGCCATCTCTGGCGAGCATTGTTTCTCTCAACACCATGTCAGCCAGAGTGAATGTTCCCCCAGACAACCATGAATTGGAGGCTAAAGAGTTTTGGGGCCAACATAACGAACTTTGGAATGGAGCCAAATGGTCTTTCACCAGTGGAAGGGGTAGGCCCAAGGCAGGGTGCACTCAGACGACCTTCAGGTTGAAGAGACCCTGAGCTTTGGGAAATCCCTAAAATTGTGGGTAACACAATCTTTGCCACTGAAACTTGGAGCAAGAAGAAAAAGCAGTGGTGGTGACAGGGTGACGATGTATTTGTGGTAATAGGCGCTAATTAACCCAGACAGCTGATTTTAATCATTGCCATCATCTGTTGAAATCAGTGAGCTGACAGTGTGGTTGGCATTCATCTTTTCCAATACTCAGAAAGATACTCAGAAACTGCTCTCTTTTCCATTCCTACCTCTCCTCTTAGTTTAAAAAAAGCCTAAAATTAGGATAGAGGCGCATTATTTTCCAGAATCCCCTTACAGTTTCCCTTGGGTTGTCTTGGTACATTTTTCTTTCTGTGGCTTTGTCCTGCTGGATCACAAGAACTAGACAGCAAGTCCACATTTCTTACTCAACAGTTCTTTTCATGGCTCCCATGATAAACTTCTCTTAATCTTCCAGTAAGGCTTCCAATAGGGGGGAGGGTCCACATTCATATTTAGAATTCTCCTGTGTTGGTGGCTCCATGTTATATTCTAAAGAGATACACGAAGAGGTGGTACCTGGTTTCACAATCTCATAGAATATGTGTGTGCATTTGAATTTATAGAATTATGCAATGGGTCTTTTGCCTCTCAGGGTAAAGCACAGTCACGTGGAAACTTCTGAAGCAATTCCTGGATAGTTGGTCTCCCCATGGGATTAGGCAATAGCACTGGTCCAATAGGCCCCCTGGCAGTGGACAGAATGGTATCATTCTGGCATCCCAGTGTTTTCCCTTGCAGTCCATGGGCTCATTTGCCCTTTCCTATAGGAGTGGGTGCAGGAGGGGGACAGACCTGAAGCTTGCCATCCTCTGGACATACATCTGGGCATTCCAGGATCCAGGTCATGTCCTGGGATGTTCATCCAGTGACCCCATGTATTGAGCGTTAAATGATCTGCCTCTGTTCCATTTGAGGAGTCAGTCGTCTTTTAAGATGTTCTTTCTACATGAGAAGCATGAAATTATTTCAGAGTCCAGAATCTGATGCAGGTGTGCGTGACACACACGGATGAGTCCCGTGCCAAGTGTCACCTGGCACAGCCCCAGCACCGCCCGCGGAGTCCGAGCTCTTCTGAGCAGTTGGGTTGCAATTCTCTGGGCTTCTCAGACCCTTGAACCATGTCAGCTGGCATTCACTTCTTTCATTGTCTTGTGGTTGTTAATTTTGAGTCATCAACATCTTTACTGATGGGAACCTTGTCTGTATCATATAGCCCTATCCTCCATGGCCTTCCAAGGTCTCGGTACAGGTTCCACCAGTAAAAAGCTGCTGAAGTCCTGGCCTCTGCCCCAGTCCTCCTCCAATTCCCCATCAGATTCTTCTCCTCATGAACATCACTCTTGTTGAGTGCTCACTGTGGATCTAACCCACTTTGGCAGGAAAAGGGGCTGGGAGAAGTATATGAAATGTTCCTCCTCTCTAAGAGCTTCTGGAATGGATGGGGGAGACAAGGCCTTCACCTGCAGGGGAACACAAGCTCTGAGTTTGTGTTTCAGAGTTTAGTGGGTGCAAGGACAGCCGGGAAGTGGAAGGACAAAGAAAGAGAGGGACTCAGGTGCAGAGAGGCAGGTGTCGTCACAGAACAGGAGCGATGCTGGCTGACATGACTCCAGGTGTGTGTGAGTGTGGCTTAAAGGGAAAGGTAAGCCGGGGCTGCTTGATAAGCCCAGGCCTCACCATCATCCTCCCAGCCAGATCCAGGGCACCTGCTCTGCATCCGTGCTTGAGGAGCTGGTGAAAGGGAGTGGTGAGGACTGGGGTGTGGCAAAGGGGCTTCCTCGTTCATGGGGGAGTAGGTGCCCCCTAAGTGCCTTTGTGGCAGGGACTCAGGCCTGTCTTGCCAGGTCTTCTGGTTTTGCAAAAGAAACTGGAAATCCGGCTTTTTGTATGAAATTGGTGAACTTTCACAACACTGTATGAATAAACCTAAACACATCTGCCAGTCTCCAGTGGGATTGTGACCTTTGGCCTTTGCCATCCCAGTGCGTCCTCCTACAGGGTGACATCACTGGGGCAGACTGATAGCTATCTATTCTTCAGTGGACACCAGGCACCCTGATGCCTTTGTATGGTCACCCCAGATGCCCTGGGGAGTCCTGGGGGATTAGGTCTTGGGGACCCCACTCCATCCTCAGTGAGTGAAGGTTGGGTTCACTGGCGGGGAAGCTGCCTTTCCTGCTGCTTGCTGTCTTGGGCTAGGATTTCAGGCAGTTGGGTGAGGGTGGGGAGCATGTTTCTGGGGACAAAAGCAGTGAACCCAAGTGTTGTGGAGTCTGTCATTCCTCAGCAACAAACTCAACAGCTCTCCTTCCAATGTAATAAATCTGGACCCTTGTGGCTCATATAAGAAGCGCGATGACAAGTAATAATAACTCATAAGGAACTTTTTTTTTCCTTTGGTCTTCCTGAGTCATGCCTTTAGCAAGGGAAGTCTAGGCAGGGGTGGCCACAAGCGAATGTTCTCTGGAGCTGGAAGGCATGGTTCCAGATACCGTGCTGTGTGGGCGGGGAGGTTGGCGGGGGTCCAGCAAAGAGGTGGAGACTTCACAGGGAGAGACTGGGGCTCCCTGAGTGTCCCAGGTTTCTCCAGGGCAGCTCTGTGGCGGGAAACTGGATTCTGGAGCCCTGGGTTCAGATGCCTGCCATGCTGCTTACTAGCTCTGTGATCTTGGGCAACTTACTTTACTTCTCTGTACCATGCTCTCTTCATCTTCAAATGCACATAATAATAATTTTTAAAAATCTCTCTCTCTTTTTTTTTAGTTGAGGAACCTCCATATTGTTTTTCTTAGTGGCTATACCCATTTACACTCCTACCTACTGTGTATAAAGATTCCCTTTTCTCCACACCCTTGCCAACATTTTTTATTTGTAGACTTTTTAATTTTTATTTTTTATTGGCATATAATTGCTTTACAACGTTGTTTTAGTTTCTGCTGTAAAATGAAGTGAATCAGCCCTGTGTATACATATATCCCCTCTCTTTCGGACCTCTCTCTCAAAGCCCCGATCCCACCCATTTAGGTGTTGATGACAGCCATCCTGACAGGTGTGAGGTGATATCTCATTGTAGTTTGATTTACATTCCTCTGATGATTAGCAATGTTGAACATCTTTTCATGTACCTGTTGGCCATCTCTATGTCTTTGGAAACATATCTATTCAGGTCTTCTGCCCATTTTTAAAAATCAGGTTGTTGTTTTTTTGTTACTGAGTTGTATGATAGTTTAGATATTAACCCCCTATCAGCCATACCATTTGCAAATATTTTTTTCCTGTTCAGAGTTCCAGAAAAACATCTATTTCTGCTTTATTGACTATGCCAAAGCCTTTGACTGTGTGGATCACAATAAACTGTGGAAAATTCTGAAAGAGATGGGCATACCAGAACACCTGACCCTCCTCTTGAGAAATCCGTATGCAGGTCAGGAAGCAACAGTTAGAACTGGACATGGAACAACAGACTGGTTCCAAATAGGAAAAGGAGTACGTCAAGGCTATTTATTGTCACCTTGCTTATGTAACTTAAATGCAGAGTACATCATGAGAAACACTGGGCTGGAGGAAGCGCAAGCTGGAATCAAGATTGCTGGGAGAAATACCAATAACCTCAGATATGCAGATGACACCACCCTTATGGCAGAAAGTGAAGAAGAACTAAAAAGCCACTTGCTGAAAGTAAAAGAGGAGAGTGAAAAAGTTGGCTTAAAACTCAACATTCAGAAAACTAAGATGGTATCCGGTCCCATCACTTCATGGCAAATAGATGGGGAAACAGTGAAAACAGTAGTTGACTTTATTTTTCTGGGCTCCAAAACCACTGCAGATGGTGATTGCATCCATGAAATTAGAAGACGCTTGCTCCTTGGAAGGAAGCTATGACCAACCTAGACAGCATATTAAAAAGCAGAGAGATTACTTTGCCAACAAAGGTCCGTCTAGTCAAAGCTATGGTTTTTCCAGTAGTCATGTATGGATGTGAGAGTTGGACTATTAAGAAAGCTGAGCTCAGAAGAATTGATGCTTTTGAACTGTGGTGTTGGAGAAGACTCTTGAGAGTCCTTTGGAATGCAAGGAGATCCAGCCAGTCCATCCTAAAGGAGATCAGTCCTGGGTGTTCATTGGAAGGATTGATATTGAAGCTGAAACTCCAATACTTTGGCCACCTGATGTGAAGAACTGACTCATTTGAAAAGACCCTGATGCTGGGGAAGATTGAGGGCAGGAGGAGAAGGGGATGACAGAGGACGAGATGGTTGGATGGCATCACCAACTCGATGGACATGGGTTTGGGTGGACTCCAGGAGTTGGTGATGGACAGAGAGGCCTGGCGTGCTGCGGTTCATGGGGTCGCAAAGAATCGGACACAATTGAGCGACTGAACTGAACTGAACTGAGCTGAAGGTTGTCTTTTGCTTTGTGGATGGTTCCCTTTGCTATCCAAAGCTTTAAAGTTTAATTAGGCCCCACTTGTTTACTTTGCGTTTGTTTCTTTTGCCTTAGCGGACAGATCCAAAAAATACTGCTACATTTTATGTCAAAGAGTGTTCTTCCCATGTTTTCATTTAGGATTTTTATAGTTTCTGGTCTTACATTTAGGTCTTTAATCCACTTTGAGTTTATTTTTGTATATGGTATTAGAGACTGTTCTAATTTCATTCTTTTAAATGTAGCTGTCCAATTTTCCAAGCACCACTTATTGAAGAGACTGTCTTTTCCCCACTGTATATTCTTTCTTCCTTTGCTGTAGATTAATTGACTATAAGTGTGTGAATTTATTTCTGGGCTCTTTATTCTGTTCTACTGACCTATGTGTTTGTTTTTGTGCCAGGACCATGCTGTTTTGATGACTATAGCTTTGTAGTATAATATGAAGTCAAGGTGTGTGATACCAGAAATTCTGCTTCTGGCTACTTATCGAAAGAAAATGCTAATTCAAAAAGATACACACACCCCAATGTTCATAACCGCACTATTTACAATTGCCAAAATATGGATGCAACCTAAGTGTCTATCAACAGATGAATGGTTAAAGAAGACATAGTCTATATATACAATGGAATAGTTCTCAGCCATAGAAAAGAATGAAATTCTTCCATTTGTAGCAATGTGGATGGATTTGGAGGGTATCATGCTCAGTGAAGGAGAAGGCACTGGCACCCCACTCCAGTCCTCTTGCCTGGAAAATCCCATGGGCAGAGGAGCCTGGTAGGCTGCAGTCCATGAGGTTGTGAAGAGTCGGACACGTCTGAGCAATTTCACTTTCACTTTTCACTTTCATGCGCTGGAGAAGGAAATGGCAACCCACTCCAGGGTTCTTGCCTGGAGAATCCCAGGGACGGGGGAGCCTGGTGGGCTGCCGTCTGTGGGGTCGCACAGAGTCGGACGTGACTGAAGTGACTTAGCAGCAGCAGCAGCATGCTCAGTGAAATGAGTCAGACAGAGAAAGACAAATAGCTATATGTTATCTCTTATATGTGGAATACAAAAATAAAATGAATGAATAAATATAGCAAAGCAGAAACAGAGTCACAGATAGAACAAATTAGCGGTTACCAGTGGGGAGAGCAGGGGAGGAAACAGGTAGGGGTATGGGAGTAAGAGGCACAAACTATAATATATTACATAAGTAAGCTACAAGGTTATGTTTACTGCACAGGGAGCATAGCCAATATTTTATAATAACTTTGGATTTTATAATCTATAAAAAATATTGAATCACTGTTGTACATCCGAAACTAATATTGTGAATCAACTCTGCAATACTTAAAAATACTCCTGTGAAGGTTTGTGAGAATAGAAGTTGCTGGGTATAAATTGCTTAGAAGACTATCTGGTGCATGATAACTGCCATAAAAGTATTTGCTGTTAATTATTAAACTGTAGCATCTACAGAAGAAAGAATGCATCTACTCTTTCCCATAAGTAGTAAATGCCTTTGATTCATGAGGTGGGAATCCATGGGCAACATTATTTCTATGGGGTAGAAGTTCACCAACTCTCCTTAACCCAACAAGCTCTCCTCCCTGGTGTGTCTGTATCCCCTCTCATGAGCACCCCATAGAGTAGGTGATGTCCGTATCTTCCCTCCCTTGAGGGGTCTCACGGAAGGTGAGTGGGTTATTCCTGGTGACCCATCAGTTTAACCTTTGTTGTCTTTTAGCAGCTACTGCTGTTGGGACCAGCTCATCTGGGTGGTGAGGAGGTGCTTTCTTTAGGGTGACAGTGGCTGGGTGCCCTGCCTTGCCCTCCAGGGCCTGTGCCCTGGTGGAAACAGAATGATGGCCAACCACATTGGGAATGTTGTTGAGGAAGGAGAGTGGACCTGTGGACCTCCATTGACATCTGTCTAGCCTGTTCCTTTTCGTCTGTATCCTCTCCGTGTGGCCCAAAGCATAGGTGAGGAGGAAAAGGTTGGTACCGTCAGATGGGTCCAGCACTTTGGTTCATGCCGAGATGTCTCCACTAACCAGCCTGTGGCCTCAGGCAAGTAATTCTCCTTCCAGGGTTTTATTTTCTTTTCTAAAGATGATGGGATCTGCAATAATATTGGAGCCAGGAGCCTCATGTGGCTATAGAGCACTTGAAATGTGACTCGTCCAACTAAGATGTATACCACGTGTACAAGACACAATGGGTGTTGAAGGCTAAGTACAAGAGTGAAAATGAAAGTGTTAGTTGCTCAGTCATGTCCAACTCTTTGTGACCCCATGGACTGTTGCCCACCAGGTTCCTCTGTTCATGGAATTCTCCAGGCAAGCATACTGGTGTAGGTCGCCATTCCCTTCTCCAGGAGATCGTCCTGAATCAGGGGTCGAACCTGGGTCTCCTGCATTGCAGGCAGATTCTTTACTGTCTGAGTCACCAGGAAAGCCCTAAGTATGAAAAGAGATTGTAAAATAGTTCACTGATAATTTTTATTCATACTGTTCAGGCATTAAAAGGATTGGAGTATTGAGACTTCTCTGGTGGCCGAGTGGCTAAAACTCTGAGCTCCCATTGCAGGAGGCCTGGGTTCCATCCCTGGTGAGGGAACGAGATCCTGCATGCCATAACTAAAGATTCCATGCACTGCAACTAAGACCTGGAGCAGCCAAATATATATGTATATGTGTGTGTGTGTGTGTGTGTGTATGTATATATGTAAAAGGAATGAAGTACTGATACTGATTCAACATGGAATGAACCTTGAAAATACTAAGTCAAAGAAGCCAGTCCCCAAAGAACACATGGCGTATGACCGCGATGATACGAAATGTCCAGAAGAGGCAAATCCATGAGGACAGAAAGAAGATGAGTGGCTGCCTAGTGGGCAAGGGATGGGTGGAGAGTGCCTGCTAATGGTTGTCTCTTTGAAGTGATGAAAAGATTCAAAAATTAGATTATGATGATTGCAGAACTCTGTAAACATATGAAAAACCATTGAATTGTACACTTTAAATGGTTGGATTTTATGGTAGATAAGTTGTTATCTCAATAAAGGTGATGAAATCATTTCTATTCTTATTGCATGGTGAAATGATAATATTTTGGATATATCAGGTTAAGTAAAGCATGATTAAAATGAATTCCACCTGCCGTGCTTTACTGTTTTAATGTGTCTGCAAGAAAATGTGAAATTGCATACGTGGCCAGCAGTGTATTTCTGTTGGACTGCATTGCGCTCACATTCTCAAAGGACCTTCCTGGTTCCAAAATTATATTCTTCCACGAAACCCTGCCCGGTTTGGACTTCTGATGACTCATCTAGTACTGTGGCTCAAACCCAACTTGGGTCTTTTTTTAAACGATTTGCAAAAATAGGTTTTTAGAGAGAAATCCTGGAAGGAGACGGAGAGTCACATAAGGTGAGCCAGAGAGCTGGGCTGACACTTTCTCCTGCCCCCGTGAGCCTTCCAGGGCCATCTGTAGCCCTGGACAGGGCTGTTTAAAAAAATTTACAATCTGAGCTTCAACAGTGGTTTCCTCAATCGATACTCTTCTTGGAAAATTGACTCCAGGACCGCCGCTGCCCAGAGGGAACAGGCAGTAAATCCCTGGCTGGCAGGGCTGAAGAGTTGCCTGGCTGAGCCTGTGTACCTGGATTCCTCGAGTCCTTACGGCCCAGCCAGAGACCATGAGAGCATCCTCTGTCCTGTAAAAGACTCAGTGACAAAGCCTGGACCTTGGCCTCCAATCTTACCTCCAGGGAGGCCTGAGGACCATCTGGGGAAGTGTCTTTTTCTCTTAGTAGTGCTTGATTCCTTGAAGGAATGAATTCATAGAAGGCATCTTCTCTCTCCTGCCTTTCGCTGGGTGTCTCAGTTATTGCGCTTGGTGGAGAGACCTGGCTCCTGCCAGAACTGGGAAGTAACAGGGCAGAAAAGCTCCTGGACATGCCTGGGATTTCCCCTGTGGGCTGAGTCTTCCCCTTTTGCTCCTTCAGGGACCCCTTTAAGACTGGCAGAGTCTCTGAGCCCTCAGCCACAAGCCATTGTCTGCAGGCTCTGCATAAGTGTAGGTCCTTGTTGGGAGGGATGTCTGAAACACCTTGCTCGTCTTTTCACCTGTTTGCATTTAAACCAGAGGTGCCATTGTTCACAGTTTTAAGCTACTGGAGGCTGGCACCCCTGGGCCTCCTGTTCCCACCAGCTGTTCCCACAGATCCTCTGATGGACTGCTCCCTGTTCCTTGAGCTCTTCCGCCCCTTTCAAAGTCTGGGCAGGGGCCTAGGGGAGTGAAGGCCTTCTATAAAAGCCCTTTTAACGTTTCTGTAGGGAATAAGGCAAAAGGAAACTTCTTTAGTTCCTGTGCTTCTTTTCAATTAATTGAATTCCCAGAGAAAACAGTAATTGAAACCATCGTGATGAGGGAGATAGGAGAGGGAACAGTTTCCTGTAGCTTTTCCACTAAGTCTGAGCTTTCCAGAGAGCTCAGCAGAGGAATAAGCAGACCCTGAGCTCCTCCTCCGGAGCTTGTTCAGGGTGGGGTGGGGCGGGGCGGGTGGAGTGGGCAGGGTTGGGGGGTGTGGAGTGGGCCGGGGATAAAGCCAGGGAGCAAGGAAGTATTCATAGGCTGTGGGACCCTCAGTACACTCAGGTGGAGTCCCTGTCTCATCCGGGCAATAATTCACCAAAGAAATGCTGTTCCTCTAGTTTAACATCAACGC
This sequence comes from Odocoileus virginianus, assembly GCF_023699985.2. Lineage (NCBI taxonomy): Eukaryota > Metazoa > Chordata > Mammalia > Artiodactyla > Cervidae > Odocoileus > Odocoileus virginianus. The sequence continues at coordinate 35,811,274 of NC_069682.1, forward strand.
AGGGATGGGGCCTGTTTCGTAATTGAATTAGAGTCAGGTGCGTTCTGTCCTGGTCGTATCCAGAGGAGACCTTGGAAATTGAGCTGTTCAGAGACAACTGGCCTCTAAGCCAAGTGACTTCCTGCTACCCCCAAAACCCCACCACCCTCCCATCCCCACCCCCACCCAGCCCCCAGAGCACACTTTGCTGATACAGCTTTGTTACTGAGGGGAAGCCCTCCAGGCCCCTGTGATGAGAACAGAAGTCAGACCCTGGTTCTGGAAGAGGAAGTGAAACAAGGGTGCAACTTGGAAGGTGCTGAACATACCGGTTCCCACACACAATGTCGCGGGTCCTGGTTCTGGAAGGGACACTGATCAGGGGCTGTCTTCTTAATGATGGTGATTATGGTGCACTCGGCCATGGTGGGCGGGTGCCACAGTGAGAGTACCACGCCATCTGAGGCCTTTTAGGTGCAGTAGATATGGTCTTGGAAGCAGAGCATGGCTGAGCGGCAAGACCCAGCCAAGGTGTTAGACCATACGTGGCCCCAGACAGGCCCCCTCTGGAGGGGTTCCCTGGACACATAGATCTTGACCATGTTGCAATAATCTTTCTTTTTATCACTCTCAGATGCTATAAAGGGCATGCCATGAATAATCATGTACCTTTGGGACCTTCTGCAACATTATTTTCCCCTCACTGTTTTATATGAAAATGTCCATCCATACAGAAACATGGAAATAACTGCAGTGAACACTGTGATACCCACTTCCTAGATTTCCCCATTAACTTTTTCTTTTAAGATTTTTTTTTTTATGTGGACCATGTTTTAGTCTTTATTGAATTTGTTACAGTATTGCTTCTGTTTTATGTTTTTGGTTTTTTGGCTGTGAGGCATGTGGGATCTTAGCTCCTCCATCAGGGATTGAACCCTCATTGCCTTCATTGGAAGGTGAAGTTTTAACCATTGGACCTCCTGGGAAGTCCCCCCTTTAATGTTTTGCTGTACAGTATTTGCAACATTTTTTTTTGAACACAGTAAAATTTCAGCATGATTTCTCACATCATATTTTACTTGTATAAAACCAGCTCTGTCCCTCCTGTGTCTCTGAGGGAAACGTCAAGGGGAAGAAGCTTATACACAACAGCCTCTCAGTGAAGCTGAGGCAAGACTCCTGAGCTTTAGGAGGTGAAGGTGAAGGAAGGATTCCTGGCATGGAAGCTACCAGGCGGAGGTGCCAGGCCAAGTTCTGCTGCTGAAAAGCCAGATAGCATCTCAGACCTCTGTCCTGCCGGTTAAGTCCTCAGGCCCTCCAGGTGCTGAGGACCCGTACCAGGTGCCGCCTGCGGTCGGGTTCAGGATGGGCCCTTGGGCAAGTCGCTGGCCTAGGGCCCAAGTGATGGGTTTCTCACTGGGCAAGTGGGAGTGAGGCCACGCACCTCCCAAGGGTGTCGGCGGATAAGTGAGGTGCTGAGATGCGAGGCGAGAGCTGTAAGTGGCGCCTGGCAGAAGGTAGGCCCTCTCAGGGAGGTGAGCATCCTGAGTCCGGTCCATGTGTCCCTCTTTCCGGCGCCCGGCACTCAGTGCTCATGGAGGCCCATTTGTTACCCTGCTGAAGTTACACCTCTGTGATATTTAGCAATCGTAGAAAGAGCGGTAGTGATGGTAAGGTTAAGGAAACCTGAACCAAAGACAGAATGAACCACAGATTTAAAAATGTCCCAGGTTTCAGCTAGGGCATCCTTGGTTAGGTGTTTGGTTAGCCAGTACGTCTTTGCCTCTGGAAAAGAGAATGTTCTGGCTTACTGCTTCCCATAAAAGATGGGAGAGGAACACTTCAGAGAGGCTGAGGGCACCCAGGCCCAGTTCCCTGACCATGGAGGACACGGGGCCAGAGCTCTGCCTGCCCAAGTTAGGTGACTGCCCTGGCCCAGATGGACATGCTTCTCTTAATCTGTGAGTCCTCGCTGCTGATCGTCTGGCAGCAGTGACAGCTCACACCTGTCATCAGAAAGGGTGAGATGCCCTCGAGTCGGAGAGGCAGTGTTTCTATTTGAAAACCCCATCAGGGCGGCCCTGGAGCAGGAGGCTGCAAGGAGAGGCTTTCCAAGCACCTCAGAGACTCCGCCCTCTCCCAGGACTCATCACGGGCTTCGGCTCCTCATAAACCAGCTGACGTGGTTCACAGTGCCTCTGTGGCTTTGCTGAGCTCTTCGGAGGAGAAGCCTCTCAGATGGATGGGCGTTTAGGCTGGAACTCCTCATCCTTTTCCATCCTTCTCTATTCAGTTTGCAGCTGAGGGGTGCTCGGGTGGGCTGTCAGGCTGCCGTGACCAGGGACGAGGGGATGCGTGGGAACATGCCAGGTGCTGTCACTCATGCTGCCGGGTGCTGATGTGATCTGATGAGTCCTGGATCCCTGAGGAGGGGACACTGGAATTTTTGCTGTTATTTAAAAAATTTCTGGACAGTTTTTAAAGGTTACTCTCCATTTGTAGTTATTATAGAATCTTGGCTATATTCCCTGTGTTGTACTGTCCATCCTTGAGGCTGTCTTCTACCCAGTGGTTTGTACTGCAGGAGGTAAAAACTACTGGGTGTAACATAGGCTCACTGCCTTTATTAAAAAGCTTTGTGCATCCAGATAGACTGGTATTTAGAGGCTTCCCTGATGGCTCAGTGGGAAAGAATCTGCCTGCAATTTAGGAGCTGCAGGAGACATGGGTTCGATCCCTGGGTTGGGAAGATCCCCTGGAGGAGAGCATGGCAACCCACTCCAGTGTTCTTGCCTGGAGAATCCCATGGACAGAGGGGCCTGGCATGCTACAGTCCATAGGGTCACACAGAGTTGGACACAACTGAAGTGACTTAGCACAGCACAGCACAGGCTGGTATTTGGGACAGATCACACGTGTGTAAGGCCAGCTTCTAGGAAAAGGTTCATGCCTGTGAGGCTGCCTGGGCAGGAAAGTGGTAGAGCCAGAATTTAAACCAAAGTCTGATGTTTCTCAGGACAATTCTTTTATCTTAACGCAAGGTTTAATCTGATACATCAGTCACGTGTCTTAAAACAGAAGACAATTCAAGATGCCTAAGGCATTGGGGGATTTCTTGGAGGCTGTGTCTGCAGGTAGGCTGCTGTGAACAATGGACCAGTTATGTCACATGCGGGCGGCGGCGTGGGGCGCGGGGGAAGCTTCCTTCCCTGCCCTTTCCCCTTCTTTATATGAGTTCATAATTCAGAAGGAGATGGGCATGGACCTTGGTTCCCAGAATCCCTTGCTTCACCACCTCATCTCAGTCTGCTTGTGTGTGTGTTTCCTTTTATTGACCACCTCTCCCTTGTCCCCTCCTTCCTTCACTTTTAGAAACAATGGAAGAGGCCTTTTACTTTTTTGTTTTCCTCCTGGCTCCCTGACAGAGGATTACTGGCCTTGGCTGGTGGCATCTCTCAGGCTTTGGGAGAGGGAGTGGCCAGAGGGGGAGACAGAGGGGTATGCACGAATGAGTAGAAATCCACTGCGGGGAATTCACTGTGTGGGAGCTTGGGAGGGCCTGCTATTGGGCTGAAATGACAGAAGTGAAGGTGTCCTTGCTCAGGCAGCCAGTGGTGGCTTGGAAGGCTGGAAGGCGGTATGGGTCAGCCTGTCCCTGTCTGGCCATTTGGGGGCTCCCTCCCTTGTCTCCGCAGTCCTGTTGGGAGATTTCTAACGTGGGAAGGAATCCTGGGGGCATGGATGCTCCCATTATTTCAGCTCAACCTTGCTGTTCGCCTCTGGTGAGCATCAGTTTCCTGCTTGGAAAGATGTGAGCAGTGGGCCAAAGTGTAGGAAAATGTGAGAACTCAGTGGCTCTCCAGCTAAAAGAAACCTACTCGGCCCCTCCCCTCTTTGATCCTGTCCTTTCGTTGTGAAGCGTCCAGAGGATATTTTAGGTCTGGCATCAAGTTCCGTGGTGAGAGAAGGGGGAGAAAAGGAAAACATCATTAGAAAATCTACACGTGGCCCCAGACCAATCACAGCTTGCCACTTGCTTTGAGAGAGACTGTTTCTAAGATGAGGCCAGGTTACCTTCGGTAGCTAACACACCTGAGTGGTCCTCAAGATACCCCTTCTGCCCTCCTTCGGGTTGGAGCTGCAGCTTCTGTGGGCAGTGCCACGTGGGTTCACACTCCGGTGCGGTGATGGTGCCACCTCAAGCCTGGCCCATGTGTCTCTCTGGTTTGAGGTGGGTCTGGTAGGTGGCATGGCCCACCTGAAAGTGCAGCTCAGAATTTGGGGGAGTACACGCTTCTGGGGCAGCCCTCAGCCAGGGGGTTATGGGAGCCATAACCTTTATCCTGCTGGAGGATGGTTTGGAGAAGAATCCTGGTGCATCTCCAGACTTCCAGTGGGCTCCGCCCTTGTTGCCATGACAGCAACTTCCATATCATCTCCCATGTATAACCCCCCTTAAAGCTCCTGTTTCCCTTCCCTTCCATGCTTTCCATGCACCCTCACTCCATTGTCCTGGGATCCCCTTCACAATAAACTACTTGCACTAAGTCTTTGTCTCAGACTCGGTTCTCAGGAAATGCAAACCAAGACACCTCCCAGAATGGCAGACCCTGCAGTTCAGTTCAGTTTAGTCGCTCAGTTGTGTCCAACTCTTTGTGACCCCATGGACTGCAGCATGCCAGGCCTCCCTTTCCGTTGCCACCTCCCGGAGTTTACTCACACTCATGTCCATTGAGTTGGTGATGCCATCCAACCATCTCATCCTCTGTCAGCCCCTTCTCCTCCTGCCCTCAATCTTTCCCAGCATCAGGGTCTTTTCAAATGAGTCAGTTCTAAACATCAGGTGCCCAAAGTATTAGAGTTTCATCTTCAACATCAGTCCTTCCAATGAATATTCAGGACTGATTTCCTTTAGGATGGACTGCTTGAGTCTCCTTGCTGTCCAAGGGACTCTCAAGAGTCTTCTCCAGCACCACAGTTCAAAAGCATCAATTCTTCTGCACTCAGCTTTCTTTATAGTCCAACTCTCACATCCATATATGACTACTAGAAAAACCATAGCTTTGACTAGACGGACCTTTGTTGGCAAAGTAATCTCTCTGCTTTTTAATATGCTGTCTACGTTGGTCATAACTTTTCTTCCAAGGAGCAAGCATCTTTTAATTTTATGGCAGCAGTCACCATCTGCAGTGATTTTGAAGCCCCCCAAAATATAGTCTGTCACTGTTTCCACTGTTTCCCCATCTATTTGCCATGAAGTGATGGAACCAGATGCCATGATCTTAGTTTTCTGAATGTTGAGTTTTAAGCCAACCTTTTCACTCTCCTATTTCACTTTCAGCAAGAGGCTCTTTAGTTCTTCTTCACTTCCTATCGTAAGGGTGGTGTCATCTGCATATCTGAGGTTATTGGTATTTCTCTTGGCAATCTTGCTTCCAGCTTGTGCTTCATCCAGCCCAGCATTTTACATGATGTACTCTGCATATAAGTTAAATAAGCAGGGTGACAGTACACAGCCTTGGCCTACTCCTTTCCCTATTTGGAACCAGTCTGTTATTCCATGTCCAGTTCTAACTTTTGCTTCCTGACCTGCATACAGATTTCTCAAGAGGCAGGTCAGGTGGTCTGGTATACCCATCTCTTTCAGAATTTTCCACAGTTTATTGTGATCTACACAGTCAAAGGCTTTGGCATCAATAAAGCAGAAGTAGATGGTTTTTCTGGAACTCTCTTGCTTTTTCGATGATCTGACAGATGTTGGCAATTTGATCTCTGGTTCCTCTGCCTTTTCTAAAATCATCTTGAGCATTTGGAAGTTCATATTTCGCATACTGTTGAAGTCTGGCATGGAGAATTTTGAGCATTACTTTACTAGCATGTGAGATGAGTGCAGTTGTGTGGTGTTTTGAGCATTCTTTGGCATTGCCTTTCTTTGGGATTGGAATGAAAACTGACCTTTTCTAGGTCTGTGGCCACTGCTGAGTTTTCCAACTTTGCTGGCATATTGAGTGCAGCACTTTCACAGCATCATCTTTTAGGATTTGAAATAGCTCAGCTGGAATTCCATCACCTCCACTAGCTTTGTTCATAGTGATGCTTCCTAAGGTCCACTTGACTTCGCATTCCAGGCTGTCTGGCTCTGGGTGAGTGATCATACCATCGTGATTATTTGGGTCATGAAGATCTTTTCTGTATAGTTCTGTGTATTCTTGCCATCTCTTCTTAATATCTTCTGCTTCAGTTAAGTCCATACCATTTCTGTCCTTTATTGTGCTCATCTTTGCATGAAATGTTCCCTTAGTATCTCTAATTTTCTTGAATAGATCTCTAGTCTTTCTCATATTGTAATATATATTTTCTATATACTTACATTTGAGCCTTGTATCTAATTTTATATTTCTAAACTTTTCTGTTTAAAAGAGGGACCTCAACATTACATAAACTTCAGTCCTCACAAAACCTGGATCCATCCCTGATTTTTATGTATCAAGAAACATAAATTTGAGGAAGAAAATAATGATTTAGTAATAGAGCAATAATAAAGATTTAACAAGAACAATAATAAAGATTTAATAATCAATTCAGTTCAGTCGACTCAGTCATGTCCAACTCTTTGCAACCCCATGGACTGCAGCACGCCAAGCCTCTCTGTCCATCGCCAACACCTACGTTTACTCAAACTCACTTCCGTTGAGTCGGTGATGCCCTCCAACCATCTCACTCTCTGTTGTCTCCTTCTCTTCCCACCTTCAATCTTTTCCAGCATTAGGGTCTTTTCAAATGAGTCAGTTCTTCACATCAGGTGGCCAAAGTTTTGGAGTTTCAGCTTCATCATCAGTCCTTCCAGTGAATATTCAGGACTGATTTCCTTTAGGATGGACTGGTTGGATCTTCTTGCTGTCCAAGGGATTTATGTATCAAGGAACATAAATTTGAGGAAGAAAGTAAAGATTTAGTAATAGAGCAATCTTGAAGATTTAATAAGAGCAATAATAAAGGTTGAATAATAGAGCAATAACAAAGAACAAAATAGAGCAAGACATTTCAATTTTACTAAAGTATTATGATTATTAATACTATTATGTTCTATGAGTACTATTTTATTGAGGACAGTGTGATTGAATATTTTAAAATCATTTTTGAAGATACTAGTTTCATACTTTGAGGTACAGCCAATTGAAAGTCAGTTTATTTTAACTAAAGGTTCAGTTTAATATTGACTTTGTGGGCTGTCCTAACTGAAATAGATAGTTCACTAAGATACACAGATCCAAATGGGAAAGAAAAAACATCATAAGCCATACCTTCTAAATCAAGACATTAATTTTTCCATCTCATCTACCAATTATGCAAAGACTTTTTGTTCACAACTTCCTACTTTTTGTAGTTTCAATCAATTAATCATGCTACTTTTCAGAAGGTGTTGAATTTACATATTTTTAACAAATGGATTCAAAACTCTGAAACTCTTTGTGTGTGGAATGTTTTTAATCAGGTAACATAATTCTGCATCCACGTTTTAAGGTGGAAAATATGACTGTTTTAGATGCTGCTGATTTCTATCATTTCTGGAAGGCAACACAGTTTCTTGATATTTGTTTTCAAAATGCTCTCTCCATAGAACAGATTTCTCTAGGAAAGTAGGTACTTTTTTACCTGATGGTTAAAATGTCACCTTAAAGGGTGCCTTGTGTGTGTTTTCTGAAAATATCTAGTAAGTGCATACATAGCTGGTGGCTACAATCATCTCAGAAGAGGTCGGCATATTTGTAGCTGTTGTCTTTTTATAGGAGAAATGCATAATTCATCTTTAAGTTCAACAGTTTAAAAGAGTTCTTTGCCAAATGATAATGAACATCCACATGGTATAAAAAGATTTCATGATCATGCCCCCATCTCATTTCAAAATAGTGTAAAAGTCTTACTATCTCAAACAGTATCTGTAAATATGCTTCTCTGAGCAGTGTATGTAAAGGGCACTTTGCTGGATGCTCTGAGAGCAAGACCCTTGCCTGCCACCTGGAGAGGCTGACTGTGCCCTTCTATTATGTTAATTATGGGACATGCTGGCATGTGGGCTCTGTGGGGGTGCTGCTGTCAGCCAGCATTATAAATATTAAATATGCATTTTTATTATTTTTAAATTGGCATGTAATACAGTTGTGGGGGTTCTCATGTTTTCTGCCCACTCTTTAAGAAGTCATGCAGCCCATCCTCCTGGGGTATACAACTCTACCGTATATTTTATAAAATCCGAGCTCAAGGACTTTAGTGGGGGGATTATTTAAGCCTTTCAGTTTTTAGATGCAGCAACTGAGCTAAAGTGATTCCACTTCTCCAAGAGCCCACAGTTGGGAACAGATCTGGCCACAGATGCCCAAGGAGGTGAATCCTGTGATCAGAAGCAGCCCATGGGGTCCTTGGAACATACCTGTTTGCTTTTAGTTAGTAGGGCAGTGGGGAAGAACGGAGCTGTTTTGAAAAGAGGAAGCTTTCAGGTCCAGCTGTCTAGACCTGATCTTCCTATGCCTTTTCAGGCAGGTGTGGAGGAAGTGGGGCTTCCAAGATGGTGTTGGTGGTAAAGAACCTGCCAACAATGCAGGATACATGGGAGATGCTGGTTGGATCCCTGGGTTGGGAAGATCCCCTAGAGGAGGGCATGGCAACCCACTCCAGTATCCTTGCCTGGAGAACCCCAGGGACACACAAACCTGGGGGGTGACAGTCCATAGGTTTGCAAACAGTAGGACATGACTGAAGCGACTTAGCATGCATGCATGCATGGCCGTCTCAGGACGGCCAGCTAGCATCTTGGATGCCGGAGCATGTCTCCTGCAGGGGCTTGTGCTCAATGAGGGGGTCCTTCTCGATCCCTGGGGACTTAGAGGTGGAGAGATCACACTGAATGCTGTCCTGGGAACTAGAAGGTGCTCAGCCGTCCCTGTCTGTGAACAAATGGGAAAAGAAAGACTCAACCCAGTACCAGGCTGCAGAGCTACCCAGATTCGAGTGTGTACACGAATCACCTGTTTAAACTCAGAGCCTCCCTGGAGGTCTGATTCCACATCTCTGACAAGCTCTCAGGGGATGCTGAGGTGGCTGGTTCAGGGACCACACGTTGGGTTTTGTCCAGGAACCTCAAATACTTGGATTCCTTTTTAGGTTTGCCACTAAAATTCCCAGGTCTGTCATTTAAATTTAGCCCCATATCAATGGGCCTGACCCCCAAAGGGTGATGCAGAATCACTGGGGATCTTTCCTGGGGATGCAGTGAAGACTCCCCAGTCCTACCAGGTGAGGGTTTGAGTGAAGCTCTGTGACAGTGTGGTGGTTGGGAGGGTGTGTGGGCTGGGCTGCGAGGGGTTGGAGTCAGGAGGGAAGGGGAGACACCGCAGCCGTCAGGACTTTGGGAGCAGTAGAGAGATGGCTGGACCTGCCCATTCCCCTCCCGTGGATGGATTTGCACGGGGGCTGTCCACGGGACCGGCCTCTTTGGATGCAGGACTCGACTGGACAGCACACGTCTGACCGCCGAGCCCAGAGTCCTGGCGTCTCACTCCTGTTCTCCACCGTAGCCCCAGCAGCACTGGACAGGGACCCTCTGCCCATGCCCTGCAGCCTCCCTCTGCATCTTATGTTCGAAAGCATTGTCTTTTGGCTAATAACACTTGAAGCTGTCTACTGGGTCCTGGGAGCAGCAGCTCAGCCTCCGCTGTGCCCTGTGCAGAGTCCGGCTCTGCCCAGTCTAGTGCTGCGTTTCTCATAAGCCCCCAGGAGATTCTCTCGCTGATGCCGGCTGAGTGCTGTGTGTGGGAGTCCTGCATTGGACAGGCATTGGTGGAAGGCTCGCGTCCCTGGGGCAGGTGGCCAGCAGTTGCTGTCCCCTCTTCCCGTCAGTTGTTCAGTTGCTCAGTCATGTCCAACTTTCGCAACCCCGTGGACCACAGCATGCCAGGCTCCCCTGTCCTTCACCATCTCCTGGCACTTGCTCAAACCCATGTCCATTGAGTTGGTGATACCATTCAACCATCTCATCCTCTGTCATTCCCTCTTCCTCCTGCCTTCAATCGTACCCAGCATCAGGGTCTTTTCTAATGAGTCAGCTCTTTGCATCAGGTGGCCAAAGTATTAGAGTTTCGGCATCAGTCTTTCCAATGAATATTCAGGATTGATTTCCTTTAGGATTGACTGGTTTGATCTCCTTGCTGTCCAAGTGACTCTCAAGAATCTTCTCCAACACCCCGGTTCAAAAGCATCAGTTCTTCTGCGCTCAGCCTTCTTTCCCATCAGAGGGACCAAGAAACCTCAACTTTCCATGGGGTTTCTCTCTTGAAGTTGGAGTGTGGTGCCTTGATACTGGAATTCATTTCGAGTGCAGCCTGGCCTGTGATCACCATCACACAACCAGAGCGCAGGAGATGGGCACCCACCTGACAGGTCATGTAGGTGCCAGAGAGAGGAGAGGTTTAAATGGAGGTCGTGGCCTTCTCTGTCCTTTTGAAAGCTTTGAGACCATGGAGGGACCAATGTCCAGGCCATAAAACCTCCGGCTTCTTCCTCTCCTGGTGAGTATGGTGGGCTCTTAGCTCTCCATGGTCTGTTCTCCTTTCCAAGGACCAAGAGCCGTGCAGAGCCATGCTTGTCTTCCGGCTGCAGAGTTGGTGTGAAGATCCTCATGCAGAGGCCAGCCCCGCCCCTGCCCTCCCCCCACATTCAACCACAGAGGGTGAGGACCATGGTGGGGGGGGGGGGCAGGAAGGGGGCTGCTGGGAGAGGGTGCAGGAGAGTCTGCAGAAGGCGGTCCCGGGGCTGCAGGCTGATGCAAACCCGCCTTTGACCCTGGGGTGAAGACCCGGGGCGCCCAGAGTGGAGACAGCTGTGTAAACCGCAGGGTGGGGTATTTATAGCTCAGCGGGGCCAGCTCTGTGGCCACAGGCTCTGTCTCTTGTTCTGTTCACCGAGTTTCCTGGACGTGCTGTCCTCAGGGTCGCATGAGGCTCTCTGCAAGACTCCACTTGCTGTCCAGAGTGTTTCTCTCCATCCCTGTTTTCAAGAAGAAATGCTGTGTCCCGGTTCTGGGGCAGGGGAGAGTTAATACGATCCATCAAGGGGGCCTGCTGACCCCCAGAGGCCACTTCCCCTGGGCTCCTGAGCTCCCGGCTGAGGTGGGACACACTCGCCTGGACTTTGGAGTTGGATCTGGGCTGGGGTCCCAGCTGGCTGCTTTATCCCACCAGTGAAAGGGGTGAAACCCTGGGGAGAGCATGGAGGGAGAAGGGGCAGGATGGTGGTTGGGCACATGGGCCGGAGGCTGGGGGACCGTTCTCATGCTGCTGCAGCAAAGCCTCATCTGAAAGGGGTCCTCCCCCCATGGGAGGTGGGGTGGCGGTAGCCCCACCTCTCTGCCAGGCTTAGGGCCCTATTTGGGACGAGGACAAAGTGTGGTATTTATTTAGTCTTAGGATGAAGCTGGGGGGCCTGGGGCACCCGAGGAATCCCATTCTTTGGGGCTCAATATCCTTGGGCTTTCCAGGCCCTGGTCACAGAGGGGAGGAAGGGGGGGAGGAGAGAGAGGGAGAGAGCACACAGCTCTGTAATGGAAACTTGGCTCCCAGCCCCACGCTTTCTTTAATGCCTGTGCTTGAGTCTCGTGTCGGGAACCTCTTTCCTCCAGCAGGTACGCTGAGCTACCTCCACAGCCCACTCCTGTCCCGCTGTTCGGAGCTGGTGACACAGGACACATGAGCCTGCTGCCTCCCTCTTCACCCTCCCCCACCCTGGATTAATTAGGTCAACTCGTAACTTCCAGGGCCTGGCAGGAGGAGCCAGGAACATGGTGGAGGGGGGCCAAGGGGTTTTGTTGACGTTGCTCAAGCGTAGCTTCATGGAGCAGCAGGCCCTGCGGAGCGGAGAAGTCCAGGGAAGCTAGGGGTGAGGAGGGGAGAGAAGCGGGCACCTCCCCAAAGACCTCTGCTTTCCCCACTGGCCACCCGCCCCTGCTCCCTGAATCTGAGACTGTAACCCTCCATGTCGTGACTAAGAGACCAGCTGAGTCTCTGAGAAATCCACACTAAGCCAAGCATCCTACATCCAGTGGGGTTCAGGACCATTTTCTTTCATGTGTGTGATGCTTTCTTTCCAGTGATGCTCCTGCCTCGTCACTGTTCCTAAGAGTTTCTGGGGGAAGGAGACCCCATGAGATGATGTCACCTGTTGTAAGGTGCAGGCTGCCTCATGCATCTGTCTTGTGATAGCTGAGTAACACGGCCAGATGGATTCTGTCCTCTCCAGGGATCTACCAAGAAGGTGGCCTTTGGGGATCCCCAGGCCTGGATTCAGATCCCTGTTTTGTTCCTCTTTGCTTGCTCTGTGACCGTGGGCAAGTCTTTTAACCTCTTTGTGCTTAGTTTTCCTTATTTGCAATCGGAGTTAACAGTTCTAAAAGAAGACTGTTGAGATGAAACATAGTGAAGAATGGAAAATTCTTTGCACAAAATAGACACTCAATAAATGGCTGTTGTGATGATCGTTAACTGGTGGTAGATGTGGCCATGGGTTGGCTCTGAGTTTAGGCAGATCACTTCTACTGTAACTTATTTACTCCAGAGGAAGGTTGACCTGAGAACCAACTGCCCCTTCCTACCTCTCCAGCAATTTTGTGAGGGCAGAGGAAATGGGGTGTCATATTGTCACATGTGGTCCTCAGTGGGAAGTGAGTGAACACAATGCTTTTTTTTCATCACTGTTATGTTCTCAGACTCTGGTCTCTGCATCCGTGTATCAGTGGTCAGTGCTCAAATATATTTTTGTTGGGATTAAAGTTTGTAGATTTTGGAATCCAGAGGCACTGCCTTAATAGTCTCTAATTCCTGAAGCTATTGAATCATTGTGTAAAAAATCCTCTCATTTTCTGCTACAATAGCTGGCTTTATTTTTACATCTCTTAATTGGTATCAGCTTTTCTCTCAGAATTACAGAACTATGGAAATTTGGCCTGAGAAAGAACTTTGGGAGTCACTGGAAGGGATGCTCTTGCTTCTTTGCAAAATGTTGGAGTCTTCCTGAATGTTAGAATTGCAGCCCCTCAGGACACTTTTCTTTGACCCAGATTATGAGAGCAGAGAGGTCAATCTGTTGGTCTCATGCAGGTGGGACGATGCCCCTGGCATCCTGCCTGCATCACTTGTCCTCACATCTTCGGTACAACTTTCAACACCTGTGTCTAATTATCTAAGGCCATTTACTGGGTACCAGAGTCCATCTGGATTGGAAGTGCCAGGGAATTAATGTCCCCTGGGAATAGCCTTCATTCAACCCATGGCAGACCAAGAGCAAGTGAGTAAATACACCAGCTCCCTCACCCTCTGGGTGTCTGAGTTGCATACCTACACTGTCCCCTAGAGCTTTCCAGAGGGGTCAAGCTCTAGTTCATGCATTTTAGCTTCAGACTTGAAACACACCTCCACTGGCTGGCTCCCCACCCTGTTCCATTGCCCTGTCCCCCATGAGTGCTTCCTGGGATCACCGCCCCCAGGTAAACTACCTGTGCTCAAGTCTCTGTCCTCAGGGGCTGCTTCTGTGGAAACCCAGCCTGAGACAAACGAGGTGTCTTTCTTCACACTCTGAGATTGTTTAGGATAATATGGTGTTTTAAGTCTGCTTATTGAATTTTGACGCCATTGACCTTATTCCTTTTTTATGAATTTTTGCAATATTTTTTTCTCTGCTTGTCACTATCCTTAATCCTAAGAATTAACCATTCAGGTAAATCAGACTATACACGTGTCTTGCTTTGACCTTGAAATATCTTTAGGATTGTCTTCACAATTTTGGTTAAACTGATATATCTGGTCACCATATAGGTATTTTGTATTTCAGTCTTAAGTTATGGTTTATTCTAGTTGGGCTGCATATGCAACTTTTTTTTTTTTTGCTTCTCTCTGTAGCGCATGGGATCTTAGTTCTCCAACCAGGGGTTGAACACACAGCCCCTGCCTTGGAAACACAGTCTATATATATATATATATATATATATATGTAGAGAGAGAGAGAGAATAAACCTAGGGGCTCTTCTGGCTAATGTGTAAAGTTGTAATTAGCTGCTTGATAAATTTACATGTGGGAACAGATTCCAGTTGATTGAAAAAGACCTCAGTGCATGAGCTGCAGGCTTATATGTGTCCTGTTGGCTTAGGTGAGATGCCCACATGTATGGTGATTTCCAGAAACTTCCACAAGTCTTACTGTATCCATTCACTGAGTGGGAATGGTGACTCCAGCATGAACTTCCTGAGCACCTACTCTGAGCCAGCAGTGATTTGGTGTCAGAGAGACAGCAGTGGACCCAGGAGACAGTGATCAGGCTCCATCTTTCTTTCCAGGGCAGTGTCACGAGGTTCCAGTTACATAATGAAAGTGACATCATTTGAGAAACTAAAATTGCCATGGAAATAGAGGAGAGGGTATGATGACCTTCAGCTCTTCACTGACCATTTCAGAACACTAGGTTGGTATAGCTGGGTGGGGCCCAGTCTCTGGCCTTTCATAAAGGCCACTGGTTCCATGAATTAGACTCTTGTCTTTTTCTTATATCCATTTTCTGACCATAGCAACTCTGGACACTCAAGAGGTAGCCAAAGCTTCGTGTCATGTCTTTCTTGAGTTCCAAACCACTAGAGAGAGCCACCTGTGTGCTGTTTCCAAAACCCAAGGACTCTCTGAGGTCCTGCTCTGTTGTTATTTTACATTTGTCCTCAGTTCAGTTCAGTCACTCAGTCGTGTCCGACTCTTTGCGACCCCATGGATCGCAGCACGCCAGGCCTCCCTGTCCATCATCAACTCCCGGAGTTTACTCAGACTCATGTCTATCGAGTCGGTGATGCCATCCAGCCATCTCATCCCCTGTCGTCCCTTTCTCCTCCTGCCCCCAAACCCTCCCAGCATCAGGGTCTTTTCCAATGAATCAACTCTTCACATGAGGTGGCCAAAGTACTGGAGTTTCAGCTTCAGCATCAGTCCTTCCAATGAACAACCAGGACTGATCTCCTTTAGGATGGACAGGTTGGATCTCCTTGTAGTCCAAGGGACTCTCAAGAGTCTTCTCCAACACCACAGTTCAAAAGCATCAATTTTTCAGCGCTCAGCTTTCTTCACAGTCTAACTCTCCTGCATGATTAAAAAAAATTTTTTTTACATGATTTGTCCATAGTGGTCAAGGCCATTGGCACCTCTGTCCTTTTTGAAATTCTCTTTTTGCTTACCTTCTGTGACACCACTTCCCTTGCTCTTTTCTTTCTTTTCATGATCTCTTGCTGAAGGCTTTGACTCTACTTTCTCTGGAGGAATGCTGAATTTCCCATGGTTTCTTCTTCCATTTCCTTCTCCTTAGGAAACCCCATTCATACACATGCTGTATGCTTCACTGCTTGTTTATGGCTCTCCTGATGTTCTGAGTAGCTGAACTGTTGCCCTGCAGTGTCTGTACCCACATTATCCGGGCAGCACACCACCCTGTGGATGGTCCACGGACACTTCAGATTCAACACATCCTGAGCAGAAGGCACCACATTGTCCCCTCCATGCCCCTCCGTGTCTGTTCTTTGTCCTGACACTTCCATCCCCATGGTCGTCTCAGCCGGAGACCTCAGCCCTACTCGTGCATTCAGTGATCAACTTTCCCCTGGTTCGTGCTCTTCATCTCATGTTTGTGGAAATCTTGTTATGTAGGATTCGTTAGCCTAGGCTCTGGGCATGTTGACATGGTGTCTTAGCCTGGGTGATCCGAGAAGCAGATCCTGAACAGGTGTTCAATTATAGGCGGTTTATTTTGGAGGTGATTCAAGGAAATACTGAATATAAATATCTTTTTTGTTTTTCTTTTGGCCTCACCACATGGCTTGTTAATCTTAGTTCTGCCACCAGGAATCGAACCTGGGCCCCAGCAGTGAAAGTGCAGAGTCCTCATCGCTAGACTACCAGGGAATTCCCTTCAAAGACATACAGGTTGGGGAGCAGATGCTGGTGATCAGGAGCCAGTCTTACTGACTTAGTGGACCCAACTGGGCCCTTTCTTTTCCCAAGTCCACATTCATTGAGGTCACATTGGTAGCTTGAAATTGGACATGGTGAGAATTTAATTTATACCATGGAAATTGACCAGTGGCTACAAGTCAGGACTTTTCCTACAGAGAACTGGTTGTTCAGCATTTCTCAGCATGTCACTGGGGGCAGAGAATTAAGACAGGGAATGCATGCATGCTCAGTTGCTTTAGTTGTGTCTGACTCTTTGCGATCCCATGGACTGTAGCCCACCAGGCTCCTCTGTCCATGGGATTCTCCAGGCAGGAACACTGGAGTGGGTTGCCATTTTCTCCTCCAGGATGACAGCTAATAAAGTGTGCTTTATCAGGAGAGTCGCCCTGAAGACATCTGGAGAGTCATCCCAGTGGAGTAGACTGGAATCTGGATTAGAACACACACTTCACTCATCCCTCTGGAGCAGTGAGGTGTTTATACACCGCCCTCTAGCAGTCATTGACTGAGGGCTGCCGCTGGGGGCCCGGCAGGATCCAGCACTGGAGAAGCCCCCCTGGAATTAGAGACAGGATGCTGAGCGTAGTTGTCAGAGGTGTCAGGGCTGTCGGCGGGACTGAGTGCTGATGGCTGAAGGCGCTGGGCACCCAGCGTGGGCAAGGGTCACACTAGCTGTAAGTGATGTGTGGCTGTGGTCTCTTTCTCCCCAGACCTGAACTTTATGGACTTCATTGGGCAAGACACACAGTGGACCGTGGGGAGGAAGTTAATGCAGGTGAATGACTCACTAACTTCAGAAGATACAGGACTGCGGAGCAGCAAGAACTGCACTGAACCAGGTAAGATGGTGGCCACATTGGGGCCTTTATACTGGGGATGGGGCTACTGGTGGTGGTCATAGCCCAGGAGGAGCCGGATCTGTGGTTTTCCTCTGAGTTCTGATCCAGAGAGACTCTGAGGACATTAGGGGCAGGTGTCTAAGAAATGCAAAGGCAAGATCCCTGGGGGACAATTTAGGTGTGTTTCTACCTCTGTGTTTGTTTCCTTGGGCAGTGGGGTAGAAGGTGAGTCAAATTCCTGGTCTAAAATATGGATGCTGGTGCCATCCCGAGGGCCACTAAGCCAGGAGCAGGTGGGTGAGGATGGCCTGTGGTCATCTTCGCTTTGATGCCCGGAGTCCTCTCTGCCTGGTTTTTAATTGAGAGCCTTGTTTCTGTCACAGTAAAGGCACAGGTGTTGAACCAGACCCTCACCTCTGATGTTGAGCTTCTTGGAAGAAATGGATGTTCGTTTGTCAGCAGTTATATTTGATATAACAAATAGAATATGCCTTTCCTCAGAACATTTTACCTCTAATGTTTTTGAACTTTTAAGAGACAACTAACAGAAGGGGATCAAAGGGACTTGGGATGACCAGAACTCAGCTCAGCCAGACTTTGGCCAAGGCAGGTGGCCTCTGGATGGATGAAGTCCGCTTGTTTAAATCAGGCGGCAGGCACCCTGTCTGAAAAGGGCCAGAGAGCAAATATGCTAGGCTTTGAAGACCTGATACTGTGTCTATAGTACATGTTTACTATTTAATTTTATTTTTAATTAGAGGAAATTGCTTTACAGTACTATGATGGTTTCTGCCACACATCAGCATGAATCAGCCATAGGTAAATATCCCTCCCCATCCCCTCTCTAGATTGTCACAGGCAGCACTGAAACATCTTCATTGCTGTGTGTAAAATGGAGAGCCAGTGGGAGTTTGCTGTTTGATGCAGGGAGCCCAAAGCCTGTGCTCTGTCTATATTTTTAAAGCTTTTTATAATCTTTAAAAATTAAAAAAAAAAAACTTTTTAGCTCATGGGATGTACTGGGCCTATGGCCATATTGTCAGCCCTGACATGGAGTTCTCTGATCTTTTGTGGGCGGGGCAGGGGTGGTTCTTCCTTCCTTACGTGGTAGTCTTGGGCCTCAAGTGTGCCCCCTTTAAGGGCCTGGGAGCTCAACCACCCAGTGACCCTACATGCAAACGCTGGCCTCATTTTAAGCATCAGCCTAGATGGACATATGCAATCTTCATTGCAGCCCAAATAACCTTAGCCCTTGGGTTACAGAAGGTGAAATTGCGTGTCTGTGATTTTTTTGGGAAGATGGATCAAGGTTCCCTTTCCGACGGTTGGAAAGAACTAAAAATAGATTACCCTTCCCTGCCAAAAAACAGCCTACAACCTGACATAATCTATATTCCTTAAGTTGGAGAGTAAAAGCGTCCCTGTCGAAAGAATACCCTTCACTGAAGCACGTGAGGGCTGCGTGAGCAACAAGTGAAAGCCGGGTCAAAGGTTTAAGTGCCATTACTGTGTGGCCAGAGCTGCGTGTCTCCTGGGAGGTGGGCTTCTGTGGGAGGGCCTGGCCCAAGGGGAGTGGCAGGGATGCTTCAGGTCACTGCTGTGCTGGTAACCCTGTTTGCCGATCGGGTCTTACAGTCGAAGGTGTGTCAGCATCATTTTGCAGTGAGAATGCTGGTGGTGACTGGGACGTCAGGAGACAGGAGATTCAGTTCTAGGAGCCCAGCCTTGCCGCGGGCACACCTTTGGATGTGAAAGAATGGTGTCAGACAAGGTACAGAGCCCAGCTCTGGGACTGGGGTCCAGCTCTGTGCAGGGCCAAGCAATGGAGGCTTCTGTTCCCTGGAGTTGGGACTGTGTTTTGGGGGAGATGGTGCTGGCTCGCTGTGAGTGGCATTGCTGACTGTTTCACAGAAGGCATTTCTCAGAGTGGCAGGTGTAAAAGAATAAGGCACGTGAAATGCCATCGCGAGACAGGAATGACTCAGCTCACAGGCAGAACAGATGTCCAGCTAAGAAGAGCTGAAGCCAGCACCTGTTGGTGTTGGCAAGAAAGGGGGGCACAGGGCAAGGAGGAGAGGAGAGATCCAGTGGGGGGGCGGCAGTGGTGGGGGGTGGCAACAGACAAGAGCTCTCTGTCCTGCAGCTCCAGTGCAGGCTGGAAGCAGCCTTCTGGACCAGCCTCCTTGCTGTTCACGATGGTGTCACAGAGCAGGGCACTCACAGCTCCCAGGGATGGTGTCGGGGCTCCCTCTGTGCCCAGCGCTGAGTGTCCACATGGGGACCTGAGTGTGTGGGGGCCAGAGTGCCCAAGGGAAGCACAGTGTCAGGGTCACAGGCAGGAGTTAACTTGGCTCTTGTTGTGAAGTATGCCTGGTGCCCTCTGATGTCACAGGGATTCTCAGGCTGTGTCCTTGGAACCCCTGGCTGGAGAGGCCATCAGAATGAAATTGACTGGGAGGCTGGTGATGGGTTGACTTGTGTTCTGGTTGTGGGAACGGTTGGGGGACAGGGCTGGCTTGCTTCCTCACTTGGGAAGCAGACTTAGTTTAACCCTCTGTCCCTTCCATTGCATGAGTGCAGAATAGGAACTCACAAACTCTTCCACCCCTAAGACGCCAGGTCCAGTTCCCCTTAGTAAGTCACTGCTTTGTGTTCCCGGAATTCTGTGTCCTACTGCCCTCCCCATCCTTTTATCCCTCTGCCATCCATGTTCCCCTCCTCCCCCCTCCTTCCTCCCCCTCTCCCTTCCCCGCTCCCTCTCTTTGATAACCAGGAAGTCAGATCATGGTCCAGGGGACAACCAGGATCCCTGGCCCATTGGACAGTGGCTGTGCTATCTTTGTGGGTGTGGCGAGCTTGATATGGCTGCCACTTTTCATAGGACAGCTGCCACTTTAAAGACATGTAAGGGACTTCCCTGGTGGCATAGTGGGTAAGATTCCACCTGCTGATGCAGGGGACCCAGGTTTGATCCCTGGTCAGGGAAGATCTCACATGCCATGGAGCAACCTGTGAGCTGCCACTACTGAGCCCACCTGCCCAGAGCCTGTGCTCCACAACAGAAGAAGCCCCCACAATGAGTAGCCTGAGCATGACAGCAAAGAGTAGCCCCTCCTCACTGCAACTGGAGAAAGCCCATGAGGCAATGAAGACTCAGTGCTTTCATAAATAGATAAATAAAAAAGACATCTAAGATTTTTTTTTTTGAATTTTTCTTTTAAATGGCATTCTTCCCTGCCCCCTCAAGGACCTGGTTTTGGTGAAAATTTGTAATTTTTCCCTCCAGATCTGTATGAAAAAGACTGAGGTCCAGGCTCTAATTTTTCTGTCATCGTTCCAGCCCTCTGAGAATTTTTAAGGTTGTTTTCTTAGCCTGACATTGCCAATTTCATCTCGAGCCCGGAAACATTGTCTTTTGGCAAATGACACTTGAAACTGTTTACTCAGATGAACTATTATGAGAAATTTAACTTTGAATAAATTCGATCCATGGAAAATTAAGTCAGCTAAATGTAATACTGAGGGTGGTAGACAACTGTAGCAGAGAGGGATTCTTGGGAATGTATGTTGGTACACTTTGCAGAATTTTATTCTACACTTTGCAGTCTGCCTCCGGAAAAAAAAATCTATCATCTTTTGGTTTTTAGTTCTTTGGTATTTTAAGGAAATGAGCTTTTCCTCAGAGTGCCTCTTTCAAAGAAACTTAGAAAGAAGGAAGCTATTTAAAATGAGAGCCTTTGGTGTGGGCATCACTCTGAGATACTGCATTTCCCTTTTTAAAAAAGTTTATTGGAATAAAGTTGGTTTGCTATGTTGTGTTAGTTTCAGGTGTACAACAAAGTGGTTCAGTTACACATATACATATATACATCCCTTTTCAGATTGTTTTCTCATGTAGTTGTCACAGAATATTGAGTAGAGTTCCCTGTGCTGTACAGTAGGTCCTGTGGGTTATCTGTCTTATAATAAGGGTCGCTATGTTCATCCCAAGCTCCTGATTTATCCCTTCCCCTGCATTTTTCTGTTGATAGCCATAAGTTTGCTTTTGACATCTGAAGGTCTGTTTCTGTTTCCATTTTCTTCTGATAAAGGGCTCTGTTCCCTCTCTCTGCCTGACTTGCTGGGTCTGAGGTCTCTGGGCACAGGGAAGCTACCTTGAGCTTGTGCTTCAGGACAGAGGCCGGCAGGCCCTGACCCCATGGGGCTGTGCAAGAGTCGTTACTGGATCAGGTGGCTGTTTACTGGAATGGCCAGAAACCGCAGAGTCTAAGAGTCAAATTTGAACCATCCTAGAGGAGGGAAGTCAGGTCAGGATGGGAGAAGCAGTTCAAGGGGAAGTCCAAATGTAGGTGTGGACCATGAACAGAACCTGGGGGCCAGGCTCAGATGCACAAGCAAGTGAAGGCTGGTTTAGCTGCAGGTCGTGTGCACAGGGAGGGGTGGGATCCTGCTGTTTTTGAGTTTAAAACATAACATCAGGGTCAGCTGGTTTAATACCATGAGACTGGATATGACCAATCTACAAAGCATGAAAGGTCCAAATCTCTCACCATTTTCATAAAGAAAAAAATGAATGACCTGTCTGAGGTCACAGGGCATTTCCAGAAGCAGAGCAGGGCCCCTAGTTGTCCCACATGGATAATCAAATACATATCGATAATTATCTAGAAAATCTGACATTTGCATCATTTAGAAAACACGGTCCTGTAGAAATATAACGCAAGCTACAGATATAATTTCGAGATTCCTAGTAGCTACATTAAAATCATAAAAGGAAACAGATGAAGTTAATTTTAATACTATATTTTCTTTAACCAAATATTTCCAGAATATGAGGAATGACAATTTTCAATCGCCTTAATGTTTTATCCCTGAGTTTGAACCCAGGAAACAACTAAGATTATTTTTAAAAGCCTTAAAATGTATACTTCATTGGACTAGCTCACATAACAGTTCTCTAACTTCTCTCTACAGTTATAATTTTCATAATGATTCAAACAATAGCTGTGGACATTCTTAAGTGGAACACCTTGGAAACCCATTGTGATCTGCTCTTCAATTTTCATTAAGTTCTTATACTGAATTAGGGCAACAGCAGCTGCTGTAACAAGTAAGTCCTTCAGACTTAGGGGTTTAACACAAAAGAAATTTCTTTCTCATGTGAAGTTCTGGTCTGTGGGTGGCCCTGTTGCTAGAGGTGGTCTGTGCGCTCTGAAATTTCCATTTTGAGGCTTCACTCTTTTCACCCTTGGTTTCCAAGGTCGCTGTGTTTCTCTGCTTGAAGAGGAAAGAACAGGGGGCTTGTTCATAGCTGGGTTTTATGGACCAGACCCTCCCTCCTGCTCACATTCTGCTGATCAGGGCTCAGGCAAGACCACTTATAACTGTGAGAGAGACTTCTCCCATTCCCCTGGAAGAAGAGAAAGCAGGTTTTCCCCCCAAACTCATTTCTTATTGAAAAAAAACAAATGTCTCAATTTTGCTTTATGCTTATTTTATTTCAAAAGCAATATACTCCCTGTAGACAAAAATCCTAACCTAAACTTATGTCTTCTGAGGCTGGCTTAGCCAGTAAAGAATTTGCCTGCAATGCAGGAGACCCAGGTTTGATCTCTGGGTCAGGAAGATCCCCTGGAGAAAAGAGAGGCTACCCACTGCACTGTTTTTGTCTGGCGAATTCTATGGACAGAGGAACGTGGTGGGCTACAGTCTTGGGGTCAAAAAGAGTCGCCTGAGCGCCTAACACAACACTAGCTCTTGGTTTAACTTTCATGGTTCTCACCTGGTCAGGTGACACACTTCGATTCTCTTTTCACCTTGAGAGGGTCACAAGTCAGTAGAAATTATCTCAGGTGTGTCTGCTTGCAATTTGCATCTTTTCTTTGTAAATGCAAGGAGTGTAGGAAAAATAACGGATGGTTGAGGATGTGTGAAATCATTGGTGAAATGTGGAAAGAGCTTGGGTTTCAGAGTAAATCCTAAGTCTCTGTTATGTTGCTTTCAACTTGTGTGATGTTAGGTGAGTTTCCTGAATTCTTTGAATCTCTTTTCCTCCATCTGTAAAATGCATATTTAGATGCTCACACCATGAAGTGAACTAAGCTTCATAAAACAGCAAAAGTATAGGATGGTTGGATGGCATCATCAACTCAATGGACATGAGTTTGAGCAGGTTTCAGGAGATAAAGAAAGACAGGGAAGCCTGGCGTGTTGCAGTTCATGGAGTTGCAGAGTCAGACACGGTTTAGTGACTCAGCAACAATAAATGGTGGCTATGTTATCTTTGTCACTAGAAAGATCCTTAAGGATCTTAAGAGAAGAATCAATATTTATTCTCTAAAAATGCTTGAGGGACTTCCTTGATGGTCCAACCATTAAGACTTCTCGCTTCCACTGCGAGGGGTGTGGACTTGATCCCTGGTAGGGGAACTAAGATCCTGCGTGCCAGGTGGTGAGGCCAAAAAGTAAAAAAACCAATCAATCAACCATAAAAATAAATCAAAATGAAAATGCTTGAAACCCCCTGGTCTGGGCTAACCCCTTATTCCAGAGTGTCCTGTCAGTGACTCTGACCTTGCCCTCCTAATCCCTTCCCCCTCAGCAGCCAGGCTGACCCAGAGCAGCTGAGGGCAGGATCTCAGGGCGCTGACTGCCTCTCCCTTCCACCCTCTGACCCTGACTGGGATGCTCTCAGGCCTGGGACGGCCTCTGGGAGCTTTGGGCTAGGATGTGGCCTGGGGAGGGCCTGACCTCTCTCCCCAGAGTCTCCTAGGCCTCAGACTTTTTAAACAGGCTCCCAGGACACAGCTGATGGTGTGGCGGAGGGCTGGGGGAAAGCATGTCTGAGTTGACCCGCTTATTGTGGCTCCCACCAACCAGCGCACACTCAAGAATCTGGGCAGTAAGCCTGTTACTTCTTCCACCTGGGTGCTCCCCACAGCAAGTGGGCTGATGGCCACCCTCCAGTTTGCCTCCCCTGGGATTGGCCTGGGCAGACAAGGTTTTCATCTTGGACAGTAAGGTTAAATGAGTCCACGTCTGGGTTATCACACTGGCGCTTCTGTGGTTCCTGATATAGTGTGAGACCATTAGTGTGACTGAAATGTCTATCATAGAACAATAAAATCCCTGAATTAAAGATTAGCTGCCCATTTTAGAAGCTGACTCAGAAAGAAGTGGACATGAACCCAGCTCAGTGGCTTGTCCATCTTAGCCAAGGCCTTGCTCCCTAGCCCGTGTCTACAGTGGGATGTCAGGGCTCCACCGATGGGTTTGGGGACACTGGGCCGAGGAACGGAAGAGAACAGGCTGCAACCCAGCAGGTCAGGCCACACTGGCAGAAGCATGGGACTGGGATCCAAGTCATGGAATAGGCACTTGGAGCACCCACCCTGCCTCAGAGTCATTGCAAGAACCAGAAGAGAAGGGATGTCCGTGTTTTATAATTGTAAAGTACTTCTGAGTGGAGTCAGGGATGTGGTCCAGGGTCCCACAGACCTGGAGAGGCATCCTGCTTTGACATCCATGGGCTGTGGGGCCCTGGGCCAGTCATTTAACCTCTCCAAGCCTCAGTTTCCTCCCCTGCAAAGTGGGGGTAACTCTGCACAACAGAAAGGGTTGCCATGGAGAGTCAACAAGATAAAGTGTGTGAAGAACTTGGTACAAGGGACTTACTTCCCTTGTGGTCCCGTGGCTAAGAGTTCATGCTCCCAATGCAAGGGGCCAAGGTTCAATTTCTGGTCAGGGACCAAGACCCCACATGCTGCAACTAAGACTTTGAATGCCACAACTTAAGATCCTGAATGCTACAATAAAAGATCCTATGCTCTGCAACTATGACCTGGCACAGCCAAAGAAATTCACAAATAAATATTAAAAAGCTTAGCACAAAGCACATATCCAGCTGTGACTTGATGCCCATTTCTGGAGCACCCACCGTATGCTCAGGGTTCCTGCACCCAAAGCCTCCTATATGCAGGAGGATATGGTTATCATTCATGCACTGGCTTGGGCATGACTTTACTTTCTAGGAGGAGAGTAAAGTCAGTCTGACTGTATTAATATTATAATAGCTATGTGGAAAGTAAAAATATTATTAATTTTCAAAGCATACATGTTGGGCACATGAACATCCTGTTAGCATCAGCCTCCATTTCCCAATGGATCTTTCTTGGGAAATGGGAATTTTACTTATGCTGCAATCTTAATTGACTGTCTTGGGAAAATCCATGAAAAGTCACCAACGATAGGGATTTAGGTCTTCACACTGCATGTGCAAGGTTGGGTGTGCAGAGTAGATGTCAGTGGGTGAAGGAAGGAGAAGTAAGGGGAGGTGAGAAGTGGGGAAGAAGCTGGACTTATTCTCTGCTCAGGTCTCTCCCGTTTTACCACGGTGGGTCTGCTCTTTGAACAAGTCTTTGATGAGTAGGTCCACTCATCCAGAAAGGCGTGATCCATGTCCCAAGGGCAACTGTCCTTCCATATTCCAGAAACAAAGTTTCCCTACAGTCTGTACCATTTAACCACACATAGGAGACCTATTAAGTTAAATTATAATTTCATACTGAGTCTAAAGGAAGGGAAGATGGAACACAGATGTACCCATCTCTCTGAGTGTCTTCATCATTGACCCAAGTTTGATGCAGAACATTGACCTCTCTGCAGGAATCACTGTGTGTTTGTAGCTCACCGAAGGATGTTTCCTTTAATGGGACCCAGGACAAAGAATGTGGTGCCCAGTGGATCTGCTTAGTGGTTTCCAAGGGCACACAATAATGAACCTAGAATTGCTGTCTTTTCAATGCCACAATATCATTGTTGTTACAATTTTGTATCTTCTTTCTCCCCAGTTAGTCTCAAGACTCTTGCTTTTAGGTACCTTTTCTCCTACTGCCACATTTTATTATGAAAATTTGCAAACATGCAGAGAAATTGAGTGAATTTTACAGCAAACACCCTCAGACTCAGCACCTAAGTTCTTTAATTTGCATTTCACACTACTGGCTTTATTGTGTTTATTCACCTCTCCACCCCTGTATCTATCCGTTAATCTATCTTATTCTTTTTTGGTGGATTTTGAAGTGATTTGAAGAAATAAATACACTCTATCTCCTATAGGTTTAGCATGTGTGTCATTAGCTAGACTTTATGATCTGTTTATCCGTCTTGGGTAACAAGATGTTTATCCAAGTGTTGGGTAACATTTATGCACAATGAAGTTTACAAGTCTTAAGTGTACCACCCATGAGTGGTACCTATGACCTATGGCTAGCTTCCATCACGATATGGGACATATCATCATTCCGGGAAGTTTCCTCATGTCCCTTTTCAGTAAACCTGCAGCCCAGCCCACCCCCACACAGTTACTCTTCTGATTTCTAAACCATAGATCCAAACCACACTAAACCATAGATTAGTTTGTACTTGTTCTAGGACCTTCTGTACACGAATCTTACACTATAGCTCTCTGATGTAAGACTTAGTCTGTAGCACACTGCTTTTGAGATTCATCCATGTTTCTGTGTATAAATGCATCCTGACTCTACATACACACTCACACATACACAAATGCATGTAGATTACACATATACATGTGACATGCTTTCCTTGTAAATGCGAACATGTTGGGTATATTTCTATCTAGGAAGTGCCTTGTAGATTTTACTCACTTTCCTTAGATACTTATTTTAGGTCCACTTTCAAAGAGACCTTTGTGATGTCTGTCAAATTAGCAAGCACTTTGGTTGGCCTGAGGAGGTTGGTCATAGACGGCCAGTTGCCCCTAATGAGCCCTGTTACTTCCCCTGAAGCAGAACCACAAACTGGATTCAGCAACCTTGTGGTTTTAAGAAGGGAAACGGGGGAAGGGGGAGCAGAGAGGAGGGGCGATCTCCCTTGTCTTTAAGGTGTTATTACTTCTGATGCAACACTGCACATTCAGTTATTCAATGATGACAAGAGGTGGAAAGAGGAGAGCTGTGAAGGTCCAGAAAATGGTCTGATTCATTGAGTCAGAGGCTCTGCTCCTTCTTCTGTGGAAGCTGCTTCTTGGGGGCTGGCATGGTATTCCTTTTCACTGGAGCTGGGCACACTCCTCTCACAAACAGCATCAGAGAGAGATGATGCACCTGCACTGGGAACTAGATACCTGGTTGGGGAAGGTCACCAGCCCCACTAAGGTTGAATGTGTGTATATGTGTATGTGTGTGTGTGTTAGGGTCTTTGGAAAGGATGAGAGCCTCATTGTCCACAGTAAGCTCTGTCCCAGCAGAACCCTTTGTTGTCCTGATCTTCATTCTTTGTGCTCCTTATTTCATTGTCAGTTCCTGACATACATGTTGACTGGGAGGAGGTCCTCTGAGATGCACACATGACTCTCCAGTGATGGCACACTCTTGGTGATCATCCATTGCTTGCTGTGACCATCAAGCACCTTGACTCAGTTCTGGCTCCCTTAGAAGCAGATGCTGAGGCAAAGGTTTGGATGCATGCAGTTTATATGGGAGATGAGCCCAAGAAACCTGTGGGAGCAGGGAGTAGAGAAGTGAGATAGGGGAGAGAGGGCATGTCCTGAACCAGTTATAGAGCGGGCACTAGGTTAGTGAGCTGGGATGGAGTATGGAAGACACCTGGATGCTCTCCCACAAGGGGGTGAGGGAGTTGAGGTATTGATGCACCAGCTCCTGTCACTCACTGGTTGAGGGCTGCTCCTGGGGCTGGTGATGCCCCTTGCACAGGTGGAGTAGCACCTATGGGTGGAGACAGCCCCAGGGGAATTGGGGAGCAGGTGCTGGTGGTTGGATGTTGGGCCTGTGAGCACCCAAGAGCTAAGGAGAGGGAAGGTGAGCAGAGCAGCAACAGCGATTGCTAAACACCTACTTCTCTATTCCCAAGGATGTGGTTTCATGTTGTTAAACAGGTTGGAAAGCTCATCGTGACCCAAGAAGAGTGCATAGCATCACTCGGCACTTCCTCTGTCTGTGTGTGGATTTGTCTTGCTTGGTGAAGCCCTTGGACTCACCTCATTTATTTTTACTGCATCAGAATTTGTGTTTGCACAAGTGCTGACTGCTCACTAGGCCCTCCTGCCACAAGCGGGAGCTTAGGTAGACTCAGCAGAGGAGGCCTTCTGGCCTGGCCACAGCAGAGGAGCCCTTCTGGCCGTGCCAAGAGTGGAGGGCTTTCAGGAAGACAGGAGACATCCCTCCTGTCCTCATTCATCTGACTGCCTGCATGCCTGTGCTGGCCTTCGGGGGACCTCAGCAGAGCTCAGGACATGTCAAAGTTGAGAAAAGGAGAAAACAAGGAGCCCTGCATAAGCTCCTTCTGCAAGAAAACAGAACCTTTGCCCACCAGGCAGATCCTCTCCTTTGCAGTCAACTAAAGTAAAAGAATTCTTTCTAGGAGCATTGTTGGGGCCTGAGGTCTAGAATGTATGTAAACTCAGGATCAAGATTGAATGTGAACCCTGAATCAGAATTGAGAAATGTGTATCCTTTGCTTTCTGGGATATGTGTTATTTCAGGGGCATTCACTGGATTTTCCAGCTTCAGAATCAAGCTAGAATATCCATATCCTCAGGTAACCAGTTCATCCCTCACTGGGCTCTGTCTGGTGTGAAATGGAATCTATATTTTACAGAAAATCATCTTTCAAGGTGGTTCAATATGTTTAAAGTGGGGAACCCTATGACCCTGGTATTCAGGTCCTCTGTGGTCTCATAGCTCTTAGAGCCCTCAAAGGTGAGACTTCCAAAAAAATACATCCCACTGAGTGATATTTTTCAGCCCAAAGCCTGATACAATGGGAAGTAACTCTCACCTGGAATTTGAGATGTTTGGATCCTCGAAGGCTAAGGGATGCTGTTTGTAGCCCCCGAGGAAGGCTGGTACCTTATGATGTCTTGAGATGTACCTACAGGTACTCTGATCTGTCTTTCAACATGAAATTTCTCTCGTTCTCTTCCACTTGAATATGACTGGCTTTCATGATTCACTTCTAACAGATGGACTGTGGCAGAAGCTCTGTGATCTCCAAAGCTGAGTCCTCTAAGGCAGTAGGGTTCCCCCAGCTCTTCCTCTTGGGATGGTGGCTACGGGAACCTGGCCACCCTGCTGGGAAGAAGCTCAGGTGTCACGGGGGCCATCGCCAAGGGCCTTGCTGACCATGGAGAGCCAGCATCGCCACCCAGACACCTGAGCAGAGACGCCCTCTAGACGATCCCAGCCCCAGCCACCATCAGATACAGCCACGTGAGGCCCCAAATGAGAGCGGCCTGAGTCCAGTCACCCCAGAACCAGGAGACAGACATGATAATACATGGTTGTTGCTGTTCAGAGCTGCCCATTTGGGCTGGTTTGTATGTAGCTGTAGTGACTGGCACACACATACACTCTTGGTCGTTCTGCTCAACAGCTTCTGGGGCTGGAGAGAATCTCTGCTACGGATCACTTCCTTCTTTTGTCTGGTGCAGTGACTTCCTTGGTGCGCCCCAGCATTGGTGTTTGGTGGGGACAGACAAGGACGGGCATGTTTCTTGGATCCAGTGTGGTAGCTAGAGGTGGCCTGAGGTTTCCAGCTGTTCTGACGCCAGCAGGTTGGGGCTGAGGGCCTCTTCTGAGTCCAGCTGCAGAGGAGGGGGTGGAGGGTGGAGAAGCTGTTTCTTTCCATCCAGTCGCGATCACAGTGGTTGTCTCCTCATTGTTCCTGAGTTCTGGGCTCTTGGACTGGCTCTACACACCTAACTGGCTTTTGGGAAAAGTTTTCAATTAGCAATAATCGCGCCTCGGAAAAACCTCATTGGCTACGATACTGCCACTGCGCAAAGCTCCTAATTGGCTTTTGTGTGGCCACGGTCTGGCCTTTGCCTGGGGCGTCACAGGCTGGAGGGTGCACAGCGATTCGGCTCCATGGCCCTGTCCTCGGCTCCGGGCCAGCAGAAGGCAGGTCCCTGGGCACCCAGCTGGGGGCTTCTCTCTCACGTCCCCTCTTCCCCGGCGCCCCTCTTGGTCCAGCCCAGGAATGGCTCCTCCTTGTCTTCACTGTCTTGGGGAAAAATGTGAAAATGCATGGGAGAGAACTGTGAATGTCCTGCTAAGGTGTTTCCATAGACAGAAAGTTCTTTTAAAGGGTTAGTGAGTGGTTACTGGGCTGGGCAGGAGTGGTATACTTACATGGCTGTTTTATCTTCTCTGAAAACCATAAATTAGAGTCACAAACCCTCAACACACCGAGACTCTTAAGAAATTGTGTGACCTAGCAGTCCATGTAAGTCCTGAGTTCCCTTTGTAGCACCACCAGAAAGTGGTCCTCTGTCCTGTCGCAGGATGTCCTCAGTGATGGGAGCTCACCCCTCACATCCTATGAGAGGCCTTTTTTTCCCCTCGCCCTCCGGGCTTATTGCAGTTGTCTTCTTCGTGCTGAACCAGAACGTCTTCCTTTTAGTCACTGTGAGTTCTGTAAAATAAATCTTATTCCTCTTCTGGCTGGTGTACCTGTAAGGTCAGCTGCCGGTCTTCTTTGTTTGCATTTCCTTCTCCAGTTTCTCAGCTGCCCCCCTCCCAGCCCTCCGCCCCTGTGTGACCCGAGTCCACCCCTCACTCTCCTGATTACTTTATGGACCAAACATTCCTCCTCAGCTCTTAAAAATGATGTTTGAATGACACATGGAGAAGTTGGACTTGATACAGTCATGTTCAGGTGTTAGATATGATTATTACTATTTCAGATGTAAACCCAGCTTTCCTGAGTTAGGATGGAAATCCATAGGTTTTTTTCCAGACACATGGTAAGGGGACCAGGCATTTTTTTTTCAGGGACAAGGTAAGGAGACCAGGCATTTGTTGGGTGTCTCCTTGGAGTCAGGGCTGAGCTAAGTGTGCCTGGGCTGAGACCTGCAGTATCTCCTTAATTTTCCTACCTTGCCTGTGAGTCAGGTGTCCCTGGGGCATCTGGGGTGGGGGGAGGTGGCAGAGCTGGAGTGAAAGCCTGGCCATGCCCAGATGCCCCTTCCAGCATCTCGCTCCTCCCTGTACTGAACTCCAGCCAGGAGCATAGTGTTGACGCATCATTTCCACCAGTGCTGGTCCTTGCCTGCGGGTGATGAACCCTGCATGGGCAGGAGCAGGGCTGTCAATTCACGGTCATATCCCCAGGGTTTGAATTATTCCCTGCATGCCCCAAATACCTGTTGACGTTCATTCTTTGTTGAACAAATGATTGATTGAATGAATGACTCCTTAGAACTTCTCTGTGACAGTTGTTGTTTTTCACGTTTTATCTTGAGAGAACAAAAGCCTCAAAACTATAAGGGAAAATACAACAGATTCCAATGTATTTGCTCTGGGAATTAATAAATGATAGCATTCTTTAAATGTTGGAAGAAACATTGGAAGAAAAGCAGTAACAAACCTAGACAGGTTATTAAAAAGCAGAGACATTACTTTGCCTACAAAGGTCCGTCTAGTCAAAGCTATGGTTTTTCCAGTAGTCATGTATGGATGTGAGAGCTGGACAATAAAAAAGGCTGATTGCTGAAGAATTGGTGCTTTTGAACTGTGGTGTTGGAGAAGACTCTTGAGAGTCCCTTGGGCAGCAAGGAGATCAAACCAGTCAATCCTAAGGGAAATCAACCCTGAATATTCACTGGAAGGACTGATGCTGAAGCTGAAGCTCCAAAACTTTGGCCACCTGATGCGGAGAACTAACTCATTGGAAAAGACCCTGATGCTAGGAAAGATTGAAGGCAGGAAGAGAAGGAGATGAAAGAGGATGAGACGATTGGATTGCATCACTTGATGGACTTGAGTTTGAGCAAGCTCTGGGAGTTGGTGATGGACAGGGAAGCCTGGCATGCTGCAGGCTATGGGGTTGCAAAGAGTCAGACCTGACTGAATGACTGACCAACAATATTCTTTATTTGCTTCTAGTCTCTTTTCAGTTATTAGAAATACAACAGTTGTAGTCCAGATGGACATTCCCTTTATTTACCTCCTCTGATTTTCCAGGTTCAGAAGCACCATCAGCCTTATTTTCATGGTGGTTGACCTGTGTTTAAGTTTTTTGTCTCCTGTATTTGTATGCATGAGCAATAAGTAGTATGGTTTGGTGTGCTTTCAAATTTATGTAAACATTATTCTACTAGACTGATGTTCTGTGATGGTATGTGCAAAATCATTCATTTGAATTGCTCTCTTGTTTTCTGTCATATGACTTTGTTGCCACTTATTTGTCCATTCCCAGGAATACATATGTGCCTGTTTTCTGTTCCCTGCCATGGGGTGATTCCTACTCTTCTCACCCTAAGTTTTCAGGTAAGGGACCTTAGAGCCAGCAGTTAGAGGACCCATCTAAGGTGTCACAGTTTTAACAGGTGCTTGAAGCAGAGAATGAACCAGACTTGTCCTCTGTCTCAGGCATTGGCTGTCTTAACACCTGCCAC
The DNA here is from genome assembly GCF_023699985.2 of Odocoileus virginianus. Classification (NCBI taxonomy): domain Eukaryota; kingdom Metazoa; phylum Chordata; class Mammalia; order Artiodactyla; family Cervidae; genus Odocoileus; species Odocoileus virginianus. The sequence continues at coordinate 35,843,563 of NC_069682.1, forward strand.
CTCTAACAGCTTCCTGAAGTTGTCTCCCTTCAGGAAAGGACATGATAAAGGTGAAGGAATTGGAGGAAAAGCTCCAGGGAAGAAATGACCAATTTTAGAGAAGAATGTAAACGTTTGATGCCCACTGAGGTCAACCCATATGTCTCATGGCAGAGAACAGACCTACATGAGGTAGGAGTGTCGCCCCCCAACTCAGGGTCTTATATGTGCCCTCCAGGGTGGCTTGCTGGGCAGACAAGATAAGGGTTATCACCACCTTGAAGCTGACCCACATTTCACAAAAGCAGCAAGAAGCCCTGGTGAGTTTATCTCTCAGCTTAGAGAATCCCTGAGGGATGGGACCCCTCTCGTCTTGGGTGATCCCATGCATTTTTCCATTTCAACGGAACATAGTGTCACCATCAAGCAGATTTTGAAACCAGTTAACTTAGAGACTAATTACTTCCCTCTTCATTTCTCTTTAAAAATGAAGACTTTGAAAACATCAAGTTTTACAAATTTACCAAAAGACAGTTGAGTTTCTGAGGCAATGATGACCTCCTTTTTCCTCCTGGAGGATGGCACCACTGCCTTGAAACCACCTGGCTCTGTTACTGGCTTGAGAGAGGCCCTTGGGCCAGTTTCGTCACTTCCCAGAGGAGTTTCCATTTCCTTGTCTTTCAGAGCAGATGCTGTTGATAAGCACTTCCCTGCCAGACCACGTGGATTGGGAATGGTGAGCCTCAGGACTATTCACACTCTCTGGGGCACCTCCAAGATCTTCTGTCTCATTTTTATTCATCATTTGATGTGTGTTTTTATAAAGAGGGTCTAAGCTTTGGCCCCAGAAGCCCTGGAAGTGCCTCCTTGCACATAAGGTTATTGTCAAGATGCTGTTGCATAATTAGTGCATAGAAATTGTGAGCCGTTGTTGGGATAATTACTTAATGAATAACATTTGCCCTGAGTGTAACCCCATGCCTGGAGCCCAGGTAGGGGCCCAATTAGTGGCAGCTTTCGTTCCTCTGTTCTCCAGTTCTGCAGAGTTCAACTTTCCTAGGATCTCCATCTTCCAGGACCATGTGGGAAGGATCAGAGGTACCTGTCCTCCTTCTCAGGCCACTGCAGCAGATTCTTTGTGATAGAACAGTTGAGAATCCTTCCATTCCTAGGTCTCCACCTGTTTGGTCTCTTCTTTCCCCATCCCCTAGCTCACCTGCAGGGTCTAGGGGGAGACAAGTGGTCTGCTAGACAGGGACACCGGGAGGCTAAGTGTCATCATCTGTGCTTTCTCTCTCTCTTATTTTTATAGATGTATGGTTGATTCACCATGCTGTTAACTCTTGTTACACAGCAAAGTGATTCAGTTACACATATGTATACATTTTTTTTAATATTCTTTTCTGTTATGGTTTATCACAGGATTTTTGGAGGCTAATTGCTTTACAGTGTTGAGTTCGTTTTTTTCTCTTCTTAAAAGACCGCGAATCTGGAAATCTCGCAACTAAAAGCTAATGGCAAAACATTTTACAGGAAAAAAAAATAAAGTTTCTGAGAGAGTGCCAGTTACCCAGCAAAAGCTGAAAAAGAGTTTCTTTGGGGAGGACAGGATTGTGGAGGAGGGTCCAGGAGTAATGAGAAGTTGATTCTGGGGCATCCTTGGGGCCTTGGCTTCTTAGCGAATCCACGCCTTGCAAACTTGGACCAGGATCTTTGGGCCTGGACTGAATTTGAAGACCTGATGAGTTATTTTTCTCTTTCCTTTTTGAATGCAGTGTGACAGTTGTGTTTCTAAATTTAACTCTTCCTGTTTTGGCTGCTTGCGATATTTGTTCATGGAAGACCCGTGTGGGATGAGAGCAGCTCTCAACGGAGGATCAACACTGCCAGGAGCTGTCACATCCCTGGGGCAGGAAGGAAAAATATATATATTCTTACCCCCCGCCCCACACACCAGGGTTAGTTACTCAGACTTCCCAGTGGACCCCTTTTCTTAGGATCTCCTGAATGGTGTCTCTTTCAGGAGGAAATGTGAAGGATGGTTGTACCTTCTGTGTAATTCTGAAATGATGAGGAAACATAGAACCTCAGTGAACAAGATAACTTGTTTGCCAAGAGCCTTGCAGTAGAATAGTCACCCCAGGAAGCTCCCCGAGGGCAGGCCTTCTTCTGGCATTTCCTGCACCTTCTCCAGGCCTGGGCACAGAGTGGGTTTGGGTTAGATGTTTGGGGGATGGGTGGATGGACAGCATGCCTGTCTTTGGAGGACATGAGAGCCCTACGTCAATGATGGTTCCCAGATGGGCTGGGTCAGCTCTGTGGATGAGGGCGGGCCTTCCGCCGTGTGTCCTCCTGCTCCCAGACTCATAGAGCTAATTAAAATAAAACAAATAGTAACACTTGCCTGAAAAATAGGTACCGCCTGGAACATATTAAAAATGATTTCCATTTTCCAGCAATCTGGCCTAGTTTGTAAAACAAACCTGGGGGAGGGGCTTCCCTGAGCCACCAAACTTAGAAAACAGGCTCGTTCTTGGCGAGACTGGACAGTTTCACATCAAAACCTCTGAGAGCTGCAGGAAATAACCTGCTTAAGGTCATTTAAGCCCACATTTCCCAAAACAGTTGGGCAGCAGAACCCCTTTCTGGTAATTTTGGTTAACTTCCTTGGAGTCCAGAATTCCAAGGGAAAAAGCACCTGGGGAAATCCCATCCAGGTGAATGTGAATTATGTTGCCAGTTGTGCTTTTCTGTTTCAGACTTACAGTTCCAACTATTTTCAAAGCCAAAGTCAGGTTGTGGTCCTCTGAAAAGTCTCATTCTGGGAAACTGATTAAAATTGACAGGGGTGCGGGTCTTGAGTGCCCAGGGATCCTCTGAACCAAATAAACATCTGTTCTGACCAAGTGGATGCTGGGTTGCTTTTGGTGTGTGCATGCTCAGTCATGTCCAACTCTTTGGAACCCCCATGGACTGTAGCCCATCAGGCTCCTCTCTGTCCATGGGATTCTCCAGGCAAGAATGCTGGAGCAGGTTGCCATGTTCTCCTCCAGGGGATCTTCCCAACTCAGGGGTTGAACAAATGTCTCCTATGGCACCCGCATACTACTGAGTCATGTGGTTAACTTATCCTAATTCAGCACGAGAATATTTGCATTTTTCTTGTTCCTGATTTTCATGGAAACAAAGAAATTTTGAAAGTGAAATGTTATCATTTTTGTTTGTCATTATTGACCCCTAATATCTACATGACGTAGACCTCCCTCCATAGAGGTATAAAAGAGGGACCTTGGGAAACAGACAGGGGCTTCCCAGGTGGATGAGTGCCTGGTCAGTTTTCTTCCTTTCAAACTGGCTGTGGCTTAAATTGTGGATGGAGCATGTTAAGCATATTTTCCTTGCACGCTGTGAGATTTCCTGATGGACAAATAAAGAAGGTCGAAAGGAGGAGGTCTCTTTGAGGCGTGTTGGCCAACCTGATGTTACCACGTTGTTGACTTTTTGTTTCTTCAGTTCCATGGGCTTTAAGTGTTGCCCCAGTCACCCTTGCAAAAAGAAAGCTCCTCCTCTGAGGGGCTGTGGCTTTGTTTGAAATTGCCGAAGGCTAAAGACACACTTGGAGTTCAGCTTTGCAGTCTCTCGACCACCAGCGAGAGGAGGTGACATCTATGGTTTCTTCCAAAAGCAGATGTTGAAGCCCCAATTGGCTGAGGGCTTGTCAGTATAGATTTTTCCCTACAAACCTTTGTGGAGCTAGTTTTTTATTAAAATGTCTGAAATCATCTGTGCCTTTTGGAATATGGAGTGGAAAAATACGAGACCGGGCTACAACACGCTCTTGATTTCATTGTGAAGGTGCCCATGTCATGACCTAAGTTTTTCAAGCCTTTAACATCTAGAAATGCAACAAATGTCTATTAGATACAGTGAATGAACTAAATGAAACATTCCCTCAAACCCCAGACCATTTAAAAAAAGGTGATAAACATTTGATTGATATCCTTCTAAAGTAAACTCCATGCATGCTTGCCTTCTGAGACCCAATGCACTGAACCTAGGTTGAACTTTCTCCTGATAAACTGGGACCCTCCTTTTGTTGAGGAAAGAACATAAACTTTGGTAGTTTTGTTGTTCAGTCACTAAGTCGTGTCCAGCTCTTTGCAACTCTGTGGACTGCAGCATGCCAGGCTCCTCTGTCATCCACTGTCTCCTGCAATTTGCTCAAATTCATGTCCTATGCAGCATTGTTCTTTAAGGCATTGGACTTTACTTTCACCACCAAACACATCCACAACTGAGCATCATTTCTACTTTGACCCAGCTGCTTCATTCTTTCTGGAGCTATTAGTAATTGCCTGCCACTCTTCCCCAGTAGTATATTGAACACCTTCCAACTTGGGGGCTCACATTCCAGTGGCGTATCTTTTTGCCTATTCATACTGTTCATGGACTTCTTCTGGCAAGAATACTGGAGTGGTTTGCCCTTTTCTCCTCCAGTGACTTAAAATCCGGACACCTCCGTTTTCTAGCTCCAAAACTCGATTGGATTTCCTAATCTCAGAGACTGTCGGCTGTTTCATCTGTCTGGTGAAGGGTCTGAGCCTGTCCAAGCCAGTGATGGTGTTGCTAGTATATTAATGCAAATGAAGGGCCTCACCAGGTGACTGGCACACTCTCTAGTCTTTTTCTTCTCAAAATGAAGCCCAAGGATCAACAGCAGCTTCAGCATCTCCTGGGAGTCAGTTTGAAATACAGAGTCTCACACCCAGCTGGGCCCTCTGACTAAGGGTCGCCAGGTGATTCTGTGTGCATCAGAGCCTGAGAAGCGCGGGCCCAAAGCTCCCATCTCCTACTTGGGAGAGAAAGCTCTGAGCCAACTTTAGGGAATCAAGGGGCTTTCTGGAAGGGGGCAGGGTCCTCAACCTCCTGAGAAGTGGCCCACCAAAGGAGTGTGGAAACTGGCTCTGGATTCTTCTCCATGTAGGCAGGCTAACTTGAAATGGCCCTTTCTTGTTTATGTACCTGCCGCTCCCAAGCAGATGGAGGGTCATCGTTTGGGGGTGTAGGGACAGGGACACCTCTCCCCGTAGGAGAGCTGGGCTTCCCGCCTGTGTCCTGGGCACCCTCAGCTCTGGGAAGATCCAGGTCATCCACCAGGTTGGAGTGGGGGCGCAGAGTGTCACCCTCTTGCCGCTACAGCGTCTATCCTCCCTGAGTCCTGATCCTGCACAGTGGGAGAGCCCAGCAGGTCATGATGGCCTGAAGCAGAGCCAAGTTCAATGCCAGAGGTGGACCCTGGGGATGGACCTGGCCTGCTTGGTCCTGGGGAGCTGGTTCCACCCCTGGTCACCTTATCCAGGAGGCTCGGCATCTAACCAATGATTTTCAGTTTCTTGAACAGATGGGCCCTTGCCTTCACACTGCCCCTTCTAACATCATTCCAGGGGTCGCATGTGATGGTCAGAATACAGAGGTGTTGGCCTAGCTGGGGGCTCATCGGCCACCAGGGGCTTAGGTCCACCTGGACCTGCTGAATCTGAACATGAGTCTCACATGATCCCGACGATTCCTGAGCACAGGAGAGTTCCACGGGCATCCCGCTGGTGTATGCTCGGCAGACATTCTGTCTTCCTTTGTTAACCATTGTGTAGCAAATAAAAACCAAGAAGGCTTTGTGTGAGAGCTTGAGGAACGAAGTTCCTCAATTCTGGGCCAGGAATTTCGTGCACCAACTCCTCCCTGCCGGGTCCCAGCTGGGCTGCTCCAGGGCTGACCCTGGTCACCAGGGGAGGAACCAGGCTATTCTGGTCACTTGTTCCTCCCACACGGCTGCTGCATAGAGCTGTCGCCTGTGTTGCAATCTTGGGGCCGCAGGAGCGTAAACAGAGCGTGATGGCGCAGTCCACGTGTTACATAACCGCCCTGGAGGCCTGCTTTCCAGATGTGTGGATGACTGCCCCTGCCCCTCGCGCTACCTGTGTCTTTAGCCAGATTCTGCTTCTCTAGGGGAAAGACAAAGGCCAGCTCCCAGGATGGCCAGGGGGGCTTTAAATCTTCAGGGAAAATGCCTTTCTAAAACTCATTCTAAGTTGTGTTTATTTGCTTTCCTGGAGTCTCTCAAATTTTTTTCTGTTTTCCCTTTCGTCTTTCCTTCGTCAAGAAGCACATTTTAGGGCCATTGGAGCCTCGGTTTTGGGTGCTCACATGCTCGTGTGAATTTGAGTTCAGATCCTGGAGGACTTTGGACGTGAACCGAAACCCATGTTCAGGGGCCCAGGGCCGGAGGAGAACCAGCCTTGTGTTGGGCAGCTTTTGACCACAGAGTCCAGCAGTGATTTCTTGCCAGGCAGCGAATCCTTCCAGGACCACAGACAGGAAATGAGGACAAGGAGCTAACACACACACAGACCCTCCTCCCTGACTCTGGGGCAGACGGGCTGGTCTCCTGGTGGGGGTGGGGGGTTGGGCCCACAGGCCTTACTCCCTGAAGGTGGGGCAGGACATCTGACCACTTCCCTGCAGAGTGATGACTCCTCTGCTGAAGGCATGTGCCTGCCTAGCAGGCTCAGCAGAGGGTCAGGATGATGGCAGGGGCAGGGGAAGAAAGGCTTCCAGGAGGAGGCTTCTTTGAATTGACAAGCATCACCCCTGGGAAGACGATGGCATGCATCCTCGAAGGTGGTCAGGGGGACTAGAGTGGCCTCTTTTGCTTTAGCGACAGCACATAGCTCCCTTCTCGCTGCCCTGGTCAACACAGAACTCATCTTGCAGCATGTCTTTCAAGAGGATGACTCCAAAGAAAGGCGGTTATAGTTGCCCAGGGTAGCCCTTAGCCCATCTGAGGGCATGGCTGCCAGGCCCTGTCTGTGGCATGAGGACTTTTTTTTCTGATTCTTTCATATGTCGTGACTAATGAGTACTTTTGCATCCACTTCCTTCTCATGGTCAAATTCACTTTTCAAATACTGGAATAGCAAATGGACATGAGCCTATAAGAACAGTAAATTCAGGGTAGTGTACTGTCAGGCTGGAAAGTCGCCCTGTGAACCAGAGCACTTGATTACTTTATGAAGGTGACAAGGTTATTTGTAAGTGGTGATGGAGGTGGCCTTAGTTAAGTTGCAGTGTTGGAGGAGTACTCAGGAGGCTGAGACCCAGGGCTCCTTTTTCCCTTCAGCCAAGGGCTCCCCTCCTCCCCCTGATGTGTGCGCGGGATGTTGGCTGACTCCCGGCGAGTGGGCCGGTGGAGAGGAAGGCATTCCAGGAATCCATCCAAAGGTCCAGTTATATGGAAGCCTAAGACAGGTCATGTATATATAGCTTTATATTTCTATCTTTGGCTCTTTTAAGTTAGAAGAGTCATTTAAGAACACACACTTAGCCTAGAAAGTCCAAACAGTATGGAATCCTGTGGAGTAAAAGTTAAATTCCTTTTCATGCACCTGTTACCTCCTCCCCGTGAGCTCCAGGGAGACAGTCATTGCAAACAGGACAGTGACAGGGTGGGTCCTTCAGGATCTCTTTCTGTTCATTTACAAGTGCACACAGAGAGATGATTGAAACATAGGTAGGAACGTTTCACACTTTATTTGGCTATTTGCTGAACTGCTACCCCCGATGGGTTTTGTTTTCTTTCGTTTTCTGCTCAGCTATTTGTCCAGACCGCATGTGACAGGGAAGGGCCTGGGCGAGGTGGTGGTTTTATTTCAGCCATTAATGTGAACAAGGAGATGTCACAAGCTTATAGCATCACTCAGCATCTCAGAGCCCCACAGGCCACCCTCCGAGCAGGATGGCAGTCAGAGCCTCCCCAGGAAGATCTGGGGGGAGGCTGGTGCCCCCCTCACCGGTCTGCCCTGGGGCTCTACACCAGCATGGCCCCGAATGGGCCCCAGGAACCCGAGCGAGTCTGGAATGCAGCCCCGTCCTGGGTCAGGGCCCGTCTCAACTCCGAGGCCCGGAATTGCCTCTCTGAGGCCTTTCTTTTCTCAGCTGACTTGACAAGTCAGAGGTTGAGGCTGAACTGAGAGTCTGAGGCGTGTGGTGTTCCAGCTCCTGCATCCAGTTGGACACGTAGCACCATCTGCCCTCAGAGTCAGTCCTGGGGTTTCGAGCGGCTCTTGAACGTGAACCTTTCCTTCTGCCCTTTCCCAGCTGGTGGCAGGGAGGTGTCTCAGTGACAAGTTTAATCCCCCTGGGGCTTTACAAACTTGCTGGGTGACCTCCCTGCACCTCGCTGGGAGGGTCTACGTTGCAGAGGGTGAGCAGAAGAGAGGGCGGTGCTGGACACGTGGGCTGAGGATAGAAGTTCAGGTATCGGGATGCGCGGGGAGGAAACCCCTTCATGTGCGCACTTCCTGATGACGGGCTCGAACCCGTCACCCTGTGCATTCATCCGTTATCCAGCTCAGCTTTCTATGGGGTTGGCCAAAAAGTTTGCTTGGCTTTTTCTGTAAGATGTTATGCAGAGGGCCTTCCCTGGTGGCTCAGTGGTAAAGAATCTGCCTGCCAATGCAGGAGATACCTGTTCGATCCCTGGTCTGGGAAGATTCCACACAGCAACTAAATAAGCCTGTGAGTCACAACTACTGAGCCTGTGCTCCAGAGATGGGGAGCCGCAACTGCTGAGTCCACGAGCCGCAAATACTGAAGCCCAATCACCCTAGAGCCCATGCTCTGTAACCAGAGAAGCCACCCCAGTGAGAGGCCTTCGCACCACAACTAGAGAAAAACCTGTGCAGCAACCAAGACCTAGTACAGCCAAAAATAAATATGTAAATAAAATTATTTAAAAAAAAAATAAGATGGAAAAAAGCCTGAACAAAATTTCTGAACAACCCAGTACAACCAGGCACTGTTGAAGGATGACGGAAGTTTTTGACCTGTAAACTCTCTGCCCCGAGTTTTACTCTGGTTTCTTGTAGGGTCAAAGGTCCCAGGGCTGCAGACAGACAGTCTTCCTTCCAGGGCCAGTGTTTTCCAAGGAGGCAGGAAGGGAGCCTGGGCCTGTCCTTAAGCACCTCCCCCCACTGTTCTGGACACTTGAGTGTCCTTTCTCAGTGAGGTCTTCCTTGTCTGCAGGTTGGAGAGAGTGACTGTGGTGGGTTGTTGGCCAAGTAAGCCGCCCAGTTCTCCCACCTCCAGGCATGCTGCCCGTCCCATGGGCTCCAGGATGAGCGCCAGCCAAGGCTTGTCCTAACATAGCCCAGCATTTCCCAGGCTGTGGCCTGTCGATGTGTCTGGACACAGGCAGAAGGCCACGTCAGACATGAGTTACGCATGGTGTCTGCCCTGTGCAGAAGGACATTCATTTCTTAGAACACTAACTACGCTTTTCAGCATAAAGCTGAAGCTCCAAAACTTCGGCCACCTGATGCAAAGAGCCGGCTTATTAGAAAAGACCCTGATGCTGGGAAAGATTGAGGACAGGAAGAGAAGGGGACGACAGAGGACGAAATGGTTGGATGGCATCACCGACTCAATAGATATGAGTTTGAGCAAACTCCGGGAGATGGTGAAAGACAGGGAAGCCTGGCATGCTGCAGTCCATGGGGTCACAAAGAGTTAAAGGCAATAGAGCTGCTGAACAAGCAATGTGGGAAAAAGTGCTAAAGGAGAAATTTGCTTTGATTTTATGGGTTGTGGGGCCAAGCAGGCTGGCGGTCAAGACACCTGCTTTTGTGGTACCTACATCCTGTCCCGGCTGGAGGAGAGCACCTGGGTTGGTTTTTGTCTTTTTGCAAAGATAAGGTCCTTTGCGTCTCTGTGCTCAAACCTGCTCACCACACACCCATATCTGTTTCCTGTACTTTCACTTGTGAAAGGTTGGTGTCCAGTAGGCCTGTTTCCCCCTCTTTTATACCAGACTGGACATGTTTTAAGTGAGAAATGGAAAGCGGGCTCTGGGCAGCCCTGGTAGGGGCCCCAGTGCTGCTTTTCCAGGGGGTGATGCTCTGAGGACCAGTTGCTGGGAGTGGGGTAAGCATCAGACACTCCCACTCAGGGGCATGGTGGGAGGGTGCGTTGGAGGGACTTTCCACCCTGCACCAAGTGGGAGTTAGTGAAATGTGGTTGGAAGAGGTGGGGTCATGGGCCCACCCCATGTAGTTTGTTGAATGGCTGGGGCCAGATCCTTGACCCGGCAGGGCTGAGGCCTCCCCTGCCTCCCGGCTGTCATCAGGACAGGATCTCATGGGAGGGGCCCGGTGCTCACAATTTTATCAAGAACACAGACGCTGGTGATGTTTATGTCTGTGTGGACCCAGTGGCTCTGCAGGAGGGTGAGTGGGTAATCACAGCACAACAAGAATCCACAGTCCTCGTGTTCACTGTGCTCACAGCACTGGTGTCAAGGTTGCAGCTCCTGCCCACTAGCAATGCAGCTGGAGAGGGAGAGGTGAGAGAGAGGCTCAGGAGCAGCCAGAGGCGGTAAGCAGGTCCCCCGAGATTACCCGGGCCAAGGAAGGGAGGCTGGAGCTGCCTTGGAGGTGTCGGGGGGCTGGACAACACGAGCGTCTGGTCTCTCGCGAGCGAGGACCGTGGTCCGTTTGACAGGGCAGGGGTTCCCTGTGTCATCTGAGCTACAGTTCATAAATCACTCAGATGAAAAATCCAATCTTGAGAATGTCCAGCAGGACATTCAGGACCTCTGGGATTAAGTCACATAGCCGGGAGCTGTAAATCAGCCAGAAGCGAAGTCACCCCGACTCACAGGAGGGGATGTAACCCCACCTGACGTGGGCCTTGCAGAGGAGACGGTGGGGACGACCTCAGGCTGTCAGGGCTCCTGGCTCTGTTAGCATCGCTTTGAAATGTGGACTTTCCTGGATCCTCCAGGGCTGGTCGGACACCTCCTGCGTGGTGAACAGAGTTGCCTTGTTCTGTCTCAGTGATGCTTGTATTTCTCCTCCGCTCCCACGGTGACTCCTCCCTGACCTGTTGCGTTTACAGTAAAGAGGCAAAAGGGAAAAGGGGTCTTCAGGGCTGATCAACCCTGCCAGGCCACCGCCCTCCCTACCCTGACCCAAGTGGTAGGAGAGACCTGGGTGCCCTATCTGAGCCACACCGGAGGCCTGCCCGCAGCACCTCACTCCTGCAGCCAAGGGGCTGCCTCTCCTCCCTGAGTCACCATGATGGGTTCATGCCCTTGTTGGGGAGGTCTTTTTGCCTTCCCCTCTTGTCAGGGACATAGGATTGCTTTGCTGAGGGTGTGGTGTTTACAGGAGGAGCTTCTCAGGTGGCTCTAGTGGTGAAGAACCCGCCTGCTAATACAGGAGACATAAGAGAAACAGGTTCGACCCCTGGGTCAGAAAGACGCTCTGCAGGAGGGCATGGCAACCCACTCCAGTATTCCTGCTTGGAGAATCCATGGACAGAGGAGCCTGGTGGACTGCATTCCATGGGGTTGCACAGAGTCGGACACGACTGAATGACTTAGCATGCATGAATGCTGTTTGTAGAACACCTCTCTTCTTTACATTCCCGGGATCTCAGGCAGCTTGGTGGGGGTGTTCAGAGCTGCTCTGGGTTTCAGGGAGCAGGGGTTGCCTGGGTCCTGCCTCTGGCTCTGTCCCTTATCCATTCCGGGCACCTGGCCCCACCCCACCCATTTGCTTCTGCCTTCTTTCCCTGGAGTTGGAGCCCGCTTTGCTTCCCTAGTGACGGGCTGGAATGTCAGAGTCTGCGACCCTGGAGCACCTCTTGCCCAGGGTCATGCCTGCACCGCCTTTGGGGGCTGCCCAGCAGCTCATCTGTCGAGGACACGGCTCTGCTGGCCACCTTAGGGGGAGAGGCCGGCGGTGAGGCTCACGGGGTGATGGGCGGTTGTGCCAGCAGGGCCCCTTCCTGGCCACTTGCAGGGTTGGAGGCCACCGCGAGGGGAGAGAATACCTTGTCTCCAGAAGTGTTAGTCGCTCAGTCATGTCTGACTCTTTGTGACCCCATGGACTGTAGCCCAACAGGCTCCTCTGTCCATGGAATTCTCCAGGCCAGGATACTGGAGTGGGTTGCCATTTCCGTTTTCCAGGGCATCTTCCCAACCCACGGATCGAACCCAAGTCTCCCGCCTTGCAGGCGAACTCCTTACCATCTCAGTCACCAGGGAAGCTTTCAGGGTGGTTTCTTTCCCCTTCTAGAGGCAGCCATGTGCTGGCATACTGACCTTCCCTCTGTGTCCAGCTGTGTCCAGACCTCAGGGGGCAGCCACACAGAGTCCTGGTCTGGAGATGTGGGTGTCCTTACAGCTATCCCAGCCCCCACTCCCAATTTGCTGTTGAGGTAGTCTTCCTTCCTCTACCCGGCATAGACCTACCAGCTGGTTTCAGGTTTGACCACAACACAGCTCAAGGACCCTGGGTTCCACTGTGTTGCAAGCTCGTGGTGGAGACACTGGGAGGGACAGAATAGCTTCATTATTCACTCTGTGTGTGTGTGTGTGTGTGTGTGTGTTGTATTGCTAACATGTCTCAAGTCAGCATTTCCCAGCAAAACCACCTGGCAAGGCAATCAGGGCCTCAGGCTCAGCGCCTCCTGGGACCTGCTTCTGGAACCTGTTCCTGAGACACGGGTGTGTCTCTAAGGCAGGTGTGGCCTCAGCAGGTCCTTCCACCTCCCTGCCCCCAGCAAACCTGCCCCATCGCAGGTGCTCGCCTGCATCTGTGGATGCCCTGTATGCACCGTAGGAAGTGCTGGGATGTGATGCAGAACAAAGTAGATTCTTGCCCTGGAAGAACTAGGAGGCCAGAGTGGGGTTTAAAATACTCAACAGTGACAAAGCGCAGCTCTGACAGGTCAGGACTGGCCGCTGAGTTGAATGGAGCCAGAGCCCTGTTCTTATCCTTTGGATCGTGGGGACATGGGGGTGCGGTGCTGGGGGTGCTGAGGGGACTCAGGGAGGCACGGGGGGGTGCTGGAGGAGTTTCAGGGAGCAATTATCTACCGGGTGGTACCGAGTGTTTTGATACGTTCACAGTAGGTACGTGGATTCATACTGCGTGTTCAGCCACTTGTGCCCACTTGATGGTGGGTTATCGGTCCTTCCAACTTAAGGGTTGGTGCACCAGGCTCACCAAAGCCATCGGCTCTTCCTATGCTTAGGGCAGGGTGTATCAGTGGGGAATCCCAGAACGTCGTTGCACAGACTCCCAAGTAGGCTCATTCTCCTGGGCCTGCCTCGCTCCTGGACAGCATCAGGGATGGATTGGGAAAGCAGGGTCCACCCAGCTTGCTCACCTGTAATTACATTCACTTAAACCTGTCGGCATGTCAAAGCTGCATCTGGAGCCAAATGTGTCTAAAGGCAAGCTGGCCCAGGCATTGCCGACGGCCCAGCCTGTGTTGCAGCCGGTTCTTGCCTTTGTCGAGTCCTGTCCGGTGCAGGCAGGTCAAGTTGCAGAGGTGTTGCATATGTGTGTTTTGCGTTCCAGTCAAAACATGGTGATGTACCAACATCACAGGGGCCATATTATGAAATTAACACGGGGGGTGCCTGCGTGGAGCTTCGAAGATTATTTCCACCTCATTTGAGAGACTGTTACAGAATCGCTGCTGTGAAGCTCCTGGGTTGGGACATCTGCTCATTTTTCTGGGAGGCATGCTGTCCCTCATTTGGCTCATACTGTGGCCCTTCCGCCTGGAGTGAGCTGCTCTTATGGATGCTGAGCATTTCTGGCTCTCTCTGTGTCTGTGTGTGTGATCTCTCTCTGTCTCTACACAAGTGTGTGTGTTTCCTTGTGTGTTTTCCAGCCCCGCCAAGCAGTTCTCCAGTTCTAAGTGGACACCGCCTGGGTGTCCTGCAGATCTGATCCGATCCTCACACTGTCCACCTGGACACAGCGCAGAGCCCACAGGTCACGGGCTCAGTCCATGAGGCTGCCCCCACTTCAGACAGAGGTCACAGGTCCTGGGTGTCACCTGTGCTTCTGACCCACTGGCTATAAATTGGAGCTTTCCACAGCCTCCTCCTTGGTTCAGTTAATTTCATAATTTGGCTTATGAAACCCAAGAGATATTTACTTACGTTTCCCTGTTTATTTTAAAGGTTATTATATGCATGAATTATATCTCAGTAAAAAAAAAAAAAAAGTGGGGAAAGGGTATTGTAAAAGGATACAGACACATCCAGATGAAGAGGTACACAGGGGGAGGTCCTGCCCAGAAGCTCTGTCCCCATAGGACTGGGGTGCACTACCTGCCCAGCACATGGACATGTTTACCAACCTGGAAGCTCATCAACTCAACTTGCTGAAGAATTTTGATAGAACTTAATCTGCAGACCTCGCCCTCCCCTTCCCTGAGGTTGGTGGGTGGAATTAAAAGTTCTAGCTCTCTAATCACTGGGTCTTTCTTATGAGTAACACCAGCCGGAGGCTCTCCGGGAACCCCACCTGAGCTCCAAAGGGGCTCCTTAAGAGTAAGAAAACCACTCCCATCACTCAAGAAATTCCAAGAGTTTTAGGAGCGTTTTGCCAGTACAGGGTCCAGGACCAAATGTTGAACATACATTATTATTACCTGTACACTTATGTGTGTGTGTGTGCGTGTGTTAGTCACTCAGTTGTGTCTGACTCTTTGTAGCCGCACAGACTGTAGCCTGTCAGACTTTTTTGTCCATGGAATTCTCAAGGCCAGGAATACTGGAGTGGGTAGCCTTTCCTTTCTCCAGGGGATCTTCCCAACCCAGGGATCAAACTCTGGTCTCCTGCATTACAGGCGGATTCTTAACCAGTTGAGCCACCAGGGAAGCCCAGGAATACTGGAGTGGGTTCAGTTCAGTTCAGTCACTCAGTTGTGTCCTACTCCCTGTGACCCCATGAACCGCAGCACACCAGGCCTCCCTGTCTGTCACCAACTCCCAGAGTTTACCCAAACTCATGTCCATTGAGTCAGTGATGCCATCCAACCATCTCATCCTCTGTTGGCCCCTTCTCTTCCTGCCTTCAATCTTTCCCAGGATCGGGTTCTTTTCAAATGAGTCAGCTCTTTGCATCAGGTGGCCAAAATATTAAGAGTTTCAGCTTCAACATCAGTCCTTCCAATGAATACCCAGTACTGATTTCCTTTCGGATGGACTGGTTGGATATCCTTGCAGTCCAAGGGACTTTCAAGAGTCTTCTCCAATACCACAGTTCAAAAGCATCAATTCTTCGGCACTGAGCTTTCTTTATAGTCCAACTCTCACATCCATACATGACTATTGGAAAAACCATACCTTGACTAGATGGACCTTTGTTGTCAAAGTAATGTCTCTGCTTATGCTGTCTAGGTTGGTCATAACTTTCCTTCCAAGGAGTAAGTGTCTTTTAATTTCATGGCTGCAATCACCATCTGCAGTGATTTTGGAGTCCCCCCAAATAAAATCAGCCACTGTTTCCACTGTTTCCCCACCTATTTGCCATGAAGTGATGGGACCGGATGCCATGATCTTAGTTTTCTGAATGTTGAGCTTTAAGTCAACTTTTTCACTCTCCTCTTTCACTTTCAGCAAGAGGCTCTTTAGTTCTTCTTCACTTCCTACCATAAGGGTGGTGTCATCTGCATATCTGAGGTTATTGATATTTCTCCCAGCAATCTTGATTCCAGCTTGTGCTTCATCCAGCCCAGCATTTCTCATGATGTACTCTGCATAGAAGTTAAATAAGCAGGGTGACAATATACAGCCTTGACGTACTCCTTTTCTGTTGTTCCATGTCCAGTTTTAGCTGTTGCTTCCTGACCTGCATACAGGTTTTTCAAGAGGCGGTCAGGTGGTCTGATATTCCCATCTCTTTCCGAATTTTCCACAGTTTATTGTGATCCACACAGTCAAAGGCTTTGACATAGTCAATAAAGCAGAAATAGATGTTTTTCTGGAACTCTCTTGCTTTTTCAATGATCCAGCGAATGTTGGCAATTTGATCTCTGGTTCCTCTGCCTTTTCTAAAACCAGCTTGAACATCTGGAAGTTCACAGTTCATGTATTGTTGAAGCCTGGCTTGGAGAATTTTGAGTATTACTTGGCTAGCATGTGAGATGAGTGCAATTGTGCAGTAGTTTGAGCATTCTTTGGCATTGCCTTTCTTTGGGATTGGATTGGATCTTCCCTACCCAGGAGTTGAACCGGGGTCTCCTGTATTGCAGGTAGATTCTTTACCAACTGAGCTATCAGGGAAGCCCATATACATACATATAAAACATATTTATTTGGGAAAATCAGGTAAGAGTATTGCAGACAAACATCATGATCCTTTGTCTCTAAACACTTAGGGCTGATCTCTCCATACATGAATGCAACACTACTTAAGAAATAGAACAGCCATGTCAGAACCTTTGAAAGCAATACAAATGAAATTTTGAATCAAATTAAGACCTGAATCTCAGAAGCATGCAAGATGATTAGTAATTTATTGAGCAGACATTTACCAAGTCTCTGGTTTGCACAGGTCACTGGGCTTGGAAGTAAGGAAGCAGAGGGCAGAGGAAAGCCTGAACTGATAAAGATACTGAAAATATGTGAAGATCAAAAAAGAAAAAATGAAGAAGCTCATGCTGAATGACTTTGGTCTTAGAAAATTGAAAGCCATTTCTATTTCCAGGCTGTCAGATCATCTAGGAATCAATACAGGTCATCTTAAGGAGTAAGATCTTCTTATTCCTT
Source organism: Odocoileus virginianus (assembly GCF_023699985.2). Classification (NCBI taxonomy): domain Eukaryota; kingdom Metazoa; phylum Chordata; class Mammalia; order Artiodactyla; family Cervidae; genus Odocoileus; species Odocoileus virginianus. Next base: position 35,860,175 of record NC_069682.1, read on the forward strand.
GAATCTCCAAGATGTTTGTTACACTTGAATGTGTTTAAAATAACTAAAAGTGTGTCAGAGGACAATAGAGGAAAGATGCTATAGAGTTTTATCTATACCTCATCTTCTTTATCTGTTCCTCTGTTGATTGACAGAGCTTCCCTGGTGGCTCAGAGGTTAAAGCATCTGCCCACAATGCGGGAGACCTAGGTTCAATCCCTGGGTTGGGAAGATCCCCTGGAGAAGGAAATGGCAACCCACTCCAGTATTCTTGCCTGGAGAATCCCGTGGACAGAGGAGCCTGGTAGGCTATAGTCCACGGGGTCGCAGAGTTGGACATGACTGAGCAACTTCACTTCTGTCGATTGACAAGACATTCCAGGTCTTGGCTTTTGTAAACAGTGCTGCAATGAACACTGTGGTGCATGTATCCTTTCAGATCATGTTTTTCTTTGGGTCTGTGCCCAGGAATGGGATTGCAGGGTCATATGGTAGCTCTGGTTTTAGTTTTTTAAGGAACCTTCATTCAGTTCTCCATAGTGGCTGTACCAATTTACATTCCCACCGACAGTGTGGGGTGGGGGGGAGTTCTCTTCTCCCCACACCTTCTCCAGCAGGTTTGTGGATTTTTTGATGATAGCCATTCTAACTGGTGTGAGGTGATAGCCCACTGTAGTTTTGATTACAGCAAAATCTTTTTTTGACCCACCTCCTAGAGTAATGAAAAGAGAAACAAAAATAATCAAATGGGACCGAAATTTAACTAAAAAACTTTTGCACAGCAAGGGAAACCAAAGCCAAAGCAAAGACAAGCCACAGAATCAGAGAAAATATTCTCAAATGAAGCATCCAACAAGGGATTAATCTCCAAAATATACAAACAGCTCATGCAGCTCAATAACTAAAATACAAACAACCCAATCAAAAAATGGATCAAAGATCGTCATGGGCATTTCTCCGAGGAATGCATACAGGTGGCCAAGAAGCACATGAAAATGTACTCAGCGTCACTAATTATTGGAGAAATGCAACTCAAAAGTCCAAGGAGGTATCACCTCACATTGGTCAGAATGGCCATCTCAAAAAGACCACAAATAACAGGTGTTGGTGACACCATGGAGAAAAGGGAACCCTTCTACACTATTGGTGGAAATGTAAATTGGTACAACTGTTATGGAGAATGGGCTTCCCTGACCCAGGTTCGATCCCTGGGCCAGGGAAGATCCCTTGGAGAAGGGAATGGCAACCCACTTCAGTATTCTTGCCTGGAGAATTCCATGGATAGAGGAGCCTAGTGGGCTACAGTCCATGGGGTTGCAAAGAGTGGGACCACGACTAAACGACTAACATTTTCACTTTTATGGATAACAGTATGGAGGTTCCTTAAAAAACTAAAAATAGAGCTACCATGTGAGCCATCATTTTTTTTTTCCTGATGTTTACATTGCCCCAGTTTTTTTTTTTTTTTTTTTTTTTTTTTTAAGCCAAATGTGTCAGTTTGAATGGACTTTTTGTAGCAGAATGTTTGAGCCATGTTTGAGTTTGACTATACTTGTGCTAACTGGTGGGTTAGCAGGGTAAGCAGGTCAACAACACAGAAGCCTTTGGATGGTCCAGCCCAGAAATGTTCTAGGACCTGGAGGTTTCACCTAGTGGGGGATTTTTTTTTTTTTTTTTGGCAAGGTTGTTTATTTCTTTTACATTGAAGACTTTCTTTGGTCAGGGCATTCCAAGAAGCAGTGGGATCAGGCCTTATAAAGCCAGCAGGACTGGACGGGCATATTCAGGTGACCTCCTAACACAAGGCCAGTAGCATCTTCAGGCTTCTTTGTGGGTGCTTTCATTCTGCATTCTATACCCTGAAGGGTCACCAGGAGAATAACCAGATGCTGAGGCCTAAGGGGAACTTTTCCAACCACTTACCCGTTTTATGCAACCTTCTACCAAAGGGGTGCTGGAAACCATGCTTGCCACCGGAGGAATTAAAATCAATGCCTCATTTGCCAAGAGGGTTGAAAGACTTGCTTTAGCTGGGAAATTGTTCCTTTGCTCTGTTTTAAGAATTATTTTTTATATCTTGGCCAACCATTTGATTGATGTAATTATCATCAACACTATGATTGGCATTCAAACACATCTACTTGGGGACTTCCCTGGCAGTCCAGTGGTTAAGACTTCACTTTCCAATGCAGGGGATATGTGTTGGATCCCTGGTTGGGGAGCTAAGATCCCACATGCTTGTAGCCAAAAAAAACAAAACATAAAGCAGAAGTGATGTAAAAAATTCAATGAAGTATTTAAAAAATGGTCCACATCAAAAGAAAAAAAAAACCTCCCTGACCTATACAGGCCTCTGCTATGGGGGTGATGGCCAGTCCTGGTGTCTTGAGTGATTCCCTGGGCCCAGCAAAGGGACCAAGTTTCCAGAGCCTTGAAGACAAGGGGTAACACCCTAAAATATGGACTCATTTTCCACTCTACCTTCATTGGCCGAGCAGCTGCCAAGAACAAAGGTCGCATCTCCCGATACCTGGCAAACAAATGCAGTATTGCCTCATGAATCGATTGCTTCTCTGAGGTGCCCACCAGTGTTTTTGGGGAGAAGCTTTGAGAGCAAGTTGAGGAGCGGCTGTCCTTCTATGAGACTGGAGAGATTCCCCGAAAGAATCTGGATGTCATGAAGGAGGCAGTGGTTCAGGCAGAGGAAGTGGCTGCTGAGATTACTAGGAAGCTCGAGAAACAGGAGAAGAAATGCTTGAAGAAGGAAAAGAAAAGGCTGGCTGCAATTGCCCTGGCTTCTTCAGAAAATAGCAATGCCCCAGAGGAGTGTGAGGAGACAAGTGAAAGACCTAAAAAGAAGAAAAAGCAAAAGCCCCAGGAGGCTCTTCAGGAGAATGGAATGGAAGACCCATCTGTCTCTTTTTCCAAACCCCCCAAAAAGAAATCTTTTTCCAAGGAAGAGCTAGTTAGTAGTGATCTTGAAGAGACAGCTGGTACTGGAAGTCTTCCCAAGAGGAAGAAATCTTTTCCCAAAGAGGAAACAGTTACTGACCCTGATGAGTCAGAAAACAAGAGGGTCTCCAAGAAAAAGCAGAAATTGTCCAAGGAGGAGCCACTCAGCAGTGGACCTAAAGAGGCTGCTGCCCGCAAGAGCAGCAGCTCCAAGAAAAAGAAAAAGCTCCAAAAAGCTATCCCAGGAAAGTTAGAATGGACATCTTCCTAATGGGACATAACTTACAGAGGTATTCCCCATCCTATCCCCTAGAGCCGCCCCCCCCCCCCCAAAAAAAAACCTTTAAAAAGAAGTCTACTAAACTAGGACTGTTTGCTTTTGAGTATGTCGGAGGCAGGACTACCTTACTCACAAGATCTCTGAACGTCAAATGAGACCAGGCATAGCAAGTCCGCATGCGGTACCTGGTGCAGGATCGGAGCTCAGAAAACATCAGTTATGATTACTGAACGTATTTGGTAGCTGCGTCAATCTGACCTTAGCACACTTGAGAATAATAAAAAATGCTCATCCTGAGTCACTGGATGCTTCCTCTCATTTCAGTCATTTGAAAGCTGGCTGTCTGTGGTGGCGGCTGATAAGTTACAAATTGATGTCAGAGGGCTAATTTCACTGCCCTCTCGCCTTGTTAGAGGAGGGGACACCAGCCAAAACACTGCCTTTCTTGGTGCTAAGGCACCCCTCAGATCCATCTGATACTGTCTTTAAGTTGTGATGTTTTCCTTGAGGACTGATAAGATCCACAGTGAGATTGGGTGACAAACATATTATCATATCCAAGTTAAAAACCCTTTGATGTTTACCGTGGGGCACTTTTTTTTTAAAGTTATTTTATTCAAGTATACCTGATTTACAGTGTTGTGTTGGTTTCTGGCGTACAGCAAAGAGATTCAGTTACATATATAAAATGTATATGTATATATATTCTCTTCCATTAAGGCTTGTCGCAGGGCATCGAAGGCAGTTCCATGTGCTATATAACAGGACCTTGTTTATCCATCATATACATGATAGTTTGCATTTGCTAATCCAAAACTCTTACACCATCCTTTCCCCATTCTCCTTCTTGGCAACCACAAGTCTGTTCTCTATGTGAGTCTGTTTCTGTTCCATGGATAAGTTCATTTGTGTCATATTTTAGATTCCACATATAAATGATATCACATGATACTTGTCTTTCTTGGTCTGACTCACTTCGCTTAGTATGAGCATCTCTAGGTCCATCCATGTAGCTGCAAAGCCGTTGGATGCATTCATTGCTCCAGTTGATGGGTGAGCAGTTCTGCTTTTGAGAAAAGCGTTCTTTCTGATTCACCCCGAGAGGTGTTACAGTCCCATAGACCCCAGATTCATGGTCACAGAGCTCTGTGGTCACAGCTGCCCTGGTCGTCATCCTCTCCAGATTCCATGCCACGATGATTTGACGTCTCTACCCATCCATTTAATCAGAGAAAATCAAGCTGTGGGTTCATTAAAGGGCTGCCCTTAGGCTATGTCTATAGAAGGCCAGTTATGCAGCTGGCCATGGGGGGAAGTCAATGATCTTGTTCTCGCAAGCTCTTGAATACAGTCTGATATTTGCATTAATATTGTGACACACGCTGTCCCGGACAGTGTCTCAGACCTTGGATGAATGAGTTCATCCTCCTGGTATGTTCACTCTTTAGTCTTCGCCCTGGCAGTTGACAGCCAAGGAGCACAGCTTTTCAGTTCTGACAGCTGATGGGGGTGAATGGAAGGAGGGACTTTTTTTCTGAGGTGATGTCAACTCATTCATAGCCCGGGGTGTCATCTTCTTCAATTCCTAAAATAACTTAGATTACGGCTGAGGACGCCTGGCCACCAGACTGTGTGTGAGGGGATCTTTCCCTCTGGTCATGGTGTCCCCCCGAGTTCTTCCTTCTGCTAAGGTCTGGGAAGCAACAATGGGATACTTGCAAGGAGCAATGGAGGTAGTTTGGGGAAAGATCTACTTAGTGAGAAGTGGGCAGGGCGAGAGGACCAAGAGGACAGGGTGTGCAGTCTGTGGAGTTGCTATAATGAGGGGCCATCACCACCCTGAGCTGGAGGAGGAGAGGAAGACAGGGCCCCCAGTGCTGTGAGCCATGGAGAGGCAGCTTGACAGGAGCTTGGGGCCAGGAAAGAAACAGGCAGTAAGTGCCCTGGACTCTCTCCTCCCCTCCGTAAGCTCCCGCCAGTGGCCAAATCCCCCTGGGAGCCAGCAGTGGGCCCCCAGAAGCCAAGTGTGGCCTTCTGGAGCTCAGAGAGGGGGCTGGGGCCTGGGAGCGGTGGGTCAGGAGGAAGAGAGGGAGAATTTCCAGCACATTCAGTTTTCCTTTATTAAATGCAAAAAGCACAGAACAAAAAGCTTGTTTCCTTTGTTTTACAGAAATGGATTCTGTGGAAAGCCAGGAAAAATAAATCCAGCCAATAATTACGTTTCTGTTTAGAGATTCATTAGAACTGGACTTTGTACGGAGAGAGAGGTGGCCTGACTGTTTCATGAAGGTTTACTGTTCCCTCCATTTATTTTGATTAACGTTTCTTTATTTCTTCAATTTTATTTTTAAAGCATCCTATTACTATTTCATGATACCCAAGTATCGGATCCCTTTGTTCTGTTGTGATTCACACAATGGGAAGAGAGTTTCTGAGGCCCTGCCTATTCACGATGGCGGGAATGGTGGATCTTGGAGACGGCTGTAACCTTCTCCAGCTTTTGAGGGGTTCCTGCTTTGCCTCCCTGAGTCCTCCAGCTCTGTGGCCAGGCTGAGGAGGGGTGCAGAGGCAGGCAGCTACAGTGGCATTGTCCCCAGGGTCAGGGTATATGGGTCACCAAGAGAAAAACCCATTTTTGTGCCCCTGTGGGAGAGTTCCCCGCCCCCCCCCCCCCCCAGGTAGGGAGGCCAGTGGGTGGAACACACAAGACAGAGAGGATGTCACAAGATTTGTTACCTGCACAGAATATACGGTTCTGCCTCCATGACTGATCATCCCACTTATAGGTGTGTGTGTTTAAATTGAAGTATAGTTGATTTTCAGTGTTGTGTTTTTTCAGGTATGTAGCAGGGGGGGCAGCTACATGCTGACCTTTACTGGATCCTGTCCTGGAGGAAAAATTCGCTAAGGGACATTATTAAGTCAGTTGACAAAGTTTGAATTTGAACAGTAGATTGGATACAAGAATTATATCAATGATAAAATTATTGAAATTGTGTGCCTGGATCATGTAAAAGAATGTTTTTATTACTGAAAAATAAGCGTTGAAGTATTTAAGGGTGTAGGGCTATGATGTGTGCTATTTACTCTGGAACAGTTCAGAAATAATGAAAAATGGATGGATGGATGGTTGGATGGGTGGATGGATAGGTGGGTGGATGGGTTGGTGGATGAATGGATGGACGGGTGGGTGGGTGGATGGATGATGGCTGGATGGGTGGATGGATGGTGGGTAGATGGATGGATGGATGGATGGATGGATGAGTGGATAGATGTATGGAGCAGATAGATTGATGAATGGAAATAGATGGCTATAAATAGAAATTATATAGCTATAAATAGAATGATGAAGAAATGGGGCAGCAAGGTGAATCTGGTCCTGGTGGGGGATAAAGGGTTTACAGGCATTCAATACACTATTCTCACAATTTTTCTGTAAGTTTGAAATTACTTCTGAAAAAAAAAAAAGGTTTAAAAAGCTCCCCTTTTGTTGATGGTTGATTGATTTATGCAAGATTTATGGAGTATCAGTCAGACTCCCATTTTGCATGCAGTGTACCAGGCAGACAAGCCCCAAATTCTCATGAAGTGCCTGTTCCTGGGGGAACGTTACAGAATAAAAAAATCTACAAAGAACAAAGTTGCTAAGGAGAAGGGAAGTGGGGGTCATCGGGTGGTGATGGGGTTAATGGGAGGGATCCCATTTGGTCGGGGTTGTGGGGGGAATGGAAACCTGGTTATGGGAAGGAGTTGGTGCTGTCCCCACCCAGGGAAGAACTTTCTGGATGGAGGGACCAGCCTCTGAAAAGACCCACTCTAGGCCAGAGATCCTTGGGGAACAGAGAAGGACATAGGGGTTGGGGGTGGGACAGGAGGGGTCAGAGCCTTGGGGCACTCAACCACTGGAGGAATTTATTCTCAATAGGAGAGGAAGCTGATGGAAGGTTGGAAGAATGGAGATGACTTTAATGAATTCATGTTTCCAAAGATTGCTCTGGCTACCTCCTGGGGTATGAGTTGTAGGGGGACATTGAGCAGAAGAGGCCTGGGGGCCACCTCCATAGCCCCCACCAGGACCAGGAGAGGCAGCCTGGGCTCCCGGCTCTTGTGGGTTCTCCCTGCCCCCATGGGTGTGAACGCCTGTCGGAATAGAGGGTGACTGTATAAGCACACTGTCTCTTTTTCGTCTTTTATACCAAAACATATCTTTAGCGCACTCACTCAATGCCTCTCAGCAACTCTAAAAATTGACCAGAATTCTTTTTCCAACATGACTTTGACACATGCCAAGAATGACAAAAATGCATCTCTCTCCAATTTCTTTCTTTTCGCTCTTGAGCTACTTTCAGGCCTGAGTGTTGGGGAAGAATAAATAGAAACGCAGATCATGGCTAAAGAGGCCCCATTCCACAGGGAGAAAACCTCCCAAAATCTCAGAGGAGTGTCTGAGGGATCACGGGAGCCCCCAAAGTAGGAGGAAGTGGCCAGGGGGCGTCAGTCCCTCAGACATCCAAAGGCCTCATGGAGTATTTTATTAAAAGAATTAAAGGCTGTAGTCTTTCTTGTGAATGGGTTCCCACCTCGGCTTCTGCCCTATGCCATCAGCCACCCTCTTCTAGAATCTGGAATCCTGAAGTCTGGGAACCAGGAGAGTTTAGGGAGGACATTCTAAATATCTCCCCCAACCCTTCTTTGGCTCCTCGTGTCAGACGAACTGGGTTTTTTCTTTAGCAGCCGGAGGGGCCCAGGGACTGGATGCTGGTGGCTACTGGATGGCTGTTTTGTTGGGGTAATGATCCTGCCAGACAGTGGAAATGAGGGGCCTGGAGAAGTGGTGATTCTTCAGGGTGGGTGGTTCTTGAGCTTCACAGGTAGAGCAGTGTGTGTGTGTATGGTGAGTGTGTGCCTCTGTGTATGTGTGTCTAGCAGGTAGGCTGATGCACCTTGGGATGCCGGATGTTTCTGGAAAGATATTTCTATCGGTGACATCAGCAGTCCTAGTCAGGTGTCTTGATGGTCATAGAGAGAGGCACCTTCTATCTTCTCTCTGGGCTGGTTTTCTTGCTCTGCAGTGCCACTCCACCACAACCAGGGCATTCAAGCCAGGGTCTGTGAAGCAGTTTCTGGTGGGGCTCGTGTGTATGCATCCTCAGTCGCTTCACTCATGTCTGATTCTTTGCGACCCTGTGGACTGTAGCCCGCCTGGCTCCTTTATCCGTGGGATTCTCCAGGCAAGAATTTTACTGGAGTGGGTTATCATGCCCTTATCCAGGAGATCTTCCCAATTCAGGGATTGAAACCATGTCTCTTACATCTCCTGCATTGGCAGGTGGGTTCTTTACCACTAGAACCACCTGGGAAGCCCAATGGGGGCTTGAATGGACCCCAAATGGATGCTGTGTGTGTGTCTGTGGAGAGGTGGGGGACTTGGCCTGTTACAAAGTGAGAAGAAGAAGGAATGATTCCACCGAAGTGGTTTGTGGCATCAGCAAGAATCAGAGAACTTGGAAGGAATGGAATTTTTAAAAAAGAGCCAACTTGTCTATGCGAATTTCCATTTTGTTGAGCAAACAAAATGCTACTGAGTCTGGTCTTGCTAATTTTTAATTTTTTGCATTGTAAATAGATGAATCGATCATTGAAGGTGGTAATTTGAGGAAAATGGAAGGAAGAAAGCAGTGCTGGCATAACTGTTGCCTGCTTGTTGTACCTCTTCACGGGTAGTAAATGACCCTCTAGTGAACACAACTTTGATTTTGGATATAGTCACAAGGCCGTCGAACAGGAATAATGTGTGGGATCTCACTCCCTGTTACCACTTATGGTGAATGAAGACAATAAAAGTAATGGTTGCCACAACCCTGTGAATGCACTGTTGTCTCTTGGTGTCTGATAGGGATGGGTTCCAGGACCTGCCTTGGGGACCAAAATCTGCAGATGCTCAAGTCCTGGGTATAAAACAGTGTAGTGTTTGCACATAACCTATGCACATCCTCGCTATACTTTATTATTTTATTTTTAATTATTTAAAAAATTTTTGGCTCATGGGATCTTAGTTCCCCAACCACGGATTGAATCCAAGTCCTCAGCACCAAGCACACTGAGTCCTAACCACTAGACTGCCAGGGAATTCTCTATCCTCCCTATACTGGAAATAATCTTTAGATTACTTATAACGTCTAATGCAATGTAAATACTATGTAAATAGTTGCCAGAATGAGGCAAATTCAAGTTTTGATTTTTGGAACTTTCTGGAATTTAAAAAAATATTTTTGATCCATGGTTCATTGAGTCTGTGGGTGCAGAACTGTATTAAAAAGGTTGACTTGCACATTTTAAATGGGTGGATTGTATGAGATGTGAACTGTATTTGAATAAAGCTGTGAGGGGAAAAAAAAGACAACAAAAGAAAAATAGACGTGTTTGACATGAAGAAATTAAGTTTTTAAGAGTCAAGGAGATAACACACACACACACAGATTCTCTTCCATGTGATCCAGTCCACTTATTGTAAAGATTTGATATTGGGTGAAAGATCCTTGAGCTGGACTCTGGGGACAGTTTCCAGAACCAGGGACTTACTGTGTTCGGTTTCTCAATGGAGTCAAATGTCCTTGGAAGGTGGTCTGTTTTTTGGAAACAGCTAAAAATAATTCAAAGGTAGGTTTGGTGATTGAGTCATCAAGCTGAGAAATACCAACACTTTTATAAAATAAAAAATAAAAAAAAAGTTCTATGGAGTAAGAGCAATTATTTTCTTTTGGGAGATCCCATAGCCTGACTCCTAAGGCTAGGGCTCAGCAAAATACCCCTGTTTTTGTAAGTAAAATTTTACCAGATGCAGCCACGCCCAATCGTGTATGTGTTCTCCATGGCTGCGTTTTTGGTTCAAGGACACATTCAAGACCATGTGGCCTGCAAAGCCTAAAATATTTACTGCCTGGCCCTTTATAGGAAGAGTTTTCTGGACCCTGACTTACATTCTTCTTTTGACTTTTTTGAACGGGAGAAAAATCTTCCTGTTGGCATGGGGAGCAGTTCAAGGAGCCTGTGCTTGTCCACCCACTGCCCTCTCTTGGCCTGGGGGAAGCTGGTGAAACCTCCAATATATATATGAACTTGATACATGATCCCACTGCAACCTTTTCAACCCCAGCACATCACCATTAATGAATTACAGAGACAGAACTTCCGAGGCACACTCTGTAAGCATGTGAGCTCGAGGCAAGTTGGCCTTGGGGTCACAGGTTGGATCTGCCACTTAGTGTGTGGCCCTGGGCCAGCTGGCCCCTCTGAGTCTCTGTTTCTCATGAACAGGAGAATGTTACATCACAGTTCTTGTGTGTGGCAGTCCAGAGAACTTTGCAGGGAGGATTAAATTAAAAAAATGGACTCCCAGGGCCTCACACATAGTAAAAGTCCATAAATGGGAGTTCTTCTCGAAGCAGCATATTTTAGTAAATAAGATGATGGCCTTGGAGAAATGGCTTGCTCAGAACAAGTTCATATCTGCCATGGGAGTGTCTTGGGAAAGTAGTCTTCCTTCGTCCTTTGGGAACCCTGTTGTGTCTGTTAGCTACAGCTGTGTAACAGGACACCCAGAAATTCAAGTGTTTAAAATAATAAGCATTTACTGTGGCTCCTGAATCCAGGGGTCAGCTGGGTGGTGATGCTGATCTGGGTCAGGTTCACCTGATGTCAGCTGAGTTGGTTCCTGAGCCTGTGGTCATCTGATGGTAGCTGGGGGGTGGCTAGATTGGGTGGTCTCATGTGTCTTGAATGTCATTCCTACCACATTCTCTTGGCCAGATCAGATTCCAAGAACAGCCCAAATTCAAAGAATAGCTGTCCCCAGAAATGGAATGAGCTGAAGAATTTTATTGCAAGGATCATGGACAGGGATAAATGAAGAGCTGGGGACATTTTGTAATTGATCACATTGGCTTCTTCACCAGGATGGTAAAAAGTTCAATCAAGAAATCACAGACACCATGCCTTTCATCTATATGAATCGTCAATTCAAGTATCCAACGATTTTCAGCAACCACTGTTAGCTTTATCTTAAGACACTGAGTATACAGTCTCTACTTTTAATAGGAAGGAAAAAAAGCTATGAAATGAAATCTTCAATGAAGTTCTACTTGGCTAACCCAAGTTCTCCCTCGCCTTGTCACCTCTCCAGACTTGGGACAGCAGATCCTTTGACAGGACATTCATTTGGGGTCTGCCTCCCACAGTTTGTCATGTAATAGGGTCGGCAAACCTCAGGGCCTGTTGGCTGGTTGCATGTCGAGTTTCTCTGACATTTTTATAAGCACCACAGTCCTTGGATCCATCTGTGAAGGAGCCCTCAAGCCCCATTTCACAGACTCATGTGGTTCCCTCGGGATGTGTCGTGCCTGCTCACTGCCACCAAGGCCACTTGAGACGTTAAAATCCTGGCCGGATGGTTCACTGTCTTGGCCTCTGGGATCAGGCAGTCGTTGGATGATGTGCTGGTTTGATCTTATTGGCTCTTCTGTTTTAGCCAGCTGTTCAGAGTTGAACCAACTCTCTCTTTTTTTTTTCCAGGTTTTTTTTTTTTAATTTTTTTTTACATTTTTTTTATTAGTTGGAGGCTAATTACTTTACATCATTGCAGTGGTTTTTGTCATACATTGAAATGAATTAGCCATGGATTTACATGTATTCCCCATCCCGGACCCCCTCCCACCTCCCTCTCCACCCGATCCCTCTGGGTCTTCCCAGTGCACCAGGCCGGAGCACTTGTCTCATGCACCCAACCTGGGCTGGTGATCTGTTTCACCCTAGATAATATACATGTTTCTATGCTGTTCTCTTGAAACATCCCACCCTCGCCTTCTCCCAGAGTCCACAAGTCTGTTCTAAAAGCATGAGGGGCTCAAAAGCTTAGCCTCTGGAGTCAACAGAACAAGGAAAGCTGACTCCATCCCCTGCGGGTATGACCTTGGGGAAGATTCTGACCTTGAAGGCTTTGGGTCTTACATCAGTAAGATGGGATCAGTAACAGGGCTGCAGAGACACCACAAGCTAGTGGCTTGGGATTCATCTGGGTTCAGTGTGTGGGATAAGCACTCACTCGATGACAGCTCCTATTATCGAGATTATTTTTATGGGTCTGACTCCAGTGTAGTGAGCCCCGGGCGATTTTTAACTCTGAGTTATATGCCGGATTTTTCCTCTTTGAAGGGGGTCTCCGTCGCCTTTTTGAGCCTGGGTCTGGGTGGCCCTGTTTGAGTGGGAACATCCAGGGGTTGCCATGAAGATGTCATTTTTTGAATCACACAGGGACTTTCCACTTGAGAAGGGGGTGGCTTCTCTTCAGCGAAGGGATGCCTTCCAAGCTCCAAAAGAGCTATAAACTTGCTGAATTGTGGAAAGGCATTCTTGGACCTGAAACTCCCAACAAACCAGGACCTGTTTGTCATTAATTTGAATGCTTCCAGAGCATTGTATCAGACCTGCCTGGTGTCTCCCCCGGGGCCTCTCACCAGGCTGTGACCACGGTTTGGAAAACTCTCTGCAGTCCTCCTCCTTGTCTTGAGGGCCACGCGTCATGCAGGGCAGTCACTTTATGTCTCCAGGTAGCTGTTTCATTTGTTTTCCTCTCAGCTCAGCATCCATGTGGGTGTCTGCAGAAGGGGAGAGCTCGTAACTCAGGATACTCTGTGAGAATCCGTGGAGATGTGTATTCCCATGCTATCTCTGAACCTGTGTAACAATTTGTAGGAGAACATGATGTCAGTTCACTTATCTAGCTGTTCAGAAATTCTTTTATTTCCTGTTTTCTAAGGGAAAGTTAGAGGAGCAGGTTAGGAGCACCGAAGCTGAGGGGTGGTCGAGTTAGAAGAAGCAGAAAGGACTCCATAAATTTTGGCATTTGCTTGCACTTGGCTTCCACATGGTGTTTCAGAGAGACCCTGCCCTGTCCTACCTGCTGGGTAGAGTTGTATTCTTAACCCAGGGCTGTGAGATTTGCCAAGCCCTGCAGGCCAAGGGCCAGAAACTGACAGGGTGGGGACAGGGCTGGGCTGGAGACGGCCTTTGTTGGGTCCTAAACACAAGCTGAGTTGTTTGAAGGAAGCTCTGAGTAACACCTTGAGTGTTTGATCCATCATGTGTCACCCATGATAGGTTGGATAGAGGGAGATAGAAATACAGTGAATAATTCCCAAAAGATGTCCTGTGACAGTGTGTGAAGCAAGGGATGTTTTTATGTTTATGTGTTTCTCTTTTTTATTTTTTAAATTAGGAAAGTATGATAACACATTTACAGGAGACTTGGACAATACAGAAAAAGTTACATATAGTTCCACTCTATATTACAATTATTTTTTAAGTAGATGAGATTTTTAGTTGGAGTTTCAATATCAAACTCTCAAAAATTAACAGAATGAATATACAGAAAAGTAGAAGGATATAGTAGACTTGAAAACACCATGAACCAATTCAACATAATTAAGATTTATACAGTTTTCACACAACAGTAAGATACAAATTCTATTCATGTTCCCATGAACTATAAAGTATGAGACACTGGAACATACCCAGGGACATAAAACAAGGTGCAAAAACTTCATGGTCTAAAGATATTGAAACCATACAGAGTCTATTGTCTTATCACTGTGGAATTATGTTAGAAATCAATATCAAAATGTATTTGAAAATAACCCACATATTTTCAAGCACAATGTGACATTTACCAAGAGAGATCTTTGACTTAGCCATTGAAAGCCTCAATAAAGTTAGAAGACTGAAAAAGAGTTGTTTGATGAAGCAACAGTCTAACCAGGACCCTCACCCCTGCATGCACTTTGCACCTGTCCTGGGTGCACTCTTGTCCCGGGGACATGGGGCACATGAGGACCCAGGGGGTGGTCTCCAATGTTTAGGACTAGGATGGTGTCTGTTGTCACTTGAATTGTGTCCCTCCTGCAAAGCTGTGTTGGCATCCTAACCCCCAGCATCTCAGAATGTCACCTTATTTGGAGATGGGGTCGTTGCAGAGGGGATCAAGTTAAGATGAGGTCATGGGGCTAGACTCTAGTCCAGTACGGCACATGTCCTGAAAAGGAAGTGTTTAGTGGTGATTCACATTGCAGCACAGCAGAAACTAACACGATATTGTAAATCAACTAGACTTCAGTAAAAATAAGCAGGTAAATAAAAAATAAATAAAAATTAAAAAGTCAAAAGAGGAGGCATTTGGATACAGACCGGTGGGGTTGCCATGTGAAGGGAGTGGGGGTGATGCTCTGGCAAGCCCTGGGTGCCTGCTGCTGTTGTTTAGTTCCTAAGTCATGTCTGACACTTTTGGGAACACATAGACTGTAGCCCTCCAGGCTTCTCTGTCCATGGGGTTTCCCAGGCAAGAATATTGGAGTGGGTTGCCATTTCCTACTCCAGGGGATCTTCCCGACCCAGGAACTGAACCCAGGTCTCCCACATTGCAGGCAGATTCTTTACTGTCTGAGCCACCAGGGAAACCCAATAGGTAAACCAACTAATTATTTTAGGTTGAAATGTTTAAGTTAGGTTATGAAGACGCTGGTGAGAATCACTGGGGAATTTTTCCTTGAAGAAAGATTTTCACACACCTTTCCCTCCCACCAGGCACCCTGGATCAGAGTTTCTAGGAGTAGAGTCCAGGTGTCTGTGTTTGACAGAAGGTCTGAAGATCACTTGAGGGTCATACAGGTTGGGTCTTAGAGTGTATTCTAGTGGGATTCTAGGCCGTGAAGAGTTGCCCATCTTCCCGTAAAGCCTGGGCTGTGACACCCGACCTGATGACCCAGGGAGCATTCTGTCTTTCACTTCAGAGATTCTAAAGGTAAATATTATAGTGTCCTACAGAAAGGATCCCAGACTTGGAAATGGAGTGAAGGCTTTTGCATCGTAACTGGGAGTAACTCCCAGCCATCCAGGAACCCTGCTTTGGAATTTTACATCATTTTGTGGAAGTCCACGAAATGGAAACAGTTTCCCATTCCATAAACCCATAGAATGCAGCCTTTTGGACATCATTGAGCTGATTTGTATGTTCTACAAATGAAGAAACTGAAGGCCATGGAGGGTGCGGCTGACCGTCTGATCCCTGCAAAAGGCGGGTCTCGGTTTGGAGGCTCTGGGTGCCAACTCTGATGTTCTCGTCGTCTCTGCTTCTGACCCTGTGTCCATCCAGCTGCAGCTCACTGACCACAGCTCTGTGAGGTCTGTGCTCCAGATGGGCCCTTCCTGTAGGAGTCACCATGATGTGGTGACAAACGAAGCTGTTTCTGGCTAGGACCTTGGCTGGAACGCGGGGAGTGTGCCCGGCCCAGCGAGAGCATATGCTCCACACTGCACGGGGCAGGGTGGAAGGAGTCACGGCTTCCACTCAGGGTGTTCTTTGGAAGGCCTTCTCCAGAAGGCTGTCCACATCACCCTAGTTCCACATCCTGTAGACCTGTGCGTGTCATCTCTCACACCTCAGGGATGCTCTGTCCTGGTGGTGGTCATCATTCTGGGTGGAAAAAAAGACCTTAGAGAGAGAGAGAGAGAGAGAGAGAGAGAGAGAGAGAGAAAGCGTGCCATGTAGTGGAGCTGAGCTCAGCTCCTGGGCTTGGACCCCAATGTCTAAGTCTCAGCTTCACCCTTAATCGCAAGAGAACCTCATTGGGCTCCCTGGGAGCTCCTTTTCTCATCTCTAAAGATATCTACCTTTGGGGTGTCTGTGAAGAGGACACAAGATAGTAAATATTGAAAAGTACTTTGAAGCTTTATAAAACACTCGTTTTTACTGTTGTTATTAATGGAATGTTGGCCTACATCAGGTTGATATGGAAACTCAGGGTGGGGCACAAACTTCACTTTGTACCTTCAAGAAGAGTTAAGTACCAGTTTCTGTGGGTTTGGTTTTCTTTTGCCAACTTTCAAATGATGTGGAAATATGATGCCGTATACAGCAAGTTAAGTTGACTGGCTCTGTTCTCCTGGAGCTTGAAATCTAAGGCAGAAAATATTGGCAGTGACAGAGGTGACTGGGCCGTTGGTCAGAGCTGATTCATTAATTAATCTGCCTTTATGTCTTTCCCAGGTGATGGGAAGCAGGGCTGGAGCCATGGCTTCTATGCTTTGCTCTAGGTGGACCCACCGAAATACATTTTCTGCTGAGTTGGCAGTGTTAATCTTTGGACGGGTCAGATGATCCAATAAGATCATGACCAGTTGTAGGACAAACATACATTGGAATCTTGGCCAGTTATTAAAAATAGTTCTTTGGATATTGGGTGACATGGGAACATATTTATGTTCTAGGTGCAAAAAGCAAAGTACAATATGGAAGTATAGATACCAAATGTTAAGAAAGGGTTTCTGGTGGTTGGAAGAAGTTATTTCTGTTTTCATCTTTGTATCTGTTGGTATTTTTCAAGGAAATACTAATTCTGCCAGATGGTTGTGGCTTCACTTGAATTGGATCTTTAAAAAAAAATTTTTTTTTTTATTGGAGTATAGTTGATTTACAATGTTGTTTTAGTTTCAGGGGTATAGCAAGGTGATTCAGTTATCCATGTACATGTATCCACTTTATTTTTTTAGATCCTTTTCCCATATAGGTGATTATAGAGTACTGAGTAGAGTTCCCTGTGCTCTACAGTGGGTCATTATTAGTTACCTGTTTTATGTATAGTAGTGTGTATATGTCCATCTCAATTTCCTGATTTATTCCCCCCACCCACTTAGCTCCTGGTAACCATAAGTTTGTTTTCTACATCTGCGACTCTGTTTCTGTTTTGTACATGACTTTATTTGTACCCCTTTTTGTTTTTGGATTCCACGTGTAAGTGATATCATATTTGTCATTCTCTGTATGACTACTTGCATTGGGTCTTGATGGATGTATGAGAGTTGAAAAGGCAGGACCCAATGCAAGTAGTCAGAGAATGACAAAATGGGAGTAGTATTTGTGGAGACATAAAATAGAAATGAAAATAGACCTATGGCCTAGTCTAGAAATGTCTGGGCCACATGCAGATGGTCAACCAGTTAGGGTTTTCAGGGATGTCTGGCTGGAACAGAGAAGGATGCGGAAGTGTTGGGCAACAGTGTTGGATAAGTTCAGTGAAGCTGAGTGGTGGAGGGTCTTACGGGGCTGTTGGTAGATTTATCTCCATAAAGGGAGAGGTGATAGAAGATGTTGCATACTTGTTAAGAATGCTGGTGAACAGGGCGCCTTGCCCCTGCCATGTTTTCCAAAATCACTGGGTCATGGATCTTACCTGGAACCAGTACCAATATTGAACCGATATTGAAGTATTTTACACCTCAGTCCACACCATGGAAACAAGCCCTGGGTTCTAAGCCTGGAAAGATGCATGGTGGACTTCACTTTTGAGCATTGGTTTCTGGGTTGGGAAACCACTATCTGGTTATCTGTGGACACTGCCCCCTCCAGCAAGTAAACAGGATGTTGGTCCATGACGGGGACATGTTTAGGCCACAGTACAGTGTATTGCTGTATCACTGAAAAAATCTTGTGTGCCATTTTATTGTTTTTAATTTTTTTCTCCTTCATTATTTTTGAAATTGAGAAGGAAGAAATAAAACTGCCTTTGTTCACAGATGTCGTGATTGCTTATGAGAAAATCCCAAAGAGTCAGTAAAAAAAAGCTCATGAGACTAATAAGTGATTGTAGCAAAGTTGCAGGATACAAGGATCCAAAAGTCAATTGCTGTCTTGTATACAAGTAACAAGTACTTGGAATTTGATATAAAAAAATACAACACTATTTACATTAACAGCAAAATAATGAAATACTTAGGTATAAGTCTAACAAAACATGTACAAGATCTATATGAGGAAAACTAGAAGAATCTGATGAAAAAAATCAAAGAACTAGATAAATGGAGAGATATCCCATGTTTATGGATAGGATGATGCAATAGCGTTAGGGTGTCAGTGCCTCCAAACTTGATCTTGACTAGAGACAATGCAATTCCAATCAAAGTCCCAGAAAGTTATTGTGTGGATATCAGCAAAATGATTATAAAGCTTATCCAGAGAGGTAGAAGACCCAGAATAGCCAACTCAATAATGAAGGAGAACAATGATGTTCGAGGACTGACACTGACTTCAGCCCTTTGTATAAAGCTACAGTAATCAAGGCAGTGTGATATTCACCTGAAACTGATTAATGTTGTATGTAAGTTAGGCCTCAATAAAGAAGATTTAAGTAAGTTTCTGTTGTTTATTTAAAAAATACACTGCAATATTGGTGAAAGTAGAGGCAAATAGATTAACGGAACAGAATAAAGAGGCCCCAAAGTGGAGGCAACCAAGATGTCCTTCAATATGCATATGGGTAAGCAAACTGTGGTACATCCATATGATGGAATATTATTCATCAATAAGAAGAAATGAACTGTCAAGCCACAAGAGAACATAAAGGAACCTATTGTGCATGTGTGCTATATGTTGCTTCAGTCGTGTCTGATTCTTTGCAACCTCATGGACTGTAGCCCACCAGGTTCCTCTGTCCATGGAATTCTCCAGGCAAGAATACTGGACTAGGTTGCCATGCCCTCCTCCAGGGGTTCTTCCTGACCCAGGGATCGAAGCCAAGTCTCTTATGTTTCCTGCATTGGCAGGCAGGATCTTTACCACTAGCACCACTCGGGAAGCCCTCTTAATAAAAGCATATTGCTAATTGAAAGAAGCCAGCCTGAAAGGCTTGCATACTGTGTAACTCCAAATATATGCTCTTCTGGAAAAGGCAAAATTAAAGAGACAGTAAAATGTCCATGATTGCCTTGGGTTCCAGGGGATGGAGAAAGGGAAGAATAAGTAGATGGGCCATTAACCACCTATATGAGATATTCTGAATGGTGGAACTCTTTCGTATAATACTATAATGGTGGATACATCATTTGTCAAAACCCATAGAAGTGTACAACATAAAGATGTATTATTTAAATAATACTAATGAATCAATATTGGCTCATCAGTTGTTATAAATACAAAAAACTCATGCAGGATATTCCTAACAGGGGAACTGGGCTGAGGGGGTATTGAGAGGGCACAGGGGAACTCTCAATTGTACGTTCCACTCAGTTTGTCTATAAACCTAAAGCTTCTCTTAAAATTAAAATCTATTAATAAATGAAAAGGGAAACATTATATAGACTGGAGTTGTAAAAATATAAATATTTGTGAGTGATTAACTTATAAGTTAGAGTCCAGATCTTCCCATGAAAATGATTCCAGGGTAGAAATGAAAATGTGACATTATCAAAATAAAAAACGCTGTGCTGACACACGTGGCACAGAAGACGGCCGTGGACTCGGGAGTGACGTAGGCCGAGCCCCATCGCAGCCTGTGCCTTAGAAGCAGAGGTTGTATATGAGTTAGAACCCGCTTCAGGTGTCTCGTCCCCCAGGTGAGGGTGCAGCTGTGAAGGGGAAGAGAGGCGCTGCCTTTGAAGCATGTTGACAGTAGTGCCTAGAATGCAGTCCCTGGCCGCTTGCCCTGCCTCCAGACCTCTCAGGGTGCTGGACTTTGATCCAGTTACTTCTCTTTGACCCAATCAAGGCTTGTCCATCTTTGGCTTCTTGTCCATGACTGGGCTGCCAGTTGATGATGGACAGTGGCTCTGGAGGTCACAAGGTGGAGGTGGACCTTGCTCCTCAAAGCCATTTGTACAGGCTCCTCTGGAAGCAGTGGGCTCCCCATGTGCGTCTTCAGTTCACGCTGTAGCACTCCGTATGTTCTTTATGAGTGGCAAAGGCAGTTCACACTTCAGACGGACCTCTTGAGGATGATTTGCTTTCTACAAGGAGAACTGGGAATTCCCAACTGGTTGGGAGGTTCTGTCCACTCTCATTTAGCACTAGTGTTCCAGTCTGCCATACGTGTGAACACAGCCGTATCTGGGTGAGTGATCCATCTGTGGTGGGGCTGAGCTGTCACTGGGTTGGACAGTGCAGATATGGGTTATTTCTGTCATCTCAGAAAATTCTGCCAGACAATACAGATAAGAAGTATTCTGCCTCATTCACTAACTGCCTCTTTAACTCCTGCATGCATCTGTTCACACTGTGCATGTGGTCACCACCCTAGTTCTGGCCCTCAGTGCTGATTGATCACTACAGATGTCCTTTAGCAAGTCTGGTAAAATGGTATACCTCCTGCTTCTCAGACGACAAAGCTGTGTCTCTGCTGGGCACACAAACCCTGCCAGGACCCACCTCACTTTTGCCATGCTATCTCTTCCCGCTCCCCAGCACACACCTGTGTGCATAGCCTATGCACGCAAGACTCCTGATGTCCTGCATGCTCATCCTTCCCTTCCACACCCTTGTGCAAGGTCTGATGTCCCCCTCCAGCCTTGGTGTGGTTTCCCTTCTCTCCTCCTGTCGATATCTTCTCCAGTCTGTGGCATACTTCTCAAATCTCACCTCCTCAAAAAAGGCATCATGGCCACCCAGCCAGATAATTCTTTTGTGGGGAAATTCCCTGACAATTTATCCTTTCCCTCCCTTGAGATGCATAGCTCATCTTGCTTCAGGAAATTTGGTCTGCTTTGTAGGGCAGGTACAGTGTTTGTATCACTCGTTCTCACTTCCTCCTGGAAAATACATCCCTTTTGAGGACAAGCGCTCTGTTGCCTTCATCTGTGCCGGCTAGACTCATGCTTTGCCAAGCAATACATATTTGTATTGCTTACAAGACCCTCTGGCCAAGAAACCATCTCCAGAGTTACTGCTCCAAGAAGTTGTTTCCTAAATCACCATAGAAACAAGCCAGCATACTTCCACAGATCCCACGTAGGGAGACAACCGTAGGACTCCTGCCTCACCCTGTCTCTCTTGACCAACTTTTAGCCACACCAGTCAGGAGTTTCCTTTTGCTTACTAAGGGATCATCTGGTGTAACAGACACTGCTGATGCCCAGATTATGTCTCTGCAACACCCAATCTTCTCTTGCCTGAACCAGAGTCTTTTTCCTAAGGGGTTTTGGATGTTCTCCAAAGCCAGAGAGGACTGCTCTACCTGCCCTACAAAGCAGACCAGAAGTTCCAGAAAATGAGCATCCTTGGGAACAGTCCCCAAGCAAGAAGTGATGGGAGGTAGGGTACAGATCCCCCCACTCCCTCTCCAGCTGTGTGGACAGCTCTGAGCTGCTGCTGCATGTGGTTCCCCAAGAGCACTGACTTCCAGCCCCACAGCCTAAGTGGCCTGATCACTTAAGTCCTCGTTGTCTGCATCCCTCCCCTGCCTCACTTCCCCATGTCAGAGTTCCCTTTCCCTCCCAGTAAGTGAGCTGCCTTAAATCTTTGTCTCAGATTCTGCTTCTGGGGAGCCCAAATTCAGGTTGACTGTAAAGTCACCTTCCCTGGTAACTTAGACAGTAAAGAATCTGCCTGTAATGCTGGAGACCTGAGTTCGATCCCTGGGTTGGGAAGATACCCTAGAGGAGGGCATGGAAACCCACTCCAGTATTCTCGCCTGGAGAATCCCCATGGACAGAGGAGCCTGGTGGGCTACAGTCCATGGGGTCACAAAGAGTTGGACATGACTGAGCGACTAAGCACAGTACCAAGTTACCTTCATTTCTGGCATTCTGGCCTCTTTGGTTTTGACATCCTTCAATGAGCTCTGGTTGGTATTTTGTCTACACTGTTTGCTCCCTGTGAGACATATGTCTAAGCTGTTAGCTGGAATGATTGCTTCATTCATGTCATACTGCTAATCCTTGTGAGTGACATGTTCAACCGGGGACCCAGCAGGATGAAGAACATGTCTTGAGAGTGTGAACACGGTTGGAGGGCTCCAGGAGTTCCAGAGAAGAGGGTGTGGTGCTATTCTTCGTAGCCTTGGCTCCTACCTTAAGCCAGGGATTATTGAGTCACCAGCTCTACTGCTTCTAACGAATGAATGCCCAACTGGGGAGTTTATATATGAAAAATGTGAAATACTGTTTCAGTGTTAAATATTTTTTTCCCCTGTAGTTCATAAAGAGAACATTTAATTAAAATATTAATAGAATTTGGTGGGAGACATCAAAGTTACTTTGCAGAATTTCTGTGATAGACTTATTTTTATCTGAATTTAGTCCTACTTCTCTTTCCTGAATCCATACCCTTCTGTCCTCTGTTCATTCTCTTCCTTCCTTTCTCTTTGCCTCTCCTTTTACCACATTATTTGTGCTACTGTATTTAAACGATGTTAAACTGTTTGCTTTTTAAAGTACGCATACAGATAACTTGGTTTAACTATTTAGCATTTAAATGTGTTAGAACTTTCTAAACAAAACAAGGCTCCATCTGCGGCACACATGTAGCCATCTCCCCTCCATTGCTCTTGCCAGATAGCAGTTCAGTTCAGTTGATCAGTCGTGTCCGACTCTTTACGACCCCATAGACTGCATCACATCAGGCTTCCCTGTCTATCACCAACTCCTGGAACTTGTTCAAACTCATGCCCATCGAGCTGGTGATGATGCCATCCAACTGTCTCATCCTCTGTCATTGCTTTCTCCTCCTGCTTTCAATCATCAATCAACATACTCTTCTCAACCCAGAGCTCACAGAAGCCATTGCTGGTTGATGGGCATTCTCATGGGAGATGAAATTTTTCTGATTTAAAGTAAGTGCTTAGAACAGGGAGACCAGTTTAGGCAGATACTTGATATGCCTGTTAGTTTCACATATCCTTATCCTCTGTTAGGAGAACATCAAAAGAGAGGAAGGTTCTAGGACAGTTTTTCCTTGAGTTCTGTGGTTGTAAGTCGGCCTTGGGTGCAGCCCTGCGCTGACCTGTTCATCACCTTGAGAGAAATCCAGGGAAGACGAGAACCGCACGCTGAGTCTTCACTCACCTCTGTCCCAGTCCCAGTGACAGTTTACTGAAGACCTTTAACAGTACATACAGATAGGGTTCCTCTCCTCAATGGTTTGGTACATTCTGATGCCACTAGCTTTTCCCGTAAACCAGCTTCCAGGTCCCTTGATCACTGTCATCATCTCCCTTGGATGCTTTCATGTTGGCCTCTCTGTGATAGTGCCCAGGGGCTCAGGTCCAGGGCCACCCTCCATAGAGTCTTTCTAGACAGTTACCCCAAGTCTGTGCTTCGCTGGTCTTCCCCAGAAGTGGCCTTGGCTTTGTAGGCACTGTCAGCTGCTCTGCCAGCCCCACTGTAGGTGTGGCCA
Organism: Odocoileus virginianus; assembly: GCF_023699985.2. NCBI lineage: Eukaryota > Metazoa > Chordata > Mammalia > Artiodactyla > Cervidae > Odocoileus > Odocoileus virginianus. The sequence goes on from NC_069682.1 coordinate 35,883,595, forward strand.
CCCTTGTAGGTTTAATGGGGGATCGTGGCCTGCTTTTCAGAAGTCCAGCTCACACCTGCTCTTCCCTGTCTATCACATCTCTGCATCGTGGGTTACGCAGCATCTGGACTGACTCTCGGGACCCAACTGCGGGACTGTCCTCTGAGTCCAGGCCTGACTCATCATGACTCTAGACCTCTGACTTTCTGGCGACCCCCATCATTTCTGGCTTCTTGTCTTAGTTTGTCCTCCTATTCCAGCCTGGGATTAGGCTTGGAGAACTTCTTCAGTGTTTGCCATGTCCTCTGAGTTATGTGATTAAGCTTCTTGCCAGCCCTCATGTGGGCATTAATGCTGGTCCCTCGCAGCCTCCTCCAGATCCCTCTCCTGGGGTATTTGTCAGGGTCTTTACACTGCTGGCACCCTACCAGAGGTTGTCTTTGTGCAGCTTCTTCTGTACACCTCCCGAGGCTCCTGCTCATGTCTCTTGTTTTATTGCTCCAGTGCCCTGATTTCCCTTCTGGTGATTGGTCTGGGTGACAGGCCAAACACTGTGATACCCAGAGAGTCTGTGGGTTTTAAGAATTATGGAAAACTTCTCCAGACCCTTCACACTCCTCTGACCCACGAGTGTGGCTCCAAATAGTCTTGCTCTTGGCATCGGTGCATCAGGAGGATGCGGTGCCCACATGTTCTGGGCGTCTCAGTTTCCTGGAGGCAGGAAGGTGAGGATTCATGAGCATGTGTTTTGTTGAGGGGGAGCTCTCAGGTGGAGTCTGTGAAAGGAGGAGAGAAGCAGATAAGGCAGGGGAAGAGGCCAAAGGGGGATGCTTTCTCAGGCCAGGTTCAGTCCGGGCCTGACGGAGTGTGGGGGAGAGCCACTCCTGCAGCTCTGGTCACACTCAGGATGGTCCCTGCTCAAGTGAGGAGCCTGAGGCTGCTTGTATCCATCAGTCCTTGGACACCCCCCGGGGCATGGGGAGCCCAGCCTTCCAAGGGGCAGTTCTGAGGATAGAGTCCAAGCTGTAGCCCCGGCAGCAGGGGGTTGTGGTACCAGCTGCCAGGGGAGCTCTGGACTGGTGCCCATGGCAGCAGGAGCTCTGGAGGAGAGGAGCTGATGCTTATTGCAAGGCTGCTGTGAGCAGCCTTGTGGGGAAATTCCACATCCATTCCCTCATTTAATTCTTAAAATGCCCCATAAGCACTGCATTGTGTTCCCCTGGGTGGGATCCAGGAGCTTTCTAGGGTCTGAGAAATCAGGACTGAAGGAGCTGGGGTTTGAACTAGATTAGTCTCTCTGGGTTTCTCTCCCTAAGCCCAGTTCCCGGCTCTGGACCTCACTGCTGAATTCTGCTGTACCAGAGACCTCAGTTTCAACATGTTCTCAGCCTTTGATGGGGAAAATCATTACCTAGGAATCTCATGGGGACTTTTCCCCAAAGTCATCTTTTAAAGTGTTGAAGGCTCTCCTTCAGACCTATTTGCTTTTATTTATATGGTTGCATATTTAGAAGTCAAAAGAAACCTGTTTGTCTGTGTCCCAAACAAGCCCATGATAGATTCAGATCACTAGTTTTGGAGGTGGGTTGTTTAGAGGCAGGGGGAGGCTGAAGGTCTGATATGAAAGGAGAGATAGTATAATAACATCAATAAAAAAAATTAAGTCTTGGGCCATACAGTGTAGAAAAACCTATAGCTGAACACTCTATTTGGCCTTAAGAATGTCATTTTATTACATCCCAGAATTAACTGGAATTCATTTGCTCATTTTTTTTGAGTTAATTTATTTAGTACCTATCATGTGTCATATACTGTGCTAGAGACACAATGATAATATTGAGATGTAGTCCTTCTTCAAAAAGAATACGTTCTTTAAAAACTGCTTAAATGGTATTTTTTCACAGAACTAGAACAAATATTTTCACAATTTGTATGGAAATACAAAAAACCTCGAATAGCCAAAGCAATCTTGAGAAAGAAGAATGGAACTGGAGGAATCAACCTGTCTGACTTCAGGCTCTACTACAAAGCCACAGTCATCAAGACAGTATGGTACTGGCACAGAGACAGAAATATAGATCAATGGAACAAAATAGAACGCCCAGAGATAAATCCACGAACCTATGGACACATTATCTTTGACAAAGGAGGCAAGGACATACAATGGAAAAAAGACAACCTCTTTAACAAGTGGTGCTGGGAAAACTGGTCAACCACTTGTAAAAGAATGAAACTAGAACACTTTCTAACACCATACCCAAAAATAAACTCAAAATGGGTTCAAGATCTAAATGTAAGACCAGAAACTATAAAACTTGTAGAGGAGAACATAGGCGAAACATTCTCTGACATAAATCACAGCAGGATCCTCTATGACCCACATCCCAGAATGTTGGAAATAAAAGCAAAAATAAACAAACGGGACCTAATTAAACTTAAAAGCTTTTGCACAAAGGGAACTATAAGCAAGGTGAAAAGACAGCCCTCAGAATGGGAGAAAATAATAGCAAACGAAGCAACAGACAAAGGATTAATCGCAAAAATATACAAGCAACTCCTGCAGCTCAATTCCAGAAAAATAAATGACCCAATCAAAAAATGGGCCAAAGAACTAAACAGACATTTCTCCAAAGAAGACATACAGATGGCTAACAAACACATGAAAAGATGCTCAACATCACTCATTATCAGAGAAATGCAAATCAAAACCACAATGAGGTACCATTACATGCCGGTGAGGATGGCTGCTATCCAAAAGTCTACAAGCAATAAATGCTGGAGAGAGTGTGGAGAAAAGGGAACCCTCTTACACTGTTGGTGGGAATGCAAGCTAGTACAGCTACTATGGAGAACAGTGTGGAGATTCCTTAAAAAACTGGAAATAGAACTGCCGTATGACCCAGCAATCCCACTTCTGGGCATACACACTGAGGAAACCAGATCTGAAAGAGACACGTGCACCCCAATGTTCATCTCAGCACTGTTTATAATAGCCAGGACATGGAAGCAACCTAGATGCCCATCAGCAGACGAATGAATGAGGAAGCTATGGTACATATACACCATGGAATATTACTCAGCGATTAAAAAGAATTCATTTGAATCAGTTCTAATGAGATGGATGAAACAGGAGCCCATTATACAGAGTGAAGTAAGCCAGAAAGATAAAGACCAATGCAGTATACTAATGCATATAAATGTAAATCCAGGGCTGATTCATGTCAATGTATGACAAAAACCACTACAATACTGTAAAGTAATTAGCCTCCAACTAATAAAAATAAATGAAAAAAATAAAAAAATTAAATAAATAAATAAAAAATCAAAACTGCGTAAAGAGGAAACAAGAAACGAGCAAGTGTCTCCCCGAGCAAGGTCCTTTATCACATTAACCCAACTAATACGCATATATCAGCTGATAAGCTCACGAAAGGATGCACAACATCATTAGTCATCAGGGAATTGAAAATTCAAACTTCAATGAGATAACACTGCACGCTCACTAGGATGGCTCACATTTAAAATCTGACAATGCCAAGTGTTAGCAAGATGTGTAACAACTGGAACTCTAATCTATGGTTGACAGAAATGTAAAATGTGCAGCCACATTGGAGAACAATGTGGAGTATCTTATAAGTTAAACATACACTTACCATATGGCCCAGCGATTGTACTCTTGGTGTTTCCACCAAAGAAATGAAAATATATGGTCACAAAATGACATGCATGTGAACGTCATAGCAGTGTTATTCATAATGGCCCCAAACTGGAAAAACCCAGGTATACATCAGCTAGTAAATGAATAAACCAGTAGGGTTACATACATGTAAAGGACCACTGTTTAGCTCTTAAAGGAATTAACAGCCAAACACACCACAACTTGAATGGATCTCAGAAACATCCTGATAAATGAGAGAAGCCAGATACCAAGGAGTACATACTGTGTGCTTTCATTTGCATAAAATTCTAGAAAAAGCAAACTAATTTACTAAGGCAGGAAGCAGATTGGTGATTACATCAGGGCCAGGTGGGCCCATGATGGATGCACCACAAAGGGACATGAAAAAGAATGGTTGGGGGCAATGGACTTGTCCACTTTAAAAGGCTGCAGTTTTATTGCAAATCAATTATACTTGAATAAAGTTGATTTTTAAAAAGCACATAGCAGCATGCCTTCAGTACAGTTCAGTTCAGTTCAGTCGCTCAGTCGTGTCGGACTCTTTGTGACCCCATGAACTGCAGCACGCCAGGCCTCCCTGTCCATCACTAACTCCCGGAGTTTACTCAAACTCATGTCCATTGAGTCGGTGATGCCATCCAGCCATCTCATCCTCTGTTGTCCCCTTCTCCTCCTGCCTTCAATCTTTCCCAGCATCAGGGTCTTTTCCAATGAGTCAACTCTTTGCATGAGGTGGCCAAAGTACTGGAGTTTCAGCTTCAGCATCAGTCCTTCCAATGAACACCCAGGACCGATCTCCTTCAGAATGGACTGGTCAGATCTCCTTGCAGTCCAAGGAACTCTCAAGAGTCTTCTTGAACCCCACAGTTCAAGAGCATCAATTCTTCTGTGTTCAGCTTTCTTTATAGTCCAACTCTCACATCCACACATGACCACTGGAAAAACCGTAGCCTTGACTAGATGGACCTTTGTTGGCAAAGTAATGTCTCTGCTTTTTAATATGCTGTCTAGGTTGGTCATAACTTTCCTTCCAAGGAGTGAGCGTCTTTTAATTTCATGGCTGCAGTCGCCATCCGCAGTGATTTTGGAGCCCCAAAAAATAAAGTCTGACACTGTTTCCACTGTTTCCCCACCTATATCCCATGAAGTGATGGGACCAGATGCCATGATCTTAGTTTTCTGAATGTTAAGCTTTAAGCCAACTTTTTCACTCTCCTCTTTCACTTTCATCAAGAGGCTTTTTAGTTCCTCTTCACTTTCTCCCATAAGGGTGGTGTCATCTGCATATCTGAGGTTATTGATATTTCTCCCTGCAATCTTGATTCCAGCTTGTGCTTCTTCCAGCCCAGCATTCCTCATGATGTACTCTGCATATAAGTTAAATAAGCAGGGTGACAATATACAGCCTTGACGTACTCCTTTTCCTATTTGGAGCATGCCTAGCATGTAGCAAATGCTCAATAAATGGTAGATTTAAGGAAAAAATTCTAGTCTACCACCTGCAAGGTTCTCACCAGCCTCACTCCTAAGATACATCACTTCCTATTCTGTAGGCAGTTCTGAGGTACAGAAACCCCCATGGTCTTCCCTGTGGGGCATAAACACATACCCCACTCTGTGTGGTGGACAAGGCTGCTTCCTGCTGAAAGCGATGGTGTTCTCTTCCATCTTGGGATCCTTTAACTTGGATTCAGACTTCCTGAGGCCTGGCCACACATCTGCTAGGCTGAGTCGGAAATCTGCCAGCTCCCCACGCCCCTGCCCCACCCAGGCATCCTTCCGGCCAGAAGGGAGGAAGTCACATGTGGTTCTAATCACCAAATTACAGACTCAGCCTTCACTTGGGTTTCAAGTCATTTTGGAGGCTCCCTTGGAGACTGGACCCACTAGTTCAGTTCTCGTGTTACATTTCCATCTGTGTTCAGAACAATTCACGAGATGGGCCCTGGGTAAAATCCAATAAAAGGAGACTGAGAGAAGACAGGTCAAGGACAATGGCACAGTTGCAAAGAGCTCACCTGATTGTTGAGCTTTGCATTTTTTACCTGCTGAGATAAACAAGTGCAACTTTCTTTTCCTCTTTAAATCAGGATCTGATTTTTATTTCTGACCTTCTGTGTCCTGAAACCGTGGGGACCCTCACAGACTTTAATAGTCACTGACCTGCTTCCTTGGAGACCCCAACCCTGCTCCTCCTCCAGGGGTGCTCACACCCATTGGCAGTCTGCTGAAGAATCTTGTTTTGAAGACATAGGATAAACAACAGGGCAACAGAAGACAATTTGCCTCTGTTGAAATATATTTATCAGTGTAGTGAATAAACAACCTAGGGATGAAGTAATAATCTATGTGCTTCTTTATTCCATGTTCAATAGAAAGAGCTGGTGGAGAGTCTGATAACTACTGTAATTTTGAATTGTTGATGAGCATAAATGCTATCTTGAGATACCTGCAAAGTGTCATGGGCTGTAAAATACCTGACAGCTATTGGCGATAAAGGCTAAGAAATTACTAATACACCATGCAGTTTGCTGCCCACGTTTATATTTGAGGGAAATGCTGCATTTCAGGTAGAAGTTACTAAAAAAGATGTATTTCCTCATCCCTGTTCAGGGTCCCCTACATTCTTTCCCTAGACCCGTTGGTTAAGAACCACTGATACTGGGACCAAACTCTTCTCCCCACCAGGCCTTCCCGTTGGCTTGCACCTCTCCTGCCAGCTGAGTACATCACCTCCTAATGGAAAAAAAAATTTGACAAAATATTTCAGACATAAATATGTCTAGGAAATAATATAATGAACATCCACATAGCCATCACTCACCTAAGAAGTAAACGATTGCAAATGCATTTGAACTCCCCTTTGAACTTCTCACTGTTCACATTTGAATTCTGTTCCCTGCCTTTGAGAACTTCCCTGGTGGCTCAGATGGTAAAGTGTCTGTCTACAATGCGGGAGACCTGGGTTTGATCCCTGGGTCAGGAAGATCCCCTGGAGAAGGAAATGGCAACCGACTCCAGTACTCTTGCCTGGAAAATCCCGTGGACAGAGAAGCCTGGTAGACTACAGTACGTGGGGTCGCAAAGAGTAGGACACGACTTCACGACTTCGCTTTGCTCTCTGGTAGCTCAGTTGGTAAAGAATCCACCTGCAAGGCAGGAGACCCCGGTTCAATTCCTGGGTTGGGAAGATCCACTGGAGAAGGGATAGGCTACCCACTCCAGTATTCTTGGGCTTCCCTGGTGGCTCAGCTGGTAAAGAATCTGCCTGCAATGTGGGAGACCTGGGTTCAATCCCTGGGTTGGGAAGATCCCCTGTAGAAGGGAAAGGCTACCCACTCTAGTATTCTGGCCTGGAGAATTCCATGGACTATAGTCCATGGGGTCGCAGAGTCGGGCATGACTGAGTGACTTTCACTTTCCCTGCCTCTGAGTGCTTGTGATCCCATATTTACCTCTAGGCTTTCAGCACAAGCATATGTGTCCAGAAACAGTACCAAGTATCAGCTGCATGTTTTTGAACTCGATATAAATGTTTCATACCATGTGTGTCCTCCAGCAACCTGCATTTCTCCCTTGACGTTCTGTGTGTGAGATTTGTCCATGTGGGTGTCTGAGGTTCTAGTTCACTGACTCTCAAAGCTGCATGGTATCCATGGGCACAGCTACTTCATGGTTTATTTAGCTGTTCTGTGGATGGACATTTGGATGGTGTTCAGCTTTTTGACATGGCAGTGCCACATTGAGCACTCTGGCCAGTGTCTCCTGGTAAGATCAATTTCTCAAACAGTGGAATTGCTGGATGGCAGGATATGTGTCTCCTTAGTAGATTCCACTAAACTGCTCTCCAGCATGGAGGATCGATTTACACTCTGACCAGCAAGAGTGTGAGTTCCCATTGTTCTCCCCTGTCATAAATATTCGGGATTGTCAGACATTTTAGTATCTGATGTGGCACTGGTCTTTTTGATAATAGCCATGCTGGCAAGTGTAAGGTGATATCTCATTGTAGTTTTGATTTGCATTTTCCTGGTGATGAGTGATGTGGAGCATCTTTTCATGTTCCTGTTGGCCGCCTTTATGTCTTTTTTGGAAAAAATGTCTATTTAGTTCTTCTGTCCACTTTTTAATCCACTTGGTGGTTTTTGTTTTTGATTTTTTTTTGCCATTGGGTTGTATGAGTTCTTTGCATACTTTGGATATTAACCCCTTATGAATGTGTCATTTGCAAATATCTTCTCACATTCAGTATGTTTACAAGCTATAATCTATATCTAATCATGTATAAATATAATCATATATCAATAAATGTATGTAGTATTATATATCAATATATTTATATGTATATGTGCATGTATATATCTATATAAGAATGTACCAATCCTTACTCCTCTTTATGGCTGAACTGAACAGTATTCCATTGTGAGGTTCTGTCCCATTTGTTTCTTCTCATCTGTCGATGGACATTTGGGTATTTCCACTTAAAAGTAAAAGTAAAGTCACTCAGTCACTCAGTCGTGTCCTACTCTTTGCAACCCCACGGACTGTAGCCTACCAGGTTCCTCTGTCCATGGGATTTTCCAGGCAAGAGTACTGGAGTGGGCTGCCATTTCATTCTCCAGGGGATCTTACCAACCCAGGGATCGAACCCAGGTCTCCATCACTGCAGACAGATGCTTTACCGTCTGAGCCACTGTTCTGAACACTGGTGTACAAATTTTTGTTTGAACATCCCTATGGTCTCCTTACTGAAGAACCACCAATCTATTTCCACAGAAGTTTCACCATTTGTATCTTTTTTCATCCTTTGTTTCTCCAATTAAAACAAACATTCTTATTCATTTAAGCTGCCCACGTTCTAAGATTCCTGTGTCTCTGTGAGTATCCTTCATGTCTGCTCACCCAGAGATTCTAGGAGACATAGCTGTGAACAGTCTATATGGAGCTCCAGCAGCTCCTCTCCCCATGGAGAGACTCATCCTGAGAAACCCCTCCCCACAGCCCCACTCCAAAGACAGCTGTCAGCACCTGCTACCACTGCCCGCCATGGGCACCTGCACGTGGAGAGAGAGAACTGGCCCCTCCCTGGGATGCAGTGGGAGGTGAGCTTGTCTGCCATTGGGAAGGATGTCATGGATGTGAGGCGCCTCTGTGGAGTTCCATCAGTGATGCCCCTGTTCCTCAAGGAGCAGGTCCCACCCACGTGCTTCAGGAGAGGTGCCATAAGGAGATGGTGACCTGAGAATCTGGTGGCCTGAAGAAGAGGACGTGTTCGTCCTTGGCAGGGATGAGGTCCTGATTCTGCTTCCCAGTTGTCTGCTTGGAGACAGGACTGGTGCTTTGGAGATGGCTCAAGTTAGGGTTCTCACCAGATTCAGAAACAAGGATTTGGGTACAAATAGATTGTTTGGGAGGTGATCTCAAGAAACACCAACAGGGAATGTTACCATTGAGGGTGCCTGGGGCTCAGTTCTAGCATGGACCCTCTGGGAGACAGTGTCCAGCCACTGACAGGTGAAGAAACTGGGGTGTTCATCCCTCAAATCTTATCCACATAGGTTGACCCACAGTGTTTCTTGCCTGCCCATGTAGGAGTCGCACACCTACCTGGGCCCAGATAACATCTTCAGGCAGGAAGATGCAGCATGCCATAGGCATGGATGGAAACTGTCCGTGGAGATCTCCAGGGTGGGACCAGCACTGCTTCAGGGAAGGAATGCAGAAGAAAAGTTCATCAGAGGGTGGTGAGAAGAAACCCATGTCTGTATCTCGGGCCTGGCGCAAGTCATCTGATGCTTGAAGTCAGAAAGATGAATGAGAAGGTCTTTACATCTCAACCTGTGGATGTCTCAACATCTCAACATGGGACTGTCTCACCAGGTGCCATGAATGTCTCTATATATCAATGTGTGAAAATCTCAACATCTGGATCTGGGAATGTATCCTTGTGTCAACCTGTGAATATCTCAACGTTGAGCATCGTGACACATCAACGTGTGAATGTCTCAACATTTCAATGTGTGAACATCTCAACATCTTAACATGTGAATGTCAACCTGTGAATGTTTCAGTAGCCGTAATGCACTCATGTCTCAACATCTCAAGATGCAAATGTCACAACAGACCAATATGTGATGTCTCAACATGTGAACCTATGTATGTCTCAACATCTCAACCTGAAAATGTCTTGCCTTCTCAGTATATGATTGCCAACCTAACAGCACATGAGTGTCATGGCCACACGGCTCCAAACAGTTGAGTGAGCCAATATCTTTTTTCTAAACAGAGTCCCTCAGAACCCTAGTGAAATACTTTTGCTGTTGTTCAGTCGCTAAGTCCTGTCCAACTCTTTGCAACCCTATGGACTGCAGCATGCTGGGCTTCCCTGTCCTTCACTCTCTCGGAGTTTGCTGAAATTCATGCCCATTGAATTGGTGATGCTATCCAACCATCTCATCCTCTTCTGCCCTCTCTCCTTTTGCCTTCAGTCTTTCCCAGCATCATGATATTTTCCAGTGAGTCAGCTGTTTGCATCAGGTGGCCAAAGTATTGGAGTTTCACCTTCAGCTTCAGTTCTTCCAATGAATATTCAGGGTTGATTTCCTTTAGGATTGACTGGTTTGATCTCCTTGTTGTCCAAGGTACTCTTAAGGGTCTTCTCCAGCACCCTAATTCAAAAGCATCAGTTCTTCAGCACTCAGTCTTCCTTATGGTCCAACTCTCATATCCGTACATGACTCCTGGAATAAACATAACATTGACCAGATGAATCTTTGTCACATGGAAATTTTAACCTTTGTGGAAATTCTCTTGTACAAATCAGCACTGGATCTTACAGGTGGAAAGATACTTGGTCAAGCTTTGTAACAATCCAGTAGCTTGCCATTTGGATGGAAACCAGCCTGATGGCAAAGTCAGATACTCTTATGCCCTTGTAGAGGTGAATGCCTCTTGGCCTCATGGCAAGACAATCTAAGCCCCATGCACTTTTCTAAAAGTGGCTGTGAATTACTCTCATGATCCCATCCAGAATATTGCAGATAAAATGAGGTCACAGATTAGATACAGAACATCTGGCACTTGTAGATTTGGCCTTGAGGGGAGGAGAAGGAGACCCTGTAGAATTGTAGAGTCTCTCGGGAGTGGAGTTGACTAGGGTGCCAGGGAACCTTCTGGGCAGTAGTAAAGGTCGGCATCTTGAGAGAACTTTGGGCCACAAGGGTGTATCAGTGAACATTCAGTGAATGTTCACATAAGATTTGTGCATTTTATTGTGTCTGAACTGCATCTCAATAGAAAAGTACCACAAACAAGTATGAATTTGATATGCATGCTGAAGAATTCAGGGAGAAGTGTGCTGGTCTCTGCAGTATGATTTTATTTTTTAAATTATTTATTTATTGGTTGTGCTGTGTCTTATTTGCTATATAGGCTTTCTCTAGTTGTGACGAGTGGGGGCTACTCTTTGTTGCAGCGCATGCTTCTCCTTTTGGTGGATTCTCTTGTGGAGCACAGGCTCTAGGCACATGGGATTCAGTAATTGTGGTTCATGGGCTCAGTTCCTCTGAAACAGGTGGAATCTTCCCAGACCAGGGATTGAACTTGCATCCCCTGCATTGACAGGTGGATTCCTATCCACTGTGCCCCCAGGGAAGTCCTCTGCAGTATAATTTTAAATGCGTTTTTAAAAGACATATTGGTAGCTGGATAGAGGAGTGGACAGATGGATACCTGTGTGATAAAACAAGCCTTTTACAATGTGATGTTACAATCTCTGTGGTGGGTGGGGTGTGGCGGTAATGTTTTCCCAAGTTTTCAGCATTTTTGAAACATTTTCGTAATAAAATATTCTAGGAGAAAGTAGGCTTGTTACATGAACAAGTCCAGCCATTCGGGTCCCCCTTAACTCCTATCACAGACTCTAAGAACATTTCCAATTGTATCTCATTTTCTTGCCTCATACTCATTAACGTTCTGAATTATTTTTAGAAATCTTGAAATTCAGATCCGTGTGTATTTAAGATAGCAAAAGAGAGTGTAATTACTTTTGAAAATTTTCCATTAAAAGCATCTGCAAGGTCGATTCTTAATTAGGGCTAACCTTTAGAAACCTGGAACACTTCACTTAAGTGAAATCGCTCCTTCCCTGATGATACAGGATGAGTGAGCTGCTGTTTTAATTAGCATTTCTGGTTCCTGGACAATCACATCATCTTATCTTTGACTTGGCGTCAGCATTTTCAGGGCATTTTCATGGCATTTTCACATGTATCACCTCAAGGTTTTAGGAAAAGGACTTTGGAGCTAAAGTCACCCAACCTTGTATTCTGTCTAAACTGTCCCCCTGCTGTATGTGACCATGGAGGCATTTCTTGATCTGTTTCATCGTGATGCTTTTATGTGACAAGTGCGAATGATGACAAGTAAAATACAGGTTTCTCGTAAGACATAAATAATGCAGGCAACACGTGTTAAAGAGTCTGACGCATAGTAGGCTCTTCACCAGGTGGAATTGTCAGCCTCAGTTCTGTTCCTGAAGTCTGCGTGGCATTTCTGTAATGCAGAATGAACATTGTCTTAAGTGTTTCACAGAGAAGACAGCTGGTGTTTGGAGATGTCCTTCCTCCCTGGGAACTTCCCTCTCCCCACCGCCAGCCTCAGCATAGAGGGAGGACTCGAACCCTTGACCCTGAGTCCACTGCCCTTTCTACTTCAACCAATCTTCCCCCAAATCTAGTGGAGTAATCAAGGAAGCAGAAGAAGACTGTGAGGATGAACTGAACTGGCATCTCCTGTGGTCTCAGGGAAAAAAGGATCTGTTGAAAGTCGAAAAGAATTTTGCTGAAAGTTATTAACATCTGGGAATTCCCTGGTGGTCCAGTGGTTAGGACTTCATACTTCCACTGCAGGGGGCGTAGGTTCAATCCTTGGTCAGGAAACTAAGATCTTGCATGCCACACAGTGCAGTCAAACAAAAACAAACAAACTAACAAAAAAAGGAAGTTATTAACGTCCACGGGAGGATAGTTAAAAGACAGACTGAAATTACACAGCAGACTTGGGTGGACTTTTACAGAACCTTTAAACCTTTGAGCCTCACCTGCCACTACCCTGAACCTTCACTGTCTCGCACACCCCTACTCTCCCCACCTAGGACCAGGCAGTAGTGAGGACCCTGGGGCACTGTGGAGGGCACTGGTGTTTGGAGAAGTTCAGGGACCTGCAGACCCCGACCCTGTGGGTGTCCCAGAGGAGCGGAGGACTTGAGCTCTCATCGCTGAGTCCACCGCTGTTTCTGCTTCAGCCTGTACCTGACCATTCCCCTGGGGCATCATGTCTGCCTCAGACCTGTTCGTCTTGGACAGCCTTATACCAGGCATCTCAGTTTCCATGGAGGTTTGCCCGTCTTCTTATGTTCATCATCCACAATTGGCTACTGACTTTGTCTGCAGCATAAAGGAAGAAAAAAAGTGTCCACTTGAGAACAACCTCAGCTGTTTGGGTGCCCCACCAGTGCTGAAAGGAGAGTCCAGAGCCTAGCATGTGCGTCTGGTGGGGATGCCCATTCACAGAGACCATGGAAGGAACACAGTACAGTCAAACCAGCTCCTGGAGAGAGTGATGGCCAAGGAACACACGCCCTCAAGGGGCTTATTGTTTTTGCAGCATACTGGGGAGTTACGACAGACTGCTTGGAGCCTTAACAATAGCTTATTTTGTATTGGATGTTTTAAAAAAGCAAAGGATTTTTTTTTCATTGTATGTTACATGTATGCCAGGAAAAATAGTTCCTGGAAAAAAAAAAACCACCTCGAAGGTCAGTTTGCACCAGGCGAGCCTGGTGTCTGCATCTCAGGAGCAGTTAACTTGTAAAGCACAGGTTGCCTCAGCAACCCACCCAGACCACAGACCATAGACCCCAGAACCCTGGTGTTCTCTGGGCAGTGCTGTCATCTGTAGGGTTGAGAACCTGCCAAGTCCAGGGCTGCCCGGGAGCTGGCATGGGGAGCAGCAGGAACAGTGGGAGGAGAAGGGAAGAACAGCCCAGGCTGCCATCTGTCCAGGGCTCCCTGGAGACCATGGAGGGGCTCTTGGGCAGGTGCTCATGGTCTCCTGGGAACAGCACCCCCACAGGGCTCAAGGCTCTGTCGGTGCTGGCTCATGCTCTCCCGGAAGGCCCTGCACTTGGCACCCGTGGGCCAAAGAGAAGTGTGCTTCCCCACTGGCCTCTTCAGTCTATCTGACTTTCCTTCCACCAGACCTGGGGGGACCCCAGGAATCCCTCAAGCAGTGAGTGTTTCTCAAAATGCAGTTTGAGGACCAGCAGGTCCCTAGAGTGTGTGAGTATTGCATGTTCTCTGGCCCCATCCCAGCCCTCCTGAGTCAGGAGCACTGGGGTGGAGCCCCGGAATCTGAGTTTCCCTATGCCCTCCTTATTGCCAAATTCAGACTTAAATTGAAGAAAGTAGGGAAAACCAGTAGATCATTCAGGTATGACATAAATAAAATCCCTTACAATTATACAGTGGAAGTGACAAGTAGATTCAAGGGATTAGATCTGATAGAGTACCTGAAGAACTGTGGACAGAGGCTCATGACATTGTACAGGGGACAGGGATCAAGACAATCCCCAAGAAAAGAAATGCAAGAAGGCAAAATGGCTGTCTGAGGAGGTCTTACAAATAGCTGTGAAAAGAAGAGAAGCCAAAAGCAAAGGAGAAAAGGAAATATGTACCCATTTGAATGCAGAGTTCCAAAGAATAGCAAGGAGAGATAGGAAAGCCTTCCTTAGTGATCAGTGCAAAGAAATAGAGGAAAACAACTGAATGGGAAAGACTAGAGAGTTCTTCAGGAAAATTAGAGATACCAAGGGAACATTTCTTGAAAAGATGGGTTTGATAAAGGACAGAAATGGTATGGACCTAACAGAAGCAGAAGATATTAAGAAGAGGTGGCAAGAATACACAGAAGAACTATACAAAAAACTCTTTATGACCCAGATAACCACAATGGTGTGATCATTCCCTAGAGCCAGATATCCTGGAATGCGAAGTCAAGTGGGCCTTAAGAAGCATCACTACGAACAAAGCTAGTGGAGGTGATGGAATTCCAGTTGAGTTATTTCAAATCCTAAAAGATGATGCTCTGAAAGTGCTGCACTCAATATGCCAGCAAATCTGGAAAACAACAGTGGCCACAGGACTGGAAAAGGTCAGTTTTCATTCCAATCCCAAAGAAAGGCAATGCTAAAGAGTGTTCAAACTACCACACAATTGCACTCATCTCACAAGCTAACACAGTAATGCTCAAAATTCTCCAGGCCAAGCTTCAATAGTAGGTGAACCGTGAACTTCCAGACATTCAAGCTGGGTTTAGAAAGGGCAGAGGAACCAGAGATCAGATTGCCAACATCTGCTGGATCATCAAAAAAGCAAGAGAGTTCCAGAAAAACATCTACCTCTGCTTTATTGACTATGCCAAAGCCTTTGACTGTGTGGACCACAACAAACTGTGGGAAATTCTTAAAGAGATGGGAATACCAGACCACCTGACCTGCCTCTTGAGAAATCTATATGCAGGTCAGGAAGCAACAGTTAGAACTGGACATGGAACAATAGACTGTTTCCAAATTGGGAAAAGAGTATGTCAAGGCTGTACATTGTCACCCTGTTTATTTAACTTATATGCAGAGTACATCATGAGAAACGCTGGGCTGGATGAAGCACAAGCTGGAAGCAAGATTGCTGGGAGAAATATCAATAACCTCAGATATGCAGATGACACCACCCTTATGGTAGGAAGCGAAGAAAAACTAAAGAACCTCTTGATGAAAGTGAAAGAGGAGACTGGAAAAGTTGGCTTAAAACTCAACATTCAGAAAACTAAGGTCATGGCACCTGGTCCCATCACTTCATGGCAAATATGTGGGGAAACAGTGGAAACAGTGATAGACTGTTTTTTTGGGCTCCAAAATCACAGCAGGTGGTGACTGCAGCCATGAAATTAAAAGACAGTTGCTCCTTGGAAGAAAAGTTATGACCAACTTTTAATATTCTTTAATAGACAACATACTAAAAAGCAGAGACATTACTTTGCCAACAAAGGTCCATCTAGTCAAAGCTATGGTTTTTCCAGTAGTCATATATGGATGTGAGAGTTGGACTATAAAGAAAGCTGAGTGCCGAAGAATGGATGCTTTTAACTGTGGTGTTGGAGAAGACTCTTGAGAGTCCATTGGATTGCAAGGAGATCCAAGCAGTCCATCCTAAAGGAAATCAGTCCTGAATATTCATTGGAAGGACTGATGTTGAAGCTGACACTCCAATACTTTGGGCACCTGATGCGAAGAACTGACTCATTTGAAAAGACCCTGATGCTGGGAAAGATTGAAGGCGGGAGGAAAAGGGACTGACAAGAGGATTAGATGGTTGGATGGCATCACCAACTCAATGGACATGAGTTTGAGTAAACTCTGGGAGTTGGTGATGAACAGGGAGGCCTGGTGTGCTGTAGTCCACGGGCTCACAAACAGACATGACTGAGCGACTGAACTGAACTGAACTTACATCCTCTGGGTGAGCCCAGGTACACTCCTCATCTGGACCTAGGGATGGAGAGGAACCAGGATGGCCCCTGCAGAGTGTGGGGCTTCTGCTGTTGGCATTTTCAAGTCTCTTTAACATGGTAGGTTCTCCCCGTGGGCTTTAGGGTGGGTCTCTGAATGGGAGGACCATTATTAGCAAGATATGGGGCAAGATATGGCTAGAATGGGGTACTGGGTGATTTCTTTTGAGCTGATATCCAGAAATGAACAGGATTACTTTCTAAATGATAAGTTGTGTGTGTGTGTGTGTGTGTGTGTGTGTGTGTGTGTGTGTGTTAGTCTGTCAGTCATGTCTGACTCTGCAACGCTATGAACTGTATGTAGCCCTCCAGTCTTCTCTGTCCATGGAATTCTCCAGGCAAGAATACTGGAGTGGGTTGTCATTCCCTTCTCCAGGGGATTTTCCTGACCCAAGGGTCAAACTTGGGTCTCCTGCATTGCCGGGCCACCAGGGAAGCCCAAGTGATAGGTTATAGGTCAATAAAGCAGTCATGTCTTTCTAATGGTGTTTACACTTTACATAAGAGTGAGAAGACGTCAGTGGTTCATTTCCAAGGCTAGTTTTAGTAACTCTGCTCTGTGAGGGGTCTTGCTAGGACCCCCCGCCCCCAGTCCTTCCTTGAGGGTCCTTCATGGACCGTCCAATAGCAAAGGTTGCCTGTTCCCTGGTTTAGGATCTATGCTGTGAAAATGAAGATCCTTTGTTTTTTTCCTTTCTGATTTTCCCTGACATGCTGGTCCAGGTATTATTTATTATCTGGGTTTTTCTCCTTGCCTCCAGGCAAGGACTACATTTAAGCCAATTCAAACTTTGCAGATCTTAAAAATAACTCTTTGCTTACCCCTTCCAGGTTTGGCAGAGGCTTTCTTCAAACAGGAAATCCATCTCTTTCTACCTGCCCGCCTCCTGCTTAACTCACCTCGTGATCTGGTCGTACTTTTTCAAACTACACATTGACAGGGTCATTGTATTTGTCTGTGTGTGTGTGTGTGTGTGTGGTGAGGTGGGGAAGCAGTGGGAGAGTACTGTTTTTTCCTTCCATTGCCAAAGGTCCTGATATTCAGTGTGGAAAGTTAACTTCCTTAAAGGCGAAGCAGTCATCATGGCCCTTTGTGAACAGTCATTCCTTCTGTGGGCTCATCTTCCTGTCTTTGTTGTTGTTCAGTTGCTCAGTTGGGTCCGACTCTTTGTGACCCCATGGACCCTCTTATTGTTCCTAAAAGTTATCCCAGTACTTCCAGAAGTGAAGGTTACTATGACTGTTTTAAAGAACAACTTATAAATACCATAGGCCTATGGCATATATTTAAGCTGATAATTATCCCCAAGGTGAATTACTTTCATACTGAAAGGAGATCTCTGAAGATTTTTCTTTTCTTGTAGTCCCTTCACGTTAATGGGTTTGGGGTGTGATTTTGGATTCAGTCTCTCCTCCCACCACCTCCTCACTCATCTCAATGATTAGATTTTTATCTGTCCTCCTAAACCCAGGATGTAGTCATCAACTCTCCTGCTCTGGAGGGGTCCCCAAACTACATACGCCCCTCTCTTCATGAGACCCTAAGTAATAATGACAGAATCTTTGGTCACAGAGAGACCTTTGAAAAGTGAAAGTGGAAGTCGTTCAGTCGTGTCCGACTCTTTGCGACCCAATGGACTATATGTCCATGGAATTCCCAGGCCAGAATACTGGAGTGGGTAGCCTTCCCTTCTCCAGGGGATCTTCCCAACCCAGCTTTTGAACCCCAGTCTCCCGCATAGCAGGTGGATTCTTTACCAGCTGAGTCACCAGGGAAGCCCAGGAATACTGGAGTGGGTAGCCTATTCCTTCTCCAGGGGATTACCCCAACCCAGGAATTGAATCGGGGTCTCCTGCCTTGAGAGCTATCAGGGAAGCCCTAGAGAGACCTTTGGCATCATCAAACTTACTTTATCAAAATTTTAAGAAAAAAAAAAAAGGGACCAATGGTTGGGTTCCACTTTGAGGCAAATGTTTCAACTTGCTGAGAAATGAGCGGGAAGGATTTGGAAGGTGAAATGTCAGTAGGAGAAAGATAAAAGTCAAATGCCTCCACTTCCCCCCGACCCCCCACCACCCCTGGGTTTACATCCGGCACCCAGTACGTCATCCATGGGTGTGAGTGCAGAGGACACTTCATGACGTCGCTGCATGGCTCTGATGCAGCTCCCTCTCCTTTGAACATTGGGAGCCCATTGGCTAGCCACCCCCTCACCAAGGAGGACTCCCTGGAGGATAGTGTGTTCTCTACACTGTTTATCACATGGAAGGTCCTGGCCACACGCATCCCCGGAGCACTTGACATGTGGCCAGTGCAACTGACGAACTAAATCTTAACTTTTATTTAATTCTATTTAATTTACGCTGAAGTGGCCACAGGTGGCAGCCTGGCTCCCTGAAGAGGAGGTGCTCTCCCATTTATGAAAACCTGGAAGCTGAGAAGGGAAAAGACCAGGCTTTTGCAAAGAAATTGAGATAATTGAGGCTTGAAATTTTCACTGAGGTGAAACAGAGCCTTGCTTCATTATTAACAAATAGGCTTGGAATGAAAGCAGAGAACTAAACAGAAAGGCCTACTGTTTTTTTTCTTTTTTAACCCTTCTTCATCCAGTAGGGATGAATTGCAGAGAACTCTAGAAGTGTCCAGGGGCTTTTGTTTTGACTAGGGAAAGAGTGGAGCTGATGGTTGTCTGAGTAGATGCCCAGGTTTTTGGACTTGCTGTGGTCTCCCTACCTTCCATTTTCCCACCTGCCGATCCTTACCATACCTGGGAAAGGACCTTACCCGGGAGGGAGGAGGAGACAGGAGTCAGCACCAGTTGGTTTTGCCCTTGGTGGCTGTGTTACAGAGAAGGTCTGGCTGGGAGGATATGAACCATCCCCAGAGCTGGAACTTCCTTGGTAGCCTAGGGCCTGACCACTTGGCATTGCTACATTCCCCATGTTTGCCTAAGAAAACTGTTCTGTTTTGTAATGATTAACCAGTGTCCATCCCTGGATATCTGCTGAATAACAGGCTCCATGTTTCATGCTATGAAGTTCAGGAGCAGCAGTATTTATCACCATGACACATGGCGCCATAGAGTAGGAAAAGTAAAATATGCACTCTTGGGATAAATGGTGGAAGAGGTAACTATCAAGTGTCAATTTTTCAGTAAGCATAGGAATGAGTGTTTGTGTGTGTGTACCCATGCATATTTAGCTTGCACATGGGTGGCAGTCAGTGAGACAGCAATTGGAAAGAAGTTGGATTCGTTTTAAATTGAGAACCATCTTGCCTGGTGTCTCTACTGGGAACAGTTTCCTGACTGGTGGTGATGACTGCTGACAGGAAAGGTCCAGTCAGAAAGAAAACAGGACAGACTGAGTTAAAAGCAGCCCTTGGGGCCCAGTGATGTCCTGGGAACCTGGCACCCACTTGCCTGTCCCTCCCTTTGACATTGGCTCCCGTCACCCTTCTTTCTGGCACACGGCTTTGGCTGCTCTCTGCCCTGGTAGCCTCTCGAGCTTGGCTTTGGCTGTGGGGCTGGTGTGTGCCCTGTGTCCAGCTGAGGCTGGGCAGTGCCCTCCTCCTGGTGCTGAGTGGGTCCCACCCCACCCCTTCTGCAGTCCCAGGCCCCCTGCTCCACCCCTCTCTGCAAAGTAGCAGCCATGACAACCATTGGCCCCTGGACCCAACAGTGTAGCCAAAGGATGCTTTATTGAAAGAAGAGCTTTTAATAAAAGCTAAATCTCTTCTGAAACAAAAATGGGGCCCATGGTCTTTCAGTGTCCGGAAATTTCTCAGTCCTGACTTTGCACAAGGACACAGCAACCAGCTTTGGAAGGACTCCTCACTGGCCAAAACTGAGATCATCTGAGATCAAAATAATTAGTGACAGTAACAGTCGAATAAGATCCATGGAATAAGATAAGAATCTGTGAGTCGGAGGGAGGTGGGAGGGGGTTCAGGATGGGGAACACATGTACACCCATGGCTGATTCATGTCAATGTATGACAAAACCCACTACAATATTATAAAGTAACTAGCCTCCAATTAAAATAAATAAATTAATTTAAAAAATAATCTGTGAGTCCACGTTTGAATAAATGAATGGATGAATGAATGAACAAGACGCACTCTTCCTTTGAGTAGAGATGATGAGATTAGAAAATCACCATATGGCAACCTTCATAATTGTTTCAAGCAAGAACCATAAATAACAGTTCAACTAGTGACTAAATGCTTGATAAACAGGATATTTACATCATCTTAAAGCATATTCCCATGGGATAAGAAAATAGGAACTTGACAGTGAGGAAAGTGGCTGACCCTGTCCTAACCCAGTGTAGGGACAAGCTGGCATCGTGCCTCCTGACAGGATACCCTGGGAGGGGCACACTCACTTCTGGGGTTGTATATCTTGAGGAATTGACAGGCAAACCCAAGTTGAGGGCAGCCTACACAATCTGGTCTGCAAGGATGTGGAAGCCCAGTGAGAGCAGCTGTCCCCACTTTGGAGGAGACTAAGGTGACAGTTCAGGTATGTGTGGTGTGTGATTCTTGACTGCATCCAGTGCAGAAATGTGTCCTTTTCCAGTAAAATGATAGTGAGAAAATGGGTGAAATGAATCAGGTCTGTAGATTCGATCATACTATTGTTAGCATTGTTGATGTCCATGTTTTGACAGTTTTGCCATGCTTGTGTAAGGATATGTCCTTGCTCTTGGGAAGTACACTGATCCATCTAGGTGTAAAGGGTACCATACCTGCCCTTGACTGGAAGGGGCACAAGGGACCTGTTGGGGTGATGGAATGCTCTGTGCCTTTGTTGGGTTGTGGGTCACCAGGGCGTCTGCATTTGTTGAAAGGTACTGAACTCTACACTGAACTTCTGTGCATTTTTCCATGTGCACATTATGCGTCACTGGAAAATTAAATCAGAAAAATAAAATACTTAAAAAAAAAAGACAGTTATAAATTTGTTTAATGTATAAAGCCATTGAGGTGGGTGAAAGGCCTTCCAGAATGGCTACATTGAAATTCTAGAGTCATCTCTGATCCAAGCATGTTAATTTTTAAAACTAATTCACCACTTCATGGTTGTATCCTATTTCCCCTCTTAGCATTTAGCATCCTATGGTGCACAGTGAATATCAGCCAGTTGTTTGATGATTGCCATCTTGTATGCTTCATCCTTTTTGAGACCTGGCAGATGGGAAAGACATTTGTGTTTCTAGGGGAGGAACAGAAAGCGACCCCAGGTCAGAACTTTCCAGGCGCTCACAACCTCAGTGAAATCACTTTCCACCCCAGGAAATTCTCCTCCATCCACCAGGCCAGCTGCAGGGCTTATGGTTTGGAGCCTGACAGTCTGCTTATTGGAGTTTCCTTTTAAGGGACCCCAGCCAGCTCCCTGCTTTGATGGCAGAGGTTGGAGAATGTATCTGTTGCTTTTAAAATCACCCTCCTGTGCCAGGAAGCTTCGGGGGTAGTGTCATCTCTCCACCTCTGAGGCAGATGGAGTAAAGATGCCATGCCAACCTCGCCCAGTAAGGGGATGGGAAATTAGGATGCTGAACCAGGAGCGGAGGAAGCAGAGTCCGGTCTCACCTGAGCAGTCTCACCCCACTGAGGCTCTGGCTGCTCAGAAAAGGAACTCGACTCCCACATCCCACCAGCGCTTGGCCATCTGAAGCCTGGCAGGTCTCGTGGTGGTCCCAGTTCTTTTAGTACACGCTTGGGTTCCCTGGGCAGCATTTCAACCCTTGCTGCAGGTGGGGTCGCTGAGGCTCAGAGATACCTAATCATCAGCGTCTGGACTTTCTTCCCTTTTCTCCGAGGTTCTTCCCAGTACATCGGGCAGCCCATCTTAGTGTGGGTTCCCGGGAGCAGCCGTGAGCTAAGACTTGAGCGCAGGCCTAGTTTGGGAGGTGACCCAGGGAAGGGAAGGAAGCCCTGGATGGGAGGGAGCCGGGGGACATACTCATCCACTCCCCTGAATTGCTGGTTGAGGGCTGTGGGGAGCAGAGTGAGTGTCATTCTATCCATCACACAGCTGGGCAAAGAGAAGCTGATGTTGGTAGTGGAAGCTGAGGGGTCAGGGACTGAGGAGGTGTATTGAAGGTGACCCCAGTGTTTGCTCAGGGTCAGACCACGTGGAACAGGCTCTAGGAGCTTTGAGAGGAAAAGCACATTATGGACTCCATGCCAGATCTTGGAATCAGATCCCTCTTGCCCGGCAGCCAGTGGCTGGGCAGTGGCTCAGAAAGGCATAGGCGGGGGAAGAGGGAGAGGAACTGGGTTCTCTGGTTAATTCCATAAAAGGAACCTCAGCTTCCCAGCTGCCAGCCATCGTCAATAACCACCCACACCCCCCGACAAAGGTGGGGGCAGGCTCCCTGATAACATGCCCTCTGCAGACTGCCCCTGCTTTTGAAGGTGATGGATTTCCTTCCTCTCATGGATGGGACCCGAGACCCAGTTCTAACCCCATGTCGGGAGCCCCAACTACGTGACACTGAGAGAAGTCCGTGACTCCCCATCTAGATCCCTCCTTTGCCGTGGTTGTGTTTGCCGAACATCTGCTTCTGTGAAGAGGCAGAAGCTGAGGGCAGGCAGGAGAGAGGCTAGAAGACTGTTAAGAGGAAAGCTTGCTGCAGGAGTCCCTGGAGGAGGCGGGTACACGACGCCTGGCGTTCCTAGGTACTGCCATATTGCTCCTGGCCGTGGTGGCCTTCTGAGGGCGAGGGATACTCCTCAAGGAAGCAGAGCTGATTGAAAACAAAAAAACAAACAAAGTAAAAGGCCCATGTGGAATAAAGGTCCTGACCTTGGCCTTTTGCAGTACCCACCCAGTTATGTCATTCGTGTGTTTATGAGGAAAATGGTGAAGCACAAAAAGAAACAAAGCAGCGGGCAGACAGACTTAAGCTCCCACCTCTGAGGGGCTTCCTGTCTGTTTACTGGCGGTGGAATCTCCTGGAGAAAATGGGCGTTAGTCTGAGCCCCACGGGCCCCCGGTTATACGAGCGACACTTAGATCAGGAGGTTGGACCCCGGGGAGAAACAGCGAATATGAGATGTTCACTCCACCACGACCCAGCAGAGGACTCGGGAACAACCAGCAGATTTCCGCCTTTCTCCGTGGCAGCCAGAATCACAGACTTAATCAGGTGGCATCAGAAGGCAAATATTTGGACCTGTCTATGGAAAGTTCTTCTGCTTCACCATTTCCTGTGGTGGCCCCGGGGCTGGTTGGGACCACAAGGGAAATGAATTATATGGAGAAGGCGCATGCCTGACTTCATTCCCAAAAAGGAAAGAGAGAGAGAGAGAAGGAGAGAACTCCTTTACTTTGTGACTCTTTGTCCCTTGTCGTGAAAGGGAGACCCTGGCACTGAGCTCCGGTCGGGGGCCTACGGATTGGCTCCCTGCCCTCAACCCACTTTGTCTTTTCGAGCGGATGTTTCCCGGTCTGGTTTTTGTTTGCTGCTGGGATTTAGTTCCTGAGAGAGGATCTGACTTATACAAGCTAATTTCTCCCTCAGCAAAGGCCAAAGGGAGTCCAGCCAGAAGCAGAGGCCTCTCACAGGGGTCCCTCTGGGTCCCACCAGCATCAGTCCCACCGTCCCTTCCCCTGTAGAGGCAGGGCCTGAGCCTGGTGAGTGAATGAATGTGGGGCTGAGGGTCTGGGTGGAGCAGTGCGCCGTATTGGTTTATGGCATCAGAAGTTTGGAAAACTGGAGCGGACTGGGCCTGAGAGAGAAACAGAGAGAGAGGACTTTGGTGTCTCAGACAACGGGGCCCGGCTGGAGGGGACTCATGACCTTCTGACCCTCACCTCAAGCTCACACGTGCCTTGGGAAAATCTGGACCTTGTTTCCTCACTGGAAGAAGAGGAACACAGGGCAGTGTGACCTCTAAACCACAAGAGGACAACCAGGGGGAACAGAGGCAGAAGCCAGGCAAGGCCCTGGGCAGAGGGCCTGGCCTGGATGCACTGCCAGCCTGGGGCGGGGCGCTGAACTGCACAGAACCCCTGTCACCAACCGCCCCCCTCCCCGCCACCTTGCATCTCCCCTGAGTGCTGGACACATCTCAGGGGCCCTCGGAAGACCATTACTGAGGCCACGAGGACGTCTCAGCCCCCTGTCCTCCAGGGTTCTCTGCTTGGCCTTCATTGAGCACATGTAGCCAGTATAGTCAGACTGCCTTCTGGACGATCTGATTTATTGGAAGGTTAGAGGGAAGAGAATTGCTTCGGATAAAGCAGACATAGGTAGATTCTACTCTTCATGTAATCTGTGCTTGAGTTTGGGGGAGGCAGGGTGGGATGAAGTGGGAGGTTGGGATTGACATATACACATTGCATGCATACGTGCATCCATGCTTCAGTCATGTCTCACTCTTTGTGACCGTATGGACTGTAGCCCACCAGGCTCCTCTGTCCATGGGACTCCTCCAGGGGATCTTCCCAACCCAGGGATTGAACCTCCATCTCTCATGTCTCCTGCATTGGCAGGTGGGTTCTTTACCACTAGTGCCACCTGGGAAGCCCCATATACACATTACTATGTATAAAATAGATAACTAATGGGGATGTACTGTATAGCTCAGGTAACTCTACTTGGTGCTCTGTGGTGACCTAGATGGGAAGAAAATCCAAAAAAGAGCAGATGTGTGCATACATATGGCTTATTCACTTTGCTGTACAGTTTATACATTATAAAGCACCTTACTCTGATAAAAATTAATTTTAAGGAGAGATGATACTTTAAGAATAATGCCTGTCAATGGATTCCATGCCTGCCTTAACCCACTGGTACACTAGCTCCTCACCCCTCTGATTGGGGCACCTGGTGGAGCATTTGTTGGTGAATAAATATCCCAACTCCCTCTCCCTTGGACTTCCCTCATAGCTCAGTTGGTAAAGAATCTGCCTGCAATGAGGAAGAGACCTGGGTTTGATCCCTGGGTTGGGAAGATCCCCTGGAGAAGGGAAAGGCTACCCACTCTGGTATTCTGGCCTGGAGAATTCCATGGACTACAGTCCATGGAGTTGCAAAGAGCTGGACATGACTGAGCAACTTTCACTTTCCCTTTCCCTCGCCCTTGCGTAAGAACAACCCTGAGGTTTATGGTTCATGCATTCTCCCTAGAATTCCCTGGGAATTGGGGTCAGGCCCCACCAGCCCACAGGGATAACTGGCTTCCCAGATCATGCTTTACTGGCCACCTTCCTTTCCCAGGGTCACGTCTCCCCACCTTCCTGCTGGCCATCTTCCACCTTGCAAGTTAGTTACCTGCATCGGCATCCTTGTCACAGATTTGGCTTCCTAAGAGCCTGAACTGAGACCCAGATTCCTGGGCACCGAATCCTGGCTCCTCCCATCTAGGCAGCAGTGTTTCCCCCTTTACCTTCTGAGTGGAAAGTCTCCTCAGGCTCCTTAGAGAGAAGCCAGGCTGTCTTCCAAGGCTAAGGTCAAGAAATACCGGGGATGGAGAACATGTAGTTAAGGTCAGGGTATTTTCTTCTTTTATCCTGAAGAGAAAGGAAACCTACCACACTCCCTGGCACACGCCCCCCCATCCACCTCCCGGGTTGGCTCTCCTTCTTGTCCATAAAGGGAAGCGAGGGGCAGGCAGAGACTCCCTGTTTGAGCTTCTGGCCTTTGGAAGACAGACTGGGTCCAGAGAGGTGACAGAGTCCCCAAGTCACCGCATTTACTGTGCATGGGACCTCATGTTCTGTGAGGGGAAGAAGGGCAGCAGGCATCGTAAATCTCGGGGAGTGTGCCATGGCCACCTCTGGGTCAGGGCTTGGAGATTCAGCCGTCCGTCAAGCAGGAGGCCAGGCCACCGGCCCTCCTCAGCTGAGCCTTGGTGAAGAAGGGGGCTACTGAAGTGGAAGAGTTCTGCTTCTCCTTCAGACACCCCTGAGAATCAGAGAAGCTGGGGAAAGCACACCAAATTTTCCTGAAAATGTTTTTCTGAATTTGGCAAAGATGAAATAAGATTGGCCATGTGAATGGGGAGGGCCTTTTTATTTGTTACCTTTTTTTTTATAGGAGTATAATTGCTTTATAATGTTGTGTTAGTTGCAACTGTAAAATGAAGTGAATCAGCTATATGTATACATATATCCTCTTCCTCTTCAACCTCCCTCCCATACCCCCTCCATCCCACTCTTCTGGGTCATCATTCCTGGACATATACCCTGAGAAAACCATAATTTGAAAGATACACATACCCTTGTGTTCATAGCAGCACTAATCACAATAGCGAAAACATGGAAGCAGCCTAAAAGTCCATCAACAGAAGAATGGATAAAGAAGACATGGTCCATATATATAGTACTCAGGCTGTTTATGGCTGAGGAATATTGCTCAGCCATAGAAAGGAATGGAATTGGGTCATTTGTAGAGATGTGGATGAACCTAAGCCTGTCGTGCAGAGTGCAGTAAGTCAGAAAGAGAAAAACAAATATTGTATACTAATGCATATATGCGGAGGGCCTTTTTGTTAATAAATAAAGCAAAATCTCCAAAATTCTTATGGCTGTTAGAAGTTTCTCTTGTGTGTCTTGAAACAGACTGAAATAAAGAGATGTTGAGGACTGACCAGCTTTCTATTTAGAACTGATTATTAAAATGGAGGGGCTTCCCAGGTGGCATTAGTGGGAAAGAACCTGCCTGACAAGGCAGAGGACCTAAGAGATGCAGGTTCAATCCCGGGGTTGGGAAGATCCCCTTGTGGAGCTCATGGCAACCCACTCCAGTGTTCTTGCCTGGAGAATCCCATGGACAGGGGAGCCTGGCAGGTTACAGTCCATAGGGTCGCAAAGGGTCAGACACAACTGAAGCGACTTAGCATGCATGCATTAGAGTGAAAGCTTTCTAACCCAGTACAAAAGATAGTATGTGTGTGGGTATGTGGGAGCCGAAAGACAGACGCTGGAAGAAAATACATGAAAGTGAGGGCAAGTGGGCAGATGAGGTGCTCTCATGGAATCCATCATACACCCCAGTTTATATTTCCTGTAATGCTATTTTGTTTGTAATTGTATTTGTTGCTCATGAACTGCCAGGGTAGGAACAACATTTTGGTTGCTAAGCGCCATGTCCAACAAGAAACCAAAAAGTGAAAGGAAACATGGAGGCCTCCCTGTGTTTGAGATCACTGCTTGCTGGTTTTCTGGTGACCAGTAGTCATGGAAGGTCTGGGAGGGAGAATAAACTGGCACCATCGTACAGGAGGGGCCAGCATCACCCCAGCTTGCTTGTGACCCTGTTCTGTGTGTGTGTCCTCACGTGGATAACTGTGAGCAGCCTGTCGTCCTAGCCTTGCTGGGAGCCTGTTCCCAATTCATTATTTCACTCTCCTCCAGGAGCAAGCCAAGGGAAAGAATATGCCCAGAAGCAGGCTGTTCCAGGTTTTCTGAAAGGTCACGGCCACTTTTTTGCTGGTTGCTCCCATCTCAGCAGAAATGCTCGGGTGTCCCTCCCTGTCCCTCGGACCAGGGCTTCTTGCTGACTCCATTTCTTTGAGATAAAACGTCCCTCCAGGTCCAGTAATGTTGACGGCCGACTTGGCCACAAGACAGAGGACCCTGTGTTCTTAATTATTTCTGGATGAGAAGTCCCGCAGGCAAGTGGAGATGCAGGGCCAGGCTGGCTAGGTGGGGCAAGCCCCAGTGTGCAGTGGATTGTATAAAAGGAGAGATAATTAAATTAAGAGCGCCAGGTGCAGGCATTGAAAGATAACCATGGGTGTTAATTATGCAGCCCAGCTTCACAGGCCAGCGTTAGGGGAGGAAGTGCCAGGGGCCTGTCTGTCACGTGGCAGTTCGAAGGGCTTGGAGGAGAGACATTCATGGTTTCTAGAAAATTTGCCAAGGGCTGCCTACTTGGGATTCTGGTGGAGCCGGAATTATGTATGAGTTGGAGTGTGTGCCTTTTTTTTTCCCTCTATTTCACACTCAGCCAAGGAGGTCCTTTGGTATATGGGATGGGGAGAGGGGCTTTGGTCTGCATAGAAAAGTGAATGAAGAGAGGAGAATAATGGTGTATGTTGTTTCTGGTTTAGGCACTTCAGATGGTATTTATTCACTCTGATTTGAAATGAGTTTGATCATAGGAGTCTGGGGCCATGTGTCCTCAATCACAGGCAAAGTGATACATCTCACTGGTCTGTGACACAGCCACCAAGGGGTGTGGACACTGAAGTGGCAGTATGTGTATGTGTGTGTGCACGCACGCTAAGTCGCTTCAATCATGTCCAACTCTTTGCAACCCTATAAACTGTAGCCTGCCAGGCTCCTCTGTCCATGGGATTTTCCAGGCAAGAAAACTGGAATGGGTTGCTGTGCCCTCCTCCAGAGGATCTTCCCGACCCAGGGATTGAACGCGCATCTCTTACATCACCTGCCTTGACAAGCGGTTCTTTACCACTAGCAAAGACAGACCCTGCATATTGAGCGAGAGAAGCCAGACCTCATGATCTGTTCTGCTCGATTCCATTTTGGTGTAAGTTCTAGATCTGGTTAAACTGGATGTCAGGGCTGGGCTGCACCAGGGACACTACAGAGTGACGGGATTGTTCTGTTCCTTTCTTGGACTGGGGGTTAGCTACGTGGAGGTAAATGTGTTTCAGAATACATTGGATGTGCACTTAAAATCTGTGCATTTCACTGCATGTAAGTTACTCCTCAATGAAATAAATGGGAAAAGACCTTCCAAAGCTGTGCCCTGTCATGGGTTTGGAACTCTGATCAGTCTCTGTCCGATTTCATGTTTGTCTGGTTCTTACCACGCAGCCTCCCCCTGTTTGCTGAGTCATTCAGAAGAAACTTTTGTTAGATGTGAGCAGAGTCCAGCACAGGATGGCAAACTAAAACCCCCAGGGCAAATCCATTCACCCTTGCCAATGTATGCAAACACAGTCCTATGGGAACACCCCCATTCACATCAGCTGCAGAGACCCCTGGTCCACAAGCTTGAAATATCGACTCTGTCCCTTTCCAGAAAAAGTTTGCTGCAGCTCGGTCTAAAGGATCCTTTCTCTTTGGAACTCTTCGCTTGATCCCTGTGTGGGTGGAGGGTCAGGACAGGGAACGCTGAGGAGTCAGGTATAGATGTCGCCATTTAGACCAATAGTGTCTTGTCCCCTGGAGTTTGCTGGGCACGCGTGGTGCCAGGGACCAGCAGTGGAGTACAGTTTGGCCTATATAAAGTTTAAAAAAAAGTTTCCTGTGTTGCTTTTGTTAAGGAGGGAGAAATAAATAAGGCCTGGAAGCTGTCCATAGCCAGAGCAAGACTCCCCTTTCAAACCCTCCGCCTGTGCCTTTGGGCTTTCCAGATGGTTCAGTGGCGAAGAATCCGCCTGCAATGCAGGAGACTTGGGTTCTATCCCTGGGTTGAGAAGATCCCCTGGAGGAGGAAATGGTAACCCACTCCAGCATTCTTGCCTGAAAAATCCTGTGGACAGAGGAGCCTGGTGGGCTACAGTCCATGGGGTTGCTGAGAGTCAGACATGATAGTTTACAGCACAGCCTTTGCCTGTAAGTTATCCCTGCAGGGAAAATACAGCTCAACCAACTGATTCTGAGCAAAGTACACAAGGTCTGGGTGAGACCCAATCAACGTACTTGGCAAGGTTTATTCAGTAAATGAAGGAACACATTGAACAAATGAGCTGGTGTCAAAATGTAGGTTTGGATCTGGGGCTCTATGAACCACTTTGCCGAAGATGCAGTTTACATTGTCGATTGTTTGGAAAGGTTTAAACTTCTTTTTCTGCTTTACTTTCTCTCCAAGAATGTCCATGACCAGGCTGGAACTCTGGGGGGCTTGGTAATGTGGTACACAGGGCCCCAAGCAGAGTTGTTCTTCATTTTGCAGTTATTCTGTGCTTCCTCCATCTACCTGTTTCCTTCTTTTGCCATTACCAGAAAGAGTTAGGTCTTGGGGAAGAGGGATCAATTGTTACTATTATTATTTTTTAATGAGAACAACCAAATGTGATCAGTATCACCTAAGCTTGAGAAACAGATCTCTCTTCTCCCTAAGAAAGAAGTGTGTGTGTGTGTGTGTGTGTGTGTGTGTGAGGAGCTAATTGTAGACCCCAAGAGTCCACCTAATTGGGGACTTAAGAAATCATATCAGTGCCTTTGTGGTACATTAGACTGTCCCTTGATGGTCCCAGCTTACAGTGGTTGCTGTGAGCAGGTGAGGCATAATTGTTAGAACTGGAAAATTACTGTCTAATGGAGAGCATTTCAGAGACAAGCCGATGAGTCATGGGTGGTAGATCAAGTCATGACTTGATCACATGTCCTGGGCTGCTCCAGTGGGCTCCATTCTTGTTGTTAAGGGTGTATACATAGAGACTCCTGTGTGTTGGGCACCGTGTTTTACTTTGTTAGAAGTGAGGGTCTCCGGGGTATGTGCTCACACCCACACATCTCTCAGTTACCTTTATTAACTGGAGGATAGTCATGGATTATCAGGGGCTCGACAGAACTCAGCCAGCCACTGCTTCTGCTGCATGGTAGTGTCAAAAATAATTAAGTCTCTGCGAAAGTCTCCTTTCCTCCCTGGGGCCACTGCACCTGACTACAGCAATAGCAGCAATGGCCACAACACACACACACACACACACACACACACACACACACCCATAATCTGATTGGTTTTTCTTGTAGCTTCAGATATACATTTAGGATATGGGGAGAATACGATTTTTCATATTTTTATAAAATATTTTTTGTTAGCATTTGTTAGTGTTCTTATAGAATTGCTAACAGTAACCCTGTGATCCAGACGCTGGCTAGGTCACATTGAATATGCATTAATTTATCTTAATGGGGCAGGTTGTCATTTGCCAGGTGCCATCCTTGGGGCTAGGGAGTAGTTAATGAGCAAAACCAAACCCGGTTCTTGCCCACAGGGAACTCACAGCATCGTAGAGCAGATAACTTGTCATCAAATAACGTTCAAATATCTGTTTGCCTGTTTACAGTTGCACAATATTGTAAGTGACATGAGATCACACAGCGAGTTTGGTGTCAGGAGGGGTTCATAGAGAGTGGGTTACTGTGCCCTCCTCCAGGGTATCTTCCCAACCCAGGAATCAAATCCATATCTCCGGTGTCTCCTGCATTGTAGGCCACCAGGCTCCTCTGTCCACAGGATTTTTCAATTATGGTGTCAGGAGGGGTTCTGGAGTTGGAACCTACAGAAAGGATATTGACCAGGTGAAGGCTGATGGAGGTTGTGCAAAGGCCCTGGGGTCCAAAGGAGTAGGGCGTGTTGGAGGATTTGAAAGAAGACTGCAGGGTAGGAAGGTGGAGGGAGGGTGCCAGGTAAAGCTGGAGGCTTGGTAGTGACCCAGCAGTGCAGGTCTCTCGGGATCCTGTGCAGGAGGCAAACTGGAGTCCAAGAATAGCAGGAGCTGCATGGTGCTCCTGGAGGTGGATTCACATTTGGAGAAGGTACATGTGGAGGGATCCCTCCAGCCAGTGCCTGCTGTGGACCAGAAGGGAGACTCGGCAGTAACACTGATTTTCTGCATGTCTGTTCTTTTTCTCTCACTTTTTCTCTGGATGGTGGGGCTTTAGGCTGATTCAGCCTCTGATTTCTCTGAGCAGAAGGATGGATCGGGGTATTTATTAAAGGAAGGGTGGATGGAATATTCTGGAATGGTATTCCCTGAGACCTCCTATGAGTAGGAATACCAGGTACCAGCATTAATAGGTGAAACAGGTAAGTGTGGTGCTGACAGGTAAACTGAAGTCTGAAATGACTCCATCCACCATTGGAAGGACTGAGGCTGAAGCTGAAACTCCAATACTTTGGCCACCTGATGCAAAGAACTGACTCATTGGAAAAGACCCTGATGCTGAGAAAGATTGAAGGCAGGAGGAGAAGGGGATGACAGAGGATGAGATGGTTGGATGGCATCACCGACTCAATGGACATGAATTTGAGTAAACTCCTGGAGTTGGTGATGGACAGGGAGACCTGGCATGCTTCAGTCCCTGGGGTCTCGAAGAGTCAGACACAACTGAGTGACTGAACTGGACTAAACTCAACCAAATCTTGGCTGTGAAGGTTAAGTTCCTGTTTTAAACCAGGTTTTTCCTTTGGTGTCCAAAATAAAGCATTAAGAGGTTTTCCTTGGCAGCCAACCTTAAATGACAAAACACTGGGAAATGATTTCTGACTCTTTGTAATTAAGAACCAGGCTAAAATCACAATAGGTTAAGACATCTGGGTGATGAGAGACCCAGTAGGGGTAGGGGAGGGGAGAAGTATAGGTGTACTTGACTCGGTGTCTTGCTTAGATATTGCCTGTTCTTAATATTAGATCTACTGTTACCAACAGAAATGTGCTGCATTGCTCTCTCACATTTTATATTCATTCATTCATTCAGTTCATCCTTTCAGCAAATGTTTATTGAGAACCTGTTATGCTGTGCTGTATTGTGTGTGCTCAGCTGCTTCAGTCGTGTCCGACTCTTTTGCGACCCCATGGGCTGTAGTCCACCAGGCTCCTCTGTCCATGGGGATTCTCCAGGCAAGAATACGAGAGTGGGTTGCCGTGCCCTCCTGCAGGGTATCTTCCCAACCCAGGAATCAAATCCATATCTCCAGTGTCTCCTGCATTGCAAGTAGGTTCTTTACCCACTGAGCCACCTCGGAAGCCCAAGCATGTATTATACCAGGCATTATTACAGGTGTTATAGATATAATAGGGAGCAAAGCTACCTTCTCATGTTCCTAAAGCTTACATTCTGGCTGAGGGAGGTGATTAAGTAAAAAAAAAAGAAAAAGAATAAATAAATACATTGTCTGGGAAATGGGAATAAGAGCTAATTAGAAAAATAAAACAGGAACAGGGGATGGAGAGAGGGATGGGGAAGATAGTCCAGGAAGGCCTCTCTGAGGAGACACTGCTGAGCCAGGATGGGAGCAGAGGGCATAGACTATGTGGATGACCAGGAAGGTGGAGCAGCAGGTGCAAAGGTCCTATGGCAGGGGATGGTTTCATCACTTAAATGATGCCCTCAATGTTCATCCACAGTATGAGAAGGAGGGGGGAGGCTTGCATGGCTTGGAGCGTGCTCTCTGCTCTGTGTGCCGAGCTTCTGTTATTGTAGAACCACAAATGCTTAACACAGGAGTGAGCCCCTCTTCTGGGTGGTGGAAGTGAGATGTGCTGAGGAATTGGCAGCCACTCTTTGTTTTCTTTCTTTGTTCCTTGGGGCTCTGGTTCCACATCCCTCCCACTAGTTTCCACCGCTGAGGTTGGCAGCTATTCCTCCTATACAAGGAGAAGGTTCCCAGAAGAAATTTCTTGAGAGTTTTAGCAAGTTTTTGACTTGCATGGTTGTGTCTTCTTTCCGACAATTTCAAGACTGACAGAAGTCCCCATTTGTCTAGTGACCTGGAGGGGCAAGTGTCCAGTTGAACACGTGACACAGAAAGAAACAATGAGACTTGACGTGCTGAAGTAGAAATGGAAGGAAAGACATCTTTGGAGGCAATGAAACCACCCAGGTGACATTTGAGGTGTCTCCTCTGCCTCCGACAGATGATGTCCCTGTCCCAAGCATCTTATCTGACAGTTCCTCGGACATCCTCCAAGTGCCGGGTCTCTGCTGGGGGCCTGGCAGCATTCTTCACGTGTCTGCTCTCGGTAAACACATCAGCGATTTGTGTGATTCACTCCACATGCATAAGGGCTATGGTTTGGCTGATCGATCCGGATGCCAGGGCCCACAAATGCAGGAGAAAAAGCCATTTCTCATCTGTGGGTGGGAACGCGGAAACCGAAAGTTTCTCCCCCGCATGTCCATTACACAGTGAATGATCAGAGTCCCTGAAAAGTCCCAGAAGCTGGATTACTGTTGATGATGATAACATGATTAATTAAAGCCATGTAGGAGTTTGTCTAATTTACCCCAGTGGGAGGAAGACAAAAAATGGTTCCGAAGGAAGAAAGTTTTTTTGTTTTTTTTTGTAACACCTGGGAGTCATAGTGATTAAAATTAAGCAGCTTCCTCATCTTTTTAGGGGAGAACCTGGAGAGGCTGTTACTTCTGCTCTCAGAGTCTGGTGTCTGATGGACACGTGATGTGGACTCACGTGTCCTTCCTTCTCAGGAGCCACCCAGGGCCCCAGGGTCACCAGAGTCTCTGTGCAGCGTCCCTCCCTCTGACCTTTTCAGGCAATGTAGAAACATAGAAATCTTATCTAAGACAAGATAACTAAAGTACACAAATGTGGAGGGGAAAGAGAGAGGGTTTAATTACAGCTCCCTGCCATCACCTGTTCTGACTTTTTCCACCCAGAAACCAAGCTGTGGACAGACACAGCATATTGGGCCCAAGAGGATCAAGCCAGTGCTCCAATATATTCACTCAGGCAGCTGCCCCACATCTCTGTGGCAAAGCCTGCAAAATTGTGAGCATTCAGCTCTTACCATTACCACGGACTCGGCTGCCAAAACCTATTTTCCATCCGTTTCTGACAGAGGCTTCTGTTTAAACAGAGAGTGGGAAGAGAGATGATGTCTTTTCAAAGTGATCCCAGCCCCGTTCTCTGAGTGCAAGTGGTAAAGTCACCAAGTCCAATTGGGCTGAATTGATTGATCTTCTTTGGCAGCCCTGATCAGCATCCTCCCAGGAGGCTGGGCTATAAATGGGAGGTAATCATGATGAGATACTTATTTCTCTGGATGCTGCTTGGCTAATCCAGTCTGTTTCCAGAGATATTATCCCTTCAGACAGCCGCTATTCCATTGCTGGTCTTGAGTTCTTTGTTTAACCCTGTACTCAGGAAGAGAAATCTGTGGGTATTTTGAATGCAGCTGGATGCAGAGAAGATATGGGAGGAGCCCACTCTCCTGTAACATTTTTCTATGGAAGCCGGGGGTCCTTTTTTTTAACTTCCACCTGGACAAAAATGGAATGTCCTGTGAAATGACCCAGTTGTGTACATAACATACATGAATAGTCAATTCACATGCGGGCATCACATGCCCATGATGATAAGTGTGCATGTATGTATTGACGTCCTATGTTTACACGTGGGATCTACGGAACTTCTGGTTGCATTTTACCTGCTTTGTCTGATCTTCTGGGTTAGAGGAAATTTGGTGTGTTTGCATGACCTCCTCATCACCTCTGCTGACTCCTAGGTAGAAACTTTGAGAACCATTTGCCTCCTGTCCAATTTTATCCACTGAGTGCTTCCACCCCTTAAGCTGAAAGCTTTCTTCAGGTATTGCTTGTTAATTTCCTCTGACCTCAGCACTTTGACCCATTCAATGCTTTGTCTTCACTTTCCTTCGTGATTGGGCAGACCTCAAGGTTTCACCCAGTTTGAGATGGTGTTCTCATTCATCTCTCTGCTTTCCCCATTCCTCACAGCATGCTTAATACACAGTCATAAATCAAATGATTTAATTTGGTTTGCCCTTCCCCAAATGGCCAGTGGTTCTGTTGACTTTATTGAAGGGAGAGGGGACTGTCCCTGATCCAAGATTGCAGCCCACACCATCACAGGAATCTTCTGCTTTATATCACCTCACGATATATATCACAAACTCTGACATCAGGTATTTATTTGTTCATTTTTTCTTGACCCCAGTACAAGCTCTAGGAGAGTGGGGATTTATTTTGTTTATTGCTGAATTTCCAGCTTAGGACTGTGTCTAATATAGCAGATATCCAGTACATTTTTATTCAGTGAAAATATATAATAGCTTAGCTACTTGCAAACATAGAAAGCAAACTTACAGTTTCCAAACAGGATAATAGATTTGGGGTGGGGGGATAAATTAGGAATTTGGGATTAACATATGTACACTACTATATATAAAATAGATAAACAACAAGGACCTACTGTATAGCACAGGAAACTGTACTCAATATCTTGTAATAACCTATAATGGAAAAGAATCTGAAAAAGAGTATATATATATATGTTTATATATATATGTGTGTGTGTGTGTGTATATATATATTTGAAATGTTAAAAAGTGAAGGACAGTACCAGACACTACCAGTGAAGGATGGTACCAGAATCAAAACCAAAAAATACGTTGATTTTGGTTTGCCAAGGATTTTGACAAGGGTGCCAAGACTATACTATGGGTAAAGGAAAATCTTTACAAAAAATGGGAAAAGTGGATATCCATATGCAAAAGAATGAAGTTGGACCTGTACCTTATACTACATACAAAAATGAACTCAAAATGAATCACAAACCTAAAGGTAAGACCTAAAACTATGACACCCCAGGAAGAAAACACAAGGCAAAAACTTCACAGCTTTGGATTTGACATTGATTTCTTGGATGACACCAAAAGCAGAGGCAACAAGAGTGAAAGTATTAACAGATACATTGGAACTATGCATCTAAGGACACAATCGAGTAAAAAGGCAACCTACAGAACAGAATAAAATACTTGCAAATTATATATCTGGATATTACTATCCAGAATATATAAAGAACCCCTACAAATCAACAATAAAAAATCAAACCACCCAATTAAAATATGAGCAAAGGACTTAAATAGACATTTCTTCAGAGACCATGTACAAATGGCCAACAAGCATATGGACAGGTGCGCAATATCACAGATCATTAGGGAAATGCAAATCAAAGCCACATTGAGATACCTCCTCTTACCCATTAGGATGTCTCCTGTTAAAAAAGAAATGAAAAGCAGAGCATAAGTGTTAGTGAGGATATGTAAAAATTAGAGCCCTTGTGTGCTGTTGATGGGCTTGAAAAATGGTGCAGCCACTGTGGGAAACAGTCTGGAGGTTCCTTGCAGATGAGAAGCAGAATTACCGTATGATCCAGCAGTCCCACTCCTGGGCACATATTCAAAAGAATTCAGAGCATGCTCTCAGAAAGATATTTATACATGCTTGTTCATAGCAATTGTTCATTCACAATAGCCAGAAGGTAGAAGCCAGCGAAATGTCCAGTCGTGAATGAATGGAAACGCAATGTGTGTATCTGTACAGTGGGATATTATTCCGCCTTAAAAAGGAAGGAAGCTCTGACATCTGCTACAGCACAGAAGAACCTTGATCACATGATGCTAAGAGAAATAAACAGTCATAAAGAGATTAAGACTGTATGCTTTCCCTTACATGATGTATTCTATAATAGTCACACTAATAGAAATAAAGCAGAATGGTAGTGGCCAGGGGCTGGCAGAGAGGAGGTCTTTGACTGGATCAGGGTTTCAATGTTGCAAGGTAAAAAATAGTCTTAGAGATCTGTTGAGTAGCAATGGGAACAACTTCACGCTTCTGAACTGTACAGTTAAAAATGGTTAAGATGATACATTTTATGTAATGAGCATTTTACCACAATTTGAAAGGTCACCCATGGTTCCAGTCTAGAATTGACCACTCTCAACATTTCGGTGAGTAATTATGTTAGGTCTATAGATTTTTCTTTCCTATGTGCACGAATGCAAATATGTGTACATGTGAACACACACAAATCACTCATTGGGTTGACCTGGATGAGTTGTAGCATGTGGAAAGGGACAGATGGAAGGAGAGCAGACAGAGAGGTAGTTGAACCATGATGGGGAAACCCAGCTGTGCTCTAGGGATTAGATGCTGAAAATGCTGGAGAGCTGCAGGGGGTCAGAGCAGAAAGAGCTTGCAAAGGAGGGGGCATCTGAGTTGGGTTTTAAAGTATGAATAGGAATTTTACAAGCATAGAAGAAGGATCAATGCACTCCAGGAAGAGGAGAAGGCTGTGAGGAGTTCGGGAGCAGTGAAGAGGTCTGTGGATGCAGTGGAGTATTGGGATGGGACAGGCAGTGGTTGGACTGAGCCTGGACAAGGTAACTTGGGCCCCGTTAGGGGGCTTCAGTCTTCTAGCTGTCAGGGAGGTGCCCCAGGGGTATTCTTTTTTTTTTTTTAATAATGAAAATCATGTTTTCTGCAACAAAAAGGATCTCCAGGAACCAGAGGTCCATATAGGTAAAGCTGTGGTTTTTCCAGGAGTCATATACGGATGTGAGAGTTGGACCATAAAGAAGGCTGAGTATTAAAGAATTGACGCTTTCAAATTGTGCTGAAGAAGACTCTTGAGAGCCTCTTGGACAGCAAGGAGATCAAACCAGTCCATCCTAAAAGAAATGAGCTCTGAATATTCATTGGAAGGACTGATGCTGAATCTAAAGTTTCAATACTTTGGCAACCTGATGCAGAGAACTGACTCATTGGAAGAGACCCTGATACTGGGAAAGATTGAGGGCAAGAGGAGAAGGGTGCAACAGAAGATTAGATGGTTGGATAGCATCACTGACTCAGCGGACATGAGTTTGAGCAAATTCTGGGAGATAATGAAGGGCAGGGAAGACTGCCGTGCTGCAGTTCATGGGATCGCAAAGAGTTGGACACAACTAAGTGACTGAGCAGCAATAACAGGAACCAGTTGTCACCACAAAAGCTGCACAATAGCCCTTGAACGTGACCATCTACTTCTCTGAAAGAAGAAATTACCATCTATTGGAGCTCCCAGAGGGTTGAATGTGTGTGGGTTCACTGAAAGGATAGTCTCCTTTTTGGGTTGCTTTTCAAATCTATATACTTTGTTTTTTAAATTAACTTTTATTGGCATACAGGTGATTTACAATGTGGTGTTTCTGCTGTATAACAAAGTGAACCAGTTGTACATATACACACGCTTTTTTAGACTCTGTTCTAATGTATGTCATTTCAGGGTATTGAGTAGAGTTCTCTGTGCTATATAGTGGATTTTTATTAGTTATCTATTGTAGATACACAGAACCCAATCTTTATTTTTAAATTAACTTTTGTTGAACTATAGTTGCTTTATAATGTCATGTTAGTTTCTACTGTACATATATATGTATACATGTATACATATATCCCCTCTTCTATACTTTAAAGTAGACCAAGCAGTGAGTCTACAGGATATATTAACCTTTATTGTCTGGAATTGCACTACCTCATAGAGATATGGGTTTGGGTAAACTCCAGGAGTTTTTGATGGACAGGGAGGCCTGGCGTGCTGTGGTTCATGGGGTTGCAAAGAATCGGACAAGACTGAGTGACTGAACCGAACTGAACTGAACAGAGATATAATGCAAGACACATATGTACTTTTAAATTTCTAATAGTTATGTTAAATAAAGTAAAAGAATAGGTGAAATCAACTTTAATATTTAACCTGCTGTATTGCCTGTTGAAGTAGTATCATTTCCACATGTAATCAATATAAAGTCACTAATGAGGGATTTACAATCTCTTTTTTATTCAAAATCTCCTGCACTTAAAATACTCACCAGCCCCAGTGGCAGCACTCAGGAGCCACATGCAGTTGGGGAGAGCAGGTCAAGAACTCACAGTGGTTTAGGAGAAATAAGTGCAGCGCATTCGGTAA
Organism: Odocoileus virginianus; assembly: GCF_023699985.2. Classification (NCBI taxonomy): domain Eukaryota; kingdom Metazoa; phylum Chordata; class Mammalia; order Artiodactyla; family Cervidae; genus Odocoileus; species Odocoileus virginianus. The sequence continues at coordinate 35,923,308 of NC_069682.1, forward strand.
CTCTTTGATTGGAAGAAAATGTGATCAGGATTGGCACCCTTTTTAGAGACTGCTCACAGCACAGATCACGTTACTTCCCTGGCATTTAGGAAGGTTTCTGCTGATGGAGTATAATTTTCACTGACACGTTTGTTTGCCAGGATCATATGGTGTCTAAAAAATATGCAGTCATGTCAAATCATGGTAATTAGTGCCAGGGAAAGCTTGCCAGGGGTAGGCATGCAGAGTCATCACCTCCCCTTGGCAACCCTGCACACGGATGTTCTTTTGCATTTTCATCCCAGTCAACAGAACTGAATTCGGCATCAGGATACATCCGCATGAATTGTGTTGTTAGTAGGAATAAGTTTGAATTTAGAGTAGAACTTGGCCTGTGGGGTAAACGAGAAAGTGATCATTAATGTTAGTGTTCGAGGTAGCAACATGATCCACTTTGATATGCACTGTATGTCACATGTGTGTGTAAACCTAACTCAACAGACTCAAGACTTTCACTCTCAGGGTAAGCACATTCTACGCACTCTTCCAAATTTCCCTTATTCTCTCTCGCATATTTTTAACATACAGATTTGGAACTCTTGAATCATACATTATCTTTTTCTCATTAGAAAAATTTCTTCCACAGGCCATATGTTTTTCTCCCCTCAAAATACAAATGATTTGTTTTTCCTCATAACCAGTTAGGTTCTTGCCAAAGGTATGAAATAATCATTTGAGATACAAATCTTGAGGCTCAGTCCTCCAAAGAAGATAACAAACTGGTTGGAAATCACTGCATTTGGAAAGAAAAGGAGACCTGAACCCAGGAGTTTCGTAGTGTTTTCAAACTTTGAACAAAAGCAGAATCCTAAAAACAACTTACTAGATAACAAACATTTATTGTCTTCCAAGGAAGGACTGGCCTTGTCTTCATCTCTTATTTCATTTCACCTTGAAAATATGTGCCTTCTTCAAAATGTAGGTGGTTATAAAGGGAAAGATTGTGCTTTTTTTTTTTTAAGTGATAAAGAGGTAAGGGAAACACGAAATTTCTCAAGTTGGAGGTTGGAGAAACCAACAAGGCTGTTTGCATCTATTATGTAAGTTGGAAGCTGCAGATAAAGAACATAATTTGAAACTATCTTTGTGATGCTGAAAAGGCTGCTAATTCTTGATGCACTTTCATGAGAACTTGAAGGAGGAGTATTATAGCTCAGAAGCTTTGCTGTCTGAGGACCTCGGTCCACAGGAGGTGGTGAGATTGCAGGAGGAAGGGCTTGCTAATAGTTTGTGAGAAACCTGGCTCTTTCTCTCTCATGTACAGAGGAAATTGACACCATTTTCTCATACCATTGCTTTAGAAGAATGTGACCTACCTTACTGAATACTTAAGGCATTTTATACTTCTTTCTCTTAAATCTTTCCTTTCTGCTTATTTCAATAATTAGAACCTTTTCTTTTCTCTCACTGGTCATCATTGCCTTTGGGTTTATGATACAATTTCTAAGACTCCTACTGAGTTTAAGTGCTATAATTTTTTTTCTTCTTCTTCAAAACCCTTTTGGGATTTTGATTGGGATTGTGTTGAATCTATAGTCAAGTTGGAGAGAACTGACATCTTGAGAATCACAAGTCTTCTAACAAATGAAGATGGTATATTTATTTAGGTGTTTAATTTCTCTCAGCAATCTTTTGTCATTTTCAGTGTACAGATCTTGCACATTTGTCATATTAATCTCAGATTTATCCTGTCTTTATGCTACTGTAAATGGTGTTTCTTTTTAAACTTTTGAATTTTTGGTATCTCATTGTAATTTCAAGTTTTGATTGTTCATTGTTAGCATTTAAGCTTTCAATAGATACTTGCATATTGGTCTTGTGTTATCCTTCAGTCTGCTAAAGCAAATATTAATTCTAGTAACTTTTTGTGTATTATTTTAGTTTTTCTTATAGAGGATCATGTTGTCTGCAATAAATACAGATTTATTTTTTTTTTCCCTTGCTTTATTGCACTGGCTAGAGCTTCTGTAATATTGAACAGAAATGGAGAGAGTGGCCATCCTTGTCTCTTTCTGTATTAGGAGGAAAGCACTCCAGTCTTTCAACATTTACTAAGCGTAAACTATAGGATTTTTCAATATAGTGTTTATCAATGGAAGAAGTTCCCCTGTATTCCTAGTTAACTGAGAGTTATTTTTTAAATCAAGAATGATATTAGATTTTGTCAAGTACTTTTTATGCACCTATTGAGATGATCATAAGATTTCTTGTTTTAATTTGTTAATACAGTGGATTAACATTAATTGATTTTTGAATGTCAAACCAACCTTGAGTCTAAGATACATCTGACTTGGTCATGCTATTTTATCTGTTTTACATATTTTGGGGCTCAATTTGCTAAAATTTTATTTATAATTTTGCATCTACATTTATGAGGGATATTCGTCTATCTTTTCTTATAATGTCTGTGTCTGGTTTTGGTAGGTAACAGATGAATACTGGCCTCATAAGTTAAGTTGTGTGGGAGTTGAAACAGTTTGTACAGGCTTCATATTATGTCTTTCCTAAGTGTTTGATAGAACTTACCAGTGAAACCTTCTGGATTTAGAGTTTTATACATGCTAAAGTTTTTAACTAAATATTCAATTTATTTCATAGAGAACTATTCAAGTTATCTATTTCTTCTCGAATGAACTTTAGTAGCTTGTTTATCAAAGATTTTGTTCATTTCATCTAAGTTGTCAATATATTGACATCAAGTTGTTCATAATTTTTCCTTGGTGTCCTATTAATATGTGTATAGAATCTGTATTGATGACACTCCTCTCATTCCTGATCTGTAAATTTTATTGATAATCTCTAGAAACAACTTTGGGTTTCAGCAACTTTCTCTATTGCTCTTCTGTGTGTTTATTTTCTATTTAATTCATTATCACACTGATCTGTTTTATTTCTAACTTCTACTTACTTTGAATTTAATTGTTGTTTTAAGCACCTAACTGAGGTATGACTGACATGCAGAAAGTTGTGTATATCAGATGTACATGACTTGATGTCATGGGAAACAAGGTACATCTGTGAAACCATTATTACAATCCATGCTATGAGGACATCCATCACCTTCTGCCCTATTTATTTTATTGTTATTATTTGTGTGATAAGAACACTTAAGATTTATTGTCGTTATTTAGTTGCTAAGTCATGTCTGACTCTTTTTGTGACTCCATGGACTATAGCCCACCAGGAGCCTCTGTCCATGGGATCTCCCAGGCAAGAATACTGGAGTGGGTTGCCATTTCCTTCTCCAGGGATCTTCCCGACCCAGGGGTTGAACCTGAGTCTCCTGCATTGGCAGGTGGATTCTTTACAACTGAGCCACCAGCGAGCCCAACATAAGATTTATCCTCTTAGAAAATTTCTTAGTGTCCAGTACTGTTAACTATACACTCTGTAATGTACAGTAGATCTCTAGGACTTACTCATCTTACACAATGGAAGCTTTGTGCCCTCTGAGTAATGCCTCCTGTCTCCTCCCTGAGCCATGGGCAACCGTGATTCTATTCTCTGCTTCTGTGAGTTTGATATAAGTGGTATCCCATGGTACTTGTCCTGTGGTTGGCTTATTCCACTTAGTATATCATTCAGTTGTCACAAATGGTGGGACTTCCTTCCCTTTTCAAGGTTGAATAATATTCCATTGTTTACTGTGTGCGTACATATATGGTATGTCCACATTTTGCTTATCCATTTATCTTTCAATGGATATTTAGATTGCTTCCTTGTCCTGGTTATTGTGAATAATGTGGTAACAAACATGGGAATGCAGCTATCTCTTCAAGATACTGATTTGAGTTCCTTTGAATATGCACTTAGAAGTGGGGTTGCTGGATCATATGTAGTTCTTTTGGGGGGTTACAGCAAACTAAAAAGCTTTTGCACAGCACATCAACAAAATGGAAAGGCAGTCTGTGGAATGGGAGAAAATATTTGGTGACTATACATCTGAGAAAAAGTTAATATCCACAATATAAAGGAAACTCCTAAATGCGATAGCAACCAAAGAACCAAACAAAACAAAAAACAAACCATACAAATGACCTCATTTTAAAAATAGCCAGGAACTTCCCTGGTGGTCCAGTGGTTAAGAATCCACTTGCCAGTACAGGAGAGACACGGGTTTGATCTGTGGTTGGGGAAGATCCCGCATACCTTGGAGCACCTAAGCCCATGGGCAACAACTATTGAGCCTGTGCTCTAGAGTGCAGGAGCTGCAACTACTGAAGCCCAAATGCCCTAGAGTCCGTGCTCCACAGCAAGAGAAGCCCACTTAACACAACTAGAGAGTAGCCTCCACTCACCACAGCGAGAGAAAGCCTGCATGCAGCAACGAAGACCCAGCACAGCCAAAAATAAATAAATAAATTTGTAAATAAATAAATGCTAAAAAATAGGCAAGGGAACAGAATACACATTTCTCAAAAGACAGGCAGCTGACCAGCAGGTATATGAAAAGGTGCTGAGCATTGCTAATCATCAGGGAAATGCAAATAAAAACCATAATGAGGTATCAGCTCACACCTGTTAGGGTGGCTGTGATATAATCAAACAAACAAATAAATGCTGTCAAGGATGTCGAGAAAAGGGAACCTTTGTGCTCTGTTGATGGGAATGCTATGTGATGTAACCACAGTGAAAAATAGTATGGAGATTGTGCTCATTTCCTAATCTTTTAGAGGTGGACCCCAGAGTCATTGATCTAAAACATTTTTCAGCATAGATACATAGTGCTAGAGTTTCTTCTTTGTGACATTCCACAAAGTTTGATGTGTTTTCATTTTCATGGGGTTCAAAATGTCTCCTGATTTCTCCTTGCATTCTTCTTTAACATGTGGCTTATTTAGAAACATTATTTTGCTTCCAAATATTGGGTGATTTTTTTACATATCTTTCTGTGGTTGATTTTTAATTTAATTCCATTGTGGATGGGAAATAAACTTTGTATGACTTGATTCATTTTACATTAATGAAGACTAGTTTTATGGCCCAGAATATGGCTTATTTTGATAAATGTGCTGTATGCCCTTGCAGAGAACATGCTTTCTGCTATTGTTGTGTGGCATTATCCATAAATGTCAATGAGGCCAAGTTGGTGGGTAGAATTGTTTCCTATCTCCTGACTTGCTTTCTGTCTACTTGTTATATTAATTATCAAGAAAGGGGTGTTGCAATATCTTCATTCTCTGTTTTATTTTAGATAGTTTCTATTATTGTTGTCTTTAAGGTCTCCAACTTCACTTCTGAAATGTCCAGTCTGCCATTAATCCTGCCCAGTATATTTTCACCTCAGACATTTTCATCTAGAAAATATTTTCATCTAGAGAAGCTCAATTTGACCCTTGTTAGCAACCCACTCCAGTACTCTTGCCTGGAAAATCCCATGGACGGAGGAGCCTGGTGGGCTCCAGTCCATGGGGGGGTCGACTGAGCGACTTCACTTTCACTTTTCACTTTCACGCATTGGAGAAGGAAATGGCAACCCACTCCAGTGTTCTTGCCTGGAGAATCCTGGGGACAGGGGATCCTGGTGGGGTCGCACAGAGTCAGACACGACTGAAGCGACTTAGTAGCAGCAGCAGCAGCAGTATTTTCCTCATCTCCATGTAACTTTTGAACTTTGGAACGTGATATAGCAACTGTTTTAACGTCCTTGTCTGCCAGTCCTAACATCTGTGTCAGTTTGGGGCTGGTATTGACTGATGGCTTTATCTCTTCAACTTGGGTACTATTTTCTTGGTCTTTTGCACCATTGGTAATCTTTTCCTGGTTATTTAGACATTGTGAATTTTACCTGGCTTGGTGCTGGGTATTTTTGTATTTCCCTAGGATTTTCCTCTAGTTTCAGCAAGCGGGGGCTACTCGCTAGTTGCGGTGTTCAGGCTTCTCATTGTGGTGGCTTCTCTTATTCTGGGATCCAGTGGTGTAACTTGGAAACCTGAATCTTTGTCTCAGTGTCTGCTCCTGCAGGAGCCCAGATGCAGGCCAGCAGCTGCATGAGGATAATTGACAAACATCAGAGAATCAACTGAGGAAGAAATCCCTTTTTAATGTGATGTTATGAAAGAGGAGAGAAAGAATGACTGCTTTAAAGCTCTAATCTAAAGATTAGACAGAAGCCTTGGAGGAGATGATCACAAAATAATCAAATCCATGATGAACTCAGTAGCAATAAGCCCAAAGTTAAGAGAGTCCATTTCAGGAAAGCAGATTTGCTTAGGTTTTCTCTCTAGCAATTTTTCTCTCAAGTGAGAAATGAATGCAGATATTGGAGCTGTGATTCAACAGCCTAAAGTTTTCTTTAGAAACAAATGAGCCAGGGGCTTCCCTGGTGTCTTAGTGGTTAAAAAAAAAAAAAAAGAATCCATCTGCCAATGCAGGAGACATGGGTTTGATCCCTGATCGGGAAAGATCCCACATGCCTCAGAGCAACTAAGTCTGTGGACCACAGCTACTGAAACTATGCTCCAGAGCCTGGGAGCCGCAATTACTGAGCCCACATGCCTACAACTACTGAACCCTGTATGCCCTGCTGCCCGTGCACCACAATAAGACAAGCCACCGCAATGAGAAGCCTGCGCACTGCAACTAGAGGGTAGCCCACACAGCAGTGAAAACCCAGCAAAGTCAAAATAAATAAATAAAAATTAAAAAACAAAAGCAAATGAGCCACAGTGTCAGAAGGACAGAAATGACTAGGAACCAACCCAGGGCTTTGCCCAGACTCCAGAGTTAGGAGTCCCTGGGAATGAGGCCAGGTCCTCCAGGAGCAGCCCAGCAATGAGCAGACAGCATTGAGAGGGCCAATGTCTAAAGGAAGTTGTTAGCAAAGACTGCGAAAATAATGAAAAAAATCAAACTGAGCATTTAAAAACTGTGGGGTAGGATAAAGTTTCAGAGAAGTTAGTTTTTTTGACAGATGGAAGCTTGTAGGATTATTGCTCTGTCCTTTTGGAGGAGATAAGCAGTAAGCTAGTTCCAGGTATGGTGTTAGCAAGGAAGACAACACCCAGAAAGGGGACTGTGTGGCCCAGGACAACCCAGAAATATGGTGTGTGTCAGGCTAAGCAGGCACTAGGACAGTGCTGGCTAGAAAGCGTTCCACGTCTTGTGTATCCAATCCTCTGTCGATGGGCACTGAGGTTGCTTCCATGTTCTGGCTATTGTAATTAGTGCTGCTATGAACACTGGGGTCCATTTATGTTTTTGAATTTTTGTTTTCTTTGGATATATTCCCAGGAGTGGAATTGCTAGATCATATGGTAGGTCTATTTTTAGTTTTTTAAGGAACCTCCATTCTGTTCTCCATAGTGGCTATACCAGTGGCGTTGACATATACACACTGCTGCTGCTAAGTCACTTCAGTCGTGTCTGACTCTCTGCGACCCCATAGACAGCAGCCCACCAGGCTTTGCCATCCCTGGGATTCTCCAGGCAAGAACACTGGAGTGGGTTGCCATTTCCTTCTCTAATGCATGAAAGTGAAAAGTGAAAGTGAAGTCATTCAGTCGTGTCTGACTCGTAGTGACCCCATGGACTGCAGCCTACCAGGCTTCTCCGTCCATGGGATTTTCCAGGCAAGAGTACTGGAGTGGGTTGCTATTGCCTTCTCCAATATACACACTACTATATATAAAATAGACAAGTGATAAGCCTGCTGTATAGCACAGGAAACTCTACTCAGTACTCTGTAATGACCCATTTCCTATATGGGAAAAGACTCTAAAAAAGGGTGGATGGTGACACTAGTGGTAAAGAACCCGCCTGCCAATGCAAGAGGTGTAAGAGATGCAGGTTTGATCCTTGGGTTGAGAAGAGCCCCTGGAGGAGAGCATGGCAACCCACTCCGGTATTCTTGCCTGGAGGATCCCATGGATAGAGGAGCCTGGCGGGCTATGGTCCACGGGGTCACAAAGAGTTGGACATGACTGAAGCGACTTAACACAGCACACAACACAGCCTGTGTGTCTATGTATAACTGATGCACTGTGCTGTATGGCAGAAACTAATACAATAGTATAAATCAACTGTACCCCAAAGAAAATTAATAATAGAAATAAAGTTCTGTGATGGTGGTAAGTAGTCTGTATGCATACTGCCCAGGACAGTAGCCGTTGGCCACATGCAGCTGTTGAGCCCTTGAAAGGTGATCAGTGTGATTGAGAAATTGAGTTTTTCATTTCACTTCACGTGGCCAGTGGCTTCCACATTAGATAGCCCAGGTCTGGAAGGTGCACCCCAGGGTGATGGGATCTGTGACCTTGAGACGTGACACAAGACAGAGGATGAGCCTGAGGACTGGGGCAGAGCTGGTGTGGCTTCTCTCCTTTTGTACGGGAAGTGTGACAAAGGCCCTGGCTTGTGCAGGGTCTTTAGTGTGTGGGATGGTAACTCCACAGGAATGAACTCTTACTGAGCGTTGTATGCAGCATGCTGTGCTGTGCTGTGCTCATTTGCTCAGTCATGTCCAACTCTGCGACCCCATGGACTATAGCCCTCCAGGCTCCTCTGTTATGCTTCAAGAAGCAGTTTTCAGGTAAGACGTATGAGTTCAGCTCTGTATGAGAACACAGTTGGTGAACAAATAGACCCAGTCTCTGTCCTCAGCCTTAGCCTCTTGGAAATGATCATCTAGCCAGGGGAACAGACATTAGACCCAAGATGGTACCAATTTAGTTCATCTTAACTGTGAAAAGTACTCTTAATAAATAGGACAGATGCTGTGAGAATGATGAACAGGGACTCAGATTCATCTGAGAACAGCAGGGGTGTTGCTGAGAAAGTGACCTTTCAGTAGGAATTAGTTCAACAAAGAGGAAGCCAAGAGGAGGCCAGGGAAGGGCTTTCCAGGCAGTGGGAACAGAATATCTGGAGTCATGGGGAGTGAAGGGTTTTAGGGGTGTTCTAGGATCCATGAGATGCCAGTGTAGCCAGATTTAAGGGATTATAAACATTGTCAGGTGGTAGTGCCTTGCCAGCAAAAAAAAAAAATAAAAGTTAAGCGTTTTTTTTTTTTACCTTTTATCATTAACAGTGGAATTTTTTTTAAAATTTTCCATCAAACCACAGGACATGCAGGATGTTAGTTCCTCCATCAGGGTTTACTGCACACCCGTTTATTGCAAGGTGGAATCTTAACTGCTGGACTGCTGGGGAAGTCTGCAGTGGAATTCTTTAGTCAAATGAAAATTTGTGGGACGTCTCATAATAAAACAGATGAAGATGAAGGCAGAGTCCCCCGTGCATCTCCTATGCAGAAGCATGTCTGCAGAACTCTAGGGCTCAAGGTAACAGCGGTGGAAACACTGTGGAGTCAGCTCCTCTCCTTTCACAGGTGAGAGGATAGAGGTTCTAGGCAGGCATGTGACTTAAGGCTCCTCAGTTTGAGGACAGCAAAAGACCAGCACTGGGGTCTCCCTGCCCCGCTCCACCGCCCCCGCCCCGTGTTCTTTGTGCTTTACCACGGAGGATAACATTCTGAGCTGTCACTAGGGATTCCTTGGCACTCCTTTCAGAATTCAGTTCTATTCAGTCAAGAGTTTTGAGCACCTGTTATACATGCTTGCATCAGTTAGCAAAACAGGCCACAGTCCTTTGTGGAGTTAATTTCCCTGAGCTTGCATTCAGACCGTGAAATACTGGGATGGATAAGCCAGTGGCCATTCCAGTGTTGGAAAAGCTCAGGTTCCTGTGACCCAGCACTGTGGGCAGATAAAGATGCCCTTATCTGCTTGCCCTGGTGAGGGTGAACGTGAAGGAGTCCATGGTCACGGAGAGGCCCTGAGTACAGGGATTGAGTCAGTGGACTTTGGATGGAAGTTTTCAGGAACCAGGAGCCTGCAGGGCCCCAGGTTTACCCTGGTTCTTTCCCTGCCTTTCCATTGTCCCTGTGCATCAACCCAGGGTGAAGAGTCAGGCGTGAGTTTTAATCCAGTGCCTTGAAGACTTTGATGCATGCAATATGGCAAGATGGGGTCCTTCAGTCAGTTTAGGCAACCGTGTACAGTCAGGGTGGCCTGATCCTGGTACATGGCAGTCATCTTACAGTGCCTGCCACTCCTCACCGGAGGGATGACCAATGACAAGTTGAGGATGTGAAGGGCTGTCCCTCTCAAGGAGTTGTGATTCTTTCCCCTGACATCCCACCCGGGAGGCTTCCCACCCCTGGTTTCCTCAAAGCCTATCGGGATTGACATGGTCTTATTTTTATTTATTTATTTTACTTTATTATTATTATTACATTTTGGCCATGCCACGTGGCTCGTGGGATCTTAGTTCCCTGATCAGGGATCAAACCAGCGCACCCTGAAGTGAAAGTGTCGAGTTTTTAACCACTTGGCCAGTAGGGAAATCCTGTCTTATTTTTAAAAGCCCACTTATTTTCTTCCACGTTCTCTCTCAGGGTCTTTAAGACAGGGACCACAGAAGGTAAAGACAACCCAAAGCATGCTCCCCTCCCCCGCTCCTCACCCAGATTTTACTAGCCAATGTCCCAGGCCATCCTCTGTCCATGGGGTGTGTTCTTGCTGGGTGTGGCTCCCTCCGAGAGGCAGGAATCGCCTCTGCCCCCAGTGGGTCTAGAGTCTTATTTCCAAAGTCTAGTGTATTTCTCCATCACTTTGGGCACTGGGTCTCCTGTAGGGCCCACTCCTGGCATCCCCTCCATCATAGGGGGCAGGAATGGGGGTTAGTTGTGGGTGTAACTGAAACCAGGCTCCCAACTCGGTGCTTCTTCCATTAGGATCCTCAAGAAACCAGAACCCACCACTACTACCAGAACATCAGTCTCTAATCCATGCTTCTGTTTCTTCTCTAAAGTTTACAGCTAGGAAAATCAGTTCACTGTGAGAAAACAAAATTTTGGTGGGCCTTCTATCAGCCTTCTGTCCTAGCTGCCTCAAATTCCTTTTGACTTTGAGGTAGGACAGACTCATGAAACTATAATGCCATTGGTACCCTGGCCACATCGATGGAAATGTAACTGAAACATAAAAGGCAGAATAGCATCTTGGGTTTGATCACAGTGATGGAAGCAGAATTTCAGCTGCATATTTCTTTATAATTGTTGTTTTCTCTACATTTTTGTCAAAAATCACCCTGACATACATAACCTAACTTCTAGTAATGTATTTGGCATCAGCATTGGTTTAAAACCAAATTTATAACTAATTTAAAGCAAAATTCCAAACCTTGAAGTATTTGAAGAATTTAAATATTATTTTCTACTAAGGAAAATTACCAAAAGGCACAGTTGTCTGAGATAATAGGAGTGTACACACTGGACAGTATATAAAATTTAGGTGTTTTTCTTTTTGTAGAGGGAACTTCAGGTGGAATAATGAAATCCTTTTAACACATGGATTTGCAGATATATTCATGTTTTTTCAGTGAATGATTTTCTGCATTGAAGGAGTATATTAATAAATACTCTGATAGCAAATGCAATTTCCAAAAAGAACCTCTGAAAGCCTGATTTTGAACTGCCTTGTGGAACTTGCTGAAATTTTGTACCTATCCTTCCTTCTTTGATTGCTTTGAAAAACTTGCAGTTCAGCCTGAGGGGCTTAGTGGCCTTCCACAATATCAGGGTGATGTCCCCCAAAGGATTCAGTATTTTAGTGCTTATCGGTAAGTACATATGATGCACGTGTGTGTGTGTGTGTGTGTGTGTGTGTGTGTGTGTGTTGTGTGTATGTGAGAGAGAGTATTTGAATGTTGGTACCAAATGATACCACATCTGAAAGAGTCCACCTGAGTATTCTTGTGTTTGGGCTTCCCTGGTGTCTCAGAGGGTAAAAAAATTCTCCTATAATACAGGTGACCTGGGTTTGATCCCTGGGTTGGAAAGATCCCCTGGAGGAAGGCATGGCAGCCCACTCCAGTATTCTTGCCTGGAGAATCCCCATGGACAGAGGAGCCTGGCAGGCTACTGTCCATGGGGTCGCCAAGAGTGGGATACGACTGAGCGACTAAGAACATTCTTATGTTGATTTATATGTGAAATGATAGAGGACTGGCAAAGTTGGTTTAAAAACTGAAGGGCCTGGAGTTCAATTTCAGAGCTTTTCTACCTTCTTCCTTCATGTCCATACAGAGACTAAGAGAACTGACTTTTTAAAATTATCTTTTATTGGCGTATAGTTGATTTATGATGTTGTGTTAGTTTCAGGTATACAGCAAAGGGAATAAGTTATGAATATAATTACATCCGTTCTTTTTAGACTCTTTTCCCATCTAGGCCATTACAGAGTATTGAGTATAGTTCTCTGTGCAATACAGCAGGCTTTTAGTTATCTATTTTATATATAGTAGTGTGTATATGTCAATCTACTTTTAGATCTTCATCCAGAGACCCAGTTGAATTCCATTCAAAAATGTTTATTGAGGGACTTCCCTGACCATCCAGTGCTTGGCCTTCTGATACAGGAATTGCAGGTTTGATCCCTGTTTGGGGAGTTAAGATCCCATATGCCTCATGGCCAAAAAATCTAAAACATATAACTGAAGCTATATTGTTAACAGATTCAATAACAACTTTAAAAATTGGTCCACATCAAAAAATTTAAAAAAAAAATATCTTTACTGAGAAGCTATTCTCTGCTCATCCACTCTGCCCACAAGGAGGATTTGATGAGATTCCAGCATAAAGGAATCTATTGTCTCATGAAGGAGAAGGAGACGCATGACGGATTTATTGGAATGGAGTGATCGCTGCGGTGAGAGGGGAGGGATGAAGTGCAGGAGTGTGGCAGGGAGAGCAAAAGGCAGCGGAAGGGGAACATGGGGCTGCAGCACGGTTCCATGCGTTCCCCATGTCCTTGGGAATTAGTGAAATCCCCCTGATTTAGGTGGGCAGTACCATGGCCTTGGCTTCCTGGTGCATGGGTGAGCTTATTTATTGACAGTTGCTTTATCTGTGGTGGCAACCCACTCCAGTATTCTTGCCTGGAGAATCCCATGGACAGAGGAGCCTGGTGGACCAAAGTCCATAGGGTCACAAAGAGGCGGACTTGATGGAGTGACTGATACTTTATCTGTTGTATGTGAGAGGAACATCCCACCCCACTCGTAAGGTATGAAATTGCACAGATACAAGCACAAGTCTTGAGGAGGTGGAGGGGCAGATCTGGTCAGAGGTGGCAGCTGGGGGACATGCAGTACTCCTGAGTGCCCCCCAACCATCAGAGACAGAGATCACTAGTCAGTCGTGGCACTCTGATTGGTGAACCAGGCAGCTTCTACCCATCAGTGTTGCTGGTCCCAGGAAGATTGTTGTTGTTGCTATTCAGTCGCTAAGTCACGTCTGACTCTATTGCAGCACTCCAGGCTTCCCTGTCCTTCACTGTCTCCTGGAGTTTGCTCAAATACATGTCCATTGAGTCAGTGATGCTATCAAACCATCTCATCCTCTGTCATTCCCTTCTCCTCCTGTCCTCAGTCTTTCCCAGAATCATGGTCTTTTCCAGTGAGTTGGCTTTTCACATCAGGTGGCCGAGGTATTGGAGCTTCAGCTTCAGCATCAGTCCTTCCAATGAATATTCAGGGTTGATTTCCTTTAGGATTGACTTGTTTGATCTCCTTGCTGTCCAAGGGACTTTCAAGAGTCTTCTCCAACACCACAGTTCAAAAGCATCAATTCTTCAGCACTCAGCCATTTTTATGGCCCAACTCTCACATCCATACATGACAAGTGGAAAAACCATAACTTTGACTATACAGACCTTCGTTGGCAAAATGGTGTCTCTGCTTTTTAATACACTGTCTAGGTTTGTCATAGTTTTCCTTCCAATGAGCAAGCATCTTTTAATTTCATGGCTGTAATCACTGCCTGCTGGAAGATACCTGTTGACTACACAGAGGCTTTGTTTGAAAACTGAGTAGAAAAAATGGGGGATTGATTTGGTTTGTTGATCCAGGGACAGTGGAGGTTTCCAGAGACCAGAGCCAGTTCTTATCAATGAGTCTCTGGGCTCATTGAAGAGCTCGGCTGTTCCTCAGAGAGCCTCGGGCACTGGTGCCAAGAGGCTGCCTAAGAAGATTCAAGGTCAGGAAGCAGTGATGGGTCCCTGTGGTCATCCTATGAAATGATGGAACCAGGAGATTAGGGGCAGTGGGCTGAGCCCATCAGATGGCAGGCATTTGTCATCTTTAGTCTCTCTGTGTTCCACTTTCCATCCTCTTCCTGGGAGTGAAGAAGGGGTAGGATGGGCTGTGACAGTGCTTATCCGCTGCTTCCTGCGTCCAGGGCGGCTGCCTGGCAAAGTGGGGCTGCCTTTCATGTCAGAAACATTGAGGGGGAGAAACAGAGAGGGAAGCCACCAAAGTCACCCTGGCTTCAGAAGAGAACTGCAGGAAGGATGCAGCTGAAAAAGGCCTTCAAGGAGAAAAAGTGAGTCACAAAAGTGTCTATTTTAGGAGTCTAGTTACTGGTGCTTATCTCAGGCATGGGAAGTGAAAAAGGAAAAAAAAAAAAAACATAATGACAATAGCACCAATAATAATGAGAGTAATCATTTAGGTGTGTCAGTTTCCTCTTGTGGCCCACGGTATGTATTTCTTTTTTCCCACCGTGTTGAATCAGGTATATGTATGTATATATGACTCTCGTATGGTTTAGCAAGGAAATGTTGAAAATGCTCTTTTGTTGTTGTGGTGTCTACACCCTAACTCACTCAGCAGAGGATGTCAGTGCGTGTGTGCGGCATGGTCAGTTGTGTCCGACTCTTTGTGACCCCATGGACTGTAGCCTGCTAGGCTCCTCTGTCCATGGGATTATCCTGGCCAGAATACTGGAGTGGGTTGCCATTTCCTCCTCCAGGGGATCTGCCCAACCCAGGGATCAAACCTGAGTCTCCTGTATCTCCTACATTGGCAAGCGTGTGTATTCTTTAGCACTGAGCCCCCAGGGAAGCCCAGGTGTCAGCGAGATTGGAGTAAGCCCTGGTGTCTCTTTCCACTTTCATGGGGAGTGGGGTACGCAAGGGTGAGGACTGCTGACAGTTCCAAGGGAACTTCTGGGTTTCATAGGATTAAACCTGTAAAACTGGTTCCTTCTTTGACCATTCTTTCTGTCACACTTAAAAAAAATTCCTACTGTTTGCAAAGAGAAGAAGTTAGAGACCTCAAAAAAAACCAAATACCTTTAAACTCAGAAACTGGTGACTTTTAAATGCTTTACTTTGTCTGTAAAAGAAACACATTCTCATTGAAGAAAATTTGATAAAATGCCAAAGTATAAAGAGAAATATCATCCTTATTTTATCACTCAGAGATATACCATTAACATTACATTTGCTGTCATTTTCATGTCATTAAAAATTCTTTATAAGTATAGTTTTAGACAGATTCATAGTATTTCATCATTCACGTGTGATGAACATGCCTAACAATTTCCCTGTTTTTCTGTTGCTTTCCATTTTTTTTTCCTTTATTTTATTTTTTTATTATTATTTTTTTTTCCATTTATTTTTATTAGTTGGAGGCTAATTACTTTACATCATTACAGTAGTTTTTGTCATACATTGAAATGAATTAGCCATGGATTTACATGTATTCCCCATCCCGGTCCCCCCTCCCACCTCCCTCTCCACCCGATCCCTCTGGGTCTTCCCAGTGCACCAGGCCCGAGCACTTGTCTCATGCACCCAACCTGGGCTGGTGATCTGTTTCACCCTAGATAATATACACGTTTTGATGCTGTTCTCTTGAAACATCCCACCCTCGCCTTCTCCCAGAGTCCACAAGTCTGTTCTATACGTCTGAGTCTCTTTTTCTGTTTTGCATATAGGGTTATCGTTAAATAGAGTTCTGATGACCGGTCTTTGCCAAAACTATTGTTTCCATCCCATGTCAGCAGGAGAGTCCTAGAAGCAAAATACTGGCCCAAGTTTATGGATATTTTCAAGATTTAAGAAATTCTGTGGGTATAGAGTCTATCTATATACTGTGGCAACTCATCTGTAGAGTAGTTCACCAAGAAAGGGAGATTGACCCTCATGCTTTCATTCATTCAGAAAGGGAACATTTATTGAGCTCCTGCTGTGTACCTTCACCATTCTGGGCCAAGAGGTCATAGTAAGGAACAAGAGAAACTGAGTTGGCCTGAAGGGAAAGAGAATCAAGAAACACCTTCAAGAACTAGTCATTTTCCGGGAGAGATGGGTGAGGAGCCAGTGGTGCTGGGTCAGGTAATTGAAAGTGGCTGGTGGGGAGGAGAACCCACTGCTTCTTTATTAAAAAAAAAAAAAAAAAAAAAAACTTTTTATTTTAAATTGATGTATAGCCGATTAACGATGTTGTTATAGTTTCAGGTGGACAGCAAAGGGACTCAGGCATACATATACATGTCCATCGCTTCTTTATATTGCAGATCCCAAAAGGTTGAGACCAGAATTACAAGGAGACACCTTTTTGTTTTTTCCTTCAGTGAGTTAATTCTTTGGACCCATTTCATTTTGAGAAGTAGAGAATAAATTGCAGTTATTGGAGGACAGCTGCTCTACAGAATTGTATCGGCCTCTGCCACATGTCAACACAAATCAGCCCCAAGTATACATATGTCCCCTCCCTCCTGAGCCCTCCTCCCATCTCTCTTGTAAAGACCTGGGAGGTGACCTTTCCAGGAGGAGATGCAGCGGGTGCAGCGGGCAGGCCAGGACCCTCCGTGTGCAGTGCCGGAGGCCAGAGGTAGGCCTGCCGGGGCAGTGGGGCTGGCTCAGTGGGCTGAAGGAAGCAGAAACAGGAAGACAGATTTTGACACTGAGGGGTCTGGGGGCAAGGTGCACCCACCAGGTGCAGCCTGGGCTGAGCAGCTTTGGGCAGGACAGGTGCCCTGAGAAGAATGTGCTGTGCCTGTTCTGACCAGTAATCGGGAGAAGGTTCAGGGCACGTTTGTGGGTGAGCTGCTGAGTCAGAGGAGGCTGTCTGATTGGAGAAGGGGTTGAGGGAGAGGAATTCCTTACACAACTACAGTCCCAAGAGGAAAACAACCCAAGTGTCAGGTTAGGAAATTGGGCAATAAATTAGATCCACAGTATAAAATATTGAGCCACTAAATCATGGCTATGAAGAGTTTTAATAACACAAGAAAATGAAGATGATAACAGAGAAAGTTTTTTTAAAAAGAGCGAAAACTTTTTTTATAGTCACCATTATGTAAAAAAATATATCCATGCACGAAATATATATAGAATAGAGTGGTCTTGAATGTTAATGGGGGATGTCTCCAGAAAGTAGGCTTATGGTTATCTTTCATTTTCATACTTTTCTGCATATTCCATTTTTTGGCACGTACATGCATTATGTCTCTAATATGAAAAAATAGGTGAGCACTTTTTTGAATGCAGTGAAACTCGTGACACAGATATTCAATTAGAGAACAAGACAGAGTGGTGAGAATAGGGCACTTCTTAGAAGAATGTTGAAAGGGGTAAGGGAACAAAGCAAGTGCCTTACAAGGAGCTGGGAGACTTTATCAGAAAGCTTATTAAAGCCTGGAAAAAAATACTTAAAAAGAAGCGAAATGATATGGTTCCCAGAGGGGGAAAAATTAAACTCCCCATTTGCCAAAAGGCATTAGACAATGTCCTTGAAGAAACTGATTCGCTAAGCAGTAGTGACCCCAAAAGATAAGAGGATGAAAGGAAAAAAGGAAGGCATTGCCTTGCTGTGAATTTCAGCACAGAAACTGCCCTACTGTGTCCTGAGACGCTGGATGAGACTTGGGGCCATTTTACTGCAAGAAAGAGTCCAAGGAGGAGAAACGCAGGCAGGTGAGTGGGGAGGAGGCAGCTGGGGGGAAACTTTAATATTTAGTTACCACCCCCAGGATGCATGTGCTTGCCATTTTTAACAGGCCAGTGGGCTGAATGTGGGCTTCCCTGGTGGCTCAGTGGTAAAGAACCCACTTGCCAGTGCAGGAGATTTGGGTTCAATCCCTGGGTCAGGAAGATCCCCTGGAGAAGGAAATGGCAACCCACTCCAGTATTCTTGCCTGGAAAATCCCATGGACAGAGGAGCCTCGTGGGCTACAGTCCATGGTGTCACAAAAGAGTTGGACATGACTTAGTGACTAAACAACAGAAAACAGTGGGTTGAATGCAGAGAGGCAGTGCCTGCCCAGGTCTAATTTGAAGCCTGTGGTCGGTGTCCCCTCTGGGCAGTGGGTCCTGCAGTGCTGACTTGGTGTAGTTCCCCTGATGGACCAGGGATGAGAAGGTTGTGCTATAGGAAGAGTGATGGTCATCTGGAGACAGACTTAAAGAGGAACAGCGTTTGATCTGGAAAGACAGGGAGGATGTATCAGATCATGAAATGATAAACTGGTGGAACTGAAGAGAACACACTGCTGCCTCCCCCACAAGGCTGGAGAATAAGTCAGCGCTGCTGTCGGGTCTGTGGCTTCCACGAAGACAGAACCGTGTCCTGCCTTGC
The DNA here is from genome assembly GCF_023699985.2 of Odocoileus virginianus. Taxonomy (NCBI): domain Eukaryota; kingdom Metazoa; phylum Chordata; class Mammalia; order Artiodactyla; family Cervidae; genus Odocoileus; species Odocoileus virginianus. The sequence continues at coordinate 35,941,773 of NC_069682.1, forward strand.
TCACCATTGGACTCCCAGCACCAAAGACTTTGTCTGTCACATAATTAGGTGCTCGGGAAACACTGGAAATAAAGGGATAAAAGAATCCAGCGAATCATGAGTTGAAAGGACCTTAAGAGGTGACACTGTGAACAAATTCATTTATTCTTTCTTCAAATATGCATTGAGCGTTTTCCCGTGCAAGACACCACCTTTGAAATAGACATGAGCTCGTAACACATTTGACACAAATCAGTGCCCACATTGGATTGTGAAAGGGAGCACAGCTGGGTGCTGTTTCTGGAAACATCTCTGTCCCAAGGTGGAGTCTGGGAGAAGCCATGTGGTTCCTTCCTTGTTCCTTGGTACTTAACAGCGGCCATGCCTCGACTGACTTCATCCTGAATCCCTTCCAGTTCAGTCATCTCTTGAGACTGAGTCCTGGGCAGAGCAAAGGGTCTTCTGGGTGTTCTGCTGACTAGTGGGCTTCCCAGGTGGCACTAGTGCTAAAGAAACTGCCTGCTCATGCAGGAGACGTAAGAGTTGTGGGTTTGATCCCTGGGTTGGGAAGATGCCCTGGAGAAGGAGGGCATGGCAACTCACTCCAGGATTTTTGCCTGGAGAACCCCATGGACAGAGAAGCCTGGCAGGCCACAGTCCATAGGGTCGCAAAGAGTTGGACATGACTGGAGCGACTTAGCACACCGCTGGCTGGCATGGGGAAGCCTGCTTGGCCCCAGGCTCCTCATGATGTGAGTGATGTGACCCTTCCCCTCAGCACATTCTTGCATCAGGATGTTTCCAAATCCTTCTTCTCCCTGAGGTGGTGAACTGCCCCAGTGTTCCCAAGTAGCCCCCCCACCCCACCCCCGCTCCTGGAAATGTCTTTCTACAAATGCTTCTTTAACAGTGTGATGTTTAGGGGGGAACAGTGAGTCTGTGCACTGGTGCCATGTAGTAGCCTGAGTCTTCAGCATCCTTTGGTACTATGTTCATTGGCAAGAAAATAAAGTCAGTATTTGGGACATGTCGAGGTATCGTTGGACCCAGCAGCCTTGGCCATCACCAAGCAGCTTGATGATGGCTTTGAAAGCCCAAGCCTCCAGTCTGATAGAACTGACTTAAGGAAAATAAATAGGGAGCAGTGCAGGAGTCCCTGGGGAGCACCTCATTTGCTTCTCCCTTTAAGCTCTGGCCATCTTCCCATCAGCTCAGATAATTGTGGGTGATGGTTTTGAGAAGTCAAAACCCACATGCTCTGCTATAGTGTCCTCTGATACGGTCTGTCTCCAGCAGCTGCACACCATGGCTTTGGGCCTGGGGATGTTGACTTCCCCTTGACACTTCCAGCATACTCACCTTTTGTTTCTAATGTCTTTGGTGAACTTCCTTTGTGTTCATCTCAGGATCTACCAGCGTATAAGAAATGTACAATGTGAGCTACAGCAGGGTGATCTTATGGCCCCTCATCCCCTACACCTGTTATCATCATGTTTTTAGCTGTGGGTGTGTGCAGGGTCATAGCTTCTCCATCTGCAGCAACCGGGGCTACTTTTGAAGGCATTAATCGACCGAATTGTTGAGTATAGCACTAGGCAGATTTCAAACCCCAGAAAGTAGGAATTTAAAGCATTTGGTCCGTGAATTCATCTCATGCTATTTTTATTCAAGCTCATCCAAGCCCTCTTTGTTTCACGCCTAATGAAATGAAACCCTAATGAGATTATTCAGGCAAAAGGAGTGACCCAGACAAAGAAAAATGTGCTCTTTGGGATGGCAAGACAGAGCCGAAAGCTCATGGAGAAGACCTTCCTGTAGGACAGAGATGGGAACTAATGGACTGTGACTGCTGCATTTCCCTCATGGGTGAAATGCCAAGTTAGAAAATAAAAGGCCGGGAGAGTGGGGGAAGGAAGGGGCAGAAAGAACCACCCGAAGGCAGCAGCTTGGACAGCCTGACCAGTGGAAATTGTTTCAAGATCACTCATGGCACAGTAGAGGGTGCTCATTTGAGATGCCCATTTGGCTTAATATCTTACAAGAATGGGCCACTGACTCACATCCTGAGTCCCCGGTGCTTGCCCGGTGTGGAGTAACAGCCAGACAGCTTGCAAATCATTACCTGACCAACTTCTAGCCACTCAACTCTCCCAGTAACGGACCATTTCGTCTTGTTTTGTAGGTGTCCTTCTCTTTGCCTTGTGTCTGTTGAAGATGTTACAGTGTTTTCAGGACCAAAATAAAAGATAACCGGAACTGGGAACAGTAGCTAAAATAGGAGAGAGCAGTGCTATGGGAGTGCACCATCTTGGTATGAGGCTCGAATTAGGAAGGTCGACACATGGCCAACTGGAACACCCCTCCCCACCACAGTCTGAAGGAACTTTCAACCCTTTTGCAGTTTTGCCACCTCCTGAGTCACTGAGAACAGCCAAACCCAGAGGTCTGAGGCTGAGGGGAATTGACCTGGACCTGAAGGCAGTTATAAGTCAGACCCTTTTCTAAAAACAAAAGAAGACAATGGAAAAATGTGAACATCGGTTTGTGATGCTTCGTGGGGTGCCTTGGGCAGAGCTAAGATGTAGTGAATATTTGCTGTATAAATAAATAAGTGTCTCTAGACACTGAGATTCCTGGGTCCTTATGACAACAGAACAGTATAGCAGAATTAGAGAAAAGGTTTAGAGAACTTTCCCAACTTCTCTTCAAGGGGAGGATTGCCAGGTTTCAGGTGGGCCCTTGGAGTTGTCTGGATGTGTGCCCAGTCTTTCAATAGAGTTCTGTCCAAGCAGATTCCTGATGGTGCATTTCCAATTACACTGGCTTCCTCCTCTGATTCCTGGTTTTTGTTTCTATCAAGGATTCCGACACCCAATAATCACCTTTTACTCTTCCCTCAGCCCCTCCTCTGCAGTACAGACCAATGATTACGTTTTGATTTACAACTTCCTTTTCTGGAGCAAGTGAACAGCAGGAAAAACTGAAGTCTCTGTGCCATTCTCCTGTAGCTCCCTCGAACAGAAATATTTCAGTCAAGCTCCCTGCTGAAACTGTTTAATATAGATGCACTGGAAGAAAGCAAGGTGGAGACAATCCATAGTTTGTCTTCATAACATTTTAAAATTTCTTTCTGGCCACTTTCCTCATGGTTCAGGGGTTAAGAATCCACCTTGCAATGCAGGGGACATGGGTTTGATCCCTGGTCAGGGAACTAAGATCCCACATGTTTTAGAGCAAGCTGGCCGATGCACAGTGATGAAAGATCCTGCATGAGGCAACTAGGACCCCAACGCAGCCAAATAAATAAATAAGAGGAAAATAAAATCTTGTTCTGTAATGCTATTCCATTAACAAAATTAACCAGCAGACATCAAGCTGGGAAGTGCTGGAAACAAATAGGACAGAACAAGAAGATTAATATTTCTAATATATAGGGAATTCATCCCAATCAATAGGAAAAACATTAAGACCCAAAATAGACCTGAGTAAAGGACAAAACAAACCTCTAAAGAGAAAATTCAAGTGGCAAATCAACATATGACAAAGACGACCAACCTCGTTGGTTTTCAACAAAATGCAGATGGAAATAGCCAGAGCACATCATCTCCCCTGTCAAAGTAACAGAAATGCTAGGACAATGGTCCAGAAAGAGGTACAATCAGATAGCGTGTTTTGTCCAACTCAAGCAAAGCATAGACTTTCTGGAAAACAGTTGGCCCACAACACATCAAGAGCCTTGAAATGTGTGGGTGCCCTTTGACCCCATAAGTCAGCTTTTAGAAATGTATCTTGTAGAGGGCCTCAGATATGTAAGCCCTCCTTGGTGTGCAAAGACATTCATAACAGAATGCAGTTTATTAGAACACTAATTATGAAAGAGTTGAAATGCACCAAATTATGAGAATGGCTCAAAAAATATGGCTTATGTGTTCCATGAAAAATACAGCCTTAAACATGATGCTCGTGAAAAGTTTTTCACAGCATGGAAAAACTCTTAAGACAGAACATGACTAGAAAAAAACAGGAAATTATCTCCACATATGATTTCACCTACGTTTTTAAAAATGGAAGGAGACTGGAAGTAAATACCAAATGCTCACATCAGTTTTCTTAGGGTAGTGACATGACAGGGAACTATTATATTCTTTTAAAGTGCCTCCCCTAGGTTTTCCAGAAAGGATGTCTATTCCTTTTAAAATAGAAAATAGCTGGGAGTTCCCTGGGTACAATGGTTAGGATTATGTGTTATCATTGGCATGGCCCAGGTTTGATCCCTGATCGGGAACTAAAATCCTCTGAGGCACATGGTATGGCCAAAAATAAAAAAGAAAGAAAGTAATAGTCACCCCTTTTATGTATCTTAGAACACATCTTCCATCTGTGGACAACTAACCCATAAATTACATAATAATGCTGTCCTTTCAGCCTTGTCTATCAAAAAACTAAGATCAAATTTAATTCTTGACCCAAAAAATAATAGTCTTGACTAGTTTAGTTTCTCCCCACCTCTCTCACAGCGGAGATGACATTTGGCTAAATATGGCACATTTTATATGTTTTTTTCCATTTCTTCACAAAATCCTTGGATGTTGATAATAACATAAATTTTAAAAGGCATTGATTGAGGATAATATAATGTCATATGTCAAATATACCTCAATAAAGAAAGAAAGGCATGGATCCACAAGTTCTAAGAGAGTGGAAGCAGAGACTGGTCAGCATGGTTCTGCTATCTGTTGAGTGGAAGGATGAGCAATAACTGACATAGCTGATGAACTTGGCACCCCCGTCCCTGCAGGATGGGAACAGGAGGGGCCAATCAGAAAGAACCCTGGAAAGGCTCAGTTGTCAAGGTGCCAGGTACTTGTGAAGGTGCACCTTTTTAAAGAATTTTTTTGATGTGGGCCATCTTTAAAGTCCTTATTGAATTTGTTACAATATTGTTTCTATTTTACGTTTTTTTGGCCATGAGGCATGTGGGATCTTAGTTCCCCAACCAGAGATCGAAACTGAACCCCTTGCATTCGAAGCTGAAATCTTAACCACTGGACCACCAGGGAAGTCCTGAAGGCACAGACTTGAGGGAGGGCTGGAGACAGAAGAATTGGTTGATTCTTTGTTAGAATAATGATGTAACCGTATAGAGATATCGTCTCTTCTCCCACGATATGGTCAAGAAACCAGCCCCAACCACAGCTCCAGCAGAAAAGTGAAGGCATGTTCTCTGAGTTGAGTCTGAGAAGTTCTGATTCAGGTATCACCTGAGCTGAAGGAGTGACTCTCTAATGTTATTCAGTGAAAATCTGCATGCTGAATGGCTAGACCCCTGCTTGTACCCATCAGTGGGAGGCAGACCTGTTCACACCAGGCAGGAAGCTGGAGTCGGGAAGTCTTCGGGAAAATCAATCACCTAAAAGAAAAGACCTACTGTTTAATAAGGACTTTGGAGTTCCTCTGAGAAATTGCTTAATGCTTGCCTGATCAGTCTGCACTGGAGCCCAGAAGGAACCAGCCTCTTCCTTGCCAGAAACAAGACTTTCCCAACTCTGCAGAAACTTTACTCGAATATGAGTGAACACCAAGGGGTCATTCGAAGTGGAGAGTCAGAAACCAAAGCCAGAAAGTAGGAAGAAAGAAATTTGATGGACACGTAGAGAGTTTGGTGCACATACAAAACATCCAGAAGATGGTGAGTGATAGCCTTGAAAGTCAGAAAATTATTGCACCCATGGAGCAACAACAGCTGGCTATAAAAAGGGACATAAAAGAAATCTTGGAAATAAAATATATAATCACGAAATCAAAAGGTTCAACAAGGGAGGAGTAATATACAGTGGAAGAGATCTCCCAGAAAGCAGAATAAAACAAAAGTGGAATGGAATAAAGGGAGAGGAATTTAAAAAAAATCAGAGGATGAGGCTATGAAATCTAAACCCAGATCAATATTAAACAAATGAAAAACAGAGAATATGGAAAAGGAGAAGAGAGGATCAAATAAAAACACAAGAAAATGTCCAACTCACAGATAGGAGTTGCCAACTTCGAAAGGACCCATTGAGTGACCAGGTTGTGCTAATGGTAAAGACACCACCTGCCAATGCAGGAGACACAAGAGATGTGGGTTTGATCCCCAGGTCAGGAAGATCCCCTGGAGGACAGCACAGGAACCCACCCCAGTATTCTTGCCTGGAGAATCCCATGGACAGAGGAGCCTGGTTGCAAAGAGTTGGACATGACTGAATCAACTTAGCATGATAGCACAATTGAGTGCCCCTTACAATGGATTTTAAAAGACCCTCGTCTCTAAATACCATTCCTCATTTAAAGAACCAGAGATCCTTGAGGAAGTGATTGATTCTAGATCTAGGATAGGAAATGTACAAGATGGAACTTGGGTCAAGCCAGACAGCAATGCAGTCATTGAAATCTGGGTCATGTCAGTAGGACTTAGTAGCCAGTTTGGAGAGGTTTCCACTGGTCAAAGATATGATGGCTTCAGCCTGGCTTAGAATAAGGGCTGCACAAATCAGATCACAAGTCCATCATAACGATGGAAAGGAGAACTCATTGGGTCACTTTTGGAAGATGCTAGGGAGCCAACTCCTTGTTATGAAAACTAGCAAATAGCAAGAAGGAATAAGCATTTATTTTTGTCTTCTTTGTAAAACTGTACCTTGGGTAACAAAACAGTTGATAAGAGATGGTTTTTCTATAAAACTATTTTGGCTAATAAACAAAAAAGGACACAAAAGAATGAGACCATCACTGTTGCATTCCCCAGTGAGATTCGGGATCCTTGAAAGATTAGTGGTTGTCATTGACGACACAAAAAGAGTGACAAGCAGGTACATTGTGCCTCCCAGTAGAAGTACACATCACCACCTATTGGCACCAACCAGGCAGTAAAAGTTCAGTGTCTTTTTTCCCCAGCTCCCTAAGACAGTAGGGAAAACTTTAGGCTGAAGCTGAGTTACTCCAGTTTGCACAGGGACTGGGGATCTAGCTTAAAGACTTTAGCCTTGATTGATTTAATCATTTAAATGAGTAACCTGATGCCTCCAAGCAAAAGTCCCTGAAGCCCTGGCTAGAAAGGGTATGGGAGGTTTCCAGCTGTTTATCCATCAGCTGGGATGGTGCTGCAGACACTCAGGACCCCACAAGGAGAGGTGTAAGTCCCCATCAGGATGGCATGGTCAAAGCTGCTCTCCTTGCCTACCTGTCTCCCTGGGAGGCAGTGAGCCAGCTCCTCATATAGTGCTTCTGTCCACTTCCATGGGCTTTTAGAGAAGCCTGGGCTCAGAGAAGTTAACTCAAGTTTTCCTGATGTCTTACCTTGGGTTCTTCCAACAGCTGAGCCTACACAGAGGCTTGGCTATAGAGGAGATCCCAGGAAACAGGGTGAGGGAGGGAGGAAGGGAGCCTGGAACATTCATGCAGAATGCATGAGGGAGCCAGTCACTGTGGGCAGCTGGAGCTTCACCCCATTAGAGACCTCGGTGATGACCCCTCCAGGGATGAGGAAGCAGGGATCTTCATCCACCCATCATTTCCTCCATTGACTGAGGGTCATTGGAGTGCTCACTCCCTGACAGTCTGTCCGGTCCCACTGAACCCACACCTTGGCCAGAGACCTGTTGCAGACAGGAGGACATGGGACACTGCCTTCCTGGGGGGAACTGCCTGCAGATCACCTCTGCAGCAAGTCAGAGTCAGCAGAGCCAGACTTCCTTGCTTCCATGCTGTGCTTATAACCACTGCATTGAATTGGCCTTGGGGTCTTTTATAAGGTGCAGATCCGGAGCTCAGGGAAAGAGGAGAGACTGATGTAACAGGACAGGCCTAAGTCCACTAGCTGATGGTGCAGATTCACGGGTCCAGGGAGCAGGCACTTAGGTATCTAGGGCTGTGCGTGGGTGCCTCTGGCATGATGCACCAGAATGAATTGGGGATGTTCCTGTGTTCCATGTGCTGACAAGGACCTGGCTTCTGACCTGAGCAGGGCTTCTGAGTTTGGCATCTTTGGCAGCCATCCTTAGATGGGGAAATTTCACCCCCTTGCTCGGCAACTTTGGTGAAATGCTTCAAGTAGTTCTCAGCCTTCGAACACATTATGATCACCTGGAGACCTTTAAAAAGACAGATGCAGCTGTCAGGTTGCTAAAGTGACAGAAGTAATGGACCTGTGGTGAGTGCTGGCACCAGGAGTTTGAAATTCCCCCCAGGTTTCTAATGAGTAGTCACCGCTTATGACAAAGTTCTAAAAGCTTAAGCAGGAAGTCCCTATTGCAAGCAGGTATTATTTTATTAATCGGGAAGGAATTGCTCACTTCTTTATGAAACCTCACCTACTGAGTAGGGGAGAGAAGGAGATCCAGCAGAAGGGTGTATGAGCAGGTCCCTTTTGTCCACAGGAATCTGAGAGTTCTTAAGTTAAGTTGATTAGTGATCAATTGACAAGTGATTTGGAGAGGTTCACTGTTCAGGAAATTAATGAAATTAAAAGATGCTTGCTCCTTGGAAGGAAAGCTATGACAAACCTAGACAGTGTATTAAAAAGCAGAGACATCACTTTACCAACAAAGGTGCCTATAGTCAATGCTATGATTTTTCCAGTAGTCATGTACGGATGTGAGAGTTGGACCATAAACAAGGCTGAGAGCTGAAGAATTGATGCTTTTGAATTATGGTGTCAGAGAAGACTCTTGAGAGTCCCTTGGACTGCAAGGAGATCAAACCAGTAAATCCTAAAAGAAATCAACCCTGAATACTCATTAGAGGGGCTGATGCTGAAGCTGAAGCTCCAATACTTTGGCCACCTGATGTGAAGAGCTGACTTATTGGAAAAGACCTTGATGCTGGGAAAGACTGAAGACAAAAGGAGAAGGGAGTGGCAGAGGATGAGGTGGTTAGATAGCGTCACGGACTCGATGGACACAAGTCTAAGCAAACTCTGGGAGATAGTGAAGGGCAGGGAAGCCTGGCGTGTTGCAGTCCATGCAGTCACAGAGTCAGACTTGACTTAGTGAATGAAGAATAGCAACAAGCTGTTCAAGAGGTCCTGTCTCTATCACCTTCTGACCATAAAAGACTCCTTACCAGCTATACCTCTCCAATTCCCAAGTTTCGGTTCACATGTCTCTAAAATGGGGATGTGCATGATGTTTGACAAAATGCACATGAACTGTGTGCCAAGCACGCACAGGGCAGATGCAGGCAGCCCCTGTCCTACGTGTGAGGACAGGCTGCGGGTGGTTAACAGAGGAGCAGTGTTACTGGAGCAAGGGATGTTCATTCCTCTCGGCAGGGCCCAGATGCCGTGCCAAGAAGACATTTGAGGAACCAAACTCAGGGGTGAAGACCACCCTTCCTCCAGCTTTTCCTGTTTCACCCGCTCAGCCCCAACCACAACAGCAGTTAGAGGACAACATGGTAAAAGACCTCCAGTCATTCTGAAGCAGGAGGCTGGCCATGGACGGCTGGATAGAAGACATTTATACATTTTTGGGTGCTTTTGTTCCCCAAGAGAAGGAAAGCAGGAACCCCTGGAGGCGGGAGGGGTTTCCTGGGTGTCAGCAGCAGAAGGGTTTGCAGAATTGTTTCCTCTGCTCCTGAGGTCACTTTCTGTCTGGTTGTGGGCACTGAACCGTCTTGGCCTCCAGAACCCCTTGTGCTGTTACAACCCAGGACCATCTCGAGTTTGAACAGAGGAGGACAGTAACAGAAGCGGGCATCCTGCCATGTTCAGAGAGATCCCTGTCCAGCTCCTTACAGTTGGCCAGTTCTGTTGGGGGTGCTGGGTCCCCATGATGCCATCAGGATTTGAAGCCGCTTCTGTCTGAGGAGCCTACTGGTTGCTGCGGGACACAGGTCCATGGGTTCATTTCTTTGCACCATGATGCAGGATGTGATGGAGTTAACACCCGAGCCTGGAGCAAAGCAGAGGGATGTAAAGGAAGATCATGCCCCACAAGGAGTCTTGTCTGAGATGAGGTTACAGGAGAAGTTATGGTGTGAATAGGCAGAAAGGGACCCACCCTTGCAGGGGGTGGGGTGAAGGCAGGATATGACAGAGGACGTGCACCCCAACATGTGTAGATGGGGTCACAGGTGCAAGGGGTTGGAAGGTGGGGGTGGTGTTAAGAGATAAATCAAGAGATCTAGTGAAGACCAGACCCCCAAGACCCTTTGCTCAGTGCCTAGACTTCATTTTGTGTGTGCCTGGGGCTGAGTAACACTTATTTTCTCTCCGACTTTTTATTCTGAAACTTCCAAACGAGCAGGAGAGTTCAAAGACTAATACAATAAATAATGCTGCACCTTAAACATAGGATTCCAAAGTTGTTAACATCTGCCCATTGGCCTGCTCTCCTTTGTTCTGGGTTATTTTTTCAGAATCTTTGAAAGCAGGTTACAGATGTCATGACTAAATACGTGAGCTTGGGTGTCTGGGAAGAATGCATATTCGTATCCTACATGATCCGATGCCATTACACACCCACTGCCCCTTGGTTTCCAAATACATCCATTGTTGTTGTTGTTGTTCAGTGGATAAATCATGTCCTACTCTTTGTAACCTCATGGACTGCAGCACACCAGACCTCCCTGTCCCTCATTATCTCTCAGAGTTTGTCTAAGTTCATGTCCATTGAGTCAGTGATGCTATATAACCAGCATCCTCTGCCACCCTCTTCTCCTTTTGCCATCACTCTTTCTCAGCATTAGGGTCTTTTCCGATGAGTCAGCTCTTCATATCAGGTGGCCAAACTTTGGAGCTTCAGCTTCAGCAGCAGCCTTTCCAATGAATATTCAAGGTTGGTTTCCTTTAGGATTGACTGGTGTGATCTCCTTGCTGTCTAAGGGACTCTCAAGAGTCTTCTCCAGCACAAATATATCAATACATTAATTTATTTGCTGCATCTTACAACATCCACAAAGTTGTTTGTGGATTGCTATACCAGTAGCACCACCACCACCAACAGATTTACTCAGTGAGAGGTGAGATTTCTTTGCAGTTATTTTCCTCTTTAGTACATATCCCACCAAGGGTACCTAGTCCAAGGACCTGAATTTATTATTTGTGCATGTGACTTATAATTGTGTACAAATCAATTCATTTGTATATAATTAGAATTTGTTGTTTCATCTTCAGTTTTATTTTGGGGGAATGTATACTACATACATTTCAGGAGTCAATACTTAGAAAATTGTTTATATAGCCTGACTCCAAGGGATGTGTACTTGGTTGTTTCCAGTTTTTCACTCTTTCAAATAAAGCCACGGTGAATTATTTCAGCTTGTGAAAGTGCATTGTCCAGGTAAACCCCTTTAGATGGGGTTGCTGCACTTCCAGGCAGAGGCACGTGTGATTTTGTGAGACATTGCCACGTTCCCTTCTGTCTGTGCTGTGCCATATGAATTGTCAGGAGGTTCTGTTGCACAGTAGGTTTGAGATGAAGTGTCATGGGACACAAGAGGTCCCTGTGGGTATCTGGGCAAGTGATGGCTCAGGGTCTGAACTGCAGGAGTGGGACAGAGGCAGGGGTTGGGCTGACTGAGGGGCTTAGCTTTTGATTGAACACGCGTGGCCATGGAATAAAAAGAACAGAAGGACAAAGGAATGAAGACTCCCAGGTGTTTGGGCTGAGGGCACACTGAGACAAGAAAGAGAAGAAAGAAGAAGACGTGTGTGAGTCTGTCTCTGTGCTTGCATGTGTGTCTGTGTCTGTGTGTGTGCGCATCTGTGCATGTGTGTGGGTGCACCACATGTGCACGAGTTTGGGACACAGACATGCAGAGCCTGTAGCACATGTGGGGCAGCCGGCTGCAATGAGCCCCTGGCACTAAATACCTTGATTATGATTGAGACCAGGCCATGCGTCACCAAGTGTCCCCAACCTCTGGAAACACAGGGAAAACGGAACATTTGTTTTACATTCCTTGGATGCACATGTGGATCCACTGCTTTAAAGGTAGAGGTCCTTCATCCAAAGGGGCATCTGGAGGTTGAGGGAAAATACAGTGAGCAAGTGATGCAAAAATGTAACTAACTGCTGCTGCTTTTTGCTCAGTTGTGTCCTGACTCTTTGCGACCCCATGGACTGTTGCTCGCCAGGCTCCTCTGTCCATGGGATTCTCTAGGCAAGAATACTATGGTGGGTGGTGGGTTGCCATGCCCTCCTCTAAGGGACCTTCCCAACCCAGGGATCGAACACAGGTCTCCCACATTGCAGGCATATTCTTCACTGTCTGAGGCATCAGGGAAGCCCAAGAATACTGGAGTGGGCAGCCTATCCCTTCTCCAGGGGATCTTCCCGATCCAGGAATCGAACCAGGATCTCCCACATTGCATGTGAGATTCTTTATCAGCTGAGCTACCAGGGAAAGCCAAAACTGTAACTAACTGCTGCCAAAAAATGAAGGGACTTGATGTTTCCCAGACCACACGTGATTTTCATTGCCCTCCTGGGGGCAGGACAATACCCACCGGCCCCAGTACGAGGCGCGATGACTCTAGTTATGAAACGAGCTGCTGGCTGAAGCCCTCATGAGTGGTGCCCGTGGTGCTGCCATCTGCCAGAGAACTGCCCTTGTCCCCTGACTGGCCTGTCCTGGGCCGACCCGAGGGTGGTAAAGTGTTTGCCGGAGGCTGGGAGCTCTGGGAGGCGGTGGATGTGGACCATTTCCAGGATGTGCTCCCTGGATGGAGCCCCTGTCTTCCATCAGGAAATGCGCCTTCACATCCAGAGTGGTTCATGTTTGACTAAAGATGGGGCCCTGTGTGTTCATGACCACCTTAAATAACAGTGGACGCAATCCCACTTTTTGAAGCTTATCAACAGCTCTGCCCTCCTCACACGTCAGCTAGCATATCTGCAGGAACACGTCAAGGATCCGCTCTGCTGTGCTCCTCATTTCTGAGTGAGTCTAATAATTGAAAGATTCCTTAAGTAGCGATTCAACAACTATACATTGGTTGATCGTTTATCTGGGTTTCCACTGATTCCAGTACAGACTTTGTTAAATCTTTCTTGCCTCCTCATTCTGCCTAGTGCACATGACTCAGTCACTTCTTCATAACTTGGTAGAATTGACAGAGAATTCTCTCTCCTGGCCTGGTGTGAGGGTTGTGGTTCCTGTCTGCCCTCCTCAGGGTTGGCTGCCAGCTGCTGACGTCTCCTTTCACCCCTGAACAACCTAGTCACTCTGCTTTGCGTTTGCCGGTTGACTTGGACACAGTTACCTGCTCTCTGTAGTGTTAATACTCTGTGTTGAGGAGGAGTCCTGAGGCTCTTAGAGACTTCTCAGAAATCCGTGCCTGACTGGGCTTCCTGCAACATGAGGGCCGAGGGATTCTTGCCAAGAGCGAGGATGGGAAGGAGATTTCATGTCTGGATGGTGGAGTGCTGCCTCTGTGCTTGCCTACAGGCGTTTCTTTTCCTGGAAGTGAGCAAGCCGCCAGTACAACTGACCAAATATGAGCTTCTGGTTTATCGTGGGTATCAATTCTCTCCTTTAAGGGGATGGGGGTGGCATGGGCAGCCCTCAGTCTGTCTTTGGGAGGCAGAAGGGAAGAGCATGACTTCCAAGTTCATACCTGTGAGTTGGGCTCAGTTACCTGCCTCTCCCAGGTGGTGAGCATGGAAAAGTATAACCCGAGGGAGCCAGCTACAAATACAAAATACCCTTATCTGCACTTCAGGGCTATTTTACACATATGGTAGCCAAGGTACGGCTTCCCAATTGTGATTTTTCTCAGCCACCACAAGTGTGAGATGTTTCCCTTCTATCCTCGAGTTCCCCTTCCCCCGTCCAGGGCTTCTTTTACCCCCTCTCTGTGTGCGTGCGTGCTAAGTCGCTTCAGTTTTGTCCAGCTCTTTGTGACCCTATGGACTGTAGTCCACCAAGTTCCTCTGTCCATGGGATTCTCCAGGCAAGAATACTGGAGTGGGTTACCATGTCCTCCTCCAAGGGATCTTGCAAACCCAGGGACTGAACCCTCAGCTCTTATGTCTCCTGCATTGGCAGGCAGGTTCTTTACCACTAGTACCACCTGGGAAGCACATGAACCTTACTGCCTTCTACCCCTACAGAATTTTAAAAGGAAATATAATGCTGTTTTGAAAATCCTGAAATAGGGTTCCCCCCCACCCCCGCCAGAGGGCTATAATTTCCAGAAGCCAGTGCCTCACTTCTCTGCAGGTTACCCAATGCGGGACGAGGTGTGAGCAGCGTGGACAAAAGCAGACAGCTCTGCTGTCCCCCGCTGTTCTCACCTTTATGTCTAGAATCATCCAGAAAAGAATCCAGGGGCTAGACTATAAGGCAGACCCTTAGGAAGCTGCTGACATTTGACTCCTTTTAATACACGGAAATGCCAGTTTCCAGTGGTTCAACCTAGTGACTTACAGAAGAGAGTCAGCCTTATGGTTCAGGGCTATTCAAGCAGGATTGCAAGATAACGCTGCCTGTCTCATTTTTACAGTGAAAAATCTAGGAAATAAATGTAGGGGCTTCCCTTGTGGCTTAGACAGTAAAGAATCTGCCTGCAATGCAGGAGACCCAGGTTCGATCCCTGGGTCGGGAAGATCCCCTGGAGAAGGGAGTGACAACCCACTCCAGTGTTCTTGCCTGGAGAATCCCATGGACAGAAGAGCCTAGCAGACTACAGTCCATGGGGTCCCAAAGAGTTGGACATGACTGAGCGACTAACACTTTCTTTCTTTCAAATGTAGGAAGTGCCATGTAAACAAATGCAAAGGTAATACACACACACAGCATCTCCACTATTCAATCCTTCCCCATATCCAGGAGCTACCATTCTTTCTCTAGTCTGATTCAGGCTGGGATAGAGACACACGTTCAGGTGGAAGTCAGGAATTGAACTTGAATTTATTTCGTCATTTTAATATGCTGCCCCCTTTACTGGACAGTGAGTTTCAGTGACCACCATCTTCGAAGCACTTCTGATCTGCTAAATAAATAGCGCCTTGGACCAGTGCATCACAACCTACAGACGGTGCCTCGTAGAGGCTCATAAATCTGTCCTCACAGGAGTGCAGCCCTGTGGTCACTCTGTCTTTATTATTTCCCACTGACCCATAAAAGGCATCTCCTGTGTGCTGATGACAACCTTGTCATCTGATCTGAAACTCAGTCACCCTGAAGCAGTGAGAATGTCCTCACAGTCCATCTCATTTTTAATCCAGAGCTGAGACGGGGAAGCCTGTCTGCACGGCTTCGAGAAAGCAGCCTGGTCCTATGATTAAATAGATGGAGGAAGGAAGAGAGTGCAACCCGGCTGCAGGAAGGCATCCCCGGGGATACCCTGGGGTCTGAGGCCCAGGGAGGGCCTCTGCTTCGTCTCTTCCTTCCCCCCAACCCTCGCTGTATTCTTTGCTCTAAGTTTCAGTTAGGCTCTTGCTGGGGTAAAGCCCATTCCTGGGTCTGGATCCTGGGGTTCTCAACTCTGGGGCAGTTTTCTAGGGGATTGGCAAAGGTGTTGTGAGGATTTCTGGGCTCATCAAAGGAGGACAGAGGATGAGAGCCGAGGGGACTGAACTCTTAAAGAGGGTCGCCACCCAGAAGGTGCCGTCTCCAACCAAGCAGGGGATCCAGTGCCCATAGAGAGAAACCAGAAGAAGGAAGGGAACAGGGAGACAAGGAGGAAGAAGAGATGGAGCTGGAAGGAGCATGGGAGGGATGGGGGATGGGGGCGGGAAGGAAGGCAGGAGAGCCCTCTCTCATAGTTGATTCGTGTGGAAATTAAAAGCAGAACCTGGACTGTAGGGTTTCTGCAGCCTTAGGGGAGCACGTTAATGGGGAAAATAGTGCAGAAAAATGCAGCTGATCCACGGTAAGCGGCCCTGCTCCCTCGAGAGGCCCCAGCCCATGACCACACATACACAGGCTTGCACACGTGCACAGGCACAAACTCACACAGGCACACCCGTGCAAGGCACACACACATGTGCATACACACGTGTGATCATACCCTGCCCCGTCTTTCCTGTTTTGAGTCTTGGCTTCTGCCCTTGTCTGACCCTGACCCAGAGGTGGGGTCTCCACAAGGTCCTGCCCTCAGGACCCCACCTGGTCAGGACCTCTGCTGGGATGAGGGGAGCCCTGCAGGCTTTGCAGTCAGGCCATAATAGCTTCTATCCGCCTGTGAAGGTTTCACTGGCTGGTCGGCTGGCAGAAAGACTCATGTGGACACGAGTCTGGTGAAGCCTTGGATTTTGACCTGGCTTAGCTCCCGTGGGGCATCCAGGGTCATTGTGGGGGCCTCCAAGGAGGAAGGAAGCCTGCAGGGACTTTGTTAGGGCAAAGCCTATATGAAGGAGAACTGGGGAGGCAGGGAGGTGATGAGAAGGATGGAGGGCAGGAAGGCTTTGGAGCCTCCTCCAGGAAGGCCATGAGAGAGGGTGCATGAGAGAGGGTCCTCGGGGCCGTCAGGGAGTCACAGAGCCAAGACTGCCTCTCAAGGGCATCCTAGTCCTCCCAGAGATGGGTCTGCCTTAGTGACCCCGCCAACATGGCCGTGGATCTGGCCACCCCATGGTTAGTGGCCAGATGGGTGTGTGGCCTGAGAGCAAACAGAAGTCGATGGAAACTGAGCCCCAAGGCAGAAGCACTGACCTGGCTCTTTTCTACTGACTCCAAACAGAAATCAACAACAATTCAAGAAAGAGGTCCAAAAAATCATAAAATGATAAAGTAAGTCAAATAATCATTTGCTAATAAGATACTTTCTCTGTCTGAATTGGGGGAACTCTCTGTGTGGCCAGCCAGGCAACATGCCCCTCCCCCATTCCCAGCACTGAGAAGCACCAATATTATAAACTGAGTCAGAAGATGGTGGGCTTGGAGGGAATGGAAGACCTTCTGCATGGTGAGTAGAGCTTTAAACAGGGCACAAGGTTGTAGAATCATTTTGTTTTAGAGTCTTTAAAAGTCAGGTTTGAATCCTGTCAGTTTCAGATCAGTGGAATGACTGTCCAAGGGAAGAGCCCTTTCTCTTCCCGGACGACCTCAGTGCTCCCTGCATTGGGCTGGGGTCAGCAAAACGCATCCATGGGTGACCAGAGATCAAGGTCTTCCCACTGAGGCCACGGAGACATCCATATAAACAGCATTTAGCCAGCTCCAGCCCCCAAAGCAGGTGGTGTAAGAAGAGCCGCGGTCAGCTGTCTTCACGTTCAGGAAATCAAACAGGCTTGTATGTCATCTTAAAGATGGTTCTGATAAACACTGGAAAATTTCAGAGTTAAAAGAAGCACTCATCAATCACAGAAGACGAGACAGTGCCTGACTCTTTTTAGTCCTTTGTTGCTCTTCTCCTACAACCGTCTTTCAGTTGCCCATTGAGTTTTCTCTGCTGCCCACAGTTATTCAGGTAGAGGTGATGAGTTTCAAGCTGAAGTCTGAAGTCTGAATGCATACCAATGCAGCTGAATGCAAGCTGAAGCATGCATACCACTGCATGCATATCTCGAGCTCCAGGGTGTTCATAAGTGGAGGAAAAATGTTAGCGACCAAAGAGGAAGGAAGTCTTTGATCAGGAGTAGGGTCTCTCATCTGACTGGCCAAAGAGTGTGTAATGTTACTGCCGAGATCCTCTCAGCTGTGCAGCTTCCGCTAATAGGGGGGATGGTTTGCCAGCTCTTAGTAGCCAGATGCATTACTGAATCTGTGTTCACGAGAGAATCTTAACACATGGATTTCATGCTGTCAATTCCAAGAGGTATAAATGCCTGAGGATGTTTCAAGCTTTCAGTGAACTTTCTTTGATTGGTGGCAGTTGTAATCTTCTATATCTTAACTAACCTTAGGACTATACCCTGTCCTTCAGGTAGCTTCAAATAAGATGTGGATAGTTTATCTAGTGGGCCTCCCAGGTGGCACTAGTGGTGAAGAACCCACCTGCCAATGAAGGAGACATGAGAAATGTGGGTTCTATCCCTAGATCAGAAAGATCCCCTGGAGGAGGGCATGGCAACCCACTCCAGTACTCTTGCCTGGAGAATCCCGTGAACAGAGGAGCCTGGCGGGCTACAGTCCATGAGGTCGCAAAGAGTCAGACCCAACTGAAGCGACTTAGCACGCACGTACATTTTATCCAGTACAAGAATCTCAGGATTCTAATCTGAAGTCCCCCAATGCATGTGGGCTTTCTCTGTGGTGTTTCATCTAGAGATAGTTTAAGTTTTGAGTGGGACAGTATCACCCCCGATTTTATTAGGAGATTAATGACACATGACCAAATCCTTATGCAGAAAACACTTATATTTTATTTTCAGACTTTGGGAGTGGAAACTGGGTCAAATCCCAGAGCATTCTTACACAAACTAATGAGATCCTCAGAAATCGTGGTTCTGCAGTGGTTTTAATGAATTTTCCACAGGGAGTGCACTAAGGCTTTGCCTTTGAATCAGGCAGTCACAAAGTTAGGTCACTTTAGGTAAATTCTCTCCAATATGCAGAGTATTAAACTTGCATCTGCATGTCTTGGATTCTTTTTTCCATCCTAACTGTTGGTTTTCCTCTTTGAAAAGCGTGATACAGATGAAGCCACTCAAGTTTTCTGCCATCTTGTGGGAGGTGGATATGGAGTGTGGTGAGAGTGACTTAGTAGAGACTTGTTGTATTCAACTAGAAGGTGTTTTATAGAAAATTTGAGGGACTTCCCTGGTGGTCCAGTGTTCGGGACTTTGCCTTCCAATGCAGGGAGTGCAGGTTTGATCCCTAGTCAGGGAACTATGATCCCATATGCCTTGTGGCTAAAAAACAAAACAAAACAAAACCCAAAATATTAAAAAAGGAGCAATATTGTAACAAACTCAATAAAGAGTTTAAAAAATAGTCCACATCAAAAATAATCTTTTAAAAAATAAGAAAATTTGAGATATGATAAAATCAACCAATCAGGAGAGGAACAATGGGAAAACATGGTTTGTTCCGCACAGCTTCCCAGAGAAGGGGGCGTGTCATATCTCATGGGGCGGTACCAGAGTGGGTCAGGGGTAAGAGAGTAGGGTGGGGGTGGGGGGAGACATTCGGAGGACAAAGCCTTTATTGTGACCTTCTTTGAAAGGATTAGGAGAGGCAGAGCAGGCAGCCTCTGGCTTGGCTAGTTTGGTGAGTTTTAGCAGGCTCTGGGGTACAGTGACTGTCCTGGATGTACAATTACCTGGGGTACAGGTATCTGGCCCTGGCTTCCAGAAGGGCAGGTGGAGAGTGGCCCAGAGGGTGAGAGCTCCACAAAGGAGGTGGTTGGCATGAGGGCTCTGGATTGATTGGTTTGAAAAGTGTGCTTATGTTTACTATTTATCACCCATGTGTTTGCTCTAGGAATGGGCTGACCCCTGAGAGAGACCCTCCCTCCTGGGCCAACAAAGCCTTAGATGGAGCCCATGAAAATTAAAAAAATAAAGGCCCTGCTTCGTGCCCATCTCCAAGCTGAAATTCCAGTGGTTTATCAAACGAGAGGAGTGAGGATTTAGAGCTACATTTCTGTTCCCAGAAACCCCCCATATAAGGGAAATGTTCACGGACATTAAAACCCAGAAGTCACAGAACTTTATTCTCCCACGGATGTCGGCAAACCTGGTGTTCATCAGCCCCTGCTGGTCATGCAGTCAAGAGGCTTGGGGGTCGGGGAGGCACTCCGCCAGCTTTGAGGGAGATGGGGGACAGGGTTGAGCTCCAGTGCACGGGGGAGACGAGAAACATTTTGTAGGTGGATTCAGCCCAGGAAGATTTACACTGCAGGAATAACATTTCAATCACTGCATGAGATGGAGAGGGTTGTAGAGCTCCAGCCTGTACTGCTGGCCTCAGGATGAATGACCTTTTGGAGGACTTGCCATTTCCTTAGGAAAGGGAAGGTGGCTGTCCATGGTTCCTAATGTGGGGCTCTGTGCCCACCCTGCCCCCTGCATGCCTTTCACGGGGGCTACACAGCTGCTTCCTGGTGCTTATTTGTTCCTGGCTAATTACAGAATGAAGGGATTTCACAGTCTTACTAAGAACCCACCTTTTCCCTCTTTTCTTAGAAAAAGCTGACGCTCATCTCATGCCTAATTAGAGAGTGCTGCATGCAGGGAATTGGAACAGTGATGCAGACATGGAGAGGAGGAACTCCTCCCAATGGTGGGCAGCTTCCAGGGGTTTCATTTTTGTTTCAGAAGCTGCATGATCACCCAAAGTCCTCTTGGCCACAGCTAACAGTCCTCTTGGCTTTGTTTTGCCACTCGCTCTGGGGTCCTCAGGACATCTTTCAACAGGTACTTTTTGATCAACTGATCCCATTACCCCGGTGTTGGATTCTGTCAAAACAACCCCAGAATTGCTGTCCCTCTCTATTTGGGATGGCTTCCCTGCTAGCTCAGCTGGTAAAAAATCTGCCTGCAATGCAGGAGACCCCGGTTCGATTCCTGAGTCATGAAGATCCCCTAGAGAGTCCCAGCTGGAGAACTGGGGACAGTCTGTCTGGGAGAGAGAGAACAGGCTTTCATGCCATGCGAGTCTAGATGTAAATCCTGGCTGAGCCACGTCCCAGCTGGGCATGTGTGGGCCACTTCCTCACCTTTCCAGACCTGGAACTTCCTCCTCTGTAGCATGGGCCCACCAACACCACCTTTCCACATCAGGAGGGTCAGTTTGTAAAACCCCTGCCAGGGTGTAGACTTGTTTCTTCTATGTGTTTTTTGTTGTTTTTTTTCCCTGTTCACTGTATTTTTTATTTTTAAAACTAATTCTCACTGGAGTATAGTTGATTGACAACATTGTGTTAGTTTCTTCTGCACAGCAGAGTGAATCAGTCAAACATATACATGGTGGTGGTGGTTTTAGTCGCTAAGTCGTGTCTGGCTCTTGCAACCCCATGGACTGTAGCCCTCCAGGCTCCTCTGTCCATGGGATCCTCCAGGCAAGAATACTGGAGTGGGTTGTCATTTCTTTCTCCAGGGGATCTTCCCGACCCAGGAATCAAACCCGGGTCTCCTGCATTGCAGGCAGATGACTTACTGGCTGAGCTATGAGGGAAGCCCAAACATATACATATATCCACTCTTTGAAGATTCTTTTCCCGAATAGGCCATTGCAGAGTATTGAGTGGAGTTCCCTGTGCCGTACAGGAAATTGTTATTAGTTATCTGCAGAAGTGTGTGTGCTCTGCTTAGTCACTCAGTTGTGTCCAACTCTTCGCAACCCTATGGACTGCAGCCCACCAGGCTTCTCTGTCCATGGGGATTCTCCAGGCAAGAACACTGGGGTGGGTTGCCGTGCCCTCCTCCAGGTGATCTTCCCAACCCAGGGATCGAACCCAGGTCTTCCACATTACAGGCAGATTCTTTACCATCTGAGCCACCAGGGAAGCCCAAGAATACTGGAGTGGGCAGCCTATCCCTTCTCCAGGGGAATCTTCCCAATCCAGGAATTGAACCGGGATCTCCTACATTGCAGGCGGATTCTTTACCAGCTGAGCTACCAGGGAAGTGTGTATATGTCAATTCCAATCTCTCAATTTATCCCTCCCCGCTTCTATCCCCTTGGGAAGCAAAAGTTTGTTTTCTATGTCTGTGACTCTATTTCTGTTTTATAAATAAGTTCATTTTGTTTTTCATATCCTTTTTACATTTCTACACCAAAAAACCACAGAAGTATTCTGATTAATAATAAAAAAGGGCATTTATTGTCATCATTTAGTGAGTGCAGTTTCAAGAAGCTTTAATACTTTGGAAAAGCCCCTGATGCTGGGGAAGATGGAGGGCATGAGGAGACAGGAGCAACAGAGGATGAGATGGTTGGATGGCCTCATGGACTCACTAAATTTGAGTTTGAGCAAACTCCAGGAGATAGTGAAGGACCGGGAAGCCTGGTGTGCTGCAATCCATGGGGTTACAAAGAGTCGGACATGACGGACTGACTGACTCCTCTCCAATTATGTGAAAAAGCGGAGGAAAGAGCACATGCTGTGTGTGAGCTCCTGGGATCTCATCGTGTCCTTGTAAGAACCCTGTGGGGAAGCTTTGTGACCTTTACCCCATTGTCCAGAGGTGGGAAGTGAGCCTGGCCGGGCTTTAGCACTAGCCCTGACGCACCAGTCCAGGACTCAAGCCACCTCCTCAGAGAGTATGGCTCAGTGACCCTGGAGAAAATTCTGGAAGGAAAAGGCTGTGATGGCAAAGAAAACTTATTCTGAGCCAACTTGTGGAGGCAGCTGCAGAGAGTGCTGGAGCCTTTTAATTAAACGTTGGAAAGCGTAGGAGATTGAAAGTCAGCTGCCTCAGTAGGAAGGCTAATATTTACACATAAAAAAGTGTCAAACTCTGTAGACCCAGGTCTCTCATTAGGTGGTGGTATAATTACCATGTTCCTGTTTCCTAGCAGTAAGGAAGAAGATGTGAATTCTGGGTCTAAGGTTTGCCTCTGGGCAGGTCTTGGACTTGGTTGCTGGCTGGAGCCTGTCGCCAAGGGCCAAGTCTTCAGTGTTTTCTTAGAGGCTTGTGGCTTTAGGGAATCACTCTGAGAAGGAAGGAGTGACCTTTATTCTCTGCATCCAGGTGACTTGAATGAGCCCTTTGAGCATCGAAGGACAGAAAGGGAGAGTGCCCTTCATGTGACCTTGACTCATTCCACCAGAATGCCCTGATGGGGAACTTCTCACAGACTTCAGTTCTGTCACCAGCTGGCTTTGGACCCATCCATAGAACTCTCTGGATTTAGTGATTTTCTGTGGGGCCCTGTTGAGCTCTGTTCACTGCACCTGGTGGGTGGGCAAATGCGTGGACCATAGATCCTATATGCCAAGACCCGTACGTGCACCCACGGGGCTCAGGGCCTACTGCCAGCATCTGCCATCAGCTCAGGCCACCATTGCCATTACGTGGCTCCACCAGACCAAGCCTGGAAGTTTACGGCGGGGCCCTCATGACCCAGATGAGGGCACTAAGAGCATCCAAACCCACCTCGTGGATCCTGTAACACTGGAAAGATGTGCAGAAAGCACCTTGTTGAATTGTGTAGGGTAGCTCCAGCTGCTGCCATGGATAAGAGCCCAAATTCCAGCAGCTTAACACCATAGATTAATCCTCACATATGCAAGGTCTGAGGCAGTATTCAGTAGGCACTTTTTATACAATGACTGAGGACTCAGGAGCTGTTGTGTCCAGCTTCCGCCACCATAGCTGGTTCTGAGTCCTAGGGGAGGCCCACAGTGGCAGCCACTCCCTCCTTTCAAAAGTCAGGATCCTGGGTCTCCACCAGTCTTGCCTAGGCCAGGGTGGCTGAACCTGGTCTCCAAACCCATGGTCCCAGGTCAGCACAACAGTAGACTCGGTGCTCTGACCGTATCTTAGCATCACCAAGTCATGATGGTGATCCTGGCATCTGCTGTATATGGGTGCTTGTTAGGCACAAGTCACTGATGCTTATTTTGTACAATCTTTTAATCTCAGTAAAAAGTGCAACATTGTCTTAATAATCCACATTTTCTGATGTGAAAACAAAATCTTGGGTTTCAGAGAAGGTGCTTACATAGCTGACGCTACTCCTGCCTTACTTCTGGGTGTTGTGGGTTGCACACAGCTTCTCTGAATCCTGAAACCATGGCGTCAGACAGGTGACCATCTGTCCTTTCTCCCCGAAAGAATCCTTGGATGGTTCTCCATATCCATGTTGTATCCCCACAGTGGTGTCAGTGGTTAATTGGATGAGGCCCCCCCTTGTCACGGCCTGGGAAGTAAGGCTGGACTTCACCTTCAGGTCAACTCTGGGCCCTACTACTTGGCAGCACATCATCCTGAAGCCTCAGTGCTGTGTGGGTGAACTTGAGCCGGTCTCACAGGATGTGGTCCAGGACTCAGCAAGATAAACCTGCAAAGCAAATTAGCATGGTCCCTGCACCTAGTAAACACTCCATGAGGTGTTAGTATCAGAGGGAGAGCGGAGGTCATTTTCCCCTCTTTCTCTGAAATAGGGAGGGGGGCACCTCACACCCTGAGCAGGGGAAGTGCAGCTGGGGGTGGCCCCTCAGCAGGCCCTGTGCACACAGCCCTGAAGTGGGTGCATTCAGAGACCCTGCCCTTTCAGGATCCCCTGGAGCAGCAGAGTGGACAAGGGCTTGAGCAGTTCACTGGGTTGGGGGTGGGTGATGGCAGGAAGTAGGAGTGGGGGCTGGGAGTGTGAGACAGGAGGGAGCAGAGGCGGCTCCCGGAAGTTGTCTCTCACAGAGATGGCTCCTGGAGGGTCCTCCACCAGCCCCTCCTGCTCTGCAGAATCACTGGCCTTGGCCTGCATCCCACATTGTCATCTTGATACCTGCCTGAGCCCTGAGTGTGTGGCAACATCTTGAAGGTAGCGGCCACTTTTCCTGGGACACCACTGGCCTGTAGAAGACTTTTGTGCAGACTTGGAAAAGGTGCCCCTTAGGCTGGTCACAGCTTTGTGAAGTGTGGTCTTAGGGAACAGGGGGCACCTTGGTTTACATTTTTAAAAGGTGCCCTTTGGAGAGGGACTTCTGGGGTCCTGCTAGTGTTCTGTTTCTAGACCTGGATACCAGTGACCTGGGTGTGTTCGATTTGTGAAAATTCAGCAAACCTGGAGCATTCAATTTATGCACTTTTCTTATGTGTATATAATACTTCAATGACATTTACCAAAAAATATTAAAGGGATAAGAAAATAAATTTAAAAATACCATTTCCTCCAGCTTAACTAGGCAAGGGCACCCAGCGGCCTCTTCAGCCATTGTGCACCTCACATCCTACATAGCTATGCATAGCCCATCCTGACCTTACTCGGTGTCATCTCCCTGGGGGGCTTCCTATAACTGTGCCCAGCCCCAGCAGGTCATCTTATCAGTGAGCATCCACTTGGTCTATTCATCAGTCATATTGGGTCTCTTTAGCGCTCTGAGCACAGCCAGCTCTTGGTCCCCTGCATTGCTGATAACTCAACTGTGGGGCTCAGTGGAGAGGTCTCTTGTGCAAACCCAAGAGTTTTGTCACTCAAGCTAATCCCCTGCTTTTATAAGAGCACATGAAAGGCTAGCCAGCAGCCCCTGCAGTAAAGACATTTTGAGTGATGGCTACAAGTGAACAGGGGGCCGGAGATTCTTAAGGTCATCAGGAGGTTACGTGCTCAGCTGTCGATAAATAACTTTCCACTATTTGCTTAATTACGCCATCCCTTTCTGATGCTGGTCCCTCTTCCCCACCTCCGGAGGGGACAACATACCACTGGGCCCTCAGATCTCAGGCTGTCAGAGGGACATCAAACCACCGATAATTCCTTTTTCTTCCTCGACATGCTCGACTGGGCTTCCAGCCCCGACAAAGGGAAAGAAGGAAACATTTACCCAGAGCCTTATCTGCTCTTCCTGACATGCCTCTGTCTGTCCCCATGCTACAAGACAGGATTGTCTTGGTGGCTATTTTCAGGAGCCCAGACCACACACATCTCATCCCTAACGCCAGGACATGATTCAGAGGAGCCCAGCTCCACTCTGGGGAGGCATTGCAGGTGAAAGATAAGGTGCTTGGGGGCTTATCCTGCAAGTACGGTCGCTCCATTTCAGCCGCAGACCAACATCTGAGACACTGAGGGGAAGAGATGGCGTACTTTTTAAAGAACAGGGTTAGAATTTCCGAGGGCGGAGTTAACGGTTTATCAAAGACCAACTATCAGGTCATCAGGCTCCCAGAAGAATTTCTGTCCTAATTGTGTCTTCTGTTGTCAGCACTCATCAGCGGCAAAGCTTTAAAAAATGGAAAGCAGGTGGCTAATATGGGGGCCGGAGGGGTGTGTGTGTTTGTCGGGGAAGATGGGGGTGGTGGGAGAGGATTATTAGGGAGGAAGGATGTGGAGACTGATGGCATGGTCTGGGATGCTCACTGGGGATGCCTGAGGTGGTTGAATGACAGATGCCCAGAGGACCACAGCTGCCCCTCCTGCTGGCAGCATTAGGCTCCATCCTTCAACAGAGCATCCTTCAGGGGGTAGTGAGGGATCTGTTAAATTTCAACCCTGATCCCACCCTTTGGAGAGAAGAGTGCCTGGATGGACACAAGAGCCCACTGTCAACCACCAGAGTCCTTCGGGAGCCTGACAAGTTCTGGAGGGCCTTGGCTTCTGGTCTCAGACCAAAAGTTGCCAAGATTCCAAGGAGACAGGAGAAGTGGTTGGGGTGGTTTACATTGGAGGGGAGGAACCTGGGGCAGTAGTGGTGAGTGTTGAGGTTGTTGTTTTTTTTTTCCATTGGACTATAGTTGATTTCAGGCTTCCCTGGTAGCTCAGCTGGTAAAAAATCTGCCTGCAATGCAGGAGACCCCAGTTCAATTCCTGGCTTGGGAAGTTCCCCTGAAGAAGGGATAGGCTACCCACTCCAGTATTCTTGGGCTTCCCTGGTGGCTCAGATGGTAAAGAATCCACCTGCAATGTGGGAGACCTGGTTTTGATCCCTGGTTTGGGAGGATCCTCTGGAGGAGGGCATGGCAACCTACTCCAGTATTCTTACCTGGAGAATCTCCATGGATAGAGGCTGGTAGGCTACAGTCCATGGGGTCACAGTGAATCAGATATAATTGAGCGAGTAAGCACAGCACAGCATAGTCGGTTTACAATGTTGTGTTAATTACTGCTATACAACAAAGCGACTCAGTTATACATATATACATTCTCTTCTATGTTCTTTTCCATTGTGGTTTCCTGTATATATAATAAAAGCTTATGTGTGCTCAGTCATGTCTGACTCTGCGGCCCCATGGACTGTAGCGTACCAGATTCCTCTGTCCGTGGAATTTTCCAGGCAAGAATACAGGAGCGAGTTGCCGTTTCCTACTCCAGGGGATCTTCCCAACACAGGGATCAAACCCGCGTTTCTTGCATCTCCTGTGTTGGCAGCTGGATTCTTTACCACTAGTTCCACCTCGGAAGCATATATAGAAGCTTGCATCTGCTAATCCCAAACTCCCAATTTATCTGTCCCCCACCTCCCACCCCTTTGACAACCACAAGCCTGTTCTCTATGTCTGAGAGTCTGTTTCTGTTTTGTAGATAAGTTCATTTGTGCCATATTTTAGATTCCACATATAAATGATATCATATGATACTCGTCTTTCTGACTTACTTCACTTAGTATGATAATCTCTAGTTGCACACACGTTGCTTCAGATGGCATTAATTCATTCGTTTTGTGGCTTAGTAGTATTCCATTGTATGGTATGTACCAGACACATTGCATACGTGTACCACATCTTCTTTATCCATTCATCAGCTGATGAACATTTAGCTTGTCTCCGTGTTTTAGTTATTATGAATAGTGCTGCTATGAACATAGAAGTATGTGCATCTTTCTGAATTACAGTTTTGAACAGATACATGCCCTGAAGTGGGATTTCTCTATCATATGGTAATTCTATTTTTAGTTTTCTGAGGCACCTCTGTACTGTTCTCCATAGTGACTGCAACAACTTGCGTTCCCATCAACAGTGTAGGAAGGTTCCCTTCTCTCCATTCCCTTTCCAGCATTTGTTATTTGTAGACTTTTTAATGATGGCCATTCTGACTTGTGTGAGGTGGTTTCTCATTATACTTCTGATTTGTATTTCCCTAATGATTAGCTATGTTGAGCATCTTTTCATGTTGGCCTGTTGCCTGTTGGCCATTTGTATTTTTTTCTTTGCAGAAATGTCTCTTTAGGTCTTCTGCCCATTTTTTTTTTTGGGGGGGGGTTGTTATTGTTGTTGTTGTTGTTGTTGAGTTGTATGAGCTGTTTGCATATTTTGAAAATTAAGCCACTGTCAGTCACATTGTTTGCAAATATTTTCTCCCATTCTGTAGGTTGTCTTTTTGTTTTGTTTATTGTGTCCTTTGCTGTGCAGAAACTTATAAGTTTGATTAGGTCCCACTTGTTTATTATTGTTGTTTTTATTTGTCGCCTTAGGAGAGTGTCCAGGTTCTGACTGAGCATCTCCATGGCATCTGCTTCCCACGCCCCTGTCTCTTGTGCTGCCTTCACCATGTGCCCAGCCCCTCCCTTCCTTATATAGGACCCTGGTCTACACTCACCCATCTCCTGGGCCTGCTCCCCCTCCCCACGACTTGCACCCACTGATAGAACAATGAGGGCACCCAAAACAGATGCCCAGGAGAGGGCTTTGGGGGACTGAGAGTGTTCTCAGACTGCTTTAAAAAAAAAAAAAAGACTAAAAACAGACCCAAAGACTTCATTTATTGCAAGAATTTGGGCGAAAGATCACTAACACTACGGACAGAGCCATTTTCTATTATGCAAACTGCTGTCTCCACATTTTAGTGAATATTCCTTGCAGAAATCTGGCCAACTTGGTGACATGACCATTTCATAGTTCAAAAGGTGGAGATGCTAGGGGTTAGCAAGGGTTCTCAAAGCCAGGGACTTAGAGACATGTCTGATGTAATTGAATACAGTATTTATGGGACCCAAGGTTTGGGGAGAGGCTGGGCAACTGGCCCTTCTCATTTCCTGACCATTTAAGGAGCCAGTTGTTGTCAGGCCAGTGAGGGGAAGACATGTCTGCATTGTGTGGTCTCCAACCTGTAACACCCTGACCCATGATGGATGTAAGGTTCACTGAAGGCATCTTTTGCACTTGTTGTTTATTTCCATTTTGTGATAGGCTTTCCAGGCCAGTAATTCAAAGCTATGAAGTAGTTAGATGGGGTCTTGATTTCAACACAAAATTTGCAGAATCTGTTATGACTTCTTTGGAGGCTAGATGGATAACTGGGCGTGCAGGGGTACAGCTGGTATGTTAGCAGTTGGTTGACAAGACTGCTTCAAAACTGTGATTAATAACCTTGGGCGGGAGAAGGTTTCTCTCTCATGGCCCTCTTGACCTCAGAAGTTCATCATTTTTACAGATGATAGTGAATGAGAAATGTCAGGTCATAAAGAATTTCACTGAAGACATCAAAGGCCTGATTATCACATTTGCAAGAGACCCAAGGATTATAGTCATAACCACAAAGCTTTAGGGAGAACCAAGTTTTGAAATGCTCTCCAGCCTGGAGATGGAGGAGGTGAAATTTAATCGAGAAACGTGCCAAGTCCCACACCAACTCTGTCCCTAAAACCAGCTATACGAGTGCTGGGTGGGGAACGGGGGCTAAGGAGCAGTCGCTGTGTTGGGCTGTGTCCTCTGGTTTTGTTCATGTTGCTGTGGTCGGATGTGGCTGAGGATGTGTGTTTTTGGGAACAGAGGGTGCATGGCAGCATCGCTCTCAGACTTCCGGCTCTTCTTCCTTCCCTCCCCACCCTGCTGTGTGTCTCTCCTTCTTAGCGAGGTAGGCCCTCAGTGCCCCCTTGAAGACTCCTCCCTCACATCTCCCACCCATTCCTGGGCCAAGGATTTGCAAACAGAATGGAACCACCACTATTGGTTCCTGAATCCCTGCTTGTGAAGAGAACTCATCACTGGAGCAAAACAGGGATCCAGACAGGAGGAGGAGGAGGGAGGGCGAGCTGGGTGTGGGACAGGTAGCCAGAAATGTCAGCTACTCTCTGATTCTCTAGGTTTTCTTTCTCTTCCATAGAACCTGGTACAGGGTTGGGTTATCAGTGGACTGATTAACTATCAGATTCTTTTCCCGACCATGGTCATGTGCTCAGCCTGATCAAAGAGCAAGCTGAAAATGCCTGGAAGCTAATGTCCCAGGAGCAGTCTTCAGCCGATGATGTGTGGTCAGCAACTTCCCTAACTCTTTGTGGAACTGTCCAAGGCCATTCAACCCTCTCTGTCAGAGCCTCCTTAGTGGGACTGAGTCCCAGCTGCCCGCTGACGTAACAAGCTCACGACCACCCCCTAGACCGGCTTCCTGCCCTCCCTGGCCTCACTCGCCCACTCCTTTGCTGCTTCCTGGGAGCCCTCCTCCCCGCTGCAGATAAACTACTTTTCTTGAGGTCCGCTACTGGGGGAACCCAAATGAGGACAGAGGCTGAATAATTTGAACTACTTGGTTGGGAGACTGAAATAACTGGTGTCTCCATAATACAGAATCAGTTCCTTAGGTGACATTTATCAGGCACCTACTGTATGCAAAGTCCAACACTCCGTATGAGACAGTTTTACACAAATGAGTGAGCTTTTGGTTTGTAGTGTCCTGGGGAAGGCCAAGTAGGTACACCCCACATCACAGGTTCTCTCTGCCACCGACAGTGCTGTCTCCCCCACGAATCCTGTGCTCTTCTCTTCTTCCCCATCTAGATCCATAAAGCTTTTGTTAATCTTGAAAGAAAGACCCATGAGAAAAAGATCTGGTGGGGTGCTGCCGTTTGGGGCTTCACAATTGGGAAACCTTGGGAGGAGGGCCCATGGGAAGAGAAAGCACATGTTTATTTCTTCTCCAGGCAAGCATCTGTCCCCTTTTTCACATCCTGCCACTTTGTCTTGAGAATGGCCGGCATTTCAGTGACATTTCTCTCACAAACTGCCAGTCTGCAGCTCACAGTGGCTCAG
This sequence comes from Odocoileus virginianus, assembly GCF_023699985.2. NCBI lineage: Eukaryota > Metazoa > Chordata > Mammalia > Artiodactyla > Cervidae > Odocoileus > Odocoileus virginianus. Next base: position 35,972,249 of record NC_069682.1, read on the forward strand.
AAATCCTGTCACCCCCATGAATCCCAAACCCCAGTCTTCGGGCAAGGCAGGCTAGCAGGGGTGAGAGAGGGGGCTGTGGGTAGTGACTTCAGCCATCAGGGGGCCTTAGACCTGGGCATAAAGTGCTTCCCAGTATTCACTCAGAGTGGGGGGCGGGGGGGCACTGTGTCTGCAGAGACAAGAGGTGAAACTGCGAATCTGGTCAGAACCCCTTGTTAATGTCTTAGAAGCTTAAATATTAGATCCCGAGCTTTCTCCTGGGATTAATATAAGGGGAGGCATGTGCCAGATATGGCTCCTCCGCAAGCTTTCTGATGCTATAAAAAGAAACACTGCAAAGGGCATCCAGAAAAACGTCTGAACTCAAGAGAAAATGAATAATGCAGTACTTACCGACATGTGGCTTGGGATGTAAAGGGAAACCCTAGTGGCAGGATCCCAGATCTTCCTGGAGCCTCACATTTTACGAGCAGAGTCTCTGGTCGTGGTGGAGGAACGTTGCATGGGAGGACTGGCCTCTGAGGCTTCATTTGCTGGGTGACCTCAGGGCACATCAGTTTACCACCTTGCACTTGAACTTTCAGATGAAGGCATTAGACTGGGGCATTTTCAAGCAGCATTGTTTCTCACAATGCACATTCAGACTGAAATAAAAGTTATTTGTGGCCTACCTTTTTTTTTTTTTACTCAAAATGAAAATGCTTGATTCGATTCCATTTGAGAAAATGTGTATTTAATTAGATGATTTCCTCGATGGGATAGAACACCAGGGAAAAAGTCAGCCCTGCTTTTCACCCCTGAAATGCTCATGGCTGGGTAGTTAGAGAAGTGCTATAAAAGGGAGCTTTCCGGTGCTCTGCCCTGCCCTGGCTTCCCAGGCCACCTGGTGAGGCCAGGCACTCACATGGGTCCCGACAGCCACAGGTTACCCGTCACGGGACCAAGGCTCCAACACAGGCTCCCTCTGAGGGCAGACACTCTCTGGGCGATCACTCCAGCCGTCCTATGTCCCATCTGGAAGAAGGGAGTCAGCTGGGTGAGCATGCAGAACAGCCCCTGCAGAGGCCCACGTGGCTTCTCCAGGAATTAATTACCTCCAGCCCATGGTAATCGAAAGTGGCAGCTCTAGCTATGAGGCTCAGAGATAGCAGAGTCTTGGGATCAGGTGCCCCCAGGGGAATCCCAGAGCATCTGGGGGACGGCGGGGGATCTGTTCCCAGATTCGTTCTCCAGAAGGTCCAGATTGTACGTGCTCCGCAGTTACATAAGCACCTTTTCCACGTGACTTCTGCACACCTGGTTCTGCATGGCTGGGTGGGAGCTGCAGTGGGTCTTAGGTCTGGACGGGTTCTGGGTTCATGCATCCTGTGTCCTGCAAAGAGTGGTTTCCAGCCTGTCTCACACACATGCACACACTTGTACACACATCGTACAGACACGTATATAAACACATAGATATACATGTACACGTCTCTGTGTGTGTCTGTCTGTATCTCAGAGACAGTAGGGTAAAATTGGCTGAGTTTTTTACCCAGATGGACTTTGTCAAGTCACTTACCTCGATGGACTGAAGAATTGTTGTCTGTAGGCACTTTAGAAGTTAGGACTAGTTAACACGCTTGCCTTGGCCCATTGGAGTGGTAAAACAGTAGTGTTATCAGACTCACTCAGAACTCACTTCTCTCCTCCTGTATGGACCTGGGCAGGTGGGTTGGGGGAGAAGGTGGTCCTTGGAGTGTCCAAGTCTTCTGGAAGACTTGGGCCCCAGCACCTGCATGTAGAAGACTGCAAGCGTGGTGGGTGATGGATCAGTCTCACTTGAATTGGGTGATTCACATGGCTTATTGAGTTAGGTTGCTTTTAATGGAAAGTGTATACATCCAGATATATTTTAAAAGATACTGAACATAACTGTGAGCATCCTGGCCGGTCTTGCTATGCTTACCAACATCTTCTTCCCAGTCAACACATCCTCTAAAATTGTCACATCTAAGACTCATTGAATAAAACCATGGAGTCAACCCAGGTTTCTTACAAGACCTCCTTGTATTAGTAACCTTCTCATCACCACTCTTCACATCTTTCAGTCGTGCCAGGAGTGGATGCTGAGGCATGTGCCTGACATTATTATCTTGAGTTCTGGATGTGTTTGAGTCACCATGTAAACATGGATTGATTTTTATGGCATGGACTATATTGACATCCTGCAAAATTAAACAGGCTCTGAGTACTAGATGGAACCTTGGAGAGCAGTGGTTCTTTCATCCAAATGCAACATGTGAACTTTGTGAAATATTTAATAAATGGTCAACAACTCTTTATTTTAATAGAATTAGTATGCTGTCTCTCGGGAGCTGAGTGTGGATTTGTGATCTTTGGGTGGCTGAGAGAGATCTTGGATACCCGTGGAGTGTCTTCCTCCTTAATATCAGCCCATCCCCCCACACCCAAGCCCCACCCCCACCCCAACCCCAGCATCAGCAAGGCTGAGAGATGGCAAATGCCAGGCGAGCTGCAGTTTCTATGTTGTTCCTAGGCTCTGCCAGGTCTCAAACTTAAATTTTGCACATAGGAATCCCCAGCATCCTGTTACCATGCAGATGCTGCTGCTGAAGGTCTGGAGCAGAGCTGAAGGTCTGCATTTGTAACAAGCTCCTGGGTGCTGCTGGTCCCTGGACCACCAGTGCAGGGCAAGGCTGCTGGGAACAGTGGTGTGGAAGGGGCAGGGCCGGGACTGGCGTCTCTGGGGAGCATCCAGGGCACCTGATGTAGGGACATGCTCCCCTCAGAGTTATCCAGGCACACCCAGGGTGGCTTGCCCTCCCTGGGGGGCAAGTTCAGGCTGCCTTCATCCTGAGCGTCAGTGCCCCCCACCTCTGTGACTTGTTCTTCCTCATTCAAGGGACCTAGTAGAGAGGGAGGCGTTCTAGCTCAGTTCTTGTGGCTTCACCCCTCAACCCTGACATCCAGGCTATCTGCCTCAACACTCCTCTTGCTTTGCGCCTCCCCCAAGGGTGTACTTGACATCGGTGATTCTCCCCCTTGTACCCCCACCCCACCCCCGCCAGTTGCCTGCGTCTTTGACAGGTGGCCACACAGCCCCTGCTCCTGCCCATGTCTCTACCACCTTGTTACTGCTCGTCAGAGTCCCAACCCTGCTACCTGTCACATCCCAGCTGTTGAAGCCAGTCGTGGGCACGCGATGAGTTTTCTGCCAATGAAACACGGCAGAAGCGAGATGTGCTGCACGGAAGTGCGGAAACTGTAAGAGCTGAAGGTGTCCTCCTGCCCCAAGGGGGTGCTCATAGGGGTCTCATGCAAACCAAGCCTCTCTGAGTGATTCCCGGGGCTCAGCCCCTGCCGCCCCAGGCTGGGCACGTGTGAAGGAGAGGGTTGTGTATTACTGCAGCGTGGCCTCGCACACCCCATTGATGCTGCCTAGTTACCTGGTGCCCCTCACTGTCTGTCATGCAGGTTCAGGATGCTGATTACTCCTCCCAAGCTTCTCACCCAGGAACCTGCCTCCTGACGGCTTTAGTTTGGGTTTCCTCTCCCGGTGTCCAGACTCCTTCTAAGCACTCCATGCATCCTCTGAAGTGTGTTTGGAAAAGTTTTCAGGCCAAGTCTGTTGTTCTCAATGTCCATCTTCCTGAAAAGCTTGGTTCTTGTTGATGTTTAAGCAACTGCCTCTTGCGGTCGCCTTGAAGAAAGAAAATATCAGTGAACGGGGTAAGGATTCTGGTTAGGGAATTCTGTCGTTAATCAGAGGAATTTAAGATATCCTAAATGGTGAGACCGTTGGGACATCCTCCCTGGGGGACAACCCTCCAGCTCTCCAGTGGTAGCCATGTAAATGTCTTCATTCAATTTGCCACATTATGAACACCATAACTGGTCAACATAAAGGGATGGGGAGGGAGGTGGGAGGGGGTTCAGGATGGGGAACACATGAAAATTCATGGCTGATTCATGTCAATGTATGACAAAAAACCACTACAATATTATAAAGTAATTAGTCTCCAGCTAATAAAAATGAGAAGGCAATGGCACCCCACTCCAGTACTCTTGCCTGGAAAATCCCATGGACGGACGAGCCTGGTGGGCTGCAGTCCATGGGGTCGCAAAGAGTCGGACACGACTGAGCGACTTCACTTTGACTTTTCACTTTCATGCATTGGAGAAGGAAATGGCAACCCACTCCAGTGTTCTTGCCTGGAGAATCCCAGGGACGAGGGACCCTGGTGGGTTGCCGTCTATGGGGTCACACAGAGTCGGACATGACTAAAGTGATTTAGCAGCAGCAGCAATAAAAATAAATGAAACAAAAAGTGCAGAAGAAAATTTTTTTTAAAAAAGTAAAAAAAAAATGTATTCCATGGTGTTTAATAATTGCATGCCGTTGCCCTACAGGGATGCTCTGTGTTTATTCTCCTGGGCTTCTTTCTTTCTTTTTTTTTTTTTTTCTCCTGGGCTTCTTTCTTGAAGTACTTAGTTGATATACAATTTCTCTACGTCGTAAACACCACTGCATCCTTGTACATCTGCCTTTCCTGACACCAGATTCCTGAAGTGTATTTTCTGGGTCCGATCATGCCAGTTGTTTCCTGCGCGAGTTTGTGTACAGGAGGGCTGGTTTCCCTCTTTGTCAGGGTGAGGATGCCCCACAAAGTCCCTCCACCAGTGAACACTTCAGTTGCGATGAAATAACATCACAGACATATGTGCACATATTTGTGTGGAGAATCCCTCCATGAAAGCATTTATCCTTCATCATTGTCTTTTTCCATCAGCAAATGCCAAGACACAGGAGAGTTTCTTACCATCTTTTCCCTGATTTGTTCTGATACAATTTCCCTGGCAAATGCAGAGCATGAGTTAGAGGTGGTGACAGGAGAGGGATGCAGAAGGGGTCATTACAGATGGTGGGCACCGAGGTGGGCTCAGCGGGGACCTGAGGGCAGGACTCCTTCCTTACAGTGCTGGGTGCCCGGCCAGGAAACTGGACTGAGCAGACGGACCCCTCTCCTCTGCCGCCTGTGTGGACTGAGAAGTTCAGGAGAAGGTCCGTCTGGCAGAGGTGGCCTGGAGATAGGATGAGAGCTCAGCAGGGCACGGGGAAGGGAGGTGGGGGGCTCCTTCTAGCTGGGCGGGGGTCCTAGGAGGAAGCTGCACTTGCCACCCACCAGGCTCCCCCAGGGTTGCTGAGGGGCACCCAAGGTAGAGGTAGGGGGCGCGCTGGTGCTTTCCCCACCCACTTTTCCAGCCTCATGATAAAGAGGGCCCTTCACACTACACATCCACAGGCCTGGACGCTGAGCTGCAGAGAAGGAAACAGCGCACTGTCCCCAAGTCCCCCGGGGCATGAATGGCTTCCTGTTAACCTTCTTACAGCCGCATGGAAACAGAAAAACTGCCGCTGCAGTGGAAGGTCCTTCATCCCCAGGCCATCGGGACTGCTGGCCTCGTGACCACCCTGCTGGTGGAAGTGGACTGTCCTGTCCTGTCCTCTCAGAGCGGGCCTGTGACATGACTGTGACATCCCTCCCCACCCTCCTCTGACCGCTGGCTCCTGAGGCCCTGAGTTCACGTGCATGTGTGCACACGTGTACGTACACCTGCACACACGCACACACATGCATGCACATATGTGCACAGCCAGTCAGGATGTGTGGGTGTGTGGCCCATCGAGTGTGTGCTCAAAGGAAGAGATGAGGTCAGTTGAGAAAGGAAGGACCCTGCAGAGACCTGTCTGATCCCAAACCAGACAAAGACCCCTCCTCATTCATTACCTCCCCATCATCTTTCCTCCTGGGCCTGGTTTCTGGGGGCTGTTAGTGCTTAAAATTGTTTCACTGAACAAATAGTAGCCTATTCTGTGTACACAGAATGTTTCTCAGGAGTCGTCTCCCTTTTGGACAAGCTTTATGTGCATTAAAGCTGAGAGAAGAAAGGAGAGAGCTTGCCTATTATACAGATTAAGAAACCAAGGCCCCTGAACACGCCGTGATTTCCTCTTTTCCCAAAAAAAGAGGAAGATTGTCGATGCTGCTTAGACATCTGATCTTTCACTTCTTCAGCCCCCAATCAATATTTCTGCAGGGACTTTGGCCAGGGACTTGTTAAGTCCAGAGCAGCATCACCCCATGGAACTTTGTGTGGGATGGGAATCCCTTGCACCAGCCCTGTCTAAGTTGGCGATTCCTGCCACCTGGACTGTCGAGCACCTGAAGCATGGCTGGTGCAGATGAGGGTCTAGAGTCTCAATGTTGTTGTTTGATCCCTTAGTTGTGTCCGACTCTTTGCGACCCTGTAGACTGTAGCCCACCAGGCTTCTCTGTCTGTGCAATTTCCCAGGCAAAAATACTGTAGTGGGTTGCCATTTCTTCTCCGAGGGGATCTTCTTAACTTAGGAATTGAAACTGCATCTCCTTTACCCACTGAGCAATCAAGGAAGCGCTGGAGTTTCAATGTTGCTGAACTTTAACTTATTTAAGTTTAGTTAGCCATGTGCGGCCTGTGGCTGCCATACTGAACAGGCCTGGAGCACATACAGGAAAGAGCACTTTGGAAGGCAGATTTCATGAATCAAATGTGGTCAGTGCTCCTGCAGTCTTTGTTCCAGGATTCCTTTATGAGAGCAGGTCAGGAGGGTGGAGCCGTGAGAGCTGTGGACGCCCAGGCTCACTGACAATCTGGAAGCATCCACAGTGTCCAGTTGTCCAACAGAAACTTCCCACTTAAAACATATCTTCCCATCAAGGACTTGGTCATATTCCTTTTTTTCAGAAATATAAGATGCTTACTCACATGGTTTGCTAGAATGCATGTTTGTTTGATGCGAGCAATGACATGTGTCTTTAGTTAAGACACGTTCCGTCAAAGCCAGAGCTGATTGTGTGCCTGTGATATTACTGATTCTATCCAAGTGGTTAACTCATGCTCGATTCTGGGGTCTTCCAGGAAGGTGGGAAATCTTATAGCTGCAGATCAACTTGCGGTCTCCTCCAGCAGAAAATGAAATTGGCATGGCATGGCATGTTTCTCTTGTGTTGTCGACGTCTTAAAACAGCCACACGAAGTCACTGCCCTGCCGTGTTCAGTGGTTTGTCTCTGGGATGTCATAGGCTCTAACCATGCTTCTACTGGACGGGCCCTTCCACCACTGAAAGCACATTAGACTCACCAGAGGACTTTAAAAATAACCCACTGAGGCCCAGACTCCACCGTGGGCCCATTAAACCAGCCTCTGTAGATGCAGCCTAAGAACACACATCTCTGGAGCTACAGGGGAACGTATGCTGGGTCCTCAGGCTGGGGCACTCAGCTTTTGGTGGCCTTTTCTGTGTTCCCCTAGTCATCTAGTTTTGTATTTCATTTCATTGTAAGCTGCCCCGGGTCTATTTAGAAGTAAGTTGGTAAGCCTTAAATAAAAATCTTCATCCTACATGTTAGAGAAAGTATACCATGTTTTCACCATATATAGAAGTTTAACTTTTCTTGAATGTAGGATCCCAAATGATAAATCAGAATTACTATAAATGTCAAATGCTGGCATCGTTTCAGACCTATCCCTTGCTGCTACTCCTCCAGTAGTCCTTTTGACCAGAAAGTCTCATTGCCTCAGGAAAGATGCTACAGACTCCTGACACAGGGATTAAGTTAAATGCACCTAAGAAAAAAGGACAGTGAGCAGCTAAGATGCCTGCAATGACACTGGGAAGGGAGTCCAGCCGGGGCTACCCCTTTTATCAGCCACCGTGCAGTGGATGTAGCCCATGGGTGCTGTGTGTGTGCATCCAAGAGCAAAGTATGATCCTTGCTCCAGAGGGAAGCCTTTTGTGCTTCTGGAATATCACCCTGGTCCTTCTTCCCTCAAAAGGTAATAAAGTACATGCCTTTGCTGATTAGGAATAAATGTCACAGTGTCCACCATGATAGAAGTCTCTGATTTCCATGGCTCTGACCCGTCGCAGCAGGAGCTCATGAATCTTTCATGGCTGGCCTATATTTAGGGGCTTTCAGTGTCTGAGGACGATAAAACGTCCTGCAGGGATGGAGTTCTCTGAGTGCCCTGCCCTGTCTTCTGCCAGGATTGGGCCCTATTTAAAGCACACCTCGTCTTCCTAATGCACAGAGATTCTGCTGACCACAAGAAGCTGTCCTGGACTTGAGATTAGATAAAAAGACCTCCCTTTCAAAAAAGTTTTCTTAATTTATCCAAAATATATGAGAGTGACTATCCACTATGTGTCTGGCCTCTTGCTGGGTACCGTGGTGGATAAGACAGGACCCTTGAGCCCTGAGCTTATATTCTAATGAGAGGAGACAGAAAGCAGAAAAGGAAACAAATAATCAGGTCATTACAGACTGTGGTCATTGCTGTGAAAGTAATAAGCAGGGTGGTGTGAAATGTTTTAAGCCCAGAAGTGACATGACCTGATTTGTGTTTTGAAAGACCACTCTGGTTGCCAGAGGAGGGTGGCGGGGGAGATGGATTACGAGGGGGACACAAGTGAAAGCCAAGACACCAAGAAAGAGGCCATTGCAGTGGTTCAGGAAAAAGATGGTGAAGGTGGTCAGGGTAGAGAGAGGGGGCAGACTTGTAATGTACGTGAATGTACAGTGGAGAGGGCTTGCTGAGGGCTTGGATGGGAGAGGAGAAGGAAAAGAAGCAAGAAAAACACCTGAACATGTGGGTCAACAAATGAGGGGATTGTTGTAATTTTTCCCCAGACAGGGAAGATGGGAGTGTGCATAGAAGGGGCAAGTTTGAGGGGAAATATCGAATGTGCCTTCATCTAACTGATCTAAGTCTGAATGTCACCTAAGTGTACATGTGCCTGGAGTTCTGACATGTCTAGAGATATGCATTTTGGAAACATAGCTTACAGATGGCATTTAGAGCCATGAGTTGACCCGGATGGATGTTGGAGATGGAGCCCTCTGGTCCTTCACCATCTGGATCAGGAGAAGAGGTACCAGTGAAGGAGGCCAAGATGGAGTGGTCAGTAAGAAAGGAGAAAAGATCACAGCATCCTCAGATACGAGAGGTCAGGAGGATGGTCACCAAGGAAACAAGGTTGGAGAAGCCCTCATTGAAATGTCAGCATGGAGTCTATAGCAACCTGGGCGAGAGCCATTTATTTTCAAGGGAGGTTGGAGGGTGGGGAGTGTGTTAAATGATCAAAGAGTAACTGAGTCCAAGACTAAGGTGAGGAAGTTGAATTTACCGTTTTGCAAGTTTTTCTTTGAAAAAGGAGCGCAGAAATGGGGCAGCGGCCCATAGCTTGTTGAACTGGGGAAGGCGTTGTTTTTAAGACGAGATATGTTTGGAGGGAGGACTCTGGAACCTATTTGTTTGTTGATTGAAATGATGGAGGGGAAAGGGAGATTTCTGTTTCAGGAGCAGAGGGGAAACCAGGAGGTAAAGTCGTGGACAGTCCAGAAGGGGAAGTGACCCAGAACAGGCACCCCGACCTCCTTCTAAAGATGCGGGGATGCTGCACTTTAACAGCAAGAGAGAGAGGATATGGCTGTGGATACAGGGAGCTTCTGGGCTCTGGCAGAAGAAGATGAGAGTCTGATTGCTCCTAATTTTTCTAAACATAAGGCAGAGTGATGAGCTGTTGGAGAGGATGCATCTGAGGAGAGGGAAGAGAGTATGAGGCCATCACTCCAAAGAGCAGGGAGAAAATTGCATGGTGCCCCTTTGGGTTCCAGTGGCCTGTTTGAGAAAAGCCCTTCTAAGCCCAGACGTGTCATTTCTCTCCAGCCATGTCAGTTGCTCAGGTGTGGCCCAGAGCAGGTGGAGGGTTGGCTTTAACCTCACGCTGCAATTTTGCCACTTGAATGGGGTAAACATTTCGAGGAGGATTCAGGAAGGGGAATTCAGTGGGAGGAAGCAAGGAGATGCTGTGATTTCCCAGGACAGCGTCTGGGAAGGAGCTGGGGCCCAGCGCAGCAAGGGTCAAGGGCTTGGAGGGTGCTTCAGGGATTCTGTGCCTGTTGTGAGGTTTCTGGGTCAAGGTGTCTTTGAAGAAGCAGTGGGAGAAGCAGAGTAAGAGTGGAGCCTCCATGCTGACACGCTGTGGCAATCTGGTGGACAGCGCTGGGGTGTGCGGCATGGCCAGGAGGCCCTCACTGCTGGCAGATCCCGAATGTTGCCCCGTCTTTAAATGACTGTTTCAGTCCCTCCATGAATCTGGTCCGGAAACATTTGCAGAAATTGCTTTCAGACTTCATCCTTAATTAATATGCCATTAAAATCAAGTTTGGCACTAATTTCTTCCTTGAGTTATATTATTAATGCATTTCAGGTTTTGATCTGGAAGCCAGAAAGCCAGGTGTAAGGTCCATGAACATTCAAGGTGTTGACTGTATGTATATAACTAGGGAGTGAGACAGGAATTGCCTGGTAAACTGGCTCCAGGAAGCAAAAAGCCCCCTATTCATGATTGGTAGACTTTGCTGATTCCCTTGGTGTAGATCCTCCCACAACGGCCAAGGTCAAGGGGAATTTTCTGAATGTGTAACATGTGGATTAAGAGCTAGTCGAGGATGGCCCCAACCCATCACTGGGTGGAAGGGGCAGGGGAGGGGATGCAGAAGTAAGAGCAGGAAAGGTTGAAAAGTTTCCTTTGACAACACTCCCCGTCCACAGCCTCTCCTTTTCAAATTATTAATTTAAAAAAAAAATGGATGCAGGCAGTTTGTGAACCTAATCCAAAAACTTCAAACTGTTCCTTTAAAAATAGAGCCATATTTGAGAATTTAAAATATAAAAATAGTAAATTTTCTGGAAGTCCAGTGATTAAGACTGCACTTCCACTGCAGGGGATGAGGGTTTGATCCCTGGTCGGGGAACTAAGACCCTGCATGCCTTGCAGTGCAGCCTTGTGGTGTATATATATATATATATATATATATATACACACATATATTACATGTACATATTTTATATATATATATACTATAGCATTGAAAGTGTTAATTGCTCAGTTGTGTACGATTCTTTGTGACCACCTGGACCATAGCCCACCAGGCTCCTCTGTCTATAGAATTCTCCAGGCAAGAATACTGGAGTGGGTAGCCATTCCCTTCTCCAGGGGATCTTCCCAATCCAGGGATTGAACCTGGGTCTCCTGCAATGAATGCAGGCAGATGCTTTACTGTCTGAGCCACCGGGGAAGCCCATACATATATATATATAATAGTCTGCAAATCTCTGCATAACAGAGATTGTTGAGTTACAAAGGAATTTTGCCTTGTAGTTCTTTAAATACCAAGTAATCTCGGGGTTTAAAAAGATTCAATTTTGCAAATATTTAGCTTACCGTTTCTTAAAATACTCTCTTGTATAAAGCAACAGTTCTTCATTTGGGGTCCATGAATCCTTGGAAGGATGCATGGTGGGGGAGAGTTTAGGGAGCTTGCAGAAGCTTTGCACTTGTCCACATGTGCTTTTTCTATGGAGATGAAGCTTTCAGCAGATTCTTCAATATGGTTATTAGACGGTAACAGATTCTGTCACCCACCACAGGGCCCCATGTCCTGTATGTATGTCATAAACGCATGTGTGGTCACGTGTGTGGATCCAACAAGGCATTCCAAAGTTGAAGGCACGTGTAAAGTGGGTGTCAGTCAGTGTCACGGGTACCTACCTGCTGGAGGCATTGTCCTTGCCTTGAGATGGAAGGTGGGAAGTGGACTTCTCAAGGATCAATCTACAACAGATTTCTGATGATCAATCTGCAACATTGTTCTGATGGAAACTCACTGAGAGAACAGAACACTTTGTGATGAACACATTGGCTGCTCCTGGTGTGGATGAAATTCTCTCAGGCTCCCGCCGGGGAGGGGCTGGTTTGAGAGCATGAGTTCTCACCTCACAACTCCATGAACGCCCTGTGTGGTCAGACAGCCCATCTCCACCTGTCCAGGTGTGTCCCTGCATCGCCTGCAGGTGATATTTCTGCACCTTTCTGGGCATCGCAGAAGCAGGGCTTTCTGTAAAAACATCATGAGCAAAATGATACATCTTCACAGGGTTAGTATAAATGACTGCTATTCATAGGAATATGAGTGGTTCGGTCTCAGTATAGTTGCTGTAGAGGCACTGTTTTTTCTCTGTGAATTTTGTTTGACAATTCATAAGATAATTTCTTTCTTTACTTTTCTTAGTCTTCAGGATTTTAAAACACATGTTCCTTAAAACTCTGTACAACATACTAGATAAATATTATTCATTTACCTTATAAAAGAAAGAGAACTGAAACTGAGCACGTATGCAATTAGCAAAGGTCAGAGGTCTAGGTTCCTAGCACACGGTCCACCCCCATCTGCCAGGAAGGAATAATAATAATAATAATAACTGAGTGGCATTGGCACTTGTCATCACACTGGCAACAGCGGACCTCCCGTGGGCACTACCTGGAAGTGGGCTCAGCCCTTCACATGGGCTTTTCTCCTTTCATCCTTCACTGACCTGTGCCATCCGTAGGCTTTGGCATTAGTTCCATCTCCAGGGTCACCTGGTGAGCCACTCACCCTAGGCCAGGCCGCTAGGGCTCTGGGAAACCAGGATCTGAACCAGCTCTCCCTGTTCTAACCGACCACCTTCTGTCAATAGTAGGATCTGTGCAGCCCCCACAAGACCCTCCTCCAGGGGAGCTGCCCTGCTTTCACCGAGGACCTGGGGGCTGCTTTGCAGGTACAGATGGTGTGAAGAGCCTGGGGAAGGAACCCCAGGCGGTGTAGGAGGGGTGGGCGATGGGCTGGCAGAGACCTTGGCATCAAGAATTTCTCCGTGTTCTCTCCAGGCAGATTGGTCCTTAAGTCTGCAGAGACTTCTAATTAAAAGATGGATTTTTTTCTAATGAATTTTTATTAATTCAGCAATCTGCCTGGGTGCTGAGTTGTCATTTTTGCTAATAGAGAAAAAGGTTGAGTTTATTTTCCGGGACAGTGAAAGTCACTCAACTTAATTAAACTGTCTGAGGAAATTTTCTCCTTGTTTCACTGAGCTCAGGCCCAGGAGCCCACTTCATAAAGCCCATCGGCCACGGTCCAGCCTTTCTCCCGAAGTTGGGGTGGTTTTGATGTCAGCTGCTTCTGAAGTTCCCTGTGTGGGCTCCAGGGCACCGAGCTGAAGCGAAGAACCGTGATGTGATGCCTGCCTCCAAGTCTGTGCAGGACCTTCCCACTGCCCCTGGACGGGGGAGCCAGGGAGCAGGGGAGGGTGGTGTTTATCCCCAGTGGCTTAGAACTTCATCATAACCCAGAGTTTAGACTGAGAGCACTCTGAAAGAAAATTAAGAATCCAGAACTGCCAAAGGAAACACTTAACTAGATTTGTCAGGACATCAAAAGAAGTTTCTTTCATGAGCCAGTTGGATCGGAACTTAGTGATGCAAAGATTGATTAATAGTAGAATATCTCTCTCTTGGGCTTCCCTGTAGCTCAGACGGTAAAGAATCTGCTTGCAGTGCAGGAGACCCAGGTGTGATCCCTGTCAGGAAGATCCCCCAGAGGAGGAAATGGCAACCCACTCCAGTATTCTTGCCTGGAGAATCCCATAGACAGAGGAGCCTAGCAGGCTAGTCGATGGGGTCGCAAAGATGGACACAACTGAGCAACTAACACTACTACACTAGAATATCTCTGTGTCCTGTTTTGTAGAGATAGGTCTCCACAGGGTGGGGGGTAATCACATTATATGAAAAAAAAAATTAATGTTAAAGGGAAGGGTATCCCCCCTGTCAAAAAGACTCAGTCTCCCTGATCCAAACCATACATCAGTGGAGGTGTACCAACCAACGTACATCAGTGGAGGTAACCAGAAAACACACCGTGCTGTACTAGTCAATTCAGGCGTGTCTGACTCTTTGCAACCCTTTGGACTGTAGCCCGCCAGGCTCCTCTGCCCATGGGATTTCCCAGGCAAGAATACTGGGGTTGGTTGCCATTTCCTCCTCCAGGAGGCCTTCAAGACCCAGGGATTGAAGCCGCATCTCTCATGTCTCCTGCTTTGGCAGGCGGGTTCTTTATCACTAGCGCCACCTGGGAAGCCCAGAAAACACACATGGGCCATAAAAATCATATCTGTGATAAAGATGGCCACTATGATCATGTTTATTTAACACATTTGCTTCAAAGGTGCTGTTAGATAGCTCTTCTCAATAGAAAGATGAATGCTATTTATGGATAATATAACTATATACCAAAAAATAATATAAATCTATTGGTAATCTCTTAAAATTAGTAATAAAGCTTTATATGGTCAGATACAAGATAAATATGCAGACATCAATAGCTCCCCTAAATGTTGATAGTGACCGTTTAGAAGATGCATCAAATCTTTTATTTAGATAATACCAACCAAAAAGTAGTAATGTAACATCTAGGATTGACTTTAACAGTGCACAGCCTCTATAAAGAAAATGTCAACTTGTATCTAAACAGATATTAAAATATTTTCATAAATAGGTGTTCTTGGGGAGAAGATGAAAGCTTATTTTTAAATCATCTTTCCAATTTAATTGAAAAGTCTGTAAGATTTAGGTTTGGATTTACCTGAAGCCCTGAACATATTTTGAAAAAGAGCAATGAAGGAACATTTTTTCCCTACTCTATATGGAAATGTAGTTTACATTTTATTAAAGCCACAGCATTGAACCAGACAGATGAGTGGTACCCAGGAGATAGCCTGAAACTGACATTAGGACGTGAGCCTAATCTCTAACAGAGGAAACAGCCTTGACCACGGCAGAAGGGAAGGATTTTTAACAGAGCATGTTGGCAAATTACTTGGAAAGACTCCAGTTAGCTTCACACCTAAGCACACGTCCAAGGCCCTCCCCCCTCTCCCCCTGCTCCAGTTAGCTTCACACCTAAGCACACGTCCGAGGCCCTCCCCCCTCTCCCCCTGCTCCAGTTAGCTTCACACCTGAGCACATGTCCGAGGCCTGCCCTCCTCTCCCCCTGCTCCAGTTAGCTTCACACCTGAGCACACGTCTGAGGCCCTCCCCCCTCTCCCCCTGCTCCAGTTAGCTTCACACCTGAGCACACGTCTGAGGCCCTCCCCCCTCCCCCCCTGCTCCAGTTAGCTCCACACCTGAGCACACGTCCGAGGCCCTCCCCCCTCTCCCCCTGCTCTGTCAGACCCCAGCAGTCCACTTGCTGATGAGGATGTGCGAGCCAGTTGCCCTGCCAGCCTCTTTCTTGCCAACCTAGCCACTGGTTGTATGAATGCTCTCAGAGGTCCATGTTAATGAGCCCTTACTATAAACCCAAGGTGTTGATTATTAAGTCATGATAAGCCTGAGCTTACCTCAGATGCAAATCCTGGACCTGATCTAAGAGAGAGCTAAAGGCAGTCCTGGCTACATAGCAAATGACTTTAGTTATAAAATGTGGCTTCCCTGGTGGCTTAGGCAATGAAGAATCCACCTGCAGTGCAGGAGACCCAGGTTTGATCCCTGTGTCAGAAAGATACTCTGGAAGAGGAAATGGCAACCCACTTCAGTACTTTTGCCTGGGAAATCCAATGGACAGAGGAGCCTGGTGGACTACAGTCCATGGGGTCAATAAGAGTTGGGCACAACTGAGTGACTAACACTGAAACACTGACTTAGTTATAAAATACAGGCCTGAACATAAAATTTGGAGCTCTTAGAATGTAACATGGGAGAAAATGTACATGGTCCTGGGCTTGACAATAACTTTTTAGATGCAACTCCAAAAACACAATCCATATTGTGCAGAAAAAAAAATGGTAAGTTGGGTTTTCTGGGAAAGAAGTCTAAAAGAAAATGTATGTAAATGTATAACTGATTCACTGTATGCCTGAAACTAACACCACATTGTATATCGGCTATAATTTTTAAAAAATGGAAATTTTAACTTTTTGAAATACTAATTTGGTGAAAGCTACTATTCAGAGAATAAAATGATAAGCCCCAGACTAGGCGAAAATCTTTGCCAAACACAGGTCTGATAAAGGATTAGTATCCAGAATATGTAAAATTACACAGTGTTGTTAGAGAGAGCTAGGTGAGCGCTTGGAGGTGGTTGCTTCAAAGAAGGGGGGAATTGCAACTGAGAGCTTGTGAGTTTTGTCGAGGCAGGCTTGGGATGTCATCATCTGTAATTATGGTAACCTCAAAGGGTCTCTCCCAAAACACATAGAATTCCACAGGGGTCTCTGGAGGAGGGCTGAGAGTAGCGCTTGCTTCTTAATCCTCCTTTTCTCTCTTCGTATCACTGTCCTGACTCCTCTGGGCGTGTGTGTGTACTAAGTTGTTGCAGTTGTGTCCAACTCTATGCGACCTCATGGACTGTAGCCCACCAGGCTCCACTGTTCATAGTATTCTCCAGGTAGGATTACTGGAGCGGGTTGCCATACCCTCATGCAGGGGATCTTCCGGACCCAGGGTTCGAACCCATGTCTCTTGCATCTCCTGCATTGGCAGGCAGGTTCTTTACCGCTAGTGCCACCTGGGAAGCCTAACTCCTCTGGGCACATACAGGATTTTGGGGAGCTGTGAGTTAGGCACAAATAACCTTGTAAGGTAAGGGCTCCCTTCCTGTGGATGAACCACAGGGCATCTCTGGGGGTGTGGACTGCAGTGTGTAGACCATCACGGTAAGGACTGTGGTTCCCAATCAGTTGGCAGTTGAGCGGGAAGAGGGTTACCACAGGAGAAGAAGTGAGCAGGAGAGATTGCAAAAGGAAGGACTCGAGCTGGAGAAACTTGCTTGTCACTGACGCCCAATCACATGGACCTCCAAGGGGCCTGCCCCGATGGTCATGGGCTGGAGGAGAGCTGACGGTTGGAGGAAACAAGTCTCTTGATTTGGAAGCCCCTGGATATGAGCTGGGTCTGGCGTCCGGAGGATACATGATTTCAGATCTTCTGTTTGGAGCCTATATAGGGATGGCTGCTATTTATAGAAATAATGAAGGCAGGAGAAAGAGGCAGGTGTTTGTAGCTGGAGAGACCTGCAGGGAACAGATTGCCAATTTTAGCTGAAGGCAAGCTAAGTCCACCAAAAAGAGGGATTTTAATTGCAGATTAATTTGCTACCTGGAGGTAATTTTGAGTTACAGAGTTTCTCTTCTACAGTATATGTGTGTGCAAAAGAACTCCGGAAAAAGAACAGTGCTTAACCTGAAGTTAAGGATCACAGCTACCCTAGTTCTTGGATGGGGAGTTTTCTGGCCAGGGGTCACCAGCCCTCCCTGGCCTCGCCTGTCAAGGGGGTACCACCTGCCTAAAGACCCAGTATCAGTGCTCCCCTGTCTAAGCAAGTGGCTCAATTAGCATCTCTGACAATTTCTCCCATTTGCCAGCCTGGCACATGAATACAGTAGAAACTCTGCATGCTCTCTGTATTAAACCCTTTAGACTTGAGACCAGAAGGGCTCACATGACTAATATTGGGCTGGGAAGGTATTGGAAGGGGATGAAATAATGTGATTGTCATTTTCACAAGGGAAGTAGCCTCCTCCTCCTCCAGAGGGAAATAGAAAACCCTACAGAAGAATAGAAGGCCCAGGTTCCTGGACATCCACTCCTGCCCTTGGACAGCCTTCAGGAGTCCCATCCGTGGTGTCAGTGAGAAGTCCTCAGTCATACTCATTTATTGCTATTTGTCATCTAGATTATTAGCAGGCATTTCATTTAGTAATCTGAATCCAGAGATTGCCCGGAGTCAGGAGCCAGGGAGTAACCTTGTCTGGCAGCCCTGGTCTCCTCCCAGCCTTCCTGCAAATGATAAATGGCACACCCCTCCCCGCACCCCAGGGAGAGATGAAGTGCCCACTCGGGGCTTTATTGATTTTCCGTGACAACAGATGCATCTTTAGGATCCTCTTTTGATTTCAGAAGTGGTCTTCTGACCCGACTCAGGTCCATAAATCCACTGCTGGAATGTACTGCTACTGCTCTTCCTGACTTCCTTTATGCCATGTTTTTTTTTCTTTTCTTCCTTACATTTGCCATGGAGAATATCCACGGGGTTCAGATACACCCTTTTCTTCACTGAGGGGAGCTTTCCTGAACTTGAATCTCAAAGATTTTTAAAAGGGGAGTGTCAGGATCACAACCATTGATCCATTTGGTTTGTGAAAAGTCAAGTTCAGAAAGCTACAGTGCACCCTGAGTGTGACCGCACTCCGGGGCACCAGCAGTGTTTCTCAGCATCCCCTGGGGGCAGGGGGAGTATTTCCACCAGCGGGAGTCTGGACCCTGGGCCACGGTGGTGCTCCATCCCCAAAGAGCTTTAATACTCAGTGAGATGCAGGTCAGGCTTTCCAAACCATTCATATTACAGGACAAGGAACCAAAAACCATAAGCACTTGCAGGATAAGAGCTGTCTTAAGTTCATCTCTGTCCCAAAACACAGCCCAGGCCCTGGCACCATCAGCACCTGGGCTGAATGGGGAGTGGATGGCCTTGGTTGCCAGCGCCAAGTCACTTTCGAGAAGGGGGGCATAGCCCAGGCACAGTCAGCAGAACTTCTTGTTTCCTCCACGCGGCCACTCTGTGTGTGGGTTCCTGAGAGGCTGCAGAACTCACCAAGGCCTCTGACACATCTAAGCCGGCTTCGCTGACCAACTACCCCTGTGTGCAAAGATCTGGGTCCTGGGGTCACCGCCCTGGTCCTTTGAGTCTTCTGGAGCTAACATAGGCACCCATGGCTTCCTTTCTTGCCAACCTCTGATTGGTTTCAACTCCCTCGTCATGAACCACTGACCACAGGCAGGTCCACAGGTTAATTATTTATGGCCCAAGTCTCCTGCTTTATCCATTGCGCACACAGCTCTTCTTGGCTCTGTTATCACGCCTCTTCTGAGTTTGTGGGGGAAGCCACCACCTCCTGACTGGCTTCCTGACATCTCTCGGAAGCTTCCCATCCTCACAGACATGGAGAGAGGACGGAGGACAGCTCTGCCCTTCCCTCTTGCTGTCTTAGCCTTACTCCCAAGGAGCTAACCCTGAGCAAAGATGCAAATCAGAGGTTTACATGGGAGGTGATACCAAGAGGCATTGGTGGGCCAGAGGGGAGGGAAAGAGGAGGGAAGGAAACTAGTACCAAGCACATTAATGAGCAGGTAGCTTTTGTGGGCAGATGGGTGTCTGTCTGTCCAGCAAGGGAGCTCTGGGATGCAGTGGAGGAGGAGGAGGCTGGGAATTTTAATCTCCAGCTCCCATCCCTCATTGGTTAGGGTTGCTCCCGGAGGCATCCATCTCATCTCTTCGGATCTACTCCACTGTTCCACCTGTAGGATGGGAGAAAGCCCTGGGCTGGAGGGACTCTGCCCCTCACATAAGGACCATAAGTGTTCAGGTGACAGAGCTGGGACACTAGCAGCTCACTCAGATTTTGAGGACCTTGAAGGAATATTCAGCCTGCGGCTTTGGTGCCATCTGTGTTTCTGAGTGGACTGAGGCTGACTGCCCAAAGTCTATGCAGTGCACTGCTTCCCTCGGTGAAACAGTGATGGCAGCTGATGTATCTGATGTATGTATCTGATAAAGTGGCTGTGAAACCTGGGAAATGCATAGAAAGCACTTCTCATGGGTCTGGCTAAGAAAGCACACAGACGTCTTAGCCACAGATGATGATGTCATTACACTGGTCTTTTGCTGCTTGTTTTAGCATGAAATTTGTTCAAAAGAGTGTGATCTGTATAATTTGGAATTGGTTGGCCTCACTGACTCAATGGAGGTAAGTTTAAGCAAACTCTGAGGACAGGGAAGCCTGGCATGCTGCATTCCATGGGGTCTCAAAGAGTTGGACATGACTTAGTGACTGAATAACAACTAGCAGACTCAAGGGTTTGGCTGTCTGTCCTTCAGACAAGTGAGCTAAGAAGGTGTTTCATCTCTCTGGGTCTGTTTGCTCATTTGGAGAGTCTGGCCTGGAGGCTGGGGGTCTCTCATCCTTGTTGATTCTGTGAAATGAATATCGAAAGTTGTGTTTTATTCTGTTCATTTTTGCCTCCCACTTTTACACACCTTAGCACCCTTGGTCCTAAGAACCACACTTACACCATTGGACTCACAGCCGCCTGAGTTTGGGATTTTCAAAAAATGGCACCAAATTTAAGTGCCCTTGCAGTAACTAACTGGGGACTTTCCCCGCAGGTGGCCTAGCAGATGCGAGGTGGGGTCCTTCACTGATGGCTTGCTTCTGTGCATTTGTCAGAGAACTAGCCCACTTAGCTCCTGAGATCCTACTCTCAGAGGAACCCAGACCCTTCTGTAGACCCTGTATTCCTTACCCTCACACTCAGCAGGGGGAAGATGCTATGTGCTGATCTTGGAGAAGGGAGGAGTCCCAAGGGAACAGTAGACTTAGGTGAGTTCCTTGGGGCAAAGGGCACAGTCTGAGAGCTGAGTTTATGGCTCAGGAACATCTGAGTCCTGGGAGACCCGTCTTTCCTGACAACGGGGCCTTGGTGTCATCCTGGAAGCCTTCGAAACAGCAAAACTGAGTTCAGTTATGTAAGAAAAACACAGTAGGATTCAATAAATGCATATTGATTCTTGTTTAATAACAAACCTCTGAAAGTCCTCGGTGTTCTTGGCAGGAACGTTATATATGCTCGTCTTGCCCCCTGCTGACAAGCTGCCTGGACTTGTCTGATGTCTCGTGGCTGCACGCGCATCAGAGGGAAGGCCACTTATAAGCATGTTCAGGGCGTTGTTGGGGGAGCTGGGGAGGCAAATATAAACAAGAGGCTGTTCCTGCCCAAGAGGTTGGAGTCCAGAGGAAGGAACTGATATTGGAGGCAGTGCTGTCAAGAAGAAATGCTGTGTTGCTACATCTTGGTCATCAATGTGCACAAAGTGGGTTGAAAGAAAAATTAAAACAACGATGATGGACATTGATAGAGCAATACTGTGTCAGACAGTAGATTTAGGACTTGACGTGCCTCTGTGCCAAGCTGTCCACAGCTTTAGGAGTGCCAAGAGGAGGTGGCCACAATTTCACATGAGGACACTGGGGCCCAGAACTGCCCAGCCAGAGGCAGAGTGAGAATCTGAGAGGCCTGGTTTCAGGCCTTAGTGAAAATCCACCCAACCAGGGTGAGAAGAGTCTGATGGGGTGAAGGGAGGGGTCTCAGAGCCGTCAAGTGTCAGGAAAATTCAAATGGACTCGGCTGTTTCAGTTGGACGCTTGGGGAAGGGGCAGTCCTACCTGTCCAATAAAGAGGATGCAGGATGAGAGCCCAGCATGGCTCTGAGATGGAGGACAGAATGAGCCTGGGGGTGGCTGGAGAGGAGAGGAGGTTCCCTGGAGAGTCAGAAAAGTCAGGCCAGGTCACTGGATGACCTTCCCCCATGACCTCTCCTCAGCAGTGAGTTTGAGGGCCTCCCCTACTTGACCTCTGATCTCAGGGTTCTCCTTTGAAACTCTAGACCCAGCTGACACCTCCTCCTGGAGAGCCATGGGGTCCTCACACTCCACATGTCCAAACTGACCCCTTGGCCACCCTCCAGATCCAGTGCCCCTCTTACCTCCCCGTCCTGGGTGCCCCAATTAACCACCTCCCTACTGCTGGAGGCAGAAACCCATATGTATTCCTAGACTGGCCTCTCCCTAACACCCACATCAGCTCTCCACTGCATGCTGCTGGCCACACCTCCTTGGAGGATGCCTTCTTCCTCTCCCCTGGGCTGTGCTCTGGCCCACGTGGTTTCCACCCTCCCACACTCTCCCCATCTTACGGCTAGTGTGGCCCTCCTGCAGATGAAATCTAATCAAGCTCCCCCTTCTACAAAATGCACATGGGACTTCCCTGGTGGTCCAGAGGCTAATGACTCCTTGCTCCCAATGCTGGGGGCCTGGGTTTGATCCCACATGCCGTACCTAAATATTTATTTGGCTGTGCAAAACCTGGCACAGCTAAATATTAATAAATAAATAAAATGAATATTTTTATAAATAAAAAAGTACTGCACAAAAAGCACTTCCCACCTAGGCTGCCTGGGCTGCCTGGCTCTCCTGGGCTGGCATTGCCCCCTCTGCCCCACCTCTCATGCTCCCCTACTTCTCCCCGCTCCAGCCTTACTCTCCTCCAGTCACATAAACACCACATTGGTCTCCCTGCCTCCCAGCTCCACTTCATCTTCCTGGACAGGTTTCCCTCCGTTCCCCTCCACCTCATTCCTGCTCCTCTTCTTCCCTCTGTAGGAGGGAAGCCCCTACAAGCTCCCTCCTCAAGCCCCAGGAAGCGTCTTCCTCATGCTCATTCCAGTTGAAAGCTTTTACTCCTTGGTGAAATTAAATGATCGGCCACTAGGCAGGGATCTCCTTGTATTCCAGTGCTTATCAAACAGCCAGCAAGTAATAGGTGCTCAACTTATATTACCTAAGTAAGTGAAGGAATGAATGAGTGAGTGAATGAATAAGTGAGTGAATGAATGAATGAGTGAGTGAATGAGTGAATGAATGAATGGAGCGAGCACGCCCGGGACAGTCTCCCTTCTTTCCCATTTAGAAAGTGTTCTTGCTTCTGCGAGGACAAAACCCATCTCTTGCTGAAATGTTCTGAACAATGAGAAGCCTCCTGCTGAGATGTTTCCTCTGGCCACCAACTTGGTGGGACTGCAGAGATTTCAGGAGGGACCTCTGGGCAGAGTCTGAGGACACCCCAAGTGAGTGGCTCGTCCTTAAGCCTTTGCCAGTGTGTGCACTGAATCGAGCTGCAGGGTTCACCATTCAGTGTGAAGACCAGCCCAACAGACAGGAAGCATGCTGGGTTATGGAACAGGCCTAGGGGTTGGAGTTGCCCTGGTCTTTCCCTCTTTGAGGCGTGGCCTTCTGTCAGAGCTCACATGTCAGCACTCCTCCTGTCTCCACTGCAGCCATCAAGACTGCAGCAATGAATTACCTACTTATGATTAGCTTATTTACTTGTGATTAGTGACTGCTGAGGCCAGGCAGCTTAGAGTCAGTGAGCAGATCAGATCTGATTCATTGATCCAAAGCCTCCAGTAAACATGTGCCCTCAGTTATCAATTATTCTTCTCCTGCCTAAGCAGTAGAGGTTGATGGTTCACAAGCAGTAGCTCCTTGGCAGATTTTTGTCTGAGCTTGGCTTCCAAGGCAGTGGGAAGAAGAACCAAAAGAAAAAGAGTTCTTTGCCATTGAAATAAGTGGAAAAAAAATTCTAGAGGCAGCCAGCCTGGGACGCTAGACACAGAATTTAGCTATCTTATTTCAGTGGCTTGCACGGTTATGGAGTAGTTGCGTGTGTGTGCATTTTAACCAAACCTAAATTTAGGATTTGGAATATTTGGTGAGATCTGAAGGATAGATGGCATTTGTATCAGCCGCACCAGCTGTTTTTCTTGCCTCTGAGGTTCAAGGATGTTCCAAATGCCCCCAAAGACCTGTTTCCAAATGCCCTCAAAGACCTGCTTCCTTGGTGTGGTCATCAGAGTTATTGCCTCTGTGAGCACTGGAGAGAAACCAGAGGGTCTCCGTGGCCAGGAGGCTGGGCCAAACCCCCTGAGGCCTGAGCAGACCCCTGGGGTCTCTGTGTCGGGGGCGTTGGGAGGGGTTGCCTCTGCTCATGGCTCAGCTTTTTGCAAGTATGGGGCCAGCAGGGGTCTGAAGTACTGATTCTGGCTTTATTCTTGGAGGCAAAGTCCCAGTGCATCATAGGAAGTGGAGGGAGCTGAAGACACCTTCAGGGATGGGCTTGAGGGTGGAAGAGAGGCTTCTCAAAACAGAGGTCCTGGGTGGGGCTTAGGGGTCCACAGAAAATAAAATGGCATCAAAACATATTGAAAGAATTAAAGCTGGAGTTACCATATGATCCAGCAATTCCACTTCCGGGTATACACCCAAAGGAATTTAAAGTAGTGTCTCAAAGAGCTATCTGTATACTTCTGTCCACCGCAGCATTATTCACAGTAGCCAAGAGGTGCAAGAACCTCAGGTGTCAACCAGCAGATGAATGAAGAAACAGAATGTGGAGGATACATACAAAGAAGTCTTATCCAGGTGTTTTAAAAAGCAGGAAATTCTAAGACATGCCACAACATGGATGATCTTCTGCGACGGTTCATCATGGGTGAGATAAGCTAAATACAAAAAGCAAATACTATAATACGGTTGCATTTGTATGTGGTAGCCACAGTCATCAAATTCAGAAAGACAGAGGGTAGAACAGTGGGTGCCAGGGGCTGGGGAGTGACTGTTTAATGGGAACAATCAGAACACAGGAGCCCTCTCAATATGATTGACCCATTGGCTGCATGTGTGCTGTGCTTAGTCGCTCAGTTGTGTCTGACTCTTTGCGACCCTTTGAACTGTAGCCCACCAGGCTCCTCTGTCCATGGGATTTTCCAGGCAAGAATACTGCTGTGGGTTGCCATTTTCCTCCTCCAGGGGATCTTCTTGGCCCAGGGATTGAACCTGCGTCTCCTGTGTCTCCTGCATTGCAGGATGATTCTTTACCTGCTGAACCATCAGGGAAGCCCTGTTGGCTCCATGAGGTTTTTATTTCTTTTCCCTCAGTGTATGTGGGTTTTCATATTTCAGAATCCTGACGTAAGATCCTAAGTTTTAATGTCAAGTGTTTCATTCATTATTTTAATTATGATGGCAGGATAATGCAGCCATGACTCCAGAAAATTTAAGCAAACTCCAGGGTAGTATTTTCAACAAGGGTCACATCCTTTGTTCTCAGTTCATAATTTACATTTACTAAAGACCTGAAGTTTGGGAGATACTGTTATAAACATTTACATATTTTTCTCTTTTATGGATCTTTTTTCCCCACTTAATTTTTTCAAATGAACCCAAGGGCCTTTGGAAGAAAAGATAAAAGTAGGGTGTTCCAAGAAATCACTATTTAGAGATACCATCATTCCTATCTGTGAAATTTTAACTGCTGTTGAGCTTAATAGTGGCCCTTAGGGTGTGTGGATCCTGAACTGTCTTTTGAACTTGGAAGAAAAATCAAATTATGTACCAAAAAAATGTCAGTGCTGGGAGTATTTTATGGCACATGGTCTTCTTAATTGACAGCCGGCATCCTGACGGTAGCTCCCTCTGCAGTTCTCCATTTCCTTGACCATGTTGAATAACAGAATCAAGTCTTGCCCTATTTTCTTTCTGAATCCAACACTAGATCTTGGAGGCTTTGGGTAGAAGGAAATAAAAGCTAGCTTTGAGAATAGAGAAGGTTCTTATCAACTGCATGCATGCAATCCTGAACTGCTTGCCTCTCTCTAAATCTATAAACTTCCAAAGGTCCCTTCCAAAGGGATCCCAGAAACCATACTTCCTGCTCACCATTGGCCATATGAACTGTTGCCAGTTCACACAAGCTGGCCTCTTGAGCACAAGGGCCACGTTTCTGCCATCTGCCCCTGAGGACAGTAATCAAGTGGCCCAGGGTAGCAATCTCTTTAATGCACAGACCGTGGCCCTTTGGAAATTGAGAGAGTGACTCCTGGCTGACTCCTCACAGAAGAAAGTCTTCTCAGACTCCTGAGAAAGTCAGCAGATGGAGATGCCTCCTGACTCTTACTGCATCCTCCTCCAACCACTAAGCCCGAGAGAGAGGCGGGTCGGAGTGCAAGGGTCCCTCTAGTTTTTTTTTTGCTGCTAATCCACCTAGTTTTCTGGGCAGAGAGATGTCTGGGCATCTCCACATTATCCTTTACAAAATTAGCAACCTTTAAAAAGCTTCAAAGGCAGCATATTTTTTAAACTTTTTATTTTGTGTTGGAGTATAGCTGATTAACAATGTTGTGATCATTTCAGGTGGACCACAAAGGGACTCAGCCATCTGTAGACATGTATCTATTCTCCCCCAAACTCCCCTCTCATCCAGGCTGCCATGTAACACTGATAAGGACAGCATTTTTAAACCAATAAGAAAGCCTGATCTGGACATTTGCCAAAAGACAATAGCAACTCAGCGATTGATGCAATTAGAGCTATTATTAAACTGGGAGGTTAAGAACTCATAAACAAAGGGGTTAGGGCAGGTCCGCACTTGTTGTCCACTGTGTACCAGGTCTGAAAGTCTCCACTAAGATGAGAGGAAACTGAAACCTTCTGACCTTGACAGAGTCATACATGTCTTTCTTAACCTCTGGGTCAGAGGCTTGCTCCCTGGCGATCAGGACAACACTGTGGTTAAAAGTGTGGGTTCTGGGGACAAAGGATACCGCGTTTAGGTCTCACCCTGACTGTGAGGAGTTGTGTGGCCTTGAGCAAGGTATTGTCTTTCTGAGTCAAACCTCCGCATCTGTGCGATGGTGCCAGTTCCATTCATCTGCCAGAGTCTGTGCATGGCCTAGCACAAGGGGCCAGCCCACCATACCCGATCCATACATGAGAGGTCTGTGGTTGCTCATCTTTCCCATCTGAGAGCCGATGAAGCTGAGAGGTCAGTGCTGCCATCGCACCCCACTCACTGTGGACCTTTGACCTTTTAATCCTGAGGCCAGGGTGCCTGCACTTTAGTTGCCTGCATCACCTAGTCATTTGTTTGTCATGTCCATATACTTTATGGGGAATTATTTCCTTCACTCTTTTTTCTTTCTTTTATTTGGCTCCATACTTTATGGATAATTATTTCCTTTCCACTTTTCTTTCTTTCTTTGCTTTGACTGCACTGGGTCTTTTGCAAACAGGGTGAGCCTACAGTGCCTAGGACAGAGTGGACACTCCCGAATTTTCATCAGATGAATAAGCCAAGTCCTAAAACCATTCTATGTAATAGTCATGCCTCTACTGCAACCAGTATACAGAGTATTTTCTGTACTCTTAGCACCAGGTTGAGGATCACAGAGCAAAATAGTGGAAATGAAAAGTGCTTGTGGAATGTGAAGGGGTGGAGGATATATAGGAGTTTCTTAGGAAAATAGAACCAGTTAGAATATGAGAATGATGGGGGGTCAGGAGTCGGGTTCAGGAATCGGGGTTAGGAGTCAGGGTCAAGTGTCAAGGGTCAGGATATAGGGTTGGGGGTCCAGAGTCAGGAGTGCACTTGTCCTGCCCACTTCCTGCTCATCCCCACCTCCCCAAGATGGTCCAGCCCTCCCCACCCGCACATGCTGAAATGCAGCAGATTCTCCAGGGTGAGCTGCCTGCAGACCACAGTGCTGCCTGCCTCGTTGGGGCCTCATAAGAGACCTGATTTGTTGGGAAAAGTACTCTCTTGGGCGTGCTTGCCTTGCAGTGTATCTCTTGGCTGTGGCTTTCTTGGCCTTGCTTGCCGCATTCCAAGTTAAAATAGCTCACGCTTCTTCCAGGCAGGACCCAGCAGCCTCCCCAGGGTGTAGATTTGTGTGGAGAGAGGGAGGGTCTGTGGTTGCTGCCCTGCCTCTGAAGGGGCATCAGTCCACATCTCTGAGCCTCCAGGCCTCCATGGAACCAGTAGAGACGCTGCCTGCATTACCTGAATGTTTAGATCCTGGATTGACACATCCATAGGCCCTCCTGCCCAAGTTAGTCATGCAATTAGAACTCTCTAGACATTTTTAATCCTTACCACGAAGGAGAACAGGGTCTCCCTCTGATAGAGAAGTACTCCTGTGGTGACGGGACAAAGACTCCAGGAGGACCAGAGGTTGGAAAATGACCAAGAAAAGTGTTGTGGATATTGATCTTTGGGCCATCACAGCAGAGATGCTGGGTTCATCCAAACTCGTTATCTTCCAAGTGATGGAAACATCTGGGGAATAAGTTCCATATTAAAATATAAAATCTCCCCCAGCATCCCTCTTTAGACTTCAAAGGAAGATTTGGGGGAAGGAAATCCTACCCAGTTATAATTATTCCAAGGATGTTGGGGAGGTAGGAAGGAAACAGGATTGTTTCTGGTGCCAAATCCAAATCTGCC
Organism: Odocoileus virginianus; assembly: GCF_023699985.2. Classification (NCBI taxonomy): domain Eukaryota; kingdom Metazoa; phylum Chordata; class Mammalia; order Artiodactyla; family Cervidae; genus Odocoileus; species Odocoileus virginianus. Next base: position 36,000,130 of record NC_069682.1, read on the forward strand.
TCCCCAGCTGTCAGTCCACTTCCAGGGCATTCAGCTTGGACTGTAGCTGTGTTCAGGCCCAGGGCTTCACTCGGAACAGAGGCAGAACCACTGGTCCAGCTCTGAGCTGCGGTAATTTGGAGAGATCGAAAGAGGCACAGCTTGCTCTGGTTCATCCCTGAACACACAGGCCCTCTCACCTCTCCCCAGGGTGTGGATTTTATGTTTCAGTGACAGGCCTCATTCCCTTGGCAAGTTGAGAGCAAAAGCCAACTCAAGGGGCTGCCTATGGTTGGGTTCCTGAGATAGTGATTTATTGATGGACAGTTCTCATGTAGAGGGGAGTGAGAGAAGCAGGCTCAGCAGGATGAGTTAGCCAAGCTGTGTTCTCAGCTGCAGGCCAGCCTCAGCCTGATCCTGCAGGGACCAGAGAGCATGCGTGGCCCCGAAAAGTTGTCCCACCTTGAGGCAAGGGTTGGCCGCACGCGGCTCGGGAAGTAAGCACTTAATCTTCCAGACTTTTCAGGTGAAGTGTCATGCATCGGTCACTTCTCAGGAGGAGGGCAATTCTCAAAGAGAAGGATGCACTCAATAGACAACATTCAGGGCAGCAGGAGGTGGGGGTCCCAGCCCAGTGAAGGGGATCTAAGTTGCCGGCAACAGTGTCTACTGCAAGGATGTTCCCTGTTGTCCTGCTTGACTTCACCTGGAACTGGTTATAATAAAACTGCAAGTTCTTGTCACCTTGAAAAGAAGGCACTGGACATCTGTCTATGAGAAGTTTCCTTTCTTTTCATACCTTAGCAGGTTTTAGATGTGTTTTGAAAGGACATGAGGCAGCAGCTGGATACATAAGAGAATGTAGCTGGTCAAATATTACAGCCTTGGACCCAGGACCGCCAGCCCCTGATGTAAGCACTCAGCTAGCTATTCATCCAGGCTTATTAAACATGAGGGCGTAAAAAGAGCTGATTTCATTCATTTTATAGCACCGTGTAGTTTCCCCCAGGAGAGGTAAGCCTGGCCAAGATGTGTGTGGTCCATACCTTTTGTGTGAAAGATGTTTTCAACATTTTTCTCCCTTGTTTATGCCTGGTTCTGCCCCTGACCAACACCTACTTATTGATACTATAGAGCGTGAGCGTACTTGGGCTGTTTCTAGCACTTGCCTTTCTTTCGTTTGAAATAGTCACCCAAAATCACAACCATTTCCATTCCCAAACCCAAGTTGCCATTTCCTTTCAGACCACGAGGTTCTGATATCCAGATTTGGGCTGGGTGTTCTGTTGTCACCTGAGCCTATTCCTGCTTCCAACAGACCAAGACAGAACCAGAAATCCTATTCTGTTTGGCTATTTAGATCTGAGCTTCCTGGTGAAAATATATGTATTGTGATAGGAGAACATAGAAATGTCTAGAACATGTTTAAGATCAGTGAAAACACAGCGAGAAGATGATCCCACTGCCTCCTCATGGCTCAGACAAGTCAGACGTGCCCCTGGGATGCTCCTGGCTCCATCCCCTGGCACTAGCCCTGGAAACTTTAGCCACAGGCAGCTGTTTCCGTGGCTGCTACACTCCTTCCTGACCACGTCTCAGAGAAGTTCTACCCTAGCAGAGTCCCATCCTAAACCCCAGCCAGCCTACCTTCAGGCAACAAGGACCCATGAGCATGCTGGAGTCTCGACAGAAGACACGCTCATCACAGAGCATAAACAGGCTGATCTGGGATGGATGGGCTGACAGGCGAGGCATGTGGCCCCTTTGGGACCCTGTCCCTTCGTAGGACTGCCACGCACACACCCCAGGGCGTGGGAACAAGTCAGAGGCCTGTGCTCACGTGGTCTGGATCCCACTCCCGTGGCGACTGAGTGCAGGATTCCTTCAGGATGATCAAGGGGATGTTTGTGGGAGAAGCAGCGCTCGTGCGGTTCCTGAGTTAGCCTGGCTTCCCAGAAGCAGAGCCTGGCAGGGGTGTGCATGTGAGAGTGATTTGGGAAGGGCTCCCTGGAAAACTGCTGGGACCAGGGAATGGGAGAGGACAGTGCCAAACAGAGACTTTAGCTCAGGGGACTCTAGGTGCCAGCTCTCGAGGAGTGCAAACACCCTAGGGGGTCGGCATAAGAGGCGAGGTGAGCAGAGCACAGGCAGGGCTGGTTCAGGCCCCTCCCAGAGACTTTCAGAGGAGTTCTCAGGAGCAGGAGTAGCACCAGGACAATGCTTCCCCCATGTCAAACCTTGCTCTAAGTTGGCATCTTTCCGGAGTCCTGATACCAACTCTTTGCACCTTGCTCTTGTGGGTCCCAGCACACCAAAAGGGAAACTGGGGCGCCAGCATCTCTCAGCCAGAAATTGCTCCCTGGGATGGAGATCCTGCAAAAAGTGCCAACATGCTTCCCATCAGGATGGAGCTCAGGTCTCAGGAGGATCTGGATCGATTCCGAGCTTGTTCTCCACTGATGACAAATGTCAAGATACAGGTAGACATTCGCAGCACTTACATAAGGTGAGGATGCCGAGCCAGCTCCTTTTGGGGTGGAAGGGGCTAGAAAATTGTTCCGTTTGAATAGGAAGCCCTGGATGCAGAAAGCTATTCACCACAAGGCACGCGGTGGAGCAGAATCCCAGATTCAACAGAGTCCAGAGTTCTGTTTCTCTAGCCTGAGGCTTAGTAAACGGCTAATCAGGAAACCTGGCCAGTTTTCATCTTGGGTCCTATTCTGGGTTCTAATGTACCATGAAATTCAATGCAATTCCACAGGCTCTTGTAGATTCTGGGTGAAGTGTTTTCTTTTGGAAAAAACAAAGCGAGGGTTCTCATGAGTGTGTGCTTGATCTCTGTGAGCCTGGGGAAATGCGAGCTGAGCCCCGACTCGTGGGGGGAGAAGAAAGGGTGCCCCCTTAGAGGGTCTGCCCCAAGGGCACATGCGCTTTGTGAACTTGCTCTCGGTCTCCCTGTCTGTAGAGCGTCTGGGTAGCTAGCTGCGAGGATTAGGGAGGGTCACAGAAGGAAAGCAATGCCCGGGTCGTGCATGAGTAGCTCTGTCTGTTTGCACTGGAGAACTTGGCTTCTGTTCAAGGAGAACCATATGGAAGGGTCCCCGCCTCATCAGAACCTAGAAACTGTGGTTCTCCCCCCTCCACACCTTGGTTACCGCTTCCTCCCCACCTGGGAGGGCCTCCTCCCCGGCTCCACCTTCCTCAAGGCTCCACTCAGGACTGACTCACCACATGTGGCCCTCACCTGCTGCTCTGGCTCACACCGGGGCTTCGGTTCCTGACTCTAAATACCACCTACTCTGATCCATATTAATGGATACATTGTAAATATAGCTATAAAGTTATCATTTCAGACAGGGCTTCCCTGGTGGCTCAGATGGTAAAGAATCCGCCTGCAATGCGGGAGACCTGGGTTCGATCCCTGGGTTGGGAAGAGATCCCCTTGAAGAGAGCACAGCAACCCACTCCAGTATTCTTACCTGGACGGAGGAGCCTGGCAGGCTAAGGTCCATGGGGTCACAAAGAGTTGGACACAACTGAGCGACTAAGCACATCATTTCAGACAGAGGGAAACACTGCCTGGGTTCATCTTCTCAAATTACCATGGTAATAAATCCAGGACCACGTGTTCTTCCAGAATACAGTCCCTCCCCCACCCCCACCAAAAGTCAAGACAAAGAGTCTACAGTACCCCCGCCCCCGCTGCCCCGCCCTGAGGGCAGTCAGGCCTTTGAATGACAGACAGTGGTAGAAACGCTCTGCGTGACTTCCCAGGATCCATCATAAAGGGCCGTAATTTATGGGCATTCTCCTGGGTGTCTGTCTTGAAACATGTGCCTTTGTAGCTCCGAGGCCATGTGAGAAGTCCTCATGCTGAAGAGACCTCAAGAAAGAAAGAGGGTTCTAGGAGCCCCAGAAGTGTCAGACCCAGGTGTCTGAGCTGCCCCAGCATAGGTACCAAAAAGGCAGTGAGGGAGAGAGCTTCCTGTTTCTAGTCCCAGTCACTGGGTCACTAGTCGCGAGGGTGGCGAAGTGAGGACCGCCTCCCTGAGGCCGGTCAACCCCAGAGTCATGAGCTGTAAGCATAAGATGTTCTGGTTGTCTTAGGCCAACTACTGCCTTTGGGCATAGTTATTCAGTAGTCGATATGTATCATACACACATATACACATGCACGTGTGTATGCACATATATACCTACGTGTATGTTTGGGGATATAACCTTCTATCGGCCTCCAATTTGAATATACACTTAAATCTGGCTTCCCCAACTTGACTGCAAACTCCAGGAGGACAAGGCTGTGTAGTCTGTGCCCTAGTTATCCTATGCCAGATTTAAGCCAGCCCAGTGGGTGTAACAACTACGCCATGCATTGTTAAGTGGTAGGGAACGTTTGTGTACATGTCTGTGTCCCTGAAAAGCCTGCTAGCATTATGGGATACGTTTGTGATTGTAAAGAAATCAGAGTCTCTATGGTCTTTGAATCATTCTCAAAGGAACCTTGTATCCTTGGAGAGAACCATTTACTTAAAATCACTGAGAACAAGTCCCTTGGTTTGCTTCTGTGTCCTAGATAACGCAGCTCACACTAGCCCTCCCATCTGCAGGCATCTGATCACTGGCCTCTTAGATTAGCTTATGATTAGGCCGGACCTTATTTTCTTGGTCCAGGATCTCGAAGGAGTTTGTCATTTCCATCTTCAGAGGAAAAAGTAGCTTTGCCTATCTGCCCACCTTATTGTTACCTAGGAAATCAGAGATCTTCGTACAGTAAGCTTGACAGTCTGGTCATATTTATTTGACCTATGCAAGAAAATGCGAACATTGGAGTCACTCGCAGAATAATAATTTTACCTCTTCCCAGCCACCTCCCCCCCCCCAAGAAAATACATATCTTGAACACTGTAAAGTAATTAACCTCCAACTAATAAAAATAAATGGAAAAATAAATAAATAAATAAAATAAAATAAGTTAAAAAAAGACTAAAAATAATAAAAATAAAAAATTATTTTAATAGGCTTTGTCCATAGATCTATATGAAATGCCCCCCCATTCAATGTTTACATGAGAAAAGATCAGAGGAAGTAATATGAATTTCTTTTCCATCCTTTGAAGTCAACAAAGTTATTACACCTCATTCATCTGTCCAGTGTGCCTGGTGAGCTGCAGGTCCACATCCTTAAGTCTGGGCTAATCTAGTCCTCGGATGGTGGGGATGGCGAGAGGATGCTCATTGTCTTGAATTAGCCTTTGCTTCAGATGGGATAAAATTTTTTTCTGGCTTATGACAGTAAATGTGTCCATTTGCCTCTGGTCTCAATGACATCATGATCAAGTTTATTACATCACAAAGTTATGCCTCTGCATCTTTTTGTCCCAAAATAATTATGTCGATTTCTTTAAGGATTTCTTTGACTGTGTTTTCAACTCCAGCCAACCCTGCAGTGAAATATCAGCACATAGAAAGACATGAGCTAGCCAGAAATGACACAGAAATCCTGGATTCTGAGGGGGCCCAGTGGTCACTGACTTGTCACGGGGAATGTGAGGGAGTTCTGACACCAGAACAAAGTGAAACCTTTCCCTCCTCACTGTGAACACCAGTTGTCGTATTTATAAGTTTGGTCTCGACTAATTCAGGAAATGAGCAGAATTTCCTATAATTTAAAAAAAAATTATAGACGTGATTACCTTTATTTTCTTTAGGTAATGGCCAGATTTAGTCAAGTTTGTTTGCTGCATACTTCTCTTTCTTGTTTCTAAAGCTTCATAAATTTGCCTGGACTTGAAAAGCCTTTATTAAACACCTACCTTCTATTGCTGTGAATTTCAATCTGTCAAATTCAGGTGGAATGTCAAAATCTGACACCCTGGGGAACATGTAAGAGGACCTCTAGGCTCCAAAGGAGAGCAGGATGTGATTCCACTTCATTGGCTGTAACTGGTTTCTGATAGCACTCTGCCTCCCAACACACTTTCCTGCGTCTGAGCCTTCGGGCATCACCTGTCAGAGACGTCAAAACTGCCGCAGATGTGTCTTTGGATTGCCTTGACCTTGAAATATTTATAGTTGAGGGCTTTGCAAGGCTGCCACGTCTCTTCCTGGAATCTTACACTGTACTGATTTCTCTCTGTCCAATCCTTGGTTTATCCATATGAATTAGGATGAAACTAGGTTGCCTCCTAGCCCTTCCATCATAACTTGCCTGCCCATCTAGTCACCTTCACTTTCCCCGGGGTGTTACTTACCTGTGGACCACACAGTTATTTTGGACTACAGTAGTTCCATGGAGGATTTAATATAACTAGTAGCAAGTTTGGGAAAACATTCACGTGCATTTAGTTTAGTGGACATTCTTCTGTGGCAGGTTATGATCTAGGATATATTCTGGACTTTAGACTTCCCATCATGGTAGAGTAGCTTATATTGGACTAATCCTCCTGTAGGAATGGTTATAGACTCTAAATAGAATAAAGAAAAACAATTGTTTAAAGGCTCCAGAAAGTGAATAAATAAAGCAAGCAGAGAATAGAGAGTATATGAGGTTTGAAAGAAGGAAACTATGTTGTGTGAGGGCCACACCCATTGGCTTTTCCCAAAGCAAGTTCCCATGATGTACAGAGCTCTAGCAGAGCAAGAGCAGTGATCTTATTGGCGCAATCCATCAGAGATTAGTGTGAGTTGCTCCCAGAGTAGCCGGAATTTGGGGGATACCCCAGAAAGGAAAAATTCAGAGGGAGAGTGCAAAGCATGCATATAAATTCCCCTCAGATTCTTGACTAACCCCGAAATTGTGCATGCTTTGGGTGTGTGGGGTTCCAGGCAGTTCCTAGGGGGACAGCAGCTGAAAGGTTGGAACTGCTAAGTAGACATTTCAGTAGCTACCAGCACTGGGGAGACAAGAGTTTTCAGTTCAAGTCTCTAAATTTAAAGAAATCTGTTACTCAGACTTCCCATTGAAACCTATTAGGACCATATTCCAGGACTAAGCATATAATAAAAATGGCCTTTATTAGAAAAAAACTTAAAACCAGCATCAGAGAGCACCAGTAATCTAAATTTCTGCTCCAACAAAACACAACACTCTTCAGAGGAAGACAGCAGAATCCAGAGTCTCTTCAGTGCACCATCCGTACAGTAAATATACAATCAAAAATTATTAAACATACCTCAAGTAGGCTCTAGATGCCCTTGCTTTGATCTTTCTGCTCCAAACTGTGACCAGCTTTGCTTTGCTAAATGCAAGACAGCATAGTGGCTTTCTTAAGATATCTTTCTTGTCATCAGTTTGTATTGGGTTGGCCAAAAAGTTCGTTGGGGCTTTTTCAAAGATAGCTAATGTATGGTAACGCAAAGGGAAAATTGTTTCCTCCAGGTAACACTTCTTCATGTTTCCCTCAAGGAGTGGTCAGAGATCACCAAATACTAAATTGTGTTTTGCCAAATAGTTTGTCTGTTTATTTACATCTCTTCCTACAATTAGCTGTGAGTTTTCTTAGATATTTATTTCATTACTACAGACTAGATTTCAAGCTAATATTTATAAATGAGTAGCTACCTAATACATCTGTTTGAATATATTTGGCATCTTTGGGGGATCATATTGAAACATTTTGGTTTTTTTTTTACAATTTGAGTTCTGAATATGTTTTTAATTGAGGTATAGTTGGTCACTGAAGCACTTTTAGTCTCTGTCCAGCTTTTCAGTGGATTACACTCTAAGGTAGATGAAGACTAGAAGAAATTACAGTAATCGCTATTACCAGGAGTGAGAAGGGACAATTTGCTTTATTTTTAGGATTTTGTCAGCAGAGCTCAGTGCAGGGAAATAAGAAGCACACATGCCCCCATTTCCTTTCCCATAGCCACGGCAGAGCCATTGTTAGTGGATCACAATTCTTCGCCACAACGAACCCCGTCCTAGATGATGCAGCCTAGCAGTCAGTCATTACCAATCAACTGATGAACATATGAAATGACCTCTACTTCCTATCCCTGAAATTGGTGATCATGGAACAATATCATGGAGAAAAAAAGAAAGCAGGTTTTAAAAGGGGAAGCAGAGGAGAACTTCAACAGCATTTCTCATCAAGTCCTTATGCTAACTACCTTTCCATCTGTAGACCAACAGAACCCTAAAGGTTGCTTCTAGCTCTGAAATGTGATGAGTTAACGTTTTTAAAAATCACCGATTTTGAAACTACCAGTCATTTGGCGTGCACACTTCATCTTCAGTAGAATAAATGCTGAAAGAGTGAACGTGTTCAACATAGATTCCTGTAGGGAATTGCGACATTCAGAAAGAACTATTTAATTACATTTTTCCTAAGAAAGTTTTTCACAGAGCCTCGTCCTCTCCCAGGGTGCTTCTCAGCAGTGGGCATTCTTTCCAGCCCTCATGTGTTGCCTTGAGGAGCTGTGCAGCGGGTTTCTGCACACATCAGCTTGTCGGTCTGCATTTCTCTGGATCAATAAGCAGACGTGAGAACACGAGGGATGCACTACCTGGGTCAGACCCCTGTTCATCCATCCAAACATCCTGTCTCTGCCGTTGGCACCAAGGGACGTTTTGAGGAACAGAGCAGTCCAAGGAGACCATAAAGTTCTGAGCACTGAAGACCTATTTACCATAAATATTTCATTTCCTTTAATAAAAATTCATTACTGACACAGCCATGATGATCTCACAGGAGCAGCAAACGCGAGTGACAGGCTATTGCCTCTGCAAAGAGGCCTCCTCTCTGCGGCCATGGTTGTGGCCTGAGAGCACAGCGTTGTTCGTGGGATCACTGTATTTTTCTACAGTAGCTGCTGGCTCAGACACATGAGCAGCGTGGGTGCCTCAGCTTTTTATTATTGATAAAGAAATATGTTTCTAGTTCATCAAATTACACTTCAGGGCCCTGCCAGGCCAAAATTCTATGTAACTAATGACTGGGGTTCTTCAGTTGCAAAGAATGTCTGTTCCCTTCCAGGAGAAAAGCTTGTGGGATGGTTGTTTAAAGTCTTCTGCCAATATGGACATGAGAGAAAAGAGCCCTGGAGTGGAAATCAAGGAGCTTGTCTTGGGTGCTGGATCAACGTCTGCACCACAAAAAAGGGGGCAAAGATGGTCTCTCAACCTGCATTTAGGAGGGAGGCGGTTCTGTGCTGCTGTTGACAAGGCAGGGTGCATCACTTCTCTATAAATGCATGGGAATGAGGCCCTGATTGGAGGGAAATTCACCTGAATATGGATGAATTCTCTGCTGGAAAGACTAGCATTTGTTGAAGTGGAGGGTACAAAACTGCAGAATTCCTAGTTCCCTCTGTATAAATATGGATTTGCCAGAAGAAGGCCTTGAAGCAAGCTCAAGTACAAGTTTATTTTGGAGATGATTTAGGCAGGGGAGCTGGGAAGTGAGACAAGGAAGGAAAGACAATCAATCAAAGGAAGGTTACAAAGCCAGCTGTCACTCTGACAAGCTGGAGCTTAGTCCCTCTGAGAACAGCAGCAAAAAGCACAGAATGTGCCCCGTGACCCCACCTGTGTGGGGAGGGAGTTGGGATACTAATACACCCAACCTTCCATCAGACTGTGGTGGAGGGCTTCTCCTGGCCTTCTCGGGGCCAAGAGTCATAGGAATTTCCAGCTTCTCCAACCTGCAGTAACAGGGCAGAGCACCCATGGTCAGCCTTGGAGAAAGCCCTCAGGCAAAGAGATGCAAAAGAGATGGGACATGAACATGATGGGACTCTAGGAAGGTGGGCATGGATGCCTCAGGAAACAACTCCTGTCTGTATTTCTCCTTCCTCATTATTTGAATCAAAGGAGCTACCCTTTGATAATTATTTACCTAATTGTAGGTACTTGGTATTTCACAGGGATCATCACAGTTAATCCTCCTAATCACATAAACTGGTATTGTTTTCATGCCCTCATTTTGCACATTAAGAAATTAAGACTGGAGAAGTCTCAGGAGTTTTGTGCAAGGCCACAGAACTCATGAGTGGTGAAGAAGGTCTTCAAATCTAGGTATTCAGGTTCTTAGAAAACCCTGGCTGCCTGATGAGCATACGCCAACACATAGACATTTGGCTGAAATGACATTTGTCAGTGAATTTGATCGGTGATGCCTTTGTAGTAATAGTTGGAGGAACCCTGGATTGAGGTTCCTTTTTACCACGACCTCTGTTACATTCTCCTTCATAGAGGTGCTGTTCACAGTCTTGTCTCCACACACACATCAACCCATTTGAGTCTGGAACTTTGCTCTGGCTTTTCAAACGAGGGACGTGTGCCCCACAAAGTCACAGAAAGGGACAAAAAAAACAATTCCAACCACTCAGGTTGGAATTCAGTTGTTGGGTGTTTTATTGAATTGTTCTTCCCAGTGTCATTTTTCACCTAATAATTCTCTCTTGAGTGCATACAGAAGTTGTGTCCTAGGAGAAAGGCTGTCTGATTCCATTCACTCTGCCTTTTCTATTGCAGAGACATCAACATGCTAGGAAGTCAGACCCCAATTATGATGGCTCCTCCAAGAACATGGTGTGACTGTGGGCTGGTTAATTTCTTTGAGCCTCAGTTTCCTCCTCTGTAAGTTGAAGATAATGATTCCTATCCCATAGAAGCAATGAAAAAGTGGTAAATACATCTTTACAGTACTCCATAAAGATTACATTTCTGCTTCAATTTGGGACACATGTTATTAGTGTGACTTCAAAGTTGAGGGTTCCCTTACTCCCAGCCTAACCTTTTATTAACTCCTCAATGGTCAGGACTGTGTATCCTTCATGTTTCTAGAACTGGGGCTGAATAAGGTACTGAGAGCATGGTAAAAGCTAAATAAGTATGTATTTCATTGCATGGTTTTGATTTGCTAAGTTTTCCCATGTTACTGACAGTCCTTGGACTGAGGAGCAAGTTCGAATGATGACTTCACAGCAGCCTGCACCCGCCTGTTGCCAACATGCTCCCCATCGCATCCCCGTGTCCTGCTCAACCTCACTGAGTCTGGAATGCCTGAAACTTCTCAAGTTGTGAATACATCCACTTTCATAGATTCTTTCACAGATAATCTTGTTCACGGGCCTTCAATGATGACACATGTGTTCATCTGATCAGCAAATACTCATAAAGCAACTATTCTGCTGCAGGCACTTAGCTGTGCACAGGGGATGCACAGAAGAACAAATTTCCTCCCACCTTTCCTACCCTCACACAGTCTAGTGGAGAAGACAGGAGAAATGAAAGATTGTCTCAAGGCAGAGCCTCATGTGAAAAATGCCATAGGGATGCCAAAGACACATTTGCTGTTGCATTGCTCGGAGTGGGCTTGGATATGTTGGGTAACAAACAGCCCCAAATCTCAGTGGCTAAGGAGTGCTGTTTATTACTCAGGCTACCAAATGTGCACCTCAGGGGGATGGGATTCTAATATCTGACTCAGGGACCCTGGTTGATGAAAGATTCGTTCCTGACACGTAGCCAAGAGCACACAAAATAGTGAGTCAGACCCTGGCTATGGAGGTTGACCCAGGAAAACAGACGTCCTGTTGTTCTGTTCACATTTCATTAGCCAAAGCATCTGCATGGCCCCACCTAACCACGCAGGAGGCTTAGACCTGTGCTCCTTCCAGGTCTTAGAATGAAAAGAATGGGTTATTTGTCCACAGCCTGAAAGATCACTCAGGTTAGAATTCAGTTTTGGGGTGTTTTATTGAGTTGTGCCTCCCAGTGTCATTTTCTCAGCTAATAATTCTGTCCTAGGTGCATACAGAAGCTGTGTCCTAGGAGAAAGTCTGTCTGACACCATTCACTCGGTGTCGTTCTCTTTTGTGGCCCTGGCCTGGTGGGTGCTGCCCTGAGAGAGGTCCTGCCACGCAGCAGCTCATAGGGTTATTTAGGCCAAGGCATGACTGCAGTTTATTGGAAAGTTACATGCCAGGACAGCGTAATGGGACCCCTGACAGAGCATCAGGAGGCTGTGGGGGCTGTCACCACACCTGGCAGACTTGGCTTCCCAGGGTGTCTGCCAGGCGCCCAGGGAGCAGCAAGATATATCAGAGTGTCTAAAACAGAAGCTTGAAGTCACCCATTGTCACAGAGAGGAGCTGGGCAGTGTCAGGACCTCGGTTCTTGGTGCAATTCCCAAGGGGCCAGGCAATCAAGATGCTCTAAGTAGTTCATGATTTTAAAAAAAACTGGATGAGAGCAGGGTGTTGTGTTGGTCACAGAGGCCCAGATTCCTTTCACTCAGGTATTTTCAGGGAGCTGGGCCTTTTTAGGTGTGTTGATTTTCATCTTGAGCCGTTTCATTTGATCAGTATGCAATTAGTATGTCTAAAGATGCTAGGAAAGTCCCTATTGCATTAAAAAAAAAAAAAAGCTCTCCATCCCCTTCAGACTTCCATTTAGACTCATCAAACTCAGGCCCAGGAAAGCAGCCAGGAGAGAGAAGCAGGCCGCTGATTGCCGTTGCCTTGGTAAGGGGAATCCGCTCCCTCCAGGCTCTGTGGTTTCCATGGGAACAGCACTGCTTGCTTCTGCCGGCTGCCTGCCCCAGACTGGCAAGATGTACCGGAAAGAAAATTATGGGGAGAAGGAGAGGAGCAAAAAGAGACTTTGAGGATTTTGAATGTATTGGGGGGAAACTTCAGCTGGATGTGTAGCTATTGCCAGCATGACACGAGGACCTTGGGCTCCCAACTGCGTGTACGCAGGAAGCACTTATCAGAGGCTCAGGCACTCGTGCGGCTCCTTCAGACCAAACACCATCCTGGAGAAATAGACACCCGGGTGAGGCAGGCAGGAGCTGGTGATCGGTGGGTTTTAACACCAACGTCGTGAGGAATGTGTCCTCAGCCCCCTGCTGGCCTGCCTCCCATCACTGTTAAAATGAACAAGAACAGCGATAGGTACCCACGAAGTATGGCATGGCAGAGGTGTTTCACACACTGTCTGTGCGCTTCCCAGCAACTTTACATGGTTGGCGTCCACACACCTTCTCACTGATGGAGGAGGTGGGCTCAGAGAGGGGAAAAGAAAACCCATGAGTCACAGAGGTGGGCCCTGAACCCAGGCCTCATTTCCCACGGTGGGCTCATACTCAAAGCCTAAGCCACAGGAAAATGTTAAGGAAGCCGAGGCTAGAAGCACTGGGCAGAGCCATTGGGCCAGTCTATCTCTGTATACTCTTCTCAGCGGCAGATGTGACCCTTCCGAAAGCACTGTTTGGACTGAGTTTGTGGCCCAGAGTCTGTGCTGGCCTCACGTCGGGGCTTGTTCGGCCTCAGAGAGGCTAACTCAACCACCACCGGCAACTCTTGAACCACCAGTCCAGCTAGGAAGGCCAGCTCATGCTATCTGCAGTCAGGGACCCCGTCTCCTCCCCTCAGAGTTCTTCATCCTGTCAATACTTATTAGGCACCTGCTGTATGCACTGACCCTACTCTGTGTAGACTGAAGGGAGCCGTGACAAGAAACCACAGCCATTTTTCATATGGGCCAGCAGGCAGATTCAGGCCTGGAGAGATGAAGTGACATGTTGGCAAAAGCCACACCACGAGAGGCCTGGGGATGAGCCCCACATCTCCAGACGCCTGACTGAGGGCCCTTTCCTCGGCCTAAGCTGACCCTTGCCTTAAGGAGATTAAACACCATCACATCAAACTGCTTTAGAACCAGGACAAGGCAACACTTAGTGAAATAACTTTGTACTGGCAGGCACTGTGTGGGGTGCATATGGGGTGGAGAGGGTTACTAATGAGAAAAGTGATGAGCTTTGGGGGCTTACCCCCAAAGAAACTGCTGCCCCAGTTGGGTCTCTGGTGATGGGGCTCCTGAGTCACGTCCCCTGTGGCTGGGGTCGTCAGGTACTGGTCTTTGCCAATGAGTCACACAAGCTTCCAACATGATGGAATTGAAAATGATTACAATGTTCTTTGCAAGTCATGTATTAGCTCTCTGAAATCGTAATAATTTCATCATCAGCCCAGTGCATGTTTTCAGAGGAGCTGTCATAAAGTGGGACCCACATCAGGTGAGGCTTCCTGGGGAATTTTTACCTGGCCATTCTTTCCACATGACTGGGAACCACCAAGTAAGAATGTTGTCATTGAAATTGAAATTGTCGTTGAAGCAATTGAAAAGCATTTAACTGACTGTCCTCTGCCTTCCAACCCTCCTGACTCGTCACACCCACTGTTTGTCTCAGCCACTGCCCAGTCATCTCCAGCTCAGGGAGGAGGTCCGGCAGGGCCAGCTACTCTGCTCACAGCCCCGTGCTTCTGCAGTGGGATAGTGATAGAACCAGGCCCTTGCTGTGTGTCATTACACCCTGCACCCCATTAGCAGGCAATGGTTTTTCAGGACTGTTAGTGGTCCTGCCCAGCTATTGGTCGACTGCCGTGGGCCCCCCCCCACAGTGACCAACTGTCAATGAGTGACCGTTAGTGGTCCTTCTCAGCCATTGGTTGGTCCCGCCATGGGCCCCACCCCCAAGTGACCAACTGTCAGTGAGTGACCGTTAGTGGTCCTTCTCAGCCATTGGTTGGTGCTGCTATGGGCCCTGCCCCCAAGTGACCAACTGTCAGTGAGTGACCATTAGTAGTCCTTCTCAGCCATTGGTTGGTGCCACCATGGGCCCCACCCCCAAGTGACCAACTGTCAGTGAGTGACCGTTAGTGGTCCTGCTCAGCCATTGGTCAGCACTGCAGTGGGTCCCAAGAATAGGCAACCAGCTGTCAATGAGCCACCAATCGTGGGCATTTCAGCCAACGGTCAGCAGAGTGGTGGTCATCAGGTGGAGAGTGAGGTAAGAGGTGGATCCTGGCGCATTTTAGCCAACGGTCAGCAGAGTGGTGCTCATCAGGTGGAGAGTGAGGTAAGAGGTGGATCCAGGCTTGGGCCAGCAGGTAAGCTGGGGGGGCCCAGGGACCAGGCTGGGACTGTGTCCTGCCAGACCCAGTCCCTGTTGTCTAGGCAGCCTGAGGAGCCTGAGGGCCAGTTGGGTCCTGGGGGTCTGGCTCCCTCAGCTGTGACAGCTAGACAGGGTCTGAAGACTTGGCCTTGAAGGAGCCAACAACTGAGCTCTGCCTCCTCTTAACCAGGCCCTAGACCTCGGAGGGTGGAAGTTGTGCCTTGGGACCTGCCCCTTCTTGTCAGAGAGAGAATCACATCTGTTTGGTGGAGATTGACAAGCATGTCGTTCCCTGACCATAACCTGACCTCAGGAATAAAGGGCTTGACACCAGGAAGTTTGCAACAACAACCATGCCTCTCCCTCCCCTTTCCTAGAAAAGGGTTTTGCTGAGAGCTTTCAGGAAGTTTGGAGTTTTTAAGGCATGAGCCTTGCTTCAGCCTTGCTAGGCCCTGAAGTAAATTTTTCTCTGCTCTGAACGCCAGCATTTCAGTATCATTTGGCCTCACTGCATGTCAGACACATGGACTAGCATTTGGGTAACAGGATCATCTCATGGAGAATTTCACTGATTTTCTCCTGGCCAGTCGTGGGTTCTGACAGCAGGAGGCACCCTTGACCAAGGACTGGGAGTTTCCAGCTGGTGATGAGTCAGACACCAGGCCGGGAAGACAGATCAAGAAGGGGACACCGTCAAGCTCCCCACTCCCCTGAGCATTGAGGAAGGAGGAGCCTGAAGGAGAGTGTCCTGGTCCCCAGTCCTACCCTCTTACCCCAACCCCCTCCCAACACCTCCTGGGCCAGCACTTTGGACAGCACTCACTCTGCGGGTCTAGAGCCAGCACTGGGCTCTGTGGGTCCTTCCCCACCCAAGGGCTTAGCTCTCGGCCTAGGCCTATCCAAGAGCCCCAGCCAGGCCCCAGGGTTGATTGGGAATCCAGATCTCTGCTGAGACCCTCTCCTATCAAACTGAAAGCCCAGAACATCCATCTGGTCCTGGTCATTCCACTTCTGCCCTCACTGTTGAGCACCCAGGGCATTTAAAATAAAAATTGTTGTTGTTCAGTCGCTAAGTCATGTCCAACTTTGTGATCCCATGGACCACAGCACCTCAGGCTCCTCTGTCCTCCACTATCTCCTGGAGTTTGCTTAAATTCATGTCCACTGAGTTGGTGATGCTATCTAGCCATCTCATCCTCTGCCACCCCCTTCTCCTTTTGCCTTCAGTCTTTCCCAGCATCAAGATCTTTTCCAATGAGTTGGCTGTTTGCACCAGTGACCAAGGTATTGAAGCTTCAGCATTAGCAACAGTCCTTCAAAATGCCTCAGTTCAAAACATAAAAATGTGTCACTTACTGACATGGTGCCCTTGATCAAACCATTCTTGGGTCTAGACAAGAATGGTAGCGAGACAAGGATGACAGAGTGGGCACAGTGTGGGCATCTTGCAGACTGGTAGGATTGCCTGCACCACGGCTTTCATTCCCTCCATGTGCTGTTCTCAACAGGAGGGGTAGGAGGGAAGGCAGTGGGCTGGCTTCCATGTATCAGTGCCAGGGGCACCTTGATGCCCCTCACATCCCTCCTCCTCCTCGTTGATGGTAAGCGGTCCCCATGCATGGCGGTTTTGCATGGTACCCATCACAAGGCAGACCCTGGCTCCAGTTTCCCAAGGCTGTCCTGATGGATACAGTAACCTACATACTGGCCCGTCTCCACCTCTGGGGGAAAGTGGGCAGCGGATTGGTCACATTTACCCCTGCACTGCCCAGCACTGAAAAGCCCCATGGCAACTGCACAGATTGCTCCTCTGGTGTGTGGGGGCTGAATTTAGATTGGATCAGGTCCCCACCAGGAAGAAGCCCCCCAGAAGGAAGAGGTCACCAGGTGAAATAAGATGTGCAAGCAGTACCAGGAGCCAAGAGGTCACAGCCGTGAGGGCGTCACGGGCTGGTCTTCTGGGTACATGACCCTCGCTGTGAATGCTCCAGCACACTGTCCAGTCCTGCTGCCCCTGGGTTTCTCATCTACAGTCCAGAAGCAACAGCTTTCTGGGAGGGTCGGAGGCATAGTGGGTGTCAAGTGCAGGGCGGGTGTATGCTGGCTGGCTGGGAGCAGAGGTCACTGCGTATGCTGCTGTGAATTCTGCCCAAACCTGTACAGATATCCTGCTGTCAGAGCCTCTGTCTACCCACCACGGCCAGCCCATCCCCAGGGCACATCAGGAAGGAGCAGTGCAGCTATGGGCGATGCCTATTGTCTTCAGAAGCATGGAGTGGGCTGCAGGTTTGGCCAGAGTCAAGCACCCCTGGGTTGGGGGCAGACAGTGCTAGGCAACCTGAGCCAGAAAGTTGAGTGACAGGCCTCCCCTTCAGGGTTCCTTCTTATCTTTACTGCACAGCAGCCATCTGTGTCCTGGGTTTGGAAAGTGGGCAGAAAGGAACATTTCTTATGTGTTCTGCACTGCACTGGACTTCCTGGGAAGCAGAGGGCTATGTGGTATAGAAGTAGGAGGCAGGAGGAGGGAGTATAAGAGGCCAGGGGGCCCCTGGCCAGGGCAAGAGCAGGACAAGGAAGGAGGGCCAGACAGACAGTTCAGAGCAAGGACTTAACCCTGCATGTGCCACGGACCCCCAGGTAACCCTTGAGGCCTGCAGACCTCTGCTCGGGAAAAACGTTTTTAAGTATTTGCAAGGAGATGTGTGACGCTGCAGAAGGAAACTAATGCGCTGGAATGAAGTTGTCAGCGTATTAGAACACAGACCTGCACAGTAGTGGTTCCCAGGTGTCCTCATGAACCTTGGTCACAGGTGGTGAACTCCACGCCACCCCCATGTTGAAGGGGGTGAGCGGGAACCAGGCAGATGGCAGGACCGTGGCTCCTGAGCATGTCTGCTGGGGTCACAGCCCTGCATGTTTCTAACCCAACTGAGATTTGTTGCCTCTATTCTTCAGGAGAAATCAGCAAGTTCCCAGTTAGAGATGTGTGAACTTTGAACTTACAGATGTCGTTTTTCCTCATCCAAGTTCACTGTAGACTGAGGAAGGCAGTACTCTGAAGGCTTCCTGCTCTGAAATGTTACCTGTGTATACTGAGCTTCTCTGCTCTCTCCATCCCACAGCCCTGCACGAGTTCCCCAATGACATCTTCACCAACGAGGACCGAAGACAGGGGGCAGTGGTCCTTCACGTGCTTTGTGTAAGTACCCTGCTGATGGCCCCGCCACAGGGCCGGAGGGAGAGCCTGGAATTGGGGGTTGGAGGTGAGGGAGGGGAAGGGTTTCCCCTCCTGTTCACACACCTGCTGTGGGGTCTGTGAGCCCCAAACGAGTGATCAACAAACGTGCTTATTAAAAGGTGTTTTTTATTGAAGCGTGATTGATATACAATGTTTTGGGTGTACTGAAAAGTGATTCAATTATATGTGTGTGCGTGCGTGTGTGTGTGTGTGTACATATATATTCTTTTTCAGGTCCTCTTCCCTTCTAGATTGTTATTACACGATATCAAGTATAGTTCCCTGTGCTTTACAGCTGACTCTTCTCATTTGTCTTATATATGGTAGTGTATATCCAAAGGTACTGTCTTTAAGAGGCCACAGCTGTGTACACTAGGGGCCACATGGACGTTTTCTTTCCCCGATACCCATGCCCAGGGCGTGGGCTCTGGGGTCAAACAGAGTGGGGGTTCTCTCTGCTGAAATGCCACCTTCCTTGGGAGTCCGTCCTTCCCCAACCTGCCTCTGTATATGGCCTGTCTTCACATGGCTTTACTTTTCTCTGCAGCACCGAGTACCCTGTGACATAATATTATCTAGTTCTTTGCTTATTGCTCGTCACCTTCTCTCCCACAGGGATGTAGTTTTGTGCACAGCTGGGATGAGAACAGGGATGTAGTTTTGCATGTGGCTTCCTCTGAAACCTCTTCCTGTCGTGTGGTGGGAGAGTGTCTGGCACATAGTAGGTGGTCCATGAAAATGTGTTCTGGCTCTCAATCTCCACCTCTGGCCTAGCACTTCATTCACAGGCCCAGTGGATGGAAGGCTTTTGATTTTCCTTGTCCCCATCCAGA
This sequence comes from Odocoileus virginianus, assembly GCF_023699985.2. Taxonomy (NCBI): domain Eukaryota; kingdom Metazoa; phylum Chordata; class Mammalia; order Artiodactyla; family Cervidae; genus Odocoileus; species Odocoileus virginianus. The sequence continues at coordinate 36,019,085 of NC_069682.1, forward strand.
GAGTTTGGGGGGTGGGGTAGGTGCAGGGGTGACGTTGTCTTGAAGAAGTAGCTGCAAAACTAGTAAGACTCAGGACACATTCTCCACTAGATACATCAGTGCTCTTTCCCGTTTCCATGGCACGGACTCTGCCTGGATGCTCTTGATTCCATTCTGGTTATTTATTGCTGTGAAACATTCTCTGAATTGGGTGACATATCAAATAACCACAGCCTGTCACTCATCAGTTCCAGGGATCAATAGGTCAGAAAGGGCACAGAGGTGGGTGCTGCACCCCGGGATCCAGGGCCCAGGATGGGAGATTTGATGGCTGGTGGTAACACTGATGGCTAGGACTGGAGCCACGGCTGCTGGAGGACCCTTTGAAGAAGGCTCATCCACTCCCATGTCTGGTGTCTGGGCTGCAGTGTCTGGAGGACTAGCCCAGCTGGGACTGTCAACTGGAGCACCTCTGTGTAGCCTCTCCAGCATGGGTCCAGGTGGCAGCCCAGGGCTTGCAGAGGGAGGGTTGTGGTGACAAGGAGGAAGCCCATGGCCTGAGTGGCACAGCCTCTGAAGTCACACAAGTCATTTCTGTCAGCCTCTGTTGCAGTCACAAGCCCACCATAACCCAGGAGAGGGGACAGAGACCTTATTTCTCCATCCACACCACGGGGTCTGGAGTCAGACCAGATGTGGGGTGGAGCCCGGTTCTGCTGTCCTTGCTTTGTGTGTGACTTCTGGCAATACATTTACCCTCTGGCCCAATAAGCTGCCTAAGCATGACTCCTTTCCTGATGAAAGCTGTCAACTCTACAAGTCTTTCCCCACTTACCCCAACCCCTCTAAACCCTCCACTTAAAAAGAGGCTCAAGGGGCCCCAAATGATAAAGCAACCTGTGCAGCCCTCCTGCCCGTCAGGAGAGTCACAGGCACAGAACAGTTACTATGGATGCTAGCTGCCATCCCAGCACCAGGGAGCCTTCCCTATTGTTAGGCTGAGAAGACCTAGGCACTCCATCAGACCTGGGACTCCCGGCCGCCTCGGCGCCCTGATACCTTGACAGCTGAGAGATGAGGTTTCCACTCTCAGCCCAAACAGCACGTGCTTCTGTCTCCCAAGGGGTGTTGTCGCAGCCAAAGGCAGGGCCTTTCCTCCCTCCTCCACTCCCCCCGGCCCCAGGATCCTCTGAACCCAGCTGAAGGCAGAGGAGGGTACGTTGCCTTGTCCTTCATGAGCCAAGGGTCCCGTAAGGCCTCTGCCATCTGGGGCAGTGAGTTCCCAGGCAGGCATGAAAGCTAAGTAGACAAAGCAGGATAATTCCGGCCTTTGCTTAAAGGTACTTTTTTCCCCCCTTGCCTAGAGGAGTGGATATAAGCCTGAAGCCTCACACTTTGTCATTACTAGTGTCTTATCCCACTGCCTGCCCTGCCCTGGGCCCTGCATTGTGGAAACAACAGGGCAAGGAGTCTAGGGACCAAAGTCAGTGTTCACCCCTTGAAGACCACGCTCCAGCACCTTGAATTCCAGAATTCTCCACCCAAACAACCTGTGTCTGCGGCCAAGGCCCACTCAGGCTTCCTCCCCAACCTGCCTCTCAGAGGGAGGAGACCCCTGGGAGAAGCCCAACCTGCTGCCTGGGGGATCCACATGCAGGCAGGTGATGCAGGGCAGGGGTCCCAGGCTCGGGGGAGGAGGAGCCCCTCTGCTGCATCTAGTCAGGCTGGGCATGCTGGCAGCCTCCCCAGGGTCAGGGAACAAGTTTGTGTTATCCAACCTCAGGAATATGACCCACACCACCCGCCCCCCCCCATCCCACCCAACCTCCACTGTAGGGTCACATGAGCCTCACAAGAGACCCTCGTGTACTGTCTGGCACATCACAAAACAAAACTCCTCAGTCCTGACTTGTTCAGCACTGGAACAAGCTCCACCCGCCATGGTACCCAGCACACCTGGAGCTCAGGAATTGTCGGATTACATTATTGGGTGTAGGAAAGGCTGCCAGGGCTAACCTGAGCCATCCCGGTTGCCGGTGGGAAACAGTTAAATGCATGAGTCAGGGCTGTAGGAGCTACATACAGAGTCCTGCTTTCAGCCTTCTGGGAAGCATCTCTGAGCCCCTGCAGGATGGTGGCACCGGGCTGAACCCTTCTAGCAGTCTGGTCACAGCTCACTGTATTGTTCTGCAGGAGCCCACTCTATTGGAAGCAGATCCCCCCTGGATGGCTCCCGCTGCATGTGACTGCAGCCATGGTCCCCCCCAGGGCAGGAGGAGTGAAATGAAGGCTCCAACAGTGGAGTGGGTTTGAAGAGTGGGCAGGCATTTTCCAAAGGAGAAGAGGGAAGGGGGTTCCAGGCAGGAAGCAGAAACCTGGAAGGTTTAGACCCTGGAGTTCAGGATCTAGAGGGAGTGGAAACTATGGTCTGGAGGGTGGGAGGCCCTAGGCGGTGACTCAGGCACTGGCTTGTAAGTGGTCCCTCCTTGCCTGGGGAATAGGGTCAGGCATGGCCAGGGGCAACTCAGAGCACTCTTCTCCCCTGTCAGGGCACAGAGGTTCAGGAAGGCCAGAGGATGGCTCAGGGCCATGCGGCTAGGGGTCCCAGGTACCCTGATGAACACCCCTCAGGGCATCGTAAACGGGTGTTTACATCATCTGGCCTCTTCCAGTGAGGGAGGGGTGGCAGGCCCTCTTCGGGAGGGTCCCAGAGCTGTGTCCTGTCACCCAGGCCGCCCCAGAGAGAGGACCCCAGGGACCAGCTGGCAGTGATTTGGGATCTCCACCAGAGCACCCAGGCCTTTTAGCGTGTGTCTTGAAACCTGATTAAGCTTCACATCTAAGCTCACACACCCCGTCACACACAGACCTCGTGAGTTTGCTTTTCATGGGAGGCTTTCTGCACAGCCCCTGCCCTTGGCCTGGTGCTGGCCTGTGGTCACAGGTGCTCTGACTCCCTGAAACTACACTTTAATCTTCCCTGTCCAAGCTTGCCTTTTTTTTTTTTTATACTTCCCTCCTTTTTGTGAGCTGTGTGGAAATCAAGCAGCCATTTCTGGTTAAACTTTGCCCACACTGTGACTTTAATTTTCCTTGGTTCTTCCAGGTTTTGAGGCTGTCAGAAACCTTCAGGCCTGAGATTCCACTAGACAAAGGTTCCTTCCTACTTTCTTTACCTAGGGGTTCCGTGTGCTGTGCTGCTATGCTGAGTCATGTATGACTGTGACTGTAGCCTGCCAGGTTCCTCTGTCCATGGGATTCTTGTCTAGGCAAGAATACTGGGGTGGATTGCTGTGCCCTCCTCCAGGAGATTTACCCAACCCAGGAATTGAACCCATATCTCGGGCATTGCAGGCAGGTTCTTTACCCACTGAGCCACCTGGGAAGCTCCTGGTAGAGTGGAAATCCGTCATCTGCAAACTTCTGTCAACAGTGAATATCCCCAGGGAAACACACTTGTCTGAGAACTTGTTTCACAGTCTGTTCTAATGTTGATCAGGATACCCTCCGTCAGATCTTCTTTAGTCGGGGTGATTGAAGCACAGGAGGGCAGGCAGATCCCAAAGGAAGTCTTGGCTTTGCAGCCTGAATTCCAACTCCAGCTTCACCCCCACCTGGAGCAGGGTGAAAGCTAATTTTGACAAGCTCCTGAAGAACGGGGAGAGCCCATCCCAGGTAGGGAGCACTCCCCTCCCCTCCCTGCCTCCTCTGAGCTCCAGTCCCCTTTCAGTCCTGGGGAGGGGCTCTGGAAGGGGCCTTACTGGACGGATGTCTTTTCCCTGGGGCCTTGGCTGCTTCCAGTCATCTGTTTAACTATAATATCTTAAGGAATGGTGTCCTTGGATCCTCTCCCCTCCCTGGGGCTCAGAGTGCTTTTGTTAAGAGCCAAAGAATAAACTAATTGATGCACAAGCCAGTTCTCAGTGGCCGGAGGGGCCAGGGTGCCAGTAGGATGTGGAGGGGGCCCTTCTTGCCCCCACCCCTACTTAGAGAGGCAGTGTGTACATCAAAGCTCCACCTCAGCCCCGGGGGTGATTTTTGTCTCTCCAAGGTCATTCCTTTCCTTTTGTGCTCTGAGACTGAACTCTTAAGTCTACAGAGCAGTGCTATCTCATCAAACCTTCTAATGCTGATGAAGTTGTTGCCTCTGCTTGGTCCTTTAAAGGAGCTGCTGGCCATGTGAGCTACTGAGCCCTTGAAACTTGGTTAGTCTGACTGAGAGGTTAGTCTGATTTTAAATTTTATTTTATTCTCATTAATATAAATCTAAGTAGCCTCGGGAGGAAATGGAAACCCATTCTAGTATTCTTACCTAGAAAATCCTGTAGATAGGGGAACAGTCCATATAGGGTTGCAAAGAGTTGGACCCAACTGAGCAACTGAGCATCCATGCATGGCAAGGAGATCCCCTAGAAGACCTAGAGATTCTAACTGAGCATCATCCCTCCTTTTGCTTGCATTGTCAACTCAAAAATCACAAAGCAGAGGTGGCTGGGAAAAAAGGTCTCCAGGAAAGAAGGGTCTCCTTTACCCTGGCATCTGAGTGATGGCCTGGGTTTAGCAACTCACACACAAGGGATGCGTAGAAGTCACTTATAAGCCACCAGGCTACCAAGATGGGATTTGGGGGGGGGGGGGGGGGGAGGGGTTATGTATAGGCTTCTTTTTTCTTATTATATATTTTTATTGAAGTATAGTTGACTTACAATATTTCAGGTGCACAGCAAGGTGATCCAGTTTTACATATACACATATATTATTTTTCAAATTATTTTCCTTTATAGATTATTATAAGATATTGACTATAGTTCCCTGAGCTAGACAATAAACCTTTGTTGCAAGATGAGATGTTTGATGAGAGAGAAGGATACCCAGATTAGGAGCAGGAGAGCTTGTGTATCACCAAAGTGCTAGGGGCTTTGGAACAAGTCACAGAACTTCTCCTGGCCTCGATTTCCCCATCTATAAAGTGGGAGTGCGTAGTAGATGCTCAAGAAATGTTAGGTGTTTTGGTCCTCACCTTCTCCCTACCCTGCATCTCTCTAAGGGTGGCTCACCTGTGCTTAGCCCACCACAAAGGACCAGAGTCAGACCCACTGAGAGCCGGCCTCAGCCTCATGAACACCGGGGAGGGTCGGGGCAGAGGCCTTTCTATAGCTCCAAGGCCAGGGTCCTTAGAGAGAAGCTGCCACAGGGGTTTCGACGTATGAGGGGACCCACAGGATCTGGTCAGCAAGGTCCTGCCAGCAACTCTCTGGCCAGGCAGACGTGTTGCGTTAAGGGATTTCACCCTGGAAGAGAAAAATGATTAGAAGAGCTTGTGGAATTTCCTGTTTACTTTTGCAAAAGTGCTGAGCATGTCCTTAATTTGTCAGTGTCAACACAAAGCTAAAACTGGTGTCCAGAGAAGATTAGCACAAAGAGGGTAAATTATGTTTCGAAAGATCTTAAGTTACTGACTCCTCTCCTTGCGTGAGACCCAGTTCAGACGGTCAGAGTCTGACCATCAGGCCCCACGAGCTGCACACAGGTTGGCCACTGGTTGGTTCCCGAGGACCTCAAGCTGAATATAAAGCCTGGTGGTGGTTTAAAGCGTACCCTTTGAGTGAAGCCCACCTGAGTGTCGATCCTGACTTTTCCACTGATTAGGCGCATAGCCATGGGCGATCTGCTTTGCCTGGTCAAGCCTCAGTTTCCCCGTCAGTCACTGGAGGTGAATCTGGCTGCTTTCAGGAACATATGAAGGCATGTGGGCAGAGTTCTTGGTAGAGTATCTGGCAATGCTGGGATAAGGCTCCCCTGTGCCCACTTAGTATTTACAGCTTGGTGTGCCTGCCTGAATCCCAGTTCCCAGCTCCTATGACTCCAGGCTTTTGCTGACCCCCAGAGCCCATTCTGCCAGAATGCAGGGCAGCCCAGAAGTGCCAGGAAATCATCAGCCCCAGAAGTAGCCCTCAGTCAGAGAGGGGTTGATGGATAAATACCTTGGTTCCCTTATGCCTCAGATGTACATTTGGAAACACATTCAGCCCTGTCTCTCCCAGGTGCCCCAGCAGGTGCCTGTCCAGCATCTTACAGATAACACATCTGGATCGGCAGCACCATTCCTCCCCAATCTATTTTCCTGCTCTTTTCTGGATGGGGGGGGCGGGGGTGTCACTTTCTGAGACTACCCCCTCCCAGCTAAAAGACTTGCACTAGAATCCTGGAATCTAGTTCTGCTTCTAGGGTAAAGGCTTAATAGATATTACCTACCATTATTATTGGAGTTCCCTCATGGCTCAGCAGTGAAGAATCCACCTGCCAATGCAGGAGACGCAGGTTCGATCCCTGAGTCGGGAAGATCTTCACAGGTGGAAATGGCAACCCACTCCAGTATTCTTGCCTGGAGAATCCCATGGACAGAGGAGCCTGGTGGACTGTAGCCCATGGGGTCACCAAACAGTCACACACAAACTGAGTAAACAACAACCATTATTATTATGCACATCTGTTCTCTCTCTAAAACCCATGAGGCTATACAAGATGCAAAATTGTGAGAATCCAGCCCCTTCTGGACAGATGCTACATGTGTTCATCTACTGTCTCTTTGATTCACATTTTGAACCCAGTGCAACAGAGAGAAGCTTAGAGAATAAGCTTGGAGCAGACAGTGTTACCTTTGATCTAATGAGGAGCCCCAATTTGTGATGGGAGAGAGCAGGCACCTTGCTTAGATACCAAATATTTACCTAGCAGGGCCGGACACCTGCAGCCTACTGTATGCTTCTCTTCATCTTATTTATCTATCAATAGTTTGTCATTATTGATAGTAATTTATTATTATTGGTCCACTCATCCCCACTCTATTTTGTTACCTACAAGGCAAACTTAATTTATGTGTTCCTCTGAGATGAGATGACATTGCCAACAGTCCCAATGTGAACAATATTCTATACTGACTACAATTTTACAGTATCTTTCCTCTGAAACCACCAACTCCAGTTACATGCCTGTCTCCACGATGTTGGTGCTGCCAGGCAGCTTGGGCTTTGCAGAGCCCCAGGGAGCTATGCCTGTAGCCCCTACAGAGCAATTTCACACGGACTCAGAGTCCTTTCTGAACATGTGCTCCAACATGTAGCATCTGAACAAACACGTCATTGGTGACAATCACAGTGTTCTTTCCCTGAAGCATTGGCCTCTGTCTGCTGAGATGTTATTTCAGCAGCTGAAGCTGGTGCCTGAGTATGAAAACCACCCAAATGTGTTCTCAGTTAAGGAGTGGGCAGAGGTGGGGTTTGGGGTGTAGCTTTGGCTAAGCCCATTCACTCTGGGGGGCACAGTGAGAAAGAAGCCAGAATTCTTCTGCCACATCTCTCCCCACCCCCGCTTCCCTGAGATCCCGAGAGCTTCTCACCCTCTTCAGAGGCTCCTGAAGAGTTTCCAGAACTGTTCCCATTGCTAGTCCTCTCTTGTTCTGATACTTAAGGAATCTTGAGGAACCCCAAAGATAACTTGCCCTTTCAATAAGTGGCCCTCTTTCATTGGGGAATTTAGAACCAGATCCCAAGGAGGTGGTTTAGGGGGTATTTGGGGTAAACTGTCAGCCATCAAATTTGCCCCTCACTGTCAGTCCAGGGACCAAGATGGCACCCACCTACCCAACTCCTAATCCAACGGTGTCCTCCACTCCTGGGACACTTGTGACATCCTCTCTGAAAGTCTTGTTGCCTAAGGCTTGCCTCATCTTACTCCCAAGAATACTAGGAGCTGTTTGCAACTAAATTTCTTGATGAAAAGCTCTTTTGCCTGGAAATGACAAAGCAAGAATGCAAATTAGGTCCACCTGTGGCCTCATCCTTGTCCTGTGGCTGGGAATGCTCTTCATGGATTCTCGTGATGCATTCTCAGAATACAAGGCACTCTCCTGGCCTGGGAGTGGGTTCCAAAGGGAAACATGGAGTCTGTCTTGTCAGCTATGTTATTAGTGCTTTGATGGGTCTCATTTTACGTACAAAATTAGAAGACTGAGGATCTACTTTTTCTCCTCTTGAACTGTTAAAGCTGTCTTTTCCTCAATGCTGTGAACTAGAGGGATGAGCGCAGCTAGCAGAGTGGTTTTAAGTATCTGAAACTGTGATAGGACCAGCAACTTGGCTTGTGCTGGCCCTCTCATCCTCTCCTGGACACAGGCCCAGCTTCATCTTACTTCATTTCTTTTCTGTTTTACAGAGTTGGCTTGAGGCAGGACCTATTACTCTCCTCTGCAGAGGGCAAGTCCCAGAGGGCAATTTTATCCCCAGGCTCAAGTGCACATCCATCTGAGTGCACACATGACACATACAGATGCTTATCTGTGGATACCATAACCCTCTTTTAAAAGGCAATAGGAAAGACATTTTACCATCTTAGGCACAATTACTTAAAGTGGGATCCTGGATAAAGGAGTGTGTGTGAGTGTGTTTAATTTCTTCCTTGGCAACTCAGCACTCCATTGAAGAGGGAATGTAGATTGATATGGAGTTGGAATATAGTTTGAAATGGAGCCATGGGTTTTTAAAAGACAACAAACCCTCTTGCCCCCTAGGTTGGCAATCTCAGAAACTGTCCATTGAATTTCTCAGGCTGGAATCTTAGAAATCAGCCTTAACTTCTTTCCCTCCTACCCCACCTCCATCAGCCCATCTTGGCCTTTACACCTCCAACCTGTGTCTTCCTCCTCATCTCATCTCCATCCTCACTGGCATGGCCATTGTCCAGGCTGTCATCACCCTCCCCTGGACCAGGATCACCCCGCCATGTCCACGTCCCACACAGTGGTCCAGGCAGTCCTTTAATGATATATGTGGGGATTGGACTGCATGTTCTGGGTCTGCCCACCTCTCCACATCCATGTCCTACCCTCTCCACCCCCAGCACACTCTCATCCCACAGACCTTCCTCGTGTTCCTCAGTCATTTCAAGCTCATCCCACCGGGGGTACCTGGGTGCACCCCTTCCTCTGATTCCACATCGACCCTCTATCTTGCTGCCCTGTGCAGTTTTTACAAATGCCTCGGTTCTCACGTGTGAACACTCCCTAACTAGCCACCGCCTGAACGTTTTGCTCCACTCTTTGCTGGCAATGGAACCAGATTTTTCTATACCAAAAATGGCAAAAAGTGAATCCTCTTGTCTCCCTTGCTATAGTAAATAGACAAGTCAGTTCAGAGAGGAGTCTGTTCAAACTGGAAAGAACTCAGGATGACTAACGAGATGATTTACTGTGTCTTCCCTTATAAAATTAGCTGGTCCTCATCTTTTTAAAAAAAATAAAAACTTATAGGAAGGGAAAAGCTCTTCTGTGAGTGTATTCATCTCTGTGTGGTTTAGTGATGGTGTTGGCACGGAGATGCAGCGTGGGAAGGGAGGAGAAGGGGTGTCCTGCACAGTGAGATGTGGCAGAGACTGAAATGTTTCCCATGTGATCTTTCTAATAACGAGATAAGAGTGGCTGGAGACCTGTGCTGCTTTGAATGTCTTCAAACCAATTGAGTGCAGAGGGTCTCTCTCTGTTTGTCTTTGGGATAAATGGGCGATGGCACCATTCACCAAAGGAGAAAGAGTGTGACTGGTGAGGATGTCACTATTGTGTTGATTGCAGGATGACAGTGGTGCTGGGCCAGTCTGTCCCAGGGCTACCACTGTCCAGCTCTACGACCTTGAGAAAGTCACTAGACTTTCTCATATCTTGGCCTCTTCAGCTGTAAGTGAAAAAAAAAAATCTCAAGGTCCAGTCCAATTCCAAGAGCCACAATTGGTGCAGTAAAAGACAAAAGGACTCCCGTCTCTGGTCAGCCATGACACTGTCCAATTTCCTGGGACTCAGCCCCTTCTGAAGAGCTTGTGTTACCTGGAAACACACAGGAGTATCGATATTGCCCACGTGAAACTCAGCGGGCTGGAGTTGGGAGCTTGAGCTCTGGGCTTGGGTACAGACAGGCACTTTCTGAGGCTCTGTACCTTCTTATCACAAGAGAACAGGCTCATTTCCATGGCCCCTGGGGTTAGATCAAGTCACATGACCAGTGTGGGCAGAACAAAAGTGGGCAGCTGCTCCATATATGGAACCGGACTCCTGTAGAGAGTCAAGAACCGCCACTGCCCCCAAATAATATTCATGGCAAAGGGCCAGATGCTAGACAACTCCAGCCTCAGTTTGCCAGTGGTCCGTGCACTGTAGACCGTCACTTGCGCATGAGTCCAGGGCATCAGGGTGGGAGCCAAGCAGAAAGGCCGTCCAGTGTTCATTGCTCAGCTGAAAGTCAGTCACAGGATAACAGGCCCCTGATGCCTCGTGTCATTTTTTCAGCCACCAGTAAACCTGGCACTGGTTCAAGTGCATCAGGAATCTCCCAGAAGCTCAGAAAAGCAACCAACCAAGTAGATAGGAATTTCTTCTCTCCCATTAAGATGCTGGCAAGGAGAGTGGCAGGGAGCACCAGGGCTTGTGTGCACACATGCTGCACAAACAGGGCGTCCAGCGAGTCCACTCTAGGCCATGAAGGTAAAGGCTAGGGGTGGGAGACGGACATTGGCTGCGGGTCTCCCACAGTGGGAGGAGCATGCCAGCATCTTCCTCTCTCCTTCCACCTTAATCCTCCCATTTTAGATAAAAGAACAAACTGAGGTTTGGCAGAGCAAACAGCCCAAAGAAGCAATTGCTGACACCATGTTTAGACCAGTGTTGCTTAATTACCTCAGCTTCAATCAAATGAAGACATATTGATGGAGAGATTCGTCAGTGAGCAGTGCAGGATGGGTGGTAGTCCTCCCCTCCCAGGGGGCTGACAAATGTAAGACTTGCGCTGGGAACATCGCACAGAAATGAAGGATGAGACGCTCAGAGCTGCGTGTTCATTGGCTTCTCCTGCAGGAGCCGATCTTGTTCCCACTTTGCAGATGGGTCACTAAGACCCTGAGAGGGTCCCATGACATAACACCTAGGACACAGGGATTGTTTCCTCTATTCGCAGGTGAGGAAACTGAGGCACGGAGAAACCAGGCAACTTGCCCAGGGCACAGAGCACAGGATTGACAGCTGGGGTTGGACCCAGGTGCAGGGCTCCTGAGTCGGGGGGCGATGGGGAGGGAAGTCTCCTTCCATGGCAACGATATGAGTGATGATTTTGGAAGTGACTCCGGGCATGGTCAGTAGACGCAGTGTTTGATAGTTTTCAAAGCCTTTTTTCTGGGCACAGCTCTAGAAACCTCCCAGTTCTTAAACTGCCAGAGGACCTGGGGTTGTGGGGTGGACTCGAGGACTGTGGCAGGGCAGTGTCCCCAGCCTTGGGTCCAGCACCAGGGTGGGCTGGTCATTGTTGGACTGGCTTCATATCCCTCCATGTCCAGATCCCTGAGTGCCTTGTTTCTGCCCACAGTACTCCCCGATCCGTGCCCCAAGGAGAGGGGCCATCTGGCCAGACCCTGGTCACAGCTCTGGCCTGGCCCTGCCCTGCCCTTTGCTCTTTCACTAGCAGCCAAGCCACGTGAAAGAGCAGGAGCCGGGGGCACAGGGTTTGCGAGGCTCAGCTGACTCTGTCTCTGCCCCTCATTTGTCTGCAATTCCAGAAGCCTTTGAAGAGCACTCGTGATAATTACAGAATTCCCACATATATTGATGAGAAACAGCTACATAAATAGCACAGCTTGGTATTTACAAAGTGCCATTTTCTGTAAATAGAGAATTTTGGCAACGACTTCCAGGCAGCTCGTCCACCTTCTGGAGGCAGCACTAGTCTTGCTTCAGTTCTTTCTGGAGGCTGCTTCATGTGCCCTCCTGGTGGCCTGTCCCGTGGCCTCCGCAGGTGCAAGGAAGCCTGCAGGTGGTCAGGAGCCAACAGCAGAGACACCCCCATCTATTCCACAGCGTGGGGACCCCTGGTTGCCATCAGAGAGGTGTCGCAACCACCTGCCACCATCTCCGAGTTGACACCTGACCCCAGTACAATCACTTGGGCTTCTCAGAGGACCTGTGGTCTTCAGGTTGGAAATCAAGGCTCCTTTATTGATCGGGAACAGAAATGATAAGTTATTGTCTATGTGCTAAATGCAGGGTTTCTCACAATCTTTTAATATGCAAATTTGGGCCATGAATCTCCATATGGGAAGTGTAATAGCATGGTTTTCAAAGCTGATCACAGAATTCTCCTTTCACAAGTACTTTACAGTTTGCTAAAGTCCTACTTTGAGTGATGATGACTAACCACCCTCAGGGCCCAATAATGATCTTAGCTCTAAAGGAATGATATTGCATCAGTAAGTTTATGCTGTGTAACAGAGGAACCTCCGTTTTAGTAGCTTATACAAGCAACCACTTATTTAGCTAAGGTTCTATGGGTCAACAATTTGGGCAGGGCTTACCCAGATGGTTCTTCCAGTCTTGGCTAGGCTTCCCTGTGTGTATCTCATCAGTTGTCAGTAGCCAGGTGCCTGTCTTTGGACAGATGACTGGCTATCAGCTGGGGTCACATGTTGTGTCCTCCTCCAGGGAACTAGCCTAGGTTTCTTCACATGACAGCTAAAAGTGTCCCATGAGATAATCAGAAGCAGCCCTAAGCTCCCCGCTGGCATGGTATCACCTCTGCCATATCCTGTTGGTAAAGACAATTCACCAAGCAACTCTCTTGGATCCTCAGCCAAGGAGAAACGAGCCTCAGAAAGTGGAGGCTCCACGTTTCTAGGCAGGAGGGTCTTTGGAGAGGTGATCTGATTGGGAGAACAGGGCTGGCATTCTTGTTGAATCTGTTTGTGTGGAACAAAGAAAAAGGGTTTTGGCCCTAGATGGCATGTTTGTTTGGGGTGTCAGGACATGGAGGGCCAGCTAATTAAGATTATACAAGAGCAAAACCACCCTAGAATCCACTTCTCCGTGACCCCATAAGAGGCGAGTCTCAACTTTTCTCTACCAATAAAATAGGATTCTCAGGCACGAGAGCACACCAATCAGAGACAACCGGAAATGCTCCCGTAGTCACTCCAGGATAAAGTTCAGTTCTTTATGTTGCTGCAGCAAAATGGGGTGGGGCACACCCAGAGGTGCTTCAGGAGCATCTCTGAAAGGGGGAAGTTAACATGAGCTGCATGACTCTGAGAAGAGATGGCAGAAAGAGGAGGAGGCCTGGGGTGGATGCATCTCCATGGTATCTGTGCAGGCAGCAGTAGGATGTCAGCAGGGATGCTGGGGTCAGGGGAGGAGGGAGCAGCAATCACCAGGCAGGCAGGATGGGGGGGTCACTTGGGGTTTGGGGTTCAGTTTTGTCCGTGTGCTATTAGACACATTGCTCAGAATCTGTAGGCCTATGTAAAAATGACCGAGCTCTGTGGGAAACACTGGGCTTTGGTCACCTGTAGGCAGATGTTTATGTCACCCTAGGCCTGGATAGAAATTGATCAATTAGAGACTTTATCATGTGCTGGCCTCAGCCATTTGCTGTCACCGCCCTATGCTTCTCAGTCATGTTGAAGGCATGGCAGCCTCAAGAGTGAACCCCCAAATGGAACAAATAGTTGAGCTGGCAGGTGGCAGGCAGCCTTGGCCCTCCACTGGTCCATCCCACTGGCTACAGGAAACACTACACTGGTGGGCACTGCCCAGAGGACCCCTTGCTTTGTCAGCTTTGAAAGGACCACATGCATCGAAAGCGTGACTGTTAGAATATCCTAGGACAAGTCACTTGATTGCCAACAGGAAAGCAAGCACATGGCTACCTGTCCCTGCTGACCTCATAGGTTTCCAGGGAAGTTTGTAGAAAATCATTCAGGAAGCACTTTGAGAGGCCACCACTGATACACATGGTCCTTCTGGATAAATGATAAAATGGTGCCCCTTCCTGGGTGAAGCAGCCCGAAGTAGGCTGCCTCCCTGCAGCTGAAAGGACTGTGCAGTGCAGACACTGCAGAGCTATTCCCAGCCATCTCTGTGGTCTTTGGAAGAAAGTTTTCTCTTGGTGATCTGCAGCAGTATGAGGGCATGGCCAGCGCTCTGCTTAGTTCAGTGCTTTACTTGAGACCACTGTTTGCTCAAGCACATAGCACTTAATAAAGAAGATTCTTACCCTAGATCAATCAACCAACAGATACACAGTTGATCTCATTATTCACAAATTATGCATTTGCAGATTCGCTTACTTGCTAAAATTTATTTGCAGCCCCCAAAGCAATATTTGCACGTGCATGTTCTCAGCTGAGGTTGAGTGAGGCAACTGTCAACAAGCATCCCATTGAGCCTACATTGTGCCACGCTCTCTATATTTTTGTGCTTTCGGGAGGGGATGAGGATGAGGTTGCTGTTTACATTTGCCTCCGAGCACAATGCTGAAGTGCAGTCTAGGGTTCCTGTGCATGAAGGCTGGGATGCGCCTGATGGAGAAAATATTAATACACGTGTTAGATGAGTTTCATTCAGGCACAAGAGACATTGGTGCCGGCCATGATTTCAATGCTAACAACTCAAGGGTATGTGTTAAGGAAGGTGTTTTTAAAGAGAAACACACATAGAACAAGATTCTGGGTTGATCCTTTGATGAAAATGTTGTGCCCTGAGCCCCACAGGAACCTGACCCTCTATTCCTCCAGGAGGAAGGGGTTGGTCCTCACTACTTCGGTGTTTGTAGTGACTTGATGGAATATGACCACTGAAGGCTGGGCTATGTCAACATCGCTCTCCTGTACTGCAGCGGAGCAGTGTGGACCACCCACCTCAGTGCAGCGAGATCTCTGATTTCAGGACGCACCTTGTGTTGGTGGTGGGGGGCAGGACTGCACAGTTCTGGGTGGGTGGGCAGCAGGAGGCCTGTCCTGGAATTCCACCTCCCCCCAGGCCTGTGGCACGGCTGTGTACTTGTTACATGGCCTTCCTGAGGTGAGTTTTTCCTCCTCAAAGACAAGAAGATATTACCTACATCGTAAGGATGCTGTGAGGATGATGGAAAATATATATAAAACACTGCCCAGCCACAGCTTCACCAAGTCCTCAGTGAGTGTTGGCTGTTATGAAAGAGATGATGCCAGCCTTTCTCAAGAGGAGGCAGGGAGCAGGGGCAGACAGAAGAGGATCAGGTGAGACCAGCATTTTCTTTCAAGCACTTTGGATTTCCTGAAAGGTAAAGATACCTATGTTCCTGTGCTAGTACCAAGACCCCTTCAAGAGCCAAACATGAATGCATTCGAAACTGTCTGTGTACATGGTCCTCTCCATCAGTGGAACGTGGAGAGTCAACAGCATTTTCATGTGCCCTGTGGTTACCAGAGGACTTTCCTGGTAGCTCAGATGGTAAAGCATCTGCCTGCAATACAGGAGACCTGGGTTCGATCCCTGGGTCAGGAAGCTCCCCTGGAGAAGGAAATGGCAACCCATTCCAGTATTCTTGTCTAGTAATTCTCATGGGCCGAGGAGCCTGGTAGGCTACAGTCCATGGGGTTGCAAAGAGTCGGACACGACTGAGTGACTAACAGTGGTTACCAGGCTCATATGCACAACATGCTAATATACCGAGATGAGTTGTTGGGGCAAGGAATAGAGATTTTATTTAGAAAGAGAGTAGACCCTGAAGATGGTTCCCAAAGAAGCTTCTTGCCAGGGCATCTTTCTAGATATACCTCAGAGAGGTACAGCCTGGCTAAAATGAAAGACTGAAATCCCGAGTGTTACCAAAGATGTGGAGTAACTGGAACTCCCATCTGCTGTTGGTAGAATTATACATTAATGCAATCACTTTGTTAAACTTTTTGGTAGTAAAGACGGAAGATTAACAGCAACGTGGAGTTGCTCTGTGACCCAGCAATCCCACTTCTAAGTATCAACAGAAATGTATATTATGTACAAAACAGAAGTACTAGAATGTCCATGGAAGCACCGTTTGTAATAGCCAAAGCCCCGTTGGTAGTGCAAGGAATAAGTAAATGGCACTCACGTCACACAGTGGAAGACTTCATAGCCAGGATAATGACCAAGAGTGCTCTAGAGTTATGTGCATCAGGGTGGTTGACCCTCACACGCAGGGTACTGAGTCTGACACACAGAGTGTGGACTGTATGATTCTACTTCTATTAACTACAAAAACAGATACAAGCCAGGATAATGGTTCATCTTAGGCTTAGTGACTCTGAAGGGGCTTGTGAGGTACTGGTCAAGTTCTCTACTGATGCCATAAGTACATTCTGGTGTCAAAATTGACCAAGCTGTTCTGTTAAAACATGTCCATTCCAATAACAAAGAAAACATAAATCAGAGTCCCTGAGTCACTGGTGAGATGGCAGCCCGAGCATAGAGGCTGCGTTCTGCCCTCTGCATCCCCGGGCAGCAGCCTGGGGTGGAAGCCCACGCTGGAGCTCCGCTGGGTGAGTATGCTCTTCACACCAACAGCCCAAGAGCTTGCTGAGCCTGCCACTCACAGCCTGCCTTATCCAGGACTTCAAGTTGCCAAGAGCACAGCTGTTAGGGTCACAGTGTGGGTACAGACCCTGAACTAATCTTTCCGTTCCGGTGGTTGATGGACATCAGTACTCAAGTAAACACCACGTTCCTACTTGCTATAATCTGCTCCATTTTACAGATGAAGAAACTAAGGCTCGGGGATGACAGGTAGCCCATCCAAGGTCACTCAGGGAACACGTTCAGAATTCGAACCAGTCTCCCAGACTCCACAACCTGCCTTCTAAGTGGCGGGCCCTCCTGTCGGGAGAGCGTCCTGCCCTGGCGCAACCTGCACCACCCAGAAACCACCTGAAGCCCTTCACACACTTCTCTCTTCCACAGTGCCCATTTAACATGCAAATTGATTCTTTAATCTGCCTTGAAAACACAAAAACTGTTCCTTTACAGAAATGTGAAACCAGAAGGTTCTCAGAGGCCGGTAACACCAACTCCTCCACATTGTACATTCCAAACAGTATGGAAGGGAGGAAGCCGGTGCCAGAGTAAGGAATAAACATCCCATGTGTTATGTGTGGGCGGTTAATATTGCACAAAGACTGGTGAAGCGGATTTCCTGACATTCTGTGCCATAGGAATGGGGGAGCATTTGCATTTGATTTGCTTTATTTCCAAAATTATTTTCAGAAATGGGAAAGGCAGCCGAGAGGAAAAAGCAGAACATCTCAGATCTTCCTTTTCATTCAGTGTAGTCCTAACTCACCTGTCACAGTCACAAAGATCAATGACAAGTATTACTAAAGAGAAAATCTATTTCAATAGCAATGTCACTTGACATATATTGAAATGTATAAACATTGAAGCAATTAAAAATTACAGATAATTTAGTACTCTCCCATGCCCCTCTCCTGCTTCTTATAGGATTACCCTGAAAAACCACGCACAGTAAGAATGTCAACTGGTGAAGACTTGAAAGCTGGCTAGTTTAACAAACCTCATACATTCAGCTCGTGTTCTGATTTAAAAGCAGTTTTTTACTTTTAGTCTTCCTTTAGAATGAACATATTTTGCTTAAGCCTTCCTTTTAGGCTAAATCCACGATGGAAACTTTTCAGACAGAGAAGAATGACATGTGTGAAAGACTTAACAGTAGTACTAATTATGACCGTGGCAGTGCCCTGGGAGATGTCTCTAGACAGTGCTCAGGCTGCCCTGATCCTGCCTCATCCACACACATTTTGTGCTCTTGGGAATGGGGCTCCTTATCCACCCAGACATCTCCTTCCTTCCTTCTTTCCTTTCTTTCCAGCTTCCTAAGTCAATGTAAAATGTTCATTCACAAGTATCACTGTTTACTTTTTGCTATCCCTGGTTAGGATATCCTGAAGGAAGAGGATATGGAGGCAGAATCCAAGGAGCAGAAAACTATCCCATTCCCCATTTGCTGGAATCACAGACGCCTGGCATCTCAGAATCAGTCTTAGACTGCATGATCTCATTCGTCATCAAAGTCATTTCTAAGGAACTCAGTCATTATTTCCAGAATGTCCCCATTAAAATATGAAAAGCTTACCTGAAATATAAGAAAATTTGACATCTTTAAAATAAAAGGGGTGGGGAATGTGCTTACCAGTTGGGACTTAGCAAGCAAGCCTGTGGGATCCAAACCATTGGCAACTCCCAATGAGATTCCAAGGGTTCCCACCTGGCAAAACATTATCAAGTCAACCAACCAATTTGGAGGACCTATAACTGGGTTGGATAGGGGTGTCAGAAGGGGAGAGACGGAGTCAGTGTTGAGAGGCAACACCCAGAGCAAATACGCCTGAGCTGGGTAATGAATGCTGAGGCAGGTGAAATTGCACTCCCACCTACATAGAAACCCTGGAATACGTGAAGCTGGCAGATGGTGCGTCTATGTGTTTATCAGGTACTGAATATATGTAAATATGTAATCACTTATTACTCGGAATCAGGGGATCAGAATAAGGGGCTGGTCATGTTTTTTCAGGGTTTCCCAGGTGGCGCTAGTGGTAAAGAACCTGCCTGCCAGTGCAGGGTACCTAAGAGATGCAGGTTTGATCCCTGGGTTGGTGAGATCCCCAGGAGGAGGCACAGTAACCCAACCCAGTGTTCTTGCCTGGAGAATCCCCATGGACAGAGGAGACTGGCGGGCTACAGTCCATGGGGTCTCAAAGAATAGGACGCAACAGAAGCAACTTAGCACACACGCAAGTTTTTGCAGACTAAACTTCCTGTTTTCCTCTTACTGAAAATGCAAGCTAAAGGGCAGGTTTTCCTGCTTCAGGTAAACTGACTGGAAGTCAGGACCCGTGTTGCCAGGGAAAATCTGCCCTGTTTGGTTTTGAAGCTGCAAAGATGGGATTTTCCTGCTGTCTCGTGGTGGCTGTTTCATGTGACTGCAAGATGAACATTAGCGTTTGGAGAAAGTCTGAATTTGGGGGCCCACTTCTGTTTCCATCCACATTTATGGCAGGATAGTCACTCCAGAAACAGGGCAGCATCCCAAAATGAGAGTGATAAGAAAGTCTCAGGGTGTAGCTGTGGGGTGGTGTACATCTCTGGTACTACTGTGTTTAGAGAATTGAGCCCTGTCTTAATCTATGCCTGAGGGAGAAAGAAAGAGGAAAGAATGTTGAAGGGCATTGCCTCTCAACACTGACCCCATCTCTCCACTTCTGACTCCGCCCAAGGGATGGCTATTGATTAATGGGGGACGGGGGATAGGAGGGGAGGAAGTGAAAGGCACCTGAGGTCACAGACTTGTGGGGGAGAAGAGACATGAACACTCGGCCTCAGTTGGTCAGTTGATCTTTTATCTCAGCCAAGGTCTGTGGAGCAAGAGTGAAGGTCAAAGCCAGACTGCCTCCTAGTCACAGAATGACCCATTAGAGTTACTAATGTCCTGCAGTCTCATCTGTTAAACAATGACACTTGCCACATGGACTTAAAGAAAGAATCAAATTAGGGCTTCCCTGGTGGCTTAGTGGTAAAGAATCCACCTGCCAATGCAGGAGACACGGGTTTGATCCCTGGTCTGGGAAGATCCCACATGCCATGGAGCAACTAAGCCCGTGTGCACAACTACTAAGCCTGTGCTCCTAGAGCCCGTGCTCCACAAGAGAAGCCACTGCAATGAGAAGCCTATGCACCCCAACTAGAGAGTCGCCCCCACTTGCTGCAACTAGAGAAAAGCTCACATAGCAATAAAGACCTAGCACAGCCAAAAAACTAAAAAAGTTTAAAAAAAGAAGAAAAAAAAGAATCAAAGTATGTATGTAAGACACATTCCTGAGACATCGTAAGTCTCACTAAATGGGATGTTTATTACCATTATCAGGATTTCATTTATTCTCCAAATAAGCCAGGTGGGTATGTCTTCCTCTCCCCATTTTATAAGCTAAAAATCAAAGTTCTATTGTGTGAAGTCACATCTTCAAGGTCATACATCTAGTGAGATGGTAAGGGAGATGTGGTCCCAGGGGTGTCTAATTCTCAAGCAGGTGTCACTGGCCCTGGAGTGGGGGGTAGGCATGGCAGGGAAAGGGAAGCCTGGATAAAGGAGGGTTTTTGCAGAGAAAGGGAGTTATGTTTTGAAGTTCTGGGTCCTAGAAAGTGTTGGGACAGCTGGTGATCCTGGGCTGTCCTCTGGAGGACCTTGCCCACAGCATTCATTCTGCAAGTGTGTGTCAAGGTCCTGTTCCATGCTAAGCAGTGGCTGGCATTGGGGATGCAAAGGCAAGTGACAGGGACGTGGCCAGGAGGTTCTGCCAGGGGCCCCAGGGAGAGATCCCAGGGTGGGATGGGGGATCCTGTGTTCTGAGAAGAGCTCGGCCCCACACTTTGTAGGTGGCCACAACCAACAAATGTTGGCTACACTGAGAAATAAGCTAGGTTTCCAGGGACAGCTGGTCACCTAAGGGTAGTGTCTCTGCAAAGAGGATAGCAACAGTCTGAGATTCAGAATCCAGTGCTGCCTCAGGTGCAGTTCCCAGTGTGAATGGCATGGTTTTCCTTTACATAGATTCCAGAACATGTTCGCTGATCTGAGCTGCGAAACAGTGTCCTGGAGCCCACACAATCATTCCTGTTAACTGCCCTTATCCCAGCTGTTTTCAGAGCTCTTCCTTGTCAGGGAAGAATTTAGGGCTACACAGGTCCCTCTAGAAAGTCAAAGTCCTTGTGTTATTACATAGCCTAGCCATCTTCTAGGTGCCTGTATTTTGCCTGCAAAGAGTTTGGACCACTTTTCAAAGTCAAAACTGCCCAGTAAGCACCTCATCTACCACATCTGAAGTTGTCAGAAAGGATCAGTCACAGGCTGAGAAAATGATTCCAGAGGACAGCGGTGACATCCTGGGCTCCTCCCCCAGGCAGCCCTGAAAGCTGCCTAGTGTGCACCTGTCCCCATAGAAACCCAGCCAGGTGAGACCACACCAACTTCCTTCAGAGGGAAGAGGCTAGAACTGCATAGAGAATGGATGTTTCTCATTTCCCGTCTTTATTCTGAGTTTCCAGCCAGACAGGCAGGGTGCAGCAAGAGTGTCACCAGGGAGATAGAAAGAAAAAAAAAGCCTAAAAAGCACACCTGAAATTCAATGCTTATGCATAGATATGTGAGGGACAGTCTGCCCGAGTGACATCATTCTTGTCCCAAATTCTCCAGGGGGAGGTGATGTTGGTGTGGTCAGTCACCACCACACCATCTCTGTCTAGGGGGCATCACCTCACACGGGACAATAGCAAAGTGAAGAACTAGGTGAGCATCTGACACCATGCACCAAACTCTGGCAGTTTGGTGGAAATACACACGCCAGCCCAGGTGGCACAATCTTCAGGATGGACGTGATACCCACGCGGGGCAGAAAGGGAGGGAGCAGGCACACTCAGGTTATTCTGAGTGAAGAACCTGCCCTCTAGTAACGAGCTCTGACTTCAGATCGACCTCCATGTGGGAGACTAAGAGGAACAGGCAAAGGGATCAAAGCAGGAAGGAAGGATGCCGCTTCCTCCTGGCACCAGGCCCAAGGATTAAGGAAGAATACGGCTATGTGAGTATGGTCACCATTAACACAAGACCTGGCAGGAGCGAGGTCATGTGAGGGTCCAGAACCAGACAGATCACTTGTTAGACTCAGAGTGATGATGGGGACCTAGGAAGTATATGGGGAAGAGAAGTGCTGTTCACTCAGTATGCTTGTGATGCAGGTGGAAAGACAGCCTGCTGCTGCATATAGTTAATGAACCCTGGGAGCAAGTCTGAGTTGGTGAGTAGCTCAGACAGGAAGGTGGAAAAGTGTAACCCTGGGAGGAAAGAACTCCCAGCTCTCAGCTTCCATATGGGTGACAGTCACGTAGGAGCTCCTGCATCAGGGATCCTCCCCCTGCAGGCAGCTGGCCTTGCTTCCACCCTTGTTCAGAGTGGCTTCCCTCTGTGCATATTGTGTTTAATTAAGATCAGATAAAAGGGCTTCTGTTTTCTGACTCTTGCTGCCATGTGGAGTTGAAAAAAATCAAACATCTAGGTCAGCGGTACTCCCGGGCCCTTCCTGGGAATGGAGTGATGTTACTACTGGGTTCCTCGGAGATGAGACTGGATATGCAGAGTCTGAGTCCTGCTGTTTGGCCACCTCTCCCCCAAACCCCGAAGTATCCTGAGGCCACCTGCCCCGACTTGGGGACATTCTTAGGCTTGTCCAGGGCTCAGGGATGAAGTGAAGTTTGGAGGCTTGTACCTTTCCAAGTTCCAAGAAAACAAAGAACAGTTTATGTTCCATTTTCCCTTTTACTGATACAAATTGATTGATTTGTAGGTTGCTTCCATCTCCTTAGAAGTAAACATCATTCCTTAAATCCTCCAAACTAGGTGCTGGTCTGAGTCTTTCTCCCAAGTCCTTCCCCAGGATGTGGCTAGTGAGGAGCATTTTGTGGTTGATACAGAATCCATAACCACACCCACCCTACACTCCTGAGCTTGTGCAAGAATCTGGAGCCAATAATGATCAGAGCCGAGAGGACTCTTCTGTGATGACCAGAAATCAGGCCACCATCTCTCAGTGCCACACAATACCAAATCCTTTCATTCCTTCCCTTGTCCTTTTGGGTTTTTTTGGAAATAGATTGTAAACCAGATCTCTTCAGTGTAGAAAACAGCTGCTTTCCAGAAGTTGGCTGGAAGAGCCAAAGCCCTGTTTCCCCTAGCCCATCACTCTTCATCCTCCATCCTGATCCCACTCCCACCCCCAACAAGGCAGGAAACACCAAGAATTGGAAGCATGGTTTTCCTTCATTTTTAGGAATAGTGGACTAGTGATTTTTTAAAAAATATTCATTTATTTATTTGGTGGTGCTGGGTTAAATTAGTTGCAGCATGTGGGATCTTTGATCTTTGGTGTGACATTTGGGGATTTTTTTCTTTTCAGTTGTGGCATGTAGGATCTAGTTCCTTGACCAGGAATTGAACACCAACCCCTTGCATTGGGAGCACAGAGTCTTAGCCACTGGACCACCAAGGAAGTCCTGTGGACTAGTGATTTTGAAGGTCTCCTCTAGTCAGAGGTTCTCTGATTCTCTGGGGCATAGTCAGGAGCACTCTCAGACTGTCTTACCACAGGAATAAATCCTGGACTTGCCTCCCAAACCTGGCCTCTTTGCAGATTCTCCTGGGTCTGAAATTGGAGCTACACTTCCTGTAATTGCTGAGCCTAGAAACCTGGTGATGTCGCCCTTGCTGAATCCACTACCTGGCCTTCTTGGTCCTGGCTACTCAAAGTGTGGTCCATGGACCACCAGTATGGGTCACCTGGGTAGTGGATAGGATGTAGAATCTCTTGGGCCCTCTCCAAGTCTACTGATTGGAATCTACACTTTAGCAAGGTCTTCTAGAGACTTGTATACATATTTTAGGGTGAGAAGCAAGTGGAACCCAATTGTATCTACTTTCCACTTGTATCAGTACTACCCAGGGATTCTTGCCTCTGGATGGGACATCTCTCTGGTGCCATTCACACTCCCAGGTCCTTCCTGGACTCAGGCTGAAGCTAGTACCCACCCAGGTTCTTCCTTATCCACTTGTCTGCTGCACCCCCACCATGTGCTCCCACAGCTCTGACCTCCTTCCATTCCTTCAGATGTCTGTCTGTTTTCAGATGTCTGTCTGTTCTCCCTCTCTGGAAGGTTAACTACTGTGCATCCCTAAGATCTCGGCTAAGTGATCACCTCCTCTCTGTAGCCTCCTTTGAGTCTCACGGATCAGATCACATCTCCTGTCTGTGTGAGCTAAGAGTACTCTGTATCTTTCCTCTGATAGCAGTGATCAGAGTGTGTAATTATGCTTTTATTTGTGGGATTGTTTGATTAAAAGCTCTTGCCCTGCTGGTCTCAGTTCTCCATGAAAGTAGGGACCATGTCGGTTTCACTCATCACTCTGTCCCAGAGCCTAGCTCCGAGTCTGACACCTCACGGATGCCCCACAGGCATTAAGCTGAGCAAAAGAAGCCTGGTACAAAGGACTAGATGCTTTGTGATCTGTTATGTGAAATTTGTAGGCAAGTCAAACTGAAGATTCAGAAAGCAGACTGTTGGTTGCCTGCAGATTGGGGGTGGAAATAAGGATTGGCTACAAATGGACATGGAGGAACTTTGGGGGTAGTAGAAGTATCCTAAAACTGGACTGTGGTGATGGTTGTACAGTTGCATAAAATTTGCTGAAAATCATCAAACTGTACAGTTATAATGGGTGAATTTTATGGTATGTAAATTATATCTCAATAAAGCTATTTTGCAAATGATCAAAATAAAATGAGATGAACTAGAACCTCACAGGTGACTACAGTGGCATGGCTGCTGTCATATTCCCTCCCCACTTTCTTCCAGCCCAGAGATGTGCTTGTTCAGCACAGCTGGGTGAGTGACCAGGCCAAAATCAACTCCCTCTCCCACCCTCCTTTTGCCCTGAGCTCAGAGGCAGATGCTGAAACTGCAGTTCCTTTGATGGTGTCCCAGAGCCAGGGCAAGAGGAGATTCATGATTTCTAATAAGCTGCAGCCCTGGTTGTAGCTCTGTCCTCTCTCTAATTAGAGAGATCTCCTTTGAGCACAGCCCAGAAATCAGGAGGTATTTGCAGTGATTGTTGCAGAGTTTAGCAAAATAACTAAGTATTGAGAACTGTGGTACAGTCAAGGATTCCCCCCACACACAACTAGATCATTAAAAATGCCCAGCCAATTTTAGGCGTATTAGAATACTTCTGACTGCATTCTGTTCTCCTCTGAATTCGTGTGATTGCTCAGTCACCCTGTAGATGAGTTCAAGCCCAGTATGTGGAAGAATGTGGGTATAGCATGAAAGTCATTGGCTTACAAGCCAGGCTGACATTTGGCCCTTCTCAGTGTGAATCGGGCTGTATCTATTCTGCCATGCTGAGTTCATCCTTCCCCGGTGTTGCATATTTAGAATGGCCCCTCTGCTTTCAAGGAGCATGCTTGTCACAAATGAGAATGTTTGGCCTACAATGTAAGATGTTTGTTTTCACATACACTGACACTCTAAGCAATGGCCTTGGAAAATCTGTGTCATTAATTAGAAGTTCTCTTTATCACTAATTTTCTAAACATTGAACAATGAGATATTCCATGGAGTCTACATGTAAAGTAAATAGGCCAATGTGGCAGTTAGGGGAGGTTAATTACAGTGACAGACAGATCCTGTGTTGTTTCCGATTGCTGCGTAATAAGTGGTCACAGACCTGGAAGCTTAAGACAGCATTTTCTTATTTTCTCGCCATTTGTAGGTCAGATGTTCAGGCACACTCTGGCTGGTTCTCTTCTCAGCATCTCACAAGCTGTCAGTGGAGATTATCCCTCAGGTGCCTCTCATTCCTCAAATGTCTTTCACCAGAAAGAGCTCACCTGCCTAGGATAGACCCACAAAGAATAATCTCCCTATCTGAAAGTCCCCTGCTTAGAGACCATAATTATACTTGCAAATCCTGTCTTTAGCAGCAGCTTTATTGTGTTTGAATAACTGTGAGAAAATATATGTACACCATAGGGCCGTTAGAATTCTGTCTGTCACAGACCCCTAAATGTGTCATGGCACAAGCAGAACAAGAGAGGATTCTTCCTCACACAACATTTTCAGGAGTGAGGTTAATAGCCCATTTCCAGAGTCAGTAAAGGGCATGGACCCACATAGGCGGTCCTCTACGTGGCTTCCAGTATCTTCCGGACCATGCAAGCAGCCAGCAGAATGGGTCAGACATGGAGGAGCTTGATATGAAAGGCCTGAGAGTGTTGCCCAACACTTCTGCCTGCTTACATTTGACTGGCTGGAACTCAGTCACAAGACAGCATCTAACCACAAGAGACGCTGGGACGTGCTATCTTTAGCTGGGTACCACTTTCCAGTGGTATCTTTACAGCCTGGTTGGGAGAGCACCAGTTTTTGGTGGATAGCTAGACATTCCTCTGCAACAGTTGATTTTTAGGGAAACGCTACAGAATGAATCCATCCAAATGGATTTGGACGGATTCAAATGAAGGATATTGTCTTCCAAGGACAATATAAAGTTGACATGATAGAGCCAATATCTCAGTTCTGACCAAAATACAGACACCATTTTTTAAAATATCAACTTGCATATTACTCATGATTTAATTTCACTTATTTATTAATACTAGATTTCACCTCAAAAGCCTTTGATAGTTTGAAAATTATACTCCCAAATGATAAAGAATTGAATGACTGGACTTTTTCTGAAGGATATGATGCTCATCATCTAAATTCCAAATATGTTTTGAAAGATAGAAAACTTAAGAAAAAGATATCACCTCCCAAGGTGATTACTTTTTAAATTGTGACAATAATTAGAAAATAAAATTCTCAATATTTTCTTGAAAAAAATCTTATGTTTGATTCATACCTAATCATTATCAGTCCTCTGTATTAGGAAAAACTTCGGGAGAAATAAAAATAAAGGCTTGGAATTGCCAGGACAGCATTTACTCAATTTGGTCTAGACAAATTTCTGAAAGTTACTTTCACCATGCTATACTGCTACTGCTGCTAAGTCACTTCAGTCGTGTCCAACTCTGTGCTACCCCATAGATGCCAGCCCACCAGGCTCCCCCATCCCTGGGATTCTCCAGGCAAGAACACTGGAGTGGGTTGCCATTTCCTTCTCCAATGCGTGAAAGTGAAGTCGCTCAGTCGTGTCCGACTCTTAGCAACCCCATGGACCACAGCCAACCAGGCTTCTCCATCCATGGGATTCTCCAGGCAAGAGTACTGGAGTGGGGTGCCATTGCCTTCTGCTCATGCTATTTAGATGCTTTAGGTGCAACTAAAGAATTACAGCAGTTTCCTTTTTCCCACTCTTAACTTTTCTACTTTACATATTTCTTTCTGGTTCTTTAAAAAGCCAACAGCTAAAATAAATTTTAGAGGAAAAACATTTCTTTTATGAATGTGCCATTTGAGAACCCAAAATAACATCCATGGTATCATTGAGCTAATTTCTGTTGTGTCCTGTAAGATTCAACAAATCTCAAAAGAGAACAAGGAAAAGGGAGACCCAGTGAGAGGGTGGGGCTGACTGTCATTTTCAAAGACTTACCTGAATTCATCCACCTGGAAATTGAATTATATCTTTTTGATTTATGTGTAGCCACAAAATCACAATTAGAGAAGCTTGGGGCTTGATGCGTTGTGTGTATGCACACATATACACGTGTCCGTGGGGACAAGAAAAGTAGAAAATGCATTTGTACCTTTTATTTTGAACTTAAGTTAAAAAGTAGCAGCATGATGTCAAAATGAAATTGGATCTTCGCACAAGATGTCACCTGAGCCTTCTCTCTTTGTCTGATAGACAGACATATATCTGTGTAGCATGGTCACTTCTAAGTCTGGTTAAGAAAGTAAGTTCCTTGAAAGTCATGAGTAGTTAAGGAACTAGACTGAAAAACTTAAACGAGGCAGTAATTCAGAGCAAACAGAGGCCAAAGGTGAGAGTGGTAGGTACATTTGAACCAGTCGGCAGTGAGGTCTGAGAGCAGCCGAGTGTGGGGGAGAAACAGGAGAACAGGATTCAGGGATCTCGTGGCTTCTGCATCCTTGGAGTTTGTGTCCGGTTGCAAGGAATAGGAAACTCGATGAAGAGTGGCTTAAACTCCTAGGTGCCTATTTTTCTCAAGGAAGAGACTTCACAGGAGTCAGTTCAAGGGCTAGTGCCATGCCTTTGCAGTGTCATTAATGTGCCCAGACCCTCCCGTCTTTCTGCCTGGCAAAGCTTCTCTTTGGTTCTCGTGACTTTAGGATGGAGGCTCTATTTAGGAAAAGGCTTGTTGGAATCAGGATGTTAGAGGAATACTCTGGAAGGTGGAGGAAGTCATCAGGGTGGAAGGGATATATTTGAGGTTGGGGAAGGGACAGTAGGTATTAATAACAACGGGGTCTGCAATGGTACAATTCCAGAGATGAGTATCTGAGGACAAGAAGAATTCAAGAAATAGACAGTCAAGGTGTTGAGAAGATTGTCCACATATATAATGAACTCTCCAAAAATTCAGACAGAAGTGGTATTAAGTTTTAATTAATGATCACTCCCTCTTACCCCATTCCACATCCATGTGATCTTCCCCTGCTCTTGCGATGGGTGTAGAAAGCTGAATTCCTTGGTGGAGTTGCCATAACTTGCCATGAGCCTCTTGTTTTTCTTCATGCTCTGCGCCCTCCCAGCCCCCTCTGGAGACCTCCAGAGACACATTGCCCTATATTGGAGGGACAAGTGACCTTGTGCCTGGGAATACTCTGCTCCTTTGGCTTCTGGGGACCAAAAGAGTCCAACAGAAGGCCAGTCTCCTGCTGATCACCCACCCTTGGGACACACTCTCAACTTTTCTCCTAATGAATCCTAGGATCATTTTCGAGAGACCCCTTAATTACCTCTTTCTTCCTTCCCTTCACTCCATAGAGGCCCAAACAGCCTGACCTCAGCTGCCTGATCCCCTCTTGGGGCTCAAAATATATTCAAATTTCAAAAGCCGAAACATAAAAAATAAAACCGAAACTCAAAAGACAATTTTGCTGACCGTGTCAGAAGCTACTCACCTCCTCATTTCTTGCTCTTGTATTGACTCAGAAACAACTTTCAGTTTAGTTACCTCTCACCTAAAAGATTTCCATTTCCTTAGAGATTTATCTTTAGAAAAACTTCTTTTTTCTCTTTGAGTGTCTCATTATTAGTACAACCTGGGTACAGTCCTCTTCCCATAAGATACAAAATTGCGACTCAGGCTTCAGCCAGGAATAGAAAGATTCCTTTAAGTCTCTCCCTTTAGCAGAGGAGAAAGCAGATAGGAACAGCTCTCCTCCCACATCCCCAGGTCCCTGCAGACAGCTTTGGTGTCCGCAAAGTAAAATTCATCCCTGTCATGTTCCTGTCTAGACACCTACCTCTCAGCTCGGGGGGAGACCCCCCAGTACAGCCTACAGAAGTTTTCATCATTCTGCACCATGCTGCCTAGGTCTTTAGAGTGTAGCTGCTCCTTCCGTGGCCATCTCCTTAGAAGTTTAGGAAGACAGTGTGTCTTCCTATTTCCCCCCAGTTGTGACACTTCTCTCCATTATTTTGTGCCTCAACAGGATTCATTCCTTAACTGTTGACCAGCTGGCTCTCTGGGCACCAGCAAAGGGGTCCAATATAATTTCATTATGAAATGACATTCAATTTCAGCTGATTCCATTCACTTCTGACTTGCGGGTTGAACATTTCAAAAGATCTTGTTTTCTTCATTCTGCCTCCTCTTAAAACCCCATGTTTGGATTTTCTTGGCTGCTTCCACTGTCATTGGCTCAGAGTTCTCACTGTTGGGGAGTTTCCCTCCCTGACTACCTTGGGTGTCACTGTTTTTGAACAAGAACAGACAAGATTGGGTGACAGCCTACACCCATGTCATCTTGCATCACTGAAGGAAAGAAGGGGACATACTTACCGAAGTCCACGAATCCATCCTCAGCAGGGCTTTATCATGTCGCATGGTGGACAAGTGCCGAAAGGTGAAATTCTTGGAGCTTGCAGAGGCCCCAGTCTGGCTTGCCTCTTCCTCTCTCTCTCTCCCTCCCTTCCTTCTTTCCTTTTCTCTTAATGTCCAGAGAGTTATTCTGCCAAATAGTACGCAGTTTAGCAAACGGGCAGCCCATCCCCTGCATATGTGCATGTGTGGGTACCTGTATGTGCACACCTGTCTATGATGGATGGAGGTGGTGGGGAGAATGTAGGCAGATTACAGATACCGTAAGGTGACTAACTGCATCACAAGAGACTGAAGTGACTCTTACGGTGAGAGGGACACACTCAGTCAGAAAATGTGAGTTCTCACTCCACGCAGGGCAGGACGGCCTCTCTGAAGCACAGCTGTGTAAACTTCAAAAGGCCAGAGTCCAGATGAGAATAATCCTTACTTCTTCCTCAGCCCCTCAGAACTTGTCCCTGACATTGTGGGCACTCAGTAAATATTTAATAATGGAATGACTGACGGGCATGTAAAAGTAACGCAGCTGAAGCCACTTATGTGCTTGCCAATGTGACGCCATTCACATCAGTCAGCTGTGGATGGCCATCCCAAGCCTTTTCAATGATCCTGTGAAAGTGAAGACGACACTCAGGACTGGTGGTGGGAGGGAGAGGGTGTGTGCTGAGTGGACAGGTCTGCTTTGGAATGCTTTCAGGAGCATACACCGTGGAAATATAGAACACTGGGGTATAAAAAAGAGGGTACATTCAGAGAGCCAGAGGGGCCGGTGCACCTTTGGGTGATGCTGTAGGGAACTTGGCAGGTGGGCAGACCACCTAAGAACAGCCAGCCGTGCCACTAGGAGGCAGAGTGTGGAGAAGTAAGAAAGAGGATTCAGAAAAGGCAGAAAGTGAATCCAAGGTGTTGATCTCAAAGGCAGAGGAATGGGTCCCATGACAACACTGTGATTTAAGAAGAAATAACCCAGAGATGGAAAATGGGGCATTGTCTATGCATACCCATCATGGCAGCCACCAGCCACGGGTGTCTCTAGAGCCCGTGAAAAATGGTGAGTCCCAACTGAGATGTGCTGTTGTGTGGCACACACCAGGTCACAAACCCCTGTGTGGAAAACAAGCATATAAATATCACCTTAATAGGTTAATATTGATTGCATGTGATATAATTGTGCAATTGTCATGTGGATATATTCAGTTTTTTTAAAAATTTTACTAGTTTCTTTTTACTTTTTTGAGTTTATTTTTACTGGAGTATTGATGATTTACAGTGTTGTGTTAGTTTCAGGTGTAAAGCAAACTGAATCAGTTATGCATATACACATATCCTCTCTTTTTTAGAATCTATTCCCATATAGGCCATTACAGAATACTGAGTTCTCTGTGTTATACAGTAGGTCCTTGTTTGTTTTCTATTGTATATATAGTAGTCATAGTTGTTACTGTTGTTGGAGTGGGTTGCCATTTCCTTCTCCAGGGGATCTTCCTGACCCAAGGATTGAATGGGCAAGCAGACCATTTACCACTGAGCCACCAAGGAAGCCAATGTATAATAGTGTGTATGTTAATCTCAAGCTCCTAATTTATCCCTCCCCCACTTCCCCCCAGTAACCATAAGGTTGTTTTCTACATCTGTGACTCTGTTTTGTAAATAGGTTCATTTGTACCATTTTTTAAGATTCCACCTATAAGCAATATCAGATTTTACTTTTTCTGAACTAAAAACACGACTTCAAAAAGTAGAAATGTTGTAAATTGTATATGTGGCTCACATATACGTCCCTTTGCAAACCCTACTCCAGATGCACTTGTAGCAGCCTTTAGGGAGATGGAGGAGGGGGGAAGGGAAGGCATATCCTGGGGTAGCAGTCACACCAGGCTTCGAGTGAGCTTCCTGCTGGGGGTGGTTGGGCAAGTTACATCATCTCAGGTAGCCTCAGTATCCTCACCTGTAACAGGTGCTGGCTGATGGTGGCTCTTTCCTGGAGTTGTTACACCTGAGTGGGAAACCCTGCAGAGCCTCTTGAGGGACACCGTATGTGTAGCGGGGGGTTCCTCTCCTCCCCTCCTTTCCCTCACTCAGAGCAACACATCAGAGGATCCAGGAGCAGCGAGGCGGAGCTGAGATAAAGGTTGGCAAATTCTGAATGTGTCTCAGTTTTCTTCATGTCCTGGTTTGCAGTGAATTGGGCAAGTGAAGAGAGGAGTGGAAAGTCCAGTGGAGAAACAAAATGGAGGTGAGAAAATACTTGAGCAAGCCCATGATGACAAATACTTTGGTCACCTGATGCGAAGAACTGACTCCTTGGAAAAGACCCTGATTCTGAGAAAGATTGAGGGCAGGAAGAGAAGGGGACAACAGAGGATGAGATGGTTGGATGGAATCAGTGACTCAATGGACCTGAGTTTGAGTAAACCCCGGGAGTTGGTGATGGACAGGGAGGCCTGGCATGTTGCAGTCCATGGGGTCACAAAGAGTCAGACATAACTGAATGACTGAACTGAACTGAACTGATGATGACAAAGCCATCCACCTGGTTTGGAAGGAGCAGGGGGTGGCAACAGAGAAAGGGTCCTGAGAGTCAGTGGGAGGGTTCCGAAGGGCCCTGTCCAGTGCTGCTAAAGGCTTGTCTCTCATATGCTTGGATGAAGCAGATACTTTTGCTTCTGTTGGGTAAAGCAGTGTGGTTTTCTAATGCTTTGCACCTTTGGAAAACTGCTTTGAGTTAGACATAGACAGCCTTGGCAATCTTGGGCTTCCCTGGTGGCTCAGAGAGCAAAGAATCCACCTGCAATGCAGGAGACCCAGGTTTGGTCCCTGGGTTGGAAAGATCCCCTGGAGAAGGAAATGGTAACCCACTCCAGGATTCTTGCCTGGAGAATCCCATGGACAGAGGAGGCTAGCAGGCTACAGTCCATAGGGTCACAAAGAGTCAGACATGACATGACTGAACACTAATAGGAGTACTGGCAACCTGGAGTGTTACCGTGCCCCCAGATAGATGTTAGCATCCCTGAAAAGGACAGCAGAACCTGTGCTTATTGTTCAGCTCAAAGGTTTCCAGGGAGAGAAGGCTGCGTACATGTTGCTTATAAATAAGAGACATCAACTCTCAGAGAACATCCCACAATCCTGGAGGGACTCGTCTGCAGCAAAACTGAATTATTTCAAGGCAGCTGCTGGTGACTGGACACTTCTTTACTAAAAGAAACTGAAGCTAAGGAACACTGATGGATAAGTCCATCATCCAGGTCCAGCCTGTTGAATTCACAGTTCAAGAATAGTCAGTATGCCTTCTTCCATTAGTCTCAACGAGAGGGAAGGGAAATAGATGCCTTCCTAACTTAGGACAGTAGATGATCACCAGATTACTGCAGGCATGTTCTGAAGACCTCTGGTCTGGAAAGAGTTCGTGAAACCTGCTTCTAGTGCAGTGGCACCCATGACTTGGTCTGTCCCCTCCAGAAACATCCATGCCCTCTTCAGTAGAACTCAGTTTTTCAATTATAAAATGAAGCTCATTCATGCATCAAAGGACCTCCTCAGACAAGTCTCTTATTTTAAGGGGAAAAGAAGGCCCCAGAAGTCATTCTGTAGATGACCAGAGGACATTGTGAATCATCCTGAGCTTTCAAGGACCCCTCTCCTCTGTATGGCAAATATACCACTTTGATGTTTTATCATCCCAAGTCAAGGAAAGGCTGACCACCAGAAAGATGCAGAAAAAGATACACCACGGGCTTCAAAAGTGGCTGCTGTCCCTATTCTCCACTGTTTGCCTTAGGCATAAAGAGAATCCAAAAATACAACTCCTTCCTCCTTGGTGGTTTATTCTCCTGGGAAAATTGGTCTTGGGGTTAATAATAAGTTTGTCTTATTAAACTGTCCTCTCCCCCACCCCATCAGCCAAAGAGGCAGAGAATTCCAAAGCAGCTGAATAATTTCACCATCCAGGTAAGCCACTTAATAAGTGTGGGCTTTCTTCCAGCAAACCCTAAATAATTGCGTCACATTGAGAAGGAGGCAGTGGTTTTAGCCACAGTGAAAAATGTTGCTGTAGTAGCTCATGTAAGGAATGGAGGGAGGGTGGAAGGAAGGAAGAAAAGGAGGAGAGAGGAAGGAAGGACAGTGTCAGCTTGGCAGCTTGGACAGCTCAGATATAACTCACTTCTCTATTAGGTTTGTGACACCTGATTGGGACTCTTTTCTGCAAGACTCCTGAGTGGTCAGGATCATGTCATTCTTCCTGTGGAGCATTTTCTCTCTTAAGGCACAGATAGGCCTTGCTATGTCCTTCCTGACCTCAAAACCCAAAATTATAGAAAAGGAGTCAATTAGAAAACATTAAGCATGGACATTGCCCATACTTCTCCAAATCCATTTAAAAAAAAAATCTTCCTTTCATTCCTGGTGGCCTGAGATGTAGGGCCTTCTCCACAGTCTGACTGGTTCTTACATCCTGCCAATGAGACGCACAGGCCTCTGGGTTTGTCCAGAGCCCCGCCCTTTGGGGTCTGCAGGCAAAACGCTCTTCTCTAGCACAGCATCCTCTTGGGGCTTGGGTCCCTGGGTGATTCCTAATTGTGTAGCTCACATGCTTGTGAGGGCAAACTGATTCTTATCTCTCCGCATCTTAGCTCTCCTGTGATGAAGACAACATGACTTGTCTATGGCTTTAATCAGCCAGATAAAGAGGACCTTCTACCTCCAAACACACGTGAGGGCCTCTCTCCCAAGCACCCATACACAGAGCACCCCCACTTCCCCATCCACATCTGCCCCGTGGGTGTGCTGGCAATGGCTCCGCCTGGCTCACAATGCCGACTGTGCATGTCCACCTTTTCCCAACTTCGCCATCACGGCAGTGTCCTAACATTGGCCGTGATGGTGGTATTTACACCACAGATATCAGCAAATGCTTCATATCAGGGCTTCCCCCGCATCCGGAGTGTCAGTTGCTCAACATCTACCAGCTCATCTCTGTGTCCGGCTGTTGGCATCACACCTCTGACTCGGCACCCATCTCTAAAACCACCTGCCTACTTCCATTTTTCTTAAAGATGGGTTTCTTCTTTAAAAAAGTTAGACTTGAATGTTTCAAAATATAATCCTCTTATTGAAAAAATTTAGCAGTTTTTAGCAGTAACCTGCCCTCTTTTGAATGAAGGCATAAGGAAAATAAATGTGTATATCTCTATGTATGCATGTATGTAGGTATTCAGACATGAATATAAAACAAGGGAAAACAGGTCATGCTTGATTGAAGCATGCCATAAGGTCAGGGATGGTGGGGGAATGTGAGAATGAAGATTCCTGTGCTCACTGTGTCCTCATTTCAGGCCCCTTGAAGTAACAACAGATTTTCTGAATTACATTGGAACCTCTTAATATATATATATATATATATATATATATATATTTGCACAAATTTTTACTTTTATGTTTTTTTCATTTTTAATAATTTGATACATTTAGAAGACCATATAAAACACTTATGTAAGCCATGGAACATAGTAAACAAATATCTAAAAACCAGTATCCAACTTAAGAAATAGAAGATAATCACTGCCATTTTTCCCCAAGTGTGCCCCATTCTTCTATGCCACTTCCACTCACCCTCAAGTGGTCCACTGTCCTTCTTAATTTTAAATCTTTCCCTCACTCTTCTCTATAGGTTTGCCATGTGAAGTGATGCGAGTCACTCAGTCGTGTCCGACTCTTTGCGACCCCATGGACTACGTAGTCCATGGAATTCTCCAGACCAGAATTCTGGAGTGGGAAGCTGTTCCCTTCTCCAGGGGATCTTCCCAACCCAGGGATAGAACCCAGGTCTCCCGCATTGTAGGCGGATTCTTTACCAGCTGATTCTTTACCAGGGAAGCCCAAGAATACTGGAGTGCACATAGCCTATCCCTTCTCCAGTGGATCTTCCCAACCCAGGAGTCGAACCAGCGTCTCCCACATTGCAGGAGGATTTTTTACCAACTGAACTATCAGGGAAGCCCGGGTTTGCCATAACATATTGTTTAGAGGTAGATGTATAATCTTCTGAAATAAATTTTTCAGGCAGTATCATTTACTATGCCTGTATAGTTTCTTAATCGAAATCTGGCTACATACACAGTTTCTATTTAGCTTAGATTAATTTTATTCTTAGCATTTTACTGTCTTTAACCAACAAGGACCTATTGTATAGCACAGGTAACTCTGTTCAATGTTTTGAACCAGCCTGGATGGCAGGGGGGCTTGGGAGAGAATGGATGCAAGTATATATATGGCTGAGTCCCTTCGCTTGGAACTGCTTATTTTTTTAAATCACCTTTATTGAAGTATGATTTGCATGCTAAAAATTGCCACTTTAAAAAACTTATTTAAAAATAATCTTTAATTAATCTATTTATTTGGGGTTGTACCGGGTCCCTGTTGCTGTGTATGTGGCTTTCTCTAGTTGCAGCGAGTGAGGGCTACTCTCTAGTTGTGGTGCATGGGCTTCTCACTGTGGTGGCTTCTCTTGTTGGGCAGCATGGACTCTAGGGCACGCAGGCTCCAAGGCTGTGTTTAGTTGCCCCAAGGCCTGTGGGATCTTCCCAGACCAGGGATTGAACCCATGTCCCCTGCACTGGCTGGAGGATTCTTCACCACTGAGTCACCAGGGAACTCCCTAAAAGTAATTTTAGAGCTACCACCATACACAGAAATTCTCCACATACATTTCACCCAGCTCCCCCTGATGGTAACATCTCCTATAACTGTAATAGTGTTATCAAAACTAGATAACTAACATTAGTATGGTACTATTAACTGACTACAGAACTTATTCAAATTTTGCCAGGTTTTTTTTTCTAGTCCAACCTAGGACCCCACATTGCATTTAGCTGTATGTCTCTGTAATTGCTTACAATCCATGACAAATCCTAAATTTTTGTTTTTCATGATCCTCCTAATTGTAAAGAGTCCAGGCCAGTTTGGGTTTGTGTTCAGTTTTCTTATGACTTGGTTAGGTCATACCTGTTCAGCTGAAATACTGAAGTGACCTGATACTCTTTTCAGCATGTCACATGGAGGGCAGGTTGGGCAGTGATCTTATTACTGGCAATATAAACTTCATCACTTAGCATAATGCTTTTGAGATCCATCCATGTAGTCATGTGTATGGGTTGTATATGCAGGGAGTTTATCCCCTTTTATTACCAAATACAATTCATTTGTGGGCTTCCCTTGTGGCTCAGTGGTAAAGAATCTGCCTGCCAGTGTAGGTGACATGGGTTCAATCCCTGGGTCAGGAAGATCCCCTGGAGAAGGAGATGGCAACCCACTCCAGTATTCTTGCCTGGGAAATCCCATGGACAGAGGAGCCTGGTGGGCTACAGTCCATGGGTTTACGAAAGAGTTGGACACGACTTAGCAACTAAAATAACAGAATCCATTTGTACAGCTGTACCACTGTTTTTTTATCCAACCACATCTAGTTGTTTCCAGATTGAGGTTATTATGATGCTATGAATATCCGTGTACAAGAGTTAGTGTCTACAGATGGTCTCATTTCTCTTGGGTAAATACCTGGGGGTGGTTTGCAAGTGTATGTTCAACTTTGTAATATTTTTCCAACACACTTGTTGGAAAGTGTGTTCATTCCTACCAGTGATGAATGTTCTAGTAGCTTCACCTTCTCACCAACACTCAATACTGCTAATCTTTTTAATTTCAGCCATTCTAATGCGTGTGTAGAGGTAGCTCATTGTGGTTTTTTACTTGCATTTTCCTAATGATTAATAATGTTGAGCATTTTTTAATAATCTTATTTCTCATTCATTTATATTCTTCAGTGTCTGTTCAAATATTGCATGTTTTCAACTGGGTTATTTGTCTCCTTATTTTTGAGTTGTAAGTGTTCTTTATTTTTGTTGAACACAAGTTTTATACATAGATATATGTATGTTTGACTTTTGTGACCCCATGAATTATACAGTCCATGGAATTCTCCAGGCCAGAATACTGGAGTGAGTAGCCTGTCCCTTCTCGAGGGGATCTTCCCAACCCAGGGAGCAAACCCATGTCTCCTGCATTGCAGGAGGATTCTTTACCAGCTGAGCCACAAAGGAAGCCCATATACATTGCTTGTATATATGGAATCCCATATATATATATATATATGTGTGTGTGTGTGTGTGTGTGTGTGTGTGTATATATATATAGTTGCATATATATTGCAACTTTTTTCCCAGTCTGTAGCCTTCCTTTTCATTTTCTTAACAGTATCTTTAAAGAGCAAAGTTTTGTTTTGCTTTTAATTTTGATGTTGTCCATTTTATCCTTATTTTTCTTTCCTGGTTTTCCTTAAAATTTTAGTGTTTCTATCTAATAAATTTTTGTGTAACCCAAAGTCATGAAGATTTTCTTCTATATTTTCCTCTGAATTTCAAGTGGCAATAGCTCCTGGTTTTGTTTTGTTTTGTTTCTTCCCTTTCAATTTCTCTACCTCCTTCCTTAACTCTTAATTTAGAAGCAAATCCTATTCCTCTAGTTATGTGAATGAGGAATCATTCATTTGGCCAGTGAAGGAATTGTTGTAATAATCATAGCACATTTGATTCTTTGGTTCCTTAAATGCTCATGGGTTGGTTCAGTGGGGCACCTGCTACTCACACTTAGTTTTGGTGCTCCCAAAACAAACCCAAAATCAAGGACTAGGCTGAAGACTGTGGTGTGCTGGTAAATATTTAACAACTGGTTCTCCTGAGGGGAAAATCTGTGATTTTTAGCATTTGCTCATTTCTGTGCCATAACTATCTATACCATGACTAATTTTAAGCTACCAATACATCAGTGGGCTTAGAACATTCTTGAAAGCTTAATAACTAGTCCTTATGAGCTGACACGGGGCTGCTCCAGCATACCACCAGCCACAGGACATGTATTTGAAGTGAAGCCCAAGAAGCAGGAGATAGGTAGTCAGGTAGACAGGACAGGGAGGGAGGGGAGCCAACCAAGGGGGTAAGAAAGAGCTGTTAATGCCGTGAATAGCTGGGCTCAACTCCACTGCCCACTGGAAGAAATATCAATAACCTCAGATATGCAGATGATACCACCATTATGGCAGAAAGAGAGGCAGAACCAAAGAGCCTCTTGATGAAAGTGAAAGAGGAGAGTGAAAAAGTTAGCTTAAAACTCAACATTCAGAAAACTAAGATCATGGCATCTGGTCCCATCACTTCATGGCAAACAGATGGGGAAACAGTGGAAACAGTGACAGACTTTATTTTGGGGGTCTCCAAAATCACTGCAGATGGTGAGTGCAGTCATGAAATTAAAAGACTCTTTCTCCTTGGAAGAAAAGTTATGACTGACCTAGACAGCATATTAAAAGCAGAGACATTACTTTGCCAATAAAGGTCCATCTAGTCAAGGCTATGGTTTTTCCAGTAGTCATGTATGGATGTGAGAGTTGGACTATAAAGAAAGCTGAGTGTTGAAGAATTGATGCTTTTGAACTGTGGTGTTGGAGAAGACTCCTGAGAGTCCCTTGGACTGCAAGGAGATCCAAGCAGTCCATCATCAAGGAAATAAGTCCTGAATATTCATTGGAAGGACTGATGCTGAAACTGAAACTCCAATACTTTGGCCACCTGATGCAAACAACTGACTCATTTGAAAAGACTCTGATGCTGGGAAAGATTGAAGGTGGGAGGAGAAGGGGACAACAGAGGATGAGATGGTTGGATGGCATCAACGACGCAAAGGACATAAGCTTGAGTAAACTCTGGGAGTTGGTGATGAACAGGGAGGCCTGGCATGTTGCAGTCCGTGAGGTCGCAAAGAGTCAGACACAACTGAGTGACTGAACTGAACCCCACTGTGGATCTCAAGGGGTGATGTAGACACGACTCAAGATTGTCCAGTTGAGATTGAGCAGGATGGGTGTGAGTGCAGACTCCTGCCCCATCCCTTTTTGTTGATGGTTGACCCCATACTATCCTGAGCACCCTCAGGCAGTTTTGCCCATGGGCTGAGGGAAGCTTTCCAGCACAGGAGGAGGCTTTAGGCAGAAATGCATGGGGGCACCAGCCCCAGGTGAGGTGGGAAGCCATCCTGTCCAAGGGACATCCACAACATCTACTCCATGCACCACGAGCTTCTTTAAACACTTTATTAGCAGTAGTAAACAACCACTTGGGTCCTTCTTTCACAGTCAAAGTCACCTTGTTTGGTGCAAACTGGCTGATAAAATGCAGTAGAGAAGAGGTGCTTTCAGTGTCTGTAAGGTAATGCTTTATCAGTTCATATCTGTGGATTCAGCATCCCCACCTGACTAGACCCAGGGACACTGGCATTCCCCAAGAGAGCCTTGATGTTTATTCTTCTTCGATTAGTAGATATCGTTTTCTTTAAAGAATGGAAAATGGGAAGTTACCTCTTTATCAGTTGTTTAATAGACAGGTAATGTAAGTATGAGTTTTATTACTCAATGTTGAGTATTACTCAATGTTGAATATTGAGTTTTTATTAATAAAAACCAACCAAATAATTCAAATAAAACAAATATCACATATTAACACATTTATATGGAATCTAGAAAGATGGTACTGATGCCCTATTTGCAGGGCAGGAGCAGAGACACAGACACAGAGAACGGACTTGTGGACACAGTGGGGGAAAGAGAGGGTAGAAGGAATTGAGATCATAGAATTGACCTATATACACTACCCTGTGTAAAACAGATAGCTAGTGGGAAGCAGCTGTATAGAACAGGGTGCCCAGCTTGGTACTCATGATGACCTAGAGGAGTGGAATGGGGGAGTGGATGGAAGGGAGGCTCAGGAAGGAAGAGATATATGTATACATATGGCTGATTCACTTCATTGTACAGTAGAAACTAACATTGTAGAGCAATTATATTCCAATAAAAAAGACAGATGATATAAGTATGAGTAATAGCTCAGGTCAGTTGCTCAGTCATGTCCGACTCTTTGAGACTCATGAACTGAAGCACGGCAGTCTTCCCTGTCCATCACTAACTCCTGGAACTTGCTCAAATTCATGTCTGGTGAGTCGGTGATGCCACCCAACCATCTCATACTCTGTCTTCCCCTTCTTCTCCTGCCTTCAGTCTTTCTGGGCCTTTTTCAGTGAGTCAGTTCTTCATATCAGGTGGCCAAATTATTGGATTTTCACCTTCAGCATCAGTCCCTCCAATGAATATTTAGAACTGATTTCCTTTAGGATGGACTGGTTTGATTTCCTTGCAGTCCAAGGGACTCTCAAGAGTCTTCTCCAGCACCACAGTTCAAAAGCATATGAATAATAGAATCCAATCAAATAATTCTCTCATCTAGGCCACTTCATAATTGGAATTCCAAATGGAGTGTAGGGGGCATTTTATAAACCAAGGCACAAGTCATATTCAAATATTTTCTTATCTCCAAAATGCTCCACTTGTGGTGAGAGCTTGAGCTTGAGTAGCTGTCTACATTCCTGAGGTTGTCCCACTGACTTTGCCTGGTTGGGTGTCTGACCTAAATTTTCTGTGGTTTTGTAGATCAGAGACAATCTTATCATGACAAACAAGAAGATGTTTTCTTAAATGCAAAAGTCCCGTCTTCCTTGGGGCAAGAGGAAGTTGGCTGTGGCTCTGTCTTCTCCGCTGGGGAAACTTCCCACAGACAGGGAACAGATGGGCTTAGATTTAGATACCATCTGCTTTTCAGTTGTAATTAACATCGGATCCAGGGGTTGGTTGGATTTTACCATTGTGTTGGCCTTCCCCATTGATCGCTGGGGTGTCCTAAATCCTGTGTTTGTTGGAATGTGAAACTTGGGTTGGGTTTCCTTGGATGGGCATTAGCTCTTATGAGACAAGGAAGGAAAAGGAAACCATTTTTGAGTGCCTGCTTCCAGTTGAGTGGCCCCCAGATGCAGTTGGAGAGAGGAAGAGTCCTGCTCATCTTGCCTTGTGTTTGTGTGAAGAAGAAAAATAGGAATGATCCTCTGAGTCCATTTCAGTTCAGTTGGTTCCACTTTTCTTTCTAACAAGGTGATTGAAATAATAATGACCCAGTAATATTATTCAGCATTTATTGAACACTTGAAACATTCCAGCTGTGGTGCTAAGAATTCTACATGATCTAGTTTCAAAAAAACCACTTGAGGCAGATACTGTTATCTCCATTTTACAAATAAGGAAAACTGAAACCTCAATGCGGTTGAAATGTTCACCTCAGGTCACACTGCTGAGATATG
The DNA here is from genome assembly GCF_023699985.2 of Odocoileus virginianus. Taxonomy (NCBI): domain Eukaryota; kingdom Metazoa; phylum Chordata; class Mammalia; order Artiodactyla; family Cervidae; genus Odocoileus; species Odocoileus virginianus. The sequence continues at coordinate 36,060,752 of NC_069682.1, forward strand.
GACCAGGCAATCATAGAAAAAGCAAGGGAATCCCAAAAAAACATCTACTCCTGCTTCATTGACTATGATAAAGGCTTTGACTGTGTGAATCTCAACAAACTGTGGAAAATTCTTAAAGAAATGGAAATACCAGACCACTTTACATGCCTCCTGAGAAACCTATATGCAGGTCAAGAAGCAACAGTTTGAACCGGACATGGAACAATGGACTGGTTCAAAATTGGGAAAGGAATACATCAATGCTGTACATTGTCACCCTGCTTATTTAACTTATATGCAGAGTACATCATGTAAAAGGACAGGGTATGAGTCCCAAGCTGAAATCAAGAATGATGGGGAAAATAACAACAACCTCAGAAATGTAGATGATGCACTCTTAATGCCAGAAAGAGAAGAGAAACTAAAAGAGCCTCTTGATGAGGGTGACAGAGGAGAGTGAAAAAGCTGGTTTAAAACTCAACATTCAGAAAACTAAGATTATGGCATCTGGTCCCATCACTTTATGACAAATAGATGGGGAAAAATTGGGAACAGTGACAGATTTTATTTTCTTGGGCTCCAATAAAGATCACTTCAAATGGTGACTTCAGCCTCAAAATTAAAAGATGCTTGCTCCTTGAAAGAAAAGCTATGACAAACATAGACAGCGTATTAAAAAGCAGAGACATCCATATAGTCACAGCTATGGTTTTTCCAGTAGTCATGTACAGTTGTGAGAGTTGGACCACAAAAAAGGTTGAGTGCCAAAGAATTGATGCTTTTGAATTGTAGTGCTGGAAAAGACTCTTGAGAGTCCCTTGGACTGCAAGGAGATCAAACCAGTCTATCCTAAAGGAGATCAACCCTGAACATTCATTTAAGGACTGATATTGAATTTCCAGTACTTTGGTCACCTGATGCAAAGAGCCAATTCATTGGAAAAGACCCTGATGCTGGGAATGATTGAGGGCAAGAGGAGAAGAGGGCGACAAAGGATGAGATGTTTGGGTGGCATCACCAACTCAATGGACATGAGTTTGAGCAAACTCCAGGAGATAGTGAAGTACAGGGAAGCCTGGCATGCTGCAGTCTACGGGGTCACAAAGAGTCAGACACAACTTAGCAACTAAGCAACAATAAATTGATTGATTCCTGCTTCATAACCATGGTTCATCACTGCCTTCACCAACTTCTTTACATTGACGGAGAGAGCAGGAGTAACCAGGGCTCCCCTTGTGGCTCAGCTAGTGAAGAATCTGTCTGCAACGTGGGAGATGTGGGTTCAATCCCTGGGTTGGGAAGATCCCCAGAGAAGGAAATTGCAACCCACTCCAGTACTCTTGCCTGGAGAATTCCATGAACAGAGGAGCCTGGCAGGCCACAGTCCATGGGGTTGCAAAGAGTCAGACACGAATGAGCAACTAACACTTTCACAGGACTAACCAGCCAGGCAGATTTCTTCCATTCCTGCTTTATTGGTTCCAGGAAAGAACTGAAGTAACTCCAAGATGCCACTGTTCTCCAGTTTCTTTATAATCTCCAGGAATTCGTCTCTCTTGTACTTCAGCGTGGGCTTCCCAGGTGGTGCTAGTGATAAAGAACCTGCCTACTAATGCAGGTTAGATGTAAGAGACAGATTCGATCCCTGGGTCAGGAGGATTTTCTGGAGGAGGGTGTGGCAACCCACTCCAGTATTCTTGCCTGGAGAATCCCCTGGATAGAGGAGCCTGGCAGGCTACAATCTATAGGGTCACAGAGTCGGACACGACTGAAGCGACTTAGCATGCATGCACATACTTCAGCGTGCTTTACTCTTATGCCTTTAGACAATCTCCTGGGTTTTTAGTTGCAGCTCTGCATCTTGCTTTTTCTGAGCCCTGGGGGAAGTGAGTGTAAGCATGATTAAATTTTAGCTTCTGCCTTAAAGTCCCAGTTCCTCATGTTGGTGTCATCATCTACAGACTGCAGCAAAAGTCGGTCCTCTTCCCGTTATCAGAGGCATTGTCCCTCCAGCAATAGAAAGATGTTTAGTAGAACATCTGAGAGCATCTCTGTCTTGAGCCCTGTTGCCTTCTAAGGGCACACAATGTGAATAGAATGCACGAAGGACACCCAAGACCAGCAGTCATTCACACTGTTGTCTGGGTACAAAGGATTCCTTGGAATACCCTGCATGTCAGCCCAGGGGAGGGACATTCTGTGCCCAGCTAAGCTAATTGTCTGACAAGAGAGGTTTTGAACCTCCTAGTTAAAAGTCCATAGTACTCATCTGGGAGTGATTTTAGTGGATTGTCATTGAAGTGTGAAGTTAGAAGTACTATAATACAAAACTTTGGTCTGGCTTCATTAACTATACTAGATCTTAAGCAATAAAATGAAGGTGAGAGTTTAAGCCCCACGCAAGTCTGTTGGTTTTGCTCACTTAGACACACAGCCCCAGGCTTGACTGCTACCCACAGCCATCCAGCCTGTTGACGCTTTACACCAATCACAAGCAGGATGACCTGTGTTGCCCTCCACCATGAATGGGAAAGCTTCTTCCACTCCAGGAGAAAACGATCCTGGGTCAGTTCTGATAAGAGGACACAGTAAAGGCATGCAGTTAAGGAAGTAGTTTCAACCCGGCACGTGACCATGCCTTTTAACTGGATACCCAAAGCTAGATGGTGATGTGTCCATCTGAGCACCTTCTCAGGTCACTGACCTCCCAGGAGCACAAAACATTGCATAAGAAACAGAGGAAAATGGATACATGCATATGTATGGCTGAGTCCCCTCACTGTTCACCTAAAACTATCACATTGTTAATCGGCTAGACCCCAATACAAAATTAAAAAAATTTTTTTAGAGGAACAAGAAAAGATGGTGCCTCTTTACTCAGGTTTCTGCACAACACAACTGAAGACAAATAAGTTGATTCCCTCCACGTGAAGCAAACAGCCACCTACAGTAGGAATAACACATATCTTCCTGCTTTTTGCTACTGCCAACCAATTTCTATCACATGTACTTTATAAGGGCTCACATCATCCCACCAGCTGAATTTTTATTTTTTTAGTGAAGTATAGTTGATTTACAATGTTGTGTTAGTCTCTGTGTATAGCAAAGTGATTCAGTTATACCTATATATACACATTCTTTTTCACATTCTTTTCTACTATGGTTTATCGCAGGATACTGAATATAGTTCCCTGAGCTATACAATAGGACCTTGTTGTTTATCCATCCTATATATAAGTTTGTCTCTGCTAATCCCAAGTTCCCACTCCTTTCCTACCCCTGCCTTGGCAACCACAAGTCTGTTTTCTATGTCTGTGGGTCTGTTTCTGTTTTGTACATAGGTTCATATCTGTCATATTTTAGATTCCACATATAGGTGATATCATATGGTGTTTGTCTTTCTCTTTCTGACTTACTTTGCTTAGTATGATCATCTCTAGATGATCTCAATGTTGCTGCAAATGTCATTATTTAATTATTTTTATGGCTTAGTAATATTCCATTGTTTTATATATATATAAAATATAGAATATGTTTATATAAAACAAGATATATATATATATGTATATATACACCACATCTTCTTTATCCACTCATCTGTTGATGAACATTTAGGTTGTTTCTGTGTCTTGACTATTGTGAATAATGTCACCAGTTGAAATTTTAAAATTAGAATGAATAGTGCATAAAGCGTTTCACTACCTAAATATTAGATATTAAAACTTTGAATTCACCAACAAGTTGCTTACTTAAGAGTAATCCCCTTTGCAAAAGAAACATTAAAGAGGATAACAATTATGGGAAAATGGGGGATAATTTGCAGTCTATTTTTCAGAATATTGACTATGCCTGCGTTGCTGGAAATGCATTAGTAAGAGGCTTGATTTCTATATACACTTTTTAATTAATAGAGGATGAGTTTTCACCTCCATCCTCCAGTAAATAAATGTTGAATAAATATTTAAAGAGCATGAGTTTGAAGAGGCGCCAGATGATGAGCCTGCCTGAAGTGCCCATGTCTCAGGCCAACTCTGTTTTTGGAAGTTTTGGTTATCTGCCCAGGGTTGGGCCGCCGTCCACTGTTTGATGTTATCTGGCAGCTGTGGTGCCCACCATCTCCCAAGACTGTTTGGACAGAGAATAACAAGAAAATGACAGAAAGGCAAGAATATAAATGTCTTGATAACTTTAACCAGACTGGCGTCTTTCAAAGGCTCCATATTGTTTAACAAGCTTAGCTCTGAATCTGGCATGGAAATTCCTACTTCAATGTGGCTTGCCTCGGAAAGACTCAGCTCTGGTTACTAATAAAAACTTTAAGGCAAGAAGCATGTTTCTCACCAAACTTGGAGAGTTCCATCCTCTTGCAGATAGTTGAGTATATGCTGGAATTTCAAAGTCCCCCAGAAAAGTTAAATTCTCTGTTATTTACAATATATCCTCAAGGTAGAAGTCATTGTCATTTTTTCAATAAACCTGAAGGAAAAGCCAGTGCTAGCTAACAAACCTGCTGTCAGACCATCTCACATGGGGTTTTCAGAGCTCCCAGAGTATGTCACACAGGTTTAGTGGCAATGGGAGAGGGGGAGTGTCATGGAGAAGAAGTAGGAAAGGCAGAAAGGAAAGCAATCATTCAAAGAAAGATGAGAGGTCTTCAGAAGCCCTCAAGCCAGTGGGCATCCTGAGCATTCAGACCACATCTCTTCTTTTGCTGCTGAAAGTAAGGTTAGAACCATGACTGGCTTGGGTTGTAGTCATTCAAATGGGGTTGAAGTCCAATTTCTGTTTTGTGCTGGTGCTGTGACTTAGGACTTATATTCTGTCTGCCTCAATTTCCTTGTCTGAAAAGTGGGGATAACAATAGTATCTCATGGGCTAGTTGAAAAGATTAACTTGTAAAGCATTTCTATGCTTAGTCATATGGCCAGTATGCTCAGTGGTCATGTGCTCAATAGTCAGTACTCAAAAAGTGTTACCTGTCATCATCATCACCATCATTATCTTTCTCATCATCATCACCATCACCATCTTCACCATTGTCCCCATCATCATCACCATCTTCACCATCACCATCACCACCATCTTCACCATCACCATTATCACCATCTTCACCATCATTGCCAACCACCATCATCACCATCTTCATCTTTATCACCGTCTTCACCATCACCATCACCACCATCTTCACCATCACCATCATCACCATCTTCACCATCACCACCAACCACCATCTTCATCTTTATCACCATCTTCACCATCACCATCACCACTATCTTCACCATCACCACCAACCACCATCATCACCATTTTCATCTTCATCACTGTCCCCATCATCATCCCATCACCATCAGCACCAGCATTATTACAATCGTCATCACACCATCAAAATCACTTTCATCATCACCATCATCATAAAGTTTTCCCAGTAAAGTCAACAATGATTCCTGATCATCACAGATGGTCTGCACCTATGAACCCAAATCTCTTAAGTCTAGAGTATAAAAACTCCCCCAACTAACCTTAACTTGTTTCTGTAGCCTCATCTGTCTCTGCTAACTCACTCATAATCTGCACTCCAGCCATAGTGTAGTTTTCAGCACAAACCATGTTAATTTATGACTCCATGTTTTCATTCATGCTGTTCTGTTGCCTAGTCAACTCTGTCCTGGTTTCTTTGATTGGCTAATACCTGTTCATCTTCTCAGACATGATATAAACATTAGCTCCTCCAGATGGTCTTACTACACCCTCCCCTTCACTCCCTGAAACCTAGGCCCCGTGTCCTTCCTTAAAGTCCACAGAAAATCCAGTGAAGAACTCTGTGTTTACCTGTAATACCGAATGCTCTGCTTACATGTTCAGCAGACATGATGGTGTACCATTTTCCTGATCAAAGAATTGGAAAGTTGGACCCAAACTGAATTTATAATGCTTACAATTGGCAGGTTCTGTGTGGCTGGTTGAGTGCTTTACAATTGTTTAATTCAATCATTTATCTAGGAATTATTTATTGAGCACATACTATGTGCTGGCCCTGATATGGGCACTAGGGATACATCAAAGGATGAGTTAGGCAAAGACCCCTGTCTGTGTGGAGATTACATTCTAAGGAAGGAGACATACAATAAAATAAGCATCATGATAAGAATTATTTGGTATGCTAGAAAGTAATCCTGGTAATGGAAAAAAAGAGGAAATGGAACAGAGTCAGAAACAGGAGGAGGAAAGGTGAAGGAGAAGGAGGTTCCATGAAGGTGAGCTTTGAGCAAAGGCTGAAGGAAGTGAGGCACAGAGCAAGGTGGATGGCTGGGGAGAAAGTGAGGCTGGCACAGAGAATAACCAGCGCGAAAGCCCTGAGGCAGAGCTTGCGAGGCTCATTCAGACAGCAGCCAGGAGACCTGTGTGCAGGCAGCAGAATCAGCAAGGCAGAGACTAGGGGAAGCAGGGCAGCCATAGTTCTTACTCAGCATCAAGAGATGCTACCCAACAGTCCAGACTCGCAGCTTCTCTCTTGGGAGATCAGAAGCTCTGGCCTTGCTAAGCACGTATTCTTATGCATCGCTGGTTAGGGCAGAGCACAGGCTGCCCACTTCAGATGGGCATCCACTGTTCAGTGAGCCACAGAGCCTGCCTCATCCCCTGTGGGCAGCTGAGGCCCTGGCACCAAGTAGCAGCCTCTAACAGGCATGCCCAAACCTGCTGCCTCCACTTTCTGCTCCCATCCTGGCTTGACCGTCCTCCTCCCCTCAGCCCTGATCTCTGCCTGAACTCACTCTGTAAGTCCAGTGAAGACTCCTGCAGGGCAATACCCTGAAAGGGAAGGAAGCCCACGACAGTGGAAGTTTTCATTCTTGATTCTACAAAGGAGACTCTTCCTTTGGAAACAATTATTGGGCTTCCTGGAGTATTTGCACATACTTAGGTGGAAGATTGCCAGGGGCCCAGGAACACACTTGCCTCCTATTTCTGTCACATTTGTCTCCTATCCTGTCAGCAGGACTTTGATGGTGGTGGGGGGTAGGGGGGGTTGGTAACTACTTCTTAAAAAATGAACTTATTAACAAAACCCCAAACTCTGCCTTGATCACATTATCTCACACCTGTTAAGATAGCTACTATCGAAAAAATAGATACAAACAAAATAACAAGTGTTGGTGAAGATATGGAGAAACTGGAGCTCGTAAACTGTTGGATGGAATGTAAAATGGTGCAGCCCCTATAGAGAGCAGTATGGCAGGTCCTCAAGAAATGAAACACAGAATTACCATATGATCCAGTGATTCCACTTCTGGGTATCTACCTCCAAAGAATTGCAAGAAGGAACTCAGACATTTGTACATCAATGTTCACAGCAAAGTTATTGACTATAGCTGAAAGATGGAAGCAACCCAAATGTCCAGTGACAGATGAACGGTTAAATAGAATGTGGCATATCCTTACAATAGAATATTACTCTGCCTTGAAAAAGTAGGGCGTTCTGACCCCTGCTGCAGCATATATGAACCATGGAGACATTATGCTGAGTGAAATAAGACAGTCACAAAGGGACAAATACTGTGGGATTCCCCTTATATGAGGTCTCTAGAGTTGTCACATTCACAGACACAGAAAGTAGAAAGGTGGTCACCAGGGGCTGGGAGGAAAGGGAATGGGGAGTTAGTGTTTAGTGGAGACAGTTTCAGTTTGGGAAGATGAAAAGGATCTGGAGGTGATGGTGGTACAGCCGTGTGATACTTAATGCCATGAAGCTATACACTTAAACATGGTTAAAATGGTAAATCTTGTGCATATTTAACACAATAAAAAAATTAAGTTTTTAAAAATCAGAAAATATGGGGAGATGCATAATACATGTATATATGTGCATGCATGCTAAATCGCTTCAGTTGTGTCCGACTCTGCAACCCTGTAGATTGTAGCCTGCCCAGCTCCTCTGTCCATGGGATTCTCCAGGCAAGAATACTGGAGTGGGTTGCCATGCTCTTCTCCAGGGGATTATATATATATATATACACATTTATATAATATAGGTATCTCTTTATAGTATATATCTATATCTTTATATCTGTGTATGTGTGCTCAGTCGTATCTGACTATTTGCAATCTCATGAACTGTTGCTCACCAGATTCCTCTGCCCATGAAATTTTCCAGGCAAGAATACTGGAGAAGGTTGCTATTTCCTTCTCCAATCTTTAAATCTGTATTTATATCTATATCTATCTATATGTGTATAAAGAAAGAGAGAGAGGTGCTATTGTGTGGTGATGAGAGGCATGTAGTAGGGAGATAATTCCTGGGCTCAAATCCTGCCTCTGTCGCCTACTAGCTGGCTGACCTGAACCAGGTTAACGAACTTGATTCCCCACTGTGAGGAGGCTGGATTAAACCAGCAGCCCATCCTGCAGCCATGATTGTGAGGGTCAGTGGAGCATTCGTGTGACTGCCCCCATCAGGAAGCCCCTGTAAGGCCCACGCAGACGTCAGCCCATCTACAGAAACCCGTCCCCAGAACATGCCTTTAGTGGATATTATGGGGAGATGGCAATTACCAGCCCCACTTCCTTGAGAAACTGACAACCAAGTGAAATAAATGAGGTCCTCAGGGACTCCGGAACCATTCTCAGAGTGGACCCTGTATGAGAGGTGTTGGGGTGGGGAAGAAAGAGGCGAGAGAACAAAGGAAGAGAAGGCAGATCGCATTCCCACAGCTCTGAGACAGTGACCCCAGGGTGCTGACCTCCGAGAACAGCGTCAACCGTGGGCTTTATCTGGTCGTCGTGAGAGGCATCAAGTAACACAGGGACAAGGTTTATGCTGGTGAGCAGGAGTATTAACATGTGCTCAGCCTCCTTTAGCAGTTGAGTCCTTGGGAGAGAATCCTTTTCAGTTGGCAGTGGTTCCAGCGACCTTCCGATGCCGACTACAGAAGGACGAGGGGTGGGGGGAAGAGAACATCCCCGAGTCCTGTTGCTCTCAGCCTTTGAGAGCAATGCTCTGGCTGGGAGCGCACTCACCTGGGTTGGACTGCTGTTACACTCCCAAGGGCATCTCCTGAGCAGCAGCCAGTGTTGAGGCTGGACTGGTCCTCCTGGTTCTATCACGATGGCAGGACACACCTCAGAAAGAGCAACCAGGGAACTTTGAAAGGACAAAGTTTATTACTCCCAGATTCTAGGGGGTACATCCAGCGCCTCACGGTGAGGTCCTGGATGGCCAGGGTGGGGTGGGGGGGGGAACAGAGCTGGGGTCCTGCCTTTATTGAGGGCAAGTGTAGGGTGTCTAGGGTTTCTCTGGTTCACTCTTTACTTGCAAATTTAAAACCTAAAAGCAGGAGTTTAGGGTGCAGATAGGGAAAATCGGGGTCAATCCAGTGGTCACTTATTTGGGTCACCCAGGATTTCTGAAAGGGGAACTTCCTGGGTGAGGCAGCCTGTCTCCTCATCTAGTTGTGTAGCTGGCGATGTGTTTATTGAGACGGGTGCCTTTGGAATGGATGCCCTGGAGATCAAAAGCCTAATGTCAGGCACTTACGTTAAAAGAAAAGCTCATTGCCAGACACTTAACTACTGTCCCCACTCGATTTTAGGAAGGCAATTGTTTCTGAGAGTGGTCCACCTTGATTTCTTCTTTTTTTGTGTGTATACAATGTTTTGTTTATTTTTTTGGCCATTAAAAAAACTGAAGTATAATTAATTTACAATGTTATGTTACTTTTGGGTATGCAGCAAAGTGATTCAGTTATGTATGTATACATACACACATGTTTTTTGGATTCTTTTCCATTATAGGTTATTAAAAGATGTTGAATATAGTTCCTTATGCTATACAGTGGGACCTTTTGTTTGTTTGTAGTATATATATATATATATATATATATATATATATATACACACTCACATATATATATATACATGTTAATCGCAAACTCCTCCAAAAATACATTTATTTATTTAGAATAGTTTTAGGTTTACAGAAAAAATGAGCAGAAGTACAGACAGATCACATACATCCCTCCTCTCCCCCTTGCACAGAGTTTCCCTCATTATAAACATTCTGCATTTGGTGGTGCAGCTTGATTTCAAGACTGCATTTAGTTCCTTTCACAGTTGTCCTTAACACCCTTCGCTCTTACTTTAACTCGAGGTCTCCTGGAAGCTGACCTTAGGACAATGATTAGAACTCAGTGGTCACTTGTGGAGAAAGGAAATATTGATTGGGGTGTAGGAAGTGAGATGGGAGAAGGAGAGATTGCTGATAAAAGGTGAGCGTTGGAGCTTATGACACTACAGGCTCCTGAAGCTTGATTCAGCTGTGGGAACCCAGGAGGATGAAGTGGAGGGACCCTCTCAAAGAGTGAGGAAGCAGGGACTGATGCCCCAACTCCCACTGGTCAGGTCTTCAAGCAGATTGAGGCAAATTCTGACTATTGAAAGGCAGTGTGTGTGTGTGCGTGCGAAGTCACTTCAGTAGTGTCCAACTCTTTGCGACCCCATGGACTCTAACCCACGAGGTTCCTCTGTCTATAGGATTCTCCAGGCAAGAATAATGGAGTGGGTTTTCATGCCCTTCTCCAGGGGATCTTTCAGACCCAGGGATTGAACCCACATCTCTTATGTCTCCTGCATTGTCTGGTGGGTTCTTTACCACTAGCGCCACCTGGGAAGCCCGCAGAAAGGCAGTAGACTTCCCTAACGCCCAATGAACATGGTAGGACGAGGGACCTGGTAGGACCTAACCATCTGCTGTGTTCCTCTTCCCTGCAGCCCGCTCCCCAACCTCAGATCCTCCTGGTCACAATCCAAGGCTGGCTGAGATTGTGTCTCTCTCTAATCACCAGGGCAGTGAGCTGTTCAAACAGAGTGATATCTACAATGGTAGCAGAACCTGAGAGTGGGTGGGTGGGTCGGTTCTGCCATAGCATCACGGGGCCACCAGGCACCAAACTTTTCAAGGGGGAGAATGATTTTTAAAGAAAAAATTTTTTCCATGTTTAATCATATATGATCACTTGAAACCATGAAAAAGACAGAGACAGAAAAAAAGAAGATCTTTTTGTTGTTGTTGTTGTTTATTCTGATCATATTCCCTGGGAGATTTAGAATGATTTCTACCAAAGCCAGATATCTACAGTCTTCTCTAGAAATTGCTTCTCCAGCACTGCTTTCACTGAAATTAAAGACAGAGAAACACAAGTACAGATGATGGAGTAAAAGGAAATTGTCTGTGAAAACCGCTGACTGTAGATGCCACATAAAACAGCAGGGCTAATGTCATGCTGGTGGGATACATTTGCCCTCACAATTCGGAAGTCCTTATGTGTATCAACATTTCATCTAGAGCATGTTCACCCCTGTAAAGCCCCAGGCCATGATGACTTCCTGTTACCTTAGATATTTTGCAGTTTAACTATTTTTACCAAAGTTCTCTAGTTTATTGGTCCCAATCAACTTTTAAAATTGCCTGATGAAATAGAATTTATCTTTCAAAATCCTAGTTCATTAGGCACTTTCTCTGTGAAGCCTTCTCTGACCTCCTTCACCCACATCCAGCAGAATGAATCTTTTATGCCTTGTATCTGTTAGGGAGGCACATGGTTGCAAGTACAGAAATCCCAACTAATGGGGACTGAGGCAAATAGGAGATTCATTTTATCACCTACTAAGAAGTACAGAGGCAGGTGGTTTCTGGCATTAGATCAACTGGTGAATAGCATTCTTCAGGGCTTTGGTACCCTTAGCATGTTGGTATGTATTGTCATGTTTATTGTCTCATGGTCACAGAATGGCTGCTGACACTCTAGACATCACATCTGAGTTCAAGGCAAGAAGAAAGGAATCTGTCCCTTATTCCCATTGCCCAAAATTGTGTGAGTGGTCATGGCTAGTTCCGGGGAGGCCAGAAAAGCTGAATATATAGTCACTCAGAACAAGAAACTTTAAATTTCTTGGAAGTTACTTCTTGTTATTATTGTTTTCACTATGGCTCTTTTCATCACCTTGGCTGTAGCTGTTAAGCTGTTGCCACAATAGTGCTGTATAACAAGTGACCTGAAAACCTCAACAACATACAACAATAAAAATTTATTTAGCTTGCGGGTGTTCGGGGTTCAGCAGAACTGGGTTGAGCTTGGTCAGTCTCAGCTGAGACAGCAGGGATGACTGGGACATGTCTTGGCTTTTGTTTTTTCCATTTGCTCCTTTCCAGCAGCCACAGAAGCTAACTAGAAAGCGTGGTGGGGTTCATGCTGAAGGCTAGCGAGCTCAGGATAGTCTCTCAAGGTCACACAGCTTGGAAGTGTCAAGTCCAGGACTGGGTGCAAGGTTCTTGACCCCATCCTGGGCTTCCTCCAAGGCTGCGGGCTGCCTCTTCCAGCAGTCACTGTGCCAGGCATGCTCCTTGGCCACTTCCCTGAACAGCTTCAGAAGACGACACCAGCTACTATTTGAGCGCTCCCATCTTGGAACCTTTTCACTCCAGACAAACCTGGCCCTCATTCTGGGCAAACCTGGAACAGGATAGTGAGGAACATGTGAAGGACATAGCTGCCTCCCTTCTCTTGAAGATACATAAACCTGAAACATGACCCATGGTCCCTGGCAGCATGTGGGTCGGTGTCTGAGTAGAGATGTCCTGATGCATTCCAGGGAAGAAAAGCCCTTGTGGTCTGATACTGGAGCTGCAGCTCACACAGGTGACCCCCTCCCCCAGACATCTTCACTCATCGTCTTTAGAGCATGACCCGCATTCACCTGCCTTGCTTGCTGTAGCTGAGCCGCAGTTTCCACTGGCCTAGGCTCCACGTGGGCAGTCCCAGGGTATTGGGCCGGCTCAACCTTTTTTGAGATTTCCAGTCTGTCTTGTATTTTGCAGTGCATCTTGTAAAAATAATAACATTAAAGACCATTATCCAACAACTCCCCATCTGGAAGCTTATCCTAGAAATGCAAAAGGATATATGCTTAAAGATTTTTTTTTTAATTGCAACACTGTTTATGGTCCATTCATTTATAGAAGAAAAGAGAGATTCACTCCAAATACAGAGGTAGCAAGAGTTTACTCATGTTCTTGCTGATCACGTTTATTCTTGTGTATAAATGGTATATTTATGTGAACATGCAGTCAAAATAAACCTTTTCAAATATAAATAAATAAGGACATCAGTGGCTCTGATGGGCAGCCCCCAAAAGTGGCTGACTAGGATTCTGAAACTGTCCCTCCCTCAGTGTGGCTGGCGAAGGCAGTCATTAGTAAGTGAGCTGAAATAGGAAGCGGAGATGGGGCAGAAATCAAAAACGACCTCTGAGTGGGGTGACAATGGCCCTGTGGGAAGGCTTGGAGAGGATCCTTGGAGAAGTTAAGATGTCCTCTGTGGTGTCTGGGAGATGGGTCAGTAACCCCCTGCCTCCCATGTGAGTTAGGAGAGCTGAGACTACCAGAACTTGCCTTAATTCCTGGCCTGACAAAGAGGGGCAAATATTATTAATAACGGTGGTATTGTTATCATTGTAAATGATGATATTATATTATCTCCTTTGGAAATACAGGAATGATCAAATTAATCCCCAAATGCCTCATTCTCTAAAGTATTTGGACCAGTGCGTTGATAAAATCATCCATGTCACCACTTCCAATACGTCCTTTGCATCTTCAAGTTTGACTTTGTACATTTGTTTTGTTCCCTTATACTATTTTATTATTATTATTATTAATGGTAGACCTTTTAGAGCAGTTTTAGGTTCACAGCATAATTGAACAGAAGGTACAGAGTTCCTTCATCCCCCTGACCCTGACACACACAGCACCCCATCAATATCTTGTTCTGTTTTGTTTGTTCTCACAGTGGGAACCTGACTTCTAGTGGGTAACATAGCAAAGAGTTGGAAGAGAGTTTCTTGTAAGCAAAGTGGCAGGCTGCCCTCTGATGCCAGGAAGTGCTCTGAGCTGGAAAGAAGCCCATGGCCTGGCAGGCCCCTAGGTGTCCAGAGGAGCCTTGTCACAGAGTATCTGTGGGTGGGTGTCCTACCTCACACTGCCTCGGGCATGGAACTAACTTAGTTTTCAGTAGCTTTCACCCTTGAAAGCACAGAGAGCCTGGCAAATCTGCTCATTTCTCGTCCTAATCCAAGTGTTGGCACTGCTGTGCGTTAGACGAAGCTTCTTACCTCGAGGAAGATCAACACATAATATTGGAACATGGTCTTGGAGAGAGAGAGTTTATGGACTTGTAAGAGGCATTAGGGTTTTAGCCTGTTGTACATAAAATAGATCAAGAAAAACAAAGCAGAATATGGGGAATGGGGAAGGCCTTTTGCTTAGATTGGCATTAACCCAAAGGCCCTAAGTACATGGAGGACTGAGGCAAGGTGATCTGGAGGGAACGTGTTCTGGGCAGTGGGAACAGCAAGTGCAAAGGCCCTGGGGCAGCATCCATGGCACACTTGGGGATCTAGGAGGTGGACAAGGTGAGCATGTGATAGGTGGCAGGCATTGCAAAGACTTGGTACATAGTATAAGCTGCTGAATTAATGAAGACAGGATGTTCTTAAGCAGAGGGTGGCCTGACCCTCACCCCAGGGGCTCTGCCCTGACTCTGACTTTAACCCCTTCTCTCCTCTCTTCCAGGCCATGTACATGTTCTACGCGCTGGCCATTGTGTGTGACGACTTCTTCGTCCCCTCCTTGGAAAAGATCTGTGAGGTACATGTTTGAGCCCTGAAACTGTTCCAGCCTCCTCCACTGAGGTCCTGAGGAGCCCTACATGCTGCCGGGCAGGAAGGCCAGGCACCAGCATGCTTCAGAGCCATGAAGTGGTAGCCCAGAGACTCACCGGTCTGCTTAGAGTTTCGGGGTGCCCATGCATGCTGTTTTGGGTAGTGCTTAGTCACTCAGTAGTGTCCAACTCTTTGAGACCCCATGATTGTTGCCCGCTAGGCTCTTCTGTCCATGGGGATTCTCCAGGCAAGAATACTAGAGTGGATAGCCTTTCCCTTTTCCAGGGGATCTTCCCAACCCAGGGATCAAACCCAGATATCCCGCATTGCAAGCAGATTCTTTCCCACTGAGCCACCAGGGAAGCCCAAAAATAGCCTATCCCTTTTCCAGGGGATCTTCCTGATCCAAGGAATCGAACTAGGATCTCCTGCATTGCAGGCAGATTCTTTATCAGCTGAGCTACCAGAGAAGCCCATGCCGATCCTTAGCTGGGCTTTAACCCTTCCGGCCAGCTCTCCCTGCACCATTTGGCGTAACTCAAAATGCAGTTTGTGTTCTGTTCCCACTTTCTTTTTCTTTTAAGTCTCACTCTTCCTTCCTCCTTCCTCCTTCCTCCACCTTCCTCCCCTCCCTTTCATTCTGCTGCCATAACCCTCCCTCATGATTCATGGGGTCCTGGAAGAGTGAGAAGTCTTCAGCCACACCTCCACCAGACTTCCTCTCTGTGCATGTGCAGAAATACTGCAAGCAGGGTCCCCCAAAAGCAAGACAATGAAAAAACTGGCTGCAGAGATCAGGAAAGGGTCTCTTCAAAGTCAGCCCAGGGGACGCCAGGGCCGATTATATCCCTTTCATCTGAAAATATTTAGCATATCCAGAGCTCTTTCAATTCTCTTGCTTCTTTCATCTCTTTTTCAGATTTGAAACGTAGTTTTCTTTATCTGGAAGCTTTCTGCTTTATTTTTAATTCAGAATCCCGTTTTCAGAAAGTGTCTGTCTCCCAGGTGCACCTCCTGTCTGTCCGGAACCCCTGTTCCTTCACGTTGCCCTCAGCCTGGACTGTCCCTCCCCCCCACTGTGTCTGAGTCACTGGGTCTTGGGGGACAGTGGGGAACAGAAGTTACATTTCCAGTAAGTTCCCAGGAGATGTGCTGGTCTGGAAGCCACACTTGAGAACTACTAGCTTAAGCAGTTTCTTCCACCTCCTGCGTCAGTTAGTTTTGTGTACCTGAAAGAGAATCATCCCACAGCAATCCTAGAGAGACCCCAGGAGTGGGTTCCTCTGTACAGTGGAGGTGGGAGAAGGGAAGTGAGAGAGCTGGTTTCTGAGATGGATTGATGGCCAGTGTGGAAGCCTTTTGTCCAAAGCAATTTAACCTGAGAACAGGGTCACCTGGTGGAGAAGAGGGGGAGGCACTGAAGTACCAGTAATCAGGGTCATCTGTGGTCTCTGAAATCCACCAGGAGCAGTTTAGTCCTCATACAAAGCCAACCACTCTCTTTACTACACATTGTTTAATAGCCAAGTTAAGACCTGGTGCTGCAAATGTACGTGCAATTGTGCAGAATGTGTTCTCCTCCACTGGGGACACACATGGCACCTGTGAGCACAGCCCTTGGGGAGGAATCAAGGTGAAATGTGGGTGTGATCCTGGCCATCAGGGGCCTGGGGCTCAGAGAAGCTCCAGAGTGAGACCCGGGGACAGGTGAAGTGCTGGAGCTGGAGATGCAGAGAAGAGGGAGTTGACTCACCTTGAGATCAGGGAAGCGCTTCTGCAGGGGCAGGACGGGAGCAGCGGTCTCCGTGGCAGTGTCTTACAAGGACAGATATGTAAGCCAAGAGTCCGAGCAAGACAACTGAGCTGGGAGACCCAGGGACAAGACTCAGTGTGTGGGGAGCCCTGAGGATGCCTGGCCCAGACATAGGAGTTTCTCAGGAGGAAGCTGGAAAGCTTTTGATGACTGTTCTGATGGATGGAGAGGGTCCCAAGGCAGGAAGTGCTCCCCCAACCAGCTGGTGATGCCAGGACCCAGTGAGATGTGGCCAGAGCTGACGTGAATGAGGGGTGAAAGAGGAGGGGAGGTCCAGGAGGAAGAAGCAATGTGATGAATGAAGCAGAGAGAGGAACAGGACATGTATGAGCCCAGGGGTGGACTCCACAGCTAACGCCCCAGCAGGAGCCCGAGCTGAAGTAGACACTGCAGAGTGAGGCTCACAGCTCCTGGCGAGCTTGGGCAAACCAGCCATGGACCCTGAGCACCGCTGGGGTACCTGCCCAGGGAGACGGGATGCCCGGCCACCCTCGCGGCCACACCTTTCACCTTCAGACAGCTGCGCCTCCGTCTTAGGGTCTTCTCAGAACCACTTGCAAAGTTTACTGTTCAGTCAAGAGCCAGGGAACCCAGGTTTCCGGGTCAAAATGTTCAGCAGGGCTCCGCGGCAGCCTCGGACGGGTCAGTGGAGCCAGGGGCCTTCACCGAGGCCGTGCTGCCCCACAATGGCTGAGTGGGGAAGTGCAGCTATGGTGCTGCTGGAAGAGGGACCAGGGTCCCTTAAGCCGGGGTGCCCAAGGGAGCCGCCTATTTACTGACAGCCAGCAGCTTCCTTTCTGGGCCAGGAGTGGATGCAGAAAGGCTCCCCATGCCACCTCCCCA
This sequence comes from Odocoileus virginianus, assembly GCF_023699985.2. Lineage (NCBI taxonomy): Eukaryota > Metazoa > Chordata > Mammalia > Artiodactyla > Cervidae > Odocoileus > Odocoileus virginianus. Next base: position 36,078,099 of record NC_069682.1, read on the forward strand.
CACCACCCAGCCTCAGTTCACATGTCTTCTTGCAAATCACCTTTTGGGTCAGCAAGCAAGGTAACCTGGAGAGCTTGTTGTGTGAATCATCTCGGTGGGGCTCACCATCTCTTTCTACTCATTCTCACTGCCCCCCATTCCCTCTACCCCAGGCTTCAAGGCTGCATTGAGGATAGGTGATCCTCCCCAGCCCCAAATCCTCCATAGCCTCCCAGACTCAAGGCTCAAAAACTGGTTACCATGAGCCTAATTTAGCCCGAGAACATCAGCAAGATAGTGAAGAAAGTCAGAATCTTTTACATAAAAATGTGGATTTGGGCATCTCTATAAATAGGAATATTTGGCAACATAGAGGGAACTGAGCTTTTAAAAAGGAGGGAATGGCCCACCCTGCCTCGCAAGACCACTCCGCTCCCCCCATTATTTCTGCAACCCCCAGGCATCTGGCTTGGGATCCTTTGATCTCCTCAGAGCCTTTACTTGGAGGGAGCCTGTAGCCTCCCTAGTGTGGCCCAGCTGGGGAGTAGGGGAAGCTGAGGAGGGACTGAGCTGGGACCTGGGGAGTCACAGTCGCAGCTCTTCCAGGAGAAACCCAACTCACCTGTGCTTTTGCTCCCCTGCAGCGCCTGCACCTCAGTGAGGATGTGGCGGGAGCCACATTCATGGCGGCCGGCAGTTCGGCCCCGGAGCTGTTCACGTCGGTCATAGGTAGGTGCCATCCTGAGGAACATCTCAGCTCTGTCCTCCCTGAGGAACGAGGGCTCTGGAAACGGGAGCCCTGAGACCCCAAGGGGCAGAGCACCGGCCTCCCCACCGCTGGAGTGGCTGTTCTCATCTTATTAAAATGGTGTTTTTGCTTTGCATGAATGGGTCCCAGACCCAGTTCCAATGGTCCTGTGGACAGAGGCTCCAATAGAGATTGGAAAGTTCTCTCCAACCCTCGGCTGTTTCTTGTAGATCCTGAGAACAGTCTAACTAACACTTAAAAAAACTCCCCCACATATACATGGAATCTAGAAAAACGGCATTGATAAAGATATTTGCAGGCAGGAATAGAGATGCAAATGTCAAGAACAGAGGTGTGTCCGTGGGGTGGTGGGAGGAGGGGAGGCTGGGATGAATTGAGAGAGTAGCATTGACATGTATACATATTTGGGTATAAAGCAGATAGCTAGTGGGAAGCTGCTATATAGCAGAGGGAGCTCAGTTTGATATTCTGTGATGAACTAGAGGGCTGGGATGGGGGCAGGGTGGGAGACTCAAGACGGAGGGGACATATGTATACATATGGCTGACTCACTTTGTATTATGGCAGAAACCAACACAGCATTGTAAAGCAACTATGCTCTGACAGAAAATGAATAAATAAATAAAAATCTCCCGCCACCGCCCACACCCACTTTGGATACAGCCCACCACAGCAGCTGGCTAACCTCGGTCTGTGTTTCAGGAGTCTTCATCACCAAGGGTGACGTGGGCGTGGGGACCATCGTGGGCTCCGCTGTGTTTAACATTCTGTGCATCATCGGCGTCTGTGGGCTCTTCGCGGGGCAGGTGAGACTCACGCAAAACGTGGCATGGTGAGGCCCTTGTGGAGGTAAGGCAGTGGCCTGTCTCCCTTGAGTGCACCCAAGGGCCAGTGGTCTTGGGTGGGGTGACATGGGGTCTCATGCCTGAGAAGCTGGCCCAGCCAGGACTGGAAACCCAGGCAGCGTGATTTGGTCTCTGGGCCGGTGGATCGTGGAGTTCAAGAGCCATGTGAATAGGTAACCAACCTGCAGATCTGAGGGTGTCACCCTCATTTTGCTGTGTTACTGATCTGAACTGGAATGATGTAAACCAACCTTAGGAGTGGAAATGGACTTAATGGGGTGGAGGGAGAGGAGATGACAGATTGTTTTTCTTCACTTGTCACAGTTTGGGAAGCATTCTCTCTTTTTCTATAAGGATCAAACATTTGACTTCTGTGTCCACTTGAGCTCATTTTGGGGGTCATGAGAGGCTTTGCATACCTGCGTTTTATCTATAGAGACTATTCCACTGCCAGAAGGTGTCATGGGGCCCGTGTGCATCTGGTGTCTGTCTTGGAAAATCTGGAGAAGACACCTGATGTCACCACCATGTAAGGCTGCCGGGCATCTGCAGCCTTGAAGTGGCAGCTGCAGGTTTGCAGCCAACCCCCCTCCCGGCTGGCTCTGATGCCCTAATTTCTTTTGTAGAAAGATTATTCAGAAACACAGTCCTGAGCTCTCTGCCCAAACAGCCAGGACTCCATATCTTCTAGGAAAAGCGACTTCCAGTAGCCCGTGAGGGTCTCCCACTTGCAGTACTGAGGAACCTGGGGACCCCACCAGCCCCCTTGCTATGGAGGAAGGATGCAGGTTCTGCTGGAAATGGCTGATTGGTTTGTAGGGCTAAGGAACTTCCTGCAAACCTTCTCCTACATCCTTTCCCAGATCCTGGCTGGGGGCACCCAGCACCACTGACTCTCATGCGGACCCGAGTCTCAAAGGCCGGCTGCTCCCTGGCACCACTGCCCCCCTTACTGCCTGCTTTTCATTCCCATCATCTTCATACCAAGTGGTTTGTCTGGGTCGCCTGGTTGGTTTGTTGCTTCTGGGTACAGACAGAGGGACACCCTGATCCCATCAGGTTGGCTGAAGAGCCCACAGCTGGATGCTTACTCCCAGAAGGGGCTTCTGGGCAGCTGGGTCCATGTGTGGTGATCAAGTTACACCTGATTCGCTAGACTGGATGTTTGCTTTCTTCATGCTTTCAGTCCGTTGTCTCGTCTTAGATTTTATGGGCCCGCGACATGGTATTTTTTAGCTTGTAAATGTAGTTAGTACCCCCAAAAAGTGAGTGTCCGTCTTTGCCTTTGGGGGCGTTTGTACTTCCCTGGCCCCCACCTATGCTGGCCACCCTCTCATTGCCTCCCGGAGATGAATAGTCACATTCCACAGAGCCCGCGGCTGTCAGCACTCTCTTAATTAGCATTGTCACCGTTAGCAGAAGGAGTAGTAGCTCGGCCGGTATTAGTGTTGTCACTAGTTCATTAGTCATTTGTACCTGAAGCTTGATGCAAAGTCAAGCCCAAAGGGGGAGAAATAATGTAAAGAAATGAAACACATGGCTGAAAAGTGCCGAGTAAATGCCACACAATTAATTACATAGGAGGTGGGCTGAATGCACTTATGTTTCATAATTTATTAGCAATGCGGTTAATCACTGGCTTGGTTAGAACACCTGCAGAAAAGACACATTGCTTCCTGAACTTCAGCAAGTGCTGGGATCAGTCACTTCGCCCCCCTGGAAGGACCTTGCCAAGCTCCTCTCACATGATCAGGGGAGAAACACCAACCATGATGGTGTTAGAAGAGCCGAGTGGTGATTCTGAGGCTGACCTCCCTCCTGACTCTCCTTGTCCTGTGCCCACTTGGGAAGTTCCAGCTCTCTTTTAAGACCTTTGTAGAACCCCGGAAGTCTTTGCAGAGGGAGAAAAAATGATGTTTTGGAAAGAACATGAGCCCGGGGATCAGATATGCCTGGATCTGAATCCTGGCTCTGCCATTTGCTGGCTATGGAGCCTTGGAGAAGTTATGTCACCTCTCTAAGCTTCAGTGTTCTCATCTGTAGAGTGGGTACAAGGACATCTACCTCTTAGCATCACTGTAAGGATGAAACAGAGCTTGTTCAGCAGTGCTTGGTCCACGTGGTACACACTAGTACAGTCAGACACCATCATCAGCTCTGAGAAGAATAAGGTTCCCTGGGGTCACTGTCCCCAGATTCCACCCTCGGTCACTGCAATAATTTGACCTACCCATTGGCAGAACTTATTAACAATACAATCTACAAACAATGCTGGAGAGAATGTGGAGAGAAGGAAACCCTCTTGCACAGTTGGTGGGAATCTAAGTTGATACAGCTACCATGGAGAGCAATATGTTGTTGTTTAGTCACTAAGTCATGTCCAACTCATTTGTGACCCCATGGGCTGTAGCCTACCAGGCTCCTCTATCCATAGGATTTCCCAAGCAAGAAAACTGGAGTGGAATCCTGGAGTTGCCATTCCCTTCTCCAGGGGATCTTCTCAACCCAGGGATCCATCCCACATCTCCTGCATTGCAGGTGGATTATTTACTGCTGAAACAGTAGGGAAGCCCATGGAGATTTCTTTTAAAACTAGAAGTAAAGCTACCATATGATCCAGCAATACCACTTCTGGGCTTATACCCTGAGAAAACCACAACTGTAAAAGACACATCTACCCCAATGTTCATTGCAGCACTATTTATAATAGCCAGGACATGGAAGCAATCTAGATGTCCATTGACAAGTGAATGGAGAAAGTTGTGGTACATATATATGATGGACTATTACTCAGCCATAAAAAGGAATGAATCTGAGTCAGTTCTAGTGAGGTGGATGAACCCAGAGCCTGTTATACAGAGTGAAGTAAGTCAGGAAGAGAAAAACAAATATCATAGATTAACATTTACATATGGAATCTAGAAAAATGGTACTGATGAACACATTTGCAGGGTAGCAATAGAGACTCAACATAGAGAACAGACTTGTGGACCCAGCAGGGGAAGGAAAGGGTGGGACAAATTGAGAAAGTAGCATTGAAACATGTGCTGTGTGCTTAGTCGCTCAATCATGTCCAACTCTTTGCGACCCCATGGACTATAATGGGGTCCACCAGGCTCCTCTATTCATGGGGATTCTCCAGGCAAGAACACTGGAGTGGGCTGTCATGCCCTCCTTCAGGAGATCTTCCTGACCCAGGAATCAAACTGGGGTCTCCTGCATTGCAGGCGGATTCTTTACCAGCTGAGCCTAAACATACACATTACCATATGTAAAATAGATAACTAATGGGAAGTTGCCGTATGACACAGGGAACTCAACGCAGTAGTCTGTGACAACCTAGAGGGGTGGGATGGGGTGGGAGTGGGAGACAGGCTCAAGAGGGACGGACATATATATACCTATGGCTGATTCATGCTGATGTATGGCAGAAACCACCACAACTTTGTAAAGCAATTATCCTTCAATTTAAAAAAAGTTAAAAAAAAATCGTTGAACAACCACAGGATACCAGTGGGGAGGAATGGGAAGGTGGGGGAGAAAATGAGAAGCAAGATGAGGTGTTGGGGATTCCCTGTTGGTCCAGGGGTTAAGAATCTGCCTCCCGATGCAGGGGATGAAGGTTCGATCCCTAGTTGGGAAGCTAAGATCCCAGTGAGTCACAACTCGAGAGTCCGTGCTCCACAGCAAAAGATCCTGCATGACATAGTGATGAGCCCGTGTGCTACAGCTAAGACCCGACACCACCAAATAAGTGAATGAGTACATTAAAAAAGAAAAGATGAGGAGGTGTTAGTAGAAAGACCTCAGAGGACTGGTCCTGGTCCCTGTGCCTTCTGATCGCTGGGAGGAAAACCAACTTCGGTGAGACACAGGTGCTGCCTTATCTACCGAGAAGCCCTCCTGGGCAGTGGAGCTGGGACAGAGGGATGTGGCAGCACAGGCCGGACTTTGGGAATTGAGCTGATTCATCAATCCAGTCAGGGGGCTCACTTGGCAGCGTCATTTACGTTGCTCTGCACTTGCATTTGCGGGGAGAATTACCAGTGTGCGCCTGTAGGCTTCTCTAATGGTGTCCTCAGCGTGAAAGGCTGTTCGTGACCGAGTCTGCTCCCCATCTGAAATTAAAGTGATTCAGCCATAAGGTTTGAGTTCCTGTCTCAATTAGGGTTTTGATGAATTTGATGTAATTGAATGTCTGCTACATTTGCAGTTTGCGAACATACCCAGCGCCTTGGAGTTCGCCTAAGGTGCTTTGGGGAGTTCTGTGGGACGAGAAAGAAATTGCTTCTTGGAAAGTAGCTTATGGAAAGGTTCTTGGAATCCTCACAAGACATGTACAGGACTGTGGTCCTAAAGATTTTCTTTATTTAAGAGCAAAACATAATAACAAAGACAGAACACCGAGATCTGGAGGCAACACAGTAATGTATCTTATGTATTGTATTGAAAGAACTGCTGCCAGTTTTGCAAAACAACATACTTGTGAATTTAAATCTCCCATTCAGAGTTATGTTAAGCTTTCAAGACATAAGCATAGACAGGCAGTAAACAGTCTAACTGCATCCCAGATGCAGAACTCTCATATTCCGGTTATTACAGGCTGGCAGAGGAGCCCCTCGTTCCTCTCCCGGCATCCTAGAAATGTACCTGATGTCCTCTGGTGAGGTCCACGTCCTAGTGGGTGGGTTTGCCTTCTTCTGTGAACATCTTACTGGCTCCAGACAGGACCCAGAGGTGGCATCTCTGAATCAAGACCTGCCTACCTGCGATTGGGTTTTCCCAGAGGAATCTAAACAGCAATTTCAAATTGCTGTTCAAGTAGTTCATGAAATTTCAAATTTCAAATTCAAGTAGTTTATCTAAAAGTTCATCTCAGAGACTTCCCTGGTGGTTCAGTGGTTAAGTGCTCCAGTGCAGGAGCTGAGGGTTTGATCCCTGGTCAGGGAGCTAGAATCCCACATGCCTCCTGGTCAAAAAGCCAAAACAGAAAACAGAAACAATTTTGTAACAAATTCAATAAAAACTTTAAAAATTGTTCACATAAAAAAAAAAAATAATAATAACAAAATAAAAGGTGATCCCAGGACAGGCCAGCCAGGCAGTAGGGGAGTGAAGCAGGGAGGCGAAAGCAGCCCAGGGCTGTGTGTCCCCAGCAAGTCCTGGTGTGGGCGGCTGGGATGGCTGCTTCTGGGGGGCAGGAAGATAACATAGAATACAGCCTCCAGGTTTTCACACTCAAGGGTTGGGAGCAGGGGATTTATCCACAAGCCTTCCCCATCATTGCTTAAGAATTGCCTTTGAGGGACATTAATTCCATGACGTTCCAATTTACTGAGCACAGGCAGGGTAGACTTTGGAGTCCAGAGAAAACCCCTAAGCAAGTAGACGTAGGAGGCTGGCTGTTGGAAGAACCTGAAATGGTAAAAGGTGGGGAGATAAGAGTGGGGTCCATAAAGCATGGCTTCGCACTAAAAACAGCCTTCAAACATAAGCCATCCCGTAGGTCTCACCTCCAGCTCACAGGGAGGAGATACCAGCCTCAGTGCCAGGCTGCCTCCTAGGAGCTTAGGGCCAGGACAGCCTGCTTGCAGGGAATGTCCTTTGTGTCCAAAACAATAGCTGCCATTCTAGGCAGTCTTTGCTTCCACTTGGGATGCAGAAGGCCTGAGCTCCCTAAAAGTGCAAGGAGAAATCTGGATAATGTAAAAATCATAAACGGGGATATCAAGGGACAGTGGAGACCAGAAGAGCTTGATGGACAGATTTCCAGAGAGAGGAGCTGTAAGCCCTGGTGGGTCTGGACGTGGAGGAGCAGCAGGATCCAGAAGTTCACTGAATACAGACAAGTGAGCCGAACAAGGGTAGACAAAGGTGGGATCCACTGGCATCTCACCATCTGAGACAATAATGATTTGATCCCCTCACCCCAGATTTGCTGAGAAAAGTGGAAATGAAGGCAGGGTCGATAAACAGAAGGAAATCATTTCCTCTGCCACACTCTCCTGAGACCCAGAATGGATGGATGCAAAGGGAACTGGGAATTTGAAATGCCAGATCAGATTCTGATAAGAACTGGGAGACTGGTCCTTCCTTGGGAAGCTGGATGGTGTTGCACTGAGCCAAAGTGGGCTGCCACTCAGCCCTGGTCAGACGAAGCCAGGCTGACCTCTGAATAATCACCTCCTCCCTGTGCCAACAGGCGAGAGAAGAACTGGAGATTTCCAGAGGGAAAAGAACCAGGATTATTCCTCAGCTCTCACTCTTCTGTACATAATTTCCAGGATACAGCAGTAAGTTACAGGACCTATGAAGAGGTAGGAACAGAACTCATAACCAAGGAAAGACCTCAGCAGAAGTAAACCACAGATGATCCAGATACAAGAATTAGCAGAAAATCATTTAAATAGGGAAAGGTGGGAAGAATAAATGAGGGTGGTATATTTCAGCAGAGAAATGGAAAGAATAAGAAACACCAGATAGATCTTTTATATATATATATGTATGTATGTATGTATACACACATGTTTTTTTAAGTTGCTATTTACAGTAAATCCCTTACATATAAGCCTACAAGTTGTGAACTTTTAAAGATGTGAATGTGTCTTTGCATGTACAATCACATAAGTTAGTTCACATGTCTGGTGTACAGTCATGTGAGTGCACCCTCAATGCGTGGTTGTACTTTACTGGACAGTACTGTACAGAGCACAGCAGTACCGTATCTTTATTTCAAATTCAGGATGTCCAGAAGCAAGCGTCAAAGCAGGGGTGATGTCACTGGTACTGCCAAAAGCGCTAACTAGTAAGAATCGTCACTTGTTAGTTGGGTACCCAGGCTAACTTTGTTGGACTTATGAACAAAAGGGACTTAGGAGAGCTCTCTCAGAATGGAGCTTGTTCGTATGTAGGGGACTTAACCATATTGAGTTTCACCAAAGTGCGGGCACCACCCTAGATACTTTGTAAGTATTTGTAGAAATGCATCCCCTGACCTTTAAGATGGTGTCATCCTCATTTACAGACAGAGGACTGAGAAGCCGGAGGCAGGGGGCAACCGTGAAGTAGTTAAGCCTGGATTTGAGTCACGTCTGCGGACTGTCAAATCCACGCTCTCTTCACATGGGGAACTTACGACTTAAAAATTCCAGATGTTATTATTGAGTTCTTATAATTATCCCTTAGCTTGTGAGTGTTCCTTAGAAATGTTGAGTGTAGGAGACGGAACAGGGGCTTCCCAGGTGGCGCTAGTGCTAAGAACCCACCTGCCAATGCAGGAGATGTAAGAGATGCCGGTTCAATCTCTGGGGCAGGAAGATCCTCTGAAAGAGGCCGTGACAACCCGCTCCAGTATTTTTTTCCTGGAGAATCCCATAGACAGAGGAGCCTGGCCTGCTACAGTCCATAGTGTGGCAAAGAGTCAGACACAACTAAAGTGACTTAGCACTCAGGCACACAAGAAATGGAGCGAAGCAAGGAATGGCCATGTCACCATGGTGGTGACCCAAGCTGAGTGATGGAACTCAACCCAACCAGTGCTCAGCTAGAAGCTTCTCTCATAATCAAATGACATCCTTCTTGGTTGGATTTACAATTTCCCCAAACAGACAGGGGATTCAGGCTGATAAATACAGTGAGAGGTCTACAGGCCACCTCAGTTACCTGTGCACCTTGGTTTTTGGCTTACTGTATCCCAGACAAAACCCAAAAACACACCACCTAGCAAATTCCTGTTCAGAGAAGCATCCAGTCTCCCCAAGAGGCTGGGAACTGAGGACAGGAAAGGCCGAAGATCTCACACCACGAGTTGCCAAACCTAAAATTAGGAGCTATAGGCCTGCCATCCCCTGCTAGAGTTGGGGTTGGGGGGAAGCTCAAGGAATAGGAGTGATCCATGGAGAAACCAGGAGGGGCCAAGTGCAGGCGGAGGCCCTGCCCAGAAGGCAGGATGCTGTAATGGGAGAATTTGTGGTGCAGAAGTAGACCAAAGCCTGGGTCAGGTCCAGCTGGGGTGGTCCCTGGATATTCTACCACATTCGAGTAGAAGAGAGTTTCTCCCAGGGTCACCTGCAGGCCACCTGCCTTAAGAGGATCTTGTTGAAAGCAGATCCCCTGCCCTCGTCCAGAGCAGGGGAGGAGGAGCAGCTGTACCTGCCTGAGACCCATCTGCAGGCTCAGCTCTGCTCAGTCCTTGGACCAAGCTTGACCTTGGGCAAAGGGCAGCCCCCCTTGGGCAGTTGGTCCAGGCAGCGTAAATGGTCCCCTCTGGATGCTCCTGTCCTATGACTATCTGTCTGCTCAAGGCTGTCTCCCTTCTGTTCCCTGGTATCTTTTTCTCGGTTGTCCCCTCCATTCCCCTACAAGGCCAGGTCCCAGCAGAGCCCCACACCTGATCTTCCCCTGATAGACCCTGTTGTTCCTGGCCCAGGCTCCTTTAAGGCCACCCACACAGCTCTCTGCTGCTCCACCTCAGTGGCCTCTGCGTCCTCACCCCAGCTCTCTGTTCTCACTTTAGCTTGGCTCACAGCACTTGTTCCTGGATTGTTCTACTTCCTTGAAATGATCCCTGGAGATCAGAACCCACATCTAGATTAGGTAAGAGGTTTTTGGTTTCAGGTAACAAAAAACCCCAGCTCTAACTTGGTCTCTTAGAGGGTGGGAATTTATTTATATCTGAAAAATACAGAAGAAAAGTGGACATCAGGCATGGTTTGATCAAGCCTCCAGCCCCATTTTCTGTGATTCTCTTATCACTAATCTCTTTTGTTCCCTTCCACATATGTATTTTTCTTGGGGGCTGTAGCAGTTTCAGGCCTCATATACACATTTCACACTGACTAGGAAGAAGGAGAATATCTCCCCACACTTCATCCCCATGGCATCATCAAACAAAAATCTGATTGGACTCAGGTCACCTGACCATCCCTGAACCCATCACTGTGGCACAGGAACTAGAATTACCCAGTTGGTTTAGATTACTCAGAAACCAACCACACTTTCCTCCTTCTCCCCAGAGATAAGACTATGATCAATTCCACTCCACATACGTAGCCATTGGTCCCTGGTTATCATAGAAAGCAAATAAATGACTGCAGAACAAAGCCTGTGCAGTATCTCATGTTGCCTCTCTGGCTATGTTCCCTGGACTAGTGTGACACAGACAAATGTGTACAGATCTATTACAGGTCCTTGTGTGGACACTGATTTCATTTCTTTGGGGTAAATAAGGCAGGAGTGGGATTGCTGGGTCATATGGTGAGTATGTTTATAAGAAACCACCAACAGACATTCAAGTGGCTGAAACCCTTTTGTATTCCCACCAACAAGATATGTATTCCCACCAACAAGATGTGTATTTCCAGCCACTGCATCTTCTCCAGCACTTGGTATTTTCAGATTGTTGTTCTGTTTTACTTTTAGCCATTCTAGTGAGCACACATGGCACCTCACTATGATTTTAACTTGCATTTCCCTGATAAGTCATGATGTTGAACATCTTTTCATGTGCTTCTTCCTTGCCAAGCCTACGTATTGTTTGGCAAGAGTCTGTTCAAATCTTTGCCCATTTAAAAAGAATAATTATTGGAGTACAGTTGATTTACAATGTTATATTAGTTTCAAGGGTACAGCAAAGCGAATTAGTTATACACATACATATATCCACTCTTTTTTTTAGATTTTTTTTCCCATCTTGGCCAGTACAGAATATTGAGTAGAGCTCTCTGTGCTATATGGCAGCTTATTATTAGTTATCTATTTTATATATAGTGTGTGTGTGTGTATATATATATATGTATATATGTATATATATATATATGTATATCAGTTCCTATCTCCCATTTATCCCTTCCCCACCCCTTATCCCTTGGTTTGTTTTCTGCATCCATGACTCTACTTCAGTTTTGTAAATAAGTTCATATGTATCCCCTTTTTTAAGATTTGCCATTTTAAGTGGGGTTTTCACCCTCTTACTCTAAAGTCCAGGTCTGTGTACCATGACGCTTGACCATCCTTCTGAGACATTCTGTCCAGTTTATTTTACCTACAGATCAGTAAAGACTAGGGCTGTTACAAATGCTTTAAAGTGACTGTGGCATTGTTTTGTCACTTGTGTTGGATGCATTTGAGTTTCTAGGAGAGGTCCTTGGAGAACTCTTTCATCCTGTGGGAGAAAAAGGCAAGGTGACTTCCCTTTCAATGTTCAAGGAGCCCAGAACCTTACAGCCATCCCAGAGCCACGCCGAGTAGAAGGTCCATCTTTAGACACACATGTCTTTCTGGCCCGGATCATGCCCAAATGGACTCCACAGTCCCCATGCTGCCTATTGTCTAGCCTGGCCCCCCCGCCCCACAAGCAGCTGAACCCGGGTTGATGGGTGAATGCAGTAGGGACAGAAGCCCTCTGGCTGGCAGATGCCTGCTTTATCGTGTCTCTTTCAGCAAGCATCCTTAGCTGTCAGCCTGTGCCTGGTGCTACTCTCATGCTTGAAACCCCTCTGATCCTCACAAGAACCCTCCTAAGAGGACAGTGTTTTTGCAAAAGAGGAAACTGAGGCTCTGAGGGACCAAGTAACCTGTCAGTCACAGAGCCGTTAAGTTGTGAGGAGTTTAGGGCCGCAGGGGTCCTGAAAGCCCGGCAATGAAAGGTTCCCCCTCAAGCCCAGCTCAGAGGCCTCGTGCATTAAGCTCTCTCCACACCACAGCTGTGCTCCCATTCACAGCTCAGTGCCTTTGCATTCCCACAAAACCTGCCTCACAAGGAAGCAGAGGGTGTGATCCAATGAAAAGGGAAAGATGGGAATTCCTCCTCACCCCAAATTAGCATATGTAGCATCTCCTGAACTTCCACCCTTCTGGTGGGTCTGGCATCTTGAGTCCCTGACATCCACTCCTGAGCCCCCGAAACTGGCAGGTGGCCCCAGGCCCCCTCAGTCTGGGCACCGAGACCCACTTGCCAGCACACAAGCCCTTAGCCCGTGAGCAGAGCCTGCACACAGGAGATGTGAAGAAGTGGGGAGGCGAAGAAGTCCAGAATGTGAGCAAGTGGTGACCGTGTGTGTGCAGAGGACCAGGAAGGCCGCTGTGTCTCTTCCCACAGCCAGGTGTTCCCCCGAGCACCCCGCCTGCCCTCCTGTCACTCCACATACACAGGGCACCGCAGATTCTATGACCGAACTGATCAGACTTCATGCCTCTAGTTTGAGCAAATGTGGTTAAAGTGTTCGTGGTGGGAGCCGTAGCCAGCCCCCATAGCCTGAGGAGATATAGAATCACAAGCCTGTCTTTGCACAAAAAAAATGTAAACTCGAGGTGTTGGTTTCTTCATATTGTCACCTATGAATTCAAACCTGTGGTAGTAGTCCATGGGATCGGGTTGTGGGGGAAATGTTTATTATATTCCCTCTTTGGGCAGTAAGTCCATTCATTGATTCAGCAAATGTTTCTGAGTATCTGCTACATACCAGGCAGTGCTGTAAGCACTAGAGAGACACCAGTGAAGAAAGGATAGAGTCGGAGCAGGTGATTATCTGTTGGAGTATTGATTATCCAACAGAAATGAAAGATCAGTAGACAGATGTATAGACTGAAGGAGAGAGAGGGTTCAAGATTGTCTGACAGTGAACAGGGAGAGAGCATGTGTGTCCAGGGGTGGCCAATGCTGTAGAAAAGTAAAACAAAGTAAGGATTATAGAGAGTGTGGGAAAAAGAGATATTGATTTATAAAGCATTTCCAGGGAAGGTCCCTCTGCAAGCATTGATAGTTTAATGGAGTGAGAAAACACTACTAAATCCCACTCCATAAAGATAATGGCACCAAATAAAACTTAAAAACATTTTTTTTTATAAGACTCTGGTTGCAGGCACCGTTTCAGACATTTGAGTTCCTCTCTGAGCAGAGGAAACACTACAGCCAAGCAGATAGACGGCCGTTACCTTTGGGATGCTGTAAAAGTCGGGTGGGCTAATCCCACAGGCTAGTGCAAGGAAAGAACAGAGCCAAGGGCAGCAGGAAGAGGCGTGTGCGGTGACCAGCCCCCCTCATCCCGAAGATGACGGGGTGCGTGAAGATGCTGCAGAAATGAGGGGAGCTCTTTTCCACCGGGAAACGATCGTGGTGCCAGGCTGTGAGTCCCTGAGAGCCCAGCCTCCCTCCCCCGGGCTCCCACTCTGTCCACAGCACCCAGAGGACTGCCCACATGTGGCTGGCATGCAGTCAATCTTTGATGCATTTACTAAGTGACCCTTGACACAGAGAAGGGGAGGGTCGATGTATGGATCAGAGATAGCGTTCACAAGGCCCCGTAGCCTGACACAAACGTGCCCAGGAACTATCTGACCAGTGCCTGGGGCGTTAGACGATGAGTGGACACATGTCACCACCTGCCGCCGGGTGCACCAAAGACAAGGTGGATTGAGACAGTGGGAACTCTGGACAGAACTTGAGACACAGTCTTGAAACAGAATTATTGGTGTTCTGAGGGTCTCCACTCGCTGCCTTTTATGTGCATTCACAGGACACACAGAGATGAACAGGGCGGGAAAGTCCCGGCTCTGATAGAGCTCACAGACCAGCAGCGGGACACAGGCAAGGAGCATGGAAGCCAATAAAGGGTCAGATCATAGTACAAAGAAGAGACCTTGAAGGAAATGCCGAGGGCAATGGGATGGGGGACCTGTAGGGGAGGAGGAGGAGCAGCTCTAGGGAAGTGGTCTGGGAAAGTGTCACAGAAGAGCCCCAATTTACAAAGGCAGCACTGCATGGAGACCTGGGAAAGGAAGCCCAGGGAAGGAGTAGTTGGGTGTTCAGACAGAAACAATCTGGCATTGTTGAGGGTCAGAGTAAAGGCCAACTGGGAGCCTAGTGTCCAAGGGGGAGGGGCGTAGATGGGAGAGAGCTTGGTGGGGATGGGTCGTGGTGGGGATCGGGTGCTGTGGGAAGCTATGGGAGGGCTCTAAGCTGTACAGTAACATCTGATTTATCCTCTTGCAAAGTTTGCGCTGATAACTCCTTGGAGAAAGGAACCTGATGGTGACAAGATGGTGGTGGGGAAACCAGTGATGAGGTGAGAGCTGAATTCTGGGCACTAAATATGAGAAGATGTGGTTGCTCCATTTAGAATATTTTTGGAAGTGACATCAAGAAGATTTGCTGGTAAATTGGAAATGGGTGGGATCAAATGAGATCAGTCAAGGAAGAGTCTGGGATTTTTGTCCTGAGTGATGTGCATGAGTCCTGACTCTACAAATGAGAATGATTCGGTCGTGAGAAATTTGGAGAGTGAATTCTCAGAGAACAGTCAGCTCATTATCAAACACATTCTGAAGTCTCCCACCGAGTGTCAGATCTAGAAACTTGGTAGGGTCACTGAGGCACATTGTGAGGTGGTTTTTCGTTGAAAGTGTGGTTGGCTGTCTGTTACTCACCAGCCACTTGGCCCGGAGGCTTCTGTCACGGAATGCCTGCTCAGCATCAGTGAGCAGCCCCCCAGCTCTTGCACATGGAGCTTCTGTTCCTGTTGGTGTCACTTGCGGGGAAAACCCTCATTAGCTCCTTCTAGGCTCCCAGACACAGGGATGTGCCCGAGTCCTGGACAACACTGCCCACCGTGAGCCAGCCTGCCCCTGTGAATTTACAGCTGGCACCTAGGAGCTACACAGACCTCCAGAAGTTGTGATTTTGCAAATGGTAAAGCCAGAACAAAACAGCTGAAATCCATGGCATGTAACCTGGTGTGGCTTGACCCATTGCATTGTCCATCATCTCCTTCCCTCACCCCTTCCCCCTGCCCACCCTCGGTCCAGATGAAGCCGGATTGTTTTATCAGCTCATACTAGGTTGCAGTGTCATGGAGATGTCCAGGATCTCTGAGTTCCTGACAAGCCATTCGAGTCTTCAGATTCATCAGGCAATAGGGACTTGGAGAATCAGGGTAGGTGACCATGGTAAATTTTGCTTTTTTGGTATGGGGGCTTTTTTTTTAAATATAATAAAATTACTTTTCTAGTCTATTCTTGTTTATTCTGACCCATCTCCATTTGTTTATATGAAGTTAGAATTTATTCCCTCCTGAACCTGCATCTCTAAAAGCAAGAAACAATCGTCATTAACCTTTTTAGACCATCTAGGGCAACAGGGGAGCTCTGAAGGTCTGGCTTTGACAAGGAGAGTAAGATGGAACAGCGGTGGGCCTGGGGCTCTCACTCCCCTGACTCAACCAAGGGGATGCTGTCTCCATGGCAACTAGGGGAACTCATCCTTCCCTGAAGTGGGTGTATGTGAGTGCCATTCCCTAGGAAATGAGAAGGAAAACAGCCTCATGGGCTTTATTTGTGATTCTTCTTCCAAGATCAAGCTATGGCTGCCACTGGGGTGTGGAAAGTTAGAACAGGGTACTCAATGTGGTAGCCAGAGGCTGGGAGGCTCAAGCACTGACTGGCTCAGCTGTCAGATAACATCAGAGCCTTGGCTTTCTTCATGGTCAGCGTACAGTAAACCTTATTTCTCCCCCATCTTGCTCTACCCGTGGCCCCTGCAACATGCAGCTTCTGAAAACATATGTCCCAGAATCCCCGTGGCATCTTTGCTTCCCCCTCCCCCCTTTTTTTTAAACAGTATACAACTTTCTTCTGCTCCCTTTTTTATTTTACTATTTTTCATTTTTAATTAAAAACAGCTTATGTATTAATAGCTAATACACATTGGGATCTCAACTAAGTTAATACAAAATTATATGTAACTTGCTTTTAATCCTTCTATCAAACCCATGGTGAGGATATTGTTTTTGTTCATTTTACAGATGAGAAAACAGAGCCCAGAGAGGGAGGTAGAGAAATTTGCCCCGGACCACACATCTAGGAATAGCAGAGTTGGAATCAGAACCAGCCAGACTTGTAGAATTTGCATTCTTAATCTCTGTGGGACTCTATAAACCCGTGGAGCAAAGCCATGCAGAGGCCCCCGCCCTCCTTGGAGGGTTGTAGAACTTGTCTCACAGTTGGAGGAAGAGACTATCCTGGATTGTCAGACAGCTCTTCTCCCAGGTCTAGAAGTACAGGGCAGGTCCGGGGCATCCTTTAAAACTCTTGTTTTAGAACCAGTTATAGAGAATGCTGAGATGGGTGACCCGGGGGGTCATCTCCAAGTGAGAACCACAAGGATGTCTCCTTTTGGAAACTGAGGCCCTTCTCTGAACTCTGTATATATGTTCCCTGATTATGGAGTGTTCCGGGATGTGGTGGGGAACTAAATGAATCCTAAGGCTCTTTCTAGCCTCTGTTCCTAAAACCAGCACAGTGTGGCCCCTTGGCGAGCATGGCGCTTCTTCCCTGACACCAAGTGGGGAGGGATTCTCTTCCACCATCCCATGTCGGCAGCACTGTCCCTGAGGACTTTGTCAGCCCCTCTGCCCTTGTTCTCCAGTCTCTTGTTTTAGAGGAATTGACTCTGTTTCAGGGATAAGAAGGTAAGATTGAGGGGAGCACCAGATGAGTTCTTATTCACATAAGGGAAGCAAAGCTGAGGCATGTCCCGGGTGAAGTGTTCACTTTCCATCCTGGAATCTTTGGCTGGCTTGGTTTTGCTTGCATGACCTCTCAAGTCATGTTTTTCCCACAAAGCTGGGACCAGGGTTGGGGCAGGAACTCTGCGCTTTTACCCCAGCAGTGGGTCACCTCCCACCCTCTCACCTCTCCTTGCCCTAGGCTCCAGTCTCCAGACCCTACCAGCTCCACCCCGACAGACCCCACATGGGATTTAGAAGGAAAAGGTCCTTGGAAATAAGCAAGTCCCTGGCCCTGGTTCAGCTAGGGCTGGGGCTGAAATTCTGTGGGTTTTGGTCTGTACTCCTGGCCACAGCACAGCATCTGCCCATGGACCGTCCCCAACTGCAGAGCCAGGATGACGGTGCATGCAGGCTTTTCACTTCTCCAGCTTCAGGGTCCCTGATGTCTCCCTGTTTCCAAAGAAAAGAACAGTATGGAAGTGGGGTCCGTTTTGTAGATATTTTGAGGTTGTTTGCAGGCTTTCAGTGCTCACATTATCAAGCAAGCTCCATCAGAGATGGGATCAACAGGCTCCATAAATAGTCCAAATGACTTCATATCTGTGACCAAGTCCTTTAGGGATCTGAACACCTGTCCTCCCAGCTGGCTGGCTGTTGTCAAACCACTTAGCCATTATTTGAACACAGGAAATCCTTTTGCCATCAGAAGGAAGAAGTTTCCTGGAGCTTGCAGGGTTTGGGTACATGTTTTCCCTTACAGTCTTTTTTTAAATTACTCATTAAGTTGCTTGTTCATTTCAGAACTGAGTGTGCTGGCGCCAGCCTTGGAGTCATGTATGCATACAGTCCGAAAAAACTGCTGTGACTTCCTGGGTGCTGGCTACAGCTTGTGTTCCTGCCAGACCTGTAGAATCTGCATCCTTAATCTCTGGATTCAGTGGATTTCCAGAGGATTCCAGGGAATCCTCTAAGGGCTTCCTTGGTGGCTCAGACAGTGAAGACACCTACAATGCGGGAGATCTGGGTTCGATCCCTGGGTCGGGAAGATCCCCTGGAGAAGGGCATGGCAACCCACTCCACTATTCTTGCCTGGAGAAGCCCCATGGACAGAGGAGCCTGGCCAGCTACAGTCCACAGGATTGCAAGGAGTCAGACATGATTAAGAGGCTAAGTACTATCCTCTAAAGGGCAGCAAAGGCTTCTACAAGCCCTGGCGGCACCTTGTAGGCTAGAGATTTGCTCCATCAGTGCAAACATCCTAAGTGATAGTTCCAGTGCTCAGGGAGGTGATGTTGACAAACAGGCCCCCTGAGTTCTCCTGTTGACTGTCTAGCGGAGGGAAGACCAATGATAAACAAGGACCCAGTAAGTCAGCAAGGTAATTTCAGACAGAAGTAGTCTGACGATAGTAAAACAGGATATCGTCAGTGACCAGTAGGGAGCAAAGGGCTGCAGTAAGGCTGAAACCTGACCGGTATGAGGGAGGAGCCATGTGACGATCCAGAACCTTCCAGGCAGAATGCTGGTGAAGGGACCTGCTGGAGAGAGAGCCCAGGGGTAGAGGCAGATCTGGAATGGGCTCCTGAGGCCTGGTGAGGGGTTTGCTTCCAAACAGGACCATGTTCTGGGAAAATATTTGGGGGCGTTTTCCGTAGGGAGACATCACAGTGGGTGGAAAGGAGTTGGAAAGCCCGGTGCTACCTGCGATCTCTCCAGGTGTTAGATGCCATGTGCAGACATCGTAGCATCATCTAGGTGTGAGTCTCTACCATAGCCTGAATGCTGTGGGGGATTGGCTCAAAACCCCTGGTTGCTGGTCCTGAGTTGTACTCCACCCTGTTATCCTGCCTCCCACCTCCCTGTGACTTCAGTTCAGTGTCCCTCCCTTCCCCTCGGCCTCTGTTCCATTCCTGAAAGGTGATGGATCCTTTAACCTTAGCCTCATTGTCTTGTTGCAGATCTCATCCTTTTCCCTTCATATTCTCAGCATCCCCCTCTTCCCTGTTAGCATCTGGATCAGCTGTCTTCACTCTAGTATCTGCCTCCCCCACTCTAGGGCGGTCGTCCCTCCTGCCTTCACACACATTGGAGCGCTTGGTCTGACCAAGGTTTATGGTATTTCCAGGTCCAAGAGTTAAATTGGGAAGTCCACTTTGAGTGTGGAAATATTGGAGTTTAGTTGAGCAGTAAGATGGTTTATTATGAATAATAGATTGGAATATTTGAAGCTGAGACTGTCTGTAGAGCAGCCACTTTGTCGGTCCACCTTCCACAGTTAAGTAGCCACCTTTTCTGAGCTGTAATTTGTCAGATTTCTAGTAAAACCATGCTTCCTCTACTTCTGGGATTCTGTCCATGATGCTAAACTAAGTGTCTGCCATACTGGAATTGCCCCAAATCCTAGTGCAAGGGGGGCAGGCTTTATTGAGAACAAGGCACTGCAGTGCATTTTCTTATTTATTCCTTGTAATAACATTTAGAACAGTTTGGAGAATGAAGATATTTGACAAATGTGATAGCCAGCCCCGAAGATAGCATCCCGTTGACCCCAGGGTCCTGGTATTCAGGCCTTTCTGTCTCCCTCCCACACTGAACAAGCCTCGTCCTTGTGGTCACCTGCCGTGTGACTAAGCTGCTGTAGACACGGCTCCTCCGGCTCCTGTAAGTCGTCGCGTGGACTGTGGCCCCTATTTAGTGAGACCTTGGGCCAGAGCAACACAGCTGAGCCACTTCCAAATTCCAAACCCTCAGAAACCCTGTGAGATCATGTTTATTGCGTTAAGTTGCTCAACACAGCAATGGGTAACTAATACAGTAAAAGTTACTCCAAATTTGACAGATGACAAAGCAGGCTCAGAAGTATCAGGGATTTCCAGCAAAATTTCCAGCAAATTCCACCAGGGAATCATGCCCCGTCCATTTCACAGACAAGTCCACGCTCTTATGTCTACACAGCTGCCTGTGGCATCTGACTTTTGACAGACAAACAGTCTCAGGAAAAAGCAACAGACCACACTGCCCTCATCTCAGTCCTTCAGTGGTCCTCGGCTTGGGGAGCCCAGAGATGGTGTGAAATGAGCGGTGTCACAGTTTGTGTGAAGTATTTGCCTGAACCGTTCTCACCCAGTTCAGCCACAACTCGCTTATGTTCAAAGACTTTTCACCCTGCTTATTTCTAGTTCTTTCTCTTATAATTTTTTAAAATCACTGAAGTCCACAGCTTGAATAGTCTATTTCCAATTAGGACTTCTACTAAGCTTTCTCCACAAAGAGGTCTATTCTCTTCCCCTTCCATCCACCCTTGCTTCCCTCCCTCTCTCTCTTTCTATAAAATGTACCCTTGCTGATAGAATTTCATAGCAATATATGAGTTTCAGAAACCGCTGTCATCTGATTCTTGGGATTTGCAGCAATTAATATTCACTGCCATTAAAAGATGAAAGTTCAACCCCGCAGGCTACCATTCACATCATCAGCAGATCTGCTCATCCAGAGGTGTAACATGTGCTATCTTCTTTGGAGGAGACATTCTTTACAGCAGGGGCTTTCTGACATCTACCTGCAGAGCCTCAATTTAGTGACCTGATCTTTTGGCATCTTCCCGGCAAAAGACAAACCACCAAATTGTTTAAAGCTTCCATTTTTCCCACAAATCAGTCTGTTGAATTTGCCAAACCAAAGGAAAATGAATGCAATTTAATAGCTTTGAAAGGAAAACAGACATTCTACCTATGGGGCTGCTTTTTTTCCAGCTCCTCCATCCAGCGGCAGCTGGAAGGAGCAGCTAGGAGTTCAGTAGGATTTGAAGGAAGAGGCTGCCCTTCCCTGGCCCTCTTGGTTCTGAACAGCTGTGCCTACTTTCTGAAGCCAGTTCTGACACCCAGCTTGCATCCCTTGACTGGGAGTAGTCTTTTTTAAAGCCTGGAATCACCCTTGGGTGAGGTCTTATAACACCCCACCCACACACCTAGTATGCTATTTGGCCCTGGTGAGCAATGCAGCAAAGGAAAGTTGGCCAAACTAGGAAACATCGTGAGATAAAGCAGGCCTGTGGCATCATGCCCGTAACCACATGCTAACCTGAAGTGGGGCAGGGGAGAGTGACTGCTCACCTGGGTTCCCCATAAACATGTTGCCCACCCGTGTGGGTAGACTTATCTTCTCCTATTTACTGCCTGCTAAGGACTTAGGGCTCCAACATGGGGGAGAGTGACTTATATCATTCAACTGAGCTTCTTACAGCAAGGGTGATGCTGGCGGAGATTGGTTCAGGCATTGCCCATAGAAGTAATAGCAGTTGGTATTGATTTTACTTTTTATTCCATAGCTCAGTGTTTAAAAATTATTTGGTGCTGAAATGCAGAACACACATTTACTGTAGGGGATTTCAAGCTCCAATAAAGTTCCAAGACCTCTCATTGAATTTAAATCTGAGCGACTGCTGGGCAAATAGTATTCATTGGATTTTGCTGAATCAATCTTTAGAGCCCAAGGAAGTATGCTAACTAACCTCCTCTCTGTCCATGAATATAAATAGAAGACATATGTGCATCCATCACTTGTGGGAGGGAGATCAAAGGGGGCTGAGCAAGTCGGACTGAGGGTGTGGAGGAAGACAGCCAGGGAGGTCCCGAGCCACAGGAAAATGACCAGGGTGGGCGGGTGGACCGGTGCTCTGCGGGTGGGTGACTCGTCCACAAACGTGCTAGCGACTGTCCCATCATGAACGGAACCTCACCGCAGTGCTTCAAGCCCAGCCCGCTTCAGCCATTCCATGGCACGTGTGGTCAGTGTGTGGCCAAGCTGGGCTTTATACTCAGTCCACCTGTTGGTCCTGCCCCTCTGCCGCCCCTCAGGGCCCTTCACAAATGAACAAAGAGACGTATATACCTGAAGGAGAGAGGGATGTGTCGCCTCGTCCAGATAGTTATCCTCAAGGAAGCCACCAGAAAGCTGAGTCAGCTCAGAGATACTCTCTGAGAACCTATGACCTGAGACTTGGCCCGTTCCCTGCCCCCACGCCCCAGCTGGGACCGATACTTCAAGCACCTCAAACTTCGGGGTACAAATGCACGGAGCTTTTCCTACTGGGCATCCTCTTCTGCCCTGCTTCGCAAAATGCCTTCTTCCTCTTGGATCCCCTCTTCTCTCACCCCGCAGTGGGGACATCCCTCCTCAGCTGAGCTGCCCATAGTCCCATCTCCCCCATCCAATGTGGGACAGTCTCATCTGATCTCGACTTCAGCCTCCTCTGCCAGGCACCGCACTCTCCATCCCTGGCCGGGGCTGTTCTTGGTCCTTAGGATTTAGTTTGCAAATGGGGTGCCAGACCGTTCCAACCCAGGTCCCAGGGGACAGCCTCCAGTTCAAGGTCTAAACCTTGAACTAAACTCTGCCTATTGACTATTAGTCTGGTTTCTTTAAAGAACAGATGTGTGTGTATATATATATACACACACACATATATAAACAAATAAATCATATATACTATATATGTAAAATCATATTATCATATATGTGTGATTATATATAATCATATATATATATATATATATATATATATATATATATATACACATAATCGTATATATGAGATTTGCCATGAGGAATTAGCTCACACTGTTATGGAAGCTGACAAGTCCCAGGAGCTACAAGGCAAGTCAGCAAGCTGGAGGCCCCAGGAGAGCCGATGGTGTAGGATACTCCCAAGTTCAAACACTTGAGAACCCTTTGAGAGCTATTAGTTAAGTTCCAGTTCAAGTCTTAGTCTGAAGGCAGGAGGCCAGCGTCCTAGCCCAAAGACACAGGCAGAGAGAAAGAATCCTTTCTTCTTCAGCCTTTTATTCTCTTCAGGCCTTCAGTGGATTGGCTGAGGCCCACGCACATTGGGGAGACAGTCTCAACCAGAAACACCCTCACATTTGTGCCCTGAAATAATGTTCAACCAAATATCCAGATATGCGTGGCCCAGTCAAGTTGACACATAGAGTCAACCATCACACCCTCCCACCCAAGCTCTCCAAGTACACTGAGTGCATTCCTTGGTTTCTGACACCCACAGTTTAAGCCTCAGCCTCACAGGAGACCCTCCATGCCCAGCCCATTGTCAAGTCTGATTGAGTCTTTCATCACAGCAGTACTTGTATCTGTCCTTTCCTTTGTAAGTCCACTGATACCAATCTAGTGCAGACCTCTACTCTTGGGCACCTGGACCACCAGAGGCCCCTCCCCTCTGACTTTATCCTCTCTTCCTCAAATCCATTTTCACACTGATTAAACTTCCTGAACCTCCTCTTGATCTTGTCTCTTGCCTGCAAGGCCCACCTTGCGTGGTCATTTCCCATTTCTGGCTGGCTTTCACTCATACCACACTTAGAGCAGAACTGAACCAACCACTCATTGTCTGTGCCGGGTTTTACCTCATTCAAGAGCTTACACATGTGTTCTTCCTCCTGGCTGGAATGCCTTTCCTTATCTCTGTTCACTCCATACCATCTCCCAATTGTGAAAGCATAGTCATTTTTATTCTACAAGTATGTATTAAATGTCACCTAGCCTTCCATGGTTTCACCAGGTAGACATAATCTCTTCTTCAAACTTCCATAGCAATCTTTTCAGTTTTATTCTTCATGTCTGCCAATGATCATCTCTAATAGACTACTAAACCTGTCTGTCCAAGCTGATTCTTTTGGCATAAGCTTCTTTGGTGATGGTGGTATGGGGGTGAGGGTGTCAAGAAAATACATAAACAAGTGCATATTAATTAGCAATATGAGATCTAAATACAAGTTAAGGCAACAAACAACATGAAGTTACAGGTTGGTCAATGATTCGTTGCCAAATGAATGGTACAGTTTTCAAGATCCCAATGTATTTTTCTATGACATGAGTTAAAGTCAGCTCTTTGGTGTCTGTGTCTCCTGTCAGCACACACAGTTCTACAAAGAAGCATAACTAAGTAACTTATTTTTGCAAGTTAGCAACACTTGCTGCATGTTTCTGGTGTGCTTTCCTTGTCTGTGTAGAATCACCATGTCACAAGAAGGCTTCAGGAAAGAAGAGTGAGGATATGCTTGCTTTAAAAGCACAGAGAGAGAATACCGTGTGTAGCGGAGCCCGGGGTCCTCACTGGTCTGCCTCTGGTGTTCATTAACCAAGTCCCTGCTGTGAGCAGTTTGCACGAGGAAGCAAAGTTGCCAAAACACACAATGTTCACTAATGAGCCAAGCACTTGAAACAACTGCCCCTCCCATGTGCCTTTCCATATTTAACAATAGCATCCTTTCCCACTAGTTACCTCAGCCTCTGTGTCCAGTTTATGGGGATTTGTTGGATGTTCCAACATCCCATAAAAATGCAGGTTTCATGAAGCTGACGTGTGGGCGGATTGCTCACACCTCACTCACAAAGTCATTAAAATAAATGAGGGTCTCCCTGTGGAGGGAGAAAGTGAGACAAGGATGATGACACAGGCTCTATAATCCTTCCGAAAGAATGATTCAGAGAGTAAAGGATTAGGACAGAGACTCGGAAGATTTGATGAAACCCTCGAATGTTCCCCTAGACTCTCTGTGACTGAGGGAGAATAAAATACGAAGGTGGGAGTGCACTATGATCTGCTGTCCTTCCTCCACGTTATGGGGAAATCACAGCAAGGGACAAGCAATGCTTGATTCCAGTCCCATTCATTACAGCAAGCAGTGCGTGATTGCTCTTAGAACATCCGTTTTTAGGGAAACATTAGGTCCACAGATTTTATTTTTTAGGACAAAAAAAAACCCCACTTTTTTAACTTCTGCAACTCACTCTCACTTGAACTAGTTTACATGTGGGTGTCCTTTTTTTCTCTGCCAGCTCTCCCCATGTTTATTGTCTTTATAGTTTTCCTAACCCCAAGGTACAGATTTCCAAAGATGGGATTCTTTTTACTTGATTTTATTTATTTTTTTTTACTTACTTGATTTTGTTTTAAAAAATTTTATTGGAGTATAGTTGTTTTACAACGTTGTGTTATGTTCTGTTATACAGCAAAGTGAATCAACCATACATACACATTATAGCCCCTCTTTTTCAGATTTCCTTCCCATTTAGGTAAACACTGAGCGCTGAGTAATTACCTGTGCTATACAGTAGGTTCTCATTAGTTATCTATTTTACACATGAAAGTGGAAAGTGAAAGTCACTCAGTTGTGTCCGACTCTGCAACCCCATGGACTGTACAGTCCATGGAATTCTCCAGGCCAGAATATTGACGTAAGTAGCCTATCCCTTCTCCAGAGGATCTTCCCAACCCAAGAATCTAACCAGGGTCTCCTGCATTGCAGGCAGATTCTTTACCAAATGAGCTATGAGAGAAGCCATATGTATTTTATACACAGTAGTGTACATATGTCAATCTCCCTATTCATCCCATCACCTGCTTGGTATCAATACATTTATTCTATATGTCTGTGTCCATTTCTGCTTTGCAAATAGGTTCATCTCTACCATTTTTCTAGATTCCACATATATGTGTTAATATATGATATTTGTTTTTATCTTTCTGACTTACCTCCCTCTGTATGGACTTATATCTCTAAGTCCATCCACATCTCTTGCAAATGGCACAATTTTGTCCCTTTTTATGGCTGAGTCCCTGATAGTTCAGTTGAAAAAGAATCCACCTGCAATACAGGAGTTCCCAGTTTGATTCCTGGGTTGGGAAGATCCACTGGAGAAAGGACAGGCTGCCCACTCCAGTATTCTTGGGCTTCCCTGGTGGTTCAGCTGGTAAAGAATCTGCCTGCAGTGCAGGAGACCTGGGTTCGATCCCTGGGTTGGGAAGATTCCCTGGAGAAGAGAAAGGCTACCCACTCCAAAATTCTGGCCTGGAGAATTCCATGGGCTGCATGGGGTTGCAAAGAGTCGAATATGACTGAGTGACTTTCACTTTCACTATCAATATCCCACTATTTATATGTACCACATCTTCTTTATCCATTCCTCTGTCAAAGGACATCTGGGATGCTTCCATGTCCTGGCTGTTATAAATAGCAGTGCAGTGAATATTGGGGTGCATGGGTCTTTTTGAATTATGGTTTTCTCTGGGTATATACTTTTTAAATAATGGGAAAATCTTCTTGCCCTGAAAAAGAACTTTGAGATCAAAAAGCATTTAGCGTAGGGGTCTCTGTATTTGTGGGAGCTAGTAGAAATGGTAACAGTGATGAGCTCTGCAGTGTTTGCCATCAGATTGAACAAGCATCTGTTCGCCTTTTGTATTCTTCAATGTTTCTGCAGAAGTGTAGGGGTTGGTGAGAGTGGCATCTTGACAACCTTAAGATTAAAAGTATAATTAAGAGAATTTAGAGTCACACCGTTGGGAATGAATCCCATCTCGGCCATTTGCTACCTGTATGACATTGAACACATTACTTAAATTATATGTGCCTCAGTTCCCTTGTCTGTGAAATGGGCTCTAGTTTTTACCTTGGGAGGTCACTGTGACAGTTACCGGAATGAATTCATGTGTAAGGCACTTAGAATGACACCAGTAAATATTCAAGACCTCTTTCTATGCTCTCGCTCAGGCAGTAGTATCTTTATCCTAAATTCCCTTCCTGCAAGGCCCAAGCCCTTCCTCTCTGAGCTGCTGTCCCTTCGTGCCAAGGGCCCGTTGACTCTCCTTCACCAGACATTGGGCTTCACCCCAGAACCTTGCTCTGGATTCCATTCTGCTTTTCTTCCCCTTTGCACTTTTTTTTTTTAAATAATTTTATTTATGTGCTTTTTATTTTTTGGCTGTGCTGGGTCTTTGTTGCTGCACGGACTTTTCTCTAGTTGTGGCGAGTGGGAGCTACTGTCTAGGTGTATCACGCAGGTTTCTCATTGTGGTGGCCTCTCTTGTTGCGGAGAACAGGCTCTAGGGCACGTGGGCTCAGCAGTGGCAGTTCCCAGGCTCCAGAGCACAAGCTCAATAGTTGTGGTGCATGGACCCAATTGCTCCATGGCATATAGGATCTTCCTGACCAGGGACTGAACCTGTGTCTCCTGCATTGGCAGGCAGTCACCAGGGAAGCCCTCCCCTTTGCACTTTGCTTGTGCTCCTCTGGGTCGTCCAGCCTGGCTGTGGGCTCCGGGAGCACAATGTTATCCTCTGCCTCTGGGTCCCATCCTACGCGTGATGCACACAGGCTCTTGTTAACTAAGGACCACCTCACATTGTTGAATCAGGAAAGTGGGGTCTGTGGCTCTGAAGCCCCTCAGGATGCCGTGTGGATTCTGACTAAACTGCCTCCAACTCTGCAGCTGCCTGTGACCTGGCTTCTGTTGACACAGATGAATCCTTGACTTGGATCTCTCTGCTAAGAACCCTGACACCGATAATGAAGAATGAGGCTGAATCCCTAGGAGTGTTCAAGGAAGATCAAATGATCTCCTGGGTTAGCATCCAACAACCCGAATTGAAATTTGCTGGGGGGTGTGTGCTTGTGTGTATATGTTTTGATTAGTGAATCTCTCTGTGTTTGCTCCTCATCCAAGCCATAATCCCCTTTTTAAACCATAATCTTTTAAGCTTTAATCTCACAGATTATGTGGTCTTTAGCTTCATCTTTGAACAGACCTCTATGGGATAGAGGATCTTTCCCACCAGGGGGTTTAATTCCTTTTCCAGCTGCTATTATTATTGTTTGCTGTAGTTTGGTTTATGTTTGGGTTTTGTCTCATTTTTTTTTTTAATCTATCAGGGAGAGATCAAATCAGGGAGAGCCTAGACATTTTAAATGAATTAATGACACGCTGTCACCAGCTGCTTTTTTTGCAAGAAGACACCCACCAAGACAGAGTTCTGGGAACAAGATGTTTTTAGAGACCAACACCTGTGAAGGGAAGGGGGAGGGAGATGAAGTCAGGCTGCAAAGCAGACTCTCCAATGCCTCAGCCAACCTGGCAGAAAGTTTTGGAAAAAATATGGCCCACTTTGTATAGCCCTGCATCCCTCAGTTAGTGGACAAGGCCCCCCCAAGAAGGCCATGACCTCGGGCAAGGCTGCTGTCTGCAGCTGAGGCAGATCAGCCCGGGGAACTGCCAGCTGGAGGTCACCAGACGACCTCGCCCCTGGAGCTGGGCAGCAGGTACTTCTAGTCCTCTGGACAGAGCCACCCAGGACCCCTCAGCATCCACATGCACCCGGTCAGGGGACAGCATGAGGTGAGTTCTTGAAAACATTCTAGCAAGTTCTGTGTCTCCGCAATTTTCAGGCCCAGTGTCTATTCTGAGATGGCTGACCTAGATATGCCCACTGATGCTGGGGCCACCTGAACAGCAGGCATTTGAGCTAGGAAGGAAGCTTCTGTGTTTAAGTCACCCTAAGAAAACGGGTTCCAGAAAGTGTCTGATTGTTTGGAGGATATTGGAAGGCCTAGGAGCCATTGAAGAGTCTTGATCATTCAGCACTGAGCCACATCTGTAAGGATGCCAGCACCCCTCTGCATCACCAACCTCCTGAAGATGGCTTCAGCCAAGAGCCCAAACCTGGCTCTGTCCCAGGTACTGCTTCCGTAGCTTAGAACTCCAGGGCGTCTTCAAGGAAAGAGGGGAAGGAGAGAGCAAACCACCTCTGCAGGTGCTTCACACCTCCCACCAGTGGGAGAACCATGGACCAATCACTGCTCTTTCATGCATCCAACAATTATCGAGTGCCTGCTTGGGATGGACCATGCAGGTGGAGCCCATGTCCTCACAGGCCTGACTGGGGGAATGTGACCCACCTGTCACTACTCTGGATAGCACTCGGATCAGGTGGATATGGTCCCAGCCCACGGAGCTTAGTCTAAAGGGGACAAAGCTCCAGATGAAGCTGATGTCACAAGACTCCTCTGCAGCTGATCCTCCGTGCCACTTGGTCTAGACGCCGCGTGCGGATGAGCCATGGGCCTCTAGATTGGTTGCAGAGTGCACTGCTGGGCTTGCTCTATGCCGTACATCTGGGCCACCCACACCCCTGGGCACTTCTGAGTTTGCAGAGAAGCCCCTGGGACTGTGGCAGGCAAACATCCAGGTCCTTCTTCCTGCTAGCCACCTGGCAGGTGAGAAGTGGTCCTTCTCACCAGCAGTCAGTGAGGAGTATTAAGCAGCCTCTGGTTTCAAAGCCTTGGGACTCCGAGATATCCAGTGGGGCTGGCTTCATCCCTGAGGTCTTTTCTTCTCACTGTGGATACCATCCGTGACATTTGTTCTAGTCAGATCTGGGAGGACAAATGGGGGTGGAAACCATGCTAGTCTAACCAAGCCTGATGGTGGAGGGCAGTTCGAGGGTCCCCTCTGAGGTCAGAGCTAGGGGCTGTCCTGGGGGAGGTGTGCAAGCCAAGGTCTGGCTCCCGAACCACCCACATGCCCACCTACTCTCAGCCCCACCGCTGGCTCCGGACACTTGCTGCCCGTGTCACAGCAATGCTGTAAAAAGAGAGATTTAATGAAAAGAGTGGTGATGCCCTAGCGAGAACGCCAGTCCTGGTTCAGCTGAGGCTGCAGGTTACATAACCGCGGGGTAATGAAGGCAGGGAAGCTCTGAGGGCCATGGGATTTTTCTTTTTGATCTCCAACTTCCAAGCCAGATCCCAGGGAGCTTTAAATCTCCTGTCGTCCTAGTTTAAATCATCTCCTTTCCGGTCTTTTTTTTGTTTTCCTTTTACTTCCTCACTTGGAATTGGCTTCGTCTTCTAGCATCTGCACTGGGCATCCTCCTGGAAATGTTCAGGGGAGGAGGCCCAGCCTGTCTTAAAACGCATGGTCCTGGGGTCGGGGCGGGGGGTGGGGGGGGGGTGGGTGGGCGGAGCAGGGCAGGGACTGGGAAGGGTCGCTGGGGGAGGTCCCCAGGGGATGCTTTCCCACTTTCCAGCCCTGGGAATCGCTACCTGGGTCCAGATGCCCATGTCACCACTGCCTTCGTTTGCTAGGGCCCCCACAACACAGTCCTGCAGGCTGGGGGCCTTAGACAACTGAAAGTGATTTTCTCACAGCTCTGGAGATTGGAAGTCAAAGATCAGGGTGTCTCAGAGCCAGTTTCTTCAAGACTTCCTCCTCCATTGGCAGATGGCTGTCTCCTGCGTCTTCACACAGTCCCCGCTTTGTGCATGTCTGTGTCCTAATCTCTTCTTATAGAGACATCAGGATTAGGGCCCATCTATCTGACTTCATTTTACCTTCATCACCTCCTAAGGGCCCCATCTCCAAACACAATCACACTCTGAGGTCCCAGGGGTTAAAGCGAAAACACATAAATTGGGGGGACAGAATTCAGCTCTTAACAATCATATACTAATTAAAGTGATCTTAAGCAAGTAACTTTTATGCTTCTTGTGCTTCTGCTTTTCATCTGAAAAATGGGCACAGTAATCATGCCAGCCTCATGGAGTCTTTGTGAGGATCAACTGAGTTAATAAGTCATGAATTAAATGTGAATTAGAAGAGTGTTGGGAATTGTTATTCCCAAGGGAAGCAGAGCGAATTTTCAACACACAGCCTTCTCACTCTCATGATTCTTTGTGAAGACCCATGCCTGACTCCTTCTGCAGATTCATTAAGGGTCCTAGTCATTTGGTTTTACTGTTTGAGAGTGCTCAATAGTTCGTTCCCCCAAACCAAAGTGTAAAGCCATGGCAGGGTGGACCCCTGCCCCTGGGCAGGCCAGGGCTCCCAGCCACCACCCAGCTCTTCCTTGTGGCACCACATACCACCCCACACATCGCCCCACACCACCCACTGCTGCCCACCTGCAGCAGCTCAACCCGTGGCCACACATCCTTTTACTTTCCTGCCATCAACAAATAGAGTCTGGTTGTCTCCTTGACTGTGGGCTCTCTAGGGCTTCCCTTCCAGCAAACACAGTGAGGTGGAGGTAACACTGTGTGACTTCCCAGCCTGGGTCCACAAAGGTGGTAGGGCTTCCCCCTCAGCTCTGTCTCTGTTTCTCGGGACATGGACCTTTGGAGTCCTGAGCTACTGTGAAAGAAGCCAGCTACCCTGGAACTGTCACACAGGAGAGATGATCCAAGGATGGAGCGGGATGTCCATGGTCCCCCAGTCTCTCTGCCCCAGCTGTTGGGATGTTTCCACCCCAGGAGGCAGATATGAGAATAAGCAATCTTATTTCATATGATTCCAATCCCCGATCCACAAGCCACCCCAACCGATGCTGACTAGAACAGAGATGAGCAGGCACTATGGACTCTTGGGGTCTGTGAGCCTGGGAATGGCTGGTTTATGCCACCACATTTTGGAGTAACTTGTTACACAGCTGACAGCACTGGAGCCCCAACTTACCTCCAATACTAACCATTTCTAGCAGGCTTTGTGGGGTGTTTCTCCTGGCTGCGGCCCATCCCTTGGAGCATTGGGATATAGATCTATGATAAGGAGTCTACACGCTGTTAATGTTTGTATTGTGTTGAGTTTATTGAAAAATGGCTGAAGGAACTTGTGTTTATTGTTCAATGACAGTTGATGGTCTTAAAAAACCAATTCTTGCCGCAACTTGTGAATACTAAATTATGGATACAAATTAAATGATAGCAAGGGAAAATCTTAACTGATTGGAAGGTTGATCAAGAAGGAAGAAACCAAAGGCACGGAATATCTGTGGGTTTAGGACACTTTTTTCTGCAAGGGGAAAAAATTACTTTGGATTCGCCAAGAGGTCACAAAGCCATGCCCTCTCCTCGCCAAAAAAAGACCCTCCTTCGCATTTACAGAGGAACTAACCTACCTTTTTCCCTTGGTTGACTCATTCCATGATCCCCAACCTCAACTCAGTAACTGGGAGTTCCACCAAAATCTGCTTTGCCCGAGGGTCTCCCAGCCCATCTAGGCTATAATCCTGCAAAGTCACCCTGATTCCTGAAGCAGATCTTTTCATCATCAGGGCAGCTTCCAGCATGTTAGAAATAAGATTAAATGGTGATTCCTTTCCTTTGGGGATGAAAGAAAAGATGAATTGGGGAGTCTTAACAGTCTGTGTGCTGATAGTCCTCTTTGGGGAAGAAAGCCTGACAAGATAATGATTGTATTTCAGCATCTCAAGTTCAAAGCTCTTTAATACCAGCAAGTTCTGCAGTGCTCTGTATTGGGAAATCCAGTAGATGGTGAGATTAGGGACTCTTGAGAGAAAGAGACAGGAAGGATAAGAACTGACATTGCTAGAACATTAGCTGTCTGACGTTAAAGCCTTACCACAGGCTGAGGTGCACCTGAGGGGCAGGCAGCTGCAGGTCTACCCCAGCTGTTGTCGGATGTCACTGGGAACATGCCCCCCCAACCCAGCACATTGATGGGGGAAAGCAGACAAGACGCCACCTGCCAGCATGTTACCGGATCTTCTGTTTTACTTGGGCAGAACAGATGGAATGAGTAATTCATTCACTCCTTTCCTGAGAAATGAGGCCTCTCAATAAGCTCCCATAGTTAACAAGTAATATTTATTAAATGTTCATGATGACCTGGAGTTGGTCATCACACTGCCTTCTAGAATTGTGCTGTCAAGGATAATAGCCACTAGCCCCTGGTGGCTCAGACAGTAAAGAATCTGCCTGCAATGCAGGAGACCCAGGTTCAAGCCCTGGATTGGGAAGATCCCTTGGAGAAGGGAATGGCTACCCACTTGAGTATTTTTGCCTGAAGAATCCCATGAGCAGAGTAGTCTGGTGGGCTACCGTCCATGGGGTTGCAAAGAGTTGCACACGACTGAGCAACTGACACTTCTAATTTATTTTCACTTTCCCATTTAAAATTTAACTTAATTTACATTTAAAATTCAGTTCCTCAGCCACACCAGTTACATTTCCAGTACTCACTAATGACACGTGGATAGCAGTTACCATGCCAGACAGCAAAGATTCTAGACTATTGCATAGCTGCTCTAGGCCTTAAGCACACACACTGTCTCCACAGTCAGTGCTAGATGGAAAATGGGCCTGTTTGAATGTGATCCAGACATCTGGGGAAGGAGAGCGAGTCAGTGCCTAAGGAAAGAGGCCACATCTGATTCAGCCCAGAGAGCTGTGCTATCTACCAGGTGCTGACCCCTGCTGGCCTATCACATTCCTGTGTCTCTGGAGGAAGAAAGGGAGCTTTGCAAAAAAGAGTTTGCATGTGAAGTGACAGTCGCTCAGTCATGTCCGATTCTTTGCGACCCCATGGACTGTAGCCCACTAGGCTCCTCTGTCCATGGAATTGTCCAGGCAAGAATACTGGAGTGGGTTGCCATGCTGCCCTCCAGGGGATCTTCCCAACCCAGGGATTGAACCCAGGTCTCCCTCATTGCAGGCAGATTCTTTACCAGCTGAGCCACCAGGGAAGAGTTTACATAATTCTCTATAAAAGCCCCCCACCTTTTCTAAATTTTTTTAATTGAAATATAGTTGAGTTACAGTGCTGTGCTAATTTCTGTTGTACAATGAAAAGTGACTCAGTTTACACACATATACATTATTTTAATAGTCTTTTCCATTATGGTTTATCGCAGGATACTGAATACAGTCCCCTGTGCTTTACAGTAGGACTTCATTGTTTATCCATCCCGTGTATAATAGTTGGCATCTGCTAATCCCAGCCTCCCAAAAGGCCCTTTTGCTGAACTAACAACTCCTTCTCTTGTCAGAATGCAGGACACAGACCTCCCTCAAAAGAGTCAAGGCCTCAAGAAATCTTTTTTGGGTCTCATATCCTATTAATTTTCTTCAATAACTTACTTGCTTTTTAAAGGGAAATTTTTTTAACTTTTCATTTTATATTGGAGTGGAGCCAATTAACAATGTTGTGATAGTTTCATGTGGACAGCAAAGGGACTCAGCCGTACATATACACGTATCCATTCTCCCCCAAACTCCCCTCCCATCCAGGCTGCCACATAACAATGAGCAGAGTTCCCTGTGCTGTAAAGCAGGTCCTTGTTGGCTATCCACGTTAAATACAGCCATGTGTACATGTCCATCCCAGACCCCCTAACCGTCCCTTCCCCCTTCATTCCCTCGATAACCATAAAGGAATTTACCTTCCTTGGCTAGACGCTTCTACCTCTTGTTTTGAGGCTTCTTTATCTGGCATCTGCCTTTCCACCCATCCTCTCTCTCTGATGCTTTGATAGGACTCTGCTGTTTGATCTTGTGTTAGCCGCTGAAGAGCCATGTTTCTAAACTCACTTGCTGATTACTGTGCAGGCCATGGGCCCAGAATCCTGGAATCCAGGCCTCAAATGCTGCCTCACTTACCAGAGAAGGAAGTTCAAATATGTTTGCTCTGTCAAAGTGAAGCTATGTGTTGGAGTCAGCTATTCCTGTGTAATAAGCAAACCTCAATTGTATGCAATAATAGGCATTTATTTCTTACATATCTGTTCATTCTGGGGCCAAGATTGAGACAGCAGCAGCAGCTACTCAAGGGAAGATATTCTCATGGTTATGGCAGAAGTGCAATTAATAGGGTAAGAAAATATGCCAGAATTCTAGGCTCAGAACTGGTGAACCATCACTTTCTGCTCTCATTCCAGTGTCCAAAGGACTTGGAAAGTTCATTCTACCTTTTGTAGGAAGAACTACAAAGGTATGTGAAATAGGGTGTGGGCCCAGTGTGGAGAATCAGGGCCAATAATTCAGTCTGAGACATGGTGCTAGACCATCCAGATTTTGGAAAGAGGAAGTGAGCACATACTCACTGAATCCTGAGTTAGGTTAGTAAGGTTCATGGTTAGGTTGAATCCTGATTCGAGTGGGTGAATTCTGGATAGTATCTGTTCTCGATGGCTGTGTAACAAACTATACAAAAAGTTAGTGGCTTGAAACAACAACTAATGTACATGGCTCATAATTCTGTGGGTCAGCGATTAGAGATCAGCTCAGTGAGATGATCCTTCTGGTCTGGGCTGCTCTTGGCTAGATTTGTTTAGTGTCTCAGGCTGGGAAGGCTGCATCTCATATTCTCCAGCAGGCTGGCTCATGTGCTGGAGGAAGGGTTCCCACTGAGAGCTAAGCTCGAGGTCTCTAGACACCTAGGTTTGGAGCTGGTACCCTAGAACTTCTACTGCATCCAATGGCCCAAAATAAGTCAGCCCAGATTGGGGATGGAGGAGGGAATAGATTTCACCTCTTGATGGAAAGAACTTTATGATCCTGGGTCATATTTGCAGTTTACCAGATAGACCCAAAATATATATATCCCACGATGGGAAATTAAAATATAAGGCTTGGTCCCCATCTAAAATTTACCATATATAGTCAAGTTGAGGAACTAAAAGTACAAGTGCAAGTAGAATTCAGAGGAGGACGTGTCTGTTTCCTCAGTTTCTCCCTGTGCAGTGGGGGCATCACTGAATGCCCTGTCTTACTTGGTGAGACAAAAGCAAAAACCCAAAAGCATTTGACATTATATAATATACTGTAATAGCAGCTAGTCATTATTAAGCCAACATCTCACCAGCAACAGCTCTCTGGGTCTGATCCAAGACCATCTCTGTGAAAGTCCAGCCCTAGCCAGTACCACCTGTCAGGTCTTTTCTAAGGGATAGAGTTGCAGCTGCTCATAACAGCTGTCAACAGCAGCTGTAACCATAACACTAAACCACAAGTTATTACACTTTCATTTTTTCTAGGAGGCAAAGTGACTACAAACATATATTGTATCCTTTATTCCCACAGGAGTGTATTTGTTCAAGAACAGTTGGCCACAAGTGAATACAAATAGTAACTCCTTAAAATATATATCTTTTCCATGGAGTCCCAGTTTTCTATTTCATCCCACTGAGAGTTTTAATACAACACTCTCCTACTTCACATATTTTTAATCTCTTCATCTGGTTCAAATTTCTTTTGGATTGCCCTTTCTCCATATTTGTTGAATTCTATTTTTCTTCTCATTTATCTGTGGGGATAGTTACTGTGGGGAGAGTTTGTCCACTTTCCATCACTTTGGTCTACCGTAGCATTGTAGGCTGTTGGTGAATTTGTTTTAGTAACAGTTATTGTTTGTAATATTGCTTGGATTTATAAAATATTTCAACTTAGTCCCTTGTGCTTAATCACTTAGTTATGTCTGACTCTTTGTGACCCCACGGACTGTAGCCCTCCAGGCTCCTCTGTCCATGGAATTTTCCAGGCAAGAATAGTGGTGTGGGTTACCATTTCCTCCTCCAGGTGATCTTTCTCACCCAGGGACTGAACCTGCAACTCTTGTGTTTCCTGCTTTGGCAGGTGGGTTCCATCCCACTAGTACCTCCTGGGAAGCCCCTTAGTCCAATAAAATCCATCAAAATTCAGAATTAAAGGTAAGTTAATGTTCCTTGAGTACCAACTACATCTAAGCACTGCAGTAAGACTTGATGTTACCCTGTTCATCCTCATGTCCTTAAAGAGGAGGGTTGTTAATAAGTTTCTACTGAGGAAACTGAGAACAGTGAAGCACCTTTCCTAAGTTCTAGGAAGAGAGTAAAGAAGAGCAAGAATATTATTTACCTCACTTTTCCTGATGGCAAAGCTGTGACATAAGTTACGCGTAAATTAAGTCAGAAATTGCAGTTTTTTTCTCAAAACCATCCACTTTTGTACTTGGTTTATAGCAAGTGACCCAAAAATGGGTGTTTAATTGAACAGAACCAAATCTATCTTTAGGGTACCAGGGCAACTTATGTCAAGAGGAAGTGATTATTTTTTGGTCTTATACTTCTGGGTTCCGATTAGGTCTTCCAAAGGAAATAAGAGTTGGGTTGCCCAAAAAGTTGTTTGTGCTGGTAAGGGAACTGGGTTCTACATGCCACAACTGAGGATCCCACATGCCACGACTAAGGCCCAGCAGAGCCAAATAAACGTCCTTAAAAATAGATAAAGGACTGGCACATTGTAAGATGCAAGGAAGAGAAGACTAAATCATTCCTGGCCCATATTATTTTAATTGTTCCACTAAGTTAGCAGAGAATGGAACCCCAGGGTACCTTCAAGTGGGAAGAATGTTCAGTTGAGTGATTTGTGAGGTATTTTACTGTCACATTCTCTGAACAAGTATAAACACTGGGTAATGATAAGTGACAGGATTTCATAAGGAGACGTGGATTCACACAGGTAGAAGCAAATATGAAGTAACTTTAAAGGAAATTTTCATCAGCTGCCAAGTTGAACAGATACCTTCAGGAAATAGCTGCAAACATGTTCATATCACCGATGAGTAGAGAGAGACCATCAGAATAACAGTAGCAAGTTGCTGGAATAGAAGCCCCAGGCACTCCTTGCCCCACGGAGACACCGATTTGACAACAGTAATATGGACCAGGTGTATGACCCATACATTGCCTGTGTGAGAACTTCAAAAACCAGTTGAGAGGTCAAAGCACCCTAGGTGGGCGCAGTGTCAAAAGAGGTGCCCTGGGCGGGTGGGAAAGTCCATCGCGCTTACCTGACCCGCTCCGTGCCCTCCCAGCAGAGTGCAACCTCATCAGGAGGCTGCCTCTCCCTCAGGAGGGAAGAAAAAGATGGGACGCATGTGCAGCGTTCTGGGTTCTTAGCGTGCTGCCCGGGTCTGGTCAGTTTCTGTCCCGCCTGACTGATCACTGGCAGGAAAAGCAGTAGCAACCTTGGGTGCGTGGGGGCCACTGAGAAGGAAGGGGAACCCCGCCTTGACTCGCCAGAGCCGGCGCTCTGAGACAGCAGTATCACAAACAGACACAGAGGGGCGCTCGTGAGTAGAAACGGCGCATTTCGTCAGCCGGGAAATTACTACACACAGGAGCCTAGAGAAGACGTGACCCCAGGAAAGGTTTGAGAAATCTATAAACTCTCTAACTGGGCTGATTGGACACGGTTTTCCCCTGTATGAGACCAATCTGTAAAGCCTGAGAAAAGTGTCTATTTTCTTCAGATGCCCAAATCTCAACAGAAGATTAAAAGGCATACAAAGAAACATGGAAACATGGTCAAATCATAGAACTAAAATAAATCTCCAGAACATGACCCTAAAGAAAGGGAGACCTATGGGCTGTCTGATGGAAGATTCCAAATAACTATCACGAAGATGCTCAGTGGACTGAGAGAGGAAACAGATAGCTAGATGAAATCCAGTAAAAGGTATGAACAAGGAGAATATCAACAAAGAGAGATAAACTATTAAAAAGAACCAAACAGAAATTCTGTAGCTGAAGAATAAAGTAACCAAATGGAAAGATTCACAGCAGGAATGTTTAGAATAAGCCAAGATACAGCAACTCTTCTCTTTCTAAATTACATTTTCAATTTTATAGAGACCTAAGGCCTCTTGCCTCTCCTTCTGCCCCATCTTGACAAACAGGAAGAGCAGAAGAAATAAATGTGGTACAAACCTCATGTTATGTACTTTCACGTTAGTGGGATCTGTGGAGAGGGAGGGTAGGTTGAAATTATGGGCTTAAAGAAGGATTTTGCAATTATCTTTCATTCTGTTATAATTAGTAAGCCTCTCTGTGGGCAATGCAGGGACTGTGTGACCACACTGTAGTCTCAGAATTCAGTGGTACAGCGTTCTTGAGGACCAGAAATATGTCCCGAGTTTCTGTAAATCTGGGCTGTGGGTGCTGAGATGACCCACACAGCTCCCACCCTCAGCCATGCTGAGGCTTCTCTGTGCATCTACAGGAAATCATGCAAGAGTTAAAAGCGTGAGCATGGCTGAACCTAGAGGACTTTGTGCTCAGTGAAATAAGCCAGACACAAAGGAATAGACCTTGTATGATCCCACTTATCTCAAGTACCCAGAGTGGTCAGATTCACACAGAGAAGGTGGAAAGGTGGTTGTCAGGAGCTGGGGGAGGGAATGAGGAGTTAGTGTTTAATGGATACAGAGATTAAGTTTGGAAAGATGAAAAAAGTTCTGAAGATGGATGGTGGTGAGGGTTGCACAACATTTTTTTTTTTACCATTTCAATAACTTTAAATTGATAAAGAGTCTATTCATTTACAAAATTCACTAATTCCATTCATTTGTTTAATAGCTAGGATTCAAAGTGTTTGATTTACCTAAGTGGAACCAAACACTAAGTAATCATTTTAAGCGCCATTTCCAAAGAATGTGCCCCATATTTCAAAATTATTGTTTGTAGCCTTCAAATGACAATACTAGCATCCTACTAATGACCACATTATTCACTAATGCCACTGAACTGTACGCTTAAAAACGGTGAAGATGGTAAGTCTTATGTCATGTATATTATCCCAAAAACAGAGTGTAAAAAAATGCAAGCAGTGTGGGGTTCAGACTCTGGCAAATATGGACCTGAGTCTGCCACCTCCAGCTGTGGACCTCAGAAAGTCCCTCTGCTGTTCTAGCCTCTGTTTGCCTTTCTGTAAATGGGACTGACCACGACCTCTGCCCAGGATTGTTGGGAGAGATGAAGGATGAGACAGATTCATTAGACACCCACT
Source organism: Odocoileus virginianus (assembly GCF_023699985.2). Lineage (NCBI taxonomy): Eukaryota > Metazoa > Chordata > Mammalia > Artiodactyla > Cervidae > Odocoileus > Odocoileus virginianus. Next base: position 36,117,607 of record NC_069682.1, read on the forward strand.
CTGCAGGCACCACCTTGGATGTAGGGCTGTGGGGCACCACTGACCTTAGGAAAGCAGAATGTTTATATGTCAGGAAAATAATTTGAACTGCACTCTGATTTGAACCTTGCTGGGTGTGGAATCGGTTGAGTTTCAGCCCCTCTGGGCATCTGGCGCATCGAAGTTGTCATTGAGATTCACACTAGGACATGTGTACTCATTTCCTACCAACACTGTCACAAAGTTACACAAACTTATGGCTTCAAACAGCACAAGTTGATTTTCTGAGAGTTCTGGAGGTCAGAAGTCTAAAGCTAGAGCATCAGTAGGGCTGTGTTTCTTCTGGAAGCTACAGAAGAGAATCCGATTCATCATCTTGTTTGGCTTCTGGAGGCACTGACATTCCTTGGCTCGGGGCCCCTTCTTTGTGTTGCTCCAGCCCCTTGTTTCTGTCAACAAATTTCCTACGACTCCCTCTGATTCTCTGCCTGCCACACGGGAGTTTGTCTTCACGGTGAGTTGTAAGCTCCACAAGGTAGGGACCCCTCTTCCCTTTTATTTTTTCACTTCAGGCGAAACAGTCTTTTCTATAATGCTTGCAAGCCTGGGCTTTGGAAACAGTCAGCCAGCTCCACTACTGGGTACACAAGCTTAGAAGGTGACCGTGATCCTCAGTTTTTCACATCTGTAAAATGGAGACAACATTACGTAGCCCTGCATGAGTCAGCCGGGGCTGTCTTGACAGAGCATCACTCAGTAGGGGGCTTAGACAACAGAAATTTATGTTCTTACACTTCTGGAAACCAGAAGTCTGAGATGCAAGTGTTGGCAGGATTTGTCTGTTCTGAAGTCTCTCTCCTCGGCTGGTGGCTGTTTTCCTCCTGTGTCTTCACGTGGTCCTCCTCCCTCTATAAAATTTGGGTCCAGATGATAACCACTTCCAGGTGGCTCGGACAGTAAAGAATCTGCCTGCAGTGCAGGACACCCGGGAGTTCGATCCCTGGGTCGGGTTGGGAAGATCCCCTGGAGAAGGAAATGGCCACCCACTCCAGTATTCTTGCCTGGAGAATCCCATGGACAGAGGAACCTGGTGAGCTAAAGTTCATAGGGTCGAAAAGAGTCGGACACGACTAAGCGATTTTCACTTCCTCTTCTTATAAGACTCTAGTCAGTGTGGCTTAGAGCCCACCCTGGGAACCTCTTTTTTTTTTTTTAATTTTTTAAAATTTATTTATTTATTTATTTTACGTTACAATATTGTATTGGTTTTTGCCATTCATTGACTTGAATCCGCCATGAGTGTACAAGTATTCCCCATCCTGAACGCCCCTCCCACCTCCCTCCCCATCCCATCCCTCTGGGTCATCCCATTGCACCCGCCCCAAGCACCCTGTATCATGCATCAAATCTGGACTGGCGATTCATTTCACATATGATATTTTACATGTTTCAATGCCATTCTCCCATATCATCCCACCCTCGCCCTCTCCCACAGAGTCCAAAAGACTGTTCAATACATCTGTGTCTCTTTCGCTGTCTCGCATACAGGGTTATCGTTACCTCTTTTTTTAACTGAATCACCTCTTTAAAGGCTCCAGGTCCTGAGGTCCTGGGAGTTAGGGCTTCAAAAAATATGAATCTGAGAGGGACATAATCAAGCCCCTAGCATCCACCCTGTGCCGGAATGAAATGAACTAAAGCCTGTAGAGAAAACTCATTCATTTGGTGCCTGGCACATGTAAATATTCAATAAAAGGCCACTGCTGCTGCTCTTCTTTTTTGAGGAAGTTAGCCAATACTCCCTCCTACCCCTTTCTATATCTGCCATGAAATAGTTCATGTGTTTAGAAGAGGAACAAATGCTCTGTGTGCTTTCTGTTTCCTTTGGAGGTCCCCAGTCAGCAGTTATCTTTTACGCTCGTGGCCAGGCCTAAGTGCTGAGACGTTGCCAGTCGAAAGCAATGCCTGTTGAGTTGTTTTCTCCACAGGGGTAGAATTTATATGCTGCAAAAGGAGGCTGCTTATCTCTTTGAAATGCTCATTATCAAGCATGCCTGACTCACCTTCTTCCACGCAGCAGTGCTGACTGGCTTTGGTTTTCATAGACCACTGTTTTTTAATTTAACATTTATTTATTTATTTGGCTGCACTGGGTCTTAGTTGTGGCAAATGGGATATTTGTTGCAACATGCAGGACCTAGTTCCCTGACCAGGGGTCAAACCCAGGCCCCCTGCATTGGGAGCACTGAGTCTCAGTCACTGGACCACCAGGGAAGTCTCTGTAGACCACTTTTGCTTTGGTTGGCTTGTGCCCTCTGACTCCTGGGATCTAGAGTCGTGTCGTTCATAGGACAAGGGAGAATGTGAGTGTTGCTTTGACAGATTCTGGCTGCCGGGCTGCACCAGAATTCTGCTGGGGAGACCCTTGTCCCACTGAGGAGGAAATAAAGGGCTTTGCAGTGTGGTTGCAGATAACATAGGGCCAGCCCTCTCATCAGCTTCCACGTCAGCTCTTTCGGAATGCCGGAAGTGATGACCCTATCAGCCCTCCCAGATCCTCATCTGGATCAAAAGACATGCCAAAGTGGTCAGAACAGCTTTGGTCACCAGGCCTCAAAACATCCCAAACACCCCTCAGCAGGTAAACGGATAAACAAAGGGAATAATGATCAGTGATAAAAAGGAACAAAGTCTTGACACACACGACACAGATGAGGCTGTTTGTAGGTTAGGCCCGTAGCCCCAGCTTACAGCCAGCATCAGCCACCAGCCACACCACTGAACAAACCTGCCGAGAATTCCAGCCCTCACCTTTGAGTCTCTCCAGCTAAAAGTGAGATCCAGCAATTGCACACTTCTTGTTTTATGCTGATGTGACTCTCAAAGCAAATTTTTATTATAAATCTAAAAGAGATGTTAAAACAGAAATACTTTATAAGCAGAGTGGTGGACGGCAACACTGCTAGTATGTGGGCTCTGAAATGGTCATAAGAAATACGTAAAATCTGTTGTTATTTCTCAAAATCTCATACATACCAGCAGGGTTTCCTTCTGCATTGTGGGGGACAGGGGATGGTTGGTAGTTTCTCATTTCTCTTTATCTGGACATCCCTCAGACTAACAGGTGGTTGCAGGCTGGGCCAGTGGTCTCAACCCCTGCCAGATGTTAGGAAGATTTGAGAAATCCTGGGAAGCTTTGAGAAATCCCAACAGCCCAGTCAGAGCCTAAATCCAGTAATTCAGCATCTCTGGGGGTGGAACCTAGGCATCAGCGTTTCCTAAATCTTCCAAGAGATTCCAGTGTGCAGCTCTGATTTGAAAGGTCTGGGGTGCAAAAAAAAAAGGTGGGGGGACTTTCCTGTTTGTCCAGTGGTTAGGGCCCCCATTGCTAGGGCCCAGGTTCTATCCCTGGTTGGAGAACTAACATCCCCCAAGCTGTGTAGTGCAAAAAAAAAGAAAAAGAAAAAGTCTGACATGGGCTTAGGAATCCATTGTCAGATTCAGATCACTCTTATGATCAGCTAAGTTGAGTAACCTTGGCAAAGGGGTGACCATGTGGGCTCTTGAATTCAGACCTGGTCAAAATATGGCTCAGTCACTTTCAAACTGTGAATCTTGGGCAGGTTATGTAACCTCAGTTGACTCATCTATAAAATGGGAAGAGTAAATGATTGGAAAGGAAAAGGCAGGTGAAGTGCCGTATGTAGTATCTGGTTCATAAGAACCAATTTTTAAACATAGGCTATTAAGGAAGGGGTTGCATCTCAGGCCATGACCTCCCGGGAAACACTTACTATTGGGTCCCTGAAGGCCCCAAATCTTCAGAGGGGCATTTTCTTTCCTGAGGATGAGACAGGGTGCTCCAGGTAAAGCCACTCTGTTCCTAATGCCTCCATGCACAACCTTCCTCTCACCCCCAAATCTTAGCGTCTCTGAGGTTTTTGTGTGGATCCTTACCACGCTGTTGAGGGACTGATGCAGGTAAAAATGATCTTTCCAGGTGGAGAATTGAAGGTTGGAGAAGCACAGGCCCCCGTTCCCTCACCACACGTGGAGGATGAGGCTGGGAGACTGGGAGACTATGCTCAGGCCTGCAGGCCAGGGGGTGGGCAGAGTGGGAGATGCAGAGGAGATACAGGTGAAGGGGTGAGGCCTGCACACCCTTCCCTCCCCACGTCTCAGCTTTCTTCAAACCAGATAAGTACCACATCTTTACTGTTATACCTTCCACGCTGCACTTTGAGTCCACATCTGAGCCTCTGAACCTATAAGGCACTAAGTTCTCCCCCTTTACACGGTCATCCACAAAGTGGAATTAACACAGATACTTCTCCCCTCGATTTTGGCTAAAAGTTGCCAGCTCTTTGGGGAAGGGGCTTTGTCGGCTGGCAGGTGTGACTGGCTCCCACAGCCTCTGCTTCACAGCTAAATGCAAACCAAGGCTGGGTATACTCTGCTGTTCCCGTATTTTAATCCTCAGATCTTTAATGCAGGGGAAACGATCTGCCAAGCATCCATTAAAGAATAGTTCTTGGATTCAGTCTGCCGTGGCTGCAGGATTGATTCATGGGCATTGCCTGTTCTCTCCACCGTTGAGTCACAGAAATTACTTAAAATACGTTGCCTGACAGATCGACTGGGGCCGCATGAGCCACACAGACTAGCAGCCAGTATTTGTTAGTATAAAAATGTCACTGCCCCCAAGATCAGAGTGTGACCCTGCTTCCACACCTAGAGGGGCAAGTGCTTCCTTTCCAACCTGGCGCTCCCACGCGGGGCGGCCACCCACCTTTCCTTTGGAGATGTCACAAGTCAGGGTAGTTCCTGATATAATGCAAGTCCCATTTCATGTCAAGCAGGGGGTAGACATCTTCGCTTTGAAGTACACTGTACGCATTTCCTCTCCCCTGTAACTTAATGAAGCCAGAGAAACATGGCTCTTTCCAGGTGTGAAACAGACCCTTCCAAGTCCATACCCAAGCCTGTGGACTGGAAAGGAGTGGCCCTCCTCTTTTTCCATCCTCTTTGCCTTCAGCATTTTAATTTTCAGAGAGACCAGAGGGAAATCAGACATCTTCCCCACCGTGCTTCCACTACCGGTTTCTCACAGCATGAAAAGCATCATGTGGTAGTGGAAACACTAATGGCTAATAATGCAATCGTATGCTATAGCCAGGCTCTTACTCCAGAAGCTTTACTCAAATACATGGTCTTGAAGTGAAGTGAAAGTCACTCAGTCATGTCCAGCTCTTTGCAACCCCATGGGCTATACAGTTTGTGGAATTCTCCAGGCCAGAATACTGGAGTGGGTAGTTCCCCTTCTCCAGGGAATCTTCCCAATGCAGTGATCGAACCCAGGTCTCCCACATTACGGGTGGATTCTTTACCAGCTGAGCCACCAGGGAAGCCCATACATGGTCTTAGCTGTCTTATTTCTGAAAACAAATGATATGTATTAACTTCCTTTTCCATCAGCACTTCAAATGCAGAAAAGCCCCACTGCACTTTGGAGACCCCAGTCCCATGAGGATGCGTTACAGATCAAGAGAGTAAAATGATCGCTCAAGCCAGACATTGTCCTTTTAGGCTTCATAATTGATAAAATGAGGAAATACTTGCCTCTGATGTGTATCTGGCTCCTAGCCCAAATGATATAAATTTAAAAATAAATAAATTCTCTGTGCTTTAGAATTCTTTATACCATCTTTTCAATAGATCAACTAGGAAAACTTGGAAGGGAGCGGGAATTTTCTGGCCTGGTTCTACACTGTACAAAAGGGTGGTTTCCCAGCATCTTTTCTAAAAATTATACTATTTATTTATTTTTGGCTGTGCTGGGTCTTCGTTGATGCAAGGGCTTTCTCTTAGCTGCGGTGTGCAGGCTTCTCACTGCAGTGGTTTCTATGGGCCTATTTATTCTTTTTCAGAATATATTTCCCTTGTAGGTTGTTACAAAATATTGACCTTAGTCCCCTGTGCTATACAGTAGGTCCTTGTTGGTTATCTATTTATATATACTAATGTATCTGTTAATCCAAAAATCCTAATTTATCCCTTCCTCCCCTTTCCCCTTTGGTCACCATAAATCTCTTTTTCATGTCTGTGGATCTATGTTGGCCTTGTACAGTCAGTTCATTTGTGTTACATTTTTAGATTCCACATATAAGCCATATCATGTGATACTTCACGCCTGGGTATATATCTAGAGAAAACTATAATTTGAAAAGACACGTGCACCCCTGTGTTCACTGCAACAGTATTTACAATAGCCAGGACATGGAAGCAACCTAAATGTTGACTGGCAGATGAATGGATAAAAACGGTGTGATGTGTATAGACAATGGGTTGTATTTTTTAGCTTATAAAAGTGTGTGTGTGTGTGTGAATGCTTACTCAGATTATTGGATCATTGTGTAAATCCATTGTTAGGGTTAAAGCAGACACTGCAGGTGTCCCCTCCCATGACCCCTCATCCTCACCTTCTAAGTTCCCACTGGCCTAACTTCCCCATGCCAGAGCCTGCATTCTTTTCTCTGAAGGCTCTTCTTGGCCAGGGAATCAATATTCTGGTTGCAGCCTTCAAGCAGTGACTGGTGGAAGTAGGTGGATAAATACCCTACCTCCCTCTCCCCTTGGAGGAGACAGGGAAGAGGCATGTTCTCCAGGGTCCCTCAGAGCATCCCACCAGGATCACGCCCCACCAGGATAGCACCTGCCCCCAGGATAGCGCCCCACCAGGATTTCTCCCCAGTCACCTGCTGCTGTATCTTTATCTTTTCATTAGCTGCCTCACTTTCCCCAACAGTGTTTCGTAGAATCACTTCCCAAATGAAGTATATGCACTCAAATCTTGCCCTGGGCTCTGATTCTGGGTGAATCCAAGCAAACACATCTGATGACTTGAAATTACCCTAAATGCCCTACTTTTATAGCCCCTAGTGCTGGCATGACAATGCCTGGCAGTGAGCACAGGCCCCACGCCTGGTCCCAGGAGCATGAGCCCGCACAATCCTTCCTTAAGGTGGCGCCATCTCCCGGAGAATTCTGATGTATGCGAGAACACCCTGAGCTACCAAGTTTTGAAGGCCGAGCAGGCAGCATTTACATCCAACATGAGAACACCTGCACCTAATGTTCTAAACGACTGGGAAGGTGCTCCTGCATCCTGGGCCCTTCGGACCATTAGAGCGTCCCTGGTGGTTGTTCGGTTCAGTCACTGCAGGGCCTTCAGGAGATTTCTGTGTGCCTGCATGGTCCCAACGTGGCCTCGTCTTTATTTAAATATATCTCCAGGAGCAGCTTCTTCATTTGTCATTTGTTTTCCTTACATGAAACTAGAACTCAGAATGGGTTTTCTTAGGAAAAATGTAAAATTTAAAATATGAGTTCATTTTCGGTTCCTGTTTGCAAAGATTAATAAGAGGACATTCATTGTATTTTGCAGAAGTTTATTATTGTCTACTTATATGGCTTGACTCTGACTGTCCATTCTCAGTAAAAAAATTTCCAGAAAGCAGGAGCCATTTGTAGTTTGGTGACTTTTCCCAGGATTGAATTATTTTGAATGGGTACTTGAATAATGAACAGACAATAATGTCAAGACCTGTCCCTCACCGGCTCTGACCCCCAGCACCATTGGATGCCCTCAGACCATGTGAGGGACACCCTAGAACCCCAGCCTTTCTCCAAATCTCACGGCTGTCTTGCCTGAGATAAGAATTGGCTGTGGGAACTGTGTCAACTCAAAATCTTGGAACAAGACTCATGTTATGATTTTCAAATCCCTTTTCCATGAAATTTGTGTGAAATAACAACATTTCTCTGAAATGATAGCAGTTTTATGTTTATGTCATGTAACTATTATGGTGTTCTGCCTGCTTAAATGGGTTTTTAAAAAGGCAAAGTGTTCATGAGTTGAGGGTATTCATTCCTTTTAAAATGTGTCCATGATGTCAAATTCCATTCTCCATCAAGGAAAAAATATTAAATTGTATTATTATGTATGCCATCTATCCACATGTATGATGTGCATGCATCACCATATATATCTATCTATATATATATATATATAGGTTTACAATACAAATCCATACTCAGAAAATATATAGTTCTATCATAAACAATTAATTTTAACTCCCTAGAAGGAGTCAGAATTCCAAATGATCACTCAGCATTTGAATACAGGAGGAGGTGTTTTCCTCTGTTTTAGAAGTATGGGTTGTTGTTTTTCTTTCTTTTTGCTTCTTGCCACTCTGAAATTAAATGAAATTATAAGAAGGAAACTGAAGCTGCATATTCAATAGAAAAAGTGCGAAATGCACTCCAGAAATAGAAGAGAAATATCAAGATGCAATTCCAGCTGGGAGGGATTCCTAGAGTGAAAGGGGATGAGTAGAGCCTCTGGCTTTAATTTACAGAGGAGTCTGCCAGTGGTGACCTCTTACAGTCCTTGCCGTCTGTATTATTGATTAATGAGGTCAAGGGCAGCGTCACTCACTGCTGACTCTCTCTCTGGGGACCCGTGTTCACTCTGCAGAGTACTCCGGAAGATGCTGTCTGCCAGCAAATGCCAAAGAGCCTCCTATGTTGATGCAAGGGTGCTGACAGATCCCTCTGTGCCCACGGGTGCATTCGGGGCCTAAGTCAGATGGTTGCTGGCCTCTGTCTAGAGATAAAAGCCCCTCCACCGAGAAGCAGAGAGAGTGGCTTGTACCCAAACATCAGTGTATCCATGTCTGTGAAAAAGCAAACACTTCCATCACCAAACAATGAGCTGTATTGGTGTTTAAAAAAAAAAAAGAAGAAAAACAATAACCACCTAAATGGAATAGTTTCCGAGTTTTCTCTTTCCCTCCTGGGATATGTCCATAGCATGTCCATATCCCTGTCTGTAGTCTCTGTGGTCACTCCTTCTGCCTTGATTTCTTGCCCGGGCTCTCTTTAAAAGAGTGTATTTTTATATTGAGCTGTGAGTGTGTGGAATTGTTTTAGTCATTCATTCGTGCCCAACTCTTTGCACCCCTACGGACTATAACCCACCAGGCTCCTCTCTGTCCATGGACGGACTGTAACCCACCAGGCTCCTCTCTGTCCATGGAATTCTCCAGGCAAGAACACTGGAGTGGGTAGCCACTTCTTCCTCTAAGGGATATTCCTGACTCAGAGACTGTGGACAGATTCTTTACCATCTGAGCCACCTGGAAGCTGTGGTCACTGCTTTTTTGTCTCTCACCAAATGCCCCTGCATTTGGTCATGGAGAAAAGAAGACCTCCATGGGGGATGTCACAGATGGGTGTCTGCTTTCACTCTGCCTCTGTTTACGCATAGTAGCACAGTGTGTGGGGTCAGGACCATGAGACCCAAGCTTCTGGGTTCAGATCCTAGTCCTCATCCCACTGCTAGTTGTACCATTGTGTTCATGACCTCAACTTGGCCATGCCCACACTACCAGCCAGTGAGGGTGACAGTGCCCACCTTGTTGGATGCTGTAGGACTGAATGAAATAACCCTTCTGGGTCCTCTTGTTTGCAGGAAGTGTCAGGAAGTCTTTTTATTGTGGTGAGTAGTGGTCACAGCTTTCACTATAGATGCTGCAGAATCAAGGATGCTTTAATACCTTCGAGAGTGTGGAGACTTATTCTTCTCTGGTTTGACTCCTTTCTTGTCCTCCAGTTCATTGCTTCTAGAAAAAATTGGTTTTGCCAAAATAGACTCACAGACATAGAAAACAAACCTACGGTTACCAAAGTGGAAAAGGGGTGGGGGAAGGATAAATTAGGAATTTGAGATTAACATAAATACACTAATTGTATGTAACAGGTAACAAGGGCCTACTGTGTAGCACAGGGAACTGTATTTAATATCTTGTAATAACCTCTAATGAAAAAGAATATGGAAAAGAATAGATATACATATAATATATATATATATATATAACTGAATCACTTTATACCTGAAACATTATAAGTCAACTATATTTTATCTTTTTAATTTAATAACTAAGATTAGTTTTGGTAATTGTAGGCTTTGAATCTATAATTGAAATGTGGGGATGGTCTATACATTAAAAAGTACTCTATTTATAAAGAGATACAGTAAATCAGTATCCAGGCAAATCTGACATTTAGACCTAGTGTGATGTGTATTTCTTATATCAGTAAATATAAATGGATAACTTGCATTACACTTTCTCATTTTTAATTTAGTTTTTATTTTCATTAAAGTTATACACGCAAAGCTTAAAGAGGCAACCAGTTCCAGGCAGCTTATTATGAAAGACAGCCACCCTCCTATCCCACCAGCGCCAACCTGCCACCCTTCAGAGGCAACTACTTTCCACTAGTTTGGTTGTTCCTGATACTCACTGCATGCCTCCAGATCATGTGCTTCTATAGCAGTGACTTGACCTTTCAGTTTCAAGTATTCTCCAAGGCTTTACAGTGTGGAGGAGGAGGGTTAAGGTCTTTTTCAGCCCTGCTCACCCCGAATGCCCAGCCTTGCATCCTCACCAAACTCTTACACCATTTACTTAGACAGCAGTCTACACTGCATTTATCATGACTGTGTGACACTGTTTATAGCTCAGCCAATAACTAGGTAATGATTCATCTTCCTTTCCTGTACAACTCTGTGTTTCCCCATGGTTTATGATTGTCTTTTTTGTTGTTGTTCATTTGCTTAGGTTTCAATGCTCTGTCCCCAGAGCTTTCCAGTCTCCTTTCTATGGGTTTGGAATTATATTTCATCGATTTTGTCCTCCTGGCATCATTTCTTCTGTGTCTTCTGACCAGCTGCAAAAGTTTCTTTTAGAATCTCCTCTTACCATCTCTCTAGAATCTTCTTTCACCACCATTCTGGAGATCTTTTCTTATTACAATAGATTTTTGTTGTTCGATGTAAGGGTTTATTTTGCCAACATTCTATATAACAAGTGTTTTACTCCCTGATTTTAGTGGAGCAATCTTCTAGTAGCTTTTTGGAAAAGGATATGTGGGAAGTAAATTTTTTGAGATAATTAAGCTTTTATTTTTATTCTCCTGTCACACTTAATGAACAATTTGGTCAGGTGTAGAATTCCAGGTTGAAATCATTTTCCTTTCTAATTTCGAAGTCACTCCTCCATTGTCTTCTAGCTTTCAGCTCTCTGGCTGAGAAATAAAATATAAAATATTATTCTTTGTATATAATCCTGTTTTTCTCTCCAGTGACTTCTAGGACTCTTTTATGGTTCCAGTATTCATCTTTTTGTCCTTTGTGTTAGAAAAATGGAAGTCCTTAACTTCTGAGAACTTTTCTTTAATTATTTATTCAATCATTTCCTCTGTTTCTGAAATTTCTCTTCTGTAAATGCCAGGTCTCCTGTCTCAGATAAGGTGGGGAATGTACAGTCACTGGTCTATTTGAAGTGAGGGAAGAAGTTTGTGGTTAAATTCTTTTTTAAAAAATTTTTTATTTTATATTGAAGGATAGTTGATTAACACTGTTGTAATAGTATTAGGTGGGATTAAATTCTTCAACAGTCTTGCAGTCATCCCGTTTTCAGGCAGCCTTTACCACCATTTCTAGAACTTGGTCCACTGCCAGCTGAAAGATTTTGATTGTTCAATTGTTCTGCTTTCCAGCCTCCAAAATTTTCTTACTCTGATCAATTCTTCTAGTCTCTTTCTCTCCCATGTTTATATCTTGTTTAAAAAAAAAAATCCCTTTGCTGTAACCCTGTTATAGTATAACAAGAAAGAGCAGTGGTACTGGGACGTTCAGTCCACCTATCTTTAACTAAAAATCCAAGTGATTTTTAAGAAAATTCAGAGTTGATATTTGCCATGTATTTTAAGTCCATTTGCTTAATTATAATAAATTTAAAAATATTCACCACCTTTTATGACCTGATGGAACATGAATAATCTAGCCCAATTTGTCCTCTTCCATAGATGGTGAGTGGTGGCCACAGGCTCTAAGAGTAAACAGTCCAAGGAGAGATGATAAAAGGCTATAGAGGACTCTGTGTTCTAAAGTGATCCTTGTGGCAGAAGTCCTTTTCTTGACAAGCCCTTCATCTGTAACTTGCATCTGCAAATACCAAACCAAGGAAGGCAAAATTAGCACAGAAAATACTCAGTGTCCCTACAGTGGTGGAAGAGTGTGTTCACAGAAAGAGGCTGGCCTCGTTATTCATTTTTAGTTCTATTTAAGTCATATCTTTCATGCTATTTGAATCCAGAATACTCTCTCTGGTTTGCCTTTGCCCTGATCTTTTCTTTACAATTGGACCCAGTCATCCAGGAGGGAAGAGACACCAAAGGTGGCATCCCTGGTATCCCTTTTCCAGTTGTCTTTGGTCCCTGTTCTTGTCGCAGCTCAGAGTGGCATTTGCTGCGTCCTTTCCCACTTATGAGGCAAGGGCAAAGGCAGCTAGATGAGTCCTGTGGCCGTGGGGTGGCTGACCCTTTCCTAGGAGGTGGGAGGGAGTGAGAATGACAGCCCAGGAGGCACCCCGACCTGCGACTCTCCCAGGCTCCTTTTGGGAAGAGTCTGCAAAAATGGACCTACTTTGCAAACCAGAGGGAAAATACCAGGTTTCCCTCCATGAAAGTCTTTGAAGGACTTACCCAGGGGAGAGGACTCTCCTCCAGAATAGGGCCCCTCCTCCCACGATGCCCTGCCTGTCCCCTCCCCTCCTTCGGCACCAAGGGTCTCCTCCTGCAGGAAGTCCACACACAGGAGGCCAAGGCTGCTTAGCCTCCAGCGAAGTGTCCACTGGTCTCAGCAGAGCCACCACCTCTAAGATAGCATTTTCTTCACATCAATAGGCAAATCAATCTTTTAAAAATTCTGATTAATCCAGAGGGCAAGTGCCAACAAGGCCAGGCATATCATAGAGATGAGAGAAAAGGCTGGGGGCCTTCGGAAGGGCTTGCCCAGCTCTGGGCAGAGTGCTGGCAGGGACAGCAAGTCAGGAGGCTCCTCCCCTCTCCTTGGCCTCAGGGACACCAAGGCTGGCAGATTCCTGACCGACTTCAACCTGGTTTTGCAGAACCTTCCTCAGATAGTCCGTCTAACCCAGCCTTGCCTCTCCTTTGGGGGCCAGATCCGAGTAACAGCTGGGCAGCCCTCCGCCTTCCCCAGCTCCCTCCCTGTCTTCTCTCCTGGGCGTCTCCCCATAATGAAGTCCTGGCAGGTTCAAACCCATCTTGGCACCCAATTTTCAGAGACCAGACTACTATGCCTGAAGACCTTCAAGGAGTCCCTGTTGCCTGGCAGAGGGACTGGGCCTCGGGCAGAGAGGGAAGCGCTGAGCTGTGTGTCTGGGTCGTCAGTGGCCGCGCCGCCAGAGCCAGGCTGTGCCCCTCGCGCGGCCCGTGTCCTATCTCTCACCTGCCGCCCCTTCCCCCCAGGTCGTGGCTCTCTCCTCCTGGTGCCTGCTGAGGGACTCGATTTACTACACGCTGTCCGTGGTCGCGCTCATCGTGGTAAGTGTGCGCCGGGCACCTCGCCTCTCCTCTCCCCATCACCCTTCTCAGCTCGGGGCACCTCGGGACTCCTCCAGGTGCATGGAGGCAGCTGCTTTGGTCACCCAGAGCCCAGCCCGGTGGTTCTGGTGCTCAGAACAGGAGGTGGCTCTGCTCACCTGGCTCCATGAGCAGCCCCTGCTGCTTCCCCGGGATTCTCATGACCCTTTGCTCTCACTTTCCTCACGGGCTCCGCTGTAACTCCCTTCAATGTCCCTGGGTGCACACCCTCCTTCCTCGTCCTGCCTGTCCCACACTCTCCGTGGCCATTACCACCTTCACGGGGACACCCCCACACTGTGTCCCTAGTGGTGGGTGTCTCTACTAGACACCTTCATGTCCCAGGTCCAAGTGTCTCTGCACTTAGAATGATTTCCCCAAGGCTGGACCCCCTCCTGTATTCCAGCCCCCCACTCCCATCCTAGCCACCCAGCCTGGGAAGGATATTAAACGGATCTTCCCCCAACTCCCACCATACGCATTGGCTTCATTGTCCTATGGATTTTCATTTTGTAAAGATCTCCGCAGCGTGCCCCCTGTAGCCCATCTTACTTGAGGCTCTTTGCATCTCTGGCCCAAACTGACAGAGCTTATTGCAGATTAATGTAACAAGTAGCATCACTGCCAGCCACCCCCTACCCCGCACCTCCAGCAGTCCTCAGAGCCGTGCAAATGCCGTCTCTACAAAGAACACCTGCAAATGCCAGTCCTTTGTTTAAATGAGCAGTGACTCCAGGTCTCCTGTGGGGACAAACCCAGGCTGAGCCATCCAGGAAAAGAAGGGTGGCAAAGCAGAAAGAACACTAATGAGGGTGGGAGATCTGACTCCTGGGCCTTCCCTTATTCGCTCTCTTGACCTTAGAGGAATCAGTCTCTCCAGGTCTTAGTTTTCGCACCTACTGGACAGGAATAGATCCGCTCAAGGATTTACTTACCTGTTTACAAAGAATTTACCTGTATAGTATTTCATTGTAAATCTCTATGCAAATAAGGGCTTCCCTGGTGGCTCAAGATGGTAAAGAAGCTGCCTGTAATGCAGGAGACCGGGGTTCAATCCTTGGGTCGGGAAGATCCCCTGGAGAAGGGAATGGCAACCCACTCCAGTGTTCTTGCCTGGAGAATTCCACGAACAGAGGAGACTGGTGGGCTACAGTCTATGGGGTCACAGAGTTGGACACGACTAGTGACCAACACATACACACAAGAAATAAGTCAAAAGTGACATTTAATACAAGACTTTGCCCAAGGAATCAGGTGGGTACTTCAGCAATAGCAAATCCTACAGCAAAGATCTTGGGTTTACAACCACAGCCCCCACATTCCAAGGGTGACAGATGATGAGGAGAGTGGAGACCAGCCCCAAGGAGGAGCAGGGCTCAGACGCCCGCGTTGGGATAACACACACTCCATCTATAGAATTCCCGGTCAGCAGACTTGAGGATGCCCATGAGCTCTGTGTTCCTGTACCTGTGGAAAAGGCTCAATCACCCCGGATCTGGAGGCCTCCGTTCACCCAGCCCAGACTGCTGACACGTGCTTTGCAGGGGCTCTGTCCTGCAATGTCCCACCTGGTATAGATCACATGTGATCAGCTCTTCTGCTGTCAAGGGATTTTAGGATGATTTGTGAAAGTCATTTTTTTCAAGAGACGTATGGGGGGGGAGTGGTAATGAAAGCAGTTCTCCACTTTGTTGAATTCTAGAGAGATGCCCACCCACTCCCACTAGAGACAAGGTAATGAGACAGAACAGCGAAGTCCAAGACCCAGCCCCACCCCAGGAGCAAGGGCTCTGTGATGTCCATGCCTGTCAGCAGACTTGCAGACATCAGCTTCACTCTGTTTTCACACAGATGCCTCCTGGAACTGTGTGTGAAATAACCTGTCTTCTGTTAAGTGTATCTGGACATGTTTGAGACAGAACAAATACATCGTCGCTAATGACGTGTGAAGAAGCGAGGCAGTTTTGCTTCCTTGGGCTGCGGGTGATGCTCACGCAAGCAGGGTCTTTGAGCAAAGCAGTTACCTACTGTGGATGAATCAGAGCTGAGCTAGCTGGGCATGGGGCGCCAGCAGCTCTGTGTTCCCTCCGACAGCAACAGTCAACAGCAAGTGATTCTGTGCTGTGACTTAGAGACTGGACTGGGTATTTACCGAGCTGATGTCGAGCCTAGATTTTTATGATCTTGAGAAAAATTACATTTCTCCACTGTTAGGAATTATGCAAAAGAGAACATCTGAGTCCTGGGGTTTGGTCCTGGTTCTTTTGATTTTAATGGTGTCTCTCCAAATTCAGCAGCACTGACATGCCCCGCGTGTCTCCCAGAAACATGCAACCCAGAGGTTTTTAATCCAGTAGGGCCTGGGGTTGGACCCAGGAAATTTCAGTTTAACCAGGATCTTCCGTCATGATTCTGATGCCAGCAGCACCCACTGCACTTGCAGAAACTCAATCTCAAAGACAGTCGGATACTGTTTCCTCAGACGTTCACCTGCTGTGGGGCAGGTGTCATCTCCAATACACTTGGAGAGCCACAGAAGGGAGGCATCTTGGCAGCTTGGTGGTCTGGATTTCTGACAGCTGTTTGTTGTTGGAGACCTTTTCACATGAGACTTTAAAACAGCATGAGGAGCGAAACAATCTAGTACCCAAAGAGCAGCACTTAGGTAAGGAAGTTTCTCAGTGTCCCCAGACCCCTTCCATGCGCCAGCCGCAGGCTGCTGCTCCACATGCTGGATCTTTCTGTCAGGTTTCCTAATCTCCTTCTATGTTTCCCCTAGTGTCATGGTAACATCGTCACTTTTGGGGGGGGGTCAGGTTTTCCTTGCATAGCACAAAGCTTTTCCATTGGACCCTGCAATGGGCACTGAAAAGTCCTCTACTTAGAAGCTCTCCTCCTACCCAGAAAGAATTACCAACCAGCCAAACAATTAAACTGTTTGGGTATTTTTTTTACTCTCTCCTCTTTTTACGGTTCTGAAATGTTCAGAAGATGGGCCTCTGAGTTGCCACAATGAAGAGCTCATTCACCTGGAGGGCAAGTCCCAACGAAGAGGGACCAGATGCTGCTTCTAAATACACTTGGTCGGGCAGAGCAGCCCTGAGGACAATCTGTGAGGGCTGGGGGTCTGAAGCGCTGGGAAAGTCGATTTCTCTGGGAGACTTGGGGCCCCCAGGCCAGGGAGAGCTGATAGGGTGCTCCTACCTGGTCTGCGAGACAGCTGGCCTGGAGGCTGATGCAGAGGCCGGGCCCAAAAGCAAAAACACCGCAGGGATGTTCTGAAGCCAGCAGAGCTTCAAACAGGTGGCTTAGAGACAAGGGACTCAATTTGGTATCTGGGATGCAGCTAACCTTTGCTCTCTGCTGTTTTCTAGCTCATTTATATGCTGCTGATTGTTAAGCCTGCTCTCCTCTAAAGCATATAGTGTGAGTCTGTGCCCTTCTCCTGCCCCATCAGGTGTTCCCCCTTTAGTCCCCGGGACACTCTACAGTGACGCATCAGCCCTGGAGAAGCCGGATGTGGCCCAGGAGGCTTGCCCCATGACTTGGGTCTCTCTCTGCAAGAGAAATGTCACTGTTTAGGTCCTGAGAGAGTCGCGGGTGCTGTCCCATGCTTGATGACATGCCCATCTACCTGAAGGATAGTCCGCAGACCCTCACAGACCCTCTGGCTGCCTCTCTCTCACACCAAGGACCCACCCCCAACTGACTGTGGGAGTTCTGGCCTCCTCGTCTGCTTTCTCCAAATTCCAGCAGGCCAGATAGTTTCCTTTATTGAAATGTTACTGTAATTTACATAATCATGCAATTTACATAAATGCAAATGATTCATTTCATCATCAATCTAACAGCTGCCCTAAAAGGAATGCTTTATTTTTACCCTTCATCTCTGCTTCAAGATCAGGGATTTTGAGCATCAGGAGAAGGGAAGCTTGGCCAGGGTGGGGGTAGCCGGGGAACACGGAGACCCCCATGAGACAGGCTCCAGATAACTTATTGGGGTTCCCAAATCCAGCCGGGGGGGTGCTGCCCTCCTGGAGAAGGGCCAGATGGGCCATTGGCAGTTGGGGGGTCCCAGGGGCAATCTAAGTGCTGGCACAGCAGAAAGAGCTTATCTAAGGTAATGCTCCCACCTCACTCAACGCAGCCCCCAACTCTGAAGGAGATTCCATGGGGACAAAGAGAGACAGGTCAGCTGAACCAACCATCAAAGACAGCCTGGAGGGTACTGTCCCATATGGTAGCCACCAGGCATGTGAGCCTTTGAGCTCCTTTTTTAAATTTTTTATTTTACACTGGAGTATAGCTGATTTACGTGTTGTGTCAGTTTCAGGTGTACAACAAAGTGACTCAGTTATACATACACATGTATCCTTTTTCAGATTCTTTTCCCATTGAGCCAGTGAGCTTTTGAAAGCCAGCTAGTGAGACTATGGAACCGAACCTTATCTCATTAATTTCAGTGCATGTGGCCACGTGTGGCTAGCGCCTATCATCTGGATAGCATGGATGTAGACAGCAAACCCTTCCATGGGAAGTATCCCCACATTCTCACCCTTTCAACAAGCACAGGCTTCATACTTCACAGGACTGAGTACAGCACTGGGCCTGATGACGAAGGTTCCCTAGTTCAATACTCATGATCTCTCGAGCTGCTGTGATAGGAGTCCCATTTTACAGATGGTAACACCGAGGCTCTAGAAATCCAAGGATTTCCCCGAGGTGAGGTAGCTGTCCTCTACTCAGGTCTCCCAGAGCAAGAGAAGAAGATGCACAACTATATCAGCCCAGCAAAGAATTCGGGTTTTTCATCCAACAAAACCTGCCTCATACAGTCTGATTTTACTGCACCTAACATGCATCTACCTCTACAAAAGCACCCGAAATACCTCTTTACCCAGAGACTGAATATCAGCCTCCCTCTCCTGGGAGTTTTTCATTAAGACGATTCAACTTCAGTGATCTAGAAATCATCTCTCTCCCTTCCGCGAGAGGAGGGATACCAGACACCCACAGGGATGACCGTCCTCCGGCCCCTGGCCCCTGTGGCCTGTCCTCACTGGGCCCCTTCCTCTCGCTCCAGTTTGGAGACCCTGAGATCCTCATGCTCATGGTTCCACTTCAGGGCCTGGCAAAGCAGGAATGGCTGTGGCAGTCAGAAGATTCTCACAGGGAAGGATGTGAGAGGACGTCCAATTTCCTCAAACAGACCCAAGGGCCCCCTGTTCCCCTAATCCCTGCCCAGGCTCTGCTCAAGCCCTGCCTTTACACCAGCTGTCCTTGCCACCCTCCCTTAGCCCCCACACTGTCAGGTCAGCCTGCTGAAGATCCTAATGTGGGAATTCCTGTTTACCCTTCAACTGGAAACCATACCCATGCCTCGTGGCTGTTGTCCAGTATTTTCCATCTGACTCCTCTTAGAGGGAAGTCGCCGTGGCCTCAGCTAAGCCACCCACCCACACCTGCAGCCCCAGAGCCTGGGAAGGCAGGCCTCCAAAACAGCACATCTCCTGAGGGCACCTGTACGCCATGGAGGGAGAGTCTGCAGGGAGCAGTTTTCCTTCTCAGCAGGGAGGATGTTCAAGGTTTCAGGCTCTTGAAAGAGAATGATGGTGTTGATTTTCTCCTTTTACTTTCACTGCTTAAAATTCTGATGGTGCCAGTGATTACGATTCCAGATACAAGGTCTCAGCTTCAGCAAGGCAGCCACCCAGCCATGATTACAGCCTTTAACTAGCCAACCCGAGGCCGCCGCACAGTGTGGGGCCAGCCCAGCCTCTCTCTCCGGCCCACTGGCCTGCAACCCCTGGTGGTCCATTCCCTGGTGTCCCATCTCGAGTCTCTGGGATGCTCTGTCATCCAGGGAGTCGCCTGTCTGATGGAAGCCTGTCTCTGGGAAGAATTCTAGACCAGATGCCAACACTGAAAAGCTGGTTTCCATGGTAGCCCATCTATTTCCCAGAGGCCTGGAGGAAAAGAGTATTTTTTTCAGATTCACTCCTGTGAATTACCATTAGCTGGTCCGCGGAACACCTGGAAAGCCTAGGGCGCAGCCTGAGGTCGATCTGGAGGAACCACATGTGGGTCAGAGGGCAGGACCAGCTGTGCAGCAAATCTGGGACCACACGTGTCACAGGGGCTATCACGGGCCTGGCTTCAGACAACCAGCAGAGAACAGAAAGCTGCTTCCCCAAGGGGTTGTTGTCCAGTCGCTAAGTCATGTCGGATTCTATGTGATTCCATGGACTGCAGCACACCAGCCTGTTTTTCACTATCTCCTGGAGCTTGCTCAGATTCATGTCCATTGAGTCACTGTTGCTGTCTAACCATCTCATCTTCTGCTACTCCCTTCTCCTTTGGCTTTCAATCTTCTCCAAATCAGGGTCTTTTCCAATCAGTTGGCTCTTCGCATCAGGTGACCTAAGTATTGGAGCTTCAACTTCAGACTCAGTCCTTCCAATGAATATTCAGTTGATTTCCTTTAGAGTTGACTGGTTTGATCTCCGTGCAGTCCAAGGGACTCTCAAGAGTCTTCCTCAGCAACACAATTTGAAAGCTTCAGTTCTTCAGCACTCAGCCTTCCTTATTGTCCAATTCTCACATCCCTACGTGATTACTAGCAAAACTATAGCCTTGACCATACGGACCTTTGTCACCAAAGTGATGTCTCTGCTTTTCAGTATGCTATCTAGGTTGGTCACAGCTTTTCTTCCAAGGAGTAAGTCTTTTAATTTCATGGCTGCAGTCACCGTTGGCAGTGATTTTGGAGCCCAAGAAAATAAATTGTTACTGCTTGCTGAAGGCTCCGCTGCAACATCCGGAAAAAAAGGGCAGGTCAGCTCCAGGTCAGCTCCATCCGCACCCTAGTAGGGCCAGTGATCGCATGTGAGTGTAAATGAGGGACCCGCCTGTCAGCATCCCAGAGCCCCAGCAAGGAGCTGCCCCCCGAACGTGACCCCGCCCCGTGACCGAGGTGGGCTGGCCGCAGGCGCCTGCAGGAGGCTGTCTGTTCAGAGGCGCTTGCCCTCTGCCCAAAAGATGTCCTGGAGCCCAGAAAGGGAATGGTCCTCCTTCATCACACCCTCCCCTCTGGGGCCGCATGGCCAGGCGCGGGGCTGGACCGTGATCGCCACCTAGTGGTAGCCTGCTGGAACTGGGGGCGCGTTTCTCATTTCAGGAGAGGAGAGAGAGTTGAGATTTTCTTCTTCCGTGGTCTCCCCGCCTGCGGGGGTGGGGGAAGTCGTTTTGACTTCTTTTACTCACAGAGGACATGAAAATACAGAGGAATGTGCAACACTTGTCTTAGAAGAATTCAATGAAATAAAATCTCTAAGGAATAAGAAATCCACTCCTTCCAGCCATCAGCAGCACCCAGTGAGAAACACTGTCCTCGGCATTGGAAGTTTTGAGACAGGCTGGCCCCATGCTCCCTCGGGATGCCCTGGAGATGTGCTGCCTGGAAGGACCTTTCCGTGAACAGGGCAGATGTCCTTTGTGGGCGACCATCAGTCAACCTGCCGCCTCCAGGCGCCGCCAGACTCAGCAGGCAGGTCTTCCTCTCCACAAACAAGCCTCTTTCCATTCAGATGCTCTCAAAGGCCTGATTGCTAGCCCCTTATAGCCACTGTATTGTTCTTTTTGGAGGCCCCTGGTGTTTCCACCTAGTCCTTTTGAGGAAGGGGGATCAAACCCAGACCTTGTTCTCAAGTGGGCCACAGGGTGGCTTAGTCCTTGGGCCTCTGAGGGTCAGGGAGCAGCACCATTACCTCCGCGGTCTGGAAGTTTCTGCCTCTCCCTCCACACCATTTGCATCCAGGGATGGGGCACCCCACTATTTCTCTGACATTGTGTTCCCTGTAAATTCTGCTCTCACTTCGGAATCCTTTGCCCAGTTAAGCCCATTCTGGTTTCTTTCACTGCTATGATCATTAAGATAGTAAGCCCATTCTGGTTTTTCTGACTGCTATGGTCATTAAGATAATAGCTAAAAACATATACAGCCCTACCCCCATCAGTCATATGTCACAAAATAAGGCTTCCTTAGAGCTGCTTTCATATTATGGAGTGTCGGCTGCCCTCCCCAGAGACACACATTAAATTGGTCATCTAATCAACTCTTTGCCAGTATCTTGTGCTCTTTTAAGTAGCTATGAATTGATTGCTCTATCCTGTTGCCCAAGACTGATATTGAATTAACTTCAATTAATAGAAAACATTTTCCAACTTCAATCATTGGTTCCATTCCATGATTTATTGGATTTTTTGAAAGCTAGTGATTACATAAAAGCGACTGGAATGGATTCCGTACTATCCAGCCTGGGTCATAGGGCAATTTCCTTGACTTCTTTCTTTTCTCCCATCCTGGTTTGACATCTTCATCCAAACACCAGCCTGTTGGATGCAATAATGACATATGACAAAAGGACAAAACCTGATGGAATCAATGTCTTTTTCACTGTCTTTTTGGGAACAGTGAGTTGCCAAGAAAGGTGACCACTTTCTCCTCATCCTTCTCTCTACTCCTTCAGGGCGACTGGAGGGAGGTCCTCTCATGTGCCTTTGAGCTGCACCTGCTGGGCTTTGAGGTTGTCTGTGTCTGTTGTCACCACAACTGGTAGTGGTTATCATCACCAGCGACTGAATGATGCCAGTTGTTAGCCAAGTTAACCATCTCAGTGCCGTGATCACCCTCTATACGGATGCTTCTGCCTCAGAGACTCCAGTGGGCCCCCGCCTGTCAGAAAGCCACTCAGAGATGCTCGAGCCCAAATCAGTCATGTCCTGAGTGCAGGCAAAGAAAGAGCTTCCTGCTGGAATGAAATGGAGCATATTCATTTGGTTTTCACACCATACCATCTGGGCAAATAGGGTTCCTTGGAAGGAACATGAAATTAAGAGCCAGGGCTGGGTTCTAGGACCGACTCTCCAGCTAAGTGAGCAATCGCAGGGAAACTATGCATGTTCTCTGTAGCCCCGTTCCCTGTATAAATCAATGAGCCAAGATTATACCACTTTTCCCCAAAAAATGAGAAGCAATTTTAGATGCTATTACTATATGGACCATGGCTTATATAAATTCAGTCCTGTTGTGTATTTCCTTTGGGTCCTAACTGATGACGGAGGTTTTCTGTGCGGCCCTGTGTGTTCACTGCTTCTGACCCTGCTAAGCTCCCTTCACATACGGCAGGCCCATGACCCAGGATGTGGGCAATTGACAGCGTCCAGGCAGGATCTTCACTGTTGTCACTGCGTGCATTTTTATTTTCTCTCTACACATGGTGTGGATTCTCCACTTCCAGTTGTGATGCAAAATTTTCTTTGAAAATAAGTTCTTTTGAGGAAATGAAAGAGTAGGTTGACTGATTGGAAAATATTGAGTCCCTAGACACCCAGGTGCTTACATAAGAGCTTGAAGGTGCTGTACAAGGCACAGAGACATGCAGACAGCTTCCAGGCGGCCCATAAGTGGCTAATGTTTGGATGCCCCCACCAAGCTCTGCATTGCCTTCCAGATCCAAAATTCTACAAATAACAAGGTTGGGCTTCCCTCTCACTCCACCCTCAGACAGAAAATGGGCTGATGCTCTGTTCTCTGAACCAGGCCCACCCCAGTCTGCCAGCAGACCTCCCTCCACTGAGGTGCCCACAGATGCTTCAGACTCCAAACCAGCCCCAGCCCTGGTTCCCACCAACAAGCCACGAGGGCAAGTAACATGCAGTGATAAGGCATGCGTGTGCATGTTTGTATGTGTCTAATCTTCTCTTTTTTTTATCTTCTTTCTCACAGTTCATTTATGATGAACAAGTTTCCTGGTAAGTACCTCTCTTCCCCTTCCAAGTTCCCCTTGCTGTGTTGCAGAGATAGTATCTTAAAAACCAGAATCAGAGTTTAGGAAAGAAAGGGAAATGTCAGGGCAGCTTGGAACGGCTAGCACTTCTTGGGAAACTTGAGTCCATCTCAACAAACAAACCAGCTTTAACGGAGCAGAAACCATTTCCCTTGGGCTGGGCTAGTGCGCTTCCTTTGCTATTATCCCGCCATCTTTCATCCAGATTAGACAGTGTGATTTAATTGTGCTTTTCTGTAGTCAGCCATGGGCAAGGCCACGGACAAGATTTGATGAACCTTTTCCAGTTGTTCAGACCACGTTGCCATATTTTGAATACCATATATATCACAGGAGCCAGAGGTGGAGGCACTTCCATGACCTTTAACCTATTAGAATTCTGCCTAACATTCAAGATAAACTTGGAGCTCTGAAAAATCAGTGATTTCTTGATAGATTAAAAATATTGCCCAAATTAAGTATATGGGAACATTTGCATTTGGGTCAATGTCCAAATTGCCTTTTTTGAGATGAGTTCTGAGCATGTCAGCTGTGTTTGTAATGGAAACAGAAATTGGGTGTGTTGTGCATTCTTGTTCCCTTTTTCAAATATTTGATCTGTGGAAGTAGAGTGATGTGAAAATACAGCTACTTTTTCTGAGATAACTTCTCAGAAACAGGCAGTTGTGATGCTGCAGGTAGGCAACCTGCATAGTATTATTTAAAGCTAAGAATGAGGTAGCAAAAAAGTACAAATAATTGGTTCCTACTCTATAGCACAGGGAGCTAATATATTCAGTATCCTATAGTAAACCATATGGAAAAGAATATGCATAATAATAATAGGTTATATCATTTTTAAGTAAAAATAAAAAAATACAGAGCCCAGCTGTCTTCATTTTTAGCAAAATGAGTGCTAGCCCTTTGCAGGAGCGACACCTCTGCACCCTAGGTCGTCACTGTGATTTCAGAATTCCAGGTGTCAGGGGACATATCACATTGACCATAAATGTTACACACTATTCAGGGTATTAAGGTATTCTGCTGCTCTCTCTTCTCTGCCCAAGAGGGCGAGGGGGAGACATCTGGGAGAGTTTGCTCTAAGACACATGGTCTGTGTACTGACCCATAAGAAATAGGAAAGAAGTCTTCTTTGAATAAGTGATCAATGGGCTGAAAGGGATCAAGATGCCTGGGAAAATCTCAGCTCAGAGGCCAGGGAAGAACCTCCTCGTGGGATCCACCTGGACCTGGTTACTGTATGCAATGGTGATATTGTCCCCTCATGTTCTTGGAGATTTAGCGCAGCACAAGAGAACTTGCAGAAGCATTGCCACTTGAACTCATGGCACGGTTAACACAACCAGCACTGTCTCTTGGCAAACAGCAGGTGCCTAAGTGTTCCTCAGGGTTGCTGCTGTTTGCTAACCATGCTGCTATAAGGACAACAAGTTATGATCACACTGACCTCAGAAATCTTTCTGCTGCGTTTGTGCAGAAGACCTGAAGCAAGGAGATTCACAGGTGGTTTCCCATCTGATGGTCTTAGAAGGAGCCCCCTCTCATCTCCCTGGCCTTGCTCATGAAAACCACATAGGAGGACGTGAAAGCAGGTTCATGACAAGTCTGTGTCAGTCCTTAGCCTCTTTCAGGAGACTTTAGGTGGTTTGGACCCCCGATTTCTTTCAGTAGCATCACCAGCATCACCAGCACTGTGTCTATAATGGCCTCATACAGTATCTGCAGAATCATTCTTGACCCATGGGTGGTGGCCCATGGCGAGGCCTGACTCACCGTAACTCACATAGCCAGCTGCTCGTTGGATGACTGCTTCTTTCCAACACTGCATTTTTATAAAATAGCACTGCAGCAGGAACCTGTGTGTGCATCCTTTTCATGTTTGACCACATATTTCTCTGGGATCAGTTTCTAGACATGGAACTTGAAAGCACACAGGAAAGCCATAACCTAACATTTCTCCATAGACCATCCCTCAGGAACCTTTTCTTGAAGCAAAAATGATGCTCTCAATTAACTAATTAAATTCTACACCTGAAGAGGAACCTAGAAATCAAGTTCCTTGTTTTCTAACTGGAAGTTACTAAAATAAACTAGAGGAAGTGTTCAAAGTATCAAAACTTCAAGGTACATTCCAGAAGTTTCATTATTTTTCCCTTGACCATTCTCCCACTTGTTCATTCTTATCCTTTCTGACAGCACCTTCCCTGACCCATATGTGTCTGTCTGTCTGTCTTCTCCCTCCCTCCCCTCTCTCCTTCTCTGTCTCCATCTCCCACTGTATCTAATGTATCTAGCAGGCCTTACTCCGATGTAGCTACCAGTCCCTTGGTTGCTCCTGTCATTTCCTTCAGGTTGCCATTTGTATCTGAATTGTTTTAGTGAATGATTAAGCTGTGGTCAGATTTAATACACAGAGTCCTATTGCTGTGTTCAAAGCACTCTTTGGAGTGAGCAAATAAGAGAAGAGGAAGCATTCCCCTTTTGAGTGGAGGAAGGAAGAGATCCTCCAAAGCTGGGTGCTGCCTAGGACTTGTGTATAGATCAGGGACTGTGTGTGTGTTATTCTCATGGCTACCTCCTCCTTACTGTGTTTGGCAGGTTTAGTTGTTGTTCGCATCACACGAGCGTGTAAGGGAGTCGGGGGTGTGGCACATGTGCCTTGGTGGCTTCGTTAACTAACCATTCTTGGATTGTCCACAGGTGGGAGTCTTTGGTCCTCGTGTTGATGTATCTCATCTACATTGTCATCATGAAGTAAGTAAGATCCCTGCTCAGTTTCTCTCCCCAGACTCTTTCCTGCACTCAGCGTTATGTGGTGATGTGGACAGAGAGACGTTGCCCTTGCCCCTCTTCAGGACCTGGCAGCCTAGTTTTTGGCTGTTCTCTTTCATAATAAGAAAAGTGGCAAAACTTACCATATAGGCTTCTCCTTAGGACCATTCCGGTGTCCCCATATCCAGGAGCTGGCTTCCCACAGAGCAGGTGATTCAAGAGAGGGCAGGAAGGACCCAGCAACACCTTCTATGATCCAGCCTCACAAGTCACACACCATCCCTTCTGCCGTGTTCTATTTGTTAGAAAAGAGTCGCTGTGGTCTTCACTCCTTGCCTTTCCAAGAGAGGAGAGTCAATTACCTGTGGACATGTTTTAGACTGCCAGATCATGCATTCTTTTTTCCCCATGGAGTCTGCACAGATTGCCACCTGTATCAGGAGTTATGTTGCTGATGTAAGCACCGTGGTCAGAAACCTGCTGGGTCATCTTTTTTGACAAGGACTGCTGAGATGAGGAGCTTGTAAACAGTGCAGAGATACTCTGCGCTGCAGCCACCTGCCCCCATGGGAGCAGTTGCATTTGCTTCGAATTAGCCCATGCTCTCCCCCAGCCCATGTGACTGCAGGAGTAACCGCCTCCTCTAGAGGGAGGACAGCAGACCACTGCCAGTTCAGTTCAGTCACTCAGTCATGTCCAACTCTTTGCGACCCCATGGACTGCAGCGCACCAGGCTTCCCTGTCCATCACCAACTCCCGGAGTTTGCTCAAACTCATGTCCGTCGAGTCAGTGATACCATCCAACCATCTCATCCTCTGTCGTCCCCTTCTCCTCCCGCCTTCAATCTTTCCCAGCATCAGGGTCTTTTCTAGTGAGTCAGTTCTTCGAATTGGGTGGCCAGAGTATTGGAGTTTCAGCTTCAGCATAGTCCTTCCAATGAATATTCAGGACTGATTTCCTTTAGGATTGACTGGTTGGATCTCCTTGCAGTCCAAGGGACTCTCAAGAGTTTTCTCCAACACCACAATTCAAAAGCATCAATTATTTGGTACTAAGCTTTCTTTATAGTCCAACTCTCACATCATACATGACTACTGGGAAAAACATAACTTTGACTGGATGGACCTTTGTTGGCAAAAGGTCCTTTCGTCTGACTGCTGCCAGAAATCGCTGCTGTGGATGCATCCAGTAGCAGTCTGCCACTGACACATCAAGTTTTCTTTGCTGTTGAGGCCTAACAAAAATTAATTCTGGTGGCTGAGAACCCTGTGGGGAGAAATCAGTGTGGCCATTGGCCAATGTCACAGGAATAGTGAAGGCAGGAGCTGGCTTGACCAATGGCTGGGGTAGGCTGTGAGCCATTTGACACCATTGCACCCAATATGATGCCCAGTTTTCACCTCAGGAGCTGTCCATGGTCAGCATGGACCCAGCATCTGGATCTTGTGACTGAACGAGACTATTTCTAGACTAGAACTTCACCCAAAGTTATCCTGATGTGGAATTGCCGTGATGGTAATTGACATCACAGTAAGATGACAAAATCAGGTGCTTTTCCTACAAGTCACACATCCCAGTACATCAGCTCCCATAAGAAAACTGAGTTGGCCCAAAGGCTTTCCATAGTTTCTAGACTCCAAGGAAATGCCTTTGAATGCAGGAGCAGCCGATTTATTTCTCTTTCTCTCAAAGAGCAAAACTATCAGGGAATCCATGCCACCGTCAGGAAGCCTGAATAATACACGTCTTCTTTCAGCATTTTTTATTTCAAGTGTTTGGTTTTTTTTTTTTTAACATTTGATGCTTTGAGACCCCAGTGAGTCAAGAGCTCTCATCTCCCCTTTTGGAAAGGTGAATTCATTAATTATTCCAGGAGAACTGACTGAGTGTTTGCTATAAGACCAACATGGATCTTGTGTTTTAAAATCTGAATTTAGATGAAAGCACATCCCATACTGAATTCACTAAAGGCTGTACAGAATAAGGAGGCCTTCAGAAAGTTCTTTTTATCTAAAAAGAAGGAAGATTGAAGAATTTTGCCAGCATGCATTCCATAACCACCACACCCCTCTCCTGAGCCATCGTAACATCTGTGAGTTGTAGGCAGGGCATGTGGACATGAAAAGAACATACTGAACAATTTCCCTACCCCAAGCCAAGTCCAACGTGAAAGCTAATGAGGTGTGTTTCTGCTGATGTGTCAGCATTACCAGCTTCCCAGCTGTTCAGACCAGCAGGATACAAATAAAGTGGGGAACGGCAGCTACTGCGCTCGTGAAATTTTCTGCATAAATTCTGGTCCCAAGTTCTAAATTGAAATCTCTGCTCTTTTGCCATCCCCCTCAGTAATCAGAGGCTTTAATCATTGGGTTTTATAAAATCTGATTTATAAAATTGCATGCTTCACAGTAAAGTAGCTTTAGGGTGCAAGCACAAAATTTAAAACATTCAATTAAAAATATAAAACAGCAGCAGCCGTTAAAAACAGCCTATATTAGAATTGTCAGCTGCTTCCTGGATAGATGGCTTTAAAATGACTTTTAAACATTCTGTCTGAAGGTCAAAAAGCAGTTCTGGTTTGGCCCAATAGGTGGAAGCCTTAAGGGAGCCTGAAGCATACCTGACCTTGGTGAGGATTGATTTCTGCCCTTCCGGGTCATTTCGCTGGGATTTGGTCCCCAGATGAGGCAGTGTGGGCTTGTCGTTAAGATCAGGTGCTTCCTTTGCAGCCCTGGCTGCAGAACTGAGCCAGGTGGTTCCAGCATTTTGAATCTCAGTTTTTGCTTCAAGGAACAGAAGGAATGATGCTTCCTACCTGAAAGGCTGTTTATAAGGATGGGATGTGATAGAATAGTTAACTTAATTAACTGATCTCCAGTTCCAAGAAAGTGCTCATAATGATGCAATACATAGTAGTAGTATCCTATTATCCAAATCCAAATAAGTACACAACACACAGTTGTGAACTTTTAAAGCAAATCCCCTGGAGAGTCGGTATTTCTTGGGGGAAAGTGGATTCTAAGTCAAGATGACAGAAACAGTGCCTCTCCCTGGAGCTCCTCCAGGAGGGGGTACAGAGGGTGAGGAGACCTTGCCGTGAAGAATGCTGACCTGCAGAGCAGTCAGCAGAATAGCATGATGCACCCCATGTGCTCCCCATGAGTCCCCCCACTATTGACTCGCATCCTCCCCCCACACTGGCAGCTGTGTCACTCCCTCCACATGACCTGAAACCCCAGTTCTTGCCTGCTCAGTCTCTTCAGTCGTGTCCAACTCTTCGTGACCCTCTGCACTGTGTCCCGCCAGGCTCCCCTGTCCATGAGTTCTCCAGGCAGGAGTACTAGAGTGGATTGCCAGCCCTCCTCCAGGGGACCTTCCTGACCCATGGATTGAACCCACGTCTCTTATGTCTCTTGTATTGGTAGGAGGGTTCTTTATCACTAGCACCACCTGGGAAGCCCCGTGAAGCCCGGGACATCATACCAATTCATCTACCCAAACGTCAGTACGAACCTCTAAAAGGACTCATTTTTAACCCAGCCACACTATCATGATCATACCTAAAATGAATGCTAATTCTTTAATATGATTCAGTATCCAATGTTCAAATTCTCAACGGCCTCATAAATATTTTTTCAGTTCCCTCATAAATGTCACGAATAGTTTAAAAAGCAGAATTCAAATGAATTCCACTCATCACTATTGGTTGCTCCATATTTTAGATTTCTTTGAGTTTATAAATTCCCCCTCTTTTTTTTTTCCTTGCAATTTATTCTTGAATGAAATCTGATTGATGGCTCTGCAGAGTTTCCCACAGTATGGATGTTGTTGATTACATCTGTGGGATTGTGTGACCTGTTCCTCCAGCCCCTGTGTTGCCCCCGTGTCAGCCGTTGATATCATTCAGGTTGGACTGTGTCCAGAGTGGTGGAGAGTCGCACCAACAGACACCTGGATCTCCCTTTATCTTGGCAGCTGCCGATCCTCAGTATCTGGCTCCATCATTTCATCACGTTGCAGAATAGTCATGTTCTCATTCTATTCCTTGCAAGCCCTGAGATTATAAACCCTGGGAGTGGGCCTGCCCACTGCCCTTTCCACGGCTGCCACCATCCCTCCAGACTAGCTTTCTCTTCTCCCTCAGGCCTGTAGGAAGCACTATAAGTTCCCAGGGTGAACAGGAAGGGGCCCAGCCTTAGAGGATCCCCCACCTGTATCCCCATGGCAGGCCCACCACCCAGAGCTGCACTACGAACAGACACAGGATGCAGTGGGAAGGGGCCCCCAAGGGGCCTCATGTCTGTAGCAGGAAAAGGGATGAAGAAGAGGAGGGGGAACACAGCTTGAGTGGCATGTGAGCAGGATTTAGAGTCTAATGCTTGGGTGCCATTCTGTGGAAGGCCAGAGACCAAGCTGGTGGGACCCCTCAGTGGGTTGTCCCATGGTCAGTGAACCATCAAGACCTTTAAGTCTCTTAGTGAAAAAAGCAGCAGGGGCCACAGTGCCCTGGAGACTCTGCCCGGTGGCTGTCTTTGCCCCTGAGTTTCCTAGGATTCCTCCATGGGAGTCTTCTAATACCAGTGATAAAGGGACCAGGACAGTAGTACCTGCCAGAGCATCCCAGGAACTTGACTAAGCTGCCTTCCTTCCAACACACATGGGAGAAACTCCGCACAGTGTTTTGATTCTTTCCCTCAATGGCTCTGAAGAAACATAGCCCAGGATTTTGTCATAAAGCCAAGAGCCCCACAGACCTAGAATTATGGCACAACAGTGACAGACTTTCCCTGGATCCCAGCTTGTGACCTCAGGAAACCAAAGGCAGACAGAGACCTCGACAGTTAGCCCACCTGGGCACATGGACTGTGATGCTAGCGGCACAGGCGGATGTGACACCTTGACCTTCCTCCACCCAGCATGGCCCTGACAGCAAACGCCCTGGGGACATGGCCCAGAGGAGGGAGTCTTTACTCATCCATCTGAGCCTCATCACAGCCCTTCCATGCATAGACCACGAGTTGTTGTTCAGTAGCTCAGTCGTGTCTGACTCTGTCACCCCATAGACTGCAGGACGCCAGGCTTTCCTGTCCATCACTATCTCCCAGAGCTTGCTCAAACTCACGTCCATTGAGTCGGTGATGCCATCCAACCATCTCATTCTCTGTCATTCCCTTCTCTTCCCACCTTCAATCTTTTCCAGCATCAGGGTCTTTTCCAATGAGTCGGCTCTTCACATCAGGTGGTCAAAGTATTGGAGCTTCAGCTTCAGCATCAGTCCTTCCAATGAATATTCAGGACTGATTTCCTTTAGAATGGACTGGTTGGATCTCCTTGCTGTCCAAGGGACTCTCAAAAGTCTTCTCCAACACCACAGTTCAAAAGCATCAATTCTTCAGTGCTCAGCTTTCTTTATGGACCAACTCTCACATCCATACATAGATCATGAGTAAGGGAACTCAATCCCAGAGCTCCCCCACTGACATGAAAGACTGCAGAGAAAGCAGTGTGTCCCTATTTATCTGTCTGATGTTGGTTTTATTTTCACTTACCATATATCCTCAAGTTGGGGAAATGGGCTGAATATCCTGGGGAAAACAGGATGATAAAACAGTAACCATATTAACCTGAGGCACCAGATCCTGCACCCGTGTCCAGACTGGGGGAGCTTTGGGGAGCCAGGAGCCCAGGAGGGAGGGGCGGCAGTGCTGATGGGCTCTTTCTGCTCCTGGCCGTGTCCAGATACAACGCCTGCATACACCAGTGCTTCGAGAGGAGGACCAAGGGGGCCGGAAACATGGTCAATGGCTTAGCCAACAACGCCGAAATGGACGACAGCGGCAACTGCGACGCAACCGTGGTGCTACTCAAGAGAGGTAACCCTGGGGCCGTGCCCCACTGCGGGGCTGCGACGGGTACCACTGGCCCCACAGGGCGTGCCTGCCTCAGGGAGCGCCCCGGCCCCCGACTCCCTCCCATTGGCTTCATCCGGGAACAGGCTGATCCTGGTGATGGGCAGCCTCTGGAAGCTGGTGGAAGTTCTTGGACCAAACGTGCTGGGGGTGATAACAGAGAAACAAGATGGTAAAGGAGACACCAGGGGTGTCAAGGCGCTGACTGTCTCTCATTCTGGCCATGTGACCTTGGAGCAAGTTACTTAACCTCTCTGAGCCTCAATTTTTCTCTTCTGTAAAATGAGGATAATTTTTGTAACAAGGAGATAAAGTATGTAAAATACTCCATTAATGATAGTTGTTATTAGTGTATATTTATATCTGAATTCACTTTCAGGCTATATTACCTCAGTTTCCCAGCTGCAAAATGACATAGAAAAGAAAATGAAAGTGTTAGTCACTCAGTCATGTCCGACTCTGTGTGACCCCATGGACTGTAGCCTGCCAGGCTCCTCTGTCCATGGAATTCTCTGGGCAAGGATACTGGAGTGGGTTGCCATGCCCTCCTCCAGGGGATCTTCTTGACCCAGAGATCGAACCTGGGTCTCCTACATTGCAGGCAGATTCTTTACTGTCTGAGACACCAGGGAAGCCCTGAAAGTGTGAAAGTGTTAGTCACTCAATCATTCCCCCAAATTCTGATATTCAGTAGATGCTTAGTAAGCAGTTCCTATTCAAAGAGAAATAATACAATGCTCTCTGATAATATTCTTTCTTAGAGGAACATAGAAAATTATCATTTACTTTTGCCTAGAATGTGTTTCCCTTTTCATTTAACTTTTTTTTTAACTTTCCTATTGAAATGTGTGGGTTTATTTCTTCTCAGTCCCATTTCCTTCCTTTTCAGGGAAGGAAAAAAAGAAAATGAAAAATCTATAGGTTATTTCCAAGTACATATCTCAGTTTGAAATCTGTGGGTAATTATTAGAATTTGAAAATCAATTATTTGATGTCGTTTTCTCACTAATTATACTATACTAATTTCTCACTAATTATACCCATGTTTTTAAATGAAAGACTTTTGAGTATTCAGCGCTATCCCACATAAAGATTTCATTTCGTTTCTTCTCTGCAGGGTAGTTTATAACAATAAAAGGAATACTCTTAGAGAACCAAAGAGAGCCACCTACTATTAGTCAGTGTCTCCAGAGATCATTTCACGGTTTAGTGGCCTGGAGAACAGGAGTGAGGCTGTGACCCGTGAGCTGTGTCCTCACATTGCAACATCCGCGCAGAAGAGCTTGGGCCGTGGAGGAAGTATTCTTCAGGCCTGCTAGCAGATCATTTCACAAGATTTGTCCTAAGCACCCTCTGGACTTGAGCCTCTATAAGCTGGCCGGCTCCCTGCCCCCCGCCCCACCCCCTGTCAGCCCTGCATCCCCGCCATGTCCTCTGCTTGGACTAGCATCAAACCTGCAGCTTTTAACAGCCCACTATGAACACTCTTGACATTTTTAAAGGGCATAAAGGGTTACTAAAGACAATTGGGGGTCTTTCCTATGCCCCAGATAGTAGTGGCAGGAAAAGAATCCTTTGAGGAGAAAGGAAAATTCTCTTATGTTATCACTTATTTTTATTATTGTCAGAGAAGGACTCAAACTGTTTCAAGTCATTTCAAAGGAAGTATCGATGAGCCCATGGAAAGTGGATTTTGAATCTTCTTCAAATTTTAATCACAACCCTTTGAGACAGCTGGATGGGTGGGTGGATGGATGGATGAGTCAATGGGTGGGAGGGTCAGTGGGTTGGCAGATGGGTGGATGGAAAGAAGAGGGGGGAAGAAAGGAGAAAGGGAGGGAGCAAGAAAGATAAGGAAGGGAAGGAAGATGAATGACTATCTCTTTCCCACTCCTAGCCTCAACGCTATCTTTGTTTTATGTTTTTAATTTTCCTAGCCAATTTCCACCGCAAAGCATCAGTGATCATGGTAGACGAGCTGCTGTCGGCCTACCCACACCAGCTTTCTTTCTCTGAGGCTGGTCTTCGAATCATGATCACCAGCCACTTCCCCCCCAAGACCCGACTCTCCATGGCCAGTCGCATGTTAATCAATGAGGTATCTGAGAAAACAAGTCCATCTGCCACAGCCGGGGTGGGGAACTGGGCAGGGAGGACGTTCCCTAGTCTGCAGGTAAAAGCACCTGCCTCAGTGTTTTACACAGTAATGTCCCTCAGCTGTTCCCCAACATTCTTGCTCAGCTATGCATCCTGGTCCTTGCTCTTCCCGCCACGTGTCCAGAGATGTAGCCCAGCTCCCAGCTGTGTAGAAAGACTCTTCTGTCCCTTCTGCCTACCTTCTCATTATCTTCCATCGGAATAAAGCCCCCGGATGTGAACTTGCAGGAAAGTAGTTGTTAAGTCAAGGTTCCTTTAGTTTAGGGTACTGCAGAGTCTCTGATCCAAATTTTCCCAGGGATGCCTTTCTCTGAAATGGCAGCCTTGTTGATCCTAATCGGATACATTTTATGGCTTTCTCACATATCCAGGGAATTGCTACCGTCTGGCGAGGAGCATTAACAAGACAGTGCAAAGGCTAGAAAAGCAGTGCCCATTTGAGACATGGGGACTCCCCTCTAAAGGGATTTGTAAGTTCCAGAGGATCTTGAAAGAGTGATCCTTCTTCCCAGAAAGTTTATCAGAGTTGGTTGTTACTTTAAGGAGTCCCTTAGAACCTGTCTGCAGAGTCTTCTGGAAGCATCTCCTTGTCAGCAGCCTGGGAAAATCCCGACAGCTGGGGCCCTGAGTGAGAGGATCTGCAGCCCCTCTGGGGGCGTTCTGTGTTAGAACGTGCCTTTCCTTCTCCAGAGACAGAGACTGATAAACAGCAGGGCTTATGCCAATGGAGAGTCCGAGGTGGCCATCAAGATCCCGATTAAGCACACGGTGGAGAACGGGACGGGGCCCAGCAGCGCCCCGGACAGAGGCATGAGCGGGACGCGGAGGGACGAGGTCGTCGCGGAGGCCGGTGACGAGACGGAGAACGAGAATGAGGACAACGAGAATAACGAGAACGATGAGGAGGAGGAGGACGAGGAGGATGAGGAAGGGCCATACACGCCCTTCGACCCCCCGTGTAAGAGCCCCTGCTGGGGCTGGGCGGGCAGGGCGGGCTGGGGTCCAGAGCTGTTTTGAGGCCACTGACTTGATGCGTTTGACCGGGTGACTGTTCTGATACCAAATTCAAGGACTGTCTGTATGGCCGTAGGAATATTTATATTGTGTTAACTTTTACAGTGGGTGAGATTCACAGCGGGTCCAAAGATGACTAAGTTGGCGACCTTCGGGCCTGGTTGAAATGCAGGCCTTTGGAGGAGGAAGGCTCTGTCAGTGGTTCCTTGGGACCCTGCTGGCCAGGTAGCTTGGTGCTGTGGGGAGGGTCTTCCCGCAACTTTACCCACCCCTTCACGGTTGGTCGGGGCACTGTCCTGACAAGGCAGCCCTTGGGGGCCCAGGTCCCAGGACCTGCTGTCTCCAGGGTGGGCACCATGGGAGATGCAGACATGTGATTCGGGCAGAGAGCTCCCGAATCACACCTCAGGGGCTGGCCCAGGGGTCTCCCCATTTCTTGACAGGTCAGGGCGCATGCAGAGGCTGGTAAGCTCTCCGAACCCCGGCCACAAGGGCAGTGTCCTTGTCCGCCGACTGCTGCCTCCAGTAAAGACTCAGCTGAGCCAGCAGCCTTGCCCTCCAGCCCCACCATTAGTGGAACGGGTGGACCAAATCCAAAGAATTCTGCCTGTCTTCCCGACCTTCCAGAAGTTTCTGTTTCAAGAAAGTGTTTGCTGGTCCAGTTCATATTCACTGTCAAGTATGTGAAGCTTAATTAGCCTGTGTGTCCTCCCTGCAACGTTGGAACGTAGTGGGGGCTGTCAGCTCTGAGGAGGAAGTGCTGGATCCACTTGAAAGGCCGTTTAACAAGGAGACATGGGTGCAGTGTCACGGTCGAGTGTTCCTTTCGGATGCGGTGTCCTTCGGGGCCCCTCTTTGTGTCCAGCCAGTAAAGCTCGGGGGGAAACGGGGTCCCTGAAGTGTTCCTGAGATTTCAGCCTGGTCAACTGCCGACCAAAAGTAACTAGAAAACACCACCCAGATTCCCAGACCCCAAATCACCCAAAGTTGAGTCATCACTTGTTAGTAAAAATGTATCCTGGCTCCTTATCCATTTTGCCACCTTTGGTGACATTTCTTGGCAACCTTCCTATCGACCAGGACAAAAACATGTTAAGGATGGAATGACTGGTCCCCCACTCCTCCCTTGTAAGGCCTCATGTTCATTTCCTGTTGCTTTGTAACAAATGAGCACAAGCCTTGCAGCTTAAACTCGTTGGCTAGCTCAGGTTCTGGGGGCCAGAAGTCTGGCACGGCCTGGCTGGGGATTCCGAGGCTCGCGGGGCAGTGATGAGGGGGCCAGGGCTGCGGTCCTTGCCAGAAGCCCCAGCACACTCAGGTTCCTGGCAGGGTGGTTCCTGCTGGTTCCTTGTGGCTGACAGCTGGGGCTGCTCCCCACCCCACGGCCACCGTCTTCTTCATCCCATGGCATCTTATTTCAAACGAACTGCATGTGTTGTGTCTGGTACTCCCCACCCTGCTCGTGGTTCTAGCCTCCTCTTCCGCTCGCGAGGGCTCCAGTGATGACCTGCCTGTCTGGAGGTCAGCTCTGCTTCACAGTGTAACGCAGTCAGGGGTGGTGGTTCAGCCTCCCCACAGGCTCTGAAAATTGGGGCACAGACCTTGGGGGCCGTGTCTGGAATTCCACTCCCTCCCCAGCCCTTGTTTGCAGAGCTCACCATCAGCCCTGTAACCTCGCTCCAAGAATAACCACTTGGCTGACGTCGTCCCTGATGAAAGAGTTTGTAAGTGGCCGGGTGCTGTGTTGGCCCCAGGGCCCAGGAGCCCACACACACTCCTCCAGGAAGACAGCAGAGTCACAGGTGTGAGAGCATACAGACCGCATCACTCAGGGGGACAGAAGGGCCCCTTCGGGTCACAAGCTCCCTGCTTCTCCCCTGGACGCGGTACCTCCAGGCCTAAGTGTGAAGTTTCGGGGTATCCTGAACTCCTGCTCCCCACCCTCACCCCAGGATTGCAGTGCACATGTGGAGGCCGTAGGGTCTCCCCACACGTCAGCAGGCACGGCTGCAGGTGTGGGCTCAGGCACCCACGTCAGGCACCCTCCTTCCTTTGGAAGCGCAGCCCCACAGGGAGAACGGATGCGCTGTGTGGCCCTGCCACCCCTGGGGGTCTCAGCTTCACCCCGGGGCCCTGAGCTGCTGAGGCAGTCAGTGGGATACCGAGTCCCCCCTCGCCAGCCCCTCTCCTGTGGGCATCTTTGGGGTGGGCTCTGACTTGGGTGATCCAGGTGGGGCCCCGGGTGATGCCGATGCTGCTGGTCCGTGGGCCCCTGCTGGGTGGCACGGGCTTGAGGCCTGGGGTCCCCCAGCCATCCGCAGGGTTCCTCTGCCACACCGGGGAGCAAGGCCAGCACCCGGCTCTGCCCCTGGAGAGAGGATGGGCTTGTCCGAGAGTGGGCCCCTGTTCCGCTGCACCAGCTGCGGAGAAACAGCGTTCAAGGCCGGGACTGGGGGCTGAGTGTCCAGCCACGCCTCCCCTGGGCAGCGCTGCCTCCTCGCAGCGGTGAGCCAGCAGAGGGCACTCGAGGGTCCTCTCAGGCCAAGACACTTGGGCCACTGGGTGGGGCTCTGTTTCCCTCCCACGGGAATCCTGCAGGGACCTGGATTTGCAAGTTTCTGCCACTGAGGCTTGACTGGAGTGTGTATCATTAACAAGTACATAATTGTGTAGGAGCATACAAATAGAGGAGTATAGGACATGCATGCATACGTGTGTGTACATGAATATGGGTGTGTGTGCACATATATAGCATGTGCACATGTATGATTGATGTGATGCATGCATATAACATGCTTTCTATATACTGTATATATTTAATATGCTGCATCTGTGTGTGCATCCTTAGTCATGTTCAACTCTTTTCATATACCCATGAACTATAGCCCACCAGGCTTCTCTGTCCATGGGACTCTCCAGACAAGAATACTGGAATGGGTTGCCGTTTTCTCCTCGGGAGATCTTCTTGACCCAGAAATCAAAACCCACATCTCCTGCATTAGCAGGCAAATTCTTTACCACTGAGCCACCTGAAAAGGCCTGATGTGTTGCATATTAATACACAAATATTTATATATATTTAATATGCTGTATAGTATATAATGGGCTTACCCAGTGGCTCAGATTGTAAGGAATCCTCCTGCAATGCCAGAGACCCAGGTTCGATCCCTGGGTCAGGAAGATCCCCTGGAGAAAGGAATGGCTTACCCACTCCAGTATTCTTGCCTGGAGAATGCCACAGACAGAGGAACCTGGCAGGCTACAGTCCATAGGGTGGTGAAGAGTCAGACATGACTGAAGTGCCTGAGCACAGCACACATGCATCATGTATGTGTCTGTATGTCTGCATGTGGGAGTGCTAAGTCACTTCACTTGTATCTGACTCTTTGTGACCCCATGGACCTTCCACAGACGAGGAAACTGAGACTCAGGGAGTTTAAATAACTGAGGCACTCAATTCAGACAGAACAGACAGAATGGGGACGATAAGAAAGCCCCCCCTCTCTCCCGCTAGAGACCACCTTGCAATCTAGGGAGACCAGGGGTCAAAAGTGATGTCATGTAACTTAACTGCAATTCTAAGAAAATATTTGGAGACTGGTGAAAGATGTATAAAATAAGTGCTGGATGCTGGTATACAATTATAAGATAAATTGTGTTAAACATTTTAGTCATCACTTTTCACAATGTAATTTTAAAAATACCTCAACTCTGGTGGGAATACAAACTGGAACAGTCATTTTAGAAAACAGTTCAGCAGTTTCTCATAAAGTTAAAAAAACACCCACCCTATGACTCAGCATTTCTACTCCTGGGTCTTTGCCCGAGGGAAATGAAAACATGCCCACAAAAAGATTGACACAGAAAAGCTTACAGCCTCTTTAGTTGTAATACCTGAAAACTGGCAACAGCCCAAATCCCAGACACAAGAGAATGCAGTCTCACTGCAATGTATTCACAGCCTGGAACACTACATAGCAATTAAGAATGAATTACCGATCCACGGATGAAACTCAGAAAGCATTATGTTGAATAAAAGAAGGTAGAAACAAACAAACAAAATACTGTACGATTTTATTTATTTGAA
Source organism: Odocoileus virginianus (assembly GCF_023699985.2). Classification (NCBI taxonomy): domain Eukaryota; kingdom Metazoa; phylum Chordata; class Mammalia; order Artiodactyla; family Cervidae; genus Odocoileus; species Odocoileus virginianus. The sequence continues at coordinate 36,156,883 of NC_069682.1, forward strand.
GGTGGAGAACAGAAAGAACTCCTCTATGGTGGTAGGGGGTGGGAAGTTGACCAGAAAGGATGCACAGAGACCTTTCTGCAGATCTTGGTTGATACTTCTTTTCAGAGGTGAGTTAGTACTTAATGCAGGATGGCTTGTTGTTGTTGTCGTTTAGCCACTAAGCAGGATGGTAGTCGTGGCCAGAGGAGAGCTGATGGGTTTTTCAAATCTGAGGCTACAAGAACTCATGGTAAAACAGTCACCATTGTCTCTGGCACTCAGCACTCAGGCCGCTGAGATGGTAGGACAGGTTATCACTAACAGATCCGTCATCTTATCCACAGCAGCAGGCCAATAGAGCCAGGAGGCAGTTATGAATTTGCAAATCCATAGCAGCTTGGGATGTAAACAGTAAGCAACGCTTTGGCAACCTGGAGAGCTTTAACATCATCCATCAAAATTTCCGCAAGTTGTCGGACGATGTTGAGAAATTCCACTAGGTGGCGGTGTGTCTGCTGACCCCCTTAGACTCTGGGAAGATGTAGCTGCCTATCCACGGGGAGGACTGCGAGGGGGCTGGTGGTGTTTACCGCCCCTCCTCTGCCTCCACCCCAACCCCACACTCTTCCCTGCACCCCGTTTGTATCCTGAGAATCCTCCGCATCCTTTTCCACCTGGCTCCATTTGCCAAGCCATCCCCCTCAGCTCTGTATTACTCAGAAGCTACACATCCTGTCATTTTGAGGCCTGCCAACAAGTGGGCACTTTCTATTCCTCTTGGTCTTGTTGTTGGTGGAAAGGAGCCTTTGCGGTAAGGAGAGCCACGGTCAGGCTTAATGTCTGGGGACACTCATGCTGAGGATGGAGCCAAAAAATGCACCTGATTTGTTTGTTTGTTTGTTTTGCCTTTGTTGTTTTCCCAGCTGGCAAACTGGAAACAGTGAAGTGGGCGTTCACCTGGCCCCTGAGCTTCGTCCTGTACTTCACCGTCCCCAACTGCAACAAGCCCCGCTGGGAGAAGTGGTTTATGGTGACCTTCGCTTCGTCCACGCTGTGGATCGCAGCCTTCTCCTACATGATGGTGTGGATGGTGAGTCCAGGACCCCAGGGTGCTGGGTCCCTCCAGAGAGAAGCACTCTCAACCAGAGGGGAGCCAGGGCAGAGGTTTTAGACCAGTCACCGTATCAGCCAGCTATTGCTGCTCTACACTGTGTGACAACCAGCCCTAGATTCTGTGGCTTAGAATCAGAAGAGCTCATCCTCCTGCTCATGTGTCGGCAGGGAGACTGTGGGTGACTGGTCTTACTGGGAACCAGCTAAGCAGTCTGCTTTCATCTCCAGTGTGGTTGCCTTTGGTTCAGGCAGCAGGTGGGGTTCGTGTCTGCTGTGTGTTTGCCCATTTTCTTTGGACCAGTGGCTACCTGGGGAGTGTCTTCTCACAGTGGGTCACTGGGATGCAGGAGGGCAAAGGCAAATATGGGGGCCTTCTGGGGCCGTGGCTTGAGATTTCCACCCACCCTCCATCTGCCAAGTATCTGTGGAGTGGGGGACATACACCCCACCCGCTCTGGTGGGAAGACCTGCAGGGTCACAGGCAGCCAGCATGGAGGCAAGGTGGGAGGCCTGAGAAGTGACACTCCATCCGTCATAGTCACTCCCCATCTCAGCTCAGTTTTTTCAACCAGAAAATGAAGTCACTGAACCAAGTGAATGCTCAAGGGTCCCTTCTGAAGCTGAAACAATGATTCAAGAGTTGGCATTGATTGAGGGACCTTCGCTCAAAAGCATTTCTGCCCTAAAGCCATCCTAGGAAACCCAGAGTGTACTCACTGCCCATGCATGATGCTCGAGTTGAACTGGGGAGTGGCCCTAATTCATTATAATTGGAATTGGGAAGAAATTAAAAACCATGACATATGTAGATCTAATTGTGCTTGAGCATCAGGTAGAGATGAAATATAAATGCTGGAGAATTAAACTCAAGAGCCAAAAAAAGTTCTGGAAAGATTATTTTGGAGGTAATAACAAATGTGTAAACCTGACACAACTAACTCATAGTTATCCCTTGCCTTCAACATCACAGACTTTTTTTTTATTTTCAATCCAAATCTCATAGGCAGGGGTCTCTCCCTCATGCTGTGTCCATTACCGTTTTTATTTGACCTTCCCATTGGGTGCCAACTTTGGGGAATAGCATTGGCATCCCTGACCTCCCGGTGTCCAGTGGTTTTTCTCTGAAGTCCACTAACATGCAAAGTAGCTGACAGATCGTAGGCTCACTGTCTTCCTGTTTGCCTCCTTCCACTCTGGGGGAGGTTTGGAGAAGCCCTGGGAAAGGGCCGGGAGGAAGGGGAGACCAGGAGAAACCCTTGGGACCTGATACAGACACCTGGAGAATAGCTTCCCAGCACTCCAGCCTTGGCTGTAACCATGGTAACCACAGGAACAGTGGGGACAGGGTCCTCTTCCAGCTCGAGCCCCACGGAGCAAAACCAGTTCGTGCAGGGACCCCGCTGAGGGTGAGAACAGAAAAACATGGGTGAGCAGGACACTTGCAGCTCCATTGCACAAAAGGCTCCAGAGCAGCCACAAGAAACTGCTGTGTTTCTGCGCCTCCCTTCCCTCCCTGGAGCATGGAAGGAAGAGAACCCGAGGCCACCGTAAATCTAGTCCAGCACTGGGCGGAAATGAGGCACACAGCCTCCGCTTGAAAGACACCAAGCCAGACATCCCAGCAGATTTAAATAACATCCCCCAAACCTTTGGAGGGGAGGGAGTGAGCCTAGACTCCCATGCAGGGATCCTGGAGAAGCTGGCAGGAGTGGGCTACTGGCCACATGCCGTCTGCGTTTCTTGCCATTTTATGGAACATGAGGGGTGGGCGCATCCCACAATGACCTAACGTTTAGCTCCTGCACGTTGTCCTCTCCTGAGGCCAGGGTACCCAGAACGGGTCTCTTTCCACTCACTCACTCGTGCTCACTCGTGACCTGCCCCTGGTCATTCTGTCTCACCCACTGCTGTCCTCCCAGTTTGCCCATCTGAAAACTGGGAGCCAGAATGAGCTCATTTACAGAATAGAAGCACTGCCTCTGGTGTTGACTTAACCCCTCCCCTTGTGTACACAGAGGTGCTGCCCATGCCCTCGGGCCTGATGTCTGGGGCAGAGGATACCCCAAGGCCGCTTGGAGAATGGAGATAATACCAGTAGTTATGCCCTGGGTTTTAGTGAGAGTTAAGTAAGTTACACTAAAGTGCCTGAGTTCTAGGCAGAGGTAAGCCACCATGGAGCAGAGGGTGATGTGGGCAGAGATGATGTTCCCAAGCTGCCAGGAAGGGAGGGGAGAAAGCTGACGGCTTTTCTTACTAGACTGGGTGGTGTCATTCAACCCCCTCCCACCTCTTGTAAAGTCTCTTCACGCAGCCGACCTGAGACGTGGACAGTGGAGTTCCTAGCACAGCACAGCAGCCATCCATTCTGGGTCCCCAGGAACATCCTGAGTTCAAAAACTGTCCCGCTGTTGCCTTTTTCCAGCAACTCTATTTCTGCTCTCTCAGGCTGCCTGCCTCACCCAAAGGAACATGTGTAAAAGGCCAGTCTTTGGTTGGAAAGCATGGGCTCTGTAACTACCTCTCTATTCCCTGAGACATTCCTAGGCCTCTGTCTTTGACACGGAGTGCAGACGCTGCCCCTAGAGAGACTGCCCAGGTTGCAGACTCTTCAGCTTTGGTGACAGGGTCGACAGGCAGGCAGGGCTGGCATCGGCCCTCCGCTCACGGCCTCTTCCTGCCTCCCTCCCTTCCCCCCACCCGCCCCCAGGTCACGATCATCGGCTACACGCTGGGGATTCCTGACGTCATCATGGGGATCACCTTCCTGGCAGCTGGAACCAGCGTGCCCGACTGCATGGCCAGCCTCATTGTGGCCAGACAAGGTGGGGCCCGCATGGGGAGGGCTGGGAAGGGAAGCCAGGCCTCCCTACTTTGGGGGGCAGGGGGAGCTTACACGGCAGTTACCAGGGCACCGCATCCCAGCCGTGCAGGAACACCAGCCACCTCAGTGCCAGGCTGGTGAGAAGGCTTCCTGGCATCAGAATAACAGGGAAACAAGCCAGAAGATCCACCCTCGAGAAAGGCAGAGACCCATATACTAGCGTGTCCCCTCATCCCCTCTGGGGTTGTATTGCTTCTGTTATTAAAAATAGTAAGAAATACAGTGATAGCTGACATCTGCTGATGATAGCCCCACACCGAACAGAGCAATTTGGACACGTGATCTTACTTAATTTAACAATTCTATGAATTAGGGACAGTCATATATCCATTTCATGGATGAGGAAACTGAGCTTAGAGAGGATGGACCCCGTAGCCTAAGATTTACTCCCTGCAGAACCTCTCAAAGCACCAGCTGCCAGATGTTACTCTTGAGTGTGTAACAGACCCTTCCACCCTCAAAAGCAAGATCACAGTCTCCCCACCCCTGGGTGGGAGCCCCCCAGATGGCCGTGTACCTCCAAGCACCTACTCTCGTTTATGAACCTGATTTATGTGGGAGGAGATTGGTTTTCAGCAGTGTGTAGCTGCCACCCTTAGCAAAGTGTCCTCCACTGGTCCTCACAAAATTCTACTGGTTACATTATTTTCCTTAATGTTGCTCAGTTATTTAGAAGAAGACTCGGATATGGCGTGGAGCAGATGGGTAATGACACTGAACTGTGTGGGTCGGTGAACTCATGAGCCCTTTATAGACTGTTGAGTTTATTCCTTTCCACAGAATGTTTCAGAATTTTTGCAACCAGATTGTTTTATGAATTACATTTAATCAATGATCATATTTGAAGTAAAGCTCAACAGTTCAATAGAATGTGTATTTCGTTCTATTTATTGAAAATATGTATTCAGTGACTATTTTATAATCAGAATCATCCTACAGTGATGGATGGTCTGGGACAGCCCGAGCACCTGGGCTGGCCCACCTGCCCACCAGGTCTCTGGCTGTCAGACTAGGGGCTGGAGAGAGTCTTCAAGGGCTGGGACACCCCCCAGGGACCACCTTCCTCACTCCAGTGACCTCTTGTCTTCACAGGCATGGGGGACATGGCCGTGTCCAACTCCATCGGGAGCAATGTTTTTGACATCCTCATCGGACTTGGCCTCCCCTGGGCACTGCAGACCCTGGCTGTGGATTATGGATCCTACGTAAGTGGAATTTTCTGCTGGTGACCTCGGCCACTGGGACTGTGTCTCAGGGCAGAGGAGGTGTGGAAATACTCGCATTGAGGGGAAACAAATTCTCCTGGCCAAGTCTTCTCAAGGCCAGGCCCACATGGGGACATTCAGGACTCAGACGGAGCTGCTACAAGCTTTGGGAAAGGGTCAGATACTAAACACTTTAGGCCCTGTGGCCTGGATGGTCTCCATCACAGTTGTCATCAGCTCCACTGTGTTGTCCTGAAAGCAGCAACAGGTGATGGAGGGTCAGTAAACGTGGCTCTTTCAGTCTGACTTTATGTATAGAAACTGAAATTTGAATTTCATATGACTTTCACATGTCATGACACTTATGATTCTTTTCAAAACTTTTCAACTGATGAAAAATGTAAAAACCTTTCTTCACTCACGGGCTCTGCAAAAACAGCGGAGGGGCCAGGTTTGGCCCACAGGCCCTAATTCACCAACTCTTGCTCTGCGGATTTGTTTTGCACGCAAAATATTTTATTCCTGAAGGAAGGGACACAAAGTACATGACGCTATCTCTGCCAGGGATCTGGTGACCGTCACATTCCGCAGTGAAGGCCCCATGCTCTTTCTCAAGACCAAGCCAACTCTGACTCCAGGTGGATTTGCAGATGGGGACTTGGGAGTTCCAGCTAGATGTCAGTGCTCTTTCCCAGCCTGCCAGATTGTTCCCCCTCTGCTGAGGGGCACTCCTGTCCTGACACTGTCCAGAGATGGAGGGAGAAACTGCAATTAGAGGCTTCTCTCTGTGTCAGGGAGAAAAACGGGATGATGCCTCTGTAGTGTTCATACCCAACCCAGTGTTGGCGCTTCTCTGAACGTGTTATTGAGCATGCTTTAGTCTATCTGTGTAATATGTTGTAGGTAAGTGTGTTTTCCAAAGAAAATATCATGGCTCGTTTATCAGATGATGGTGGCTTCCAAGTTGCTTCCCTCGCAGCTGTTTCAAGTAGGGAGAGTGTGTCCATTGATGAAATTTCTAAACACGGGGTGAGAAAGTCCATACATGTTTGGTTCATACGAATCTACCTGTTGGCAGGAAGGTTTCACCAGAGAGTTAAGATAAGCACAAGAGGTTGGAAGGAAGCATTATGTGTCCTAAGGAGCTGAGATCTCTTCTCTGCTGTCTGTGAAATTGGGAGATGACATGGTGATAAAGGGGGGGTCTGGGAAAGCTCCTTACAAGAGGTGAATGTGAGTTGAAGTCTGAATAACCAGGAAGGGGCAATCATGGGGAAACTGGGGCAAGGCAGAGCAAAAACATTCCAGGCAAAAGGAAACAGCTGTGCAAAGGCCCTGAGGCAGACATGCACTCAGCCTGTTGGAGAACAGGAAGGGGACCCATGTAAGTGGAGCAGAGCAAGCCTGGGGATGTGTGGCCTAGATGTCGCGCAGGGGCAGACCACGTGGGTGCTCTTAGACAGTTAATCAGAAATGATGACATTCAAACTGATGAGGTACATAGCTTCACAAAACGATGTTTCTGATGGCTTTTAGGAGATTCAGCAGCATGAGTTTTGTGGGGTTTTTTTAACTGTGTTTTAGTCAATCTTACTTTAATTACCAGAGAGACTAAACATTCTTTTCCGCATGTATCGGCCTTTTAGATTCTTCCTTCAGATAATTATCTCTCTATGCCCTTTACCCAATTCTCCATTAGAGGGTAATGGTTTTTTTTGTGTGTGACTTTTTTTTTTCATCTTTCCCCATATTGTTTTTTTAAAAATGTATTTTATTGGACTATAGTTGATTTGCAGTGTTGTGTTAGTTTCTGATGTACAGCAAAGTGATTCAATTATGCATGTATATGCATTTTCTTTTTCATATTCTTTCCCATAAATCACACATTCCCACCTACATGTAAGGGGGCTCCGGGTCATTCGTGGAGCTGGCTACCCAGGAAGGGGAGGAGACGCGGATAAGTCCTGCGGCCCGGGGTGCCAGGTCGCGAGTGGAGTCCAGACAGGAGGGACCTGCTGGATAACCTCTCACTGGGGTTGTAGAGCAGCCACGGTCCACGAGTGCCCCGCTGTTGTAGGGTCTGTCTCTCTGCCATCCCAAGCTGTCCCCTCCACCCCCTCTAATCCAGCCCTGAGCTCCTTTTCCTGGGTCACGTGTGGACCGCCTCCCTTCTGGGTAACACATCCTTTTCTGTACTTCAACTGAGAACAGTATTTTCCATTTAAGCCTCGCTATTTCCTTTCTTTTTTTTTTTTTTTCTAAATTTTTATTAGTTGGAGGCTAATTACTTTACATCATTACAGTAGTTTTTGTTATACATTGATATGAATTAGCCATGGATTTACATGTATTCCCCATCCCAGTCCCCCCTCCCACCTCCCTCTCCACCCGATCCCTCTGGGTCTTCCCAGTGCACCAGGCACGGGCACTTGTCTCATGTACCCAACCTGAGCTGGTTATCCGTTTCACCCTAGATAATATACATGTTTCAATGCTGTTCTCCTGAAACATCCCACCCTCGCCTTCTCCCAGAGTCCACAAGTCTGTTCCATACATCTGAGTCTCTTTTTCTGTTTTGCATATAGGGTTATCGTTACATCTTTCTAAAGTCCATATATATGGTTACGTATCTGTAATGGTCTTATCTTTCTGCTTACTTCGCTCTGTATAAGGGCTCCAGTTTCATCCATCCCATAGACGATCATGACATGTGTTTTAATGGGTTTGAGAATTTCCAGTGATGTATGTACCTCCCAGCTCCAATTCCCTCTCTGCTGATGGGGCACTCGGGTCCCATGATCCTGTCTATATAAACATGGGCGATGAAACATTGGGTGCATCTTCTCTTTCAGATCGGTTGCCTTGGTGTGTATACCCAAAGTGTATGCGCTGTCATAACGGTATTGCATTCAGCTTTTAGTCTATCTGTGTTCATAGTGTGTAGCTAAGTTGTTTCCAAAAAACATGATATGGGTGTTTATCCATTTGCTTCCACACCCTCTCCAGCATTTCAATTGGAATTGTGCTTTGATGCACCATCCTACAGGCGTGAGAAGTACCTCATTGTGGTTTATTCATTTCTGATTACTGTAGTGAGGAGCTTCCCATGAGTTAGATTAGCCATCTAGATGTTTGGAGAAATTCATTGTTGAGTGTCTTTCTCCATTTGTAAAATTGGGATCATTTATTAAATTTCTGGAGAGCTTAAGAGGTGATTTGTTGGGTTAATTTGAATTAATCCTTGGTCATGGGCTCAGCTGGGCAAAACATTTCCCAGGTCATAGGCTGTCTTCCCTGCTATATTCCCTTGTTGTGAAAAAGCTATGTAAGTTGGTCATCAAGCCCTTGGTGTTTTGGCTTATTTCTAAAAATTCTGGTGTGGGTCTTAGAGGATCATGCGTGAATTTGATGATTCAATGATTTGGGCCTAATGTTCCCTAGGATGTTTGATAGTTTTAGGAGATTTAGACAATCAGTTTTGTGTTTTTTTATGTAGTTTTAAAAGTGTCTAGTTTCATTCTTCTTCAGGTAATTACCCATGTTTTCCCAATCACCATTTAAGAGGTTGTTTTTGTGTGTTGTCCTTTCGATACGAGTCACCTTGATTCTGTTTTGCCATTCCCAAAATAATCTCCAGGGTTTTCCCAACAGTCCACAAATCTAAACTTTCCTTTTTTAGTCCTTTTTTCTGATTATAGAAGTAACTTCTGATCTTCATAGAAAATCTGTTGTTGTTCAGTCCCTCAGTCATGTCTGACTCTTCATGACCCAGCACTGGACTGCAGCACTCCAGGCTTTCCTGTCCTTCACCATCTCCCGGAGCTAGCTCAAACTTATGCCCTTTAAGTCAGTGATGCCATCCAACCATCTCGTCCTCTGTCATCCCCTTCTCCTCCTGTCTTCAATCTTTCCCAGCATCAGGGTCTTTTCCAATGATTCGGCTCTTCACATCAGGTGGCCAGAGTTTTAGCATCAGTCCTTCCAATGAATACTCAGGGTTGATTTCCTTTAGGATTGACTGGTTGGATCTCCTTGCAGTCCAAGGGACTCTCAAGACTCTTCTCCAACATCACGGTTCAAAAGCATCAGTTCTTCAGTGCTCAGCCTTCTTTATGGTCCAGCTCTCACATCCATACATGACTACTAGAAAAACCATAGCTTTGACCATATGGACCTTTGTCAGCAAAGTAATGTCTCTGCTTTTTAATATACTGTCTAGGTTTGTCATAGCTTTTCTTCCAAGTCATAGAAAATTAGAGAAACTTTAACTAGAGAATTATAATCAGGGAAAACTCTGGAGCAGAGCCTGCCCAGTTGAACTTTCTGCAGTGATGAAAATGTTCCAGCCATGGAATGTGGAATACAGTCAGCCGCTAGTCCCATGAGACAGTCAAGCACTTGACATGTGGCTGGAACAAGTGAAGACCCTACTTTGTCCGACAGTCATTTACCCACACTGTCTCCCTGCTGCTGGAGCCTGAGTGTGAGACCTTGTCCACTTGGCATTTGCCATCCATGCAGCAGGACATTTACCTTGTTTAAATAGAGAATACATTTTATTTCCTCAATTGTAGGGATGAGCATTCCTCATACATCAGTAGCTCCTGAGAGCGTTGCTGTATTTCAGCCCAGTTAAATAATGTGCATTCATGGTGGTGATTCTCAGACATCCAGAAAAAATTAAGAGTAAAATCCCACAGGCATTGGTGCAGCTCAAACAGCCATTGCCCGCAGCTGCAGTAAGAGGTGAGTCTACCACAATTTCCATCTGCATGTCGGAGGAACCACTCTGGATCCTTCCGTAAAGGTGACCCATTTGTCCACACCCTGGTCCCTCCACAGCTTCCATCGGGCCCTCTGGGCCAGCCCGCCACACCCAGCCACACTGTAGGGGCACCCGTGTATAACTTCATACCGAGATACAGAAGTTGCTTGCAAATATAATTTCAGGCTCATGGAAAAGCAAATTTAGAGGCTTATTGGTCTTGAATGTTTAGTCTTCCCTCATCTCCACCTCCACCTTTTTCTAGGAGAGAGTGTTCCTTCCGAAAGGACAGTCAGGGGCCTCCACCTGTTAGCATTTCAGTGACCCCCATGACATCTTCCTGTCTCTCTGACATCAGTATTCAGCGGCCTGTATGGGTTTAATGGCCTCCCCACCCTCGCAAGGGAGCTGCTATGGTTCTGAAGCCATTTTTCCATCTCTGCCTAGCTGCATTTCCAGGTCATGATTACTGGATAAATTACCACTGAGACAGCTGTTTTGTGCAAAGTATTAGGTTCAGGCTTCTGACAGCAAGGAAGGAAGGCAGTTGCACAGATTTTGCATTTCTCAGTACTTGTGTCTTGCTCAGAAGCCAGCTAGCTACCTAAGTGCCCCCAGTAAGAGCTATTTCTAAAAGTTGGTTTGGAAAATGAGTACTTCTTATTCCATTTCGATGATAAGTCTCTCCTACCTGCTCCCACCAAACTAAGGAAGTCACCAGGCAAGCTCCAGGCAGCTAGGGCAAAATCTAGATTTCTGAGCTGGGGCTTAGAAACGTCAAAGAAACCCAAGAAGCAGCAAACAGGGGCAGCAAGGGAGTCTGTCTTTCTCTCTCTCCAACTAAGAGTCCACCTTATTCCAGAATCCACGGAGGTAAAAAGAAGTGATCGGAAGCGTTCTCCCCCCACCCCTCTGTCCAGGTCACTCTTCTACTCAGACACGAATTGACTGCCTTCTCTGTGCTGAGCTGGTAGCCGTCACTGGGGCTGCCTCAGTGAGCCAGACAGACACCGTCCTGTGCTCCCGGAGCCCCAGCCTCTGGGAGGACATGACCACACAGTGTGACCCCTGCCCTCCCAAGAGCTGGCCATGCAGCATTCAGGGAAGCATGTGTCTGTGGGCTGGGGCCAGGCCACCTGGATGCGTGTGGGGAAATGCCCCTTACCCTGAGAAACTGAGATTATCAGAAGCCAAGCAGGTAAAGGTGAGAGGCTTTTTCTAAGCAGAAGGAACAGCTAGTAGAAGACCCAAGATAAGAGAATGTTCCAGGCACTGAAGGACCTGAAGACAGTTCCTCTGCCTGGGGGTGGGTGTGGGGGGGTGGGGATGTGGGAGGGACAGGGATGAGTGGCAGGGGTGAGCTGGAGCCCAGAGAGGCCACGTGGACAAGGACACAGAGAGCAGTGGTCATGGGGACAAGGAAGCGGGTGGTGTGATTGTCCATCCTTTGAGGAAGAGAATTCCAGCTGTAGTGTGGGGAAAGGGTCAGTTCAGTTCAGTTCAGTCACTCAGTTGTGTCTGACTCTTTGTGACCCCATGGACTGCAGCATGCCAGGCTTCCCTGTCCATCACCAGCTCCCGGATCTTACCCAAACTCATGTCCATCAAGTCGGTGATGCCATCCAACCATCTCATCCTCTGTCATCCCCTTCTCCTCCTGCCTTCAATCTTTCCCAGCATCAGGGTCTTTTCAAATGAGTTCTTCACATCAGGTAGCCAAAGTATTGGAGTTTCAGCTTCAACATCAGTCCTTCCAATGTATATTCAGGGTTGATATCCTTTAGAATGGACTGGTTGGATCTCCTTGCAGTCCAAGGGACTCTCAAGAGTCTTCTCCAACACCACAATTCAAAAGCATCCATTCTTCGGTGCTCAGCTTTCTTTATAGTCCAACTCTCATATCCATACATGATTACTGAAAAAACCATAGCTTTGACTAGATGGACCTTTGTTGGCAAAGTAATGTCTCTGCCTTTTAATATGCTGTCTAGCTTGGGCGTAACATTTCTTCCAAGGAGCAAGTGTCTTAATTTCATGGCAGCAGTCACCATCTGAAGTGATTTTGGAGCTAAAAAAAAAATAGTCTGTTACTATTTCCATTGTTTCCCCATCTATTGGCCACGAAGTGATGGGACCAGATGCCATGATCTCAGTTTTCTGAATGTTGAACTTTAAGCCAACTTTTTCACTCTCCTCTTTCACTTTCATCAAGAGGCCCTTTAGTTCTTCACTTTCTGTCATAAGGGTGGTGTCATCTGCATATGTGAGGTTATTGATATTTCTCCCAGCAATCTTGATTCCAGCTTGTGCTTCATCCAGTCCAGCATTTCTCATGATGTACTGTGCATATAATTTAAATAAACAGGGTGACTTTATACAGCCTTGACGTACTCCTTTCCCAGAAAGGAGTCTGTTGCTCTATGTCCAGTTCTAACTGTTGCTTCTTGACCTGAATACAGATTTCTCAGGAGGCAGGTAAGGTGGTCTGGTATTCCCATCTCTTTCAGAATTTTCCACAGTTTGTTGTGATCCACACAGTCAAAGCCTTTGGCATAGTCAATAAAGCAGAAATAGATGTTTTTCTGGAACTCTCTCACTTTTTTGATGATCCAGTGGATGTTGGGAATTTGATCTCTGGTTCCTCTGCCTTTTCTAAATCCAGCTTGAACATCTAGAAGTTCACAGTTCATGTACTATTGAAGCCTGACTTGGAGAATTTTGAGCATTACTTGGCTAGCATGTGAGATGAGTGCAATTGTGTGGTAGTTTGAGCATTCTTTGGCATTGCTTTTCTTTGGGATTAGAATGAAAACTGACCTCTTCCAGTCCTGTGGCCACTGAGTTTTCCAAATTTGCTGGCATACTGAGTGTAGCACTTTCACAGCATCATCATTTAGGATCTGAAATAGCTCAACTGGAATTCCATCACCTCCACTAGCTTTGTTTGTAGTGATGCTTCCTAAGGCCCTGTTGACTTCGCATTCCAGGATGTCTGGCTCTAGGTGAGTGATCACACAATCGTGGAGCCAGACAAGACAGAGGGCAGCCAGACCAGTTATGAAGCATTTGTAGGTAAAGCAGAATATGTGACTTGGGGGGAAAGAGCCCCCAGGGGAGCCAGGGTGGGAGTGCATATTTAAGAGACAGTGTCCAGGGTTGTGCTTAGAACCAGATGAGGTGTGATGTGCCTGAGGGTCGTCCTGGTGGAGACATCAGGCAGACAATGAGATAAATTCAGAGGCAAGACCTCTGACAGTCAAGAGTGTTAGTATGGGTTTTTAAGCCTAAAGCTCATACAGGGAGTAAGTGTAAACAGAGAAGAGAACCAGGACCATACCCTAATGTCATATAGTGAGAAACTGTCCAGGGAAGGAGGCTGGGGGGTGGTCAGCCAGAAAGGGCAAGGATGAGCATCCTGTTTCCAGAAAGACTGACCACATGGAGGAAGGCTCTTCCCAAGTTCCTCCTAATGCCATCTGTCCGCTAGCTGTCCCCTCCTCCGAGAAGCCACCCAGCCATGTCCACTGCCTCTTCAGTCACATAGTTGGGGAGGGGGGTGTCATCTTCCCTCACCCTCTGAGAGCAAAGCTGTGTCCGACTCAGCCAGTGCACCCAGAACCTACCAGTCAGTTTTCAATGCTACCACATCTTCCTACTCAAGGAAGAATGTTCTCGAGGATAAACATTCCTAAGTCGATCTCCTGGTATACAGTTTCTGTTCCAGTTGCCAGACCAGTTTTTCTTTTTCTGCAAACCCTGCCCCAACCCTGGGACAGCTGCAGGGAGCCCTTCCCCACTCCACTCTCAGTGAGGCCACGTGAACAGCTTGCACTTGACCTTGGCAGGAATACTGACACTATGGAAACCAGGAAAATGCAGAAACCATTGCCAGGGCCTGGCCACAGACTGTTCCCACGGACCTAGTGAGGTAACTGGGGAGCGTCTGGGGGCTTCGCAATGAATGGTTCTTCTCAAGGCTGTTCTAACAAGGCCCTGGGGGCTGCAATGATACCACCCAATCCCCTTAAGATGAATCTTGCTCTTGAGATTTTAGGAAAAATTAGGTGATATTTGGGGGGAGGTAGGGTCTTTCCTGGGTCACCAAGGCCTGAAGCAGATTCCATCTCACCATCAAAGTTTTAGATCCCTCCCAAAACCACTCCATTCTGAAGATGAGGGTGGGGTGAGGACTTCATTCCGGGTGTGGGGGGGAACCCAGTAGGGGGTAGACAGGTGTGACCAGAGAGGTGGGTGGTGGCACTTCCAGGGCTCAAGGAGGTGCCTCAGACACAGACCACAGATGCCAGCGTGGGCTCCAGGGAGGCAGGTGGCCCCACCAAGATGGTAAGAGGGGCCCAGATGCCACCCTCGAAAGTTCTTAGCAGGTGGAGAAAGCCCTGGCTTTTCCCCTGTGCCTTGCACAGTCCCCTTCTAGACTCTTGCACCAAAGAGTCTCGAATTTTCAGGCTGAAGCCTGATTCTTAGTGCAGACGTGACCCCTACCAGCTCCATGGCCTTGAGTAATACTGCAATTTGTAGTAAGAAATATATGTTTGGTCTTTTTTTCTAGCACAGAGCTCCTAAAAGCCTCAGAATTATCTTTTTATGTGAATGAGGTGACTTTGGGACAGCACCTAAGGATGGAGCTGGTTGGCAAGAGAACCAACCCTGTGATTTGAGGGCTGGAACTTTGCATCCCAATACTGTGAACTCTGGGGCAGAGAGAGGGGCTGGAGGTCCCTCAGTCAGCAGCAGCAGTAGATTTAATCAGTTGTGCCTTTGTAACGAGGCCTCCGTAAAAGCCCCAAAACGATGGGGTTCAGAGAGCTTCTGGGAACACGTGGAGATGCGGGGAGAGTGGGTCCCGAGAGGCCTGGAACCCTGAGCCTTTCCCCTCACCTCGCCCTGTGTGTCTCATCCATCTGAGTCACATCATGTTTTAACAACCAGTGACAGTAAGGAATGGGTTTCTCTGAGCTCTGTGAGCCCTCCGGCAAACCAGCTGAACCCGAGGAGGGGGTTCCCTCTTGGAACCTCTGTGTGAACCTCAGATCTATAACCTGCTTATCAGAAGCACAGGTGACAACCTGGACTTGTACCTGCATCTCCAGTAGGGGTGAGGGACACAACCTTGCAGGGCTGAGCCCCAGCTTGTGGGATCTGATGGCACCTCCAGGTAGGTAGTGTCAGATGAAGGACGACTAGCTGGTGTCGCAGAATTGCTCGGATGAGTGGGGAAACCTGCACCCCCCACACACACACACACACACACAGTGTGAGCTGAGTCTTACACACACACAGTGTGAGCTGAGTCTTACACACACACACAGTGGGGAAACCCCCAACACACACACACACAGTGTGGCGGAGTCTTACGCACACACACACAGTGTGAGCTGAGTCTTACACACACACACACACACACACACACACAGAGTGTGAGCTGAGTCTTACACACACACAGTGTGAGCTGAGTCTCACCGGGGCCAAGGGCTCCACTTCCTGGAGCCTGAGCTGTCTTGCCTTTAGGCAGCTCAGGACACTTCAAGGAGCTGCTGCGAGAACTCAGTGCAGCCCGTGTGTGTGCACACACTCTGGGGAGAAAGCTGCTGTTCCAGTTCTCATTCACTTTCCTACCTCATGTCACTGTTCAAGGAAAGCCTCCCATCCTGTGACGTTACATAGTGTAAAGTCCCAGCTGGACATATCCATTTGGAACTGAAGCCTCAGCAAGTGTTCAAACCACTCAAGTCAGAAAATGCAAAGTGACAACCACATGTGTTCTGAGTTATAAACCAATTAGCGAAAATCCAGGGGCTTCTTGTTTTTCCTAAAAGAATTTGCTGGTCGGGTGGAGCTGACCTCAAAACATAGAGAGATTTTTACACTGCGATGTGGGGGAGGTCAGTCTTTGAGGCTGGAGGTTCAGGTCCTTAAACAAACGGTGTAGGATTCAGGGGGCTGTTTTATGAGCCATATGCACGCAGGAAATTGGGGGTGACGCAGTCTCTGTGTGCATTTGCACTAAAAGACACATCCGTGGAACCTAAATTCCTGTTGACTCAGGAACCAGCCAGCCTCCTGTTTCCTCTCCAGCAACTGCCAAGAGGGAGTTGGAGAGTGAAAATTCATAGTTTTGAAGGCAAGAAATAAAAACAACATTAAATGTCAAGGCTGAACAATCTGAGTGCGTTGCCTGCTCTCAGAAGGGCATCACCATGGGGACCGCCTGCCTTTGCACCTCCTGGGCCTCGCATCTGTGAGGCAGGAGCAGGGGAATGCTGGTTTAGGTCCACACTGCACTGTTGAGGCTCCAAGTCTTGTCCAGAGGTGAGAATGGTTGGTGAGATTGTCTGGCTTAGCAAGACCCCAAGAAACTGGTTTTTCACGGGAGTAAGACTTATGCCCTTGAACTTCCCTGGTGACCCAGTGGTTAAGACTCTGCGCTTCTATTGCTGAAGGCACAGGTTCTGATCAGGGAACTAAGACTATGTGTGCCTCATGAGAAGTTGCACTGGACAGGGCTCCGAAGAATTCCAGAAATTGTTGTTTGTATTTTTTTTAATCTTCCAAGTTTGTCTGTTAACCCCACTGTGTTACCGTGGAAAACAAACAAAATATCAGAAATTGAAATGTTAACTCTTCTTTGCCTGTTCAAAATAGCAACCCTCACTCACCACTTCCTATCAAGTTCAGGTGAAGGTCACAGACATTTGAATGCAAAAGAGATTAAAAAGCTTAGTCAGAGGCAGGTATGAAGGTGCGCAGGGGAATGTTGGTAGGTGCCTGGGGCCCCGCCCCCAAGGGGCCCTAAAAGATTCTATAAAAAAAAAGAAAAGCTTAAGTTATATTTTTCAAAATATTGCTCCCATGACCCACGTTATTAAATTCACCCTAAAAGTTGTGTGTTGGGAAACTGGAAGCTCCCTGGAAGTCAGGTCCCCCAGGAAATAAGAATCAGGCCGCACAGGATGGAGAATTCAAGTGGCCACAGGGCAGTCAGCTGCTGGAGGGGGCAGGGATGGGGCTGAGGGTGGACCAGGCCAGGGTGCCCCCTGGGTGTCGAGGAAAGCTCCATCCCCACTGAGCAGCTGCCATTTGCCCTCCATCCTGGAGGAGGGTCTCGGCCTCACTAGAACTCACCACCCCGCACTTGGCAGATGTGTTTCGGGAGCCTAACTCTTCCTCTCTTACAGACTGTCGTCCTCTCTTACAGATTCGACTGAACAGCCGGGGGTTGATCTACTCTGTGGGCTTGCTCCTGGCCTCCGTCTTCGTCACGGTGGGTCTGCAGCTCTCTCCACTCTCCAGTCCCCACCTCTCCCCCCACCCCCTTGGGTTCTCTGGCTACAGAGTCTGTTTGGACACCAGATGGGCTTGGCCTCCCGGTGGATAGGGATAGTAAGTCTCGAGGTTGTCCCATCTCATGGCTGTGTCCTCCACAAGTGGATCCTGGCAACCCACGAGAAAGCCTCCCTTTCTGAAAGGAGCCAGCCTCCTCTCAGAAGCGCAGCCTGTCTCATGTCAAACACAAACATTTATCAAAAGCAATAGTGGGAATCCCACTTTTTCTGCAAGCTGAGGCTACAGAAGGTTATATTTCAATTAATTGACTATTCCAGGTTCCTAAACATCTCCATAAGTCCATAGATGTGACCAACACTCAAAGACTGAGGACAGACTTGCCGGACAGTGAGTGCACTTTGATGCCACTGCACTGCCTTGGCCATCCATCCACTTGCATAAACTATTCCAACTCAGTTGACATCTTTGGTGGGAACAAGTTCACACCACCATGTGGACTGACCCACATGCCCTAAGTGTCTGATAACGTACACGTATGCTACTGAATTTTCACAGTAAGAAATGCAATGTGTTTTTTCCTGAATTGTTCAAGGAACTATTTGTTGAATCACACCTGTCATAAGAACATAACGTATGTAGAGAATGGGAATTCATGTGGGCAGGAGAGGTCATTTCCAGGACCAGCATGCAAGTCCAACATCAAGGTTTTACCAGATCAAATACTGCCTTACACAATAGTGAAAACCCATCTATTCCTTCTTTTCAGGAGGTTCTTCAAGTTGGTATGACTTAGGGTTATTATGCTTGTAACTGTCACACAAGTGCTTACCGTGGGAATTTCCCCATCTGGAGCTCACCGCACTCGAATAGGTAGTCACTGGTATCAGCCCCATTATACAAACCGACCAGTGAGGCCCGTAGGGACCTTATGTCTGACCTCCGAGTGCCCGCTGGCTTGCAGGTCCACTGCGTCTCAGGATGCTGTGGCCGGGCATTCCTGGGACAGGGTCTCACCACTACCCCTCTGCCCCGGAGGGCTGTTGAAGGACTGAAACGAAGTGGGGCTGGGAGGAGAAGCAAGTTCCCACATCTGAAGTTTTCAGTGCCTAACTGACATCCCAGGGGCGAGGTCAGAACAGCTGGTTCAGGAGGAAGCCCACGCTGGAGACACCAGGACGTAGACGGGGTTTAGAGCCAAGGAGTCGGATGAGACCGCCCCGCCCAGGGAGTGAGCGTAGGTGGGCGAGAGAGGCTGAAGTGTGAGTCCCGTGCCCCGACAGTCGGAGGTCAGGATGCTGGGGACAGGGCCGCAAGAGGAACACAGAGGGAGCGGCAGAGGGAAACCCAGTGCGCGGGCGGTGTCTGGGCCGCGGTGGAGCAGGGGCCCTCTGACCCTGCTCTCTGCTCG
This sequence comes from Odocoileus virginianus, assembly GCF_023699985.2. NCBI lineage: Eukaryota > Metazoa > Chordata > Mammalia > Artiodactyla > Cervidae > Odocoileus > Odocoileus virginianus. Next base: position 36,175,539 of record NC_069682.1, read on the forward strand.
CAGGTGTTTGGCGTCCACCTGAACAAGTGGCAGCTGGACAGGAAGCTGGGGTGTGGCTGCCTTTTCCTCTATGGCGTGTTCCTATGCTTCTCCATCATGACGGAGTTCAACGTGTTCACCTTTGTGAACCTGCCCATGTGCGGGGACCACTGACCCGCGGCCGCGCCCAGCTCGGCCCCTCCTTCTGTGCAATACAAGCGGGCGCCCAAGTCCGCCTCCGCCGCCCGCAGGCCTCCGCTCCCCCGACCCCTCCCGGGCCCTGGCCCTCCCCCTGCCCCGCTCCACCGCCTCCTGACCCGCCAGCCCCGGACCTGCACCCTGACTCCGGCTCTGCCCTCCTCCACGTGAAGGCTCCGGACCTCCGCGTGAATTTTCAAGCCCCATTTTTGAACAGTGACTGAGATTCTAGAAAAACTGGCTGCTAACTGGCCCGAGCCAGGCAAACTTAGTATATACCCCTCCTCCTTTTTTAAGTTATTGGATGGAAGGCCGGCCTCATGTATGAGCCGAGACTGTGGCGAAGAGAGAGGAGAGGGTCCACGCATGACAGGGAGCGTTTGGGATTTTCCTTATGTTTGGGGCTGATTTCTAGGTTCCTGAGTCTGGGGGTTGTTTGGTTTTGGGGGCTCCCCCCTTTTCTTCCTTTCCTTCCAGAGATGGAGACTTTTCCTCGCATCTTCTCTCCCCGGGCTCTGGATCCTCGCTGATCCACCGGGTGTCCCAGCTGCGTCCTCTGGGGTCGAGTCCCAGTCGCGTTGGAGCTTGTGTGGATTTATCGCCTGTCGGAGGAGCGGCTGGAGCGGCCCCTGGACAAACTCCGTCTCGTCGCACCGGGGGGCCTGCCCTGAGGCCCTGAGTTTTCCAGGAAGCAGACAGCTGCCCGCCTGTCCATTCTGACCATCACTGTCTCCCCAGTTCTTTCTAGCCTCTCAAGCAATAGTTGAAGCCTGCCCGCCCCGGTTAATCTCTCCATCCTGAGCACCAGGCAGCCGGCGTGGCAGGTGCCTCCCGCCCGAGACTCTGAGACTGCTCTTGGTTTGGTGTTTGGGGGCGCAGGGAGTGTGACCCGGAGGCAGGAGTTACACTGGTTTCTCGGGAAGTGGAGAAGCGCACTTTGCACAGACACCGCCCCTCGTACTGAGTACACTGGACCCTGACCGCTGGCTCAAAGGCCAGCGTCCTTCCTCACAGTCGCCGCGCCCAGCTGCCCCAGCACCCCGCTCCCTTCCCGGGGGTGGGGAGGGGGCACAGGAAGGGGGAACAGAGCTGACACCTTGGCAACGCAGAATGTGTTGGATGCAGACTCGCTCAAGGGCGTTGTTACTGTGGATGTTGTTATCAATCGCTGCTCGGCAGCTCTGCTAGGTTCTGTCCGACGCTGAATTACTCCGCAGACAACTCCACGGAGTTGAGACCCACCCATGCTTGTTCACTTGTATTTATTGAAACTGTGGATTCTCGCCCCGTGCTGCCCCATGTATTTACTTTAAGCACTGATCACCTATTCATTCGGTATGGTTTTCCCCTTCCCCTGTACACACTCTGGTATGAATTGTAAAAATAACCTGCTACAAATGGGTTGAATGTTTCTGTCCACGGTGCCCACCGAGGCCGGCCTTGGCCGAGGGGCACCTGCTGGCCGGAGGAGCGGGAGAGGGAATCACCACTTCGGGCTTTCGGAGCTGAGACACACTTACGGATTCTGTTACACATTTTGCACTGGTTTTACGGAGATTGTTTTCTTGGACGGATAGTGTAAAATAAACTTCTCTGTTCTGTATCTTTCCTTGAGCAGTTTCCTCTTTGCTTTCTCCCCCTGGAGTGAGGAAAGCACAGGGAAGTTGAAAAAATGGTGTCCTGGAATGTTTACTGTTTCTCGGTTGATGCCTCTGGGAATCTGGTCAGTGTCTGGCAGATTGCAGGTATGAGGTGACAAATCATGGGTCCCCTCTGAATCTTGAAGGGACTCTAGGCCTGTCGTTCTGTAGAGTACGTGCGACGGTGTGTTAGGAATTCTTTCAGCTGGACATAACAGGAAGAGCATTCCAGAGCTGACAGTGATGTCCAGCAGGGCTCAAGTCATCCTCCTGTCTGATTTTAGTAGATTTCAGTTGTGAAAATTAAGACTTCCCCAAGGTGGTTCCTTAAGAAAGAAAGGAAGTAATACATAAATAAGCCATATTCTGCATGACTCTCAAGAAATCATTATTAGGAGACTTCCCTGGCAGTCCAGTGGTTAAGACTCCGTGCTTCTCCTGCTGGGGCTGGGGGTTCCATCCCTGGTTGGGGAATTAAGATCCTGCATGCTGTGAGGTGCAGCCAAACAAACAAAAATTATCACCAGGATCTAAAAGTAGACCGAGATGAGCAAACAAGCCAAGTTTCCACCTGAACCTCAATATAATTGTTTTATAGGAATCAGAAGAAAAATAGCTGGTAATTCACAGTACCAAATTTATTTTTAAAAATCTCTTCCCAGGTGGTGGGAAAATACTAGGAACTTAGCTTTGTCTTGAGTGTTTACGTCTAAAAGTGTTTTACTCCTATATTGGTGCTTTTTATAAATACACACTAGACATAGATAAGGTATTACCATAAAGTGGATTGGTGCTTACAAAGCATCAGATGCTTTTATGTTAAATATTCTGTCATACCGGTCTTGATTAGTTTTAGTCTTACACAAAGACATTTGATCCAAAGCCTGATTTTTTTAACACATTTTCTGTGAAATCTTAAGAAACCATAGTTCCAGGCTAAATGTCTCAGAGAGGAAATTCTGGGACAAGGTTGTTTCCATGTTTCATGCACCATGATTGCTTACCTAGGAACTGGGCAGGGTTCCTTTCTGAAATGAGCCCCGGGCTCCTTTCTGCCAGGTCTCAGCCATGCACATTGTGTCTTAAACTGCTGACTGAGAACCTGCTTCTGACTGGTCCATCTGTCCAGCCATACGCAACTGCTGATGCAGCTGTTTTCCCTGTCCTAGGATTTATTTACTTGGGAGAGGTTGGGATGAGTTAGAGGAAAGAACCCTCTTACAGCGTCCCAAACCTGCCGGTATCACCAGAGAAACCCTCTCAGCAGTTTTCTGGGATGTGTTGATTTCTGTAAACTCCCAGGCTGTGATTTCATGCACAAGGGGACACCTCAGTGGCCCTGAATGGTGGCGGGGGGTGGGGGGGGTGTGGTGGTGGCGCATGGACCCTGAAGCTTACACTTCTTCCTAAATAGCCTGGATGACCCCAGGGGGTACCACCACACACTCTCTTTCTAGAAAGTGTGTTCCCAACGTGGCCAGGGCCTACCAAAGTCACTGTCCCCACACAGGCCCTTAAGTGACCTTGCAGACACTGAGAGGCCATGAAATTTCCAGATGGCTTTGCCACTTCCCAAAGCAAAGTGCTGGTCCTACCCTTGAAGGGAGAGTGCACTTTTATAGGTACATGGTTTGTATTTACCTTCAAAAAGACCTGGAGAGCTGTTTATTATGTTTTCCTAAATCTGTGGCTTCTGACATTTGTAGCTTAGTCCTAAATGTACGTGCTAGGGTTTGAGACTCTGTGCATCTCAAACAACAAATGTGAACTTATTTTAAGCACTCATGTTTAAAAAAATAAAGTCTAAATGTCTTTATGTAAAAAGGGGGGAGAGCAGGGTAATAATATTGTAAAGTCCAGACAGTTTCGAGTTGTAGTATATAAAATAGGAATAACATTCAACCTGCAATAAATATAATTAAGTGTAGCCTTAGAGCTTTACCTTATTGTTCATGAAGATAGTCAGATTTGGGGCAGAGGGGACAGAAATAGGAAATTAGAGATGGTAATGTTGCTCTCTCCAAGATTTATTTTCATCTTTTCAAAACAGGATGGTTATCCCATTAATAGATAATTATCCAGTTCTTCTGACCCATTTTGATCAAGTATTTTGAAGTAGATGGGACATTGCCTTTTTGGATTTTGTGTCATCTTGTACTAATTAATACATCTCATTTATTCTGATTTTCTGCAGTGGCTGCTCAACACACACACACACACACACATGCATGCACACACACACAGACACACACACCATCTATCTGACATCAGAACTCTGAATGAAAACAACCCAATGGATATTTGAATGTTTTCCAATTATCCAGCTGTGTATTATAGTCCAACTGCAGGAATCTGGTCGATTCAGCCAAGTTTTCTCTAATAAATAAAATGCTGTGGGTCCATCGCATCATCATCTAGAGTTTCAGGCACTGCAGACATGTTAGGAAAGTCAGGAACTGAGCCTGTGGACAAGCAGAGATTAGCAATGTGCACCAGATAAATCATGTCATGTTTCAGGATTGATTTCACATTGAACTTTGTGGTTCATTTCAAAACACAAGGCAGGATAATAAACCTCACCAAAATCTTTCAGATAGCTCACTGCTGCACTCAGGATGTTTATTTCCTTAGTAAAGTACACCCAGGCGTCCCACTAACTTTTTACTGAACCGCAGTTTAGTACACACTCTTGCCAAGTTGTAGAGGTTTTAAATATAGTGAATAATCATAGTTAATACTCATCCTTGTTTTTGTCTTTCTTTTTACAACGGGTGGGAGGAGGGGGAAGAGGTAAGATTAGAGTTTCAGCATCTATGCCATTCAAGGCATAAATTGAGGTTATTTCGTAAGTGTATTCAAATATATGTGAATTACATTTCTTCTTTACACAACATCCATCTTATCCTGTCTGTCAAAAGCTGAATTTGGTGATATCACATCTTATTTTTTTTTCTTTTTTTTTCCATTTATTTTTATTAGTTGGAGGCTAATTACTTTACATCATTACAGTAGTTTTTGTCATACATTGAAATGAATTAGCCATGGATTTACATGTATTCCCCATCCCAGTACCCCCTCCCACCTCCCTCTCCACCCGATCCCTCTGGGTCTTCCCAGTGCACCAGGCCCGAGCACTTGTCTCATGCACCCAACCTGGGCTGGTGATCTGTTTCACCCTAGATAATATACATGTTTCAATGGTGTTCTCCTGAAACATCCCACCCTCGCCTTCTCCCAGAGTCCACAAGTCTGTTTTATACATCTGAGTCTCTTTTTCTGTTTTGCATATAGGGTTATCGTTACCATCTTTCTAAAGTCCATATATATGTGTTAGTATACCATAATGGTCTTTATCTTTCTGGCTTACTTCACTCTGTATAATGGGCTCCAGTTTCATCCATCTCATTAGAACTGATTCAAATGAATTCTTTTTAATGGCTGAGTAATATTCCATGGTGTATATGTACCACAGCTTCCTCATCCATTCGTCTGCTGATGGGCATCTGGGTTGCTTCCATGTCCTGGCTATTATAAACAGTGCTGCGATGAACATTGGGGTGCACGTATCTCTTTCAGATCTGGTTTCCTTGGTGTGTATGCCCAGAAGTGGGATTGCTGGGTCATATGGCAGTTCTATTTCCAGCTTTTTAAGAAATCTCCACACTGTTTTCCATAGTGGCTGTACTAATTTGCATTCCCACCAACAGTGTAAGAGGGTTCCCTTTTCTCCACACCCTCTCCAGCACTTATTGCTTGTAGACTTTTGGGATATCACATCTTAGGTTTGTTGGAACAATTAATCCAATGACTGATCCCAGAGAGCTGCATACAAAGCTAGCAATGAAAAGTGACAAGGAATTTCTGGATCCTGGCAATTTGTTTTTTGGGTACTTCTGAGCCATGCCTACAAGCCATTGCTAAAAAGAGCTGCACATGTGTGAAAAAGTGCTTTCAAGATAAAACTAGTATTTTAAAATTTTTGCAGAAAAAAATGTATCCGCTCAGTTTCATATCTTTCTTTTTGACACATAAGTCAACTGTTTCACCCATGATTAAGATGATTCATTCTTCAAACACTAGATAATAACCCTCTGCTCTGGTCAGACATCTTTACTCCAACCACCAATCTGGGTTTGAACCCAGATACCTGCTGCTTTACTATCAGGAGAATCTATGTCCAGTGATTTCAGATATGTAAAACATTAATTCCATAATATCTAGTCATTCATTTCATGTCAGGTTGAATTGTTCCCTTCAGTTGCTTAGAAGTTAAATACAGTATTAGTCAACTTCATATATGAAAAAATATATTTACCTGCATTTACTCATCTTATGGTCTAAATAAGCATTTTCCAAATTTAATTATGCATCAGACTTACCTGGAGACTTGTTAAAATACAGATTTGGGCCCCCTGCCCCTGAGTTTTTGGTTCAGTAGTTCTAAGGATAGGCCCCGAAATTCCTATTTCCACGATCCCTGCTGAGTCTGAGTCACACTTTGAGAATCACTGGTATGTGGGTGTTTTGCCCATAAAGCCATATTTTTCCTACAGTAGCATCTACCAATATCACTGGTGTACAGCTTACAGAAAAACACACAATACAGACATATATTATTCCTTTCATTCTTTCAAAATTCCTTTTTCTTTCTACTTCTGCTGAGCTCTACGAATGGCTGAAAGTAGGAAAAGAAATATGATCAGTTCTTCAAAACCACATTCTCTATTATCTGGCAGAAAACATCTACTCACAGTCAAAGACAGCCTTCAAATTAAAACTAAAGCAGATCAGAGCAAATGGTTTCAGATGAAAATGCAGGAGAGCCAGGATTCTAGGGAAGTATTAGCTTGGGAGAGATGTGAGCAGGCCACCACCATTTTTATTCCAGGTGAAAAAATTTTGTTCTAAATCCCAACAACAGAAAGTAACAATGAATATAGGAGAAAATTTCAACTCACAAACTCTTGAGTTGCACCTTACAACTGTATCTAGCTATGTTTCTAATCTAAACATGTTCCACTGATGTAAATCCATCCAACAAAGATGTCATGACTCCAAGAAAGAAGTAAGAGCCTGGCACTAGAGTCAGCTTACTCTCACTGCCATGACTGGGGTTCAATCCCTGGTCAGGGAACGAAGATTCTGCAAGCAGCACAGCCAAAAACAAACAAACCAAAAAACACCCCAGCTAGAGATTCTGCCTGGGGCTCAGAAACCACATCCCCAGGCTGCGGAGATCAGTTTCCACCTGGGAACAACTGCCACTCCCAGGAGAGACAGGTCCAGGAGTGGTGCTGCCTGCAGCCGGACCTTAACTTGGTCTTGGTCTCCTGGCTTATGAGAACCTCAGGGAACACACTGTGCTCCCAGACAACGTGGTAAAAGCCCATTTTTGTATCCACTAAAAGTTGCACTCAAGAATCAGGAAGTGGGTTGAGATGTTACTCTGCACAGTTGGGGGTAGGGGAGGACAAGGAGAAAAGGCAAAGTTTTCCTTCTAGAAATATAACATTTTATACTTGGTCTCTGCCTGTATGGGGTGGTCCCAGAAAAAAAAAAAAAAAAATGATGAGATCTCTCCCTGCGCTGAGAAGCAGCAGCATAGTGAGTCAAGTAAGATGTGTGCTCCTGGGGCAGCATTGCCCACTCAAGCCCATGTGTGTCTTGTTACTCTTAATTGAATGCAAGGTATTGTATTCAAGGTACTTCTTCATTTTTCCCCCAGACCCCTTTGGTAACAGAAGCAGGTCTTTTACCCTCCCAGGCAGAATTTAATCTGCTACCTGGATGTTAACCAAGGGCACTTCTTAGGAGGAAGAACAAATGTTTGAAGATTAAAAAAGAGAGCCCTGCCAAGAAACTCACTCATCTGTTATCAATCAGGCAAATCAATTCTTTGGAGGCGTCAGTGCTTCGTGTGCCCTGGATGACCAGGTAACAGGGTGTACCTATGACTCTCAAAAGGAGTTGAATCCAATTCCGAATTTTAAACTCTGTTTTGGTATTTGTTTCAGGAAGGAGTTCTGGCCCTGTGGTATTTTAACCTAGGTGGGCTGGCTGCACGGAAAGTTTCACAGTTTCCCTGTGTGACCCTGGGACAAGACAGCCTTCAGAGTGAGTGGTAAGTTTTCCCCGCACGCCCCCTGGGAAGGTGGCATCCTGTATCGCTCTTTTCCTGGGAGTTCCTGATTGAGAGTCAGCAGTCCGAAAAGCAATGGAGGCCAGTCCCAAATGCTGCCAGGTCCCTCTGTCCCCCTCCCCCCCAACTTCACATCCATCGACTGTCCTGATGGGTCCCACCTGGCACTTGGTCATGTATCACAGCCTGACCTGACTTCTCCCTTCCCCTTCCCCAAAGGTGTGCAGAGCTGGGTTCCTCAAGGATTCTCATTACCGAAGCAGTGATGCCAACACACAGCAAGCACTGATGCAGGGAGGGCTGGGTTAACAAGAGACCCAGGTTCTGTGACACAGGAAATAAAAACAGGGAACAATTCTAACCCAACTTTTGAGCTCTAGATAATGACATGGTGGCCATAATAGCATCCTTCTTCTTGCTAAAGGCATAATTCAGAGGAGCCAGCAAGGTCTGGACATAAGGGCAGTTGGAGACACAGATCCCATAAAGATGAAATTGCTCAGCAGTAACTGTTTGCCTGGTTTTCATGGGTCTGCTTGGCCCAGACAGTGTCTATTTCCCATGGAGAAGGACATTCAGAGGGCAGAAGATACACAGAGCAGCTTCAGAGGGATACTGATGGCTATGAGTGTCAGAAAATGTGTTACCATAAAAATGTTTACTTCAGTAAATGAGGCAGGTTTTAATTTGGGGACCCTTGAAGCAAGGAAATGGCAGAAGGGTATTCTGTTTTACCCTCAATGTCTGCAAAAACACCTCTTCTTACGTCAATAACTGGGCATTCTTGATACTTGAACAGGGAATGTGTACACAGAGAAAGGAAGTTAACATTGAACTTTACACGCACTGGACTGGAAGTGGAGAATGCAATGTTTTAAATAAAAACTGTATTTAAAACTGGCACCATTATAAAAAAAAATCTTGCATGAAGACTTCACAGGACTGGTGCCTCAGTTTTCCAGTCTTGATTAGAATTTTAAGGTAGTAATAGTTGTTCAAGTCACAATCATGTGTCTCAGAGACTTCACCTGAAAATGCAGACATTAAAAAAGCTGTGAGTAGGCAAAACCAAGCAATCTTCCACTGGCTCTTCAGAGACCCACCTCCACCCTGGAAAGTCTTATATTTTTTTTTCCCTAGGCAAAGCTTTACTGGGCCCCCTGTTGCACAGGGGGAACTGAGAACAAACAGCAGATTTCCTTGCTGGCTGCTGGAGCGGGGCAAGCTTGTTCCTTATACAGGGTGAGGGTAGAGGTGTGTCCAGGGGTTGGTTGGAAGGGTAGCTTAGGTGTTTTGCCTCCCTCACCCTCTTAGGCGGTGCTGTGTGCAGGTGGCACGAGCAGTTGTGTGTTGTGACAACAAGCCCAGAGACCTTTCCAAGGCCTCCCGGCTGCGTGTCAGTGCAGGTCATGGTACTGAATTCAGTCCTAAAGCAGCGGTGGCTGGGCTCCACAGTAGAATCCCCTGCGGTGTGTTTCCGATTAACCACCCCCTCCCCCGCCAACATTCTGAGCTGGATGATCTGCTTACCTGTCTTGGGCTGCCTGGATGTTTCTCTCTGTGCCCCTGGCTCAGAACCACAGCTCATGGAGTATAATCAGACCATTTGGGATATTTGATTGTGCAGAACCACACAGGAATGTTGTGGGTCTTTGCTACTCAAAGTGTGGGGCAGCCTTCAGCAGGCAGCTTTGACTAGAATGAGACACTGGGGAACTGTCCGCTGGAACTTTCCACGGGAATGTGACTGTCCTCCGCCTCTGTTGTCTGATGTGGTAGCTGTGAGGTGCACGTGGCTGTTGAACACTCGGAAGGTGGCTTGGGCAACTAAGAATAACCTTTTCACTCTTGTTTCATCGATTTGAACTTGCCTGAGGAGAACCACATGTGATGAGTGGCTGTGCAGCCAGTAGAGTATTAAGGGGCCGACAAAGATGGTCAAGTTTCCTGGGGGGTTCAGTGGTTAAGACTCTAAGCTTCCAGTGCAGTGGCCATCGGTTCTATCCCTGGTTAGGGAACTAGATCGTGCATACTGCACAGCACAACTAGGGAGGAAAGAAAAAAGGAGGGTAAAGTTTCTTCCTTGGGGTTGAGAAGATGCCCAGGGGACCTGAGGTTGGTTGGCCGGAAGCAGGAGCTGCCTCAGGGAAGCAGTGCTCACAGGGTGCTCGGACCAGCAGCATCACTCGGGGGGGCATGTTAGAAAAGCAGAATCTCAGACCCCACCCAGACCTCCTGAATCAGAAAAAGCATTAAAAAAAATTTTTTTTTTTAATTTTTATTTATTATTTGGGTTCACTGAGTTTTAGTTGCAGCATATGGGATCTTTTAGCTGTGGTATGCAAAATCTTAATTGTGGCACATGGGCTCTAGTTCCCTGACCAGGAATTGGACCAGAGCCCCCTGCATTGGGAGCACAGAGTCTTAGCCCTTGGACCATCTGGGAAGTCCCAGAACCTGCATTTTAACAAGGCCCCGGGTAATGGATATGAACATCCGAGTTTGAGAAACTCTGACGGTAAATGTCACTCTGCTCTCCAGGGGACAGGTGACCATTTACACACATACTCTTCTAGAAAGTCATTCTGCATTGTTGGCATCTGAGAATATTACAGGATGTACCAAGTGGGGACCCGAATAGGTCAAGGGGAGCAACACACTTGAAATTGGGGATGGATTGGTTTTCCTAGTAGTCATGTATGGATGTGAGAGTTGGACTATAAAGAAAGCTGAATGCTGAAGAATTGATGCTTTTGAACTGTGGGGCTGGAGAAGACTCTTGAGGGTCCCTTGGACTGCAGGGAGATCCAACCAGTCCACCCTAAAGGAAATTAGTCCTGAATATTCATTGGAAGGGCTGATGCTGAAGCCAAAACTCCCATACTTTGACCACCTGATATGAAGAACTGACTCATTTGAAAAAATCCTGATGCTGGGAAAGACTGAAGGCAGGAGAAGGGGATGACAGATGATGAGATGGTTGGATGACATCACCGACTCAATGGACGTGAGTTTGGGTACACTTTAGGAGTTGGTAACGGACAGGGAGGCCTGGCGTGCTGCAGTCCATGGTGTTGCAAAGAGTCAGATGTGACTGAGCTGAGCGACTGAAGTGAACTGAACTGAACTGATTGCTGAATTTGGACGGCAAGATAGTCATCTTTTAGTTCTAGTAAGTCCGTTTTCACTGGATAAAGGAATAACTGTGGAGCACTTCATTAAAGGTGCCGAGATCTTACTCAGGGTGAATCTTCACATTCACCCAACTCTTTAAACATGGACCCACGTGGATACGCTGCCAGCAATATTGCTAATACTGGAAATTCCTGTGTGGTACTGAGAAACAGACCTGTCTTCTTTCCATAATCAATCCAGGACTGATTCTACATTTCTTCCTTCTAAAGTTCCATAAGATTTTGCATCATTTGCAAGATGAGAGATTTCCTATGGGGAGAAAAAAAATAGCTCAACCGAGAAAGTCATTGCATTTAGCAGAAGGAGGCAGAAAATAGAACAAAGAGGGGAGTGGTTTTCATGCAACAGAAATTTTTTGTAATAAGTGTGGGACAGGTCCCCCCAGAAGGACATTTAGGCTGTCATTTCTGAAAGGATATTTGAGACACAGCTGGATGGCGGCAGAGTTTGAAGCCAGAAGCAAACATAGCCAGGAAGCAGAGGAGCAGATGATTCAGCCCCCAGGGCATGGGTGGCTGGGTAATTTCCTCACCCAGGGGAGCGCCGACTGTCATGCTGGCATTGGCGGTGTCCTGCGGTCATCCAGGCGCAGCCATCTTGCTGTGAGTGAGAGGAGAACCCGTCCTCAGGCAGCTCTCTCGAGTAATTCAATCACAGCTCTCTGCAGGCTGAATTCTGGACGTTTAGCTCAGACCACCCCTGAATTTTCCTTCCCTAGGGCTCTCCTGTCCCCCCAGCTCCTTTGCCCAGTTAGTACCCCAATCCAAACATAAAACAACTGGGAACTGGTTTTAGAGGTCTCTTTCACAGCTGCTCAGGCCATTCGAAATACCGCCCGCCAGAAGAACGGGGGAAGGGACAGTTAGGGAGTTTGGGATGGACATGTACACATGGCTATATTTAAAATGGATAACCAACGAGGACCTACTGCACAGGAAACTCTGCTCAATGTTATGGGGCAGCCTGGATGGGAGGGGAGCTTGGGGGAGAGTGGATGCATGTGTATGTATGGCTGAGTCCATTTGCTGTCCACGTGAAACTATCACAATATTGTTAATTGGCTATACTCCAATATAAAATAAAAAGTTAAAGAAAAAAAAAAGAAATACTGCCCTCAGAAAGCAATTCAATGATTTCACACCAACTTTCATCTCCTCTCTTCCTCTTCTACAATAGCTATTTTTTAAAGCAATCATAGACTATCATTTGCAAAAAAACGTGCAAGATGAAAACAAAAGCGGTGTTTAATTCTGGCATTTTATGTGATTCCACCTACGTGTAAAAGCAGAGCAGTGAGGGGATCTGGTTAGTCACCTCCTCTGGGGACCTATTAGGCCTGTCACAGGAAAGCACAGCGTCTGAGCTTTGACATGTAACTTCTTCCATTCTACCACAAAAACAAGGATACAGAAAAAGTCCAGAAGTATGTTAAAGCACACAATCAAAAAGTTTTTTGGTATATTTTATGTAAAAGTAAAAGAAAACAAGTATGGGTCTAAGAATTGTTAACTCAATAACAGGAACCAGTGAGATGGTAAAGCTGGTTACCATCTTTGGAGCGTCTACCATCCAAGTGCATTTTGAGGATCTGAGGATTTGTACATTCACTGTACATTCACAGGGACTGTGGGGAAAAAAAAGCTCAATATGGAATTAAAAGTTCTGTGGTGCTTCTCACTCTAAGTGTAATACATGCAGAAACAGTGAAAAATTGAGACGTGATTAATTGTTAATTTCTATTTGCAGGGATTTGACAAAAAGAAAGAATTACGAAAGAAGTTAATCCCAAACGTTATTTTAACCTTAAAATAAACAAGAAACAAACTTTGGTTACCTTTTTAAAAGAGATACACTGATTTTTATCATAAATGGATGTTGAATTTTGTCAAAAGCTTTTTCTGCGTCTATCGAGATGGTCACATGGTTTTATTCTTCAATTTGTTAATGTGGCATATCACATTGATTTGCAGATATTGAAATATCCTTGCATCCTTGGAATAAATCCTACTTGATTCTGCTGTATGATCCTTTTAATGTATTGTTGGATTCAGTTTGCTAATAATTTGTTGAGGACTTTTTCATCTGTGTTCATAAGTGATACTGGTCTGGTTTTGGTATCAGGGTGATGCTGGTCTTGTAGAATGAGTTTGGAAGTGTTCCTTCCTCTGCAATGCACCAATCGTTTGTATACTTGTATGAACATACTATGTATTTGTTTTGCCATTGATGGTAGAGGCCTATTTGTGTTTATCATTCTTTTTCCATTTGTGTGCATGAACTAGGGGTTTAATAGAAGTGAGAACATGTGTTTTTCCATTTTTCATTAATCTAAGTATCTATAAGCCAATCTTTATGTATTTGAAAAGGCTAGGGCTATTAGTAAAGCTAGGCAAGTTTCACAATACTATTGTTCAAAGAATAACAAGATTTGTCACATTTTATGATTTTAATTATCTTTTAAGTTACTTTGATAATTGTTATGGATTGAACTGTATCTCTCTCACACACACACACACAATACACACACAATATGTTCAAATCCTACACCCTACAACCTGCAAATGTGACCCTACTTGGAAATAGCCTTTGCAGATATAATCAAGTAAGGATGAGATCACACTGGAGTTGGGTAGGGGGGGCCTACTCCAGTGACTAGTGCCCTTATAAAAGGAAGATTTGGATACAGACATGCAGGAAGAAGGCCCCATGACCATGGAGGCAGAGGCTGGAGTTACTCTGCCACAAGCCAAGGACTGCCCACAGCCACCAAGAAACTCAGGGAAACACACGGGACAGATTGCCCCTGGCCCCCGCAAGAAGGAACCAACCCTGATTTATTTCAGACCTCTGGCCTCCAGAACTGTGAGGGGATATGTATATCTATTGCCTGCAGCCACCAGGTTAGTGGTACTTTGCTATGGCAGCTCCGGGGAGCTAGTCCTGTGATGCTTCAGAGAGCAACACTGAAATAGAACCAAGTTTATCAGCTCACCAGGTCTCTCTGATGGGACCTCAGCATCCCTTTCCAGGTGGGACCCATAGGCCACGCTTCTGCAAGTCCTGCTCCCATTCACTCATAAGCGGTGGGCGGGCTGAGGGCCCAGCCAGCTGCAGGAAGAAGGGAGAGACATGTCTCCATAGGAGACATCAGCTCCGAGGAAGAAGCAGATGCTGAGGCTGGAGCCGGGCTGGGAGAGTAAGACTTCATTAGGGAGGGTCACAGTCCCAGCCTCTGGACATCTGGCAGGTGAGCAGGGACACAGAGCATGCGGGGCCTGGGGTGAACCACGGCCCACTTCTGCCTGTGCCGAGCACCGAATGTCCACCCTCGGGGGCTGCTAGCCTGAGAGCAACGCCGCCCCCAGCGAGCATCTGCCGTGTGAGCCCTGTGTTCGGAGACCAGCAAAAAGACAGCCCAGATGTGACTCCCCACAACACCAGCATGCCCGCCCACCCTCGTAGGGGACAGTGGGGGACACTAAGTGTTAAACCCTCATGTCCAGGTCTCCAGAAGCATGTTTTCAGAGAGAAAGTGGATTTCCTGCAGCAGTGTGTGGAATTGAAAGTCTGAGTATTTCTGAAGGTCTGGGATGGTAAATGTCCTCTGATAACAGAAATTATTTTTAAAAGTTAGAAAAGGAAGGAGGAAAGGAAGGGAGGGAAGAGGAAGGAAAAGGCAATAACAAATCTCCAGAGAAAAGGGACATTTAAGAAAAAATAAGGTTTCCAACAGGAAGTGAGTCGACATACAGTATGATCATGATTTTGAAGAATTGAGGGGGAATAAGAAGAGAATTCATTTGACTTTGATGCTGGAAACATTTCTCTTTAAATGTCCTGGGAAGAGTGATGTTGGATTTGCAGAGAAGGAAAATTAATCTTAGTTTGTGATGTGGCTGCAAAATGAGCACCGGTTATAACTATGTTAATATGGTTTGTGTTCAGTCTTTAGAATCAACCTCTAAACAAAGTCTAGAAAACTGACTAATGGTTTCAGAGCTGGACACACCTGTGGAAATAAACCTGCAGCTGACAATGACCGTGTCACTGAAGCTGTCACACATTTGTCTTTCCAGTCAACCCCAATGTTTTGGGCACCAGGGATCGGTTTCACGGAAGACAATTTTTCCACGGACCAGGAGACAAAGGGATGGTTTCAGGATGATTTAAGTGCGTAACATTTATTGTGTACTTTATTTCTATTATTATTTATTATACATCAACTCTGCCTCAGATCATCAGGCTTTAGATCTCAGAGGTTGGGGACCCCTGCTTTACACGACTTCTCCTCTCCTCTCCCGAATCTGCTGGGTCTTTTGTCTGTTGTTCAACACAGCTTGCAGGGCACACTCTGTACCCTGGGCCCGGTGGTTCCCTCTCTCTCCTTTCAGCTGAGCAGGTCTACCCTTCTGCCTCCATCCTGTGTCCCTCAGCAACCCCAGTGGATAATGGCCTCACTACCCATTTGGAGATGGCTCCTCAGGCTGACCACCCAGTGGAGGAGATGAGGAAAGGTCTCTTAATAACCCCTTATAAAATAAAAACGCACGCCAAACATGCTAGCACCAGGAAATTCCAGTGTCTCCTTTGGAAAATTCTCCTAAAGTTTTCTGATCTCAGCAGGGAATCTGATCTATCCTTGAATCTTCCCTGTTAGCTCAGATGGTAAAGAATTTGCCTGCAATGCAGGATACTGGAGTTCAATCCCTGGATTGGGAAGATCCCCTGAAGAAGGGCATGCAACGCACTCCAGTATTCTTGCCTGGACAATTCCATGGACAGAGGAGCCTGGCCGGCTACAGCTCATGGGGTCACAAACAGACACGACTGAGCGACTAACACACAAGTACATTCTTGAACCTGACCTATTCTTGATCATTTCAACTTGCTGAACAAAAGCAACACAGACCTTTCTGTTCTGGCCACACTCATTATGAATCACACTTAAACTGGCACATGCCCCTTTTCTTGGCAAGAAGAGCAGAGGGACAAGCCGGTGCCCCATGAGCATCTTGCTACTTGGACATAGGCCCAGCAGTTCCTACCCTTGGCTGCAGAATGCCAGCACCTGGGAAGCTTTGGAAAATCCCAACCACGTTCAGACCAACTCCCTCAGAACCTTGGGTGCTGAGGCCCGAGCCCTTAGTGTGTCTTAAAAGCTTCCCAGGTGATCCCAAAGAACAGCAAGGTTAAGGACTGATTCACAGGCTGCAGCTTCCAGACTTTTCTAGGACTTTGGCTACATATTAGCATCACCTGAGAGCTATAAAGCTGCTGATGCAGGCACCCTACCCTGGAGACTCTAATAGGTCAGGGCTGTGACCTGAACCTCAGGGTTTTATCAAACTCTCCAAGCATAAAGCACAACCAAGGTTGAGACTCGCTGGCCTTAACCAGTATCTAACAGAGCACTGATGGGGGCGGGGAGGAGTGGATGAGAGACCCCATACCAGGAGCCACAGGGTCTCGCCCTTGAAGGAAACTTCAGCAGAGACCAGTCAAGCCACAGGGCTTGTGATGGTATTTAGTGGAATCCAGCTTTTCACTCACATCATTAGAGAACTGGGGAGTGGGTTATGTGATCAATTCCCACTTTTAATTAGAAGAAAGCTTCTCATTTCTACCCTTGTGTCTCCCCTGACTGCCCTGTAACAGCGCCGTGGGGCTGGGCCCTGATGCGAATGCAGTGTTAGAGCACAGTTGCTGCTGCTGCTAAGTCGCGTCAGTCGTGTCCGACTCTGTGCGACCCCATAGACGGCAGCCCACCAGGCTCCTCCATCCCTGGGATTCTCCAGGCAAGAACACTGGATGGGTTGCCATTTCCTTCTCCAATGCATGAAAGTGAAAGTGAAGTCGCTCAGTCGTGTCCGACTCTTCCCGACCCACCAGGCTCCTCCATCCATGGGATTTTCCAGGCAAGAGTACTGGAGTGGGGTGCCATTGCCTTCTCCAGAGCACAGCAGGGCAGTCCCAATACCCGCCGCGGTGAGGGGTCCCTGGAAAGAGGCTCCAGGACCTGAGCCCCTTAGGCATCCCTTCCTGTGGACCCCAGGGAGGGGCAGACAGGGCTTAGGGCAAGGGGTTGTCGCCCAGTGCTGCTGCTTCTAGGAGTTTCCAAATGAAACCCAGAGCAGGGATGTTTCCAGTGGAAGCCAGTAATGGATGTGACCACAGATGTTCCCCAGGGCTCATGGGCCCCTCCCCTCCCCCTCAGCAGTAGGCCGAATCCCACGAGGTGGCAAAGGGCCTCGTGCTCCCCACCCTGAAGTCTGCACTACAAGCCTCTGCTTCTGTGACTTGCTTACAGCCTACAGAACAAGGAAAAGGTACGGTTGTCACTCCCATGAATACGTGTGCTAAGTCGCTTCAGTCGTGTCCGACTCTGCTACCCTGTCTATGGATTGTAGCCCTGCCAGGCTCCTCTGTCCATGGGATTCTCCAGGCAAGAATACTGGAATGGATTGCCATTTCCTCCTCCAGGGTATCTTCCCAATCCAGGAATCAAACCCTCTTAGGTCTCCTGCATTGGCAGACCACTGGCGCCACCTAGGATGCCCTAGCAACTTATCACATGCACCCCGTGAATACATAATGACACATAAAAAACTGTCTGCTAGTGATGAAATAAAATTTATATTTTAAGGCAGGACAAGAAAAATTCAACATAAAATTCTCTCTCTGCATGTCTGGACCTCCTTCCTCTCCAGTGTGCTGTGTGCATTTGAATTACACACAAACCTTGAGTGCCACAAAGATAAGAAGGCCTGCCCAACCATGAAGATCAATTTTTTCTTTCTTCTGATGCCAGCAATGCAATTTCTTAAAAGGACAGTGTGTTTTCCTGGCTCTGGAGAGAGTCATAGAGACTTACTGCTTGCTTTGCAGGTGCTTACCGGAACTCTGTGTCCAGTGAACTTTGTGTAAAATATCAAGCTGTCACTTTGACATATGATCCTTTGTCTTGAAAATGTGTATGTCCGTGTCTTCCACTTCTAACAGATGAAATAGTTCTTCTGTGCTTCTACCACTGAGGGTCTAGGTTCGATCTGGTCAGGGAACTAATATCCCACAAACTGCATGGTGCAGAAAAAAAAAAAAAGATACAAAGAACCAATGAGCAGGAAGATGTGACCCAGGACCTCTCCAAGGAGGCAGGAGAGGAGACTGGAGATGGAAGAGGGAGAAGTTAAAAGGCTCGGAGGATGGAAGTTGACGTGCAGATCCAGAAGGAGACGGGGAAGGGCCTGAAGGCATGTCTTTAAGTTCCCCAGAATGAAGACAGATGAGAGTCTACAGCTGAAGAAAGCACCTCACTGTGGATGAAGAAAAATTCTCAGACCCCATCACAGTGGAATTCAAATACACTGAAGAGAGAGCTGCTATTTCCCAGCTTTCAGATGACGGAAGCCGACCACCTACAATGAAGCAAGAGCACAGTTGACCTCAGGCTTCTCCACAGCATACAGGGAATTTGATTTTTTGAATAAATATAACTCTGAACCTAGAACTTTATAATTCACCAAACTGCCACTGAACTATGAGAACATAATAAAAAAAAAAAAATCCCTGGGTCTATAGTCTTCAAAAGTGCGCTCTATGCCTGAAGTGCAAACATGCAAAGGACCACAGAGAGAAAACAGCTCCTGCAAAGGCTCTGAGCTGGAAAAAGTCCAGGGTGTCCAACAAAGAGAAGACCAGAGCCCAGGGGCAGGGAGTGGGAAGTTGGGGGGCCACGGGGGGTGGGCCTCAAGGTGGGGCACGGGGCCAGGGTGTGAGTACTCGGTTGGCCTCGAGAAGGACTTCAATTTCCAGAAGCACTATGAGAAGCCAGATGGTGAGCAGGGAAGCAATGTGACCTGGCTTCCATTCAGACTATGGTATAGCAAGTCTCCTACACATGAATCAGTTCTGTTTTGAAAGTATATTCATGAGTCTGACAAAGTTAGTCTAGGTACCAAATCAGCTATAAAGCACTGTACTGTAATAGGTTTATAATATTTTTCACATGAATGATACATAAAAAGACAAAAAATGAAACATTTTAAATCTTACAGTACCTTGAAAAGCATAATAGTACAGTGCAATAGCTGGCATACAGGGGCACGTTCACATCTTCGAAAGTTTTTGACCTCAGTGTTGACTTACTGTCTGTCCTTCTGCCTGCTCGTGTGTAAAGATCCTTGGAGGCCAGACTGGACGCAGTGTTTCAGGGAGAAGCCTCCTTGGCTTGTGGAGTGATGGCTCAGCCCCAGTCTGGTGGGAAGGGAGACAGAGAGAAGGGGACAGATTCAGGTTGCATGTTGTGGGGAAAGCAGGAAGGTGTCACTGATGTGTCTGTAGTCAGAACTAAAGAAAAAGCAAGGGTCTTGTCTTTGTAGGGTTTCAGACTGTAAGCAGACATTTTGAGGGCATCAGTTTGAAATATATAGAAATACTGAATCACTATGTTGGGCAACAGAAACTAACATAGTGCTATGGGTCAATTACAATTCAAAAACAAACTCATAGGAAAAAAGAGACCAGAGGCCGAGGGGAGGAGGAGGAGGGAAATTGGATGAAAATAATCAGACGGTACAAACGTCTGGTTATAAGATAAATAAACACTAGGGATATAATGTACAGCATGATAAATGTAATTAACACTGCTACATGTCATATGTGAAAGTTGTTAAGAGTAAATCCCAAGAGTTCCCGTCACAAGGAAAATATTTTCTATTTCTTTAATTTCATATTATAAGAGGTTTTGGCTTTTTAAAAAAATTATTTCCCTCCACCATGGGTGGATTTTTAAAATTTTTACTCTTTTTTTGGCTGTGTGGCCTGCAGGATCTTAGTTCCCCAACCAGAGATTGAACTTATGCCCCTATGCATTGGAAGCACAGGTCTTAACCACTGGACCACCAGCAAAGTCCCCTCGTATCTATCAGAGATGATGGACGTTCATAAACTGTGGTGATCATTCATGATGTATGTAAGTCATCTGTATACTGTACACTTTAAATGTATACCATGCTCTATGCCAATTATATCTCAATAAAACTGGAAGAAAAAAAGGTGAGAAAAAGCAAGAAATTAAGGATAAGGCAGAGATAGGGAAGTTTGGGGAGAATTTTAGAGGAGCAAATTAGGAGCTCTAACTTTGTCTGTAAACAGGGAGTAGCTGTTACCTCCCAGGAGTAGAAGATGTAAGAGAGTTATCAAGTACATGAGAGGTTAGAATTGGGGTTATAGATCTATGATCAGTGGTATAAAGTGTTTATCCAGAGAGTGTGAATGGGTATGGTGCTGGGTGGGGGGCAAGCAAAAGTGGGGGGCACTCCCTGGAGTCTGGTCATGCAGGAGGAGACGGAGAAGGAGAAGGAGGAGGAGTAGATCCAAAGGACACGTGGTTGGCACGGAAGCCAAGAGAAAATAGGGTTTACTTACAGGAGAGAAATTAACCTGTGTGGAGTAAAACTGATTGGAAACATCCTGGCAGTGGTGACTGACAAAGCCCTTTCAGCCTCACATTAGGCCGAATACAGATATACAATTAATTCTCAACAGATGAGTCACGCAGAAGAAAAATAATAATTCAGTGATGTAAAAGCTTTTGTTCTAAAGTCCAGCGCCCATAAACAAAGACTGGGAAGAACAGGGGCCTGGCAGGTGAGCAGGGAATAGGAAGCGCGGTAAATCCCGCAGTGCACATGGGCCGAGTCAGGGCAGGCAGTTCTCAAATAAACCAAAGACGGCCAGGAGTCTTTACCTCTCATCCCTCCAAAACTGCTCCCATCTCAGGAAACGGCACCACTATTCACTGAAGGGCTCCCCCTGAAACCTAAGCAGCTAGGGGGATTCTTCAACATGCCCTGAGGACTTTCAGAATAACTACTGGATGAGGTATGGGGTATAAACACACACTGGCAAGCACATCCACACACAATTTCTAAAATGCCACCCTGAGCATTTCATTGTAACTCAACTATCTCAAAAGAGACACTTTTTTTCAGTTAATGTCCACAAATATCTGCTACTTTTAAGGCACCCACCAGATTTAATAAATTTACCCATGGCTAAACTCAACTAAAATATAATCTAAATTGCATCCAGGGGCTTCCTGGGCAATCCAGTGGTTGAGATTCAATCCCTGGCCAGGGAACTAAGATTCCACATGCCATGCAGAGTGTGGCCAATTATAAATAAATAAATCTAAATCGCACCCAAACATAACCCAGGAGAGACATATAAATAAGCATGCCCTGGTGATTCTACCTGCACAGTGTAGGGAAGCAAACTTTCCCTCTGTTCTCTTAGAGTCTCTGGCTGGGCCCAAGACTTAAGCGGCCATAAAACAGATTGACAGAAGTAAAGCATCCAAATTCTATTTTTACACATGCATAGCAGCCTTTGCAGGACAACCACCAAAGTGATTAAGCCTAAGTGCTTATATACTTCATTGAACAAAGAGTGATTGTGGAAAAGTAACTGAAATTATGAGGAAGCAAACAGAGGATAAGGGTTCTTTTCATCAGGTTTGTACAGATTCTTCTTGGCTTCCTGCATGCTAAGTTACTTCATTTGTGTCCGACTCTGTACCACCCCATGGACTGCAGCCTGCCAGGCTCCTCTGTCCGTGGGATTTCCCAGGCAAGGATACTGGAGTGTGTTGCCATTTCCTTCTCCAGGGGAATCTTCCCAACACAGGGATCAAACTCACATCTCTAATGTCTCCTGCATTGGCAAGTGGGTTCTTTTCCACCAGCACCACCTGGGAAGCCCTTCATATATTCATCAAATAACTAGAGTGCCTACAACAGTGTCTGCTACCCTATACAGAATCATAACTGAATACAGGATGGAATGAACCACTCTGGCCAAAACAAGAACTATACTTTTCAAATGCCCAAAGAAAATATGAGGACAGAAAGTACAGTCAGTTTTACCAAAAAGGTACAGAACTCAGGAAGGGGCAGGGGATTATAAAATCCCCACATCATAAAACAAGATGGCAAAAATTGAAACAAATTCATCAGTTGAGTTTAAAAAGAAAATTCAATTATATAAATGTTGCTTCAAAAAGACTCATCATAATAAAAAGATGCAAAAAGATTTAAAATAGAAGATAGACTAAAAAATGTATTGAACATAGACACAAAGAAAGTGGGGGTCATGGTATGAATTTCAAAATAAATCAGGACAAACACATTTAATGGGGCAAAGGAGGCTTATTATACTGATAACTGCCATCCATTGTAAAAGCATAGTACCCATAAATATTCATGTACTAGGTAACAGCATGACAATGTTAGAATACAAGAGGTAGAAAATGCAAGGAAAAGTGTCAGAACTCCAGTTGAAATGGAAGATGTTCATTTATTCAGGAATGGGATAGGGGAGAAAGCAGGATATAAATTAGAAGACTGGCAAAGAAAATTATAAAAGTAAATGACACAAATGATTAGAATAAATGCAAAAGATGAATTCACATTTAATCAGCTGGTGTTTCAGTTCAGGAATAAACAGTTTTGAACAACTACTATATGCTAAGTATGAACTAGATTATGGGGGGGGCATTTAATAAGGCTTTTCTGATAAATATGGAATTTTTTTCAAAATAGATCATATACTAGGTCACAAAGAAAGCCTCAAACAATTTCAGGGTGGCTATGGGGATTGAGCAAGGTAACGTTACCCATTACCATTGCAGCTGCATAAATAAAGAGAAGCCATCATTATCATTGTGATGATTGTACAGCTCAGATCCTGGAATACCAAACCACTTTTTTCAAGTCCTTTTCTGTGCACAGGACACTCACCTCTATTTGCCCTGCTTGACAGGGCAAAGAAACAAATTGCCAAGTTGCCAGCTCTGGGCAATGCTTCCAGACCAGGGCTGCTTGGTTTACTCTGGAAGGGAAATAACTTCATTAGAAATGTCGTTTTCTTGGCTGGCTGGTCCTCAGCTGACAGCAGTGCCCCCAGACCACTTGTGATCTCTGCGGCTGACTGGAGTGCATGCTGCAGTCTCCAGGGACCCGGGTCGGGGAAACCCAAACCTGCCAAGTGTGAATATGTCCCTGAGAGGGTCCAAGGTTTGTTATTTTAAAAAGGTTTTCTTTTTTTTTTTCTTTCCCCCTGGAGTTTTCTCTGACCACCTATCTCAAATCACAGCCTCCCTAGCACCCTCCCTAGAACCCTCTCCAGGTTCATTTTTCCTCCATGGCACGTTTCATCAACCATGTCACGTTTCATCAACCATGTCACATATTTTCCTTGTTTGTCTGGTTTATTGACTCTCTCCCCATGAGACTGAGGGTTCCAGGAGAATACAATGTTTTGTCTGTTTGGTTCCCTGCTGTAGCCCCAAAGCCTACAACAGTGCTTGGCACATACACAGTTGCTACCCAGTAAACAGTTTGGTTGAGTAACCCCCAAATCCATCTCTACAGTAATGTTTCCCTGGGGGGAATAGGGCCTAATGGGTCCCAAGCTCTGGGATACATTGAGCCTGTGTCCACAAGATGAACAAAGTTTTCAAGAGGGTGCTAGAAAGGAAGAAAAGGAAAACAACAGGAAGGAAGGAGCAGAGGCCATACCTGTTTGGTATTTACCTGGGGCTGTCTACAAAACACAATCATTCCTGGTGGAGGAAGGGAGGGAAGGGGGAGAGATGTGGGGCCAGGCCTGCCTCTGCCTGCTTCTCCCTTCTCCAGTGTATCCAACGGCAGAGGAATTCCTGACACTTTTACCTGCAAAACCAGTAAGAATCCATACTTCACCTCAGCTCTGGCCACCTTTCCCTCAATCTGAGATCATTTCAAGTCTCCTAACTTCTTTCCACCTTTGCCCCTTGCAATGGACTCTCCCGTACAACATCAGACCCATTTTTCAGCAATGTAGTCAGACCACATTACCCTCCACGTAGATCGTGATTTCTACCCAGCAGCTCAGAGCCTCTGCCACTAGTCCTCTCTCCAGTTAATTCCTTTCCTCACCTGTCCGAATCCCACCTGCTCAGGCCGGCTTCCTCGGAGCACCCCAGACATAAGGACCCCCCAGCCTGCTTACTTTGTCTCCAGTTCCCACTGCAGACCTTTTCTACAGCCCAGATAATTAACTGGCTGATGTTCATGGATCACCCTCTGCCCCTGCACCCACCCCACCCCCGTCCAAGTAGGTCAGTTCCACCAAGGGCAGGGAGATCTTTGTTTGGAATCAATAACAAAGATCTTTTGGTCTTTTTGTCTCTAGCTCATCCCATTACAGCACGGCCTGGCACAAAAGCAGGTGCTCAATTATTCATGGAATGGTTGGCTTGGAACAGAAAATGAGCACAGTGGGTTCTGTCTTCCTGGGAGCCTAGCTGAATACAAAGGATAAATTTGGGGACTTTTAGAAGGCAGGATTCACAAGTACCACCACCGATAAAATGCAGGCCTCCTCTTGGGCTACTGGTCTGGGGCAGGACGGAAACAAAATATAAGGTTTCTGTCCGTTGGTTTCCTTTTTCTTTTACTGCTCTGTCCAGAACGGGTGTCTCTGAGTTGTTCTTTTGTTTGTTTGTTTTGTATTTTTCGAGACACCAGCTACTTTGGTAATTGGTAACCTTTAGGTATTTCTCTCCAGCGGGGAAGTGTGAGAACTTCCCCTCACCAGGGACTCGCCAGACCACTGCTGGTTCGGGGCGGTGAACCCGCCCGCACCCCCTCGCCTCTCTGCCTGTGCGCCTAGCTCCCACCAGGGGTGAGAAAGTTCTCCCAGCGCGGAGCCAAACCACATCCTCGCACTCCCGCGGGCCGGGGGCCGGGCCGCTCCCGCAGAAATAAGCCCAGGCGGCCCCCTACCCAGCGAAGACAGCACAACACCGCGCGGCAGGCAGCGGGCGCGTTCAAACCCGGGACAAAGCGCCGCGCCCTGCTCGGGCCTCCGGGACTAGGGCTCCCAGCCCGCGCGGCGGATCGGGGTCCGCGGCGGGGCGGTGGGGCTCGTCCCGTGCAGGGGGGTGCACGCGTTCATGCTGCCGGGGGATGAGCAGATCGAAAGGGGACGCTGGGCCTTGTCTCCGGGAACAACAGCCTGGCCCTCCCCGGGGGAGCGAGCAAAGCGCTGCGGCGGCGCCCAGGCGAGTCGGGAGCCAGGCCAGCGGGGTTCGCGCCGGGTTAGATCAACTTTCTGCGGCAGCTCTCCGCCCTGCCGCCGGGGCGCCGGGTGCCGGGGTGAGCGCAGAGGCTGCGCGTCCTGGGGCGCAGGGTGGGCGGTACGGGGTGGGGGCGGGGGGAAGGGCGGGGGTGGACCCGGGTCGCGCAGGCGCCTTCTTCGCCCCCTCGGCTCCCCCGCCCCATCGCTCCAGAGTTCGGGAGGGCGGCTGGGGGAGGGGGATGGCCCGCGCTGGGGCCGAGGGAGGACGCGAGGCAGACACAAAGCCCTTCCTTCGCCTGCCTCCTCTTCCTCCGCCAACAGCTTCTCCCGGGCGGGGAAAGTCAGCCCGGCGCCGGTCCGCTGGGCCCGGGTCGCCCGCCTCTCCGAGACCTGCGGAGAGGGCTTGCGCGAGGTAAGGGGCGGCGGCAGCGGAGACCCCACCCCCTGGGCCTGCACCCCAAGCGCCCGGAGACCCCCTCCGACGGGCGCACGCGGGCGGGGGCTCTGCGGGGTTCCGGGCGCTAGTTCTCGCACGCTCCTCCCCTCCGGAGGAGACCTGGGGGGCCTGGCAATCGAGCTGCTCTGGGGTCGTGGGGACGCACGGGGGAGGGGGCACCAGGGAGTAGGGGCGCCGGGACTGGGCCAGGGTGGTCTTTCCCACCGGGAATCTTCCCGGGGCCTCTGAGCGGAGGGTAGTGGAGAGGGGGCGCTGCGGCTGCAGGCGCGGGGGCTCCGGGTGCGCGCGCGCACGGCGGACCGCCGCGGAGACTTGGATGGAGTTGGACCTGCGGGGATGCAGGCGGCGTGTCAAGTGCGCCCCGCGCCGCGCAACTTGGAGTGGGGCTGGCAAGCCTGGGGCAGGCCGGGTCGGTGCGCTCGGGCTAAAGATTACCCCCCGGGGGAGAGGCCAGCCGGGGGTCGAAGGGGCTGTCGCCGTGATTGACGGCGGTGCGGCAGGCTGAGGAGGAGCCCAGGGTTCCTGCGGGGAAGGGAGGGGGTCACTCTCCCACGCTAAGGCTTCCGCGCCCCCCACCCTCGGGCTCGGTCTCCACCCTTGGACTCGGCTTGCACCAGCGCATTGTCCACCCGCCCGCGCCCCTCTGCCCCGACGGCTGCGGGACTTCGGAGAGTTTGCAGAATTCAGCTTTAAAGCCTGTGATGTGTTGCCAAGAAATACAGCCGAGACTGACACCCCCTCCCCGCCGCCCGGGCCCTCACCGGCGCCTCTCTGCTCTAGTGGGGGAGAGGTGCAAGGGGGTGCCGGGAGGTTTCCTAACTCAGGACAGAAACCCACAGAAACCCGCAAGCTTGGGGGGGGGGGGGTGTATTCCAGCCCTGAGGGTTTCAGGCACAGTGGGGTTTCTTAGGAACGTTCAGTCATCAGAAAGGAAACCCCAGGGAACTCTTCGGACCAACAGGACTTTGTAAATATTGCAGCAAAAACAAACAGCTGGCGGAACTTGGTCATTAACAAAAATAGTATTTTAATGCACTGTTGAAAGCCATCAAATTTCATGTGAAAAATCCCCTGAACAAAATGTCAACGTTTTACATCAAGACCGGCTGTGGTTATGACCTTGCGTCACTGTGCTGTGGAAACAGTGTTTCCAAGCGCCCTGTTTGTCTAGACCCCACCTGGGGGTTTCTGAGCCTTGGCAGAGTGGTATGCTGCGGTTTAGGCAGTGCGGCTTTATATTGAATATATAGTCATGTTCTTTTGTTTTTACTATGACTCTAAAAAAAAATGAAATATAGTTGATTTACACTGTTATGTTAGTTTCAAGTGTACAGCAAAGTGATTCAGTTATACACAGAGATACATTCTTTTTCCGATTGTTTGCCCTTGTAGGTTATGTTTTTTGACTGTGGAACTGGTACTATTTAACCCCGTTCAAGTATGCAAGAGTATTTTTATGAGTGTACATAGAGGTGGGCATTTCCTTTCGGCCTCCAGTTCCAGTTCTGTCTCTAGAACAAACGTTCATTGTCCCTGCCTTGTCACCTCCACAGCATGGTGGCCTTGGATTGAGGTGGGGTGGTGGGGGGGGGTCCCCATTTGGGACTCCAGAAAGAGCACTGGTGGTTGACAGGAGCTTTGGGGTTTGGGGATTCTGTTCTCAGCCTTCGGAGGCTGGGGACAGGAGAACGCCCTGCTACTGTGACCTCCTTTGTCTGGAGACCCTCTCCCCGCTGCAAACATGTTCTCTAAGAAAAGAAGATCTAAAATAGCCCTTCCCTCCCCGCCATGCAGAAATAGATGCGAGCAGCTTGACTCGCTCTAGGCCTGCAGGTATGTTCTTGTTTAGAGAGAACGTCCAAGCAGCCCTCTCCCAAACCCGGCCCAGGTCCCCCTCCGGTTCGCCAGATTCAAGGGCCACCACCCACTACAAAGAGGAATTTCTTCTCCAGAAATCTCTCTTTGGGGAGCTAAATCCTCCCCCTCCTCTTGGAGGAGACAGATAACTCATTTCTCCTCTGTCCGAGGGTATTCAGCCCTGAGAGGTTAGCCACAGTTGGGCCCAATTAGCACAGGCACTGCCCACATTCCACCACGAGGCTCTGTCCTGTTCCTCATGTCAATCCAGGTCTGATGATGCTGCCAGATTCCTAGTGGTTTCAGCTGAACTCTGGCCACGTTTCCCTGGTCAGGCACCCAGAGTCCTTGGGTGTGTATTGTGCATGCATGTTCACTCCGTCCTCTCTGACTCTTTGCAACCCCATGGAGTGTAGCCCACCAGGCTCTGTCTGTGCGATTCTCCAGGCAAGAATACTGGAGTGGGTTGCCATTTCCTACTGCAGGGGCTGTTTCCAACCCAGGGATCTAACCTGCGTCTTCTGCGCATCCTTTGTCTCCTGCATTGGCAGGCTGATTCTTTACCCCTGAGTCACCTGGGAAGCAGTTACTTTTGAGCAGAATTCAGTGGCTCCTGCTCGACCCCTGTCTTTGAACTTCCTAAGGGTGAAAGCCAGCTCCAAGCTCTTATTGCCTAACACTTCAGGAATGAGTGTTGAAAGAATGAACAGAAGTATCCTTCTGTAACAGAAGGCAATGGTACCCCACTCCAGTACTCTTGCCTGGAAAATCCCGTGGACAGAGGAGCCTGGTAAGCTGCTGTCTATGGGGTCACACAGTGTCCGACACGACTGAAGTGACTTAGCAGTAGCAGCGGCAGCATCCTTCTGTAAAAAGCATTTGGAGGCGTTTCAAAGCAATAGGTATATCCTTGGCAGATAATCATATTATTATTCTGCTTTATAAAATGCTTTTCCAGATAACATCACAGTTGTTTGTCACAACAACACTAATAATTCCATTTGGTAGGTGCAAAAACAGAGGCCTGGACAGGTCAAAGCACCAAAGTTGGAAGCAGAGCCCCAGGCCCAGTGCTCATTTTGCTGAACCACTGCTGACTTGCTGGAGGTGGCCGGACTCAGATACACACACACCATGAAATGTATGTCCAGAGCAGAATTTACACAGTGGTGTGTTCGGAGGTACTTTTTCAGAGAAATTACTACAGAGTCACAGGGGTAAAATGTCTTAGAGAAATAAGAAGGTTAAGTAGGTTTTCCAGTGCAGGACTTTTCAGTGCCATTATTATTATTATGTGCATTGGGGTTCTTTAGGATGACTCCGTAATATGGAATGGTTGCCAACTTCATTTGGCTCCAGAACCAGGAAGCATCTTCTGGATCCAGCTTTCTTAAGGAGTCCACTTGGGGAGATTGCTTAGTTCATGCAAAACCTCCTAAAGTCTAGGCAGTGTTCAAGGGACACTAGTGCGCAGAAGAGTGAAAATATATGTTCTGGACATTTAAAAGGCACAGTGATCCCCCCTTGTAAATTTAGAGTGAATTGTTGGCTTGCCAGCTTCTATGCATGTAATTGGGCTTCCCAGGTGGTACTAGGTGGGTAAAGAACCCACCTGCCAATGCAGGAGACATAGAGAACCCCATGGACAGAGGAGCTTGGTGGGCTATGGTAGTCCATGGGATCTCAAAGAGTCCGACAGGACTGAAGTAACTTAGCATTTGTGCATGCATGCATCTGATTAACATGAATTAGTCCCCCATCCCCACCCTGCCCCCGGGTGTGATCGGGTCTGAGGGACCTGGAGGACTTCGGTTGGCAGTGCAAACAGGCCCTAGCAAGTGGGCTTTCTGGGCTGCGCTAAGCAGGCAGAGCTCACCTAGCCTCCCCAGACAGTGCCTCAGAAGCCCCCAATTCAGACACACCCATTGTTTGCAGTTGTTTTTGAATCAGAGCTTGCCTGCAATCTGTTATGTACTTTTCACCCATTGGTACCCCTGGCTATTCAGGCTTGATTGCATTTAAGAGAGGAGCTGAAGAGAGGATTCCAGTGTGTGTTTCAGGGATTCAGAGGAGAGTGGTGGGCTAGGAGGAGCATTGGGAAAGGTGATACTGTGATAAGACAGGCTGGGTGAATTTAACGTCCATCTGCATTTGGATGGAGACATTTCTAGGTCTCCAGTGCTAAGGAAATGTGTCTGCAGATTTGTTTCACAGGTTATTCCAAAGACTGGAAGATATATGGGCTCCTTTAGAGATCTGTATTTAATAGGATGATGTCACAGAGGTCAAGGAAAGGAATGTTTTGAGAAAAATGAACCTATCAGATGGAGTGGGTATTCCTGAGTGAGCATGTTTGTGTCCTTCTGCATAGGTGGCCAAGGGAGAAAGTGGGGAAGAAATAGTGCGACTTCTAACCTGTTGAGTTTAAAAGTCCTGTATGTTACCTCAGTAGAAATTGTCAGTGAAGAGCCAGAGTTGGGGAGTTACTGGGATGCTGAGGGGACCAGAGTGGGGCAGTCGGTGAACTCACCCAGGGACAGGCCACAGGACAAGTAGAATAGGGTCGAGGCAGAACCTAGAGGCCCATGTCCAGGGACCTGGAAGGAAAGAGAAAGCGCCTGCATTGATGGTGAGTCGGACCATCCAGAACTTGTTGTGACTGGCCAGGACCCAGACTACCCCCAGTTTGTGAATTTTTTTCTAACAAGCAACTTTATATTAGTTTCATGTATGTAGCTTAATGATTCAGTATTTATATTGTGAAGTGATCACTATAAGTCTAGGTAACATCTGTCACTATACAGTTACAGAATTTTTGTGTGTGTGATGAGAACTTTTAAGGTTTATTTTAGCAACTTCCTTGATAGCTCAATTCGTAAAGAATCCACCTGCAATGCAGGAGACCCTGATTCAATTCCTGGGTCGGGAAGATCCCCTGGAGAAGGGAAAGGCTACCCTCTTCAGTATTCTGGCCTGGAGAATTCCATGGACTGTACAGTCCATGGGGTCCCAAAGAGTTGGACGCAACTGAGCGACTTTCACTTTGCAACTTTCAAATATGCAATATAGTATTATTAACTGTAGTCAACATGCTGTTCACTGCCTTCTCTGACTTACCTATTTTATACCTGGAGGTTTGCACCTTTTGACCACCCTCACCCATTTCATCTCCTGTTCCTACCCCCTGCACCTGCAACCAGCAGTCTGTCTGCTTTATCTATGAGCTTGGCTGTGTGTGTGTGTTTTAAAGATTCCACATATAAGTGAAATTATAAGGCGTATGTCTTTCTTTGTCTGACTTATTCCACTTAGTAGGATGCCCTCAAGGTACATTCATGTTTTTGCAGATGGAAGGATTTCACTCTTTATGATGGCTAGATAATGCTCTATTGTATATATGTAGCACATCTTTATCCATTCATCCATCAGTGGACAGCTAGGTTTTTTTCTATATCTTGGCTTTGTAAATAGTGCTGCAGTGAACATGAGGTGCAGATATCTTTTCAAGTTCCTGTTTTCATTTTCTTTGGATAAATATCCAGAATTGGAATTGACCATGTGGCAGTTCTAGTGTAAATTTTTTGAGGTATCTCTGTATTGGTTTCTGTGGTGGTTGCACCAGTTGACGTTCCTACCAACAGCACAGAAGGGATTCTCTTTTCTCCACATCTGCTCTTGTTTTTGATGATGGCCATTCTGACAGGTGTGAGGTGGTACTTCATTGTGGTTTTGACTTTCATTTCCCTCATGATTAGTGATGTTGAGCATCTTTTCATGTGCCTGTTGATCATCTGTATTTCTTCTTTGGAAAAATGTCTGCTTAAGTCTTCTGCCCGTTGTTGGATTGGGTTTCTTTTTTGTTGTTGTTGAGTTGTATGAGCTGTTTGTATATTTTGGAAATTAAGGCCTTGTCAGTCACATCATTTACAGATATTTCTGAGATGAGATTTTAAACATTATGACTTAAGATCTCAAGAGATCTATCATCAGATCTAATTTTAAGTGTTGATGTAAGGTGGAAATCAATCTCTTTCTTAGTTTTTTCCTACAGTATTTTCTTAAAATTTATTTACTTTTAATTGAAGGGTAATTGCTTTACAGTATTCACTAATTGTGTTGGTTTCTACCAAACATCAACATGAATCAGCCATAGGTTTACCCATGTCCCCTCTCACTTGGACCTCCCTCCCGCTTCCCCATCACTCCTCTAGGTTGTTACCCAGCCCCAGTTTACAGCAAATTCCCATCTAGTTTACATATGGTAATGTATGCTTCCGTATTACTCTCTGTACGTCCCACCCTCTCCTTCCTCCTCCCCAAATCATGTCCACAAGTCTGCTCTCTGTGTCTGTGTCTCCATTACTGATCTGCAGATAGGTTCATGAGTACCATCCTTCTAGATTCCATATATATGCGTTAATATATGATGTTTGTTTTTCCCTTTCTGACTTACTTTCCTACAGTATTTTTTTCATTTAGTGTTAAGTACCAAGAAACCATTAAAATAACAATTGCAAGAGAGAAGAAACAGTCAACATTAATGGTAGAAGAAAGTGAATAGTATGAAAAAGTAGCATTTTTTCCCCAATGTTTTTCCATAAGTGCATTTAAACATCTGGGTCTTAGTTGGTATTTACTGAAGAATTCTCTGTACACCCCCATAGAAAATGAGGAAAAAATGGAATGCTTCAGAGGAAGCTGTACTCAGTTCTTCCGGAGAGAGAAAAAGAGCCTCACTTGAGAACCAAGACTGTATTCTGAGATTTTGATTCTTTTATAAATGAAACATCACTCTAGAAACAGAGACAAAAATCAATAAGCATGGCAGCGTAGTTGTTGAAGGTTGACTGAACTAAAGGTTCTTATACAGCTGTATACTTGTGTGTTATTTAATTTAACAAAACTGCCTTTGAGGAAACCTTTTTTTAGTGAGTGCTGGGAAAATGGACCAAGATACGAAACGATCTAAGCGTATTTACACACCATATGAAGACCCAGCACAGAAGCAGGGGCCAAACACTGTAACAGCTAAAGCATTTTCAGAAGAATTCAACGTTCAACAGATGAGTTCCACCGGTGGCTGTTGGTGAGGGGACTTAATCCACCTTGTCCTCTGTCTCGACCATGAGATGTGAAACCTTGTTTTTCCTGTAGAGTTGCTTTGGCTCAGCCCCTGCCCTGCTCGACAATCCACTGGCCTTGCTACCTGGTCCCTGCGTCTGGCTCATGTCACATCTTCACCTGCCTCCTTCCCAGCTTAGGTTTCGGGATCTAGGGTGATAGCCCTTCTTTGGCATACACGTGAATTCTGTTGTCGTCTTTCTCAGGGGACTCCCCTGTCTGAACCTATCCCCTGGTCTATGTCTGCCCCAGGAAGGCGGACAGGCTGGAAAACCACAAGCTTGTCAAGGGTTCATAGCCATTGATCTCAAGTCGTCCTCCATTTATCAGTCCATCTTCCCAGTACCTGTTTGCATCTGAGATGCACTGGGAAAGTTGCAGGCTTGTCTGGTTTTTGCCAGAGTAGCACTGGCATATCTATAAAGAAAGTGAAAGCAAAGTTGCTCAGTCATGTCCGACTCTTTGCAACCCATGGACTGAAGCCTACCATGCTCCTTCGTCCATGGAATTTTCCAGGCAAGAGTACTGGAGTGGGTTGCCATTTCTTTCTCCAGGGGACCTTCCCAACCCAGGAATTGAACCCGAGTCTTCTGCATTGCAGGCAGATGCTTTACCATCTGAGCCACCAGGGAAGTCCAAATGGAGATGCGGGGAATCGAACCCGGGGCCTCATACATGCAAAGCATGCGCTCTACCACTGAGCTACATCCATAGCAGATACTTAAACAGAAAATTATTGGGGTATAGTTGCTTTACAGTGTTGTGTTAGCTTCTGCTGTACACCAAAGAGAATTAACTGTTTGTTTATATATCCCTTCTTTTTTGAATTTCCTTCCCATTTAGATCAGCACAGAGCACCGAGTAGCATCCCCTGAGCTATACTGTAGGTTCTCATTCATTCTCTATTTGATACATAGCAGTCTATACCCCACTCCAGCACTCTTGCCTGGAAAATCCCATGGACGGAGGAGCCTGGTAGGCTGCAGTCCATGGGGTCGCTAAGAGTCAGACACGACTGAGCGACTTCCCTTCCACTTTTCACTTTCATGCATTGGAGAAGGAAATGGCAACCCACTCCAGTGTTCTTGCCTGGAGAATCCCAGGGACAGGGGAGCCTGGTGGGCTGCCGTCTATGGGGTCGCACAGAGTCGGACAGCAGCAGCAGTGTATCTATGTCAATCCCAACTCTCCATTCATCCCACCCACCCCCACCCCTTTCCTCCTTGGTGTGTTTTCTATGTCTGTATTTCTATTTATGATTCACAAATAAGATCATCTGTACCATTTTTTTGCAAAAGTAGGAAGTCAAGAAACACCTGGAGTAACAGGCAAATTTGGCGTTGGAGTACAGAATGAAGCAGGGCAAAGGCTAATAGAGTTTTGCCAAGAGAATGCACTGATCATAGCAAACACTCTCTCCTAACAACACAAGAGAAAACTCTACACATGGACAACACCAGATGGTCAATACCAAAATCAGATTGATTATATTCTTTGCAACCAAAGATGGAGAAGCTGTATACAGTCAGCAAAAACACGACGGGGAGTTGACTGTGGCTCAGATCATGAACTCCTTATTGCTAAATTCAGACTTAAATTGAAGAAAGTGGGGAAAACCACTAGACCATTTAGATATGACCTAAGTCAAATCCCTTATGATTATACAGTGGAAGTGAGAAATAGATTTAAGGGACTACATCTGATAGACAAGAGTGCCTGATGAACTATGGATGGAGGTTCGTGACATTGTACAGAAGACAGGGATCAAGACCATCCCCAAGAAAAAGCAATGCAAAAAAGCAAAATGGCTGTCTGAGGAGGCCTTGCAAATAGCTGTGAAAAGAAGAGAAGAGAAAAGCAAAGGAGAAAAGAAAAGAAATACCCATTTGAATGCAGAGTTCAAAAGAATAGCAAGGAGAGACAAGAAAATTTTCCTCAGTGATCAGTGCAAAGAAATAGAAGAAAACAATGGGAAAAACTAGAGATCTCTTCAAGAAAATTAGAGATACCAAGGGGACATTTCATGCAAAGATGGGCTCAATAAAGGACAGAAATGGTATGGACCTAACAGAAGCAGAAGATATGAAAAAGAGGTGGCAAGAATACACAGAAGAACTATACAAAAAAGATCTTCACGATCCAGATAATCACGATGGTGTGATCACTCACCTAGAGCCAGACATCCTGGAATGTGAAGTCAACTGGGCCTTAGGAAGCATCACTACAAACAAAGCTAGTGGAGGTGATGGAATTCCAGTTGAGCTATTTCAAATCCTAAAAGATGATGCTGTGAAAGTGCTGCACACAATATGCCAGCAAATTTGGAAAACTCAGCAGTGACCACAGGACTGGAAGAGGTCAGTTTTCATTCCAATCCCAAAGAAAGGCCATGCCAAAGAATGCTCAAACTATCGTACAATTGCATTCATCTCACACGCTAGTAAAGTAATGCTCAAAATTCTCCAAGCCAGGCTTCAGCAATACATGAACTGTGAACTTCCAGATGTTCAAGCTGGTTTTAGAAAAGTCAGGGAACCAGAGATCAAATTGCCAACATCCTCTGGATCATCAAAAAAGCAAGAGAGTTCCAGAAAAACATCTATCTGTGCTTTATTGACTATGCCAAAGCCTTTGACTGTGTGGATCACAACAAACTATGGAAAATTCTGAAAGAGATGGGAATACCAGACCACCTGACCTGCCTCTTGAGAAACCTGTATGCGGGTCAGGAAGCAACAGTTAGAACTGGACATGAAACAACAGACTGGTTCCAAATAGGAAAAGGAGTATGTCAAGGCTATATATTGTCACCCTGTTTATTTAATTTATATGCAGAATACATCGTGAGAAATGCCGGACTGGATGAAGCACAGCTGAAATCAAGATTGCCAGGAGAAACATCAGTAACCTCAGATATGCAGATGACACCACTCTTATGGCAGAAAGCAGAGAAGAACTAAAGAGCCTCTTGATGAAAGTGAAAGAGGAGAGTGAAAAGGTTGGCTTAAAGCTAAACATTCAGAAAACTAAGATCATGGCATCCGGTCCCATCATTTCATGGGAAATAGATGGGGAAACAGAAACAGTGGCTGACTTTATTTTTTTGGGCTCCAAAATCACTGCCGATGGTGATTGCAGCCATGAAATTAAAAGACGCTTACTCCTTGGAAGGAAAGTTATGACCAACCTAGACAGCATATTAAAAAGCAGAGACATTACTTTGTCAACAGAGGTCCATCTAGTCAAGGCTATGGTTTTTCCAGTGGTCATGTATGGATGTGAGAGTTGGACTATAAAGAAAGCTGAGCACAGAAGAATGGATGCTTTTGAACTGTGGTGTTGGAGAAGACTCTTGAGAGTCCCTTGAACTGCAAAGAGATCCAACCAGTCAAGGGTGTTCATTGGAAGGACTGATGTTGAAGCTGAAACTGCAATACTTTGTCCACCTGATGCGAAGAGCTGACTCATTGGAAAAGATCCTGATGCTGGGAAAGATTGAAGGCAGGAGGAGAAGGGGACGGCAGAGGATGAGATGGTTGGATGGCATCACTGACTCAATGGACATGAGTTTGGGTAAGATCTGGGAGTTGGTGATGAACAGGGAGGCCTGGCGTGCTGCAGTTCATGGGGTTGCAAAGAGTCGGACATGACTGAGCGACTGAACTGAACTGAACTGTACCATTTTTTCTAGATTCCAGACATATTCACTAATACATAATATTTATTTTTCTCTTTCTGACTTACTTAACTCTGTATGATAGACTCTAGGTCCATCCACATCTCTATAGATGACCCAGTTTCATTCCTTTTTATGACTAATAGTCCATTGTGTATATATACCACATCTTTATCCATTCATCTGTTGATGGACATTTAGATTGCTTCCATGTCCTGGCTATAGTAAATGGTGCTGCAAAGAACTGGGGTACATGTGTCTTTTTGAATTACATTTTTTCCTCTGAGTATATGCCCAGGAGTGGATATACAATAGTTCTTATTTTTAGTTTTTTGAGAAATCTCCGTACCGTTCTCCATAGGGCTTGCACCAATTCATTTTCTCACTAGCAGTGTAGGAGGGCTCCCTTTTCTCCACATCGTCTCTAGCATGTACTTAATACAACTTTGTTGACTTAAACAGTTAAGGCACAAAGATTCTTGAAGCCTTGGGCACAGTGACTAAAGAGGCCAAATATCCCTTTGAGCTAAAAATAAAAGCTTGCCTATTGTGAGGCAGCCTGCCAGTTTCTGTAGGAGCTTCTCTCAGTAGCACCAGCCCAGGGTGCTGGGGCTCAGGCCATGAAGTCAGGTAGAACATGAGCCATGAAAGCTCTTTCTCTTCATTCTTTTCCTCAAACCTGGAACAAATTTCTGCAAGAGGGATTTTTTTTTTCTTAAATACATTATAAGTACAGGTAATGCTTCAATTAAGATAGAGGTAAAGTCATTGATCATCGAAAAAGCAAGAGAGTTCCAGAAAACATCTACTTCTGCTTTATTGACTACACCAAAGCCTTTGACTGTGTGAATCACAACAAACTGTGGAAAATTCTTCAAGAGATGAGAATACCAGACCACCTGACCTGCCTCCTGAGAAATCTGCATGCAGGTCAAGAAGCAACAGTTAGAACTGGACATGGAATAGCAGACTGGTTCCAAATAGGGAAAGGAGTACATCAAGGCTGTATATTGTCACCCTGTTTATTTAACTTATATACAGAGTACATCATGCCAGATGCTGGGCTGGATGAAGCACAAGCTGGAATCAAGATTGCTGGGAAAAATAGCAATAACCTTAGATATGCAGATGACACCACCTTTATGGCAGAAAATGAAGAAGAACTAAAGAGCCTCTTGATGAAAGTGAAAGAGGAGAGTGAAAAAGTTGGCTTAAAACTCAACATTCAGAAAACTAAGATCATGACATCTGGTCCCATCACTTCATGGCAAATAGATGGGGAAACAATAGAAACAGTGAGAGACTTGATTTTCTTGGGCTCCAAAAATCACTGCAGATGGTGACTGCAGCCATGAAATTAAGAGACCCTTGCTCCTTGGAAGAAAAGCTATGACCATCCTAGATAGCATATTAAAAAGACTTATTAAAAAGACAGCATATTAAAAAACATTACTTTGTCAACAGAGGTCCGTCTAGTCAAAGCTATGGTTTTTCTAGTAGTCATGTATGGATGTGAGTTGGACTATAAAGAAAGCTGAGTGCCGAAGCAATTGATGCTTTTGAGCTGTGGTGTTGGAGAAGACTCTTGAGAGTCCCTTGGATTGCAAGGAGATCCAACCAGTCCATCCTAAAGGAGATCAGTCCTGGGTGTTCATTGGAAGGACTGATGTTGAAACTGAAATTCCAATACTTTGGCCACCTGATGCAAAGAACTGACTCATTTGAAAAGACCCTGATGCTGGGGAGGGTTGAAGGCAGGGGGAAAAGGGGATGACAGAGGATGAGATGGTTGGATGGCATCACCGACTCAATGGACATGAGTTTGAGCAAGCTCCAGGAGTTGGTGATGAACAGGGAAGCCTGGCGTGCTGCAGTCCATGGGGCCGCAAAGAGTCAGACACGACTGAGTGACTGAACTGAACTGAAAGACATTGGGATATTTGAATGCAGCCTCCAGAAGGACTTGAGCGATGGGCTGAGGGATAAAGATGCTTAAAGAGAAAAAAGGCTCCCGATCCTGGAAAGTCGCTTCACTCTTAAAGAGGATGCTCTCCTGCACACACCGGGGACCACAAGCTTTCAACTCACGTATGTGACTGAAGGGGCCAGGCAGGACCACTACGTAATTTGCAAGGCTCCAGGCAAAATGAAAATGAGGGCCCTGGTAAAAAATTATTAATAATTTCAAGAAAGTGTCAGCAGAGCGTTAAGCCAAGAGTGGGGCCTTCCTGAGCACATGGCCGTGTGACCACGGAGCTCGCCATGGGCTACGGGAGATATGAGCTTCCCCTGGCAAAGGCTTCAGGATCCCAACTGATGGTCATACCAACCAGGGGCACCGAGTGCCTTTGAGATGGTTACTTCATGTATTGTCCCTGTGGGACACAGGAAGTGGTTTTATTTTCCCTCTTTTTTTCAGATCATAGACCCAAGGCACAGAGAGGTTAAGAAACTTGTGTGTGGTCACACAGCACA
This sequence comes from Odocoileus virginianus, assembly GCF_023699985.2. NCBI lineage: Eukaryota > Metazoa > Chordata > Mammalia > Artiodactyla > Cervidae > Odocoileus > Odocoileus virginianus. The sequence continues at coordinate 36,214,397 of NC_069682.1, forward strand.
AAAGTGGAGAAGCCAAAATACAAACCAGGTCTGTCAAATGCCAGGACCTACACTCCTAGCAGCATTCTATCATGTCTCAAGAGCATCTTTTAGTGAAAATACTAAGGTATGTTAGATTTCTGGGGGCTGCCGTGACTCCCTCTGAAGGTGCCAAGGACGGTACAGTCTGGATTCCTCTCCTGCCTTCTGGTTGAGAGGAACTGTCAAACAGTTCTCAGCCTCCAGCCTCCCCTCCCATCCTTCCATGGAGTCCTTCCTCCGGGTCTGCACATGGTCCTGTCTTTGCATGTGTGTGTTCACATTTCCCTTTTTTATAAGGACCCCAGTCATATTGGATTAGGGACCATCCAAAGACCTCATCTTAACCTGATGAAATCTTCATGGACCCTATTTCCAAATAAGGGGCCCCGTTCAGTGAAGTGTTGGGGGTCAGGTCTCCCACTGATCTTTCTGGAGGGGTATCATTCAACCCATAACAGGATGTAAAGTTGGAAACTGATCAAATGAGCAGGAAGTGTGACCAGCTCACATGGTCAGGAGTCGGGTATTCTCGGAGGTGAGTGGTTACTCTGTGGTCAAAGTGCCAGACAGGAATTGCCTCTCTCCTGCCTTCCTGCCTCGTTCTCAGGGCAGGGAGTTCTCAGCACCCTCCCAGCAGCGTATGGAAGCTGAGAATGGGAGGCGAAGTCTTAAAGAAATGACAGGCAGACTGGTGTCTTGACTGCTGGTTTGGAGATGTGCTGTCCATTAAACCACTGCAGTGTTTTCAGTGATCGCCACGTGCTGAGTCCTTGGAGAGGCTGACCTTTAATGAACCACAGCTTTTCATTCTGCTGACTCAGGGTAGGTAGAGACCAAATGACTTGACTGGGGAAATGTGTAGCAAAACTTTCAGATCCCCAGATAGTACAGTGGTGCTGATCACAGCCTATTAAAAATATAAAAATTTAGCTTTGTGGAAAACTCACAAACCTGCCCTTGCTTTCCCCCTGACCAACACCGTGACCTTGGTGGTTCCTTTGTTGGAAGCCTGGGGTTCTGTACTGTGGAACCCCTGCCATCATGCCGGGGCAGGAGCTGGGGATCTCTGCAGATCTCTATACTCTTTTTTCCCTCAGAAGACTGATGCGGGCAGAACTCAGGTTTCTGAACTCAGCTTGCATCTGAACTGGCTCCAGCATCCCTTGCCCCTCCCTGCCCCCCTGAGCCAGGCACTGAAGCGGGGGAGAGCCTTGGGATTGTTCAAGAAGATGGGTGACAACATTTGCGGTCAGTAGAACCAACCCTGACTTGTGTTTCCAGAGGAAGTCAGACAGGAATGTGCTCTGGGCACATTGTATTTTTCTTGGAGCAACGTGTGATAAAGTGATATTTTTTCAAGTAGAGGAGTGGGGAAAAGATCAAGAAGTCCAAGATTGCAGATGATGGAGAGGAATACTTAGGCAGAAAAAGCCGTTCCCCGTGCCCCCCGCCCCCCCTCTGGCCCCAGGTGGGCTGCCACCGTGGCGTGTGAAGGAATTGGAAGTGCCCAGAGAAGAGCATTCCTAACTTAGAAAAGAGGTTAGAAGGGAGTGAAACCCTTGCATTCTTTCAAAGTGCTGTTGAGTACCATGGGTCAGGCCCTGAAATGAACAGGTGCGGTACCCATTTCGTGTTTCTCTGAGTCTTCCCGGCCATCGCCCCCGTCCAGGTCATCTTCATATCTTGTGAGGAGGAGGATGCTATTGTTGCCCTCTAATCTGCTGTTTCTGCATTTCTGGATTCAACCAACTGGATCGAAACATTAAAAAAAAAAATTTCCAGAAACTTCCGCCAAACAAGAACTTGAATCTGCTGTGTACCAGCAACTATTTGGGCTTCCCAGGTGGCGCCAGTGTAAAGAACCTGCCTGCCAATGCTAATACAGAAGACGTAAGAGGTCTGGGTTCAATCCCTGGGTGGGAGAGATTCCCTGGAGAAGGAAATGGCAACCCACTCCAGTATTCTTGCCTGGAAAATCCCATGGACAGAGGAGCCTGGCAAGCTACAGTCCGTGGGATTACAAAGAGTTGGACACAACTGAAGCGACTTAGCACACAGCAACTGTTTTGTAGCATTTACTTTGTATTTACAACTGTTTCCCTTATATTAGCTATCATAAGTAATCTGGAGATGACTGAAAGTATATGGGAGGGGGGACTACCTTGGCAGTCCAGTGGTTGGGAATCTGCCTTCCAACGCAGGGGGTGCAGGTTTGATGCCTGGTCAGGGAACTAAGATCCCAGAAGCCCCCATGAGCCCCATCAAAGTGCAGTCAAAAATAAAGTATTTGAGACGACGTGCACAGGTTGAAAATGTTTCAGCTCAAGGGATGATGCTGGTTCATTTCTCTTAGCTGCTTGTCTTCCCAGCAGACAGAGCCCCTTAGGCAGTTGGGACTCAGAACTTTCACATGTGGCGCCCTCTAACACAGGGTTCAGGGTTTCCCAGTCTGATGGAGAAAGGCTGAAGACTTCTCCATTGAGACTGAAGAAACCACTTGATTTTGGCAGGAACCTGTCGATAGAATCCTGAGGGCTGACCATACTGGGAGTCCTGGTGAGAACTGACCTTGCTGAGTCTGCACAGTCCATGTGCCGTCTTATCAGGTCTGCTCCTGCCAGTCCTAAAGGTGGGTAGGCTTCTTGTACCTGTTTGACATGGGGAAGACGGAGGCTTGGGTCACACCAGTGACCTGACCTGCTCAAGTTCAAGCTGATGGGGGCTGGACAGTATGGCCCCAGGTGCATCCATGGACAGAGCCTGATTCTCAAGAGTCAGCCGGCTGAGGAACTTTCTGTCTCATGACGGAGGGTGTGGGTGGATGTGGGACTCGGTGCCTCCAGGAGCCTGTGACCTCTGATTGCGCCCCCCTCCCCCACTGTTGTCTGATCCTTCCCCCCACCCATGGCTGTAGAGAAATACCCAAGGAATCTGGTTGCACAATTTCCTTCTGAAATAGAAATACACAAATATTTTTGTGATGTTTATCGTTCATTAAACAGTTTCCTAGGTGTCCTCAAGCCTCCGTCTTTTCTGTGCCCTAAAGTCTACCATTAATTTTTTTGCAGCGAGTTGATGAAATAGGAAAGGGAGTGCAGGGAGGCAGTGGTGGGGTGAGGGCCCAGGTGCACCGCCCCACCCCCGCCCCAGCCTGCCTTTGACTGTCTTCTCATTTTATTTGTAAGGCCGGGTTGCTGGTGGACCGCCAAATTCTCATCATTTCAGCTAACCAACTGGTTGTAGCTTTTCCTTTTCTTTTAGTTGTGAAATATAACAGAATTTGGGTTTCCCTTATAGCTCAGTTGGTAAAGAATCCGCCTTCAATTCGGGAGAGCCCAGTTCGATTCCTGGGTTGGGAAGATCCCCTGGAGAAGGGAAAGGCTACCCACTCCAGTATATATAACAGAATTTACCATTCTAACCATTTTAAGGGCATGGTTCAGCGGCATTAAGTACATTCAGAGTTTTGCACAGCACTCACCACCATCCATCCACAGAACTCTTCATATCTTTCCAAACTGAAATACCCAATAAACAATAACTCCCCATTCCTCTCCCTCCAGCTCCTGGCATTTTCTACTTTTTGTCTCTGATTTTAACAACTCTAGGTACTGCATATAAGTAGAATACTACAGTATTTGTCTTGTTTATCAGCCTACTTCATATAGCATAAATAACACTGTGTATTTACCACATGAATTACTGGCTTATTTCACTTAGCATCATGTCCTCAAAGTTCAACCATATTATAGCATGTGTCAGAATTTCCTACCTTTTAAAGGCTGATAGTAGTCCATTGTATGTAATACCATATTTTGTTTATCTGTTCATCTATCAGTGGACACTTGGGTTGCTTCTGCCTTTTGACTGTTGTAAATAACGCATCTATGAACATGCATGTCTTCAGTTTTTAGGGGTGTATACTCAGAAGTGGAATTGCTAGATAATATGGTAATTCTATGGTAATTCTTTAATTTCTTGAGGAACTGCCCTACTGTTTTCCATAGCAGCTGCACCATTTTGCATTCCCACCAAGAGTTTACAAGGGTTCCAGTTTTTCCACATCTTTGCTAACACTTGTTATTTTGTTTTTTGTGGGGTTTTTTGGGGGAGGGGGGATAATAGTCATTCTAATAGATGACAGTGTCTCTTCGTGGTTTTGATTTGCCTTTCTCTAATGGTTAGTTACATGGATGATCTTTTTATTTGCTTGTCAACCACTTGTATATCTTCTTTGGAGAAATATTTACTCAAGCCTTTTGCCATTTTTAAACCTAATTGTTTTTGTTATTGAGTTGTAGAAGTTCTCTCTGTATTCTGGATGTTAATCCTTTATCACATACATGCTTTGTAACTATTTTCTCCTATTCTGTGGGTTGCTTTTTCACTTAATTGCTTGTGTCCTTTCAGGCACACATGTTTTTAATTTTGATGTAGTCCAATTTATCTATTTTTTTCCCTGTTGTCTGTGCTTTTGGTGTCATACCAAGAAATCATTGCCAGACTCAATATCTTGAAGTTTTTCTCCTATATTTTCTTCCAAGAGTTTCATAATTTTAGCTTTTACAGTTCAGTCTTTGACCTGTTTTGAGTTAATTTTTGTATATGGTATAAGGGGCCAAATGCACTCTTTGGCATGTGGATATCCAGTTTTCCCAGCACCGAGTCTTTGTGCTAGGAAAGTCAAAGGTCTTTGTTGTAAGGACTTCCCTCATTGAACCAGCTTGGCACCAATTATTTCACCATATATGCATGGGTTTATTTGGGGGCTTTCTGTTCTAATCTGTTGCTCTTTATGTCTGTCTTTGTCTTTATGCTGTAGCTTTATAGTACATTTTGAAATCAGGAAGTGTGAGTCTTCCAACTTTGTTCTTTTTCAAGGTTGTTTTGGCTGTTCAAGGTTTCTGGAGATTCTATATGAATTCTAAGATGATTTTTTCGATTCTTGCAAAAAGATGGCATTGGTGTTTTCTTAGGGGTTGCCTTTCATCTGGTTAGTATTGATGTCTTAACAATATGAAATCTCCCGGTCCATAAACACTGGCTGTCTTCCCCTTTATTTGTGTCTTAATTTCTTTCAGCAACATTTTCTAGTTTTTGGTGTATATCTTTTGCCCCCTTGGCAAAATTTAAATGTTTTCCTACATATCATATTCTTTCTAATGTGATTCTGAGTGGAAATATTTTCTAAATTTACTTTTTGTATACACAACTGATTTTTGTGTGTTGACTTTGTACACTGCAACTTTGCTGGATTCTTTCTTAGTTCTAATTGTTTGCAGAATATTCAGGATCTTCTCACATAAGATTATGTGATCTCTGAACAGAGATTGCTCTTTCCCTTCCAGTGGGTACCTTTTATTTTTTTCCTTACCTGATTGCTTTGACTAGGGCTTCCAGTACTGTGTTGAATAGAAGTGGTGAAAACGGGCACCCTTAATTCTGATCTTAGAAGCAAGAGAGAGTGCTTTTTAATCCTCCTTTCTCCATCATTAGTGGCAGAGGGTTTGGGGTTTTTTTGTTTGTTCATTCTGTTTACATGCAGAGCCTTTAAAAGGACTGAGGATGCAGGCAGAGGCTGTGGAAATCCTGGTGAAGCTGGTAAGGGAAGGATGCTGATGACGAGGGGGCTGGAGCTCTGATTGAGTTGTACCTCCGGGAGTGGGGCTGACCCCCACACTGGTGGCCAGGTCCACACACATGCTTCCCTTCTAAGCCCAGGGAGCCCTTCCCCACCCCCACCTCACCTGGCCCCTCCTGCCTGTGGCTTGCTGCCCACCTCTGCTGGGTCTCTGCCCCAGTACAGAGCCAGGGTGAGGTAGCCCAGTGCCACCCAGGAAAAGGTGGTTTGAAACCTGAGCACTGCTGTCTTCACATGTTTTTTACTTCTGCACACGAAATTTTAAATCCTGCATTCCAGTTACCTTAAAATGACACTATAGGGATTAAAGAGGCTTTTATAAATTGTCAACTAGATATGAAACTGCAGCATCTTGACTCACAGCAGGAACATTTGCCAACGTTTTTCTCTAACTTTGCATTTGTGTCCAGCTGAGAATCAACCTTCTTTGTGATAGGGGATTTCCTATTCGCATGAAATCTTTCATGGCTCTGGTGAAGTTGTCATTCCACATGGACTTAAGAATACTGTGAATAAACAAAGAAATTGCTCAAGGAGAGCAAAGCCTTGCTTTATGACATCCCCAGGCCTTTAGTTTTTTTTTTTTTTTTTTAAGTCAGATTTCACTCTTAAAAACAGACGAAAACATAATTGAATATTGGGAGGGAATCTCTGATTACGAGTGACATGTGCTACAGTCCAGTCTTATGGGGTATTATTTTCCTGCAAATTGAATGAAATTCCCAGAAAGGTAAATAATAATATAGAAGCTATCATTTCAATGAAAAGAAAAAAATCGTGTCTCTGAGATGTTGCTGAGTAGATTTTTATTTTGGTGGGGGAGGAAAAATGAAGTCTCCTTTGAGACTTTATTTTCTAAAGAGACAACTTTAGAAATGCAGGGGGTATTACTGCCCCGGGCATTTACAAATTTGTGGCTTATCTACATGAATGTTCTTCCCTGACAGGTGTTATAAAACAGGTGCAGTATTGTATTCAGACAAGATGGAGAATTAAATTTGCGTGAGCATTTATATAAACAAAGAACTTCAGATAACAACAGACCCGGAGGGACTTCCCTGCTGGTCCAGTGGTTAACACTTTGCCTTCCAATGCAGAGGGTGCAGGTTTGATCCGTGATGGGGGAGCAAAGATCCCATATGTCCCATGGCCAAGAAACCAGGACATAAACAACATAAACAATATTGTAACAAATTCAATAAAGACTTAAGTTTAAAAACAAAACAAAACAAAAGACCCCGAAATTGCTGACGCATAGCATCTAACTTTCAGAAGGGGAAACTGAGTCCTAGAAAAGTTAAATTATGTGCCCAAGTTTTTACAACTCACACACTCCACATCTGATGCCCTGTGGGACATTTCTTTAGATGTTTCTGGGTGTGTGTGTGTGTGTACGCGTGCGTGCACTCAGTTGCTTGGTCATGTCTGATCCCTTGTGACTCCGTGGACTATAGCCCACCAGAATCCTCTGTCTATAGGATTTCTCAGGCGAGAATGCTAGAGTGGGTTGCCACTTCCTCCTCCCCGGGATCTTCCCGATCCAGGGATCGAACTTGAGTCTCCTGCATCAGCAGGCAGATTCTTTACCACTGAGCCACCTGGGAAGCCCCTTGCTGGGATGGATAACAGTTACATTTTATTTTAATCTCACATCACTGGTTGCTTTTTTTCTCCTCTTTCTGGAGAGAAAACAGTCTAATCTAGAAGGAAAAGCATTTCATGTTTTTGTTTTTATGAGATAAGCAATTTTGTAAATTGTACTTCTAAGACTGACTTATTTTTGGCCATTTGGTGTTTTGTTTTGGGAGTTTGTTGCTTCTAGTCTGTTGGCTACTTTAATTTCAAACTGATCTTTTTCTGATTTTTTCAAATTAAATAATAACAACAACAACAACCAAAAAAAAAAAAAAAAAAAACCCACAGAAAACCAAACAGCATCATTTTGCTCCTTTTGCTCTTGAAATCACAGAGGACAATGTTACATTTAAAAAGCCTGAGAGGTTGGGTACATGAGACAAGTGCTCGGGCCTGGTGCACTGGGAAGACCCAGAGGGATCGGGTGGAGAGGGAGGTGGGAGGGGGGACTGGGATGGGGAATACATGTAAATCCATGGCTAATTCATATCAATGTATAACAAAAACTACTGTAATGATGTAAAGTAATTAGCCTCCAACTAATAAAAATTAAAAAAAAAAGAAAAAAAAAAATAAAATAAAAAGCCTGAGAATAACAGTGATCCCAGAGGGGCTGGATTCAGGGAAGGAAAAGAAATAGTTTTGCTCCTAGTTGTCATTTTTTGGTTTTTCCAAGGGTGGTTATGATTAAAAAAAAAAAAAAAAAAAAAAGGTCTGAGTTGAATAGAACTTTTCTGATGAGAATTTTTGAAAAGGCTGTGATTAAAAGAAAAACAGGTCCCAGTGTGCTGGAAAGTTTATGGAGGTCACTCCATTCAGGGTCCCTGAACAGTGTTGTGAAATCAGTTCCTTGATTCCATTTTACAGGCAAGTAAACACGGGCTCTGAGAAGTTAAGTGAGCTTGTCCCAAGTCACAGAGTTAGTAAATGGGGTTTGAAACCGGGGGAGGACTTCCTGTGAGTAATGAGATAAACACCCAAGTCCAGCCAGGCGTCTCTGAGCCCATCCCTGTCAGGAGCACTGGGCAGAGACAGCAGAGAAAATCTGGAGCAAAGGACAGGACTCTCGGGAGTGTGGGGTGACCCAAACCAGTCAACATCACCCCTAGAAAGACAAGTTCTGTCCTGAGTAGAAATATTGGAATGCATGTGGAACCCGAGGCTTCAAAACAGAAGGAAGGGAACCCCGAAAGGGCATTGCCTCTTGTAGATGATGTGTAGAAAGTACAGCGAATGGGGTAAAATTGGAGGAGTCCTGCAGAGATTAAAAAAAAAAAAAAGAAGAAGAGTATTGTAAAAGCAGACTAGAATCGCCCAGAAGCGCTCCGTGCAATAAAGAAAGTGCACTTCACCACATTAACAGCAGAGGGCGCATGTGACTCGAGAAACCTCGTTAGCCACCCGAGGCTCCTGTCTCTTTATCTGCTCACTGCTGGTCCAGGAAAGAAAATCCATTACAAAAAGAACAGAACGCGGCAGGCAATGCACGCGCAGAGCTGCGATCGGAAGAAAACAGTTTGGGAATCAAAACACTTAAGGGGATAAATATTCACCCCTCTCTAAACACATCTGGTGGTGGTGGTTTAGTCGCCAAGCTGTGTTCGACTCTTGCGACCCCATGGACCGTAGCCTGCCAGGCTCCTCTGTCCATGGGATTCTCCAGGCAAGAATACTGGAGTGGGTTGCCATTTCCTTCTCCATAAACACATCTACACACCCCCAAACAGAAGATAATAGCAAACAGCATTCCAACATTATTAAATATCCTGAGATAAGCATTTTCTTTTTATAAATTCTTGATTCAAGGCTGTCATACATATAGATTTGTCACATATATGTTTATGTATGTCAACCTTGAATCGAAGATATTTTTAAAAATCAGAGTTAAAATGGACAAAACCCAGGATGATGTGAAATGAGAGTTGGCTGAACCTAGAAGAAGAAATAAACTTCAGCTTCCGTGAATGGACTTGTGATGTCCATGGGGCCCTCCCTTCCAGAGAGAGCAGAGTGACCGGTCACCTGGCACCTACTTTGTTGTCCTTTCTTTACTAAACCGCAGCCCAAGGCAAACATTCCTTGCCCACAGCTGTACTTACTGCCTCTTCCAAGGAGAAACAGTTTATTAGGCTAGTCTTGGTGATGGTTTTTACTTTCCAAGTTCTCTATTTAAAAAAGACTCTAAGAATTACCCAAATACTTTCCTAGGGTGGCTCAAGTGGTATTTGTTAAGTAGATAAAACTTGCCAAGGAGAGTGTCATTTCCATTAATAATATATCACAATTTCAGAGAGAGAGAACTTCAGAGACATTTCCAAATTGCTTTGAATGACCACAAGTTAGGCTGTATTTTATAGTTCACAAAGTACTTTCCATGTGTTATATTCTTTAAAGTTGCATTTGCTCTTGTTATTATTGTTCAGTTGCTCAGTTGTGTCTGACTCTTTGTGACCTCATGGACTGCAGCACGCCAGACTTCCCTGTCCTTCACCATCTCCAGGAGTTTACTAAAACTTAAGTCCATTGAGCTGGTGATTTCATCCAACCATCTCATCCTCTGTTGTCCCCTTCTCCTCCTGCCTTCAATCTTTCCCAGCATAAGGGTCTTTTCTAATGAGTCACCTCTTCACATCAGATGACCAAAGTATTGGAGCTTAAAGTTGCATATAGGCTAAAAAAAAAAAAAAAAAACTCAATGGATTTGATGTTTTCTTCCCTTCCTCTGTGTTAAAAGCAGCTTAGAAATGCTTTGTCTGGTTTACGTACCTAGAAAACGAGACTGTCCATGGCTTCCTTAAATGAGGCATCTGCTGTACAAAGCTAACTCTCGGCTGGGAGAGACTGTATTTCTCTAAAGACAGACACACCATCATCACCGTTGTGCCTGTTCTCTTTGTCCTCCCACCCCATTCGGGGTAAACTCTACTCTTTTCTTTTTGCATCTGGCTAGGTTTGAGTCTCGGAGAAGGCAATGACATCCCACTCCAGTACTCTTGCCTGGAAAATCCCATGGACAGAGGAGGCTGGTGGGCTGCAGTCCATGGGGTCGCTAGGAGTCGGACACAACTGAGCGACTTCAGTTTCACTTTTCACTTTCATGCATTGGAGAAGGAAATGGCAACCCACTCCAGTGTTCCTGCCTGGAGAATCCCAGGGACGGGCGAGCCTGGTGGGCTGCCGTCTATGGGGTTGCACAGAGTCAGACACGACTGAAGTGACTTAGCAGCAGCAGCAGGTTTGAGTCTCGCTTGTAACCGGTAGAATGTGGCAGAAATAACACTGTATTACCTTAGGGGATGAGTTGGAAAAGGTGATGCTTTCTCCACCTTGTCTTCGGGATATTCTGAGACCGCCATGCTGTGAGGAAGCCCAGACTAGTCTGAGGGAAGAGACTGCATGGTCTGAACCTACAAGAAGTAAGAGAAAGATGCCTGGCTGCTCCCCCAACCCCAGCTTTGTCCCAGCTGCTTTCTTCTCCGGCTGCAGTCCCATTGAGGACTCTCAGCCAGAACCGCTCAGTGAAGCCCTACCTGAATTCCAGACCCTCGCAAACCAGGTAATAAAATGCTGGTTGTTTTCAGCCACCAAGTCTTGTGTGATTTGTTATGCAGTGATGGCTATCCAGAATGAATAGTGTCAGAAGAAAGGACTGTGTTAGAGGAGTAGCTCGCCCAATACCTTGTGTGTGTGTGGGTGTGTGTTTGTGCACGTCTGTTGCTCTGTCGCGTCTGACTCTGCGATCCTGTGGACTGCAGCCCGCCAGACTCTGTCCATGGAATTTTGCAGGAGAGAATACTGGAGTGGGTTGTCATTCCCTTCTCCGGGGGATCTTCTCAACCCAGGGATCAAATCCGTATATCTTACATCTCCTGCATTGGCAGGTGGGTTCTTTACTACTAGCACCTTTTTCAGTAGTTTTGTTTTGGAAGGTTTTTAAAGAGGACATTAATAGCCCCAGAACATGTCTCTTTTAAGAAGAATTAGGTTGCTGTCTAAATGTGCCTTGTAAACTGACCTTTCCACTGGAAAAGAACTGAGTTATCCTCAGGTGGTTTTCTTTTTTGTAGTTTTAGGTCTTTAAATATCTACTGCTTTTTGCAAAAGTAAGTGACACGAGAATTCTTGGGAGAATTGTTTACTTTGTCCTTGAACGTGATAACCCTTATAAGTGCAGGAACTGAGAACCTGGGTCCCAGTCTTAAGCTTTCTGATGAAGCCCAAGGTTGGGTCGCTCCTGCACTGGCTACATGGTGAACAACTTGTCTAATATCCTGGGTCACAATAGACAGAGACTTCAAAGAGAGGGCTGGGATGAGATTTCATTCCTAATGGTGCAGTCACCATGCTCTAGAATCCACCCCTTGCCCTCCGGAACCTCAGACCAAATCATCCACAAGAGAAATAATCATATACCCATGGAAACAGCCTAAATGTCCATCAACAGACGAATGGATAAAGAAGATGTGGTACATATATAAATGGAATATTACTCAGCCACAAAAAAGAATGAAATTATTCCATTTGCAGAGACGTGGATGGACCTAGAGACAGTCATACAGAGTGGAGTAAGTCAGAAAGAGAAAAGCAAATATATTAATGCATTTACGTGGGATCTGAAAAAATTAAGTACAGACAATCTTGTTTACAAAGCAGAAACAGGGACACAGACATAGAGAACAAATATATGATACCAAGGGGGTATATATATATATATATATCTCTCTCTCTATATATATATATCAATGGCAGGGGGTGTGGTAGGGTGAATTGGAAATGTGATATTGACATATATACATTAATATGTATAAAATAAGTAACTAATGATAACTGCATAGCACAGGGGACTCTGCTCAGTGTCTGTGGTGACCTAAATGGGACGGAAATCCCCCAAAGAGGGGATATATGTGCATGCAGAAATTATCACTACATTGTGAATCCACCGTACTGTGTTGGAGAAGACTCTTGAGAGTTCCTGGGACTGCAAGGAGATCAAACCAGTCAATCTGAAAGGAAATAAGTCCTGGATATTCTTTGGAAGGACTGATGCTGAAGCTGAAACTCTAATACTTTGGCCACCTGGTGCGAAGAACTGACTCATTTGAAAAAACCCTGATGCTGGGAAAGATTTAAGGCAGGAGAAGAAGGGGATGACAGAAGATGAGATGGTTGGATGGCATCACCGACTCAATTGACATGAGTTTGAGTAAACTCTGGGAGTTTACTCCCAGATGGACAGGGAGGCCTGTCATGCTGCAGTCCATAGGGTCACAAAGAGTTGGACATGACTGAGTGACTGAACTGAACCGAACTGATACTCTAATAAAAAAATTATATTAAAAAAAAAACACCCACTCACACCGGCAATTCCTCTCGTCTTAGTAAGGCCAGCGGTCAGGATGCCTGCTTCCCACACAGGAAACTTGACCCCTGCTTTGTTGATCACAAGGGCAGCTGTGACCACTCTCCCTTCACTCACTGTCTGTGTGTGGAGATATACACAGATATGTATATCTGTGGGTTTGCTGGGAGGGGACTTTCTGTCCTGAAACAGAAACACACATTTACTCCTCTTAATATTTCAACTAGTGCTGGACTTTTCAACTTAGACTCAGCTTATCTAAAAATGTACTAATCCTCCACCCGCCCACACCAGCTGCTTCTCGAGGCTTCCTTGTCCTCTCTGGGGGCTTGTTAGAGCTTCCTCATATTCAGCAGCAGCCTTCCATAACAGCTCTGGTGTCTAGTACCATCTTGCCTAGTTCAAGGTCATAGTCCATAGTTCAGGTCTTCATTATTTGCCTTAAGAGGCCCTTCCACCTCCAGCAGCCCACCCTGCAACAGGTTTCAGTAGCCCTGCTATGTTTTCATTGGACAGTGGAAGCCCCCCTCCTCCCCCTGGTCCAGGCCCTTTCCTGGGCTGCCTATCCACTTCCATCCCCAGTCCTCCCAGGGCCAACGAGGATCCCAGTGCTCTGACCTTGGCACATCTGCTTTTGACCAAGTGGTTTTCTCTAAAATGCCTCGCTTCCTGCCCCCTGATTGAAACTACCCTCGTCTTCTGCATCTCTTTGAGATCCCCACATTTAAAAACAGGATCCTGTTTGTGTCCCTGCAGTGTCCACCTGAGACCCTGAGCAAAATCCAGCAAATGTTTGCTAAAATGAATAAACAAATGTTCTAGTGGCCCCTTTCCTTAACTGGCATGACAGAAATAGAAACGCTTACAGAATTATCACAGATATATATGCATTCCAAGACCTGCTGGACATTTCTGAAGATGAGAGAATGTTTCCAAAACAATGAACCTATTTGAGAAGATTATTCAAAACAATCTTGTTGATCTTATTTAATTTAATCTTACATATTTAAGCAAAGATCAAAGAATCTAATTTAGTGTGTTAGTACAGTGCGAAGGTTTAGATCATCAAAGGGCAACAGAGTTCTTGGCTCATCCTTTCCAAGAATACATATCAGAATAAAATGATCCTCAGAAGAGAAGGTGTGCCCCATCTTTGAATGTTTTTTCACGGAAGTGAGAAAAACTTCATGAAGTCATGGCAAGCTGGCTTCTGAGGGAAAAACTGAGATCATTGCATAAGGAAAGTTAACCAGTAAGTCTGTTTTAAAGCAATTGGAAACATCTAAAATTTCTCCATTACACAAAACTCTTTGGAAAGGGAATAGAAAATAATGAATTTGAATCCTTAGTTTTCATAGGTATTGTAACTTCTAGGGGATCTTCATTCTGACTTGTTTTGGGGGGTGCCCATTTCTGACAACAAAATAGCTAAAGGATGAAGAGTCTTCTAAGCTTACCAGAAATGTTCTTGCTTTGGAAATACCCGTAATTACTCTCCTAATTCCTTGCATTTTTCCCTTCCCTCCCCCATCAGTTTCTTCTCAGGCAGTTTTCTGGGGTCAGGGAGGTGGGGGACAGGATGCCTCTGGGGACAAGGTTAAGGACAGAGTCAGCCTGGCGGTGTGAGCTGAAAGAGAGAAACTATGAAGTTATTTAGAGGTGGTCCTGCCGGCAGGAACCACAGATACCCAGCTGCTCTCTTTGGCCCCCCGTTTCTAATTTTTAATGATTTGAAGTACTTCAGGTCGTGATTCTTATTTATTTATTTTTGGCTGTGCCGGGTCTTCACGGATGCACGTGGGCTTTCTCTGGTTGCAGCAAGAAGGGCTACGCTCTCATTGCAGTGCGTGGGCTTCTCATGACTGTGGCGTCTCCTGTTGCGGAGCACAGGCTCCAGGTCAGTCGGGCTCAGGCCCAAGGCGTGTGAGCTTAGCTGTTCTACTGCCCATGGGACCGTCCCTGACCAGGGATCGAACCCAAGTGTCGCTTGCATTGGCAGGTGATTCTTAACCACTGGACTGCCAGGGAGGCCCTGCCCCTAATTTTATTCTGCTTGTCAGCAGTGGGCGTCCACATCAATTTCCCTTATTTCCCTTTCACCAGCAAAAGTCTGTAATTTGTAAAAGGTTGTGAGAGGAGGACATTCAAGTATAATATATAATACGCTGTATATTAGTCAAACGGTCACAGAGCTCCCAAAGTGCCATTTTCTGTGAAGACTCAAGCAAGAGCAGAGTTCATCCTGGTCTTCAGAGAAAAGCATGTGGATCAGAGAAAACTGAGATTGTAATAGTACAACGTAGTAATTCATGCTGTGGAAACGTATGTAAACTAAGATGTATTACCAAGTGCAGTGAGGCTTCAAAGGAGTGAGGGAGCCTGATACCCGGGACCCCAGAGCAGACGTGGGGAGGGGCCGAGGACCACCAAGGAGTTAAAGGTGGGGACGGTGATGGCAAGTCTGGGTTTTGCCATGCCCAGCTCATGGTGCTAAAGTGGAAGTGATAGTTGATCTGTCATGTCCAACTCTTTGCGACCCCATGGATTTTACAGTCCGTGGAATTCCCCAGGCCAAAATTCTGGAATGGGTAGCCTTTCCCTTCTCCAGAGGATCATCCCAACCCAGGGATCAAACCCAGGTCTCCCGCTTTGCAGGCAGATTCTTTACCAGCTGAGCCACAGAGAAGCCCCAAAACACTAGAGTGTATGGCCTATCCCTTCTCCAGCGGATCTTCGAGACCCAGGAATCTAACCAGGGTCTCCTGCATTGCAGGTGGATTCTTTACCAACTGAGCTACTAGGGAAGCCCAACCCGACAATACCAGGTCACTTCGCTTTGTCCTGCTGTAAACTGAGAATCTGTTGCTGCTCTCCTCATGCAGCTGCTGGGATGGCTTCAGAGAGTCGGGGGATAGTACATGGAGTAGTGCCTGGCGTGTCGTCAGTTCTTCATGCACGCCAGCCATGACCTGCTCTGCTTTGAGACGGAGCTTAAAGGAAAGCTTGGATTGTAGCAGGACCTGGCATCAAGGAACAAGGGGTTTTAGGCTAAGCATCCTCCATGTGTGTGTCTCTGTGTCTGTGTATGTGTGTGTGTGTCTTTGTGTATGTGTGTATTTAGAAGACAGCAGGTACACCAACTATATTCTGGTGTACCAGGAGCCAGTAAGGCCTTGAGGGCTATTCCATAGAGAAATGCTGTCCCATAGAAATGTAGTGGGAGCCACATGTCATTCTAAATTTTCTAGTGGTTATATTAAAAAAATGTTAAACAGGTTAAATGAATTGTAATAGTATGTTTTATTTAATTAATTCAGTGTATCAAATATTTCAACATGAGGTCTGTGTAAAAAATTGTTAATGAGGTATTTTACTTTTTTGTACTAAGTCTTCAAAACTTGGTGTCTATTTTCTATACATCTCAACTCGGAGTCTGCACGGCTCGGGTGATCCATAGCCGCGCGGGGCTGGAGGCTGCTCCACTGGATGGCCCAGCCATCAGGGGTCTTACTCTGATGGCAGTAGGACAGTTTGCTCTGTAGCATCCTCTCTAGCCTTTCCTCTAGACAGAGAAATGGCAACACCTTTCCCTACGACAATTAAGGAAAAGGAGAGGAAGAAAGGAAAGAAAAAGAGAGGAAGAAAAAATATGCCAGGTCACCATCTTTCACAGCTGGCTTGACCCTGAGGTGTTCACGAACAAAAGCTCTTTGGGCAGAAAAATTTGGAAGATAGCGCTGGAACATACTTAAACACTTCCAGGTCATATTCAGAGAGACCCTAGAAATCTTGCAACAAAGTAACCTGTTTTGCTCTGTGTGGCTCCACATTTCCCAATTTACTAGGATTATGGAACAATGTTTTCTTTTGACACTTATCTACTGTTGGCACCATCCATTGGCAGCCTGTTCTTTTCAACCTGTTTGGTTTTTTTTTTTTTAAAGATTTCAAGTAACATACTCTTTTTTTTTGATTGAAGTATAGGTGATTTACAATGTTATGTTAGTTGTAGGTATACAGCAAAGTGATTCAGTTGTACATATTCTTTTTCAGATTCTTTTCTAGTATAGGTTATTACAGGGTATTGAATGTAATACCCTCTGCAGTGCAGTAGGTTCTTGTGGTTTATCTATCTTATATATAGTAGTGGGTGCCTGCTAATCCCAAATTCCTAATTTATCCCTTTCCCCTCCTTTCCCCTTTGGGAACCATTAGTTTGTTCACTGTATTTGTGAGTCTGTTTCTCTTTTGTGAGTAAGTTCACTTATATTATGTTTTTAGACTTCACATATAAGTGGTATCAGATGGTGGCTCTCTGTCTGACTTACTTCACTTACTGTGATAATCTCTGGGTCCATCCATGCTGCTGCAGATCATTCATTCTTTTTTGTGGCTGATCTGATCCCATCACTTCATGGGAAATAGATGGGGAAACAGTGTCAGACTTTATTTTGTGGGGCTCCAAAATCACTGCAGATGGTGATTGCAGCCATGAAATTAAAAGACGCTTACTCCTTGGAAGGAAAGTTATGACCAACCTAAATAGCATACTAAAAAGCAGAGACATTACTTTGCCAACAAAGGTCCGTCTAGTCAAGGGTATGGTTTTTCCAGTGGTCACGTATGGATGTGAGAGTTGGATTGTGAAGAAAGCTGAGTGCTGAAAAATTGATACTTTTGAACTGTGGTGTTGGAGAGTCCCTTGGACTGCAAGGAGATCCAACCAGTCCATCCTAATGGAGATCAGTCCTGGGTGTTCATTGGAAGCATTGATGCTGAAGCTGAAGCTCCAATACTTTGGCCACCTCATGCGAAGAGCTCACTCATTGGAAAAGACCTGGATGCTGGGAGGGATTGGGGGCAGGAGGAGAAGGGGATGACAGAAGATGAGATGGCTTGATGGCATCACTGACTCGACTGAGTAAACTCCAGGAGTTGGTGATGGACAGGGAGGCCTGGCGTGCTGTGATTCATGGGGTCGCAAAGAGTCAGACACGACTGAGCGACCGAACTGAATATTCCCTTGTCTGTCTGTACCACATCCTTGACTCCCCTGGTAGCTCAGATGGTAAAGGATATGCCAGGAATGCAGGAGACCAGGGTTTGATCTCTGGGTTGGGAAGATCTCCTGGAGAAGGCAATGGCAACCCACTCCAGTGTTCCTGCCTGGAAAATCCCATGGACAGAGGAGCCTGGTGGGCCACAGCCCACATCCTCTTTACCCATTCGTTTGTCTGTGGATGTTTAGCTTTTGCTAAAGGAAACTTGAACCTTGATTTGGTGTTTGCGTTTTGTTTTCTGTTTGTTTGTAATCAGGACGACTGCATTCATGGCCTTACATGATTCTGTAAAGGCTAGGGTGTGGACAGGACAAAAAAGATATGGGGTCATTTGAGAATTTCATTTTGCACTAAGTTTCATCTCCAAATCCTACACTTGCAGATTGCAGGACTCTTAATTGTTGGAACGGATGTAATGCAAAGGGTAAAGGAACAAATTGTCACTTGATTGATGGAGAAGACAGAATCCTTGTTAATAGTTACTTTTATTTTTTACCACAGAAGACTATTTGGAGTTTTAGAAATTTGAGCATCAGCATAGGGATATAAACAACATTCTGGTAAGGGAAGTCCCCTGTTCATAACCTGACCAGGAGGTGGGAAAGGGGATCAAAACAGGAGGGAAAGGCTCTTAGCCGCACAGCCTGCCCTCCATCCTGTGAGCCTGCCCTCTGCGTCCTTGGATTCAGTTTTGCAAAATTTGGGTCTATGGGTAATTGAATCTGTGGATACAGAACCACCAATATGGGGCCACTTTCATTCACCTACTACTGCACGCTTTTAATAAGGGACTTAGGCACGCTGGGTTTTGGTATCTGCAGGTCCTGGATCCACCCCGCCCCCCAGACACTGAGGATGGCTGTACCTCGGCTCTCAGCAACCCCTCCCAGCCAGGTGATGGGCAAGTCCCTGGGTGATTTTTGTGGCATTTAAAAAAATTTTATATGTTTGTTTTTGGCTCCACTAGGGCTTCGTTGCTGTTTGGGCTTTTCTCTGGTTTTGATATGGAGGCTTCTCATTGCCATGATTCTCTTGTTGCTGAGCTAGGGCTCCAGGGCTTGGGCGCTTCAGTAGTTGCAGCTCCCAGGCTCGAGAGCACAGGCTCAGTAGTTGTAGCGCACGGCTTTATTTGCACGGCAGCACATGGGACCTTCCCAGATCAGGAACTGAACCGTGTCTCCTGCATTGGCAGGCAGATTCTTTACCACAAGAAATGCATACAAGACACTAAATGGCCAACTCCGTGTATTGCAGATGAAGAAGGGACCTGCGGACTTCTGACCTTCTGCTGAGGAAGATACCCGTTCAAGCCCTTTCAGGATGCTGAGCAGGTGGAGGCTGGACTGAGAGATGCTGGTGTGAAGGGTAAGTGACAACTAAAGCCTTGTACCCCGATGCCCTGGATTATCTTTTCCAAATTCTTCTGTGTGTGGGGACCTTGTATGCTCTAGTGTGGTACACTGCTGTGGATGGTACCTCTCTCCAAAAGAGTCAGGGAGGATGCTTACCTATTTTCAGGTACCTAGGGATCCTGTCATGATGCAGTAACAGCAGGGCCAAACCAAGGTCAGGACAGCTCACTGTAAGCGCTCAGAGTAACAGCTCCAATTGTGTGGCAGACTCGGCCCTTTAATGGGTTAATTCATTTCGTTCTCATCTCAGAGATGAGAACATTGAAGCTGGTTGGTTACTGAGAGCAGACGGTCCTGATGGTGGCCCCATCCCAACATAAAGCCTTTTTCCTCTTTCAGGTACATTCCCCACTTGCCTCTCTTCCCATCCCCACTTTTCATCTATTTTTTTTTTTTTCATGTAATCATAGATCTCTGTACGAAAGGGATTGAACATCAGAGGGACATCTGTGTAGGTCACTGTGGGGGAATCACAGTTTCCCTGGGTCCCCTCAATCTGGGAAGCCTATTTTCCCCTTTCTGGAAACTGGGGTGCGGGGGACTCACAGAAAAAGCAGCAGAGGTGACACTGAGTCATTCTGAAGCCAAGAGCAGCAAAACCAGCATGGCTCCAGGCTGGCTTTCAGGCTCGGGGCGGGCTTGCTGGTGAGAGCAGCCGCCTCGTTGTGAGGCAGCCCGGGCCCCGTGTGTGTGTGGGCGGGGGGGGTGGTTCCAGTCAATAGCCACCCCCCGGGCCCCACTGATATGTGAGGGAGACTTCAGGTGGCTCCAGCCTCCAGTCCTGAGCTGCCCCACTGCTGCCGGGTGGAACTGGGACAAAGTGAACTGTCCCCTCCAATCCCTGACCCCGCAGCAGATTCAGGACCGTGGAAACTCACTGCTTTGAGCATCTCATTTAAACCCACTGCAGCACCGTTTAAGGCAGATGTCATTACACAGATTTCCAAGTAAGAGAAGGGAGGCCCAGTCAGATGAAGTGACTCACCCAAGGCCAGATGACAAGCTGGATGTGAACCCAGGACTCTCTGATGCCGAACTTGTGAGATGAACTCTGACCCCAGTGCCCATTCCTTCTGGACCAGGAGCTGCCCTTCAAACACAGCTCTGCTCAGAGAAGGCAGACCATTTGAAGCAGGCAGACCAGCAAACACAGCTTTGGAGAACTAGATTTACGTACATAGTTTCCTGTGACTCTGTTTCCTTAACTTGAATCCTCGCTAAACACGTTGCTCATGCTCAAATCCTGAGTCATGTCTGACTCTTTGAAACACCATGGACTGTAGCCCACCAGGCTCCTCTGTCCATGGCATTTTCCAGGCAAGAATACTGGAGTGGGTTGCCAGTTGCTCCTTCAGGGGATCTTCCCCACCCAGGGATCAAACCTGTGTCTCTTGTGTCTCCTGATCTGGCAGGCAGATTCTTTACCACTGCACCACCTGGGAAGCCCTTAGCTAGACCCTGGGGTCCTGCCTTAAACATACAGTCCTCTCATGAGGCTGCCTGCTTCCCCCACCACCAGCCCCCGCAAGAGCTTAGATTCATGGTCTCTGCTCATATTACATGAGATTCATAGCATGTGGAGTGATGTTCACATTTCTGTGTTGCCCATGTTTGACTTCAGACTTCACGAGGCCAGAGCCTGATCTGTGTCTCCCGTTCTTCATTTTTTTTTAGCACAGGCTCTAATCTGTAGCAGACAGTGAATAAATGTAAGCTAAATCAACAGCAAAGAGCAGGAAGTATGAATTTTCTTGAGAAGGAAGATGGTAACATAAGGAAGTGCAAAATTCCAGGTATAAACACTGAAGTCTTATCTTGGGGCTAAAGGGTTGTCTATTGAGGTCAAGATTTCTTTGTCACTTCCTTTGTTTTTCCTGTGAGATGAAACATCTTTGGGTCTCACTTTTATAAATAAACGGCTTCCACAGGATGCAACAGTAAACTAAACAATAACAGGAACCGGCGGGGCTCTGCGTTACTATTTCTCTGTGGGTTGTTATTCAAGTGGAAAGTATTTTCAGATGTGCAGCACTGGAGAACCGACTTCGGTATGAATGTTGAAATGTGACCTGTCGCGTGTGCTCTCCTCTCCGTCAGCCTTTGCTCATGGCATCGGTGGCTTGTGGCTTCGCCTCGACACCCTTCTTGTTCTGCCTCTGGTTCTCAGTAAGCAGAATGTCCTGAACCAAGTGTAATCCCTGGAGGATGCCTGCTGCTTGCCCTGCTCACAGTTAAAGGCTAGTGCTGCCATCAGCTGGCCGAAGAATTTAAAGTGGGTTCATGGGGAGGAACTCGTCTAACCCCCAAGTGGCTCAGAAAGTAAAGAATCTGCCTGCAATACAGGAGACCTGGGTTCGATTCCTGGGTTGGGAAGATCCCCTGGAGAAGGAAATGGCAGCCCACTCCGGTGTTCTTGCCTGGAAGATCCCATGGACAGAGGAACCTGGTGGGGCTACAGTCCATGCGGTCCCAAAGAATTGGTCACGACTGAGCAGCTAACATTTTCACTTTCATGAGGATGGAAGATATTCCTTGTTCTTCATCCTCTTTTTTTCCGGCTTACTTTTCCTCCATCCTACCCATTCCTTCCAATAGGAGGATGCAGCTTGGAAGCCTGTTGGTAATAAGGAGAAGCAAAATGAAAGTTGCTCAGTCCTGTCCGACTCTTTGCAACCCCATGGACTGTATAGTCCTGGCCAGAGTACTGGAGGTAGCCTTTCCCTTCTCCAAGGAATCTTCCCAACCCAGGGGTCGAACCCAGGTCTCCTGCATTGCAGGTGGATTCTTTATCAGCTGAGCCACAAGGAAAGTCCAAGTAGAAGCAATTCTTGCTTCAAAATAGTAGCGTTTATTGAAGGTTTTCCACAAGCCAGGTCTTGTTTGAGGCACATTACACATTCTTTTCTCACAGCAGCCCTGGTGAGCAGTAGTCTGACCCCATTTTACAGATGAGGAAGCTGAGGCATAGCGAAGTGAAGTCGCCTGTGTGTTAGGATGCCTGGCACATTCAAGTGCTTCCCGTTGATTGTAAAGTGAGCCGTGTGTTAGTTTGAGCTGAGCATTCATGTGCAGCTGTTTCTTTTTTTAAAAATTCAAAATCTCAGTTCTTCAGGAGTGATTTTTTAAAAAGCATTTATTTTATTTATTTGGCTGTGCTGGTTCTTAGTTGCAGCATGTGCACTCTTAGTTGAGATATGTGGGATCTAGTTCCCTGACCAGGGGTCAAACCCATGTCTCCTGCCTTGGGAGCTCAGAGTCTTAACCACGGGACAGTCAATGCAAGTGTTTCTATGGGCATTGACGCACGGAGGCAGGGTGAGGGAGTGAGGGGTGTGGCGGGGAAGGGGGGAGGCCCTGAGCAGGGGACTGCTGTGGGTAACCAGGGCTCAGTCCTGTGTGGAACCTGTGACAGACCATGTAGGGAACATCTAGGAATTGTCCCAATAAGGGACACAGAAGTTGGGGTGTTCCTAGAAAAATTATGGGGACCTTTTGAAGCAAGTGTGACCATCACAATTATATCCTGTAAGTTGCCCCATTTGTCCAGGGAAGGGGGGAAGGAGAATGTATCAAGCAGGACTCCTGGCTTCCTAGACTTCCCTCTGTTCTCTGCATTAGTTTGTCTTGTGCAACAAACTGCCTTCAGATACAGTGGAAACAAGGCTGTGTGCTTAGTCGTTCAGTCGTGTCCGATCCTTGTAACCCTTTGAGTAGGCTCATTGAGTAGGCTCTGGCAGTTGCTGATGGACAGGGAAGCCTGGCCTGCTACAGGCCATGGGGTCACAAAGAATCAGGACTGAGCAACTGAACTGAACTGGACTGTAGCCTGCCAGGCTCCTCTGTTCATGGCATTCTCTAGGCAAGAACACTGGAGTGGGTTGCCGTGCCCTCCTCCAGGGGATCTTCTCCACCCAGGGATCAAACCCAGGTCTCCGTATTGTAGGTGGATTCTTTACCATCTGAGCCACCAAGGAAGCCCATAATAAGGGTTTATGCCGCACACTCTGTAAAGGTTGGCCGGTCTGATCTAGGGTGGACTCAGCTGGATGACTCTGCTGACCTCATGGGGAGGGTTGGGGGGAGTGGCTGATCCAGGCTGGGCTCGACTGGACCACTGCTTCCAACCTGATCCAGCAAGGTCTCTCGCTCAGGTCTGGGCTCAAGCCTGTTCTGCCTGACTGCGTTCCAAATCTAGGCTTGAGGGCATTGGCAGCCCAAGAGCAGCTCTTCTCATGACCATGGGAGAGGCGGGGGTGCAGGTGGAAATTCAGAGGCTTCTTCACTGGTGCTCCTGTGTGATCGTATTGATAACACAAGTCACATGGCCATGCCCGAGTCAAGAGGCTGAGCGGTGAACTCTGCCTGTCCTGGGTAGGGGGTGGGGATCTACTGTTTGCCTTGGCCTTGGTCAGACCCCAGAAGTCCCTCTCTTATGCTGCCTCTGCTTCTGTCAAATTGGGCAAAGACAGGCTGAAATGTAAAGACTTTTTCCAGTGGCAGTTTTGGTTCTAACTCTGGGCAAAACCGCGAGTCTTCGGTGATATTCCGGTGCTCCTGCTTAGTCCCTAGGTCGTGTCTGCCTCTTGGTGACCTGTGGACTATAGCCCACCAGGCTCCTCTGTCCATGGGATTCTCCAGGCAAGAATGCTGGAGTGGGTTGCCATTTCCTTCTCCGGGGGATCTTCCCCGCCCAGGGAGCAAACCTTCATCTTCTGTATTGACAGGTGGATTCTTCACCACTGAGCCATCGGGGAAGCCACATGATGTGGTCATTGGCTATGACCCGGGTTCCAGAAAGCTACATAGCCCCGGGTTCCAGAAACTTCTGGGAGCTCAGTCCTTTGTGGGCGATTGCTGCCCCTTCTGGTATCACAGCTTTGCTCCTTCTGGACTCAGGAGGGGTCTGGGGTTGTTGGGCTCCCTCAGTGACAACCACCACCCCGCCGACAGCAGCCTGAAATGGTTTTACTTGGCATCAGCACATACCAGTTGCTCAAGTGCGTCAGAATGAAATAAGAGCAGCCAGTGGGATGACTAAATTGTCAATTACACTGAAGTGTATACTTTCCTACAGTTGGAGAGAGTGCTCTGAGTTTGGTGAAAATGTCATTTCTTTGCCTCTTGGGTCCTTGGCTCTCCCATCTGGCACGAATACAGTTGAAGCTGGAAGGAGAGGAGGCGACGCTTTTATGTTGGTTGGAATTAGCAGCCATAAATTTACAGGGCTTTTTCCAAGTGAGCATGGAAAAGACTTGCCATCTGATGCTTTTTGTGAGTTCTAAGTCATAAAGCATCTGCTAAGGGTGGCTTGACAGTTGTATTCTTGGCCCTGTAGTGGAGGTCTGCGGCAGAAACCTAAGCCTCGAACGATTAAATGTGTTTCCAAACACTCGTAAGTTATTCATACTGTGTTTGCATGTTGGCCAAGCAAGCAAGACTGTACTCTGGTGTCTTCATGGTGGTACCCTATTTCAAGTAAGACCGTGATGGTACCCTATTTGGCCCAACAGAGCTTTCTAATTAACTCATCCATGCCAGCATGCAAATTATGAATGCTGTCGACATGCCTGTGGACTTTATGGCTGATTTCCATCTTCATGAATCACAGGGATCAGGCAGAAAGTACCACTACCATCCTTCTGGGGGGAAGGATACAGGGGGAGAGGAGACGTGAGATGCCAAGGGGAGCAGTTGTGTTCACAAGCACCTGACCACTGTGGGCAGCTGGGGTCCAGCTTGCCCAAGAGCTCTGGGAGGTGGCATTGATCTCCCCTCAGAATTGCTTCTCCCAGGGAGTGAGGACACGGGGCATTCATCCACCAGCTCCCACTCATCATTGCCACGGATTATTGCAAGGCGATAGTTCCTTGGTCTTCTGGCCTACCCAAACATCTCCTACTGTTTGTGCTTAGATCAAACAGAGCCATGGGTACCAGAGGATGGATATTTTGGAGTAGGTAATTTGTGATTTTAAAAAAGAAAATCAAAACAAAAGTAATGTTGACTTTTTTCAAGTCAAAAAGTGGCATGTATGGGAGGGCAAGTGATAAGGGGATGTGGGTGAGGTAACTTCGCATCTGATATGGGGGTGCCAGGCAGTTTGGGGAATGGAAGGAGGGGGTCTTGTAGTTTTTAAATCTGAGCACAGTGGAAGCAAAATCCCTCTGAGGCCTTAGGACAGAATGCGGAAAGGAGAGCATGTGTGTGTGTGTGTGTATGTGTGTGTGTGTGTGTGTGTGTGTGTGTCCATGGCTATTTATTTATTTAAACTTCATCACAGTCATACAATGAAACGTTAGACAACCACTTATAAAGGTAGAGAGCATCCCTGGTGACCCACCAGTAAAGAATCTGCCTGCAATGTAAGAGGCCCAGGTTTGAAAGATCCTCTGAAGAATGGCAACCCACTCCAGTATTCTTGCCTGGAGAATTCCAGGGACAGGAGAGCCTGGTGGGCTACAGTTCATGGGATCACATAGAGTCAGACATGACTGAGCGACTGACATTTTCACTTTTTCAAAAAAGGTAGAACTATGGTGATGATATGAAACCATCTTCAAGTTATAGTTCTGAGTAGAGAAAAAGCACAATACAGAGCAATCTTTAGAATATATTCCCCTTTATAAAAATAGCTTTGATGTTGTTGCTTAGTCACTCAATTGTGTCTGACTGTTTGCAACCTCTTGGACTGTAGCCCACCAGGCTCCTCTGTCCATGGAATTCTCCAAGCAAGAAAACTGGAGTGGGTTGCCATTTCCTTCTCTAGGAGATCTTCTCTACCCAGGAATTGAACCTGTGTCTCCTGCATTGCAGACGGATTCTTTACCACTGAGCCACCAGGGAAGCCCAGAATTAGTTTATTGGGATCTAATTTATGTATCATAAAATTAACCCATTTTAAGTGTACAGGTATGGGCGTTTAAGTAAACTTTGACATTTTTCTAGAAATGTTAGGCAAATGGACTCGTACGTGGTGTCTGGCTGCTGTCACTCAGTCATCTGTGACTAGCATGCCCATAATTTATTTCCTTTTTACTGTGGAATAGTGTTTCATTGATTGGACATATCACGTTTTGTTTATCCACTCTACAGTTGATAGACATTTGGGTTGGTTTCAGTTCCATTTCTTTGAATATGCTACTATGAACATCCATATACAAGCCTTTATGTGGACATAGATTTTTATTTTCCTTGGGTAGGTACTTACAAGTGAAGTTTACAGGTCATAGGATGAGTGTTTGGTTCTTTAAGAAACTGCAGACCTGTTTTCCAGAGAGGCTGCTCCATTTTACTGCATTCCCACCAACAATGGGAGACTAATTTCCATTCTCACAGTTGATGTGGTCAGCTTTTTTGTTGTTCGCCATTCTGGTAGATGTGTCCTCTCATCTTACTGTGGATTTAGCATTTCCTCGTCACTGAGGATGTCGAGCATCTTTTCGTGTGCTTATTAGCTATTGGCTTACCTTCTTGGCATTGTGTCTCTTCTGATCTTTTCTTATATTTATTTTGGGTCCTTTTGTCTCCTTATTAATTAGTAAGGGTTCTGGACTCCTGCCACGTTTTCTGGAAGTTTGAAATTATGTCCAAATAAAAAGTTAAAAAAAGGCTAGCCCCCACACCGCATCAGGATGGTGTATCTAGGAATTGTCTCACAGCATGGTCATGCTTGCTAAAAGAATCAAAGGGAAGGGCAAGATCAGACTTTGATTTTTTTTTTGCCAGAAAAAGTCATCTGGTCACGACACAGTGGCTCTTTATTAAATGAAGGCATACTTCCTTGACCACTTTTTCTCTGTGAATGGGAAATTGGTGATTAAAATGTGTCCAGATGTTGCATAAAGAAAAGCATGAAAGAGCTTATTAGTATCTCTCTTTCTTACATTAGGGCACATGTTTCTCCACCCCTTCAGCCTTCCACTCTGGGTATGGTCGGTCGCATGGCAGATCTAGAGGGTTGGGAGGGCTGGGTGGTCCCCATTCTGGCACTGAGAGCCCAGACTCACCATGTCCAGGGGGCCCCTGCTCTTGCCCTCTGACACTGACCTGATTGTAGACTCGCCTCCGCTTCCCGTCTCTCTGTAACTTCTCACATTGTGAACATGAACCAAATCCATGCCTGCAGCTACACATACTGAGTTGTTCAAACAAGAATTAATGGGCTGATTTAGTCAACAGCAGAGGGAATCAGGATGATGAGAAGGAGAAGGAAGACCTTCTCACCTACTTGCCATCTCCTTGATGTCGGCCAGTTTGGCTTGTACTTACAGCTTTCAATTTTCCAAATAGTTAGTGAGCATCAACTGTTCATTGTTTCATTCATTCACTAAGCCTTTATAACTCCCAAGAGGCATCAAGCACTATTTGAGTCTGGGGATGGGGGAGCAGTTAGTAGTGAACAAAAGGGGCAAAGTGCTTTCCCCCAAGAAGTTGTCTATTCTCTTAAAAGGAAGGAACAGATGCATAGAAGTGGGAGAAACAGACAATAAATAATTGAACAAATAAATACACAGTAGATAGCAAGTTATAATAAGCATTACAAAATGAAATAAAACCCAGTAAGGAAGTAGAGACAGATGCATTCATAAAGCTTCTGGAAGGATGTACTACAGACGATTAACAAATAAAATGATAGTTTTAAGCAATTTATTTTAGTAATTTGTTTTCTAATTTTTCTGTAACAAATTTGTATTGCTCTTTTTGGCAAAAAAAGTTATTCCAAACTTACCAAAAGCATTAGATTTGAATGTCCATATGATTCATTGTATCATAATTTTATAACCAAAAATACTGAAAAAAAAAATCAAGTGGAAAGTAATACCTAGTCTTTATTATCTGTGATGCAGTTCTGCATGTTTTAGAAAGTTTGATGTTTGGAAATATATGATCAATAAATTATGGGAAACCAGACATGTTTATAAAATGCCTTTCTGATGCGTAACTTGGAATGATGAGTGATCTCTTCAAGTCTTGGTAAATTACACATTTTGCTACATTGGTCAGAATAGAAAATAGTAGCATTAAATGCAGGATGCAGAGACTGAACCATCTGAGCCCCAAATGCTGTTTCTAATATTGCTTTGTTTTCACTGGCAAAGGGAGCTATGGATGTTTGTTTAAGGAGCTCACACAACAGATCATACAGTGCAGATTGCAGTCATTGGATTAGCTCGACCCAAGAAGACTCCCAGACTTGGGAAAGTTAGCCAAAAATAAAACATTTTCAGCCCTCACCCAGACTCTGCCTGGGGCTCAGCTCCCTGGAACACGCAGACGTGTACGATGGGAGTGGGGTGGTGACCATGCCGCCCTCTCTCCTTCCCTCCTTCTCTTTTCTTCCCCACTGCTTCCACACAACTGACTTTGCCTTTTCACTGATTGCTGCCACTTTCCAAAAACGGTGACACTTTATTTCCTGACGTCTCCACTGATTATTACAGCTGTTCAAGAAACTCATTAGGTCACACAACACTCCCACCCAAAACATCCACCCAAAACCTTCCGCCCCACACGGTCAAGTCATTCACTCCATTTCTGGTCTAGCCTGACTTTAAAATCCACTAGGGAATAAATCAAATCCTATCCAAATAGTAACTTCATTTGATGGCTTGCAGGCTTGGTCACTGGAAAAGGACATGGCAACTCACTCTCGTTCTTGCCTGGAGAACTCCGTGGACAGAGGAGCCTGGCGGGGTCCATGAGGTTGCAAAGAGTCGGACATGGCTGAGCCTACATGCATAAGCTTGTTCAGGTTTTCTTAATGACCCATTTGAATTTGTAATTATCCATGTAGCACCAATAAAGAAACTCATAATCTGTGCCCACATAGATTCTTATATATAATACATTTTTAATACATATTTTCTAGTCATGTTATGATTCTATTTTTACATCTTCAGTGTTTTGTTCTGGAAGGTTTGTTTTTTTTTTTGGCCATCCCTTATGGCATGCAGGATCTTAGTTCCCTGACCAGGGATTGAACCCACGGCCTCTGCAGTGGAAGTGCAGAGTCTTAACCACAGGACCACCAGGGCAGTCCTCATGTGGATACTTAATTGCTCTTACTTTAAGTCTGAGCCCTATGTCTCTCTTCAGAAGCAGTGATTTCAGTGTTTCCAGTGATTACCGTTGTTTCAGTGTGATTGATCCCAGTGGCTTTGAGGTTTCTTGTTTGTTTATTTTTTACTTCCTTGTTGATTGGATTCTAAGGAGCCCCACTGTCACCCCTTCATTTTACATTTCTAGATCCCTCATTATTGGAAAATTAAATGATGCTACTTGAGAGGAGGCTTAAATGAGGCAAGAATTCTCACTACAAAGAACAAGTGCACTTTGAGCGAAAGTTAATATTAAAAGTTTTCCACTATTCAACAAAAGTAAATGAAGGCATGTAAAGGACTATTCGAGATTGACAAATATTGTATTGGCTTCTTATTTTCTTACAAGTACCGGCTTCACTAAAAAGAACTCATTTGTCTTTATATAACCACATAATGCACTGTACTAGTTCAGTTTTGCTGTAACTAGTTTTATTAGGCTTTGTTTTGGAATTTGCCTTTTTTTTTCTCTTCCTTGGACTTTTAAAAGCAGAAGTCACAGTGACACGCTCAGTGTGGCATTTGCTGATGCATAAGAGTGCGTGTGGTTTTAATTTCTGGTTGTTTTTTCTCCCTCAACCTTTTCCTTTAGTTAATGTGAATCACATTGTATTTTCCACTCCTGGACACTGATTCATAGCCATCCACTTCCTCCCGAGTTCAGCACACCACCAGGTCCTCTGGGAAATGGATTAGTCACAGCCCAGCCAGGCACCTTGCGTGCCATGGTTGGTATTAGCTCCAACAGCCATGCGTTTAGGAGAAAGATGAAAACTGCTGCACCATCTTCCTTTGGGGAAGGAATAAGACCTCAGTTTGGGGGGGTCTGTATGGCCTGTCATACTCCTTGGATTCATCTCTACAATACAGCACACAGGCAGATTAGAAAGACAGAGGTCTCATTTGGTTCAGAAGCTTTTCAGGTGCCCTTCTGCCCTGAGGAAACAGACATCAGATTTGATCAGGGCCCCATCCCTGGGGCACATGTGTAGTGTCTGTGATGGGCTGAATCTTAATATATGGATGCAATTTTGAAAAACTTGGAACAGATTTATTTATGTTCAACATGTTTTTATCAAATTCACTTTAGTCTAATTTCAGAAAATTTCAAGGCCAAGGATTTTTCTTCATAGGCCAGACTTATAAAGACATTCCCAAGGTCATGCCTTAATTATATCAGTAATTGTTGCAAGGTTTCAATTACATTTAGCAACATTGATTGACAGCCGTGACCACCAGTCCCTACTTAATACAGCCTGAACTAAGGGTGTATGGCTATGACCTCTACAGGTGGGAGAACTCTTTAATTTTTCTGTTCTGAGTGAAGCCTCTTCAAGTTTAAGAGAGTAGAGCAACGGAAGAGCAGGGACCCATGGTTAAGCAGTTTGATAACCTGAAGAAAGTATCGGAAGGTCATGTTCTGGTCTGAGCCCCAGGTGGCTTTGGAGAGCTGTGTTTGCACCTGATTGTTTCTTTCAGTCTGTTAGCATATGTGGCAGGAGGCAGAAAGGCCAGGCCCTAACAGTGCTCCCAGGTGAGGGCTGGGTGTGGTGGCCCTGTGGTCAGAACTGGGTCACACAAACAGAAAACCTGAGCAAATATTAGATGAACGTACAGGAAGTCCTTAACCTTCGCAATGAGAAGGATCACCAGCTCTGTCTCCCTGGGACGACGGAACTCTCGTCTGGAGATTCGGCTTTTGTCTGTCCTGTTGATGATCTGGAGCCTGGGGAGTCCAGAACACGGTAACCCTCCTGCTCAGTTAGAAATTGTTAGCGTGTGGGTGAGGCAATCAGGAGAGCCATGTGCTAGCCCGGCTCTGACACTTGTGGATAGGTAGCAGCTCCTGGGTCTCAGCTTCTTCACTGGTGGAATCAGAGTGGGGCCACTCTACCTGGTGGGCAGGATGCTGTGTGGAGGAGGGTGCTGGGGACCCCACTGGGAAATGGCACCACAGCTGGTATCAATGTCTGCAGTGTCAGGGAGAGAGGAGGTGCCCGATACCTGTTGTCCACATGTTCAGTGAGCTGTCAGCTCCCCTTGGCCAGCAGCTCCCTCAAGTGTGACTTGAGACAAGTCTAGAAGCCCTACTTGTTATTAACATCATAAACCACTAGCTAACCTGAGCCCTGGCCAGAAAGTGATTTAGGCATGACTCTTCAGTCTTTCTCTCTCTGACTTACTTTCCTTAGTATGATAATCTTTAGGTCCATCCATGTTGCTGCAAAGGTGTTATTCCATTTTTTTATGGCTGAGTAATATTGCATTGTACATATGTACCATGTCTACTTTATCCACTGCTCTGTCTGTGGACACTTACATTCCTTCCATTTCTTGACTGCTATGAACAGTGCTGCTATGAACATAGAGGTACCAGTATCTTTTCAAATTAGAGTTTTCTCCAGATAGGTGCCCAGTAATGGAATTGCTGGATCATATGGTAGCTCTATTTTTAATGTTTTAAGGAACGCATACTGTTCTCCATAGTGAACTTACAATTCCACTAACAGTGTAGGCATGAATGTTCACCTGTGATTATTTTGTCACTCATGCTTCGTACAGGAAAGGAGAGCAGTTGGTGTCAATGTGATTTCCATAATGTTTGCTCTCTTTAGCCTTTTCTTGATTTCATATTTTAGCTGTTTTGCGGGACTTAATTTAGAGAACTAATTGGACCTGCTGTGAGCTGATCCCAGAACATGGCTGCAGATGCTTGAGAGGAGTCCTCAGGCTTAACTTCAGATTTTATCCTTGCCATCTGTTGGTCATCCTGCCTATGCCAACACTGTCTCTCCAGTCTTGACCATGTGCCCAAGCTCCAGAGTCATATCCAACTCTCTTGGTCACCTCCACCCACAGCCTCTTCAAATTTAACTGCGCTAAAATTCATGTTTTATTTCTCCCACTATACCTGCTGTTTTTCTGGATGCTGTATATTGGTGAATTGTACCACCTTCTATCCAAGTTTCTTGCACATTAAACCTGAAACTTACCTGGGACTCCCTTTTTTCTACCCACCTCCCACAGGTATCAAGTCTTGACCCTTTAAATAGAATCTCACCCATATGCCCCACCCTTTGTATGCATGGATCATCCTTCCACCTCCCACCCTGGGTGGCCCCCTGGAAATGTCACCTATGCTCAGAGGTATTCAGTGGTGTCTCATCATCACCCAGATGGTCAAATCCTCATTAGCTGGCATGGCCTACAAGATGGTCTGTTCTGTGCAAAGCCAGTTCCCCTTCCATAGAACCCTTGGTGCTCTAGCAATAGATTGAATTTATAGGGATTTCCCTGGTGGTCCAGTGGTTAAAACTCTGCATTCCTTGGAGGGTGCCTGGGTTCAGTCCTTGGTTAGAGAACTAAGATCCCACATGCTGCATAACATGGCCAAAAAAAAAAAAAGAGAGAAGAATCTAAAGACGATATATTTGTATATGTTTAACTGATTCACTTTGCTGTATGGCAAAAACTAACACAACATTGTAAAGCAACTATATTCCAATTTTTAAAAAATTGGATTTGTGGTCTCCCCAAAGCATTTGCTCACCCCTTGCTTCTGAAGGGTGTTCCTCATGCTCTTCTCTCTGCCTGGAATCCCTTCCACTGCCTACTCATCCTTCCAGGCTCAACTCTGAGGCTGCCATCTTTGTAGAGCCATCCTGGTCTTTCTTAGAAGACTTCACACCTTTAACTTCTGTCACCATCGTGCTGGTCACAGATCTCAATTTTAACAATAATCATGTGAATGTCTGGGGGCATAGTGTAGCTTTTTTTTTTTTTTTAGCCAATTTTCAGAATCGCAGGATCTTAGTTCCCCGACCAGAGATTGAACCCCAGTCCATGGAAGTGAAAACGCTGAGTCCTAACTACTGGACTGCCAGGAATTCCCTGCATTAGTAATTTTGTGTTATTTCCCATAGCAGAGGCTTCCCAAATAGAATAAGCCTCAGGCTCCCTAAAACCTGGATCATCCCTGCTGGACTTGGTAACAATTACAGGAGCCTCTTAGGATCTCAGGAAGAGAGATTTTTGCAAGTTCTGGCTGTCAGGGACACAGTAGGAGCCAAGAAGAAGGAAAAAGGGCCTTTTACGGTTTTTTAAAAGTGAACTCAGACATCAGTTACAAAAACTCAGGTCCCGTCAATCATTTCCAGATGCAAACAACCATGTAGTGACCATCCTCCTAAACCACCAAGGTCTCCCCACAGGCTGGGGTGGGGCTCGGGTTCTCATGGCCTCTCAGTGGCCCCTTTCTCCGGAGACCTGTTCTCAATGATACTTAGGAGGACAGACCCTGCAGGAAAGTCCAGTCATCGACCGACAGATGTGGGTATAGAAGCCAGGTCCTGCCTCCAGTGGGGTAAATATGGTTCCATTCATGTTATAGAGCTGCCTGTGGGGTCAGGCCAAGGCCAGACTTAACCACGGGCACAGGCTTGCTGGGCTCTCTATCCTTCCCTCTCTGCCTTCCTCGCCCCTAAGACACTCCCAGCAAGCCATGTGCACCTGAATCCTCATCCCGGGCTCTACTTCTGGGGAATCTGGTTCAGGACTAAGCCGTTCTCATCTCCAAATGCTTGAGCAGCCTATGATTGACCTTCTAGCAGTTGGCTCTGGGCCTTCCAGGACAGCTCAGATCATCCAATGGTCTTTCCTAGGCTGAGCCCAGTAGGTCGAACCTATTTGTAAGAAGATGGCCCACCTGCCCCATCCTTCCCCGCTTCCCAGTCTTCCCTGGGAAACCCTTCTCAGGCAGTCAGCTCATCCTAGTGTGGCCAGTCTTCTGTTCTCTCACCTCCTGGTTTCTCTCCTCCTCACCTCGTCTGATGTGGCAGAATCCCCGCAGAGGTGTCCACTGAACTGAGCGCCATGTTCTCTGTGAGAGCCGGGGACTCATGGAGCAGGACTTGCTGCAATAAAGAAATGGCTTCTGCATGCGTGCGTACTAAGTCACATCTGCCTCTTTGCGACCCCATGGACTGTGACCCACCAGGCTCCTCTGTCCATGGGATTCTCCAGGCAACAATACTAGAGTGGGTTGCCGTGCTCTCCTCCAAGGGGTCTTCCCAAGCTAGGGGTCAAACCCATGTCTCTTAGGTCTCCTGCATTGGCAGGCATGTTCTTTACCACCAGCACCACCTGGAAGGCCCTGGAAATGGCTTACATGAGCCCGTGTGCACTGGGGACTCAGGCACTTGCGCCGTCTTGCACAAAGAGCCGGTTCAACCCGGAGTCCCTCTCTCGTTTGGCCGCGGTTGTCTTCTCTAGCAAGCTCTCCGGTAATGCATTCTGTCCCCCTGCTCGCAGGAGTTCACATTGATTTTTCCCAAACGTCATTTTGTGAGCCTGTGGTCTCAGCCGGTTGAGTTGTATTTTGTATCTCAGTGACGTCATCTGGTTCCATTTTTTCCAAAGCATATTACAGACACCGCTAGAGACAACCCAGAAGATTTTTCAGTGGCTCTCAGATGAGCACTTTTATACTTTCACTTCATTGTTTAATTCCTATGAACCTAATTTATAGTATAAAATATAATTAACACATCAAATACATATCTTCTTTTTTAAAAAAAATAAGTTTAAGTTTAAAATGAATCAAAGAAAATCCTTAAATCTGTGTGTACACAGTGGTAAGAATTGCTAAGGCATCTCTCTCAAGACTGAGGTTTAGAAAACACTGGCTTACAAGATTTACCTCTTCTCTCTACTTTAAGCTTAACCTTGATGCAATCCTTATTCTAGTTTAACTTTTTAGGAAACATCCTGAGCAGAACGGTCGTGGGAAGAAATATGGGGGCTGCTCCTGAGTCATAGTGATTTATCACCGGGACTCTGGGTGTGTGGACACATAACTGTTGTTTTGTCATCCTCTTATGCACAATGTTCCATCTTGCTAAAAAGGTGTTATTATTTGTCAGCTCCTTCTCTGAAATTCAGATCCATGACTAACAGGTTCGTTTTCATTTTATTTATTTTACTAATTTCCTAGTCTAATAGCATAGTGAGTGTCGCTGAGTGACAGACCTTGTCTTTGGAAATCAAGCTGACCCTGGGGATGAGCACTTTTGCCCAAAGAAAGACCATTTTGCCAGTAATCCCAGTTAGAATCATGCACAAGATGGCCCCAAAGTCCACATCTTAGAGGAAAGAGCCAGCTTCCTTCTCTGGTCTTCAAACCAGGGCCCACATTATACCAGCCTTGCCCCAGCACCTCTTCAGTTCCCTGTGAATGCTGGACGATGACCACAAATCATCTCATGTGCGTTTTAGTTTTAATCACAGCCTGGCACCTGCTCCCTCCAGGCTGGGAAATGGAAGTGCCAGTGGAACACCCAGACACCCTCTTATAGCTGCGCTGTGACCCTGAGGATCCTGTGCTCCTTGTTAATGCCGGTCTCCTCCTCCGAGTCCCAAAGTCTTATTTATTTGTTCGTATCATGGGTATTAGGGTTTCTCTGGCAGCTCAGCTGCTAAAGAATCCTCTTGCAGTGCAGGAGACTTGGATTCAAACCCTGGGTTTGGAAGGCAACCCACCCCAGTATTCTTGCCTGGAGAATCCCCATGGACAGAGGTGCCTGGAGGGCTATAGTCCATGGGGTCACAAAGAGTCAGACACGACTGAGCAGCTAGGCGCACATCATGGGTATTAAACACTCCAGTGGACAGGAGTTGAGTAGGTGTGTTTTTCTTTTGTTCTGCTGCTGGTCAACCATCTCTTGTTTCAAAAAAGAACCTTTAAAATTTTTTTTGATGGTTTTCTTTAGCTCTGTTTGCAAGACACCTTTTCCTGGGGTTTAGGTTTATAGACGTTATTCACTTACATCTGTCTCTGCCTCACTTAGAACCTTTCCTCTTAGCTTGTCCCTTCTAGCTCTGAGTTCACTTCAGAGTTGTCTGTGTGGTCACATCGGCTTGCTGTGATTCTTCTATGTCTCTGCTAATTATTTAGTTGTGTTTGTGGTGTCAGACCCTGTTTTTAAAAACTCTCATCTTAATTGAGAAGGAGGGCATATTTTTTTTTTTAGATGTCAACTCACCTTTCAGCATTTTGAGATCTCTGCTCATGAACTACAGATTCTCAGCTGGACTGGGTTTCTCATTCCTGGCTGCCACGAGCATAAAGATGACGTGAGCATCTTCTCTCGATACCCATCACTTCCACTTCTCCCATCACTTCCTCCTCATTAATTGGAAATAAGTCAAGACTAGCGGCCCCTCCCACTGCTTTCTCAATCTTCTGAGGCCTGGATCTGTCAGCGAGTTAGGCCAAGGGTGTGTCATGCAAAGTTTTGATCATAGTGACACTATATGAGAATGTGTGGGCATGGTTGAATCCCCACCAGTTATGTCTTCGATGTTTCTTCCTGATTTCTGTAGCAGTGGTACTCACTCATTTCCAGCATTTGGCAGTGGCTGAGATGTCCTGCTATTACTGTATCACTTTCCTCTGTTCATCCCCATTTTTTTCCCCACATGAGAACTGGGGTAGACATGCATTTAGAGTTATTTGTTACTGACTTACAGCAACAGCTTACTGATTCTCCAAACCAACCAAAAACCTACTCCTTATGAACAGACCATGGTACACGGCATCTCCCTTTGTCGAAATCTAACCAGAGCCTCGTTTCTGTGGTCCCCCTGCCTTCTGTGAGCTTTTGCTGAGTTGTCATATCCTCCACAGCCCCGAATCCGGTTTTGCTTTTCCCTAATTCTACTGTGTTGGCAACTAGACTGGCCCAACCAGCTACATTGCCTCAGGCTCCCTTTGCTAACTGGGTCTGTGCTGGGTTTGGCCAGTGTGAACACTGACGGGTATTAGAGTGGAAGAAAGAGAAAAACCAAGGCAATTGACCAACCTTGGTGCATTCGTGATTTAGATTTGTGCCTCTGCAAAATTTCAGATTATCTGGGTTTGTTGTTCAGCCCCTTAGTCATGTCAGACTATTGTGACCTCATGGACTGCAGCAGACCAGGCTTCCCTGTCCTTCATTATCTCCTGGAGTTTGCTCAAACTTATGTTTGTTCAGTCCGTGATGCCATCCAACCAACTCGTTCTCTGCCCTCCCTTCTGCTGCCTTCAGTCTTTCCCAGCAACAGGATCTTTTCCAATGAGTCAGCTCTTCACATCAGATGGCCAAAGTACTGGAGCTTCAGCTTCAGTATTAGTCCTTCCAATGCAGAATAGTTATGTCTGCACATGGGAGGTCCATGAATGCTGACTAAGGGTTGTTGAAATTACCCATCAGAGGTTGAGAAGCAGCATTGGAGAGAGGGTTAGGAAGAGCATATAGGCAGACAACATCATGCCTGACCCACTAGGAAGAAGGAAGAGTAGGTAAACAGCTCTGGAGACCCGGAGTTGTAGGGCATGAGATGGGGATTGGTTGGGTAGGACTGCAGAACAAAAGGCATGCTAGACAAGGCGGAACAAAATAGGTTGGGTCCAAAAGACATCCTAGTTCCCTTTCCACTGTTGCGGGCATCAGGAAATGTAGCGGTCAGGTTTTTAGGTGCATGCACTGCATCACCCCAACTGGTTGATGCAGGAAGCCATGTTGAGGAGCAGAGTTCTCGGAAACCTAGGATGGATTCAGAAGTGGGTTGGGTTTCCCAGTTGACTCCCTGAAGGACACATCAGAATCAGCCCGCCAAGGGTCATTGGAAGCTGGTGAGTCAGGGGACCCTTCCCACACTGACCCTCAGACCCCACCTGCTCTGCCCCATTCTGGATCCTGCCTCTTTTTCCACATCCTTCATTCCCGGCAAAGCCTTGCAGGAGCCCGTCTGCTTGGCAGAACCCAAGTCACATAACTAGCCCAGCAGCATGGAAGCCAGGAAATGAGGGTTTGGATGTTTTATTTTTTTCATTCTCTGTTGGAAAAACTACCTTTATTCTGTAAGATGTTATTGATGTGAGGAGTATGGTTAGAGCTCTGGGGCATCCATGGAGGATAGGTGTCCACTTCGGGAGGGGACTTATTTTTTAAAGGATGGAGTGTAGTGAGCTGTCAGTCCCTTTAATCTGCTGCATCTAAATGCCAGGGACTGGGTGGGCGACAAACAACAGGACTTTACTGCTCGCAGCTGTAGAGGTTGGCAGTCTCGGATCAGGGCAGCGTGGACGGGTGAGGGTCTTCCTGGTTGCAGATTTCTGTCCTGTCCTCATGTGGTGGGAGGGACTAGAGGGCTCTGTGAGGCCTCTTTGCAAAGGGCACTAATTCCACTCATGGGGTCTCTGCTTGTATGACCTGATCACCTCCCAAGGGCTCCACCTCCTAACTCTACCACTTTGGGCATTAAATTTTCAGCATGAGTCTTGAGACAGGCATTCAGATGTTGGAGCCTTTGTAACAAGTCCAGGCATGTGGGGAGCTTTGTGTAAGTGACTGCTATTATTATTAATTATCAACTGTCAGGCATGGTGTTTGTACAGTAGAACCAATAAACACATTTAAAAATGTATGCCCTGGATGATATGACATAAAATGTTGTCTCTCGTTTATCTTTCTTTATGTATTTGTTTTATCTACTGTAACATCTGCAGGATAAAGCTCTTATATTTCTTTATCCTCCCTGGAACATCTTCTGTTAATACAAGTTCACGGTACATGTTCAATAAATATTTGCTGAATAAATAACGAATTCAAAACACCAGAGAAATTATACTGATATGATCTTCAATATCAGATGGGCTTGACCTTATCTTTGAAATAAATTCATAAAAGGTTCCCAGTCTGCCCTTCCTAGGAAGGTTATACACACTTATTTTTCCACTATTTTATAATAAAAAATCAAACAAAGTCGAAAGAATTTTTCAGTGAGCCGCCATATACACACTACCTAGATTCTATCATTGTGCATGTGCTTGGCTGCTCAGTTGTAGCCCACCAGGGTCCTCTGTCCGTGGGATTTTCCAACCCACAAGAGTACTAGAGCAGTTTGCTATTTCCTCCTCCAGGGGATCTTCCCAACCCAGGGATTGAACCTGTGTCTATTGCATCTCCTTCATTGGCAGAAGGTTCTTAAGCACTGCACCATCTGGGAAGCCCAGATTCTACCATGAATGTTCTACATTACTTATTTTATCACATATCTATCCTTCTCTCCATCTTGTTTTGATCCATTTCATCCTTACACTTGTGCGGCCACGAGAAGGTGACTTGCAGATTTCCAGCTAAAGGGGACATGATTGACCGCAGGGCCAACCACTGCACTCTGTAATCTGTCACCAAGTCTCCCAGCCAGTGGCTGACCCAGTAGGGATACTGAGTCAGGCCCATTGCTGAGAGACAAGGAACCCCCGGTGATGGTCATCACTGCTTCCATCAGCCCTTGGGGCCTCCCCAGCCTTCCTCGGGCAGCACAGCATTCTACCCCTCGGTAGGATGTACCTCTCCCCTCCCTTCCCTCTCGGCTCTCGGCTTCACCGGAAGAGACCTGCATCCCAGCTGGATGACCCTCCGCACCTCCTGCTTCCTCCTCCTCTCCCCCCACAGCGGGAGGCTCCTTCTAAGACACTCCCTCCCCCTCTAAGACAGTCTTTGCACCGTGGATCCTTTGTGCATATCTTCATGTCAGAGGACCTGGACTAACACCTCTGTCCTGTGAGCAGAACTGTTTTTATCTTCATTTTACGGATGAGGAAACGGAGGGTCATAACTTGAAAAGGTCACAGAGCTGAGCTGAAATTCTGACCAGTGTCTCTGGCAACCTCTTATTTCTAAGAAGATGATGCTCCTGGTTGGGTCTTGAATGTTATAAGTTGGAAAGACAGCATCTAGGGGTTATAACTGATGGTGACGACAACTCAGTGGTGCAGGCGCTCTTCATCCAGTTTAATTCACACAACAACCTCGTCGGTCAGTATTATTACTTCCACCCACGTTGCACACCTGCTAAAAGGCAGAGCTGGCTCCTCCCCTGTGCCTCTCCTTCAGGGTCTTACACTAGACCTGCTGTGCTGCCTCGCTTCTATAGAGAGCTCTGGTGTTTAGGACCTGCCCCTTGAAGACAGAAGGCACGGAGAGGAGCAGTGCTAGAGGGGGTATGTGGTTGGTTCGGGTGGGGCCAGATCTTATGGAAAGATCCTGGTGTAGTGTATCGTGTTTGAGGGCACGGTTGGGCTTTCCTGGGAGTCCTGCTTAACTGAGGTAAGACACCTGGTGCCTAGGGCCCCGGGGATGTGGGGAAAGGCAGGTGGGCAGCAGAAGCATGACTGGGGATTGATCGGGACCCTCCTGATAATAAGCTGCCTGGGCTTCTCAGAGTGCCGTGAACTGTCAGGCTTGCTTGTGCATCAGCCGTGTCCTCTATTTTCTGCATTCTGATGTGTTAACATCTGGGGTCCTGCTGACTCTGGATTGAGTAACATCCTAGAAACAGTAAACCACTCACCCAGTGAGAGCATCTTTGAAATGCAGACTGACCCTTCCAGAGCCCACAACCCCACCACCACCTCTATGGGCCTTTCCCACTCTGGACCACTGTTCTCCGAGCCCTGACCACCCAAGGGCCAGGAAGCAGGTGGACCATCAGGGATAGCCCCCACTCCCAGAGCCCACTGAAATCACTCAAGGTAGCCAATTCTCAGCCTCCCTACCCTCCTCACCCGTATCTCCCCACAGAAACCACAGGAAATGGTGGTTTCCCGTCTCCCTCTGCCTCCTGACTGGCCTGGTTCCTGGACCACCATGTGGTCCCCATGGTGATGGAAGCCAAGGGCGACCCTTGCCAATCACTGGTCACTGCCTGAGCACCGTGCCGGGAACCAGCAGGCCTGGGTTGGGTTGTATGGCTGTCCGGGGTGACAGACACACTCCCTCACCTTTCACACCCAGAGGGAGATCTGCGCTCTGCGCCAAGCGTGTTCAGCACAGACCATGGGTTGAAACATGGCCACTCCCTATTCCTGTGATGTCCTCCTACGATGCCATCGTTCTGCACACTCCCGCTCCATCCTCTACTGGGCAAAGTGGATTAAAGAATGAATGCGAATGCCTTCCCAACCACATGGAGGGGACTTGAGGATATTGTGCTGAGTGAAATAAGTCAGAGAGAGAAAGACAAGTGCTATACTGTCTCACATAGAGAAATTAAAACAAAAACCGAACTCAGAAGCCACCTTTGGGTGGTTCCCAGAGGCTGGATGTGGGGTGTGGGGTGTGGGAAGTGGGTGAAGAGAGTCAAAAGGTATGAACATCCAGTTACAAAATAAGTTATCGGATGTTGTACTGCAGTGACTATAGTTAATGATACTGTACTGCAGGTTTGAAAGATGCTAAGAGAGTAGGTATTACAAGGTCTCACCGCAAGAAAAGAATTCTGTGACTATGGTGGTGGATGTTAACTAGACTTATTGTGATCATTTTGCAATGTAAGTGAATAGTGAATCCTTGAGTGTTAGTTGCTCAGTCGTGTCTGACTCTTTGTGACCCCATGGACTATAGCCCACCAGGCTCCTCTGTCCATGGAATTCTCCAGGCCAGAATACTAAAGTGGGTTACCATGCCCTCCTCCAGGAGATCTTCCCAACCCAGGGATTGAACCCAGGTCTCCCACATTGCAGGCAGATTCTTCACCATCTGAGCCACTAAAACTATCGTTGTATGTCAATTAGACCTAATTTAAAAATCACAATAAACTCAACCATAGGTATTAAAAAAGAATAAACGTATTTAATGCCTCACCGTGATACTGCTGAGCATAATAGATTTCATCCCCTCCTTCCCCATTTCTTCCAGGTAAATTCTAGTTTCACTTAAAGAAAATTAGAGTGAATTTGTAACTGACAGTTTCCTTATAGTATCACACCAAAGCTAACAGGATTTATCCTCAACACTCAAATCAGCAAGTTAAAAATCACACTATGAAGAGATTTGTAATTCTCATTGTGTATCACCATCTGGTTCTTCAGAAAAACAGCTGATTCAATTCAGCCTCATTCCTTAGGTTATGTTGGTATTTTAATTGGAATTACGTTAAATCTCTGTTAAGGAATGTCATCTGGAGTATTTCTAGACTGCCAACAAGAAGACTGTGATATCTCTCCCCATTATTTAGATCTTTCTTCATTTTTCCATTAAGATTACCTAATTTTAAATGGTTCTTATATTTATTGAATTACATGATTCTTTTCTATTTAATTTTTATAGCTATTATGATGGAGAAGATAGTTTCTCTTCTGTTACTAAAATTGAGCACTGCAATTGATTTTTCATTTATAGGTAAGATCCTGTAATTTTCCTGAACCCCTTCTCTCAAAAAAATTTTTTGTTGATTTTTGTGCAACTTTGAGGTATGTAAATCATATCAGTATAAAAACAAAAGCAACAGTATAAAAACAGACTCATAATTGTGAAAGCAATAGATACTCATTTTAGAGGAATTAGAGGGTTTCAAGACTGGGTCGTCATGACTGTCTCACCATTGTTATTACTGTCACTTATCACCTGTCATGTACAGGTACTTCCCTTAAAGCCTTATTTGTCCCCATTTTATGGATGTGGAAACTGAGTCTCAGAGAGGTGAAGTAACACCGAACAGGGAACACACACACATGTTCACACCACAAGTTACAGTGCTGGGTTTTAATCTAGCTCTGGCTGAGTCGAAAGCTTTTACATTTAACAGCAGAAAAGGAGATAATTGGGATGAATTTAACTCAGTAAACATGGGGAATTGTTCAAAGAAAATGAAAACACCTCAAGGGAAAATAAAGGCTCTGAGGAATCAACACCTTTGTGTCCTTTATAATTTGGGTTGATTTCTCAAGTGAGAAATGGCCTTTCACTGTCAGTTTTGTTTGCATTTTTATTCCTAAGAAGTTCCAACATTTTCAGATTAAACACATATCTTTTCTATCCTATTTTGTCATGGGTTTTTATTTTTACATTTATAACTTTTGCTAATTTCACCATTGGGAAATTGAAGTAGTTTTTTTTTTAACTGACTTATTTGAATTAATTATATAAGTATATTATTTCTTGTCAAATTCCTAGCAAATATTAAACCACC
Source organism: Odocoileus virginianus (assembly GCF_023699985.2). NCBI lineage: Eukaryota > Metazoa > Chordata > Mammalia > Artiodactyla > Cervidae > Odocoileus > Odocoileus virginianus. The sequence continues at coordinate 36,257,638 of NC_069682.1, forward strand.
CTTTTACTTTGCCTTTTAATTGTGTTTATGATGTGGTTAATGTACAAATACATCAATTACTTTTAAATATAATTAAATTTATCAGTCTTTTCCTTTTTGATTCTTTTTTATCTTTTATTTTTTGGATTGGGGTGTATGCTGATGACCTTTCCCATCCAGAGATGAACTGGATGAATGCCTGTCCTTTCATCTAGTCTTATTACCCATTTTTTTTTCCAATTCTGTAATGCACCTGAAATGTATTTTGAGTTGAGGGACAAGAAAAAGAAAATACTTTATTTAGCTGGGTAACAGTCACTTCATAATGTGTGTGTGTGTGTTAGTCACTCAGTCATGTCTGACTCTTTGTGACTCCATGGACTATAGCCCACCAGGCTCCTTTGTCCATGGGATTCTCCAGGCAAGAATACTGAGGTGGGTTGCCATTTCCTTCTCATAGTCAGGTCTTTTTTTTCTTTTTTATTCAAAAGATCTTCATAGATTTTTAGCTTGAAAATAAAAGCACATCTTTTCTTATTTGATAGGCTATTTTGTTCTTTCAATATCAAGTTACTTTAGTTGTTACCTCTAACTTATTTTTAAACATATTCTGCACCGTCAGTCTAAAACAGGGCTTCTCATACGACACAGGGTTAGTCACTGTGAGATGAGCTGGCATTTGCCCTGTGTCTTGAGGAGCGAAGGTCTGCTCTGGACAAACAGACTACGTGCTGTGGTTAACTAATTCTTTTAATCAACTAAATTTAATAGTGTCCCTAACTTTAATAAGACCATTACTTTTTTTTTTTTACTTTTTAAGAATTGAGATATGATTCATATGGCTGAAAATTAACCCTTTCAAAGCATACGTGGTCTTCAGGATATACAGTGTTGCAACCATGCTTCACCATCTAATTTCAGAACATTTCTATAATCCCAACTCCTCCTTCCTCCCAGCCACTAGCAATCTCTCCTATGTTTTGGAAGAGTTTGTGAAGTATTGGTGTTAATTTTTTTAACAATGGGGAGATTCACAAGTGAAGTCATCTAGTTGTGGACTTCTCATGTTAGGAATTTTAGGGTGGTGTTTTAAAACTAATTCTGCCTTTTCATTATAGAGCTATTCAGATTTCCTATTTCTTTTGAGTCAGTTTCAATAGTTTGTGTCTTTCTAGGAATTTGTCCTTTCATCTAAGTTATTTAATTTGTTGATATATAGTTTTTCATAGTGTTCTCTGTATATCAACAAATTAATTTAATTTAATAATTAATTTAATTTAATATTAATTTGTTGATATAAATTCTCATAGTTCTTTTTATTCTTTAAATATGTAAAGTAGGTAGTCATGTCTTCTCTTTCATTCCTGATGTTAGTAATTTGAGTCTTCTTATAATTCAGTCTAACTAAACGTTTATCAACTTTGTTTATGTTTTCAAAGAAACAACTTCCTCAGTTTTCTCTTCTTTATTTATTTCCTCTCTGATCTTTATTATTTCCTTTATTCTGCTTGATTTAGGTTTAGTTTGCTGTTTTCAAAATTTCTTATGGTGAAAGGTTAGGCTTTTGATTTGACACCTCATTTATTTTAAATATAACCATTTTACAAATACAAATTTCCCTCTAAGCATTGCCTTAGCGGCATCCCATACATTTTGGCATGTTGTGTTTTTGTTTTCATTTATCTCAAACTATTTTCTAGTTTCCTTTATAATTTCTTCTTTGATTAATTGGTTACTTGAGTATTTTGTTTAATTTCCACATATATAGAATTTCCTTATTCTCTTACAGCTGATTTCTAATTTCATCTGTTGTGATTTTAATCCTTTTGAATGTGTTGAGACTTGTTTCATGACCTAAGATATGATCTTTCTCAGAAAATATTCACATGCATTTAAGAAGAATGTATTCTGCGGCTGTTGGGTGGGGTGTTCTATAGTATCTGTCAGGTCTTGTTGGTTTCTAGTATCAGTCAGTCTTCTATTTCCTTATTCATCTTCTAATTATTCTGTTCATTACTGAAAGTGAGCACTGAAATCTGCCACTGTTTTTGTTGAATTTCTATTTCTCCCTTTAATTCTGTTGGTTTTTGTGACATGTATTTGGAGGCTCTGTTGTTAGATGGGTTGGTCCTGTGATCATGATAAATGTTCTTGGTCTAGTAACTTGTCTTAAAGTCCACTCTGTCTGACATTAGGGTAGCCCTACCAGTTCTCTTTTGGATACTATTTGCATAACCTTTTCCATTCTTTTATTTTCAATCTATGTGTCCTTGAAGAGAAAATGAATCTCTTATGGATAGAGTATCTCCAGACAAACAGAACCAGTAAAACATAGATATAAATATAGATCTAGACATATGAAGAGATTTGTTGCAGGAATTGGCTTACGTGATTTTGGAGACCAAGAAGTTTCACAATCTGCAGTCTAAGCTGGGGAACCAGGAAAGCAAGAGGTTCAGTTCAGTCCAGATCCAAAACTCAGAGAATCTGGGGAGTTGGTGATGTTAAGTCCAAATCCAAAGACCCTGTAATCAGGAGGTTGTGGGGAGCGGGGGTGGAAGTACTAGTGTGAGTCTGAAGTCCCAGGAACCAGGAGCAGCAGTGTCTGAGTGCAGGAGAAGATGAATATCTTGACTCAAACAGAGACAGCAAAGTCCCTTCTTCTACCTTTTTGTTCTGTTCAAGACTTTAGCAGATTGGATGGTGTTTACTCACACATGTGAAGCTGTTTATTCAGTCTACCCTGCTGTTGTTATTCAATCTCTAAGTCATGTCCAACTCTTTGCAACCTCATGAACTGACGCAACACGCCAGGCTTCCCAGTCCTCCCCTATCTCCCGGAATTTGCTCAAATTCATATCAATTGAGTCAGTGATGCCATCCAACCATCTCAACTTCTGTCGTCCCCTTCTCCTCCTGCCCTCAGTCTCCCCCAGCATCAGGAACTTTTCCAGTGAGTCTGCTCTTCACATCAAGTGGCCAAAGTATTAGAGCTTCAGCTTCAGCATCAGTCCTTCCAGTGGATAGTCAGGACTGATTTTCTTTAGGATTGACTGATTTGATCTCCTTGCTGTCTGAGGGACTCTCAAGAGTCTTCTCCAGGCCCACAGTTGGAAAACATCAGTTCTTCAGTGCTCAGCCTTCTCTCAGTCTGCATATCCTAATGCTGATCTCTTCTGCAGACCTCTGTACAGACAGACCCAGAAATATTTTACCAGGTTTCAGGGCGTGCCTTAGTCCAATCAAGTTACATACAAAATTAACCATCACAGACAGCATATGGTTAGATCATCAGAAATTCTTTTCTTCTGCCCAAATCGGTTTTACTGGAGTGTTTAATCCATTGACATTTAATGTAATTGCTGGTAATATATGCTTTACATCTGTCACTTTGATGTGTATTTTCTGTATGTCTTATGCCTTTTTGCATCTCTGTTCCTCCAATGTTGACTTCTTTTATATTAAATAAATACTTTTTGGTGTACCATTTTAATCCCCTTTTCATGTTTCTTTTTTAGTTATTTTCTTTAATCCCCTTTTCATGTTTCTTTTTTAGTTACTTTCTTAGTGTTTCCCTGAAGATTGCAATTAACTTATTAATTTGTAACAGTTAAGTTTGGATTAATCCCAGTGTTATTTAGGTAACATATTATAACTTTGGGACTTCTCTGGCAGTCTAGCAGTTAGGATGACACACTTCAAGGGGCGTGGATTTGATCCCTCGTCAGGGAACTCAGATCCTGCATGCCATGCGGCATGACAGAAGGAAAAAAAAACACAACTTTGCTTCTGTGTAATTCTTTTCAAAATATATGTATACTTACTCATTTAATTGGGTGTGCTGGGTCTTAGTTGCAGCATGTGGGGTCTAGTTCCCTGATCAGGGATGGAACCCGTGCCCCCTGCTTTGGGATCGTGGAGTCTTAGCCACTGGACCACCAGGGAAGCCCCCCTTCTGTCTCATTCTGTATCCTCTCCTTTCTGCTAATTTTGTCATACCAATTACCTCTTTATATACTGTTAAGGCCGGGAACAGTTTTGTGATTATAATTTTACGAATTATCTTTTAAAACAGGAGAAAAAAGATGTTTTGAGCAAAGCTTGGATAAATAAGCAGTGGAGGGGTTTTGTCTAATTTAGCACTGGCAGGAAATGAAGATGAGTGGGGCCTTTGGGACACTGGGTGGTTGCAGGGGCACCTGGGGCAGATGGTGGCTATCGCCACACCCTTCCCCACTGGGCATCACCCTGGGCCCTGCTGCCGGCTGGCCTTTCATAGCTCTCTCTTGTCTGGAAAAATCACCATCTCAGATGTGGTCAGATCTGATCCCAAGGCCTGGGTAAACCTGTTGAGGAAGTGTGGGACTGTCTGTGGCCACAGTGGACTGGGTGACGCGGCAGACCTTGGCACACCCGCCAACCAGTGCCTGTTTCTCCAGTGTGGGCGGGGGCTCTGGGTGTAGGGTGATGCCAGGGTACCATCCCACTCCTTACACGGATCCCTGGGGACCTCACTCAAGCCTCTGCTGGTCCCTGGAGTGCTTGCCGGTGGCCTGACAGCACCAGCCGCTCAGCTCGGCAGGCTTCTGCAGTCCTTTTGAATCTGTACGTAGGTGGACTGACCTGTTTATTAGCAGGATTCCAGCAGGAACTGTGGGCACAGGGCCCGGGTCCGACCCTGCGCTGGCCTCTGCTCGCTGCCCCATCGATGTGCCCCGGGATTTGTTCTCACCTGGATCTGCTCTATGTAACCTTGGCTCCACCACCACGCGGGGCCCCCGGGAGACAAGCTCGGTGCAGACAGGCCCTTCTGTGGGTCTCTAGCTGCCCAAATCCTTGGGAAGGAAAGAAAACCAAGACCGAGGTAGGGAAAGGCCTCCTTTCTGTCTGGGTGGGAATGACCTGCTGTGTAGACGCTCCGCGCTTGCCTGCAGCTTTCGTGAGCAAATCCCTCTGAAGTAGGAACCATTGCCTACAGTTTACAGATGAGGAAATGGAAACTCAGGGAGGCTCAGTCACCCACCCAAAGTCACAAAACCTGTTCCGCGACAGAGCCAGGCGTGTCCCTTGGCTCCTGGCCCAGTGCTTTCCCTCTGCTGTGTCATGACTGTTGTCGGAGGGGAGCAAGCCCTGGTCCCTTTGCTCCTTTCAAGGCCCTCAGCCCTGGCTGCCCCCCCCGGGCTCCATTCTTCTACCTCTGCTTCCGCGGGTGCCCGCCCCCCCACCTCTGGTGCCGTGTGGTCCCCAGGATCTTCTGTTTTCTCTCATCCTCTGAATGGGCTGTGTATTATTACACTGGGCACGTATTTTTCCTAAAGTCAAGGGGTTAAAAGTACTAAAAGCTAGTTTTTTCAGGACAAGAAATTTCAACCTCAAATTTTATGAACAAAGAGACCAAAGCCCATAGAGAATGTACCTGGTCCAAGGTCACGCAATGGAACCGGCTGAATCCAGGTGTCACAGCTCCCGTCCCCATGGCTCTCCCCTGGCTCCATGCCCGGGAGAGAGTGGTCAGGCTTCTCAGCACTTAACTTGGGCAGGAGTCAGGGGGTTGTTGCTTGTCTGTTCTCCATCAGGTGCCTGGATTCCCCTAATGTGACTTGGAGCAGGCGGTGTCTAGAAAGACACAAATTAAAATAAGGAGACACTCCTGATTTTATTTAGTTTTTTAAATTAATTTTTGTTGGAGTATGGTGGCCTCACAGTGCTGTGTGATTTTCTACTGCAAAACGAATCGGCCATGTGTAAACATATATCCCCGGTTGTTCAGGTTTCCTGCCCATTCAGGTCCCCGCAGTTTTGTTTTTGACATACAAACACTCATCATTATTTGCTTTCCACAGCGAGCCCCTCCCCACAGTTTTCAGGAATGTTTTATAATCATTGACACAGCCTGTTCATAGGCCTCTCAAGGCTGAGCCTCCACACCCTTGAGTCCAACCCAGAAATACTTCTGATCATTACAGAGGTGTCTTTACACATCCAATCAAGCCCTGCAATTGCTGAGAGAGCATCTTTGTCTGGGATGGGCAGCGAGGGACCAAATTTCAAATCCCTAGGATCCTGGAGCCCCACTGGCCTTCTCCATGCACATTTCCAGAGGTCCTGTCCTGGACTTACCCCAAAGCAGTCAAGCAGCAGACCTCTTATTTTTCTGGGAACTCACAGGTTAAAAGTCTTAAAATTTGCTGCAAGTATTTTGTTGAAACGTGTATGAGATTCAGGAATGTTCTCATCATCTCCAACATGGGGCTTAAGCCCCACTTTCTCCTTTCTGCTTTGGCTCCTCTCATTCCCTAAAAGATGTCTGTGCTTTGGGGTGCGTTTGATCATATGGGTTATATTCAGTCCCTTGTATATACCGCATAACAACTTTTTCAAAAAAGAACTTTACTAGGATTGTTTGGCATTGCTGCCTTGAACATGGGTTGGCCTTTGTTCTTTCAGTTCAATTGAAGTGAAGTAAATCCCACTCAGAGCTGGGAGTAAGCATTGCAACCTCACAGGGTTTGCCAACCAATGGAATGAAAAGGCCCCTGTTGAAATGAGCAACTGACCCATAGACGCAGGGCCTCCCCTTTCTCTGCTTTCATTCAGATTTCAGCTACCACACCCCGCCAGCATGTTCCAGAACAAAATGGCAAGCCCAGGGGAAGAATAGAGTCATTTTCTTTAAGTTTCTTTTGAGAGGTGCGTCTTGTTAGAAGCAGAAAATTATTCTGAAAATTATTATTGTGGAAGATGATCCGGTAGTTCAGTGATGTACCCTCATTGTAAAGGGGTGTATTGTGTGATGAAGGTGACCTCCTCAAAGGTCAAAAACCTTTGAGACTCTAGCATAGTCAGAAATCAAGGGGGAGGCTCTGGACTCACTGCGAAGAGCAGCAGACCAGTGATGGGGACGCGTGGCCCTCAGCAAGTCCCTCCTCTGTGCAGCCGTCCTGTCGAGGTGTTCACTAAAGTCCCTGTGACGTAAGTGCTCCATGCTGGAGAAAGGAACTGGGGAGAACAGGATGGGGGCAGGACACCCCAGGTGTTTGAGAGAGCTTTCTGGAGGGAGGTGGGGCTTGTAGATGAGTGGGGGTCAGAGAGCAGAAGGGCATGGGGGACAATGGATCACAGAATGGTCCTGGGTTGTCGAGGCAACTGATAGAGGTGATGGGAAATCTTTGTGAGGCTGCCCCGCTGCCCTGGGCCATTTTAATGACTGGTTCAAAAATTCTGCACCCTAGAAGAGGAATGAGCTTGTCATTTGGGCATTTGTGTTCAGACCAACCAGTGCTGCCTGTGAGGAGGGTAAGTGGGTGGTGTCCCAGCTGAGGCCCTAACACCCGCCCCCATCAGCAAGGCAGCTCTGCCCTTTTCTGGTGAATCAAAGAAAGTGGGGACTTTCCTGGTGATCCAGTGGTTAAGACTCTGTGCTTCCAGGGCAGGGGATGGGAGTTCCATCCCTGGTCGAGCTAAGGTCCCATATGCCATGTGTGGTGCAGCCAGAGAAAAAACAAATTGAAGAAAGGGATTCTGGTGCAAATAAGTAATGTTGACATTGGCCACTCCAGTCTCTACCCCATGCTAAATACAGGGAAACTGAGGCTCAGAGCAGTGAGGCTGCTCCTTTGCAAACTGTCTGGCTAGATAAAGACTGATTTAGGCTACCGGCATGTTCCAAAACAAAATGGCAAGCCACATGGAAGAATAGAGTCACTTTTTTTGAGTTTCTTTTGAGAGGAACTTCTTGTTAGAAGTAGAAAATTATTCTGACCGAGTAACTTTTGGTCCTCAAAATGTTTTCAAATAAAAGATGTTGACTTTATAAAGAATACATTTCATAGGTCTATAAAACATGCAATGCCATGGCTCATAAACTCTTTGTAACTTAATACAGCATGACATAGGTCAATGAACAAAATTCAAGGCACAAGCAGCTGAAGTGGGGATGCCAAAGACGAAACTGTTCATTTCCTGATTGTCATATTTAAACCCTTGAGTGTGTCAACTCCAAAGCCATAATAAGTTAAGAGGCAATAACTCTAGAAATGATGTCGGTGGACTGTTTTTCCAGTTTGGCCAGTGTGATTGGAAAGAGTTTGTGATCACAGTTGTGTGCTCTTGGGAGCTGTTCAGATAATTAATGGGTAAGAAAAATCATCAGCCTCTGAATTTGGGACCAACTATTCTACCAGTTTAAGCTAAAGGATCAAAGCCCCTCCAGACTGAAACCACACTAGACTATAAACCTGATAAATAATAGTCTTTACCCGGGCTAAAAATTTCCCCATTGCCAGTAGATGTAACTGCATTGCTTTCAACATTACCCTGTCATAATTTCAAAGTTATCTTGATGTCTCAAAGTTATGTATACTGCAGAAGTACAAACTAAAAGCCAGGGAGCCATGTCAGCAGGTGCATAAGTGCTGTTTGATGACTTGGAAGACGGTGACTGTGGCCAGTTAGAAAGCACACACACCTTCTGGGGTCAGGGTGGGGGGGCACCTGCAGTCCATCCCACCAACTGTTGTCATCCAAACTTTGTTCCTGGCCCTTGTCATTTTTCCAAAGATGCCAGAAATTCATTGGTAAGTGTTATGTCTTAATTTCTAAATATTGGCAGCTAGTTAGTTTTTCTTTTGCTCGTTTGCTTCTGGAACATCAGGCAGACCAAAATTAAATTCATGTCTTGTCCTGCAGTCAACATTCTTTCATGGCTCAGTAGAATAATCACATGGCTGAATTGCCAAAGACACCTGAAGGGATGCTCATCAGGTTCTCTTTTCCTCTGTTCTTCTGACACCTTTAGTGTTGGTTTGTTTTAGCTTGTTTATTAGCCTCAAGTCCCCCAACAAGATCTGATGCAGTCTGATTCTCCTTACCAGCTCATTCTGCCCTTTCTCTAAAGACTGTAAGCAGTTCCTCACCTTTCTTTGCCCTAGGGATGTGTTACAACTAAGAGTTGTAGGATATTTGAATGTTTGTTTTCCATTCATATTTTCAAGAATGAGGGAAGCTTATACAGAATGGCACATGCAGTTAGTTGAAGGAGAGGAACCCAGCTGGTAGGGAGGTGAGCCAGAGAGTGGGGTAGGATAAGTCCTGGAGCTCTGGTTCCAAGAGCAGAAGGTGTTCCAGAGCTGTGCTGTCCAGCGGAGAGGGCCCTGGCCGTATAGGACTGTCCAGCACTTGAGTGTGGCTGCAGTGAATTGATCTGTGAAACACACACAGGCTTGGAAACAGTATGAAAGAGAGAGAAAATATCTCAGTTGTTCATATTGACTATAGGCTAAAATGATAATATTTTAGATGTGTTGGATAAATGGAGATTAATTTTACATATTTCTTTTTACTTTTTTTCTTTTTTGTTTATTAAACTGTAGTTGATCCACCATATTGTGTTTCTTTCAAGGGTAAAGCCAAGTGATTCACTTATACATATGTATTTTTTCAGATTCTTTTCCATTATGTTATCACAAGATATTGACTACAGTATACAGTAAATCCTTGTGGTTTATCTAGTTTATATGTAGTAGTGTGTCTCTGTTACTCCCAGACTCCTAATTTATACCTCCTCTTCCACTTTGGTAATCCTAAATTTGTTTTCCATCTGTGAGTCTGTTTCTATTTTGTAAATAAGTTTGTTTGTATCATTTTTTAGACTCTGCATATATATAGTATCATACAATATTTGTCTTTCTCTAGCTTATTTCTTCAGAGAAGGCAATGGCACCCCACTCCAGTACTCTTGCCTGGAAAATCCCATGGACGGAAGAGCCTGATAGGCTGCAGTCCACGGGGTCTCAAAGAGTCGGACATGACTGAGCAACTTCACTTTCACTTTTCACTTCTATGTGTTGGAGAAGGAAATGGCAACCCACTCCAGTGTTCTTGCCTGGAGAATCCCAGGGATGGGGTCGCACAGAGTTGGACACGACTGAAGTGACTTAGCAGCTTATTTCTTCATTCATTATGGTAATTTCTAGGTTCATCCATGTAGTTACAAATGGCATTATTTCATTCTTTTTGTGGCTGAGTAATATTCCATTGTACATATTTACCACATCTTCTTTATCCATTCATCTGTTGATGGACATTTAGGATGCTTCCATGTCTTGGCTATTGTGAATAGTGCTGGTGCTGGTATTGAACACTGAGGTGCATATGTCTTTTAGAGTTTTCACCTTTTCCAGATAGATGCCCAGGAATGGGATTGCTGGATCATATAGTAGCTCCATTTTTACTTTTTAAAGGAACCTCCAGGGAATTCCCTGGTGGCCCAGCATTTAGGACTCTATGCTCTTACTGCTAAGGGCCCAGGTTTGATCCCTCCTCAGTGAGCTAAAATCCCACAGACTGCATGGCATGACCAAAAACAAAGAAAAAAGGAAACTTCATAGTGGCTCACCTTTTACATTCCTGCCAACAGTGCGGGAGGATTCCCTTCTCCACACATGCTGCAGCTTTTGTTATCTGTGGACTTTTTGGTGATGACCATTCTGACCAGTGTAAGGTGATACTTCCTTATATTGGTTGATAGCTTTGATTTGCATTTCTCTAATAATTAGTGAAAGAGATGGGAATACCAGACCACCTGACCCTGCCTCTTGAGAAACCTATATGCAGGTCAGGAAGCAACAGTTAGAACTGGACATGGAACAACAGACTGGTTCCAAACAGGAAAAGGAGTATGTCAAGGCTGTATATTGTCACCCTGCTTATTTAACTTATGTGCAGAGTACATCATGAGAAACGCTGGGCTGGATGAAGCATAAGCTAGAATCAAGATTGCCAGGAGAAACATCAATAACCTCAGATATGTAGATGACATCACCTTCATGGCAGAAAGTGAAGAGGAACTAAAGAGCCTCTTGATGAAAGTGAAAGAGGAGAGTGAAAAAGTTGGCTTAAAGCTCAACATTCAGAAAACTAAGATTGTGGCATCTGGTCCCATCACTTCATGGGAAATAGATGGGGAAACAGTGGAAGCAGTGTCAGACTTTATTTTTTTGGGCTGCAAAATCACTGCAGATGGTGATTGCAGCCATGAAATTAAAAGGTGCTTACTCCTTGGAAGGAAAGTTATGACCAACCTAGATAGCATATTAAAAGGCAGAGACATTACTTTGCCAACAAAGGTCAGTCTAGTCAAGGCTATGGTTTTTCCAGTGCTCGTGTATGGATGTGAGAGTTGGAAGAAAGTTGTGTTGGAAGTTGTTGAAAGTTGGAAGAAAGAGAGTTGTGAAGAAAGCTTAGCGCCGAAAAATTGATGCTTTTGAACTGTGGTGTTGGAGAAGACTCTTGAGAGTGCCTTGGACTGCAAGGAGATCCAACCAGCCCACCCTAAAGGAGATCAGTCCTGGGTGTTCACTGGAAGGACTGATGCTGAAGCTGAAACTCCAATTCTTTGGTCACCTCATGTGAAGAGTTGACTCATTGGAAAAGACCCTGATGCTGGGAGGGATTGGGAACAGGAGGAGAAGGGCACGACAGAGGATGAGATGGCTGGATGGCATCACTGACTCGATGGACCTGAGTTTGAGTGAACTCCAGGAGTTGGTGATGGACAGGGAGGCCTGGCATGCTGCAGTCCATGGGGTTGTGAAGAGTCAGACATGACTGAGTGACTGAACTGAACTGAATTGAATAATTAGTGATGTTGATCATCTTTTCATGGGCCCATTAGTCACCTGTATGTCTTCTTTGGAGAAATGTCAACTGAGATCTGGCCACTTTTACTTTTTAATCTGGCTACTGGAAAACTTAAAATTACATATTCTACTGGACAGTGCCACCGTAGAACAATGGTCTTTGAACTTTTTCTAGGTCCAGATCGTAAATATTTTAGGCTCCTCAGGCCATAGGTCTTTGATGGCAACTACTCACCATGTCTTTCATGGTGATGTAGATTATATATAAGTGAATGGGTGTGGTTGTATTCCCGTAAAACTTTTTTTACACAGACAGTCGGGGATGGATTTGCTGATGCCTGCCTGGGAAGATAAAAGCCAGGGGGAAGGAGAGGATGAAGGTGCCTCTGAGCGACTGGTGGCATTCTGTTTCTTGGTCTGCGGGCTGGCTTACAGGTGTGCCAACTTTCTGAAAATTCGTCAGGCTGTTTGTGTATAATTGGCACACTTTTGCATACATATATTAAAGAGCTGACTTAAAAAGAGTCAAAGATGTGTGGTCTGTCCCTACCCATTAGTGACAGTCCTCTTCCCATGTTGAGTATTAAAAATAAGACAACCGGCCCCCAAGTGCAGTTGCTGATGCTGATGCTATGTCACCAAACTGAGTTCATGACAATTTCAGCTCTCCCAGAAATGGAATCCTAAACCAGTCACACTCAGGGATCATGTGATCAGCAGTAATGAGGTCACCTGCTAGATAGACCACTGCCGTCCCCCAAAGCAAATGACTTTGCCGTAACCATCCCACCTTTTTACCTGGTGTAACTTCCTGGATCCCACTCCCTCTGCCTGGGGAAGTCTTTCATTTTGTACGGCTCCTGGGAGCTCCTTCTACCTTTAAGAGTGAGTGCTGCCCAATTTGAATCTATTTTTGCTCCAGTAAGCTCCTACTCATGTTAATATGCCTCCGTTTCTCTATTAACAAATGTGAAACCAATTTTTCAGTTCTTCACCAGTGGTCAACCATTTAAATCATCCAAATAACCTGGCTTTTGCCCTAAGTATCTATGACTCCTGTCTTACTGTCCATTCATTCTGTATGACGGTCCTTACCCTAGGGAGTACCGTGCAGAGAGAAAAGTCAAGCTCCTGGGAGGAGTTTTAAGAGAATTCAGCAAGTAGCAAAATCTTAGGCTGTATTAAAGCTGCCTGCCGATTAAAAAAAAAAAATTCTGGTTCCTGATGAGCTTGTCCTGCCTGCAGAATAAATAAACGGTTTTAAGATTTTGTCATTGAAATATTAACAGTCAGAAAAGTATGGCTTTTTCTTCTGGACAGTGATGCTCATCAGCTCTCAGGGCACTTGTGGGTGCCGCCTGCCCACTGGGATATAAGGAGAGAGCCTGGAAGACAGGTCAAGCTCTGGGCATGGAAGTTCAGTCCACAGCTGCCCTGGTGGAACATCCTTCTAGCCCAGCTCTTTGCTTGTGTTCGGCATCACAGTTGCAGGGAGAGGGGCCTCCCTCTCCAGAAGTGGAAACATTTTTAAATCAGTCTTTTAACTTTTCGCCTGTGGATCCAGCTGCGTTGACACAAAGCCACGTTTGAGGCCTGATGTCTCAGAAGGCTGGCACCATGGAGTGTTTTTCTACTGGGACCCATAATGGCTGCTTTTAAGAGCTCAGTTCTATCAATGTGGTGCTTGAGGCGGCCTTTCAGCTGACCTCCAAAAGGAAATCATTTTAAAAAGGAAGAATTTGAAGTCTGCCAAAAGTCAGATAATGGCACAGCACAGAAAAAGCAAGGGTTATGTGGTTTTTATATTAAAATACAAGTCTCTTAATGCCACAAAACAGCAACCTCCAGAAAATGTGAAGTTTCGTCTAGGAGGCTAAGGGAAAAAAACAAAACAGTTTTTTAGAGATCCAAGTTTTCCCTCTTTGTTCCTTGTGATTTATCGGAAAGGAACAAGTCCCTTTTTCCTGCATCTCCTCCTGCCTCTGTGTTGGGTTTTATACAAGTGACTGTTCTCATTAAAGTAAATTTCAGCGTTCTCTGAAAGTGGCCATGCTGTGGACTCGGCGTCCCCGGGGAGCTGTGAGCCTGGCCCCTTGGGAAAATGAGCCCAAGGACAGAGGCAGTTGACCTTTGCTTTAATCCCACATCACCGATGACCTTCCCCATAAACTAACATTGCGAGGACCTTCCCCATGTCTTTTTCTGAGCACATTTAGCCCCATCCCCCAGCCTCCCTTTTGCCCAGCACAGAATCAAGTGAGGCCCCCGAGGAGGGCGGGGTTGTTCACTGTCTCCAAGCATCCGTCTGGCTCAGGGGAGGCTGTCCTTTCTCCTAAGGGCGATGGTTTGTAAGGAGAAATGCTGTGCATCTCTTCATTAGTGTGGACTCTGGCTGGATTCTGGATGGGGGACATAGCACGCCTGGTCATGGGTGATGTAGTCTACGGTTCTCACAGGCCACTTGGCCACCGTGTCATCTTGCCTTCTGTTTGCAGCAACATAGTCCTAGATGTGGCTAAAAGTGCAGCACAGGCTAATAGAAGGTCAGGTGGGGGGACCTGAATTCAGCCAAGATGCTCCCTGCACTTTTCTCACCCGGTGCTTGCCCCTGGTGCCATATATCCCATTATAAGACCAAGTTCTAAGGGAGGGCCTGTTGGGGTTAGAAATGGCCCAAGAAAAAAGTCTGCCTAATGGCACTGTGCTCTGACAGTGACCTCCAAGCCAGCTGGGGACCAGGGCAGGGACAGAAGACAGTAGAGCAAGAAGGCAGAGAGAAAGCCTTGAAGCAGACAAGGGGGGTTTGGGGGAAGAGGTCTAGATGCCGCAGAGGTGATGCCGGGTCGAGGGAGGTTCAGTTCAAGGAGGGGAAGAAGGATTTGTAGTTTCGGAGTCCCAGACACAGGTGAAGCTTAGAGACAGGGACAGTTGAAGAGGGTTGGAAGAAGTTCCAGCCGCAGGGAGGCCTACCCAGCTGCCCTAGATCCAGAGGGACAGGGAGCCCTGGGCTCCCAAGAGCTCCAGGTGGGGTAACTGCGCATCATTGATGGCACTGTGACAGCTGCAGTGAGACTGGCTGGAAATGTGCATCAGTCAGCTGTCGTCTTCAATGGTGCTGCATAACAAAGCGCCCCAGACTCGAGGCTCGTGACCACAAGCATTTCCTTCTCATGCTCACGTCTGCGAGTTGGCTGGAGCTTGTCTGGGGGTGGCTCCCAGGTCTGGGCTGGTTCAGGTGCACACGTGTCTCAGCCTCCTGGGCTGTCTGAGATGGGTCCTCGTGTGGTGACAGAGGCACATAGGGCGCAAATCCTGCTGCCCAAGTACTTGTGAAGCTGGTGCCCACGTCACTGATCCTGTTGGACAAAGCATGTCACACAACCAAGCCCAGCGTCATGGGGGCAGGGAAGTATGCTCTGCCTCTCTTGGGGGGACCCGCAAGGTCACGTAGCAGAGGGTGCAGATGAAGAGAGGCATGAAGTCTCGGGGGGCAGTGGGTGGATAGCTGGATCCAGTTGCTTTCTGCCAGCACGTCCAGGTGGTAATTGCAGCTGACATGGACTCCTGCTAACTGACATAACTCAAGAGCTGTCACATGAGCCAAGGTGCCGGCAGATGGATTTGCAGTAAGAAAGAGGAATACGCTGTGGATCGGTAATTCTCACCATCCACTCAGTGTGTTTTCTTCTAGGGAACCTACTTAGAGCACCAGGTCATAACGCAAATTGTGCTTATGAACGTGGAGACAGGGCAAGGGGCATGGTGGGATGATCTGAATGGCTTGAAGGATACAGGTCTGGTTGCTGGAGGCGTCCACCTCCTCTACAGGAAAATACCCATGACGGGTACCAGGAGGCCACCTCCCTTTAGGTGGGAGTAGTGTGGTCAACTTATTTTTTGTCCTACCCTTTTGAAACCTCTGCTCAGGTCACTCCGAATCTCCACTGTTTCTTTAGGTACAACTTGACAGTAGTTTGAGAGATACAAGTGAAATGACTCTTCTGTGACCTCAGGGTGATCATCCTGTTGAGATTTAAGGTGTTTGCAAAACCTTCCAGTCACTCAGTCACTGACCAAGACTTAGGATGAGATACTTTATGTATTCGTTTATGTCTCTGAAATTGTGGATATCACAGGTTGGGGGCATTTTGCAGTCCCTGCGGGCCACATGAACGTGGGGTGATTGTCCTTTCCTGGTTGTGTGCAAACCTGCTTGTTATTCTTGGGGGCCTGAGTGGACACCTGGCATTTCAGTCCACATAGCATTTCAGGACCATTTGAGGAAGGAATAAGAATCTAGGTTGTCATTTGAAAACCTTTCATTGATTTGTTCTATGAGATAAAAAAACACCAGCATCAGATGTGCACTGTTGGTGGCAAAGGCTGGGAATTCCCACAGACTAGAGTGGGCAGCACTCTTTTAAAAGGTGATGCTCTTGAAAGACCAGATTCAGTCTATGAAGGAGTTTTAGGACTATATCAACCGATAATTTTCCTTATTTTTTTAATGTATGCAGAAAAAGTATATATAATAGCGCCATATATCTAGATAAGCCTTCTGGCTTGAGACCTCCTTCAATAAAATTGAAATAAATTCTAAAGGATAAGAAAGTGTGATGTGATTATTTAAATGGCAATGTTCAGCTTACTGGGTAGTATGTGAAACTATGGACCTTCTGTGATCACCGGTGACTTAGAGGCTGTCAAATTTAGTATTTCTCCACTGAAGCATTCCAGTTATTGGTCAACAGAAATAGGGAACACTACTCAATATTCTGCAATAACCTAAATGGGAAAAGAACACGAAAAAGAATGTATCACTAAACCACTTGGCTGCACACCTGAAACTAACACAACATTGTAGATCAACTCTACTCCAATATAAAATTAAAAATAAATTTTAAAAAGATATAGGCAATCTCAGTAAGAAGAAAAAAAGGTGGACTCTTGGTATTTTCACATTTCGTATAGTGGCAAGAAATTTATTAGAGCTAGAATAAAAGATTCATAGTTGGGGGTGATATGAGGGAAAAAAAAAAAAAGAAATGGGTCTAGGACCCCAAATGGAGTGATTCTAGACTCTGCAGGGTGGCTCGTAAAGAAGGAATAGGAAGAGAGACTGCTTTTTGTATTTTTGAGGCCTTTACTGGAATATCTTAGCCTCTTATCTGCCCTCATTTAAAATATATATATATATTTATTGAGACATAATTTTCATACAGTAAAAGAAAAATCTTATATATGTAGCTTAGTTAACTTTTCGCATCACACACCTGTAGCTTCAATGTTTCAGTCCACAAAGCACTGTGGAGACATGAGAGACATAAGAGAACTCACATCTCTTATGTCTCCATCATATCAGATGGTTTTTGTCAATATTATTGCCGAATAAGAGTGGCCGATACTCTGTTAGCTGTCACCATAGTTTGGTTTTTGCCTGATTTGTGGCATAAATTATATACACTTCTGTGACTGGCTTCTTTGCTCTATATCAACAATCTGTTCCTTTTAATCCCTGAATACTTATTCTTAGTATGAATGTAACATCATTTGTTTATCTATTTTCCTGTTCATGGATATTTAATTTGTTAGAAGTTTGCGCTACTGTGAATTAGGTTGCCATGGATATTCTCGTCTTTTTGTCAGCATGTACACTCATTTATCCTGGATGCACACATGCTAACTTGTGTTCGACTCTTTGCAATCCTCTAGACCACAGCCCACCAGACTCCTCTGTCCATACTGGAGTGAATTGCCATGCCCTCCTCCAGGGGATCTTCCCAACCTAGGGATTGAACCCGAGTCTCTATGTCTCCCACATTGGCAGGCAGATCCTTTACCACTAGTGCCACCTGGGAAGCCCCGTCCTAAAGGTATGCCTAGACCTAGAACTCCTTGTTACAGAGTGAGTGTAAATATTAGTAGATATTCCAGTTTCCCGGCATGGTTGGACCAAATTTTACTCCTTTCAGCAGTGTAGGAGACTTCCAGTTGCTCCTCATGGTTGGAACACTTGATATGATTTTAAATTTTATCTATTCAACTGCTTACATGGATGTATGTCATTTTGGTTTTAATTCTGATTTTCCTTAGGAGTAATAGCATTGAACACCTTTTCATGTACTTTAGATTTACGTAGTCTCTTTCATGAAGGGTTATATTAAAATCTTTTGCTTCTTTAAAAAATTCATTTTGTCTTTTTTCTTACTGGTTTTCAGGGTTTTTAAAAAATATATTCTGAATTTAAGCTCTTTGTATATTTGCTTTTTAATAATGAGTTTCGTTGGACCAAATTTTTAATTTTTTAATTTTCAAAGTTTTTCATTTTAATGAAGTCTAGTTTATCCCTTTTTTAGTGGTTTGCTCCTTTTAAATATTCTACAGAAATAGTTGCATGCACTTGCTTTTTATATCTTATTTAAAAATCTTTGCCCGCCTGTCATTGCCATTCTCTGATTTCTCTCGACAATTTAGTTGCATGCTAAAGTCAATGCATTTTCTTCCAAGGGGAGGATGAAAGTCGGGTCAAGCTGAATCTACATGAGGCTGGAAGTATTCCAGAGGTTAAGTTGCAAAGATGAATTAAGCTGATTGACAGGAGTGAAGCAGAAAGAGACCCAGCACTGTTAGGTTTTGGTCCAAGGACCTGAAAGTATAGATGTGTTCTAGAGGCTTTGTGGTTAGGTTAGCAGACTGTATTGCCATCCCACCCACATTGTATCTCTTAGAATATTTTGAGAAGCTTGTCAGACTCCTTCATGAAGTCAAAATAGCCCCTGCCCTATTGCTGAGAAACAACAAAACGTCAAGATGTTCGTGTTTTAGGGGCAGCATACTCATGTCTCCCAGGCATCATTGTTCTGCACAACCCACTAGCTTAAATATTTCTTTCTTGACCATATTCGGGAAATAAACTCTCCCCTTGAAATAACATTTTCCCAATGCTAATCTGCTGACTCCTCCTCTATTCTTTGTAAGTTTTCCTTAAAAAAGATCAATGTCAATAGTTCCATGATCTCATCTGTTTTCCTACAGACCAGGATGAATGTTTAGGTCTGCTTCTCATAATTAGACCCTGGCAGAATGGGTGGAGCTGCCCAGGCTGTGGGCAGAGCCAGGAGGAAGCTGGCAGAAGCCACAGGCCATGCAGGAAGAAGGCGGGACCACTGCTGTCGACTCCGTGTCTCCAAATGGATTGAGAGCAGGTCGAAGCCGCTGAGCTCAGACCCCAGAGCTGGGAGAGGGTCCCTGGGGGCTGTGACAGCAGCAGGACTATCCTGGGGAGACGTGGGAGCGCCCCTCCATGCCAGCTGCTGGGAGGCAGAGATGTGGAATAATCCACTCTGAACTGAGAGGGGCTCCTGAGACTGAGAAGTGTAGCAGGCAGCTCCATAAAATGCAGTCGTGAAGCTTGTCCTGGGGAACTTACATACAGGCAGGCAGGATTGTGTGGACACACACTCCAGAGGCCTTCGAAGCTGCCCTCTTGGCAGCCCAAAGAGGACAGTAGGACCAAAGGGGCCAAAGGGGAAAACCGAACCTTGACTAGCGAGTGAGAAACGCGTCCGCATCGGCCACAGCCAGGCGTTTTCTGCCACCCAGGTGTCTCATGGCCCTTCACCATCTGTGTCCAGCAAAAGGCACTCTTCTAGTTTTCATATCAGATGGAGACAAGGGTGCAGGGGGACAGGGAGCTCCGCTGGCTTGGGTGCATTCCTGGTGAGGAGGCTGAAACTCAGTCACCAGGAGCTGGGAGAGGGTGCGACTGTGGGCTTAGGAGGGAGTCAGTGTGGTCCAGCCACACACCAGGCCCTCCCAGGGCTTTCATCCTTAGAATGTTGGGACAACTGGAGTGGAGCTGAGTCTCCTAGGGGACAGTAACTGGCCGGAACAGGAAAGGAAGT
Organism: Odocoileus virginianus; assembly: GCF_023699985.2. NCBI lineage: Eukaryota > Metazoa > Chordata > Mammalia > Artiodactyla > Cervidae > Odocoileus > Odocoileus virginianus. The sequence continues at coordinate 36,277,160 of NC_069682.1, forward strand.
AGCCACTCACTTTCCAGGGGGCTGAGCTGGCGGAGGCTGCAGAGACACGGACACCCTTGGGCCTTCACTCTCAGGAACAGGATAGAAGGTGCAATAGAAGGAGGGGGCTCTTGGGAGTCAAGCACCCCTGGTTTCCATCACAGCTCTGTGCTTGCATACTAAGTTGCTTCAGTCGTGTCCAACTCTTTGTGACCCTATGGACAGTAGCCCGCCAGGCTCCTCTGTCCATGGGACTCTCCAGGCAAGAATACTGAAGTCGGTTGCCATGCCCTCCTCCAGGGGATCTTCCTGATCCAGGAAGTGAACCCGCGTCTCTTACATCTTCTGCATTGGCAGGTGTCTTCCTTACCACTCGCGCCTCCTGGGAAGCCCAGTCATAGCTGTACCAGTCATTAATTGTAGATGGTGCCTCCATCCCAAGATGGACAAGAAGGTCAAGTAGAATGATAGGTGCAAAAGGCTGACTTTTCCATTTCCCTCCCATTTTTTAGCTCCTCCTTCCTGTTGCCACAGCCAACAGAAAGCTTCTAGGCCTTGTCCTTTCTGCCCGCTTGGCAGCATTGGCTTCAGTGAACAGTCCCAAAGTCTTGAGATTGCTCGGCTCCCACGCAGATCTCTCTGTTCCATGACAACAGCTATCATGTTGTGGTAGCGAGGGCTACCATAGACAAACTGAGTGGTTTAAGCAACATGCATTACTTTCCTTGCGGTTCTGGGGGCTGGATGTTCAGAATCAAGGTACTGGCGGGATTGGATTCCTCCCAGACATCCCTCCTTGGTGTGTGTACACGGTCCCTCTCCTCCTGCCGCTTCACACAGTCTTTTCTCTGTGTGTCCCTGGTGTGTGTCTCTGTGTATCCTAACCTATGTTCTTGTAATGGCACCGGATGTATTGCCTTGGGGCTGACCTAAAACCTCATTTGGTTAAATGAGTTACATTTAATGAGTTTGGTTAAATATTATAGTTACCTCTGTAAATGTCTGTCTCCAAATACAGCCTCCTTCTGATGTACGTGGAGTTGGGGCTTCAACATGTGGATTCGGGGCACAAAATTCAATGCATAGCACGTGTACATGCTGACCACTCCCACGTATATCTGCCCATGAAGTGCCAGGTCAGTTGAGGCACCTGCCTCCTGAAATTCTCTACTGACAGATCAAACTCAGAGCAATTGTCAAATTCACAAAACCCACTTCAAAATAAATGGGATATTTGGAGGGGGAGGGTGTTTAAAATCCTACTTTAAATTTTTTTTTCTTGTTGGCTGCACTATGTGCCATGTGGGGTCCTGGTTCCCTGACCAGGGATCAAACCCACGTTCCCTGCCTTGGAAACGTGGGCTCTTAACCCACCGGTCCACCGGGGAAGTCTCAAAATCCTACCGTTTTTGTGTATAAATCACAGAAATACATCTGACATATAAATAAGTATACAGTATATCTGTGGTGTTAACATTTAATGAGGGAATTCCTTGGAGGTCCGGTGGTTAGGACACCAGTCTTCCACTGAAGGGGCCATGAGTTCCATCCCTGGGTTGGGAACTAAGATCCTGCATGCCATATGGTATGGCCAGAAAAGGGGAAAAAGGAAGAAAAAAATGAGTGAAGTCAATAGGAAAACATCTAAAGGCTCCTGGAAGAGGGGGGCAGATAATAACAACAATAACAGAACCCCACCAGCTTCTAACAGGCAGGAACTCTAACTATTGACATTACGCTGGCTATGGACCATCTTGGTGGCATTGTTTAGTTAGCAGGGTTCATGTCCTCCTTTCTGGAGTGGGGAGTGAACAGCTGAGCTTTCCTAAAGCTCTTTGGTGAAGTTTGCCCAGAGAGGCATCAGGCTTTTTGGCAAAACATCTATCTGTTTGTGGTTAAGATTTTCTTCAGTTCTTATTATAGCCAGACTCGGTTACATTTCGAGACCTACAAGGCTTGGCTCTGATGAACAAGGCAACCAGCTCATCCAACAACACGGTGCCTTCTGAATCTTTCCTTCCTCACGTCTCCACAGTTTCTCCTCCTCTAGGCTAACAGCCCTGAATTTGACGAGACAGAAAAATGGCCGAAATCTTTAGTTTCAGCCCATTATCTCCTTTGTCAAAATGAGATCATTAGTGCTATATTTTAAAATATAGCACTTTTGCAGACATTGAAGACGCATGACCTAAAGATTTACTTCACTGGTTTGGAAAGCATCAGCAAGACGGCCAAGGTATTTCACAGGACACCACTCTTACCTTTTGAGATGGCTCACACTCTGTCTGTGGATTGAGTTTCTCTCTAAATAAATCTACTTCTTACCTATAAAAAAGTGGCGACTGATGTACATATAATCAATTAAAAGCAAAGCTGCTAAGATATGCTCACAGTTTAAGAGACCAAAGTAGTTACTGTCCTGCAGGGCAATCAAACCCCATACCCTTTGGAGTTGTTCTCTACTGTGTGCTGTGCTTCGTCGCTCAGCCGTGTCTGACTCTTTGTGACCCCATTAACTGTAGCCCACCAGGCTCCTCTGTCCATGCAAAGGACAGGCTCCTCTCCAGGCAAAAACACTGGAGTGGGTTGCCATGCCCTCCTCTAGCAAATCTTCCCAACCCAAGGATCGAACCCAGGTCTCCCATATTGCAGGTGGATTCCTTCCTATCTAAGCCACCAGGAAAGCCCAAAATAACAATATTTAACTTATATTAAACCTAGGCCAATGGAAATTTATGCTTAATGTCTTAGACATGTCTATCTTAGATCAACAAACAAACATTAAAACCAGGTATTTAATACTGATTATTTCCCAGTTCATGTGAACCTGAAATTCATTTAGGTTAATTTCTCTTGTATTTAGAATTATTTGATTTGTAAGTGCTTATTTTTCTTTAGGCCAGTTAGATTAGAGCTCATTTACAAACCAATCCCAACAATATCCAAAAACAAAGACACACACTGAGACATACATATATCCAAATAGACCCAAGAGATCTTATAGTTTTGTTTTCCAAACTTAGTTATGAATCAGATATCACAATATAAAACTCTAATTGTAAATAACAGTTGGAAAAAAAAAATTTTTTTTTCAGTCTTCCTTCCCTTTTTTTTTTTTTTTTTTTTGGTTTCAGGAATTAGAGATGGTCTAGATAAGTGATCCAGAGACTCAGGTCTAATGGTATAGGAGGAGTTATTTCCTCAGGGCAAGAATTCTTAAAGAGATAATCTTGTTCTCTACTGGACAAAATGTAATTTGTTAATTACTTTGGATGATTATATCTGGATATTTTGCACAGTGTTTTCTTAAATTATCATCTTAATTCACTTTAACATTTTCTATACTAGTCTATCTGGGCTGTGAAATCTTAATCTTTAACAAAGTTTAGTTCTTCATTTTTCCTTTTTCCCCCACCTTTTGAGTATCTGAAAGGTTAGCTGAAAAACTTTGTCGCTTTTCCATCCAAGGTGCCTTAGAACTGGGTGCCTTCAGTGGTTTGCTGTGTTTACAACACCCCTGCCTGCAGTTCTTGCCTATTTCCGTGATAAAAATGCTCCAACCATGGTGAATTTCAATCTACTAACGTGGTGTGATTGCAGGCACTGAAGACAAAGTGAGGAAGAGATTTCCAAGTCACTACTGCTCACTGGTATTTTCTGGTTCCAGGATGTTGTTGGGTGTGTGCTGTGACACATGTTTTATGGACTGTTTCATGGTGTTCAAGTTATCTGCCAGGAGTGTGAAATTGTGGTCACTAGGTAACTATTTCAGAAGAGCCTAAGAGATTAGTCCATCCAGTGGTTCTAAGATTAGAATCCCTGAAACTGTAATATTCCTTTGAGGGTCACACAAACTGGATTCAACTTTCTTTTTAAAAGTTATATTTTAAAAAAATATGACAAAATGTACACATGTGCATGACAAAATGTACACATGTACATAAATATAGCAAATGTAAAGAAATATAGGGGACTGATAAACACTAAGTATAGAATTCTTGTAACTTCTTTTTTTATTTTGGTTTTTTTTTTTTGGAAGTACAGTTGAGATACAATATTATATGTCACAGGTGTACAATATAATGATTCACTATTTTAAAGGTTTTAATACATTATAGTTATTAAGACATATTGGCTATATTCCCTGTTTTGTACAATGTATCTTTGTAGCTTATTTTGTGCCTCTGAATCCCTATGTTGCCCCTCCCTTCTTCCCTTTCCCCACTGGTAACCACTATCTTATTCTTTATATCTGTGAGTCTGTTTCTTTTTGTTATATTCACTAGTTTGTTGCATGTTTTATGTTCTACATGTAATATCATATAGTATTTGTCTTTCTCTGTCTGACTCATTTCATTAAGCACAATGCCCTCCAAGTTCATCTGTGTTCATCTTTCCATGTTGGTCAGGTGGCAAATTTTCATTCTTTTTTGAAATGAGTAATATTCCAGTGTGTGCGTGTGCATGTGTGTGTGTGTGTGTGTGTGTGTGTGTGTGTGTGTGTGTGTGGTATCTTTTTTATCCGTTCATCTATTGATGGAGACACTGGTTGCTTCCGTATCTTGGCAATTGTAAATAATGCTGCTATGAACATTGGAGTGCATATATATTCTTGAATTAGGATTTGGGGCAATATATACCCAGGAGTGGAACTGCTGGGTCATATAGTAGTTCTATTTTTAGCTTTTTGAAGACCCTCCATCTTGTACACTGTTGGTGAGAATATAAACTCATGCAATCACAGCAGAATTCTATTAACTTCTGAAAGGGAGAAGAGGACGTGATGGAAGGAATGCTAGTGGGCAGTGAGGTGTATGGTCCCATCTTAAAGCTTTTAGCATCACTTAAATATTCAGTTCAGTTCAGTCACTCAGTCGTGTCCGACTCTTTGCGACCCCATGAACCACAGCATGCCAGGCCTCCCTGTCCATCACCGACTCCTGGAGTTTACCCAGACTCATATCCATTGAGTCAGTGATGCCATCCAACCATCTCATCCTCTGTCGTCCCCTTCTCCTCCTGCCTTCAGTCTTTCTCAGCATCAGGGTCTTTTCCAATGAGTCAGCTCTTCGCATCAGGTGGCCAAAGTATTGGAGTTTCAGCTTCAACATCAGTCCTTCCAGTGAACACCCAGGACTGATTTCCTTTAGGATGGACTAGTTGGATCTCCTTGCAGTCCAAGGGTCTCTCAGAGTCTTCTCCAACACCACAGTTCAAAAGCATCAATTCTTCTGCGCTCAGCTTTCTTTATAGTCCAACTCTCACATCCATACATGACTACTGGAAAAACCATAGCCTTGACTAGATGGACCTTTGTTGACAAAGTAATGTCACTCCTTTTTAATGTGCTGTCTGGGTTGATCATAACTTTCCTTCCAAGGAGTAAGCATCTTTTAATTTCATGGCTGCAATCACCATCTGCAGTGATTTTGGAGCCCCCAAAAGTAAAATCAGCCACTATTTCCACTGTTTCCCCATCTATTTGCCATGAAGTCATGGGACCAGATGGCATGATCTTAGTTTTCTGAATGTTGAGCTTTAAGCCAACTTTTTCACTCTCCTCTTTCACTTTCATCAAGAGGCTCTTTAGTTCTTCACTTTCTGTCGTAAGGGTGGTGTCATCTACACATCTGAGGTTATTGATATTTCTCCCAGCAATCTTAATTTCAGCTTGTGCTTCTTCCAGCCCAGCGTTTCTCATGATGTATTCTGCATATAAGTTAAGTAAGAGGGTGATGATATACAGCCTTGATGTACTCCTTTCCTCATTTGCAACCAGTCTGTTGTTCCATGTCCAGTCTAACTGTTGCTTCCTGACCTGCATATAGATTTCTCAGGAGGCCCAGGTAAGGTGGTCTGGTATTCCCATCTCTTTCAGAATTTTCCAGTTTATTGTGATCCACACAGTCAAAGGGTTTGGCATAGTCAAATTGGACAATGAATAATAAAACACACCCACAAATACACTTTATATCAAGTGTCAAATCTTTAAAAACCACTCACCAATCAAATTGTACTGCCAGACTAACTTATTTTGTATGCTGCTGCTGCTGCTGCTAAATCGCTTCAGTCATGTCCGGCTCTGTGCAACCCCATAGATGGCAGCCCACCAGGTTCCCCCGTCCCTGAGGTTCTCCAGGCAAGAATACTGGAGTGGGCTCCCATTTCCTTCTCCAATGCATGAAAGTGAAAAGTGAAACTGAAGGCGCTCAGTTGTGTCCGACTCAGCGACCCCATGGATTGCAGCCCACCAGGCTTCTCCATGGGATTTTCCAGGCAAGAGTACTGGAGTGGGGTGCCATTGCCTTCTCTCTTTGTATAAGTGATAGAGTAAAGCTTTCTCACCCTCTCTGCTTAATTAACTGTTTTCCAGTGTTTCATGGTGAGTTGTTCCAAACCACTGTAACTAAGAAATCTCGTTTATTTTATTTTATAGAATGAGGCAGTGGAATGCACTTCCACATTTTAAAAAGATTTCAAACTTGATACACATTGCAGGTATAGTACAAAGAATGCTAGTATGCCATTTATTTACCCAGATTAATACATTTTTAACATATTCCCATATCAGTTTTTCACCCTGTTTTACACACACTCACATACACACACATGCACTTGCAGTCCTTTTCTAGGTGATGTGAGAGTCAGTGCCCTACTTAACATGTCAATGTGTACTTCTTGAGAACAAGGTCATTCTCATGTCACCACAGTGCAGTTGTCAAATGCAGGAAACTTAATGTTCATCCAGTACTTTAACCTTTAGCCCATATCTGGTTTCACCAGTTATCCCTGGAATGCCACTTAGAGCCATTTTCTTTTTTATTCTTTAGACTCAGATCCAGTCCAGGACCACGCGTTGCATTTAAATCTGTCCTTTCTCCCTCGACCTGAAATGGGTCTTCAGCCTTTCTCTTCAGGACCCTGACATTTCTGAAGGGCTCAGGCTGGTTTTTGCAGAGCTTCCCTCAGTTTGGTGTGTCCAGAGCACCTGACAAGGAGATTCAGGTCGTGTGCTCTTGGCCCCCTAAAGGATGCTGTGTCCTCTGTGGTGTCGTCTCAGGATGCACGGGTGACTGTGGCCATGTCCTCCAGTGGGAGGTTTTTAAGAGCCATGATTTGACTAAAAATGAAGGATGAGTGAAGTGCAGGGATTGTTTAGACTTTTCAGGGGGATGAGTCCCTAGTCGCTCTGAAAAAGTCATCTAGCTGATGAGCCAGTCTGCTTTTTCAGCTGTGACGCACTTCTGTGCCCCAGGAAAGGGCCTCCACTGGGTAGCAGGGGCTGCAAAACCATCATGTCCATGTGTCTGGCGTGGCCCCCCACCCCGGCATGGAGAGCCGACACCCCCCAGCCAGGCTGCCTGAATGTCCCGCCGTGGCTGTCCCGGCTGTTTGATGATGTGGTATTTGTGATTTGTGGCTTTTCTGAGACTCCCTTTTCCCCATATTTTGAAGACAGTCTTTCTCCTGAGCCAAGGCTGGGCCGCGATCAAGCACTGCCCGACCCAGGCTGGGACGGCGGCCTCTCGGAAAAAAACAGGAAATTAGAACTTATGCACTTGCCACGTATGGGCTGAATGATGCCTTTCTCAGTGGTTCCATGTGGCTTGAATAACAGGGTAATTTTCCTTCCCCGAGTAAAATACCCAACCTAATTAAGATGTATTTTGTTGGAGAACATTTTATTTCAGTGAATTATTTCAGGTCCAGCCCTGCTGTAAGCAGTTTCACAGATTCACTCATGAAACGCATTCCACAGGTTTCTCCTGGGCAGGAAGCACGTGGTGTCAGCGGGGCAGACGTGATGCTGGGTCCACGTGTGGTGGGGGTGTGGGCACTTTCTGAACCTTGGACCATAGCCCAGCTTTGCCCTACAGAAGCTCAGGGCCTGTGGGTGATAAGTAGAAATATGGCCTCATAATGTCACGAGAGGCTGTTGTAGGGTCAAGACCCCCAGGAAAGAGGACCCCCCCCCACATTGGGGGAGCCCAGAAGGCCACACAGAAGAGGTGCTTCGAGAATCAAATCTTGAGGGACAGAAAGTGTGAAAGTGTTTACCAAGTGGTGAAGGGGGTGAGTTTAGAGAGAGGGACTGTTGCAGAGATTCAGGGTTGTGGCAGATGAGGGTGGGCTTGTGGGGGAGCTGGAAATGGGAATAAAGGTTTGCGTGAAACTGGAGGAGACCTGGGGTGTCTGCCTTAGTGGGTGGGTAAGGGGACTTCTCTTGCCTGGAAAATTCCATGGACTGAGGAGCCTGGTAGGCTATAGTCCACGGGGCCGCAAAGAGTTGGACACGACTGAACGACTTCACTTCACTAAGGGGGGTTCATGTCCTAAGCATCAGGGCGGCCTGATTAGATTCTCTGTGATGGAGCAGGGTTTCCAAACATGAAGGAAGAGTTTCAGGAAAGAAGGCCCTCACTTCCCCTTATGACAGTGTGTGAAGCCTGAGGTCCCCCAGCCAGTCCACCACCTGTCACGAGGACAGGTGCGCTGACCCCGGGAGGGTAGAACCAGGAGATAGAAGAAAGCCAGGGAAGTAGGGCCTTGCTAAAATCATGGAGCCACTGGCTAGGCCCTCCAGGTCAGCTAGTCACTTTCATTTCTCAGTTGTTTTTTAAGTTTTGATTTCAAGATACTTTCAATCTTCCAGAAATTTGCAAGAGTAGTTCAGAAAATGCTTATTTTCCATTTATGCCAATTCACCAATTTGTACCACTTTGTCCCCTGCGGTTGGATCCTCTCTGAGCCCAGTGAGAGCAGTGGACATCACACCCCTTGAGCATGTGCTTTTCCAAATGTTCTTCAGAACAGGGACCTTCTCTCACATCCCCACAGTCCTGTCATCCAGGATTGCAGCTTAATCTTTTTTTTTCATTGGGAGGAAGTCTTTTTAAGAAAAAAATCTTAGTTAACAAAGGTGGTGCAGTGCTAAAGGATCCTCCTGCCAAAGCAGGAGATGCAAGTTCAATCCCTGAGTCAGTAAGATCCCCTGGAATAGAAAATGGCAACCCACTCCAGTATTCTTGCCTGGAAAATCCCATGACCAAAGGAGCCTGGTGGGCTACAGTCTATAGGGTCACAAAGAATCAGAGATGACTGAACACAGCACACATACTATAACAAAAGATTTTAACAAGTTTCACTTAGCAATATACATCCAAAAAGGAATCACAATACAAAGAAAGTTGTGAGTCAAGGCCTTACCAGTTCCTACAGTATTACTAATGTGTCTCAATTTTCAAAACTAACTTTTAAAAAGCTTAAGATTAACCTAAAAAATTTTAAATGAAAATAAACTAGAATGAGCAAATGTAAGAAATGTCCTTTTTGATTTAGGTGTATGATACAGTAGTTTAAGCCACAGACACCAATTTTAATCAATTTTCCTAGTAACACCCTCTAAGTGTGTGTGTGTGTGTATGTGTGTGTGTGTGCACGCTCAGTTGTGTCTGACTTCCTGAGACCCGATGGACTGTAGCCTGCCAGGATCATCTGTCCATGGGATTTTCCAGGCAAGAATACTGGAGGGGGTTGTCATTTCCTCCTCCAAGGGATCTTCCCAACCCAGGGATCAAATCCATGTCTCCTGCATTGACAACCAGATTCTTTTACCACTGAGCTGCCTAGGAGGCCCAATACCCTCTATAGCATGTTTCTTTCTCTAAGTCCAGTATCATGAGTTTTGGAAGGTTTGGGTCTTTTTAATATCTTTTAATCTGGAACGATTCCTGTTTTTCCTTGTCTTTCATGACATCAATGTTTTTGCAAAATCCAGGCCAGTTTTTTTGTTGAACGTCCCTTAGGTGGAGCATATGTGGTTTCCTTATGACAAGTTTTAGGTCCCCTGCCTCCTGTTGGGATGCACTATAACTGATGTATTCATCTCAGGCCTGGAGGAACATGGCATCTCTCTGGCCTCAGTGAGGTATTCATCTCACTCACCTGGTCCTGGCATTGTTTGGTTTTTCCACTGTTTGATTACTATCATTCCTCTTGCAATTAATCAGCCATCTATAAGGAGACATGACTGTTTCTTCTTAAGCCAATTAGAATTGGGTTTTCTGTTACTTACAACATAAAAGCCCCTCACTGATCCAAGGGCCTATTTATAATGTGGGATTAATTGCTCATTACCGTGGGGGAAACAAGCAAGTGATTATGATGAGAAAAATCGGGGGAGTTTCTTAAAAGCTCTAATTGTGGTCACATGGGAGCAGAGCTGGACCACAGTACATGGGTATCCTGAGAGGACTTATCATCCAGTGATGCTTCTTAATCTTTGAATTTATTTTGCAAGTGACGGACCTCCCCCCAAAAAAAGATTCTCTGGTAGTAAAAATTAGATCCTCAGTTCAAAATAGATTGATCATTTGTTGCACTGAGTAATGTAACATTTTAACTCATTTTCAAGTAAGTCAAATTTTTGCAACAGTTTGCAAGATAGGTCTTTTGTTTCCATTTTTACATGGAAAGTGTAAGTTATGCTCACAAAGAGTAGTGGTTATATATAGAGTCGTAGAAATTTTATTCAAAATATGTTTGTGGATTTTATATTGGCAAAGGTGTTTCCATTAATTGTGAATTCAGTACCAAGTGAGCAGCTTTGCTAGGAAAAATAGGGAACCAGACTCTGAGACAAGGATTTTTGTAGAAGTTGTTGTCTGGGAGGTGATTGGAAGAAAGTGGGGCTGGACACAGGGAAGGGGGAGTAGCCATTAAAGTGTGTGTGTGTGTGACTGTGATTGTCTTGCTTTAGCTGCCCCCAAAAGCAGACCCTAAGATAAGGATTCGGGTGCAGATAGTTTGCAAGGGAGGGCTTTTTAAGGACCAAACTTTAATATCTCAGAGACATCCCAGTGCATTACTGTGGGTGTCACAGATGCTTCTGTCCCTGCCATCAGAGCAAGAATCGAAAACTCTGCAAGTTACAGCAATGACCTCTCTGGATGCATAAAAGCAGCATATTGCAGCCGGTCACAGAGTACAAATAAGGAGCCATTGAACAGAGCGGAAACAGGCAGTGGCCAAACATCCTAGCAGAAGGGCAGGGAAGGTCCAGAAAGAGTCAGAGAGGCGCAGGCATGATTTTTGGTTGATTCTTATTACAACTGGTCAGAGGAAACCGAGGTCCAGATCTCCCATGGCTGCAGTGGAAATTCATAGCAAAGAGAACCTTTGGTCACTTGTCACCAGGAGGTCAAGCAAGGAGGGAGGGCTGAGGCTTAGGCAGCAACCCAGACCCCGGCCGACATCTGCACCAGCTCTGAGCCTGTCGTGAGGAGGGGGAGGGAAAAGGCTGTGTGATCAAGCCAGCTCCCTGGGGGTGACTGGAACCTTGTCTCATGGGGACCCTGGGAGACAGCACAGGACAGCACCTGAGAGCTTTCCCACCTGGATGGTCAGGGAGCTGGGAGTCACATGCCTTCAGCATCTCACCTGCCCACGGCTACCAGCCTCGGACTCATCAACTTGCTGGCCCAGGTTTGCTGTGTGGCTGAAAGTGACAATGTGCAAATATCAGGTGTGAAAACACCATGAGGAGTGGACTGCCAATCAGGAATGTTCTCAGTGTCCGGTATTGTGGGAGCTCCATTCCGAAACGGACAGGGCCAGTCTGCACACGCGTCACTACTGAAAACAGATGGGAAAAGGGCCCTGAGTACCCAACCAGAGACTGTGGACATTAGATTCCTAAAAGCAGGTTTCTCCCCATGCAGCTCAGCAACAGGAAGCGGGAGGCTGGAAAGGACCAATGCCTCTGGGAATGGACGGGAGCAGACAGACAGTGGGGACCACAGACGGCAGCAAGATGTTGAAACCATTAAGGGTGCTGCGGTCCAAGGTCTGAGTGCACATGGAGGACGGGGGGAGGGGGAAGATGACAGAGGTTTGGACAAAAGACCCTGCAGGACTGGGAGTGATTGATGGGCAGAGCGAAGCGGGGATTCAAGCCTGGTGCTGTCATTAAGAGAGGGGAGCCTGGACTTCAGGGGAAAGGAATGTTGAGCGGAAAGTCAGCGTTTCAGAGACAGAAAGCAAAAAGGAGTGCTTCTTTTTTGTACTTTTTTGTAGACAGATCTTTCTGAGTTCAGCAAAGGCAGTGGGGAGGTAGGGGAAGAGGACCCCACAAACACTATGTGGTTTGATTTTGCTTTGTTTTTGTTCCCCCTAAATTGGAAGCAGAGAAAACAAAGAGCTGCAATCCAGAAATCACACACGAGCCTGCCAGCTGAATGATCTGACTTCTGTCCAGTCCTGTTGTGCACCTTAGTGGAATCATAGAGGGATTGAAAATAATCAAAAACAGGGAGCAGGAAGGAAAAGGAAGCACTTGAGCTCTGAGAACAGAGTCTGTGGTGAAGCCTTGGTTAAAATAGTAGCTTCGGGCTGCCAGGGAGCCTCGTGCATATAGATGGAGGAGACCCTGATGCCCTAGCAGGCAGGTGAGATGAGGATATGTGGGTAAAATCCTTTGTCAATCAAAATACCACAGACAGGTTAGGGCCCTATTTGGATAGTAGTGGGGCGATAGCTTTGTCATAGCCAGACCCCCAGCCCCAGTTTGGGTTAGGCCAAAGGGGACTGTGGAGGCTTCCCTGGTGGCTCAGTGGTAAAGAATCCGCCTGCCAATGCAGGAGACATGGGTTTGATCCTTGGGCCGGGAAGATTCCCTGGAGAAGGAAATGACAACCCACTCCAGTATTCTTGCCTGGGAAACCCCATGGACAGAGGAAGTCCGTGGGGTGGCAAAGAGTTGAGCACTACTTACCACAACAGCCAACGGTACTGTGAGAAGGATGGTTTGGCCCTGCGTTGACGCAGACATTAACTATCTCCCTGGCTTTGATGGAAACACTCTCAGCCTCTGGACAAAAGCAAGAGTGTGAGGTCCTCAGGAGGATAATAGAATTCACCTCTAATCCTCCCCTTTGCTAGGGACCTGACACAGCCATCCGAAGAGAGGGAGGGCTTGTCTTACCAAGATAACCAGCTTGGGTGGATTCTCAGGCATGTCATCCAGTGTTCTGTTATCTGCAGTAACTCGAGGTCAATAGAAGCTGATTGTCAAGGGTCATAAATATCCCCAGCCCCAAAGCAAGAGTGTGTATGGGACCTTGATCTCAGACCCAGTGATGAATGTTTGTCAGTGCTGACTGGACCTCCACATGAAGGATGCTGGGAGGGCAGAGGCAACTGGTGTAGGATGAAGGCATGATTGGGGGGCAGGGGCAGAGTTCAGGAGGGTGGACCCATAGTGAGGAGGCAGCCGAGTTTCAGGATAGAGGGGGAAGGAGAGAAAGCAGAGAAGGAACGTCACAGCTGGGCTGCTGTGAGCTCAAGAGTGATTAGGAGGCCTCAGGACTATTGACTCCAAGCCTGTCCATTTTCTCCAAATGCCACAAGGGTATAACCCGGTCACTAGTGGAACCGGTGTCCATGTCCATCCTTTCAGGGGTCCTAGGATGACCCAGCTGCCCTCCAGTAGTGACCTTAGTACCCCTCTAACCTCATCCCTCCTGTGGAAGGAGAAGTCTACAGGGTCAAAGGCCATGCCTATCCAGAGACCCCATTCCCCGCCACCTCTGGCTCCAGATTCTCCGCCCTCGGGATCCCTGTCCGCACGCCCCATACCCTTGTGCACAGGCTCCCCCACGTCCTTCTGCCTGAGGGCTGGCTCTGCTTTCGGATATGTAGTTAGTGCTTCAGTTGCACCAACTACATTAGCACATCTCCACAGGCTGCAGGGTTTGGGAGGAAATGAGAGAGGGACAGGGCTCAGATAGGAAAGCTAGGGTGTCCACTGAGCCGTCCCAGGGAAAAGCAGGGTGACAAGCCGGGGAGGTAGGTTCAGGATGGCCCCGTGTCCCCGCAGTCAACACAGAACCCTGAAGAGTCTGAAAAATTTTAAATCACAGCCAGGCTTTCCAAGTCCTTACATGGTCCATCTGCCACGGTAGGAGGATAGAACACGTTGTACAATTCGTCTTGTCGTTTCGGTGTATAACTTTAAAAAATTCAGACACAAAGTATGAGTCTCCATTTGTCCTCTCGTCCCAGGTTCTGAAATGACTGGTGTCCACCCAGTACCCCCTTGGAGGAATGAGAGCCCAGACAAGGGCAGTGGCATGCTGTCTGCTCTGTCCACTTAGGCCCTCCGTCCACGGGTCCATTGACCGCAATGCCTTTGCTCTTCTTTTTCCAGAGGTCTGAGCCCAAGGCTGTTCTTATGACCCAAAGCTCTCTCCCTCTGACATGTGTTCTCATGCGCAAACACTCCAGATGAAAAAGGGTGATCCAGCTATGCCTCCCCCCGCCCCCCCGTTCTCCACGCTCACTGCGCCTGCCTGCTTGGCCTCCCTGTCCTCACATCGGTCAGACACTGCCCAAGAGGAAAGGAAGGGGCAGACCCTTGAGAGGAAACCCCTAAGCTTCAAAGAGAGCCTGCAGAAACTCTGTGGTAGCTGTGGCCTGTGCCAAACCCAGTCATACTGAATATGAAGCTGGATTTGTGAAATGCCACAATTGTATGTGCTTATCTCTCCCAGCAAAACTGCAGATGTGCCTGGGCAGCTGAGGGAGAGACTGTTAAACATGCCTGAACTTCAGAGGCACAATTTCAAACAAAAACCATCTTTTCGATGATGGAAAGCAGACATCACTGAGAACCTTACTGAGCTTTGTGGGTTTCCATGACTCTTTGGTAGCCAATATAAAATATTAAATTATTTTGGAGAGCAACTGTTTATTGGTATATGTGTCTCCCTTGATAACACCGATTCTGACTGTGAGATAGAATTAAATACATTGTTCATAGGGCACTTACTCTGTGTAGAAGTGTTTCATTACTTTGGTATTGGATAGTGTGCTTCCACTCAGCACCCCACATAGAATGTTCAAAAGCAGGACGATATTTCCAGAGAAGGCTTAGCTATTCTCCAGCCCACTTCCTAAGAGCAAGGATGGGAATTTTAAGGGTCTGATCCCCATAACACAAGATCCGGGTACATACACAGACACACAGAGAAACCTGCTTGCTCAGTCAGTTTTATTTTATTGGGTGTTTGGCAGCTTTCTATGGGTTTCTTCTGCTTTGTGGTCTCCAGCAAAGCTGTGCTGGCTTGGACACATACCTGGAGGCCTCTCGAGGATTGCGATTTGTGCAGAAATGAAAGATCTGAGAAGTGTGAGTGGCTGAGGATGTGGAGACAACAGCAGGTCTGTATGTTATAGAGAAAGGAGAGGCTTTCAGATCATGTACTTTGCAGGAGAGATCCAGCCACAGAGAACACATAGACTCTGTAAACCAACACCTTGTGTTTCAGGGTGGTGTAAAGAGCATTTTGTCCAGCATGCATGGGTCAACAGTGCATGTTCCTGGCATTCGAACTTTCTGCATTGTTCCTGAGGCTGTGTTCTTCCTGAATTCTTATTCTTGGATGAAGCCATTCCCTAAAAACCCTTCCTTCCAGACTCCATGATGTCTCTGTAAAATCTCACATGCATTTATCAAGTGCATAAGTGCCAGTCTCCATGAAAGGTCCTGGAGAGACCACTGTGAATAAAGCGTGTGGATCCCCAGTGTCCAGTTGGATGAAGGAAGCTCTTTTTCTTCTTCTCTCCAACCTCTAAGGATGTGGAACCTTCTGAGTTGAAAATAGCAGACTGAGCATATGGCTTCTTTCAGTGTTCTTGATGCTACCACTTGGTGAAGATGATAACCAGAAATAGTTCGCATCTTAGTAGAAACAAATAATGTGGTTTCATGGATAAAGCACTGGTTTTTGTCTGGGAACCTTATTTCTTACTTTTGATGTCCTGTATGACTTCCACGTCTGAAGAATCAAGTGAAAGCAACCTCTTCAGATGGTGAATGGCTGATGGAAAATGGGTGAAGTTGGTGCAGTGGGAGCTGGAGTCAGTTTGCTCTGTTCACTAGAGTTGACTTAAATCTTCATGAATTCTGCAAGCTCACTGATATCACATTGGTAGCTTGAAGTTGGCCACTAAAAGTGAAAGAGGGGAGTGAAAAAGTTGACATAAAACTCAACATTCAAAAAACTAAGATCTTGGCATCTAGTCCCATCACTTCATGGCAAATAGATGGGGAAACAGTGGAAACGGTGACAGGCTTTATTTTGTTGGGCTCCCAAATCACTGCAGATGGTGACTGCAGCCATGAAATTAAAAGATGCTTGCTCCTTGGAAGAAAAGCATTGACTAACCTCAGTTCAGTTCAGTTCAGTCACTCAGTCGTGTCTGACTCTTTGCAACCCCATGGACTGCAGCATGCCAGGCTTCCCTGTCCATCACCAACTCCCGGAGCTTACTCAAACTCATGTCCATTGAGTCGGTGATGCCATCCAACCATCTCATCCCCTTTTCCTCCTGCCTTCAATCTTTCTTAGCATCAGGGTCTTTTCCAGTGAGTCAGTTCTTCACATCAGGTAGCGAAAGTATTGGAGTTTCAGCTTTAGCATCAGTCCTTCCAATGAATATTCAGGACTGATTTCCTTTAGGATGGACTAGTTGGATCTCCTTGCAGTCCAAGGGACTCTCAAGAGTCTTCTCCAACACCACAGTTCAAAAGCATCAATTCTTCTGCGCTCAGCTTTCTTTATAGTCCAACTCTCACATCCATACATGACTACTGGAAAAACATAGCTTTGACTAGACGGACCTTTGTTGGCAAAGTAATGTCTCTGCCTTTTAATATGCTGTCTAGGTTAGTTGTAACATTTCTTCCAAGGAGCAAGTGTCTTAATTTCATGGCTGCAATCACCATCTGCAGTGATTTTGGAGCCCCCCAAAAATAAAGTCTGTCACTGTTTCCATTGTTTCCCCATCTATTGGCTATGAAGTGATGGGACTGGATGCCATGATCTTAGTTTTCTGAATGTTGAATTTTAAGCCAACTTTTTCACTCTCCTCTTTCACTTTCATCAAGAGGCTCTTTATTTCTTCTTCCCTTTCTGCCATAAGGGTGGTGTTATCTGCATATCTGAGGTTATTGATATTTCTCCTGGCAATCTTGATTCCAGCTTGTGCTTCATCCAGTCCAGCATTTCTCATGATGTACTCTGCATATGTTAAATAAGCAGGGTGACAATATACAGCCTTGACATACTCCTTTCCCGATTTGGAACCAGTCTGTTATTCCATGTCCAGTTCTAACTGTTGCTTCCTGACCTGCATATAGATTTCTCAGGAGGCAGGTCAGGTGGTCTGGTATTCCCATCTCTTGAGTAAATTTCCACAGTTTATTGTGATCCACACAGTCAAAGGCACTATCATAGTCAATAAAGCAGAAGTAGATGTTTTTCTGGAACTCTCTTGCTTTTTTTGATGATCCAACAGATGTTGGCAATTTGATCTCTGGTTCCTCTGCCTTTTCCAAATCCAGCTTGAACATCTGGAATTTCACGGTTCATGTACTGTTGAAGCCTGGCTTGGAGAATCAAATTCCATATGATTAACGGTGGAAGTGAGAAATAGATTCGAGGGATTAGATCTGATAGAGTACCTGAAGAACTATGGATGGCGATTTGTGACATTGTACAGAAGGCAGGGATCAAGACCATCCCCCAAAAAAAGAAATGCAGAAAGGCAAAATGGTTGTCTGAGGAGGCCTTACAAATAGATGTGAAAAAAAGAGAAACAAAAGGCAAAGGAGAAAAGGAAAGATATACCCAATTGAATGCAGAGTTCCAAAGAATAGCAAGGAGAGATAAGAAAGCCTTCTTCAGTGATCAATGCAAAGAAACAGAGGAAAACAATAGAATGGGAAAGACTAGAGAGCTCTTCAAGAAAATTGGAGATACCAAGGGAACATTTCATGCAAAGATGGGCATAATAGAGGACAGAAATGGTAAGGACCTAACAGAAGCAGAAGATATTAAGAAGAGGTGGCAAGAATACACCGAAGAACTGTACAAAAAAGATCTTCATGACCCAGATAATCACACTGGTGTAATCACTCACCTAGAGCCAGACATCCTGGAATGTGAAGTCAAGTGGGCCTTAGGAAGCATCACCACGAACAAGGCTAGTGGAGGTGATGAAATTCCAGTTGAGCTATTTCAAATCCTAAAAGATGATTCTGTGAAAGTGCTGCACTCAATATGCCAGCAAATTTGGAAATCTCAGCAGTGGCCACAGGGCTGGAAAAGGTCAGTTTTCATTCCAATCCCAAAGAAAGGCAATGCCAAAGAATGCTCAAACTACCACACAATTGCACTCACCTCACAAGCTAGCAAAGTAATGACCAACCTAGACAACATATCAAAAAGCAAAGATATTACTTTGCTGACAAAGGTCTGTGTAGTCAAAGGTATGGTTTTTCCAGTAGTCATGTATGGATGTGTGAGTTGGGCCATAAAGAAAACTAAGCGCTGAAGAATTGATGCTTTTGAACTATGGTATTGGAGAAGACTCTTGAGAGTCCCTTGGACTGCAAGGAGATCCAACCAGTCCATCCTAAAGGAAATCAGTCCTGAATATTCATTGGAAGGACTGATGCTGAAGCTGAAACTCCAATACTTTGGCCACCTGATGGGAAGAACTGACTCCTTAGAAAAGACCCTGATGCTGGGAAAGATTGAAGGCAGGAGGAGAAGGGGATGACAGAGGATGAGATGGTTGAATGGTATCACCGACTCGATGGACATGAGTTTGAGCAAGCTCCGGAAGTTGGTGATGGACAGGGAGGCCTGGCGTGCTGTGCTTCACAGGGTCTCAAAGAGTCCGAATGAACTGAACTGAGCTGATAAGAGTATTTCACCTTTAAAGTAGGCAGATGCTAAAACTTGGAGGTTTTTATCCCCAGAAAATCAGATGTTGAATATTTTCTGGCATATCACTGATTAAAGGGGAGGATAAATATTCTAATGATGAAGCAGAAAGTGTGGAAAGGTACAGACAGCAGAGCCCCTTGCACCTTTGGGGATAAAAGAGGTGGAAATGTGCCTTTATGATTGTCTTCCTCACCTGTCAGTTGAAGCATCTTCCTTCAGATGGTCCAAAGGCCTCTGTTCCTTGTATTCATCTAGGAAACCCCCACCAGAGGTGACATCCGCAAGTTCTGTCCTGGCTTGATGGGGCTTTTTATCAGTATGTATTTTATACCGAGGTCTTTGTTTGTTTGTTTTAATTCAAGTATAGTTGATTTACAATGTTGTGTTAGTTCAAGGTGTACAGCAAAGTGATTCAGCTATATTGTTCTTCAGATTCTTTTCCATTATAGGTCATTACAATATACTGAGTATAGTTCCCTGTGCTATACAGTAGGTCCTCCTTATTGGTTATTATTGGTTATCTGTTTTACATATAGTAGGGTATAACTGTTAATCCACAGATAATCTGTGAATTTATTCCTCTCCCACTTCCTCTTTGATAACCATGAGTTTGTTTTCTAAGTCTGTGAGTCTGTTTTGTAAATAAGTTCATATTTTAGATTCCATGTATAAAGGATATCATATGATATTTGTCTTTCTCTGGCTTACTTCACTTAGTGTGATGATCTAATGATGTAAGATGATCAACATCCATGTTACTGCAAGTGGCGTTATTTCATTCTTTTTTTGTGGTTGAGTAGTATTCCACTGTCAGAGAAGGCAATGGCACCCCACTCCAGTACTCTTGCCTAGAAAATCCCCTGGACGGAGGAGCCTGGTAGGCTGCAGTCCATGGGGTTGCTAAGAGTCAGACATGACTGAGCGACTTCATTTTCACTTTCACTTTCACTTTTCACTTTCATGCATTGGCGAAGGAAATGGCAACCTACTCCAGTGTTCTTGCCTAGAGAATCCCAGGGACGGGGGAGCCTGGTGGGCTGCCGTCTATGGGGTTGCATAGAGTCAGACACAACTGAAGTGACTTAGCAGCAGCAGTATTCCACTGTATTAATATCTATAGCACATCTTTTTTTTTTTAATTTTTTTTCCATTTATTTTTATTAGTTGGAGGCTGATTACTTTACAACATTGCAGTGGTTTTTGTCATACATTGAAATGAATTAGCCATGGATTTACATGTATTCCCCATCCCGGTCCCCGCCTCCCACCTCCCTCTCCACCCGATCCCTCTGGGTCTTCCCAGTATAGCACATCTTATTGACGCCTCTGTTGATGAACATTTAGGTTTCTTCCAAGTCTTGGCTTTTGTAAATAGTACTGCAGTGAACATTGGGGTACATGTATTTTTTAAATTAGAGAGTTTTTGTCTCTTCCAGGTACATGCCCAGGAGTGGGATTGCTGGGTCATATGGTGACTGTATTTTTAGTTTTTAAGGAGTCTCCACACTGTTGTCCATAGTGGCTGTACCAATTTACATTCCCACCAGCAGTGTAGGAGGATGACAACTCACTGTGACAGAGAAGCAAGACACTCACACTTTAGGCAAAATGTCCTGGTTTGAGTTACCAGGTGTAGGGGACACTGTTCAGTCCTTCCCGACTCCTTTGGGTCCTGGGTGTTTCCATGCACACTGGCCTGATTTCCAACTGCCAGCTTTGCCTGAGGGCTCTCTTTGGCTCCGAGAGTCCACTCTGCCCACACCAGGGGTATATGGGAGCAGCTGGTGACCCAAGGCCCCTTGGGGGCAGCTTCCCACCGTTACCTGGAGGGAGTTGAACAAACATCCCAGCTCCCTGGCCCCTCAGTTGGGACCCAAGGCCGGTCTCCACCGGCTTTCAGAGCTCCCAACCCTGGAGGGCTGCAGTCTCTTCGCCCCTGGCTGCTTGCTTGATGCTGCAGTTTGTGCTGGTTGCCCTTCCTTCCCTGTGTCACACCCTCACCTTGACCAGGGCATCGTGAAGGCACCTCTGATAAACCACGTGGACGTGAATTCTTGACTGAGGGTCTCTGGAGACAGTTTACTCAATTTTTAAAAAAGTGTCTTACTTCATCTGTTGTATCTTCAGTGTGGGCTCCATCCAGGTGCCTCCAGGTTATAAACCTTCAGTTAAAATGAACCACCAGCGTGGACCCTTTGGGGGCTTCCCAGGTGGCAAAGTGGTAAAGAACCCACCTGCTAGTGCAGGACATGCTGCAAGAGACATGGTTTCCATCCCTGGGTCGGGAAGATCCGCTGGAGAAGGAAATGGCAACCCACTCCAGTATTCTGGGAAATCCCACGGACAGAGGAGCCTGGCGGGCCACAGTCATGGAGTCACAGAGAGTCAGACACGGCTGGGCGCTCGCGCGTGCACACACACACACAGACCATTGTTGCCAGAGCGCTTAGGGAAGGGGAGCTGTAAACTCAGGTGCTCACATGTAGACAGTAGACCCGAGGGAGGCCTGGAGGGTGTGACTTCCCCCCATGGTGTCCTCTGGGTTCAGGGCCGATGCGGCTTATGGGGCTTCTTCACCTACATGTGGTCATTGCACACGTGTGCCGGCTCTGACCACCGACTACGTGGCGCTTTTCAAGTGAGGAGCTTAAAAGACACGTGCTTCTGAGAATGACCTTGGGGGCCACCCCTCTCTCTTCTTAGCCCTATTCCAGGCAGCAGCCCCGAGGCCCGAGGGGTGTCACTCAGAGGGGACAGGGAGAAGGAGGCAGCCGGTAACTCTTGGATGGCCCAACGGGTCAGATGGGGGCAGTGGGTGGGGGGTCAGGAGGCAGTTTCCCATCAGTGGGGAGGCGGAGCTTGTAACAGCCGAGCTGTCCCCTGTGTCCAGGGCACATTCACTGCCCTTGTTGGAGGCATCCACGCCTGCTTTGTAGGCATCGGCAAAGCTTCTGCAGCATCTCTGTGAGACCCCCTGTTTTCCAAGGGGAAGGCCCTCCCCTGGAATTGCTTACAGGACAACCCTGTGAGTGGCTGCAAGGCAGTCTCACTGTGAACACCTTCCTAAAAAAGAAGAAAGATTATTTTTATTCTCCTCGGTTACTCTTGTGAAAGTCAAGACACAGAGCATTGTTTCTAATTCTCTTTAAAAACAGTCACCAAGAGCCTGGGAATACAGTTCTTCTCTTCTGGTTTCTTACTTCCCGTAAATTAGTTTCTCTTTTCAACAAAAGATGTTTATGATCTTCAAAATGCTTTAAAGAGTTTAACAACTAAGAGAAAAAAAAACCAGTGCTGGGCAGGGAGACAAGATGCTCAAAGAACAAATTTTAAATTTAAATAACTTGAATCGTCCAGCCAGGGGCTGGAATTGAGATTTTTCTATCCAACTTGTAAAATCCTTGGTCATACAAAGATAATTACGGAAATATTCAGAGACCTTCCCTGGACCCAGACGCAGACCCGCCCCACTGGCTGTTACCTCTTAGTAAAGACGAAAAACATTCAAAAGAGGGAGGACCTGCCATCGTCGGAGTCACTCAAGGAACCAGGAGGAAAGGTGACATGCCTGTCCCAGGACCGGACTCGACCTAACAGGTCCCCGGGGGTGAGTCACTTTCTTCTACTTCAGTTCGATTGGCTGTAAAATGATTATAATAATGAGAGCTTGTTTACCAAGAGCCGAAGTCCACTTTGCCTCGCTTCATTCAACTTCTAGGAGGAAGGAGGACGGGAGTGATTAGAAAGATTTCAGGGCCGACTTGCACAGCCACAGGCGAGGAGAAACCCATGACTCCAAGAAGCTGCGTCCTTTAAACCAGATTTGGGAGTGGAGGTCGCCAGAGTCAGTGTTACTGCTGCCGTTCTGGGGGTTCGAACTTGTACCTGAGGTGAACGGAATAGAACGGTAGAGGCTGGCTAAATAAATCAGGGGCGGGGGGAGGAGGGGGTGGGCGGTTGGGGTCCATCTCGGATGTAGCCTCTCTTGCCAAGATCTGGCAAGCTGGAATTTTAAGCAACAGCTGGAAACTTACAGTGACTTGGCTCCGTGGCTCGGTGAACTGGAGCCCGAGCGCCGGGTATTCCAGCCCCGCCGGCCAGTCCCTGCAGCCCAAGGTCGGGTGGCGGTACCCCAGCGCCGTCCTCAGTGGTTCCCAGTGAAAGGGTCTGGAAGGCCAGCTGGGAGCGGTCCTGCTCAGCACGGTCCATGCCACCTGGAGCCCAATCAGACGATGCAGTGAGTCCTGGACACTGAAATCCCAGGACAGACTTCACCTCGGCACTCGCTCTTGGGGCCATGGAGGCCACTACCAGGCTTCCTCCAAAGTGGCTGAGCCTGGCATAGGGGAAGAGTTGGGAATACTCGCTTCCTGCCTTTGTCCTGTAGTTGGACCACAGCGCCGGCTCTGTTTACATTCTTTCAGTGCTGTTATTGAAAGTGCTTGGCCGTATCCTTCCAAAGGGTTCGCAGTGTCCTTCGGTCCCTTTCGGATTTTTTTCTCTCTCTCTCTCTTTTTCTTTTTTTTTTTGCTAGCATTCAGCTAGCATCTGGAAAGATCCACTGGACATGCTGGGCTCCTTTCTGGAGACTCTGCTCCACCATTCAGGGAAACCAGGAAAGGAGCAAGCTTCCACCGTGTAAGTCTGGAGGAATTTGACAGCCTCTCTAACTACCGTACCTTTTGTGTATGTTGGTTCAGTCTGTTTGTGTACTGGGGTGGTTTTAGGATGAGATCCCTGGTATAACCCCAGGGTGGGGGAGGGATCAAATGAGAACCACAAGTGTAAAGAAAGTCTGCTTATCAATTGTATTAGATTTCTGTCCATGTTGAGTTGGGGTGTCAGAGGCTATGGTTTGGGAAGGAAACTGCTGCTCCAACAGGAAAGACCTGACACCCCAACTTCTTTGGGACCCTTGAGAGCTTTATTTGTAAGAATTTGAATAATGTGGATATACTGTTTGCTTGGATTTCATTCTCTGCAAAGGACCTGCTGTGGCCCTTGGCAGCCTGTCTTTGTCACCTGCTGTCATAGCCTTTTGAAGAAGCAGAGATGCAACCTGCATCCTCTGGAAGAAATGTGATGGATCTGCCAATTCCACACAGAATCCAGGCTGGTCATTTCTTTGAGGACCACTTGAGGTAGACGTGTTCACATTCAATTTTCAGGCAGCTAATTAAGCTAGTAAAACGAGGAATCCAGACTTCTCGGGGGTTATAGGCAATATTCCCTGCCTGTCCTGGCTCATCAGAAAGGGTTTGTATACGGAAAACTTCTGAACAGAACAAAGGGACTTAGGTCTGGATGAGGAATGAAGTCTTGGCTCCCAACATGCCATTCCTTCACTGCTGTGCAATGTCAAATTCCTTGCCGAGAAAGCGTCTGGAAGGAAAAGAATTACAGGCATTAGGCTTGGATTCAAGTGTACTTTTTTATTTGTGTGCTTCTTGGTTGAAACAGTTAATCATTTGCCCCTCAAGGTTCCACTGTGGTTGTGGTTCTGCTCTGTGCTCTGAAGACAGCACTGTGTTTTCCTTTTGGGGGCACTCCAGTCCCTGGACTTTGCTAATTAAGTGATGAACTTCAGGGGGCCTGGAACTGGGGCTCCGTGCAGCAGCTGAGCCCGTGAACGTGAATCTCAGAGTCAACAGAATCGCCATGGAAAGCGCACCAGTCTTCTCAGGAGGCTTTTGGAAGGTTGACCTTCATCCCAGAGGGATTCTGAGTGGAAAGAATCAGATGGAAGACAGCTCTGAACCTTTAAAGGGACGGAGCCACAGAGACATAACTAAAATGGGTGACAGCTCCAGAAGATGGGGTGGGTGCATGCTGTGTTCTCATTTTCTGAGATGGAAACCATGGGTCATCACAGCCCCCTGTGGATGTGAAGGAGTGGCAGGTCTTGGGGTAGAAACATGCCTGTCTCCAAAGGTCATCACTTCCTAATGCAAGCAGTTCTCTGCAACTTTTCTGCTTGTTGACATGTTTGTGGGCTGCTGCTGCCTCTGTCCCCCCAAGTTCATGATGAAAGAGCCTCAGCAAACTAGCAGCAGCTCCTGTGTCTTTGGGGCCTTCCCACCCCACCCCTGCCGCAGAATCCCTCTAAGATCCCCCAAACACATTTTCATTTAATATTTCCTTTATGGTCCTTCTGCCGGGCTGGTCGAGGTTAGGGTTAGCTACCTCTGAGAGCTAGAGGGCAGTTTAATCATCATTCCTGGTGCAGGAAGCCAGATTGGAGATGCTTCCCTAGCGTGCGCTGGACGGGGCAGGGCCAGCTGCCTGTGTGCATGTGTGTTTTATTTATAAGTGGACATGGAAGGCGTTGCAGCCTAGAGACAAGATTATTGGGTTTTGATGCTTCAGTGAGGGCAATTCCAAGCTCAAATAGCTGCAGTTATGATTCAGAACCCGATCATGCCCTTAAACTCCCCTTTGCGTTCCAATGTCCACCCCACCTCCCCTCAGGTTATCCTGGAGCTATTTACATGCTGTTTCTTAACACAAACTGATCTCGGTCAACAAGCACACAGGATTTCATCCGAAGCTTTGATTTCTTAGGAGAAAAGAGAGGGATTTCTTCCTGGTGCCCTTGTGTTGACCTTGCCTGGGGGGGAGAGGGCTGGCAGAGCTGTTAATGACCTCATCCCATTCCTGCAGGATTTTCTGGGACACGCAGGGCCTCACTCTTCCGCTGGCCTCTGTGATCGGCCGCATTAAGTCTGTGAGCTTTGGAGCAGATTATAGTGACATCTAGCATTGTCCCTCTAGGACTTGAGCGTGAGGTCAAGCAAACACACAGAGCAATCATTATGCTATCCGCAGTCCCCGGGAGCCTCGGCCGTCAGCTGGAGGAGCGGGAGGGGGGGCGGCCAAGGTGGGGCTGAGTCTGAGCCATGGGCGGCAGGAAATCAGCCTGAAAGGAGATGGAAGGGCTTTGGTGGGAAATAAAACGGCACTCTTGTTGTTGATGGAAAAAGATCTTGGCAGGAGGGTTGTTGTGAGTGTTCTGTGGCTTAGAAAGGAATTTCCTACAGGCTGGACTAACCATCACACATGTCTCTACCTTCAGGAGTCCCCAGCGTGCAGGAGAGCCTCGTCGGGGGGCCATGTCAGCTCAGACCATGGGCACCCGCAGTCTGGACAAGCGAGGAAGTTTCTTTAAGGTAAAAGGGAGCCTCGATCGGGGTTGTTGATGGGCGTCTTGCCCCCAGTGCCGGACTGCACGGGGAGCTGCAGGACTGTGGAGAGGGGAGGGGGAAGCCCGCTCCCTGAACCAGCTCTGGCTGGGGAGCTCGCCTGAGCCCAGCTGGGAGCTCCTTCTGGCTTTGGTGGGAGACGGGGGCTTTTGTGAGTCCGTGCTTCCAGACAGGCTCAGCACCCAGGCACAGGGAGATGCTACCTGTATGAGACAGGTGAGACAACCTTCCCTTGTCAACTGCTCACCTGCTCCTTTTTCACCTGGATGGTTTTTGATGGAAGCTGGGCTCAGCATCTGAGTGTGCTTTACCCTTGGCTTGATTCTGCGAATCATTTAGGTGCTTGTTAAAAGAAGAGAAGGACACACAGATTCCTGGGCCTTACCCTAGACTGACTGAACGCTTTTGCTGGTATATTTTATCAAACACCCCCAGAGGCCCCTTAAGAGAGAACCCAGGCAGCATGATGAAAGCTGGACCACTTTTCTACATGCCTGTTGATGTCAATGGGGGACCTTGCTAGGTTAATGAGATGAGCTTCTCGGTGGGTTTTTATATACTCGAGTGTGTGTTTTAAATTAAGACCTGACAATTGTTTCTAATGTACACGAGGGAATTAATTTTCTTTTTATGGTGTTTGCTTTGCTTCCTCTCACTCACCCTCCAAATAATGCAAACTCATTGTAGAAAATTTGGGAAATGCAGAAAATGTAAAATCAGAGGGAAAGCGGGAGTAAAACATGCATTTGCAATGTGTCACAGGCAGGTGTTCAAATACCAGGTCTTTTCCTCAAAGCGGGAATGAAATAGAGGCCTTCTTATTTTGGAGGAAAACTGACTATATTTACTGGTTACCCCACCCTGGTGGGTTGTAGGTATAGAGTAACTCACATTTAGATGCTTCCTGTTTCCAAGAGAACCAAACCTGATTTCCTGTGTCAGTTCTGGGCTGCAAAATTTTCATCAGAAAAGCCTGTTGGTAAAGCAAAGCCAAGTTCATTCAACAGACTGTCAAAAGAAGACATGGTCAGGGCCTGGGCCTGTCAGTGTCTAGGCAAAGGGGATTAAGAGGTGTCTTTACAGGGTTTAGAGGTCCACGTTCAGGCTGTTTAAGCTGTGCTTTTTCAGGCAGAGAATTGACTGAGTTTCAGCAAAGTTTGTGGTCACATAGTATGTAATACAGTTCAGGATGGGTGGATGCAGCATGTCAAGAGTCTTAAAGCGAGTCTTCGAGAATAAACCATTGATCAGCAAAGCTGTTTTCCCAGGTGAGCAAACTAGTGTGCCAGGACAGATTGTTTTGTAGGAATTTCCTGCCGTAAACAGCAGATTTATTTATTGGTTTACAATAACTTCCTGGAAGAACTAGTCAAGTCATGTTGACACAGATGGTCTCGATTCTCAGTCCTGAGAGTTGAGCTTTGTCCACATAGCTGTCTTAGTTCACAACCATTTACTCGATTTGAATCAAACCTGTGTAAAATCCACCAGCAGAGGCACAAGAGGGACCCCCCAAGCATCCCGTGGACCAGGTGCTAACCCACCAGGCTTTTGACTCATCTCCAGTTCTTGGATTCTGACTTATGCTGAGATATCCATTTCATCTTGCTGGAAGCGGGGAACCCAAGTCCCCATCCCCCAAGGCAATGCCTACCTCAGCCTAAATGTCGGCTTGTCCGTAATCAGCACCCTAGCCTCAGGAAGCAGAGAGTGACTGAATCTCACGTAGTAGTTAAAGTCCAGGCAAAAGGAGAAAACAGAGTCCAAATTGCCTTTGAAAATTCCTAAGGACTTAATTGCACCCAATACTACCTACTGTTAAGTTCAACATAATCAGTTTTTCCTGCAGTCCT
Organism: Odocoileus virginianus; assembly: GCF_023699985.2. Classification (NCBI taxonomy): domain Eukaryota; kingdom Metazoa; phylum Chordata; class Mammalia; order Artiodactyla; family Cervidae; genus Odocoileus; species Odocoileus virginianus. Next base: position 36,304,985 of record NC_069682.1, read on the forward strand.
GGGAAAAGTCTTTTTTGTTTTAATGTGTTTTCAGTTGAATTAACAGGTAAAATAGTTAACTTGTTATGTCCTATGAAAGAATCCATCAGACAAGAAGTGAGAGGCTGAGGGCAGGTCCCCTTCTCTGCTGAGTCAAATGGCCTTGAGGAAAATGTTACAAGTGGCCTGAACTCTATAACTTGGTATTGTCTCCCCTTCCCCACCGCAGTTAGCTTAAAAATCGTAAAAAAAAAAAATTTTCACACTGAGGACAATAATTAAGTTTTAAACATTATGATGATAGTTAAAAAAAAAAATCATTTCCTTTGTTAGATGCTACAAGATGATACAGTTACCTTATATTTCTTTCTCTCCTCTTTTTTACAGACATTGTTATTCTTTACTGTAGCTATTTCATAATTAGTTATCATGGAATAATAATATTTGTTATTATAATATTGAAAGTGAAAGTGTTTGTCAGTCAGTGTGTCCAGCTCTTTGCAACACCATGGACTGTAGCCCGCCAGGCCCCTCTGTCCACTGGATTCTCTAGGCAAGACTACTGGAGTAGATTGCCATTCCCTTCTCCCGGGGATCTTCCTGATCCAGGGATTGAACCCAGGTCTCCTGCATTGCAGGCAGATTCTTTATTAGATAAATAATATTATTAGCTATTATTAATTATTCCATCATTTTTCCATGTGGTTACCTGCAAGGATGGACTCATCTGTCCTTTGGACCTTTAATATTGACCCCTTGAAGGTTTGTTGTGAAAATGCCAGGTAGTGTTCAGCTGCTGAGATGGGCTGTCCCTCAGCGCAGCCCAGAGCCCACTAGCTCTTCCTTTATTCCTCAAGCTTCATTTTGACTCACATTGACCAAGTACCTGTGATCAGCCAGGCTCTGTCCTAGGCACCAGGGAGAGAAAAACCAGAAGCCATCCCAGACTTCACGGAACTTTCAGTCTGGTACTAAACCAGGATATTAATCCAATATAATAGTAAACCCATAGTGATAATCATAGGAGAAAACAGTGCTTCGTGAGAGAAGTAAAAGGGATTCTGAGGACAGATAGCTCGACATGGGTCCCAGAACAGTCTTCCCTAGAAAGTGGCATCTGACCTAGAGCTGAGGTTGAATCTAGGGATCAGAGTAACTTTCTTGTGCCACTGTCCTTCCACCCTCTACACAGACTCGCGATGCCCTACGTCCGGGTAGGACCACTTCATAAATGTGAGAGTTCGTGGTTACATTCTTGACTCACAGCTGAATTCCACACAGTCATTATCCCTTTCTTTTTTATTAGGGCTCGCGTGACTTTGTGGAAAGCGTGGATCCTTGAAAGGCAATCACCAGACCTCTTTTTCAGCCTCATCTTCCCTACCCAGTTTGTGCTTTAAGCTAGAGTTGCTAAGCGCTAGCAGCGAGCCTCGATTTGTGGCTTTGCCTCTGTCCCAGCTCCTAGCAGTGACTCAGCCAAGTTGCAGGACATGAGGTCCTGGGTAAGGCGGATGGTCTGAACATTCTGGGGTAATTGAGAATACCCTGGGGTTATGGTGCTCGTGGACTCTCATCCTGGAATCCTGGCCACAGAAATCCTGTGCTGAGCAAACACATGGTCCACAGCCCTTCCAGCATCATTGCTAATGTTCCTCAACTGCCTGTGAGAATAGTATCTTCCTGCCCTGAAAGGTCTTAATGTTGGGGAGGCAGCAAAGTTATTTGCACCTACATCAACGTGAACACCGATAGCTGTCACCTTGCAAGGCTATGTGGTGTGGAGGAGACTGTATAAGGAAGACATCATCTGGGCTCGGAGAGTTGTAGGCGGTCCTGGCCCAGGGCTGAGCAGCTCCTCATCATCTTGGATCCTTCTATTTGCTGGATCCCTAGCTTCCCCAAGCTACCCCTCCCCTTCCTCATCCAGGCAGCCAGTGCTGGCAGATCCCCCTCAGGTCTTCAAGCTCTACCCTTCCTCCCCTTCCCTGCATCCTCCACCCTACCTAGGATCTGGCTCTTTCCTTGTGGGCACACACCACAGGTGATGCTCAGAATCCATCTGCACCACCTCTGAATGCAGATGGTTGATTGGTTGGTTGGTTCTTTCCAATCATTCCATCTATCCATGTTGCCTGCTTGCAGACTGACCCTGGCTCTCTGCTACATCCAGGACCAGGTCTGCACTCTTCACCTTGACATTCAAGGACTTCCAGACCTGCTCCCAGCTCATCCTTCACCCATCCTGCCCCTGTGCCCTCCCGGGTCTGCTCCTGTAGCCCAAACCTGCTGTGTCTGTCCTCCTCCCACCCTATGCTTTCTCCCCATCAGGCTCCCAGCTGCCCTTCCAGGCTGGCGTCCACCCCGTTTCTCCATTGACAGCAGGGGGCTGAGCTGGTGTCCGCCCAGTAGTAGAAATGTCATGTAGACCTAGCCGTGGGCCACAGCCTAGTGCCAGGACATCCCCCTCTATTTATAGCTTGAGCTCTGCCATGAGGGACTTGTTCTGGCCTGTGTTGCCATGTCTCTGACCCCGAGGGGGATCCTCTTAGAGCAGCAAAGATGCTGGAAGAGAACCAGTATGACTGCCCCCAGGCAGTGCTACTGGCTTCCAGGCCTGCCTGCCCTTGGCCGCCCACATGTTCGTAGGGTTCCCTGATGCTGCGTGTCTGATCCTTCTCCTTCCCTTACTCCTGGGACAGGGGAACAGCTGGTCTTAACTGATCAGGAAGAAAATGTGTTTGACCACAGGGCCCCTGCTGTCCTGTGCCTCCAAGCCCCCATTCGTCCTGCAGGGAGATGCCCAGAGCCTGGACTCACAAACCATCCGGATGTTCGAGGGGCCAGTTCAGCAGCAGAGGCTCTGTTTGAGAAATCCCGTTTTGGTCATCTTGCACAGTTGGGATAGCAGGTGCATGACGCTTGTCTTTCGAAAACAGAAAGCCTGGGGTTGGAGTTCAGACAAGCCTTGGAAGTGCTCTCTGGCTCCATGAAGAACAGAGGTGTGACTGGCTTTGAAGAAACCTAATTGCTAAAATCCGACTCTGCAAAGTAGATGAACTGGGGGTGATGGTTTGCATCACCCCAACCGACTTTCCTTAATGATTGGTCTCTCCTCGGCATTTGAAAAGTTACTCTGTTTTGAAAACTTTACAGACACATTTTCAATCATCCAGAACTGGCACCCCTGCCCATCTCAGGCCTCAGGGCTTCCCAGTGTTTGAGTTTGAAGATGATCCTTTGTGGAAAGTCACGTTTCTGAACGCACTGCCTAGGACAAGAAGTCAGTGTTGTGGAACAGTGGTCAGAGATGGTTGGGCTAAAAAAGTATAGATAGCCTGTAGATAGATTCATCAGTACCATCTTTCCAGATTCCATATATATGTATTAATGTGTGTGTTAGTCACGCAGTCATGTCTGACTCTTCGCGAACCCCATAGACTATAGCCCTCCAGGCTCCTCTGTCCATGAAATTCTTCAGGCAAGAATACTGGAGTGGGTAGCCTATCCCTTCTCCAAGGGATCCTCCAAACCCAAGGATCGAACCCAGATCTCCCTTGGTCACATTGCAGGCGGATTCTTTACCAGCTGAGCTACCAGGGAAGCCCATATGTATTAATATACAATATTTATCTTTCCTTTCAGATTTAATTCCCTTTGTATAACAGGCTTATGTTGATGTATGACAGAAACCATCACAACATTGTAAAGTAATTATCCTCCAATTAAAAATAAAATTTCAAAAAAAGGAATGGATGGAATCCCAAATCACATTTTAGTAGTTTCATGGATCAAATCCTTACATGAATATGTGGGTGCTTAAAAGCCACAGACATGAGCATTTGTCTCCCAATGTGTCCCCTAGATGGTGGACTTCTGTCCACTGACTCTGACCAGGAAAGGACTAAGTGCCTTGCATTAGAAACAAAATAGTGATTAGAGATTTGGTCAGAGCGACTGACACATGGTTACTTATTCTTCATAATAGCACAAAGCATACCTGACATCAGTATTTGGCGTGTCTTTGCTTTGCTTCTAGAGGCTCACATCTGGAGAGACCCTAGAGCAGTGCTGTCCCCATAGAAATACATAGAAACTGCAGATGTCATTTTAAATGTTCAAGCAGCCACATTAAAAAAGAGTGAAATTGATTTTAATATTTTATCCAACAGTATATTTAAAATATTGTCATGTCAGCATGTCAACAAGATAAAGTTATTAATCAGATATTTTACATTTTTATTGGTACCACGCCTTTGAAACCCAGTGTGTATTTTACACCGAGTGTGTCTTGATACAGACCATCAGCATTATAAGGGCTCTGGAGCCCACATGGCTGGTGGCTAAGTATTGGAGAGTGAAGGCTTGCATTTTGTCTAGTGTAAACCTCCTCCTTTCACAGAGGAGAATACTCAGGTCCAGGAAGGCTGAAGCCCCAGGGGCTGGTTGTTGGTCCACAGCGGGGGTGGGAATGGGACTCAGCCCGAGTTTCTCATGTGCCCCCTGCCCCACCCACACCCTGTATAGACCTCCTGAGGCTTCTGCTCCGATCCCTTACCCCCTTCTCCACTGAGATCCCCCGGGAAACACTGTCTTGGAGACAGTGTCCTCTCTCTGGAGGACCTAGGACTTTTTTTGGATACACAAGCATATCTTTCACCATCTGCTCCAAATGCCTCCAGGACACAGATCAGCATCCTCTCCCTCCCCAGGCGTGACTTTCTAGGAATGCCCCCAAACGTTTTGGACAGCATTTCCTGTTCATGTTTTCAAAATGCTGTGAACTTGATGGTTTTATAGCATCACTTTCCTAGCACACTTTGGCCATCCCTTTCTGATATTAAATGTATCCTGGTTGGGCCTCAGCACATCCTCATTTGCTCCAAGGAACTTTGCCTTTTGAACATCAGAAAGGAATAAGATTCTCCCAGTCCCCCTCAACCACATCATCTCTGCAGGCTTACTTGTAACTCTGAGTTTTCATAACTAGGGGGATACCCAGGAGGAAGGTGTAGGTTTGAAGGACTCTTGTTTCACTGTATGATTTTCAAAAAGTTAAATCATGCAATATAAAATGAACATCTTATACAATATAAAATGAACATCTTTTGAAGCTTTATTCAAACCATGCATGAATCTAGGAGGCCAGTATAAAGCTGGTTCATAGAATACCTGGACAAATGATATATTTGTAGTTGACTTAAAAAGTCATTCTGGGAATTCCCTGGCAGTTCAGTGCCCTGGACTCTGTGCTTCCACTGCAGGGGGCACCAGTTTGATCCCTGGTTGGGGACCTAAGATTCCACATGCCACCTAGTGTGGTCAAAAAAATTAAAAAAGAGTCATTTTGTAATAACTTTGCGAAGTTAAAGTCAAAACGGGTGATAGTCCTACAGGGCAATACAACTGTAACCTTTGGGGTAATCTTCTCTCTTTTCTGAACAGAAATCTCCAGGCAGACATGTAACTTCACAGTGCCTGAGCCCTTCATTAGCAGCAACAGAGCAAAGTCAAATTCAGATGCAACCCTTAGATAACTAGTGTTTCGGTGGCCTAGTGAAACAGTGCCAGAGCATGACAATGAAAGGATGTACTCAAAGCAAAGGAGTCTTCCCCCTGGAAACTTCAACTCTTTCTAATAAATAACCCTTGGGTGACAGAGGGATTATAAAGTAGAATTTTAGGAATAGCTTCTTGCCATTAACTTATGGGGTATCAGGAGCCCACTGTCCCAGACAGAAAGCTGCCAAGGGAGGAACTAGTGTGGGATGGAGTCTCCTTTCTCTTTTGCCTTACCATCTAAAAAGGAGCATGGCCTGTCCAAAAATACCTCCCCCACCTTCCTGTAACACCAACTGGAGGTTCCCCTGAGTTATCATGTCCTGACAGAATGTCAAATGATGTCGTCAGTCATTCACAACTTAGTATAAATGAGGACTTTCTGAACTGTTAGCTGAGATCAGCCCAGAGAAGAAACTTGAGTTTATGAATGTTGAGGAGAAGGGATGGAAAAGGTAACTTAGGATCTCTGAGGGGAGGACAGGACTCAGGGACCCACAGTCAGTGGGCTGAGCAAGCAGGGCACCAGTCATCTGGTGTGGGGAGGGCCTCAGGAAGTAGTCAGTGAAGAGGCCGTGTGGTTCCACATCTTTCACTGCTCAGAGAAAACCATTTCTATCCTCACAAATCTTCTGATACCAAATGTGTAGGCTTTTCCTACACTGACCACATCAGTTCTCTGTGAATACCAGCAAATGTCCTACAGTTAAACTCAATTCTAACACTATCCAGTGTCTAACACTACCCAGACCTCCCAGGTTAGGGACTCAGTCTCGCAGGACTGCCCCAAACTTCAGATGCCATCACAAGTAGGGGGGTTTCCTGGTCACCCACACTCTTTCCAGCTTGCACTTAAGTTCAGTACAGGGGACCTAGGAGATGTTGTGGGTTCCATTCCAGAATACAACAGTAGAGCAGATATCACACCAATATTTTGGTTTCCCAATGCATGTAAAAGCCATGTTTACAATATCCTATAGTCTTATTAAGGGGCTTTCCTGGTGGCTCAGTGGTAAAGAATCTGCCTGTCAATGCAGGAGATGCGGGTTTGGTCGTGGGTGGGGAGGATACCCTGGAGAAGGAAATGGCAACCTACTCCAATGTTCTTGCCTGGAAAATCCCACAAAGGAGCCTGGTGGGCTACAGTCCACGGGGTCGCAGAAGAGTCAGACACCACTTAGTGCCTGAACAACAACATAGTTTATTAAGTATGCAATAACATTATGACTAAAAAAAGGTACACATTTTAATTTAAAAATATTGTTAAATTTTGCTATCATCTGAACCTTCAGCAAGTCATTATCGTTTGGTTGTAGTAACATCGAAGATCACCTGTCACAGATCACCATCACAAATACCATAATAGTGAAAAAGTATGAAATTCTGTGAGAATTATCAAAATGTGACCCAGAGACACGAAGTGAGCAAATGCTATTAGAAAAATGGCCCATAGCCTCGCTTGATGTGGGTTTGCCACCTCCTTTCAATTTGTAAAAAATGCAGTATCTGGGGAGCAGAGTGCCATAAAGCAAGTGTTTATCTTCCTGTAATTTGCTACAATGGTCACAGAACTCCAGGAAACACTTTATTTACTGTTAGCAGTGTGTTATAAAGGATACAGTTGAACGGCCAGGGCAAGCTGTCGAAGGGACCTACGCACAGGAGCATCTTCCCTACGAGTTTGGGTGTGTCACCCTCTCAGCCTCTCCCACCAGCAGCGATCCAAACCCCTCCACATAGAGCTTTTATGGAGGTCATTGTGCTGTGTGTGTGTTTGTGTGTGTGTGTGTGTGTGTGTGTGTGTGTGTGCATGCATGCATGCTTAGTCGATCAGTCATATCCGACTCTTTGCGACCCCACGGACTGTAGCCCACCAGGCTTCTCTGTCCATGGGACTTTTTCAGGCAAGAATATGATAGTGGTTTGTCATTTCCTTCTCCAGAGGATCTTCCTGACCCAGGGATTGAACCCGAATGTCCTGTGTCTCCTATATTGCAGGCAGATTCTTTACCAACCCTGAGCCATCGGGGAAGCCCCGTTGTGTTGGCAGATTGATTAAATCATTGACCTTTGGTGACTGGCTCAACCCCCAGCCCCTGTTCTTGGTGGTGGGGTGGGGGTGGGGCTGAAAATACCAACCCTTTAATCATATGCCTGGACCCCCTGGCAACCAGCCTGCATCCTGAAGCCTTCCAGGGGCTTCTAGCCACCAGGCATCTATGACTTAAACTCAGGCCCGATAGAAGGAGGTTTGCAGTGAGTAACTAAAGACACTCCCATTCCCTCTACCTCTCAGGAGATCCTGAGAGTTTGGATCAAAGGCCAAATATCCCTTATCAATTCAGTTCAGTTCGGTTTAGTTGCTCAGTCATGTCTGACTCTTTGCGACCCCATGGACTGCAGCATGCCAGGCTTCCCTGTCCATCACCAACTCATGGAGTTGACTCAAACTCATGTTCATTGAGTCAGTGATGCCATCCAACCATCTCATCCTCTGTTGTCCCCTTCTCCTTCCGTCTTCAATCTTTCCCAGCTTCAGGGTCTTTTCAAATGAGTCAAATATCCCTTATGATGGCACATATTCTGACATCATATACTATAGCATCCTTATGATGTCACAATAGTGCAGGTAGGACAGGTATGTTGAGAGTCGGGTCTCTGGAGGCAGACAAACCTGGTCTCATCCCAGTTTTGTTATCTACTTCCCATGTGACTTTGAGCTACCTACCTCAACTCTCTGGACCTGTTGCCTCTTCTGGAAATTGAGGATTAAGGCTCCCTGCCTCCTAAGGCTGCTGTTACACAAATTCAGTGATATTATCCCCAAGCACCTGGAACATATTAAGATTCAGAGGTTGCAGGGTCCCTGAGTGCCAGGTTCCACACCTGGCTGGCCTGCCTCCTGCTGTGAAGTTAACTGCTTTGTTCAGGGCACAGGTTTTTTTGTAGAGACTGGCCTCTCCTTTGGGCAGGTGAAGTGTTCTGACTTTGGGTGGTGTTGGAACTGAATTGAATCTTAGGACATCCCCCTGGGGGAAGGTGTTGCCTTCTTGGTTCCATTCTCTTGGCTGTTAAGTAAGGGTCTCCTATAGGGAGGATTTCCTTCCCTGAACAGTCACAGATAAGAACCCCTGTGGGTTCTTGTTAACAGGCAGATTCTCACATCCACTAAATCAGAACCTCTAAGGGAGGAAATGGAACCGTTTGCCTTAACAAGGGCCCCGGTGATACTTGTTTGTGGAAAGACCAGAAGACACTAATGATGTAGGTAGGCCTCTCAAGGTGAGATGCCTGAGTCTGTGTCTTTGCATTTACCTGTGTGTTAGGAAGTAATTGACACATGAAATGTGGTCTTCTGATGGACGGGCAGCGTTCTCATTGGCCAGAGTTTGTTACCGAGGCAGCCTCAACCAGTGGTTCTCAATGTGTGGTCCTGGCTCTGGTCTCAGCTTCACCTGGAGACGTCTTAGAAATGCAGGTTCTTGGATTTCAGTGCAGACCTCTGGAATCAGACTCTAGGGGTTGGGCCTTCAAAGGATGCAGAGCAGACATCCAACCCAGCACAGCTCGGCTTGCTGGTCAACCTCCTCATGTCTCTGTGCCCAGCTGCCCCTCCAGAAACGCCCCTTCTCCTTGCTCTCGAAACACCCCCAAGTCTTCCCATCACTTCTGGTTCACTCTGTCTTGCCCTCCACCTTTTCATCTTTATTGTGCATATCATCTTAGCCCGTCTGGAGCCATGGACTGTGTTTTCCAGCTCTGCACCTTCTTGGAATCAGTCTTGAAAACGTTGGGCTACAGCCAGCTGCCCACTGCCACTTTAGGAAGGTTGCAAGGTCTCCATGTGTGTTTGTTGCTCAGGCCCGCCCCAGAGTCTTTGAAATATGTCCTCAACCTGAAATATGCAGAGTAGACTGGAGGGGGCCCACCCAGGGACCCAGACGGTCACTCTGGGCAGAGTTAGCCAGCTGTCACCTTCAAGTCAGAGCCGGCTGGCACCTGTGTTTGTGGTGGGGACATGGCCACGCCCGTTCATTGAAGTGTTGTCGAGGCATGGGCTCAGCAGTTGTAGTAGGCAGGGAAAGCCTGAAGAATTGTGCCCCACCACCACCATTTGTGCGTAATTTCAAATAATTTTTTATTTTTCCTCTGTGACACAGAAGTTAACTTTGAATGATGAAATTAAATAAATGGGATTAAGTTTAATGATGAAGTTAAAATGCTTCCCTCCTGGAAACTTTTGACAACTGAGTGCTCGGCTCTGCAGCCCCACCCAGAACCAGCCAGGGTTCTTATGGCCGCAGAGGGGCCGGGCACTTCCCCTAGGCTAGTGCCCATTCATCCCCCTCAACTGAGTGATCATTGCCCCTTTTACAGATGAGAAGACTGAGGCTCAGGGAGCTTATGGTCTCCCTCACAGGCCACCCAGGGGGCAGGAGTTCAAACTAGCCTTCCAACCAGGGCTGTGTGGTTCCGGGGCTTATCAGGAAGCTTGGCAGGTCTGCCTGGTGACCCCTGATCCTTGACTCCCTAGGGGGTGAAGTGTTAGCCCCGGGGGCTGGGTGTGGTCGGGGCGCCCTGGGGAACAAGGCCCAACCGGGCCTCGGAGCCCAGCTGCTGTGTAGGAAGAGGTGTGTCGGCCAGGCTTCCTCTGACTTGAGTTCCAAGGGTGCTTGGATAAAGATTTTGAGGACAAGGAACAGAGTGGCCTGAACTTTCCAAAGCGGAGATTTCCTAACAAGAAGAATGTGCAAAGTAAGCTCTGGAGATAAGCTGGGAGAAAGAGGGAAGTGACTGCTGGCAGTCTGGTTTTCATTCTTAAGTATGTTGTATTAATTTCCCGCCCCCCCACCCCACCCAGGAGTCAGGAGTGAAGGTTTTGACTGATATCATTTCAAATTTATAGCAGAGTTGTAAGGATGGCACAAAGGATTCCTTGTGTACTGATATATATGTGCATGTTATGTAATATCACGTATTCATATGATACAATTTCACATTTCCTTAGAAAGTTGCGAGAAGAGTTCAAGAGACTTCTGTATACCCACAGAAGTCATCTGGCCAAAGGCAGGTGTCTCATCTGAACCAAAATGCTCAGACCCCAAACCAGGCGAGAGCTTTGGGGCATTTTTCATGGCACAAAAGGAAGGCGTGTGGGCTAGGACCCAGCTCTCCAACTCCGGCCCCAGCCTCGGGCCCGCTGGTAAGGCCAGCTTTTCCCTCCTGGAGTATCTTGGTTCGGCCCCCTGGTTCCAGAAGTCTGTCCAGCACTGGGAAGATTCCAGGCCTCCTAGGCTGGACTGGTCACTCCTGACCATCTTGGTGTGGAGCATCTGTCTGTTCTCCATCTGGAGTGTTTAAGATGCAGAGGTGTGGGGACCCCTGGCTGTGGGGACTGCACTTTATCCCGGCGCCAAGAGGCACCACCTGCAGAATGCCAGCTGGGTTGGCCCTGGGTCCACGGGTGTGGAATTTGTGGACGTGCTGTCCAGAGGTCACACCTCTTCACATCTTGGAGCCCCTGGGGCTTCGCTTCAGATGACCATTACCTTCTTAGGGGAGCCCAGGGCTTAGGCTGGAACTGGGTTATTGTAGCTTATTTCCTCCAAAGATGGTCCCTATAGCACAGATCTGTGAAAAAAAAGACAAAACAAAAACTCTGATACCCTGCTTTCTGATTTTTGTGGATTTGAGGTTTTAATTGTGGTGAAACATACACAAAATTTACCATTTTAAGTGTACATTTCTGTGGCATTACATGTGCTCGCATTATTGTGTAACCATCGCTGCCATCCAGTTTCGGAACTCTTATACCTTCCCCAACTGAAACTCCATCCCCATTAAACACTGGCTTCCCGGTCCTTCCTCCCCCAGCCCCCGGCAGCCACCACGCTGCTGTCGATCTCTGTGAACTTGACTACATTCCGGGAACCTCGGATCAGTGGAATCGTACAGTGTCCTTTTGTGATGGGCTTATTTCACCCAGCATAATGTCCTCAAGGTTCATCCATAATGAAGCGTGTGTCAGAATGTCTTTCCTTTTTAAGGAGGAATAATACTCAGTTATATGTGTAATCTACATTTTGTTTATCCATTCATCCATAATGAGCATTTGGGCTGCTTCCACCTTTTAGCTGTCGTGAGTAATGCTGCTGTGAACATGGGATGGCTTCTGTTTCTAAAGATCTTAGTTCTCTTGCCCTGAGTAAGAACGTTAAAACTTCTCTGATTAAAGGCACATCACCCGCAAGGTACATAAGTATGTCAGAGGGCGAGGGATGTGCGCTAGGACTGAAGTTAAGCCTGAGTCTCTTGCAAAATGTGGCTCCTGGTGTCTGCTGGCGGGGGCAAGGGCCCTGCAGTCAACTCAGTGAGCAGGGGAGCATGACTGTGACTTTGGGGCAAATCAAAGGTGTCCCAGTTATTACCGGCTGTGGCCACTCACCAGACGTGTGTTTCTTGTTACTTTTCTTTCTTAACCTTCCAGTCACATTGTAAGGCTTTTTAGTGACAGGTTTAGAGATAGGGACAATGTCTTACACTTCTTCTGGTGCCCATTTAGCCTGGTGCCCCAAAGGTGGCCAGTCTTCAGTAAATGTGAGTTGACCGTGGCTCTCAATCCAAAACTTTTTTTTGGTCAGAGTTGTCCCTCCAGGGTGGGAGGAAGCTAGGGTACCTGTGCACCAAGCCCTTCCGCACCCCCACACCCCTGCTGCATATGTCCTCAGGGCATCCACAGCCTTAGGCAGGGGGGTCCCGTTGTCTGCAATGGAACCTGAGGGAGCAGCGACCCCAGGAGGCAGAGGTGGGCGCTGCTTGTATTTGCTGCATGTGGCCCACCTAATGTTCTGAGCTGGGTGCCTCGCTGACATCCCCATCGGTGCTTCAGCTCCTGATGAGGAACTAGCCTTTGCACTTTAGTAAGTTTCAGTGTTTCTGTGATTCATCACCTCCAAGTTGCTAGTCATCTTCACAAGACTGAAAATGACCAGACTGTACATTTTCTTACAGTCCAAATTCCCTTTTCAGAATCCCTCTGCCTTCTTCCTTCCCTAAATTAAGTGTATGCTCTCAGAGGATGTTGTCATTCTCAACTTACAGAAAAAAACATTTTTAATGATTAATTTCAAAAATTTCACCTTAATATTGCAAGTTGTAGATTCATGGCTCTTTTCCTGTTACTTTCCCTTTGACTCCTTACTCCTTTATTTCTCTTTTAAAAAAAAAAAAAAATTGAAATTCCATATATGGCAATTGCTATTACTAGGGACCATGTCAGCATCTCCTTAGGTCATCACTTCCTTAAGAGTTTCTGTAAAACCTGAAAATTGTCCTCAACAGAGTCTTAAAGATCAAGGGGAACTTATATGCAGAATATAAAAAAACAACAATAACACTAAGACATGAACTTATTTCTAAAACAGAAACAGACTCTCAGACTTAGAGAATGAACTTACAGTTACTGAGGTGGAGGGTGGGGGGGAAGGGTAGATTGGGAGTTTGGGATCGACATGGACACGCTTCTCTATTTAAAATAGATAACCAACAAGGACCTACTGTATATCGTGGGGAACTCTGCTCAATATTTTATAACAACCTAAATGAGAAAAGAGTTTGAAAAAAAAAAGGATACGTGTGTGTGTGTGTATATATATGTGTGTGTGTGTGTGTGTGTTGTGTGTGTGTGTGTATGTATTATAGAATCACTTTGTTCTATACTGAAACTAACACAATGTTTTTAATCAACTATACTCCAATATGGGCTTCCTAGGTGACTAAGTGGTAAAGAATCTGCCTGCAATACAGGAGACTCGGGTTCGATCCTTGGATCAGGAAAGATCCCCTAAAGAAGGAAATGGCAACCCACTCCAGTATTCTTGCCTGGGAAATCCTGTGGACAAAGAGGCCTGGCAGGCTGCAGTCCCTGTGGTTGCAAAGAGTTGAACACAACTTAGTGGTTAAACAACAACTCCAATATAAAATAAAAGCTAAAAAACAACCAACCAAACAGAAAGATCAGGAGAACAGTGGAACCTTAGACACTCCATTCTCTTCTTGGAAACCTCACTCACCCCCCCGCGTTTTAAATGTTTTTGAGGAGTCCGCGTGACCTTGTTTAATTGAATGTTTAACCCGGTTTCCTTGGATATTTCCAGTGTTATTGGAGCAGTAACTTTTTTTTTTTGAAATCATGCCTGTTTACATCCCACACTGCTAGTGTTGAGTGAAAACCATCTGAGGAAATGGCACTAGAAACACACTCTCTCTCACTGCATCTAAAACTGGTAGCATTGTGGGAGGGAGCCTGTAGCGGCTGAGTGGGCACAGGAAAAGTATAGCTCAGAGTTTGCCCTGGTTTTTGTAACTCAAAAAAAGAAGAAAGAGAGAGAAGACTTCCTTATGTGTAACTGATGTTTTGAAATGAGAAGCAACCCTGATTCGATATTGAAGTCAACCCCTGATGTGTGATTGAGTACATTTGTCCAAAAAAAGGTAGGCTGGGTGGGTGAGGTACAACTCTTTTGAGTGTCAATCTGGCCTCAAGAGAAGGAATTTAATTCAGTAGCTCAGACCATGATAATTGGCAGAACACCCCATTTCTTTAGTTTTATCAAGGCCTACACTGACCAAGTGGTTCATTACTGGCACTTCCATTTGACAGTTTAAGCACCTGTGATACCAGGTACCACAGTGGTAAGGAATCAGCCAGCCAATGCAGGAGACACGGGTTCGATCCCTGAATCTGAAATATCCCCTAGAGTAGGAAATGGCAACCTGCTCCAGTATTATTGCCTTTAAAATTCCCTGGAAACAGGAGCCTGGGGTCACAAAGAGTTGAACATGACTGAGCCCTGAGCATGCACACACACACACACATATGTACACATATTACCCAAACTGGAATATTATATTGCCAAACCCAGGAGCTCTGAAGACTTGTCTAACTGCTATGATGTTAACTGTAGGCTCTGTATGAATTCCACCTGCTGAACTATTCTTTTATTTCTGTTTTTCCCAAAGAAAATAGCTATTTCTTCTCTGGGAAAAATAAGAGCTATTGTAGAAAAAAATTTGATGTAAAGAAGAAAGAGAATGTCTCCTGTATTTTACCATCTTTTATTGCTCTACCTGGAAATGAGCCCTGTGAGAATCTTGAGGCTGATGAATCCAGAATTTCTTTTTAAATACTTTTAAAAAATGTGAACCATTTTTTAAAGTCTTTATTGAATTTGTTACAGTATTGCTTCTGTTTCATGTTTTGGTTTTACTGGCCTTGAGGCATGTGGGATCTTAGCTTCCCAACCATGGATCAAATCTGCACCCCCTGCATTGGAAGGTGAAGTCTTAACCACTGGACTGCCAGGAAAGCCCCTGAGTCCAGAATTTTGCTTTCTGTCTATAGTTATACTGCAATACAGTAATCCATAATAAATATATTACCTAAATGGGCTTGGGCAATATATGCAAGTTTTTTCCACTGAATAACAAATCTCTGTACTGATATATTGGCATATCAATCAACATATGAATCACCATTTTAAGGGCTGTATAATATTCCAGCATCTTGCTGTACCACACTTTTAATGAGGTCACTGTTATTAGACATTTACTCCTTTTTCCATTGTTTACTATTGTAAATGATGCTCCCAAGACCCTTTCTTTACATATACCCGAGTGTTTGTTTGAATCTCCTAGAATTGGAAATGCCAAATTTGATAGTTTGCATACTGAGCTGTGGATGTATACATTCAGATCGACTTCCAGAAAGGGTGAGTCATTATTTCTTCTCCAGGGCTGGTAGAAAGCCCAGTGCAGGCAGCTGCTTGGTAGGAAGCTGGAGGTGATAAAAGGGAAGTGAATGTGACAGACACTTATGCCACTGCATTCCGGAAAGGCTAAGCAGGGCAGCTGGTTGTCATCAGGAGCCTGAGCCAGAAGAGGTGTCAGAGTCCAATGATGTATTTAATGCTTCGGGAAACTGAAGTCCAGAGAGGTTAAACAGACCTCACCCCCACCCCACCCCATAAATACACAGCTGTCAAGTCTCTTAGAATGAATAGAAGTGAAAAACATAATTCTCAAACAAATACATAGTGAACTTGCATCACAGATCGGTTTAACTCATTAAGGAGAAAATCAGCAGGTTATTGGAGCCAGTCATAGATGGCAGAGGCTAGTAAATAAAGAATGGGCAAAAGAAGTTTATCTTGAACCAGCTTTACCACCTACCACCAGCCAGCTTTGTGACTCTAACTTTGCAAGGTTAGGCACGGGCTTAATGTTACTGATACGCAACCACTTTTTGACCTTTCAATACTGCAGTTTTATATAGCACAGACTGACACAAAACTGGCTCAAGATGGACAGGGCAATAAAGCCAAAGCCTTTGGGGATATCTATTCTGCCAAACAAACATCATTTGTGATGTATCTCTCTCCCACAAGTTCTGCATCTGACTTTACAGAGTCTGAGCCTTCTGTAAAAGAAGAGAGTTGGGGACTTCCCTGACCCTGCCGTGGTTAGAACTCGGAGCTTTGACTGCTGGGGGCCTGGGTTCAATCCCTGGTTGGGGAACTAAGATCCTGAAAGCCTCACGATGTGGCCAAAAAAAAAAAAAAAGAGTCAAACAAAATGAGATCCCAGGTGACCCTTAGGCAGGCTTGTTAGACAGTGCCCAGCTTTGACTTTGGAGGGAACTTTTTTGTATAGTTTTGTTAGGAACAGTTTTTGTGACTGAGCCGATGAGTGGGTGGACAAGGTTGATTGTAGTGGTGAACTTAGCCACACTGGTTCCTGGGCGGAGATGCCTGCTTGGTGTGCAGGAGTATGTTCTGAGTAGGCTTCCAGCCTCCAGCTTGGCGGAATACCCTCTCGAGGCCTGTCACACCTGGAGGAAGTGCCAGGTGGACCCCAGGAGGCTGGAAGGCTGGCTGATCATCTGCCCACCACTGTTTTCTAAGTTCCAGGATGCTGGTCCCACGCAGCCTGTTTGTTGTTATCAGAACAACAAAATGAGCTGCTGACAGTCAACCAACACAACCTCAGGCCCTTCCACTTGATCTGCATGAAGATGTAGACAGTGCATTTCAATTCTAAGACATACTGTTCCAAAAGTTACCATCTCTGAAGTTATTTGGATCCTATAATCAATGGACATGAATTTGAGCAAACTCCGGGAGATTGTGGGACAGAGGAGCCTGGTATGCCACAGTCCATGGGGTCACAAAGAGCTGGACATGACTTAGCAACTGAACAACAACAACAATGATCAATGATATGTTATAATTATTACTGGCAGCTTTTTTTTTTTTTTGGTGGTATACAAAGTAACACCATGTCTTTTAATGATGATATCTTAAATTTGATGGAGCAGATTGTATATCTTTCCTGTTGTTGACCTAGAGTCTGATGTTTTTAAAGTACTCTGTACACGCTGCTTTTTTCTTTTCTTATTTTTCCCCAGATTGACTGAGGTATAATTGACATGCAGCCCTGTACAGCATACTGATTTGACTTGCATACATCATGAAATGATGTCCACCATAAGTTTAGTGAACTTCCATCATTTCATGTAGCGGGTTGGCCAGAAAGTTCATTCGGGCTTTAAAAACCCGAATGAACCTTTTGGACAACCCAGTAGTTACAAAATTGATGGAAATTAAAAAAGATTTTCTTTCCTTGTAATGACAACTCTTAGGATTTATTCTCTTAACCGTTTTCATATATATCATACAACATTAATTGTATTAATCCTGTTGTGCATTACATTCCTAGTACTTCTTTATCTTATAACTACAAGTTTGTACATTTTGACAATTTCCTTCCTCCAATTTCTCCTCCCCTGTACCCTCACTTCCCACCTCTGATAACTGCAAATCTGATCTCTTTTTCTGTGAGTTTGTTTTTGAAGTATAATTGGTCTGTTCAGTTCAGTCACATCTGACTCTCTGTGACCCCATGGACTGCAGCACCCCAGGCCTCCCTGTCTATCACCAACTCCCGGAGTTTACTCAAACTCATGTCATTGAGTTGGTGATGCCATCCAACCATCTCATCCTATGTCATCCCCTTCTCCTCCTGCCTTCAATCTTTCCCAGCATCAGGGTCTTTTCAGATGAGTCAGTTCTTTGTATCAGGTGGCCAAGTATTGGAGTTTCAGCTTCAGCATCAGTCCTAACAATGAATATTCAGGACTGATTTCCTTTAGCGTGGACTGGTTGGATCTCCATGCAGTCCAAGGGACACTCAAGAGTCTTCTCCAACATCATAGTTCAAAAGCATCAATTCTTCTGCTCTCAGATTTCTTTATAGTCCAACTCTCACATTCATACATGACTACTGGAAAAACAATTGGTCTGTAAGACTGAGTTAATTTCTGGTACACAATATAATGACTTAAAATTTCTCTACATTACAAAATGATCACCACTGTAACCATTTCTTTAAAATCTTTTTAAAACATGCAACACTAAAACTTCAGACACAGATGCTAAAACCAGGGCTGTAGAAACATTAGTGCCGAGCCTTAGAAAGAGCTTTGCTCTTCATGGTGCTTGTTGGTTATCTTGTTATTTCAGCTTAAAACTCAAAAGCCACAAGCAGTGATAGAGAGGTATCTATAACTTCTGAACTCATTGAAGAATCTGATGCAACACTGACCTCAGACCACTGACAGAGTAAATCAGGACCTCAGCAGAATGACTGTTTCAAGGCACAGCACACTGGCTGCTTCCATATTTTATATATTAAACTATAGACATTCTGTGTATCATTTAAAAAAAATTTTTTTTCTGGGACTTCCCTGGTGGTACAGTGGGTAAGAATCCACCTGTCAGTGCAGGGGACATGGGTTTGATCCCTGATCCAAGAAGATTCCACATTCTGTAGAGCAGCTAAGCCCGTGTACCACAACCAGTGAAACCTGTGTGCCTGGGGCCTGTCCTCCTCAAAGAGAGAAGCCACTGCAATGAGAAGCCCGGGCACCATAATTAGAGAGTAGCCCCTACTTGCCACAACTAGAGAAAGTCTACATCCAGCAATTAGACCTGGGTACAGCCAAATATAAATAAATAAAAATAAATAAATACATGAAACAATTTTTCCCCTTAAATAAATAAATTAATTAATTAAAAAATACTTTTTCCCCAAAGATGCACTAAGTTTAAAGTTATATTAGTGTTTGTTGTGGAGGATCATTTCGAATATAATTAAACTAACAGCTCTGGGCTGGGCCTCTTCAAGTTGCACTGAGCCTTTGGCATGCTTGATGGCAGAGGCCTCCCTGCCCTCCACAACCTCCCCACATTTGGAGGTGAGTGTCCAGCAGGGTAGAGCCAATGTGGAGATCTCTTACCCTTGGATAGAAGCAGCTTACAGTTTAGTCATTAGAGGTTGTTCAGTTGCTAAGTCGAGTCTGATTGTTTTCAAACCCACAGACTGCAGCATGTCAGGCTTCCCTGTCCTTCATGCTCTCCTGGAGTTTGCTCAAACTCATGTCCATTGAGTTGATGATATCCAACCATCTCATCCTCTGTCGTCCCCTTCTCCTGCCCTCAATCTTTCCCAGGATCAGGGTCTTTTCCAATGAGTCAGTTCTTTGCTTTATTATTTTTTAATATGCATTTATTTATGTTGGCTGCACTGGGTCTTCATTGCTGCTCGAGGGCTATCTCCAGTTGCGGTGCCGCGGGCTTCTCTTTGCAGTGGCCTCTCTTGTTGCAGAGCATGGGCTCTAGGTGTGCAAACTCAGTAGTTGTGGTGCACTGGCTTAGCTGCTCCTCTGCATGTGGGATCCTTCTGGAATGGATCAGGGATTGAACCCATGCCCCCTGCATTGGCAAGCGGATTCTTAACCACTGGATTGCCAAGGAAGTCTGGGGCCATGGTTTCAAACCAATGGCTTCTGCTCAGTGAGAACTGAACAGTGGTTCAGAGCTCTGAATTCTGCATGTACGGCCCCCGTGGTGTGATCGCTGGTGAACAGCTGAAAACTCTGGAGCTGTGCCTTCGCAGCAGCTGCCACAGTGTCAGCCACTTCCCTGTGGTGTCCAGCTGAGGTCAGGCTGGAGCCCCACCCACCCCGTGTCCTGATTTATCCCTGGTCTAGACGGAAATGGACAGGGAAGTTACCAAGAGGAAGGCAGGAAAGGGAAGTGCCCCGAACTGTTCTGAGCTCGGAGGTCTCCGCAGAGCACAAGGACACCATTCCTGCTCTGCAGAATTTGCATCCAGGTGGGGGCCATTGGCGAGAGCCTCTGGCTTCAGAATGGTCCCAGACACAGGACCGTCAACCTCAAGTGGTGAATGGGGGGAGAGAGGCAACAGGGGAGGTTGGGGGCGCCTTGGGTCAGTGTCTCCAGAAACAAGCCCAGAGCTAAAATTTTTCATGCAAGTGGCTTATCAGAAAGTGCTCCCAAGAGAAACCCATAGCGGAGTGGGGCAGAGAAGGTGAGCAAGGGTCCAAGTTCAAGGGAAGTCCCTTGAGGGTAACTCTGGCTCTGTCTTCAAGGACCAAAGATGAGGGAGCTGGAGCATTTACAGTCAGCGCCCATCAGTCAGTGGTCCAGAACTGACTCTGAGGGTCCTTCTGGGTGCTCAAGCCCAAGCAGTTTCCATCCTCTGACAGAGGACCTGGGGCTGGCCGTGGAGGGCCAGGTTCCCTTCCCCTAATGGCCTTGGGGAAGCACCCAGCATGTCTGGCAGAAGCACTAGTGTCAGCAAGACCACTGTGCAACCTGATGTTTGCAGGGCTTTTCAGATACTAGGAAGGTCCAACAAGAAGCTAAAGGTCCAGAAGCCTGGTCCCTGGATGAGTCCTGCAGCGGGTACCATCACACCTAAGGTGCGCCAAGTACTGATGGGGGCTTTGCCTTTCAAACATTTCTACCCATTCTAAGTTGTTGTTCGGTTGCTCAGTCATGTCCAACTCTTTGCGACCCCGTGGACTGCAGCACGCCACCTTTCCTGTCCATCACCAACTTCTGGAGCTTGCTCAAACTCATGTCTATGGAGTCAGTGATGCCATTCAGCCATCTCATCCTCTGTCGTCCCTTTCTCCTCTTGCCCTCAATCTTTCCCAGCATCAGGGTCTTTCCTAATGAATCAGCTCTTCACATCAGGTGGCTAAAGTATTGGAGCTTCAGCTTCAGCTTCAGCATCAGTCCATCCAATGAATACTCAGGGTTGATTTCCTTTAGGACTGACTGGTTTGATCTCCTTGTAGTCCAAGGGACCCATTCAAAGTATCTCTATGCTTCTCAGGCCTCCAACGAGCCCTGTGGAATTCAAGTGCTTGGGGGAAATAGCACATGGAGGTCTCCCTCCCCCTTGTGGGCATTGCAGCAGGACCTGCGTCCCCAGCGTATACAATCAGCCATCACATCTAGCATCCTTAATCCCACCTGGAGCTTCTGGAGGCACACCTTAAACCACACTTCTCACCTTGCTGTCCTCTGAGGAATGTGGTATCAATTGAAAGCCCTCTCTCCGCACTGCCTCCCCACCACACCCACCCCCCACCCTCCAGCAAACAATAAAGGGGCCTGTCTATTGTGGACATGGCCTGCAACACCTCCTTGGACCCTTAAACGGCCCTGAGAAACAGCCCTCAGCACGTCATCAGTTCATGGATGAGAAAATGCAAGGGGGGTCAGATGATTTCCTCAGGGAATGCACTGCTTGAATCAACAGAGCCAATGCAATTTGAAGCTGGGCCTTTGGCCAAAATTCTGCTTTTAAATAATTCAATTATTCGCTCCTGTTTGTTTCTTCTAAATACTGCTATTTACTACTTTGTGCTAAAAACAGAAAATTACTCATGGCAAACCACTGACTTAACACAGAAGATGGGGAGGGGTGGGTTGCTTGTTCAGTTTTCCTCTACGTGTGTTGGAAGTGGGCTATATTTTTTTAACTCCAAAGGAGAAAGTGGAATAAGAAGGTAGTGGGTGTTGTTTTTTGGTAACTAGGAAGGCTCTGATTGACTTCCCTGGTGGCTCAGATGATAAAGAATCTGCCTGCAATGCAAGAGACCCGAGTTCCATCTCTGGGTCAGGAAGATCCCCTAGAGAGTGGAATGGCAACCCTCTCCAGTATTCTTGCCTGGAGAAGTCCATGGGTAGAGGAGCCATGGGCTACAGTCCATGGGGTCTCAAAGAGTTGGACATGACTGAGGGACTAACACTTTCACTTTCTTTCAAAGTTCTGATTGTGGCTACAGGGCTGTTTTGGATCAGTAGGGACTGTGGCATAAATACTGTGGTGTCTCTGACTCTCCATTTGGAATGAAAAATCCAGTGCAGAGTTCACATGTCCTGAGCCACCCCCAGCCTTTGGGCAAATTGGGAAAAGGCAGCCTTCTGGGCACATTCCTTGGCCTGCAGAAGGTATACCCCAGGGCAGAGTTTAGGCCAGGAGAGCGGGTAGTGTAGAACTAGCCCTGGTCTTATCACAGTCACCCCTCACCTCCTTGTCCCAACTTCACTTCACACTCAGGATTAAGTCCAGACGGATGACAGACGGAAACAAATACATCATACATAAAGAGGCAAAATGACATGTGTCTTAGAGAAAACCAAGGAGACTTTCTTACTTCCAGATAAGGAGTGTCTTCGTAGATAATGGAGAGTCAGCAAAAACCTTAAGTAACTTTTGATTCTATCAACATTCAAAGTTTAAGGAAATTTGGGACTTTCCAGATGGTTAAGACTCCTTGCTCCCGAAGCAGAGGGCCCCGGTTCCACCCCTGGTCAGGGAACTAGACCCTGCATGCCAGAACTAGGAAATTGCCTGTTACAATGAAGAGCAACTAAGACCTAGCTCAGGCAAAATAAATAAGATATATTTTTTTTAATTTAAGGAAATTTAAAAGGCAGAGAAACAGGATGAGGGGAAATCTTCAGTATTTGAGACAGGGGATTCATATCCACAACTTAAGAAAAATCAACAAACCCCTAAACAGGCAACAAATAAATGAACAGACAATCCCTCTGGGAAGAAATACAAATAGATAACCAAAATGTGAAGGGAAGAAAAACTTGCCACCCCAAAATATCTCTTTGGCCTGCAGATTATTTGAAGCTGGAGACAATAGCTCAAAGACTCAGGAAGAACCTTTGACCTTCCCCTTAAACTGCCTAAGTAAACGCAGATAGAGGACCTGTACCAGGAAGGGAGCCATCGCCTAGAAGCCTCTAACTCACATGAGGCTGTGGACGGGAAGTCAGGCCCATTGTCTCTGCAGAGCCCAGCAAACCTTTGTTTTCCAAACAGCTGCTGGTCCATCTCCAAAGAACTGCCTTCCTCCCCTTTGAAGCCCAAAACCACTGTCCCAGCACTCTCTTTTGTCTTTAGCTGAAGGTGATATTTAAAGGTTTTGGCCATTTTGGTTCTTTTGGCTCTCCCCTATGTGTACATGTTATTACACTTTGTTTGACTTTCTACTGTTAACCTGTTGCATCCTAACTTAATTTATTTTAGTTATTTTGGCCCTGCCACACAGCATGTGGGATCTTAGTTCCCCACAGAGATGGTGTCCTCGCCCCTTCCAGTGGGCTCAGAGTGTTAACCACTGGACATCCAAGGACATTCCCACCTTTTTTTTTTTTAATTGTTAATTCTTGGACCAGCCAGAAGAGTGTAGAAGGGCAAAGAAAAATTTCTTTCTTCCCGACAAAAATAATCTTTGCAAAGCACTAAGATAATAAAAAACCAAAGCTTAAAAAATGGATACTTCCCTGGTGGCTCAGATGGTAAAGAATCCACCTGCAATGCAGGAGACCCGGGTTCAATCCTTGGGTTGGGAAGATTCCCCTGAAAGAGGGCATGGCAACCCACTCCAGTATTCTTGCCTGGAGAATCCCATGGACAGAGAAGACTGGCGAGCTACATAGTCCATGGGATCACAAAGAGACAGGACTGAACGACTAACACACAGTAAATGCTGACAAGTGAGGTGGATGTTTTCAAAGAAGGTGGAGGCACTGCAGCTGGACACAGACCCCTGGAGAGCCACATGGTACCTCCTCATAACCTCCTATGTGCCCACATTTTGGCATTTTCTCTTGAGTTATCACATAGTACACAAGGCTGCTCATCACAGTCATGATTGTGACAGCAACATATTAGAAACGACCTAAGCATCTATCAAAATAGAATGGATACATGGAGTATTCCTAGGTGTATCCCTGCATGGTTTATCCCTTTGGTGGAAAACCATTCCCACTTGAAATGAATTAACCAAGGGTGGGACTTTCCTAGTGGTCCAGTGGTTAAGACTCTGGACTTTAAGACTCAAATGCAGAGCAGGGAGGATTCACTCTGTGGTCAGGGAATTCACAGCCTACATGCTTTGTGGCACAGATGAAAAAAGTAAACAAAATAAAAAGAATTAACCAAGTATTCGTGTATCAACATTTTCTTAGGTGAAATGAGTATGGGCGAGCTAGGGGACAGTACATCAATGCAATTCCATGGTGTAGAAAAAGCGCACAATGATAACATTCAAGATTGAAACACGCAAAACTGGGCTTCCCTGCCTCCCAGTGCAGGAGATGTAGGTTCGATCCCTGGTCTGGGAAGATCCCACATGCCACAGAGCAGCTAGGCCCATGCGTCACAACTACTGAGCCTGTGCTCTAGAGCCTGGGAGCTGCGATTCCTGAAGCCCGTGGGCCCTACAGCCCATGCTCTGCAACAAGAAGCCTGAACACCCAGCTAGAGAGTAGCCCCTGCTCGCCACAGCTAGAGAAAGGCCCTCACAGCGACCTTCGTGCCCAGCACAGCCAAAAATTAATATTAATTAATTAAATTTTTAAAAAAATAATGATACACACAAAACTGATCACTGTGGTTCCCTCTGAGTAGGTGGGATTATAGGCAGTAGTCAAGGGAGATTAGTTTTAACTATGTTGACTGAAAAAAATGCACAACCTAAAAGTTGAGAATTATGTTTATTCAGCAGACATACCAAGGGCTTAAGCCCAGGACATGGCCTCTCAGATAGCTCTGAGGGACTGTTCCAAAGAGGTAAAGGAGGAGCCAGGATACACAGCAGTTTTTACAACAAAGAACGAGTAGCTGGGACGTCAAACTATTACTGTTAACTAAAGAAAAAGACATCTCTAGTTGATGAATTTAGCACTTTCTTTTTTTTTTTTTTTTAACATGTCAAACGTCCCTTCCCATTTATTTATTTATTTATTTATTTTTAGTTTCTTTTTTTTTTTCCATTTATTTTTATTAGTTGGAGGCTAATTACTTTACATCATTACAGTAGTTTTTGTCATACATTGAAATGAATTAGCCATGGATTTACATGTATTCCCCATCCCGGTCCCCCCTCCCACCTCCCTCTCCACCCGATCCCTCTGGGTCTTCCCAGTGCACCAGGCCCGAGCACTTGTCTCATGCACCCAACCTGGGCTGGTGATCTGTTTCACCCTAGATAATATACATGTTTCAATGCTGTTCTCTTGAAACAACCCACCCTCGCCTTCTCCCAGAGTCCACAAGTCTGTTCTATACATCTGAGTCTCTTTTTCTGTTTTGCATATAGGGTTATCGTTACCATCTTTCTAAAGTCCATATATATGTGTTAGTATACTGTAATGGTCTTTATCTTTCTGGCTTACTTCGCTCTGTATAATGGGCTCCAGTTTCATCCATCTCATTAGAACTGATTCAAATGAATTCTTTTTAATGGCTGAGTAATATTCCATGGTGTATATGTACCACAGCTTCCTCATCCATTCGTCTGCTGATGGGCATCTGGGTTGCTTCCATGTCCTGGCTATTATAAACAGTGCTGCGATGAACATTGGGGTGCATGTGTCTCTTTCAGATCTGGTTTCCTTGGTGTGAATGCCCAGAAGTGGGATTGCTGGGTTCTTATGAGAAAGAAGCAAGAGTCTGGGCTCATTGAAATCATTTCTTGGTGTGCACCTTTCTGTCTACCTTAGCATCCTGTTTTTCTCCACCCTGAATCCCCCCAGCGTGCACAATCTGGGAGCTACAGTGGCTGAGGGCTTGATGGCCATGACATCCTTTGTTTACTGACATGACGGGTGACACTCTTCATCCACTGCTTCAGTAATCTTTGGGGATTGCGATTTTAGTTCTCTGAGCAGGCATGGAATCCCCAACCCCTGCCCTGGAAGCACAGAGTCTTAAGCACTGGGCCACCAGGAAAGTACAAATAGCCCATGATTTCATGGAAATATATTCATGTATTATGTCTGTAATTATAATTAAAATTTCAGAAACATCAATGCAAACACTCTTGGGAGAGGGCTTCCCTGGTAGCTCAGATAGTAAAGAAAGTGAAGTGAAGACACTCAGTCGTGTCCGACTCTTTGCGACCCCACGGACTGTAGCCTGTCAGGCTCCTCGGTCCATGGGATTTCCCAGGCAGGAGTACTGGAGTGGGCTGCCATTTCCTGCTCCAGGATGGTAATGAATCCGCCTGCAAATGCAGGAGACTCAGGTTCAATCCCTGGGTTGGGAAGATCCCCTGGAGAAGGAAATAGCAACCCACTCCAGTATTCTTGCCTGGAGAATCACCAGGACAGAGGAGCCTAGGGAACTACAGTCCACGGGGTGGCAAAGAGTCCGACATGATTGAGCAACTAACACATAAAAACAAAACAGAAAAAGGGCCGGATTCCAAGATGGTCCAGTGTCACTCCCCAGACTCCTCTGCAAGTGAAGGCAAGCACCCTTCATTACCTCTTTGTTTCCATGGTGATGCTTCCTGGGGGCAGAAATCTTCTCAGAGTTTGTAAGAAGCCAATTATTTTCCAGATTGCTTTAAGAAAACTGCAGCATGGGGTGTGCCCGCTAAACCTGGGAGGCTCCACCAGCTCAGGGGATATAGACAGGAAAGGCAGTTGTGAGGGTCAGTGGTTGTTTGTGACCTGGAGGTGGGTCTAAGCTCACAGAGCTGATAAGATTGTCAAGGCGCATCATATCCCAAGGTCAACTCGATGCACTTGGGGAATAGAAATTCTGACTCCTGGCTGGGAGTCATGCACTTGACTTGTCCCACACCTTAGGATTCAAGTCTTCATTTGTCAGTGACACATCTTTTCAAGAACCGCTGATAATATTCCTGAGTTAGTCCTGGAATTCCTATATCAGAACTTGCTCTATAAAGCGCTTTCTTTTTTACTTGACCTTCAAGAGAATCTCTCTCCTCTTATCTAGCTCTAAAATAAAGAAAGCAAGATTGAGGCCCTCCTCTTCCCCTCCCTCCAGCCTGCCCTGCAAGCAGGGGTGTCAGACAACTTCTCTCCTGGTCCATCAGTTCATTGGGAAAAATTGTTATTTAGTGGGCAGATCTCAAGCTTAGAGACTTTTGGGCAGACAGGTAGAAGGAGAGTTGGAGTCGGGAACACTAGTCTTTTGTAGGTCCATCCACTGGGGATGAAAATCAGGGTCTTTTCCAGCCCTAGCATCAGGGGTTTAGGAATAAGTGCGTATGGAGGGATTCAGGACTTAGCTGACAGGGGTCAGGCTGGGATTGGAAGGTAGGTCTTTCTGAGCCCTCTTTCGACTTAAGAAAAATACTCACAACCTAAAATTTGAGAGTTACGTTTTATTCCACGGAAATTTTTAGGACTTAAGCCTGGGAGGCAGCGTCTCAAGTAGCCTTGAGAGAATTGCTCCAGGGGAGGGGGGTGAGGGAGTCACCAGGTTATATAGAAGTTTTGCAACAAAGGGCAGGTAGTCTGAACATCAAAAGTATTTTTGTGAATTAAAGAGAACCATATATCGCAAGGAATTTAGCACTTTTCTATATATGGGAAGATGCAGGAGTCTGAGCTCACTGAAATCATTCCTTTCATTGTGCATCTCAACTATCTGGGGCCAGTGTCCTGGGTGTTTTTTTCCCATATCCTGAGCTCCAACCAGTCCATCGTAAAGGAAACCAGTCCTGAATATTCATTGGAAGGACTGATGCTGAAGCTAAAACTCCAATACTTTGGCCATCTGATGTGAAGAACTGACTCACTGGAAAAGACCCTGATGATGGGAAAGATTGAAGGCGGGAGGAGAAGGGGATGACAAGATCAGATGGTTGGGGCATCACTGATGTGATGGACATGAGTTTGAGTAAACTCTGGGAGTTGGTGATTGACAGGCAGGCCTGGCGTGCTGCAGTCCATGGGGTCGCAAAGAGTCGGACACAACTGAGCGACTGAACTAAACTGAGCTCCCTTGGGCTCACTGAAGGGAGTGGTTGCAATCTGATGGCTGTTAGATCTCAGATATTTTTCCTCCTTCCTGAGTGCCCTGGAGGTCTGGAATTGCTGATGACTGTGACATCATTGTTTACTGAAGCATCAGTGTTTACAGGAAGCACTTCATTTCTCTGTCAGGTAGGGGCTGCAAAGCGGGCTGCCTCACACACTGTACCCTCTGCTCCTGGAAGTGTGGCCCCATTGGTAAGGTTCCTGCGATAGGGACATGACCCACCCAGAATAATTCCAGATTGGTCCACACCAGTGTAGACTCCTGGGCCTGGCTGGAGCCGCACAAGTTCTACATTGTCCAGGTGGAGCCCTGGGTGTGATCTCGGGAAAGAACCTGGGGCTTCCCGAATTCTCCTGCCCTTGGCCTGGCTGCAGGGTAGGGTGAAACTCATCCCAAGGAGCACTTTCTGAGCTTTGTTCTGGCGCCCAGGGCGGGGGCGCTGGCTTTCTGAGCAGAATGACATAGAGAAGGGAGGTAGAGACCCAGCCCCAGGCTTGTTCCCCCGTGGCAGATGCAGAAGCAGCTGCAACCACACATCTCCCTGTTCCGCACACCAGCCCTGAGGGGTATACAGAACACAGGCCATGCCCAGACTTTCTCTGGGCAGGCTCTCTGTGCCCTGACCGTGTTGTTGCTTGTGGGGTTTTCTGGAGAGAACATAGCTACTGTGTTTTGAATAAGAACTACTTTCTCACCGGCTCTGTGCCCTGAAACCTGAGACCCATCTCTGGTGCCAATTCACTGAGTAACAGCCATCTGGCTGTGTTGTCACCCCCTCGGGCGTCCACACATGTCCAGGGTGGCCAAACAGGGTTGTGGAAAGCCACACTGGCTTCCAGCTTGGCACATGTGTAGGCAGCCCCTTCCCCGGGAGGAGTTCTAACAGAGACCCGTATGTACTGGGGTCTCAGGTTGTGTAAATGGATTTGGAGAAACTCTAATGAAGCAGCTTACACTGAAACTGACTGCTGTTGACTTTAACACAGGAAAAGGCTAAAACTCGGTTCACACTGCTCCCCCTTCAGTGGCTGGTAAATTATCCCTGTTTGCCTTCAAAGAGTGGAATCTGGAAGAACACGAGAGCATAAGGGGTGAGGTCAAACATCTTCGGAATTGAAACCAATCAAACACACCTGTATCTGGGAGCAGTGTTGGGGAGCAGCTTATATCCCATCAGGGACCTCTGGGCTGACCTCAGGGAGCAGCAGACATTTTAGGATGACTCTTGCTTGTTGCTGGAAGCCTGGCTCTGGAACCCTAGCCTCTGGTCCATCCATCAGGTGAATCTGTGCCATCTGATGGATGAGTTGGGGTCAAAAGGGGTGGAGAGGGGAGATGGAGGGGGTGAAAATGCCCTCAATCCAGCCAGAGTGTCCCAGAGTCATCTAGCCAGGGCAACCTCTGTGGTCATCCACCTACATGTCTTGGGGTCCCGACCCTTCGCTTCTACTTTACAGAGAAGAGGTGTCACCTGTGGTTTGCCATCTGGGTGCTACTGAGTGACAACCAGTGTGTATTGTGTGTGTGAGACAAAGAAAGCTAGCTGGAGGGGTCAGCTGCTTCTTTCAGGGAAAGCCATTCAGTTCATGATGGTGGCTGTGAAGGGGACTGAGGGCAGAAAGGATGAATGTGCTGGGGTGGGAATCTTCCCTTTAAGATTTGCTGGAGGTCGAGGTTGGGCCTCCCCAGGGCAGGCCTGCCTGCTCCCTCATGGGCCATGTGTGACCTTCCTGCCCTAGAAAGGGGAGGGGGGACCCCTGCACAGACACTCAGACACCCCCAGCCCACCCTACTCACTCCCACCTTTTTAGTCCTTCCTTTTTCCATTTTCCTACATATTCACCCTCTTTCTTATATACCTAATAAATTTGATGATGAAGTCAAGCATTGAGAAAATCACATGATATTACACCACGCATCACTAGCTCCATCCAGTATCATCATTTTGCCATATTACTTTAAAAATGAAGTGCTGCAGGTGGCTGAGATGCTCTACCTGTGCATACCTCCATCTACCTGTGCGTACCTCCACCCACCTGTGCACACCTCCATTCACTTCTCTTCCTGAGAACTAAGATGTAACCCTATACTGCATCTTGGAGTCATCTATTTTCATGTATGTATCTACAAACACTCAATAGTACAATTTTGCTTAAACTTCATATACTCATCTCACATGCTAGTAAAGTAATGCTCAAAATTCTCCAAGCCAGGCTTCAGCAATACGTGAACCGAGAACTTCCAGATGTTCAAGCTGGTTTTAGAAAAGGCAGAGGAACCAGAGATCAATTGCCAACATCTGTTGGATCATAGAAAAACATCTATTTCTGCTTTATTGACTATGCCAAAGCCTTTGACTGTGTGGATCACAATAAACTGTGGAAAATTCTGAAAGAGATGGGACGACCAGACCACCTGACCTGCCTCTTGAGAAATCTATGTCCAGTTAGAACTGGACATGGAACAATAGACTCGTTCCAAATAGGAAAAGGAGTACGTCAAGGCTGTGTGTTGTCACCCTGCTTATTTAACTTACATGCAGAGTACATCATGAGAAATGCTGGACTGGAAGAAGCACAAGCTGAAATCAAGATTGCCAGGAGAAATACCAATAACCTCAGATATGCAGATGACACCACCCTTATGGCCGAAACTGAAGAGGAACTAAAAAGCCTCTTGATGAAAGTGAAAGAGGAGAGTGAAAAAGTTGGCTTAAAGCTCAACATTCGGGAAACTAAGATCATGACATCTGGTCCCATCACTTCATGGGAAATAGATGGGGAGACAGTGAAAGCAGTGTCAGACTTTATTTTTTTGGGGCTCCAAAATCACTACAGATGGTGATTGCAGCCATGAAATTAAAAGACGCTTACTCCTTGGAAAGAAACTTATGAGCAACCTAGATAGCATATTAAAAAGCAGAGACATTACTTTGCCAACAAAGGTCCGTCTAGTCAAGGCTATGGTTTTTCCAGTGGTCATGTATGGATGTGAGAGTTGGACTGTGAAGAAAGCTGAGCACCGAAAAATTGATGCTTTTGAACTGTGGTGTTGAAGAAGACTGTTGAGAGTCCCTTGGACTGCAAGGAGATCCAGCCAGTCCATCCTAAAGGAGATCAGTCCTGGGTGTTCACTGGAAGGACTGATGCTGAAGCTGAATCTCCAGTACTTTGACCACCTCATGCGAAGAGATGACTCATTGGAAAAGACCCTGATGCTGGGAGGGATTGGGGGCAGGAGGAGAAGGGGATGACAGAGGATGAGATGGCTGGATGGCATCACCGACTCGATGGACATGAGTTTGAGTGAATTCTGGGAGTTGGTGATGGACAGGGAGGCCTGGCGTGCTGCGATTCATGGGATCACAGAGTCGGACACGACTGAACAACTGAACTGAGCTGAACTGAAACTTCATATACTGAGTGTAGTTTGTGTCACTTTTTTTTTTTTTTTTTTTGCTTTTATGAAAACTTGTTTGAGCTTTTGCCTGTGTGTTGATGTATATAATCTGGTTCTTTATCTTTCTTTTGTTTTTCTTTTTTTTTTTTTGGCTATGCCAGGCAGGTTTACGGGATTTTATTTCCCTAATCCAGGATTGATCCCATGCCCTTTGCTGTGGAAACGCAGAGTCTTAACCACTAGACCACCAGGGAGGTCCTAGTTCATTCATTTTAACTGCTGTGGAGTATTCTATACCTCCATTTATCCAATATCGCCAATTGGTGGATATTTAGGTGCTTATAATTCAGTTTTGTTACAAACAGCGGTGTGGCCAATATTCTCATCTCACCCAGGAGCGTGGGTTTCTCAAGCATGAGAGTCTGTGTCTCTATAAGGTACCACACGGCTTTCCAACATGCTCGCAAAACATGCCTCCAGCAACATGTGAGCGGTCCTGTTTTCCCACATCCTCGAGGATTTGACATTGTCAGACTTGTAACCCCACCCCCCATAGGTAGTCTCTCCTCATCACAGTGGCCTATTCCAGTGACTTCCAAATGTTTAAGTTGTTCCACCCTTCGTATTAGAAGTCACTTAATACATTTAACTGATGACCAACAAGCAACTCAGTTAAAACTTAACCTGTGCAGTGTCCAGCTGGGTTTCTTCCTCAAATCTGATCCTTCCCCATTTTTTCCACAGTGAAAGGCACTATCATCTATCTAATTACTCAAGCCAACAACTTAGGAGTGGCCTTAAGACTTCTCTCCCCCAACACCCACATTCAATCCACCTATCAGTTTCCATGTCCAGTGATTCCTGGACTTCCCCCCTTCTCTGTGATACCACTCTGGTTCACACCATCATCGTCTCTTGCCGGACCATTGCCGTTGCCTCCTAACTAGTTTTGCTGCTTCTCCTTACAAACCCCATGTAGCCAGCAGCCACGGGGATCTTTTTAGAACAAAAAACAAGTAAAATGGCCATTCCCCTAGTAAAGCCCTCCAATGGTTCTCAGCTGAAAATTCAAATCCAAGGGTACTGTAATCTAGCAGATGCACAAGGTCTGGTGGCAGACAGACCACAGCCTCCCACAAACTTCCCTCGCCTCTGGGACTCTGTGTAGAGGGCTCCTCCCCTGATCTTTCCTTGGCTCCCATGTCATTCAGGGCTTCATCACTTCCTCAAAGACCTGTCCTGACCGCCCACCATAGCTCAGGTGACCCTTTAGCTGCTGCCTACAGCATCATTCAATTCTCTTTTTGTTCTATAACTTCTCGATGCTAAGTGCTGTCATGGAGTGCTTAGCATGAAGAGAGCAGCCATAACATTCTGAATGAATGAACAGATAAGGGTCAACATTTTGGTACAGCCTATAGATTCAAAATGAAATTTCTTCCAGAGTCTGGGTGGGATAAAAGCTGCTTGAGGCAAGACGACAACATCTTTAAGCTAGAACAACGATTCTCAAGCATTTTATCCCCGGGACCCCTTTACACTGTGAAAAATTATGAAGGGCTTGATGTGTAGGTTACACCTACAGATATCTACTATATTAGGAAAGAAATAATTTAAATGTTTGTTTTAAAATATTGGTTTCCTGTTGACATAAGTAACATTTATATGAAAACATCTGTTAATTTAGCTGCTAAGTTGTATCCAACTCTTTTGTGACCCTATGGACTGTAGTCTGCCAAGCTCCTCTGTCCATGGGACTTCCCAGGCAAGAATACTGGAGTGGGTTGCCATTTCCTTTTCCAAAGGGTCTTCCCAGTTCAAAGACTGAACCTGTGTCTCCTGCAGTGCAGGTGGATTCTTTACCACTGAGCCACCTGGGAAACCCCACATGAGAAAATAACTACATTTTTTAAAAAAATGAATGAGCAGTGACACTTTGAGTAGCTCTTCCACAGATCCTGGTTAGCATCATGAAGAGTCTTTGAATGAGTGGACGTGGGGAGGAAGAGGGGGGCTCAAGAATTCAGACCAAACTTCAGGGTCAGATGTAGCTTCTTCCCAAGCGTGTAGGCAAGGCATGCAAGACCACACAAGCCTTCTCCAAGAAGAAGACACGTTTCCCCATCTCTTCCCCTGCAGCTCCCTGGCTGCCCGCTCACCCACTCCTGCCCCCACACAACCCTCTCTCTTCCCTTTCCCCGAACAAGTCATTGGAAGTTGATTTGTCAACTGTGTGTATCTTTGAAATAGACATCTTTCTGTAACCAGAATAAGGATGGCATAAAGTTTAACCCAGGGCATCCATTTTGACTGTTCACTTTGACAATATAAATATTGAAGCCTGGTTTCACCAAGATTTGTTTATTCCTCTTTGCATTCATGTTGAGAAAGCAAACTGGGTGTCATATTTTTTACTTTATTTATGTCATATTTTAGGGTGATACCGAAACCTAAGTTCTTCCTCTTTCTCAGAAGCTGCCCCCTCCCTGTTTCCCCCCTTCTCTGGGTGAAGGAAATTCACAAAGCCAGGATTTAAAAAAAAAAAGAAAAGAAAAGTGGTCATCTCTATGCTCCTATTGAAGTGGCTGACGCTGCCCAGCTCTGGGCACGCCTCTTCCACTTCCTGACGTCACACTATTTTTGTCTTTGAATAGCTCATTGACACAATCGCCTCGGAGATCGGCGAACTGAAACAGGAGATGGTGCAGACAGATGTCAGCCTGGAAAATGGCCTGGGACCCACCGAAGCCCACAGGTGACCGAGGCGATTAGGCATCGGGGACGCGATGGGGGCAACGTGACCCTGGTAGCCGTGGGGATAGCTGTTCCTGTCGCCTGGAAGGTTTGGGAACTGGGGATGTGGTGGCCACTCCTGAAGAATCTTCTGTAGGAGGTGGGAGTGGCCTAGGAACCAGTTGTCTGGGTTCATGTTCATCTCTCCGAAGGCACTTGAACTTTACACCTTCTCCATTCCTCTTGGCATCAGAACCTGGAAACCTAAAGTTCTGTCTGCCACCTCCACCTTCTCACAGTGATGGAAACAGTAACGCAGCGGGAGCCTCCGTGTGCAAAACAGAATTCAGTGTAGCCCGTGTCTGTCTCCAGAAGGTTTAAAGGGAGCACTAAAGAGGATGGACTCGTTTTGCATTCTCAGGTCAGAAAAAACCCCAGCACCTTCCGTGGCCCTTAGCCTGAAATGTGACCCAGCGTACTGGAAATTGGATGTGGTTGTAAGTGATGAAGAAAGGCACTGGTTACCTGTGTTACGTTGTGTTCATAACGCAACAAGGTCTAAGTAGGTAGTTAAGGACTGGCATTTTCTGCAGAATGAGGATACAGAGGTGGGGAGCGGGCAGGCTAGGGGAGAGTCCCCAAACCTCTTTCAGTTCTTGGAAGCTCTAGTTCTTTGCAAGAACAGGAGGGCATAGTCAGTAGAATATGCCATGGACACTTGGTGCCTCGGAGACCAGATTCATTAGCAACTTCCCCTTTTTCTCAGGAAATGGGGTTGAGGCTGCCTGGTGCATTGCGAGGGTGAGATTTTTGGAGTTGGTTTTGCTTGCGAGTCATGAGCTGGGCAGGAGGAGTCCTGCAGAGGCAGGCAAACCAGGTGAATCTGGTTGTCTGGGCAAGTTTCGTACCAGCCCGACTTGTTGCTGTTGTAGAGGGAAAACTGGCCGACCCAGGGAGGCACCCCGCCACCCTGCAGCTCAGAGTCTGTGCGTCCACACCCTGAGTCTCTGGAGGAATGTGTCCTCCCTTAGCTATGCAAATACTCTGTGCTATCTGTCTTCTCTCCTTTTATACAAAAAAAAAAAAAAAAAAATACTGGAGGTAGACCAGATGGTCCTCCACTTTGCATTCTGTGACTTCTCCTTGACTATGGTATAAACAATTTTGATGGGTTCATTTTTTTCCCCATAAACGAGACAAATCCACAATGATTTTTTTTTGATCAGAGATTTTCTGCCCCATGTTCAGTGTAGTTCCAGACTCCATAGAACTTTTAGCCAGGTTTTTCCTCTTCACCTTTAACATCTCCTTTAAGGTTTTTAAATTTAAGAATGACTATAAACATTCCACAAAAACTTTTTTTCTTTTTCATGTTAGTGTCAGTTATTCTTGAATGCTACACTGGTTGGTACGGAATTTATGAATTTTAAAGGCTTTTCAAAAATGGGGAAACAGGGAAGTTGAGATTTTTTTTGTTGTTTTTTAATTGAAGGATAATTGTTTTACAATTTTGTGTTGGTTTCCACCAAACATCAACATGACTCAGTCACAGGTTTACCCATGTCCCCTCCCACTTGAACAGCCATGGCACCTCCCTCCCATCCCACCCCTCTAGGTTGTTACAGAGCCCCGTTTGAGTTCCCTGAGTCCTACAGAAAACTCCCCTTGGCTATCTATTTTACATATGGTAATGTCTGTTTCCAAGATTATCTTTAACAATGTATATGGTGTTTACCACCGGTGGACCACTGTTGTAAGTACATTATAGCTGCCAGCTCATTGAATCTCCAAATGACCCTTGAAGGAAACTGTTGTGACCCTAGTTCTGCTGATTTGGGACCCATGTGACATGGAAAAAAGCCCACCTGAGAAGCCTCTGGATTCTGTGCTGGGATCTCTCACTGACTGTTTGGAGCATGGCACAGTGACTTAGTTCTAAGCCCTCCATTTTGCCCAGTGGAGAAGTCAGGAGAGGCAGATGATGGAGAGGTACTGCGAGGAGGACTCTGAGCTGTTTGCAGATGAGGGCAGAGCAGAACTGTGGTTACAGGGAGACAGTGGGTCAGCCTGGCAGAGCACCCCGAAGGGCAGATGACCGGGAAGCAGTGGGAGTGAGGGGAGCAGAACCCAGTCAGATGAGAGCCTTGTAGAGAGAAGACACACCCTCATCCCCTACCCCCACCCCCAGATCTGGGCAGGACACCTTCTGGTGGCTGCAGGAAGGCATCCCAGTCACCTTCCTTTGTGACATCACTTATGGTGAGGGTGCCTGGGCTCTGTGGGCTAACCTCACCTGCCCCAGGCAGTCACCAGGAAGCGTCAGGGTGGATGCGAGGTGAAATACCCGCTGACTTCCAAGGTTAGGATTCGGTTCTCTGCCTGCGGTGGCTCCCCTGTGGTTAATATTGAGATGAGCCGGAGGTCTTTAGCCTTTTGGGTGTCATAGAGCCCCTCCTTGGGATAATACTTTAAATGCATAAAATAAAATATGTAGCATGACAGTGGGAACAATTGAGATACGAGGATCAGAATTGTTAACATGTGATTTCATAGCATAGGCGCTCCTTTACTGACATGTTGAAGGCCAGTTCAGGCTGTGGGTTGAGGAGCCGCTCTCATCTCCAGCAGAGATGCATGGATGGTAAAAGACGGAGCTTGACCTCTGAGTGCAGGCAGGACTGCACTGACGCTGAGAACGTCTGGGACCACTGGTGGTGATAGGGACTCAGGGGCTGAGAGCACTACTGAGATGTGTTGCTTGCATTCAAACTGGGAGGAAGTTAATTCCAGAAGGAAGCAGGTTAGTGGAAGTAAAGATGTCCCTTTTTTGTATCCATGGTCAGCTCACACCTTCTGTCCCCTGCAGAGACACTTGTGGGCTTCGGGGACACCAGGCTCCCTGGTCTCCTCTCAACTCGCGGCCACTGGCTACTTCCTCCTCATCCCCCTGCCCACCTGACCCTGGGTTCCGCAGAGGCCTCTGCACTATCCCCTTTCCTTTCTGAATAGGAGCCTTAGTGTCCATATCAGTAAAATGGGGACAGTAACAGAGCTTTACCTCTGAGTTGTTAGGAAGACTGAGTTAATAGCTGTGAAGCACTTGGCCCAGTGTCAGCGCATGGTAAGCACAGTATCTTGTTCACAGAGACATCTCTAGAGCAACTTCCTGTGTGACCCCATCCAGGCTTATGATCCAGGCTTATGATCCAACCATAGGTTAAATAGAATCTTTTTGGTTCCACTTCCTCTTACCTCTCTCCCTCTCATCCATCCATTGTTATGAGCATCCCCACCTCCAGAACATTTCCAGATTCCCAGCTTGTATCCATCCCTAGGCTGGTCCTCTGTTGGATCCACATGTTGCATCCAGCTACCCACAGCCTGCCCACCACCTCTGAGCTGTTTTTTTTTTTTTCCTTAATTTTTGGCACAGCTCCCGAGGCATGTGGGACTTTAGTTCCTGGACCAAGGATCAAATCCGTACTCCCTGCATTAGAATGTGGAGTCTTAAGCACTGGACTGCTAGGGAAGTCCCTCTGAACTGTTATCTAAGTCAGAGGGTAATCTGACTTTAGTTCATCTGAATCCAAGTCACGTCCCTCATGTTCAAAGTCCTTCAGTAGTTTTTCATTTAAAACCAAAATCTTCACCATGGTCTTCAGTCCTACGGGGATCCAACCCCCTCCCCGCCCCCCACATCTCTTCTGACAGTGTCCCATGCTCTGTCTACTCCAGCCCCTGGGCTCCTGGCCAAGCAAGCTCCCACCTCCCAGACCTCATCCTACTGTTCCTTCTGCCTGGAATGCCCTTCCTGCAAGAAGCAGTCACCCATGGACTCTCCTTTCTTCTGTCCTCTCAGCTGGCTGTTGTTATTTTTTTTTAATATTAATTTATTTCTTTGGCTGCATTGGGTCTTCATTGCAGCCACCTGTGAAATCTTCATTGCATCTTGCAGGAACCGTCATTTGAGGCTCATGGACTCTCTAGTTGTGGAGTGGGGGCTCCTGGTTCTCCAACCAGGGATTGAACCTGTGTCCCTGTGTTGCAAGGCAGATGCTTAGCCCCTGGACCACCAGGGAAGTCTTTGGCTTTATTTGAATCTGTAGAACTTGTACAGACCAGAAATGGACTCACTGGCTTGCATGTGTCTTCTGCCCCTGGCACTAAAAAGTACGCTGTGTAAGAGCAGAGACTTCGTCTGTGCCCAGTGCTGTTTTTTTCCAACACACAGGATGGTGTCTGGCAGGTAGCATTACTTGGTAAACATTCAGTGAATGGGAAAATGACAGTCACCAGCCCCTTTGAGATTCTAAACATATTCAAGCATCAGAAGCCTCTTGGAGGAGCAAGACGCCAGGCTCATAAAGCAGTTAGGGGACCTTAGTTGAGTTCAGTTCAGTCGCTCAGTTGTGTCCAACTCTACACGACCCCATGAACTGCAGCACGCCAGGCTT
This sequence comes from Odocoileus virginianus, assembly GCF_023699985.2. Lineage (NCBI taxonomy): Eukaryota > Metazoa > Chordata > Mammalia > Artiodactyla > Cervidae > Odocoileus > Odocoileus virginianus. The sequence continues at coordinate 36,343,357 of NC_069682.1, forward strand.
CCCTGTCCTTCACCAACTCCCAGAGCTTGCTCAAACTCGTGTCCATTGAGTCAGTGATGCCATCCAACCATCTCATCCTCTGTCATCCCCTTCTCCTCCTGCCTTCAATCTTTCCCAGCATCAGGGTCTTTTCAAATGAGTCAGCTCTTTGCGTCAGGTGGCCAAAGTATTGGAATTTCAGCTTTAGCATCCATCTTTCTAATGAATATTCAGGACTGATTTCCTTTAGGATGGACTGGTTGGATCTCCTTGCAGTCCAAGGGACTCTCAAGAGTCTTCTCCAACACCACAGTTCAAAAGCATCAATTCTTCAGTGCTCAGCTTTCTTTATGGTCCAACTCTCACATCCATATATGACTACTGGAACAACCATAGCTTTGACTAGATGGACATTTGTTGGCAAAGTAATGTCTCTGCTTTTTAATTTGCTGTCTAGGTTGGTCATAGCTTTTCTTTCAAGGAGAGAGCGTCTTTTAATTTCTTGGCTGCAGTCACCATCTGCAGTGATTTTGGAGCCCAAGAAAATAAAGTCTGGTGCATAAAGAAATAAAATGTTGAAGATGTGGGATAGGCCTTAAGCTTCCTCCAGAGCAGAGGGAGGACCCCCCACTGTACTCCCTTCTTATCACCATACCCCAGGGGTAAACACTTTCCTGGCTTCTGTTGCCATCAGTCAGGTTTGCCTGTTTTGGGACTTGATACAACTGGAATCATACAGTGTGTATTCCATTCTATGAATATAGCACAAGTTGTATTCTCCTGTTGATGGATATTTGCATTGTTTCCAGTGTGGGGCTATTTTGAATAACACTGCTGTGAACATTCTTGTGGTGTCTTTTGGGGGAACACGTGTGACAAGCTTCAGTTAGGGACATAGGAATGAATTGATGGGTTGTAGGATGCTTATATAGTCAACATTAGTAAATGGTGCCCAACAGTTTTCCAAAGTCATGTCAATTTGCACTTACACCCACAGTGTGTGAGAGTTCTGAATGCTCTGTTCTTATGTACACTTGCTGTCATCTACTTTTTTTTTTTTTTAATAATTATTTACTTATTTGGCTGTGCTGGGTCTTAGTTGTGGCGAGCAGGACTCTTAGTTGCAGTGAGTATGTGAGTGCTATATTGCTTAGGTCGTGTCCAACTCTTTGCAACCCTATGAGCAGGCTCCTCTGCCCATGGGATTCTCCAGGCAAAAATACTGAAATGGGTTGCCATGCCCTTCTCCAGGGCATCTTCCTGACCCAGGGATCAAACCCACATCTGTTATATCTCCTGCATTGGCAGGTGGGTTCTTTACCACTGGTGCCACCTGAGAATCCCTAACTAAGAAATGTATGCACCCCAAATCTGGGAGAGTTATTTTGGTTATTTGGGGGGCTTAAATTCTTCATTTAAACTCAGATATAGTTTCCCATACAGTTTCCCATAGTTAGTAAATACATGTCCTCAACATCAGTGACTTTAAACACAGAATTTAACATCACTTCATATTATTCCTTTCCATCTTTTCCTCTTGAAATACCACATGCAGAGTGATTATTCTCCACTGGCATTTTTGGTCCTCTGAAGGCCTTGGACGATCTTTACTTGATGTCTTTTGGAACAAGTTCAAGTCATCAAATGCAAAATCACTTTGTGTTTTGTCTCCTTACATAGTGTCTGTGTCTTGTGCAGTGTTAGTCAGCAAAGCAATATTTTCCTTTATTGCTATATTTGGAAACCTGTCTGCCCCTCAGGATTTGGGGCTCATCCTTAGGTCCCACAACATCTGAGAGCTGGCCATGCCCAGAACCAACCACACCTGTCAGAAAAGTTGGTTTGCCTCCTAGGAAGCTCACAATGATCACTTGCTACAGAATCTTAGCTATATCTTGTAGCATTTTAGATTCTTTCTTAAAAAAAAATGCTTACTGTTATCAAAGTTTATGTTCATCTTACACATGATCTATTTCTAAGAATTACTAACACTGTTGTTGTTTTAGTCACTAAGTTGTGTCTGACTCTTTGAGACCCCCATGGCCTGTATGTAGCCCACCTGGCTCCTCTGTCCATGGGGTTTCCTAGACAAGAAAACTGGAATGGGTTGACATTTCCTTCTCCCAGGGATCTTCCAGACCCAGGGACTGAACCCACATCTCCTGTATTGACAGGTGTATTGTTTACCACTGAGCCACCAGGAAAGCCCCACGCACATTTCCATTAATTCTGACTTGTCAGCCCTCACCTGTCCACCTTCTTTCTCAAAGATTCTCTGATGGCAAACAGGACAGAGGAGCTCTTTGTCTTGGGTTGAAGACCCATTTGTCTGAAACACTCAAGTGACACCGTAGACACAGCTGCTCTTTCCTTCAGTGGAAGCAGGATGGTAGGGTGCTTTTGGGGGGACAGAAGCAGAAATCATTTTGCAGTAAGACAGTGACCCATCACGCCCGTGAGGATATTCTGCCAAGACTTGCCTGATCAGCTTTGTCCCAGTTCCTTAAGATGTTTCCTGATTTCCAACCACTATGCAAGTGTTTGGATTATGGTGTCAAGGAATTCTACATGGACTGATCAACTCTTTTCTCACACTGTTACCAAAGCAGCCAGTTCAATTTTCAGAAAATATGTTTTGAGCGGGTGCTATTTGCTAACATACCTAGACAGGCCTAAAGTGTTACACAACCTAAGGAAGAAAGAATTGTCAACAAATATCATATAATGGGAAGAGGACATAATAGTGGACTGTGCCAGATGTCCTGAGGACCTTAGCGAGGATATGGGTAATTCCAGGTGGGAGGCGGTTTTAGCAAAGATGAGACTCAGCCTTAAAGAATGAGGTGAGCAGGTGTAAGGACAACGTCTAAATCAACAGTTCCCGAAACAGTTGTTTTGCCCATTTTGACTGGTAATATTAGGGAAGGTTTTGGTTTTTTGTTTTTTTTTCAACATTTATTTTTATTTATTTGGCTGCGCCAAGTCTTAGCTGTAGCATGTGGGATCCAGTTCCTCAACCTGGGATGGAACCCAGGCCCCCTGCTTTGGGAGCTCAGTGTCCTAGCCCCTGGACCACCAGTGAAGTCCTGGGAAGGCTTTTAAAAAGAACATGTAAGATTTCTTTTTTGATCAGCAAAAGCATTTTGCTTTTGTACATTACGGAAAAAGCATGATGCAAAAAATAAAAATCAGTATTACCATGAACCCACCCCCTGAGATAGAGTCCCTTCTGATTACATGTTGGTTATTTTCATTCTTTGCCTGGGTACGTGTCCTGCCAGTGTGTCCTGTGCATCTGAGTGGTAGATCGTGCATGATTTTCGCTGACTTACAAGGGCGTTTTTGGAGAATTCTGGAAAGGCATAGTGTGTCCTAGAAGTAGATTTGGTTTTGTCAGGGGGCTGGTGGCCCTGATCTCTCTCGGCCTTTACAGACCTTGGCTGACCGCTGGATTGGTAGTTGACTTTGTTGCAGAACATCAGGTCGTTAGATGCAGAGTCGGACTGAGTCTGGCTCTGAGACACCCGTGGTGTGACCCTAAGGAGAGTTTCTTTTTCATGAAGCCCCACGCTGGCTGATGCCTGGGCTCCAGGATCAGCGGGTGAGACATAGCCCGCCTGGCTCCTGCTCCTGTTTTCAGCTTCAAGGGTGCCCAGGACAATAGATCCTTTGTTCCTTTCTTAGTTTTACAGGAATGAGGGGAGACCCTGCCAGCACGGGTTCCTATCTGCCCTTTCCATCTCTCACTGGGGAGTCAGTAGCAGGAAGTTCCTAAGTAAAAAAGTCACTGAATCCTTCTCCTCTCCTGCAAGTGGCAGGGCCGCGTCCCCTGATGTTCCCTTTCCTGTGCTGTTCTCTCCAACTGGTCCTCAGTAGATGGAGCTTTTTCATGAAAATCCTCCTGTCACTGCTTTTAGAAATCTTTTTGAGGAAGTCAAGGCCTCCCCTCCTCCCCCAGCAAGTAACAACCCTTGGCCAGTGGGGGATAAAGCCCGTCACCCCAACCTTGCAGAGTTCAAGGGGACAAAAAAGCCTTGGGGAATGAAAATACCCATTTTTGTGGTGTAGGGAAACTGCACAATTCAGGCCTGGGCCCAGTCCTACCAGTTTCTAGCGTTTGACCTCAAAGAAGGAGATGGCCTCTAGTTTCCTCTAGATGGCCTTTAATTTCCCTTCAATGAAAGTAGACATGCCATGATCCTCATGAGAACATGCCACCTCCCAGGCCTCTGCCCATCATGTTTCCATCGCAGGTGGTGGGTCAGAGTCTTCTCAGCTCACCTGGCAAGTTCTCTGTTATAAACCGAGAAAGGAGCCACATACAGCCAGAATGAACTGGGGCCCCCTTCTCCAGACTGGAACACTACACAGTGGGTTTTATTTTGGCTTCACACATTCTAAAGAAGTGTTTGCCTGACTGAGAGTGTTAGGAAATCATTGTACATCAGCTACCAGGTATCTCTGAAATGAAAGGTTTTCTGGGAAATTTGTGTTTGCTATATATATGTGTGTGTGTGTTTAGCAAAATTTGGAATTGGTCCCTTTGCCAGAAATTTTTATTAGATGTATCTCCTTGGGATGAGCTGGTCTTTTTCTCTGTCTCTCTACATAAGAGGCTTTTCCTTTTTTTAAATTAAGCACTTGTTTATTTATGTATTTGTTTATTCATTTGGCCACTCTGGTCTTAGTGGCAGCATGTGGGATCTAGTTCCCTAACCAGGGATTGAACCCGTGTCCCCTGCCTGGGCAGATGGATTCTTTATCACTGGACCACTGGACAAGTCCCAAGAAGCTTTTTCTACTAATGTTTTTCTCAGAACCTATTGATCCCTTGATGTATCTCCCACCAATCCTAGCATCTTGGCCACTGTTTAGTGCTTGGAACATGTTTGGTGTCCTTTCAATACATAAGGCAGGATCTACTGCTCCAAGAGCAAGGCTCCTCTGACTTCCATCTGCTTCTTAATTCTGAAGACGGCCTTGCACTGGCCTCTTATAGCTGGAGGCTGAGCCCTGTGGCAGTGCTATGTCCAGGCTGCAGCCTTCTTGCCATTGCAGCTGGTTGAGGCAACATCAAGGGAAGGGGCTTTGTTAGGCTGGGGAGCAGCTGAAGGCTCTACATGGGCAGATTGAGGCAGGGAGGGCCCCAGAGAGGCAGGATGCTCCTGGGAATTTCAACACAAAGACACCAGGAGAAGTAGACTTCCACCTTTACCTTTTTTCCATCTGGAGGTTGAGAGTGGCAGGCACCAGGTCCAGGTTGGGACTCATCCCTGAGGACAGATGGAGAACACCCCAGCTAGAGGTACCCACCTGGAGCCCTCCTCTAGAAGATTCACTTTTTTTGGCTGCACTTCACAGTTTGTGGGATCTTAGTTCTCTGACCAGGGATGGGACCCCTGGTCCCCTGAAGTGAAAGTTCTGAGTGCTAACTACTGAACTGCCAAGGAATTTCCCAAAAAGGTTCACATGAAATGCTGATCAAACAAACTCCAGAATTTGTTTATAGAATAGCCTTGGAATAGTCTAGAATGAAAAAAACATTGCCTTGTTTCTTTCTCTGAATTTCTAAAAATTAGGAGACTCTGAGAGACACCCTGGAAACTCCTGAACAGAATCTACTCATAGTTCTCAGGACGTGTCCGGGCTCTTCTACTCAGTTCTTTTCCGATTTCATCTGTTTTAGAAACAGATTCCTTTTCTTAATAACAATCCGTCTTGGGATTCTCGTGATGGGGAAACTGAGGCTGGAGGGCATGTAGTAATGAGCCCAGTCTCACAGTTACAGAGTCAGCTGGGGCTTTGATCCAAGTCTAACTACGAATGTTCTTCCCCTGAAACCAGATCGTCAGGTTCAGGGGACCCTAGGATCCAGGTCCACTTGCCTTATAAACAAGAGCATCTTGCTATTGGCACTTTCACATGTTGGGCAGGAAGTGGGTGGGTTTGGTTCTAGCTCAGTAAGAATCCATTTATAACTGAACGGTGGAGCCCCAGGGGGTGTGGACATGAGATTCCCACCTTGTTTTTTTCCAGACCTGCCTCCACCAAAGACAGCTGTCCTGTCGGGAGGGTCTCTCTCTGTCTCCTGTGTTCCACCAGCTGGAGCACACCCAGCCACTTTGGTTGGAATTCTGAGTCTCAGTCCCAGCAGTGGAGATGGTGTTTTGTATTTGGGGACCTTGAATGGAGTGCTTGGCACCGGTGCCCTTTGTCTGGTGGGTATAGAAGTACAGTTCTAGACCAAAGCTCAGAAATGACATGTTTACCCTAAGCACTCCCCACCTCCCACCCCTTGCTGCTCCATGGGAGGCTGGAGAGGGTGTGTCCCTGAGGGGAACTCCTGAGCACTGAGATCGGGGCTGCTCTAAGTTTGGACTTGTTGTCCTGGAAGGGTCTGGGCTGCTTCCGCTACTCAACGCAGGCCCTGAGATGGCCAGAGGCCATGGAGCTCTTGCTGGCTGAGGTAGGGAGGGAAACTTTTCTACCCTTCTAGCTTCTTTAGCTTATTGTGGTTATTGTTACCCTTGTTTTGTTCAGTCTTTGTGACCCCAGGGACTGGCACGCCAGGCTCATCTGTCCTCCACTATCTCCCGGAGTTTGCTCAAACTCATGTCCATTGTGTCGATGATGCCATCCAACTATCTCATCCTCTGTCATCCCCTTCTCCTCCTGCCCTCAATATTTCCCAGCATCAGAGTCTTGTCCAGTGAGTTTGGCTCTTCACATCAGGTGACCAAAGTACTGGAACTTCAGCATCCATCCTTCCAATGAATAGTCGAGGTTGGTTTCCTTTAAGATTGACTGGTTTGATCTCCTTGCAGTCCAGGGGACTCTCAAGAGTCTTCTCCAGCACTACAATTCAAAAGTATCAGTTCTTTAGTTGGTCTAGTAATTAAATTGGCATAAGATAGATTAACAGGAGAAAACCAAATTTCGTACATACAGGGGCCCCAAAGGCATGAAACTCAAGACAGTCAGGCAATCAAGTCTTGTACCATTCTGAGCTAAGAAAGGCGTCAGGGTCAGGGACTTCAGGAGAGGAGAGTTCACCCGGAGGACAGAGGAGCAGATGCTGGTGAACAGGTGTCTGCAGGGCCCAAAAGTCTTCTGTTATGAAAGGTCACGTTTGCCATGAGCTCCCTTCCTGGATCAGGCCTCTAGCAGAATTCTTCCAGGTAGTTCAGGGAAAGGAGGGTCTCCCTGAGTCCTTGGACTGAGTCTTCAACTTGAAATAATTCACTTGCCAAAGTGGCATCTTCTGGGGTGGTATGTCCAGCTTCCCCTCCCCACCCATTTTCTGGTAAACATGGAGACAAGGGTTCTTTGTCTCCTGAGACCTGAACTGAGTGTATGGATTCTGTCGTTGGGACCTCCGCTAGGAAAGGCCTGAGTCAGAGGGTGTGTAATGGGGGCCCAGACAGAAGCTATGGGGATCCTGGCGCCCACCTCTCTCCACCTGCTGAGCTCTTCCCCTTCCTGACTCACAAGGAATCAGCCTCATCCATCATCCCTGTCATGTCCAGAGCAGACATCATGTCCACATCTGCCCAGGGTTAGGCCTGAGCATGGCTAAGGGATGAAGCCAGGCTAGAAGGAGCCACGTAGAATGCAGAGTAAGACAGGTGGCTGCCTCAGAGGCGGATAAACAGTGGGTGAAGGAATTCACTGCAGCTGCAAAAGATGGGGCGGGGGTGGGGGGAGAGGGGAGTTCAATGTGGGGACTTTTTGGTAGACTTTTAAAAATATATATATTTTTTATTTTGCCTCTGGGTCTTAGTTGCAGCATGTGAACTCTTACTGGCAGCATGTGGGATCTAGTTCCCTGACCAGGGGTGGAACCCAGGCCCCCTGCATTGGGAGCACAAAGTCTTAGCCACTGGACCACCAGGGAAGGCCCTGTGCTGGGTTTTGACAGGTGGGTTGCAGCCAGTTACAGACACTCAAAAGCAGTTTTGACGTATACGTATAAGTGATTCACTTTGTTGTACAGCAGAAACTCACACAACATTGTTAAGCAATTATACACCAATTTTAAAAAATGGAAATAAAAGGAAATGAAGGTGGGGGGAGTGTAAACGTGGGCAGGGAGGGGCTGAGAAGAGGCAATAGATGTTCTTCTCAGGGTGGTCTTCCCTGCTGAAACTAAGAGAAGGGTTTGTGAAGATTAATACAGAAAAAATAGTCTTCTTACTCGAATTGTCTTAGCCCATCATCCGTTGTGCCCAGTTTTTCACTTATTCATGTGCCATCTTTACTATTCATGTACCTGATATTTTTCTTAGGTTGGCTGTGTGTTACATTTAAGATAAATTTGATAAGCCAGCTGTGAAAAGACAAATGCTACATGACTCTGCTTATATGAGGGATTTAGAGTTGTCAGATTCATAGAGACAGAAAGTACATGGTGGTTTCCAGGCACTAGGGGGAGGGGAAGAATGGAAATTACTGTTTAAAAGGTAGTTTCAGATTTGCAAAAGGAAAAGAGGTCTGGACGTGAATGGCTTCACGAATTTATACTTCACAAATCAGGCAGCGTTCCATCTAGGGAGGAAAAAGGCACTCCCTTGGGCTGCAGGAAAGGAAAGGTTTTTTAAGGTAGAGAGGAAATGGGAAAATGAAATTATTAGCAAAGAATTCATTTTTAGCAAGGTCGCTCTCCTAAGGAAAAGGAGGGGCCTATTAGACAGTACAAGGAGAGATAAGAACGCCTTCCTCAGCTATCAATGCAAAGAAATAGAGGAAAACAACTGAATGGGAAAGACTAGAGATCTCTTCAAGAAAATTAGAGATACCAAGGGAACATTTCATGCAAAGATAGGCTCAATAAACGACAGAAATGGTATGGACCTAACAGAAGCAGAAGATATTAAGAAGAGGTGGCAAGAATACACCGAAAAACTGTACAGAAAAGATCTTCACGACCCAGATAATCACAATGGTGTGATCACTCACCTAGAGCCAGACATCCTGGAATGTGAAGTCAGGTGGGCCTTGGAAAGCATCACTATGAACAAGGAGGTGATGGAATTCCAGTTGAGCTATTTCAAATCCTGAAAAATGATTCTGTGAAAGTGCTACACTCAATATGCCAGCAAATTTGGAAAACTCAGCAGTGGCCACAGGACTGGAAAAGGTCAGTTTTCATTCCAATCCCAAAGAATGCTCAAACTACCTACCGCACAGTTGTACTCATCTCACATGCTAGTAAAGTAATGCTCAAAATTCTCCAAGCCAGGCTTCAGCAATATATGAACCATGAACTTCCAGATGTTCAAGCTGGTTTTAGCAAAGGCAGAGGAACCAGAGATCAAATTGCCAACATCCGCTGGATCATCGAAAAAACAAGAGAGTTCCAGAAAAACATCTATTTCTGCTTTATTGACTATGCCAAAGCCTTTGACTGTGTGGATCACAATAAACTGTGGAAAATTCTGAAAGAGATGGGAATACCAGACCACATGATCCACCTCTTGAGAAACCTATTTGCAGGTCAGGAAGCAACAGTTAGAACTGGACATGGAACAATAGACTGGTTCCAATAGGAAAAGGAGTATGTCAAGGCTGTATATTGTCACCCTGCTTATTTAACTTATATGCAGAGTACATCATGAGAAATGCTGGGCTGGAGGAAGCACAAGCTGGAATCAAGATTGCCGGGAGAAATACCAATAACCTCAGATATGCAGATGACACCACCCTCATGGCAGAAAGTGAAGAGGAACTAAAGAGCCTCTTGATGAAAGTGAAAGAGAGTGAAAAGGTTGGCTTAAAGCTCAACATTCGGGAAACTAAGATCATGACATCTGGTCCCATCACTTCATGGGAAATAGATGGGGAAACAGTGGAAACAGTATCAGACTTTATTTTTTTGGGCTCCAAAATCACTGCAGATGGTGATTGCAGCCATGAAATTAAAAGACGCTTGCTTACTCCTTGGAAGGAAAGTTATGACCAACCTAGATAGCATATTAAAAAGCAGAGACATTACTTTGCCAACAAAGGTCCGTCTAGTCAAGGCTATGGTTTTTCCAGTGGTCATGTATGGATGTGAGAGTTGGACTGTGAAGAAAGCTGAGCACCGAAAAATTGATGCTTTTGAACTGTGGTGTTGGAGAAGACTCTTGAGAGTCCCTTGGACTGCAAGGAGATCCAACCAGTCCATCTAAAGGAGATCAGTCCTGGGTGTTCATTGGAAGGACTGATGCTGAAGCTGAGACTCCAGTACTTTGGCCACCTCATGCAAAGAGTTGACTCATTGAAAAAGACCCTGATGCTGGGAGGGATTGGGGGCAGGAGGAGAAGGGGATGACAGAGGATGAGATGGCTGGATGGCATCACTGACTCGATGGACATGAGTTTGAGTGAATTCTGGGAGTTGGTGATGAACAGAGAGGCCTGGCATGCTGTGATTCATGGGGTTGCAAAGAGTTGGACACAACTGAGCGACTGAACGGAACTGAACTGATTAGACAGTATGTCTTGTTAGTGTTAACCAGGAAATTTCAAGTTGTCTGCTTACAGGTCACATTCTTGAGGAAGGTTGAAACCATACTGAAGTTAGTTAGGAAGTTTTGGTGGGCTCAGCACAAGTGACTCCATTTGGGGCCTGTCATTTCTTTTTTAACAATAGTGATGGTTGTGCAACAATATGCATATGTATTCAATACCATTTAAACATGGTTAGGGTAGTAAGTTTTATATTATGTATATTTTTCCACAATAAAAAATGGGGGGAAAAGTCAATTAATACCTCCACCATAATGGGGAATTACACTAAATCCATATAGCTATTAAATGCTGGACATTAAAATAAAAACCATGCTTCCATATACTTCTTAGTATATCCAGCACTCTCTGGGAATTACTGTCAATTTTTAGTAAACTACTGAAAAGTTATAAAATATGAAAATTAATCTATTCTGTCGTACCAGGTGGGGTTTGGTTTTGAGTTCTTCGCTTTGTAGCCAGACTCAGCTCTTTATGTCAGGGAGAGAGGCAAGGAGATGAATCTTAAGTCATAATTAAGTCCTCAGCAAAAGCAACTTGAAACCCAAACCCGGGGCTCTGCTCTTGTTGTTTTTGTTTGTTTGTTTGTTTTTATTTTGTTTTATAGACAACATTAGCATCTTATAATTATCAGCCCCATCCATTTCTCTTGATTCATTCTTTGTCTGTGTAATAGGCCTTTACAGTATAAACAAAAACTCTTAGTTTTCTTAAGGGTCTGGAAGGCCAGCCTTTAGGTTGCAGGAAGAACTCTGAGTCTTCCCTGAGAGTTGCGTTACATTTGCTGGAAATCCAGGGAGGGCCTGGAAGGTAAAACCTGGGTGGAGCCTACCTCTTACCCCTTCAGATCCTAAATCTAGTGCCCTTGTGAGTTACTCAGTCCTACAGCCCACACCCTGGATTGGCCAGAAAGGAGCAGGCACAGTGGGCAGACTCCCCTTTGAAGAAGAGAACTAACTACCTGATAGAGGAGACCAAAGGTGGTGTGTAGGGCCAGGGAGCTGGGATGTAGGGAAGAAAAGGGACAAAGGCCAAAAGCCAAGGTGCATTTTAAGGAATTGCAATAACCCTTCCTCCAAATGCCTGCAGACTCAGTCATCCAATGTCCTCAGATGACTCAACTCACAGAGTTCTTTGGGTAGAGGCAAGACAAAAAACCTGGTTAAAATGTAAGGATGGGTTTACCGTGAAGGGGATCACAAAGGTACCAAATTCCAAGGCAGATGGGATGGGTTTGTGCAAAGATGCCTGTTCCTCCTCCACGCGAACACCCAGAAGGGAGCTGGGAGCCGTAGAATCTGGTTTGGGAGCCTACCTTATATATATCATTATATAGATATAGTTCTTCAGAGCACTTGCCATTCATTCTAGGAGAGGTTTTCTCAGGTTGTTAATGAGCTAAACCAATCTCTTTTTCCTTTGAACTATGATCTAACACTCTGCTCTAGAAAGGAACAGTCTTAGCACATTTAAATGACTTAGTTGAAATAGCGATTGCCCTTGCACAATAATCAGGTACAGCTTATCATAGATGTTGATATAAATTATCCATTTAAAAAGTATAATTGTTTGGCCTAATGATTTTTTTTCAATGGAAAGGAAGTTTTAATAGTTATTTTATTTATTTGGCTGCGCCGGGTCTTAGTTGCAGCACTCAGGATCTTTGATCTTAGTTGTGGCATGCAGGATCTTTAGTTACAGTCTGTGGTATCTAGTTCCCTGAGCAGGGATCGAATCCCGGTCCACTACTTTTTGGATCACAGAATCTTAGCGACTGGACCACCAGGGAATTCCCTTAATGATGTGTTTCTAATGAACATAGGATAGGTTTGGAGAACTTTCTCTTTGAGGTTTATACTTTTGTCTCCATGTCCTGACTGAGGACAGAGCCCTCCGGACCACTGAACTCTTTCTGAGACCCGTTTGCCAAACGGACTTGTGTGCCTTTGTTGAGTGTAACAGTTTGGCATTTGCTTGTATCTAGTTCCTTTGAACTTCATTTTTGCTATTCAACAGCTGAACTAAGATTCTTACACACAGAATGCTGTCAACTGTATTGCTACACTGAAACAACTTCACATCAAAGTTTCATGTCTATTATGTATTGCTTTCTTTTTAAAATAAAAAAAGGTTTATTTCGTGCTTGCTTCGGCAGCACATATAAAATAAACAAGACTTATTTATTTTTGGTTACACTGGGTTCTCATTGCTGTGTGCAGGCTTTCTCTAGTTGCAGTCAGCCGGGGCTACTCTTTGTTACAGTGCTTGGACTTCTCATTGCGGTGGCTTCTGTTGAGAAGCACAGGCTCCAGGTACTCGGACTTCAGTAATTGTGGCACACAAGCTTAGTTGCTCTGCGGTGCGTGGGATCTTCTTAGACCAGGGATTGAACCTGTGTACCCTGCTCTGGCAGGTGGATTCTTAATCCCTGGACCACCAGGGAAGCCCCTGTGTGTTAATATTGCTTTCTTATTTGCCCGTCATTAATTTGAAGAAAGACTGAAGTGTAAAGTAACGTGTTTTGGATAGGAGCTTGGGAGGGAGTGATGTATGGGAAAGATGAAGGAGCCTTACTGAACACACTTGGTCTAGACGCTGGACCTTAGTAGCTGCCTGGATGGATTATGCCGTACTCTGGGGTTCTGGATGAGGATCAGAAAGCATCCTTTGGGAACACTGCTGCATGTTCATGGTTCCCCTGAGATGAGTCTGATTCTGTGACGTATGATAGAAGAAGCAGGCCTTGGTCTTGAATTAGAATGCACTGCCTGCCGTTGCTTCTTGTTGCACCTGCCTAGGCTACCAACGCCTGGTCCCAGGAATGACAGGAATACAGCCAAGTGGAAAGGCCACTCTTGTCCCACACTCTGAAGAGCCTGGCATTGAATGTGACCAGAATGTTGGAGTGCCCTGCCCCCCAGAGTGGGTGTGGTCATCAGCCATCTGCTGCTGGGCCCTGAAGCCCAGTTGGAATGAGAGCAGGCAGGGTCTGAGTTTTCCAGTGTTTGTTCTCTGCTCCAGAGGCATCTTAGAGCTGGAGGGCATTCTTTGATTTGCCCAGGATTTTCACATGCAGCTGTGGGGCTCACTGAATCCATAATTGAGCTTCATCTCCCCCCTCCCTGAAAGCAGCCTAGATATTTGGAAATACTAGTTAATAGTTGAATAAATAGATGAATGCCCTGCTCATAAAAACCCAGTGAGGGACTTCCCTGGTGGTCCAGTGGTTAAGATTTTGCCCTTCCAATGCAGGAGGTATGGAAATTAGGATTCCACATACCATGCGGCACAGTCAAAACAAAAAAATTGAGGTGCTATGTATTTTCCCATCTCATTATCCCCAACCTAATACTTGAGAAACTTTAAGCTCCAGAAAAGTTGCAAGAAGAGTACTATTTATAACTGTTCACCAGTTGTTGGGATTTCGCCTCCTTTTCCTTTCCTCTGTATTCTTCCCTTTTTTTGAGGAGGTAAGAGGTGAGGAGGGGCTAACTACTTGGTACTTCATTTCTAACATTTTCACACTTGGTCCCTGAATTTTTGAGTATGCTTCTCTTAAGAGCAAGAACATGTTCCTGCAGAATCGTGATAACATTATCACAGTCAGGAGGTTAAATATCAACACAGTAGTATCTCATATGTATTCCAGATATGAATATATTCATATTCAGATATTCCGATTGTTCTTTCTAGATGCTTTTTATTCTGAGGCTGTATGTGATTGGTTCTGTGCACTCAGTGAGATGATCATATCTGTTTAGTGTCCTTTTCTCTATGGTAACTCACAGTGTGTGTGTGTGTGTGTGTGTGTGTGTAAGATTGATTTATTTATGGCTGCCCTGGGTCTCCGTTGCTGTGCAAGGACCTCTTCCAGTCGTGGTGAGCAAGGCCTCCTCTTTAATGTCAGTGCGCAGTCTTCTTATTGTGGTGGTTTCTCTCGTTAAGAGCGTGGGCTCTAGCGCATATGGGCTTCAGTAGTTGCAGCTCAAGGGCTCAGTAGTTGTGACGCATGGGCTCAATTGCCCTGCGGCAGGTGGGATCTTCCCAGATCAGGAATCTAACTTGTGTCCCCTGTCCTGGCAGGTGGATTCTTTACCATGGAACCACTAGGGAAGCCCTTCTTTGTTTTTAATCTTTTACCACACTGACTTTTTTTGAAGAGTTCAGGCCAGTGGCTTTGCAGAAGTCCCTGAATGTGGGTCTTTCTATTTCCTCCCATAGGGATTCAGGTTATTTGTGTCTGGGGGCAGGAAGACCAGGTGATGCTATAACCTTCTCAGAGCATCACATCAGAGGCACCAGGTGAGGTGGTGGAGATGTCAACCCCGGTCATTCGGTCAAAGTGGCTTCTCCCTTGTCAGGGCACGTTTCCTTCTTCAGAATAAGGAACCCTTGGGGTGGTATTTTAAGGCTGTGAATGTTCTGTTCCCTAAATCTTTCACCTACTGATGTCAGCATCCATACATGAGCCTGCTATTCATCAGTTCTGCACAGTGGCGGAGATATTAATTGCCACTTTCAGACAAAGCTTAAAAGGGGAGCTGGCCGGATCTCAGGTGCCAGCCTCCCCACTGTGACCACGTCCTGTATCTCCTGCTCACTGGTTTATCTTTTATAAGCCTCTCCTCCTTTGTCCTCCCTCACATCTGTCTTAGAAATCATGGTGTTGAAAATCATCGGGTTCTTTCTCAGATTGGATTCCTAGACGCAGAGCCTGAGACAGGGCTTATAGGATGTGATAGGAGAAAACCAGACAGAGATGTGGGGTCAGCTGGGGTATATTCTCCGCCTGACCCTGCAGGGAGCTCTGAAGTTTGACTGGCACCTACCTTGGACCTGTCCCACCTTGAAGCCAGAAAGCCTCTTTTCCATCCATGTTACTGAGTCCTGAGCCATGCATCTGCTTCCAGGGGGTGGGGGTGGTGTAGCTTCCTGGGTTACCCAGGGAAGGAAGCAGCTGTGGGCTTTTGGCAGCCAGCACTCACCGTAACAGGGGCACGGGTGCCTGGTTGATCAAGAGGATCTTGGCAGGCAAGGCGCCAACCGCATCCACTACAGCTTCAGTGTTTCCCTCATTAGTTCTTTCCTGAGGCTTGTCCCCATAAAAGCCAATCTGTCCTGTAATTATAGGCTATAAACCTCAGACAGCCGGCTGCATAAAGGCGTGAGCTTAGTCATTTGCAAAGACAAGGTCTAATTTATGGTTGCTCCTTTATGAGGCCCCATGAATCTTATTCACCGCCTTCCTGTCTGGGCCCTGGCTTTTAAAGGTGAGGTCAGTTGTGAGAACAAAGGCTTTGTAGCTGCTTAACAACCAAGGCTGCTTAACCACACAGGCTGGGCCCTTCTAAGGATGAGGTATCAACCTATTCACTCTCAGTACACAAGTGTCCAGACTGCCATGTTGTGGCGGAGGAGAATTTGGTCTTGGTAAAATATCTCTTGGCTCCCCTGGTGGCTCAGACAGTAAAGAATCTGCCTGCAATGCAGGAGACCTGGGTTTGATCCCTGGGTCGGGAAGATCCCCTGGAGGAAGGCATAGCAATCCATTCCAGTATTCTTGCCTGGATAATTCCATAGACTGAGAAGCCTGCCAGTCTACAGTCCATGGGGTCGCAAAGAATCAGACACGACTGAGCAACTAACACTTTCACTTTCACACTTCCAAAATATCTCCAACTTGAGATGGCAGGGCTGACATGTGCCTTTATTTGGTTTCCTAAAATTATTATTTTTTTTTTTTCAAAACATTTATTTATTTATTTGGCTCTGCCGGGTCTTAACTGCGGCATGTGGGAACTAGTTCCCTGACCAGGGATCAAACCAGGACTCCTGAACTGAGAGCATGGAGTCTTTGCCACTGGGCCACCAGGGAAATCCCCTGAGAGCTCTTTCAATGGCATGTTACCTGTATCCTCTCAGCCCCAAACAAAACACAAACACCAACCACCTAATTGGGTCTGAGTTTAAGTGCATATTTTGCTCTTAGGCCTGTGCTCCTCAAGTTCTGGGGCTGGCAGCATCAGAATTCCCCCAGAGTTTGCTAGAAATGCAGAGTCCTGGGCCCATCCCAGACCTGCAGAATCAAAACCTCTGGGGCTGAAACCAGGAAGCGCCTGTGGCTTCACACCCCCAGGGGATTGCTCCCCCAGGCTCAAAGGCTAATGCAAAGCCATGATTATAAACTTGGGTGCAGACTGAAGCCGCCTGAGGAAGCTGAACCATTGTGATGTCTGCATTCTGCCCCTAGAGTGTCTGATTTATTTGATCTGGGGGTGCTGTCTAGCCATCACAAAAATGTAAACTCCCTAGGCAATTTTCATGGGCAGCCAAGGGTGGAAACCCGTGCTGTAAAGTTGCCTTCTTTACCTCATGGGAAAGGAATGTTTACACCAGCTTCATTGTGAAGAGTTTGTTCTGAGCACTGCAGAGATTCTCTTCAAAACACCTGGAGGCCCTGGAATGGCATTTCCAGAATGAGGAACTACCCTTTCTGGGCACAGATGGTCCCATATGGAAACTTGCAGCAGCAATAAAGGAAAACACTCCTTACTTGAGAGCAGATGAAATGTAAATATTGAATGGAGGCTCGAGATTCTTTAGATCTAGAGATTCTTTAGATCTGGAGCAGGTATAGAGGTGGCAGGGGAGAAGGTGGGGTGCAGTCCCTGGTGGCCCATGTGCTGTCATGGGGTGGCGGGGGGTGTGTGGTTCCTAAGTCTGCGTGCCCCCATGTGACCTCTTAGAGCAGAGTGGTCCACAGCGGGCTGGCATACCTCCTCTCCCCTCTCCCCTTACATTCAGACCCCATCACCTGTCTTCCTCACTGTTGAAGACTTCCTTCAGACCACATGTATGGGTCTCTTGGAGTGCAGACATTTGAAGATGATGTGTACCCCACCTGAACTCAGTCGAGCAAACATGGGTGGTCAGGCTTGGTGGTCAGGCTGTTCGGGGACCACAGGGATCACCAGCATGGAGAACCCTGAATGTGGCAAAGGAAAGACACCCCAGAGCTTAGGCAGCCTTAGGCGGGGACCTCCACCCTCTCTCAGCAGAGCGCTGTTCCTTGGCCTGAGCCTCCTGGTCCTCTTTTTGAAAGCTAGGATCCTGGCACCTCCTTTCAGGGCTACTGTAAAGGAGCAGATAAGAGTATTTCTGAAGGTTTGGCCAACAGTAGACACCACCTGGTTACAGCCATCTTGTGTTTGTGATCGCACCTGTTAGCTGCAAAGCTGGAGAAACACCAAACTTCTGGGATTTCTGGCTTTGCCATTTCTTGGCTGTTTATTACTCTGGAGCTTGCTGAACCTCAGTTTCCTCACTTGTAAAATCGGGATTAAGTACTCAGAAACAGGATTAGGGTTGGGGGGCAGAGATGATATCCATCAAGGGGATATTTTTGTATTGAGATTTCATTCACACACCATAAAGTTCAGTGGTTTTTTTTCAGTATTTCACAAAGTTGCACAGCCATCAGCTTATCTCATTCCAGAACATTTTTGTTACCTGGAAAGAACCTCCAAACCCTTTCGTGGTCATGACCTACCCCAACCCCTCCCCAGTCCTCCCCGGTCACTGATCTTTCTGTCTCTATGTTTTTATCTAACCCAGATATTTTGCATAAGTGGGATCAGCACGCTGTTGTGCCTGGTTTCGTTCACTTAGTGTGGGATCCTCAGGGTTTCATTCCATTCCATGGAGTCTTCAAAGTCTTCCATTTTGTAGCATGGATCAATGTCTCAATCATAAAAAGAATCAATGACCATTATGGCTGAATAAAATTCCATTTTCTGGATATACCACATTTTATTTATCCTTTCTTTAGTTGATTGGAGATTTGGACTGTTTCCACTTTATGGCAACTATGAATAATATTCATATGGTTTTATGAATAGTGCAATACCATTCCACTGTGGGGTTCTATTAGAAATAATATTAATAGTGAAAGTGAAAGTGCCTGAAAGGAAATGAAATCCAGTTCATATGGATATATGTGTGCCTGAGGACTGTTCGTCTGTGTCTTCAGAGCTTGCCTAGTCATGCTCTTGGCCTCATGGTTACTGTATGGAATTTAGCACTTAGAGTTTCTTTTTGCTCAAAGTGAAGACATGCCCTAATAGCAGAAAACAGAGTAAACAGCATTTAGGATATTTAGAACCCTGTGAAAACTGAGTTAGAAAGGGAAGGTTGAGTGTGTTGAGGGGTGTTGAGGACTTGCTACAATGTTAGACATACAGAGCGATATAGAACCCAGTGTCTGCCTCTGGAAAGCTTTCAGTCTGAAGGGGAAGACAGAAGAGGTGGTGATGAAGGTTGGGGCCCTGGGCCAGGATAGGTCCAGCCTAGGAGACCGCAGGGTGCTATCCTCATGAGGGAGACCTCGCTGCAGCTGTCTGACCCCTGCCGATTCTCTCTCCTAGCATGGTAAGACACAAGGACGATCACTACTCCGAGGAAACGGACGCCAAGACCTGCCCCCGGGACTCGGGCTACGACAGCCTCTCCAACAGGCTCAGCATCTTGGACCGACTCCTGCACACCCACCCCATATGGCTGCAGCTGAGCCTGAGTGAGGAGGAGGCGGCCGGAGTCCTGCAGGCGCAGCCTCCGGGGGTAAGACTCTAAAGTGGGGAAACGGGGAGGCAGGCAGGGCCGTCACTTCCCTAAAGAGAAAGACGGTGAGTTCCAGAGAGTTCTTCCCAGCCCCTAGGGAGCATGGTGCCCGGTGTGTGTGTCTCCTTACAAGGCAGAGAAATTCTGGAAACTATGGAGGCAGCTCCCAAAACAGAGCCCTTCATCTGCCCTTGGGACCTCAAGACTCTGAGGGATAACAGGGCACCTGGGTACTGAGGAGAGGCCACTGGGCCCGGGCCCTGGGCCTGACTTCTTGAGATGTGACCTGGAGGATGAGCCTGGTGTGGGGTCCTCAGTCTGTGGTTTTCCTTTCATTATGAGCCTGGGAGCCCTGGCCTGGGTCCAGCCATCCAATTCAGGACCCAGCCTTCTAAAATTGCACATTCCTAGTCTTGTCTGCTCTGGCTGCCAGCGTCATCCTCTTTCCCTTGTGTGGTCTCAGTGAGAAATCAAAGCTCAGTTTGGTTTCTTCAGCACCCCCTCCCCAAGGCTCCACAAGGCTTCCCATATGGCTCAGCTGGTAAAGAATCTGCCTGGGCTCAATCCCTGGGTTGGGAAGATCCCCTGGAGAAGGGAAAGACTACCCACTCCAGTATTCTGACCTAGAGAATTCCATGGATTGCATAATCCATGGAGTTGCAAAGAATCGGACACTACTGAGCAACCTTCACTTTCACCCAAGGCTAGTCTCATCTAACTCAAGCCCACTCCATGATGCTATAGAAGTTTCTTAGAAAATGTTATTTGGTGATAAGTAGATATATTCTGTGCTATCTAACATGGTGGCCACTGGCCTCAAGTAGCTATTTAAATTACATTAATAAAATAGAATAAAACATTTGGTTCCTCAGTGGCACTAGCCATATTTAAGATCTCACTATCCCCAATGTCTGTGTGGCTACCATATTGAATGGACAGTGCAAAGTATAGAACGTTTCCACCATCATAGAAAGTTCTTGGGGACAGCACTTGTGTACGATGTACACTTCTAAAACAAGGGTAAATATAATAAATCACAGATAAAATAAGACTGGAAACAACACACCACAAGAGATAGAAACTAAGAAATAGATGGAGAGGCGGGGAGAAAATTCCTTCCGTAGCTGGCCAAGGAATGTTGTAACAGCTGGACACAAAAATAAACTTTCCAGTTTCCTATCAGCCAGAGCTTGTCGGTTGTCACTTTTTGACTCACAAGTGAGTCTTTGTTCCTCATCTGACGGAAGCAGACAAGACTAAGTCCTTGCTGGAACACATTCAGGAGGACGGGCGCAGTATTGGATCATCCTTGCGGAGAATTCCTTGGCCGGCTCGCCGGGTTGTTGCCTCTGGTTTTGGTCTATATGATCAGGACCCCTTTCTGTGAGGCCCCCACTTTTTGCAAGTTGAGTTGTCTGCTCCTGTGTTTCTGCAAAAAAAATATTCTAATGAGGGAGGTTGCCATGTTGCTAGGCAATACTTCATCTCCGTGCTCGCCCCAGCACCTGGAGTAAGGCACATCCATTCCTGCTGGAAGCTGGTGGGGAGCAAGTCAGGCAGGAAGTTCTCCACCTTCCGGATCCCTGGGCAGGACCTCCCTGACGGGATGGGGCTGAGGGCAGGGTGAGGAGGGGAGAGGCCACAGTTCACCAGGAGAAGCAAGGATCCTGAATAGAAGGAGGAGCAAGTGTGTGAAAGTGAAAGGTTTGAAAGACCAACCCTAGTGGCATCTGGTCCTTAGGGTGCCACCATCCCTAATTCATCTATAACCCTAAGACAAGGGTCAGCAGATTCTTTCTGTGAAGAGTCAGAATGTCAGTATTTGGAGCTTTGTGGCCATAGAGCCTCTGTCATAGCCACTCAACTCTGCCATCACAGGGCAGCCGCAGCTGTTTAAGTATGTAGACCAAGCAGCAAGGCTGTATGTCAATAAACTTTATTTATGAAAGCAAGTGGCAGGATGGGTTTGTTCTGTAGGCCATGCTTTGCCAACTGCTGACCTAAGGTTTTGGATGTTCAGGAGATAAGGCTCAGAGATTGTACCCTCCCTGAGCCTCAAGACTCAAGGAGACCCCCACCTCCCAAAGGGAAAGATACTTCTTTCTACCAACAGCAGCTGCCTCCCAGCAGTACTTTGAGGCTTTTCCTCATCACAAGAGCATTGTGGGACCACCCGCTTCTGCTTCAGGGTGACCCAGAGCCATTGACTCCCATAGCTGGCACATTCTGTGGCCATCTCTCTGTGGTCGCTGGGGAAAAAGAGAGCCCTGAAGATGACCTTCCTGTCTTCCACAGACACCCAGCTCCTGTTACCCCTTCTCCCCCCATAAAAGTATCTCAGGAGCTATTGGCTGGACATCAAGAAAGAGATGACAATTAGGTGGGAAAAGTAAAAGGCTGCAGAAACGTAGGAGCAGATAGCCAAACACAGAGGAAAGAAAAATGAAGAAACAGGACCGGATGGTCTCCTTGGAAGAAGGGTCATGAGTCACAGGAGGGAACCGGCATGCAGCCAGGCCACCACACCACAAACTCCAGGGGGTACCATTGCGTTTGTCATCTGGGTAGATGACGCCCTCAGGTTTGTGCAGTGCACACCTGAATGTGGCATACCCAGCTCTACAGTAACATATGCTTGGATGGCCTCCTGAGATCAGCACTGGACTTGGGCTGGTTTAAACATGCATCTAAAGACACCATTTGGAACTGAAGGGAGTTGTCGGAAAGCGAAGTGAGTCAGGAGTAAAGGGACCACCAGCCTGTGTGTTGGCTGGCGTGAACCTCAGAGCACTTCCCATTTTCAGCTCCAGCAGATGTGGCCAAGCCAGGTCTTGCCTTATTATCCCATTTTCCAAGAGACGCTGGCCACTCAGATTTTCTTGTGTAAAGTGAAAGACCCTGTGCTTTTCCACTGTTGGCAACAAATTCAGATTTCTATCTTAAATACACCCATGAGCCAGATTAGCCAATGAACTTCCAATTTTCCACCAATGGCTGAGCCATGTTACCTGTGTCTAGAATTTAGGGTTCATCAGCCAGGATGCCTTATCAGACATAAGCTGGAGGGTATGTATCATGAGCTGTAAAATAGTCACCAAACTGAAAATGTTTCACAGATTGAGGAGGTTCTCAGTCTCGTGGAGAAGTTTCCATCAAAGAGAAAGTGGGATCATCCAAGACTGGTTACCAAAGGTGGGCATCCGTGGCCTGCTGGCTCATCAGTATCCGTGGCAGCAATGTGCATCTGAAGCCCTGTAGTTTGGCTATGAGAGGGGTTCCATGCATGGAAGCTACATGTGTAGGAAATGACACACCCAGGTCCCAGCCTTCTAGATGTCTCTTAAGCTTGCATTTCTTTTCCCTCCTCTAGATCTTCCTGGTTCGTAAATCCACCAAAATGCAGAAGAAAGTCCTCTGCCTTCGCCTGCCCTGTGAATTTGGAGTCCCACTCAAGGAATTTGCCATAAAGGAAAGCACATACAGTAAGTGGTCGTCAGGTGGTGAGGTCCCTGTGAAGTGAGGTTTTTAAGTAAGTGGAGGGGGAGAGGACCTGCAACTTGAAGATGGACAGACGTGGGTCTGAGTCCTGGAGCTGTCACTTATTCCCTGTAGATAACCTAGCACAAGAGCCTTGGTTTTCTTATCTGTATAATGGGATGGTGGTAACCTCAGAGAGTGGTTGACAGTTCAGTTAAACAGCCTGTGTGCAAGGTTCGCAGTCTATTGCCTGGCACATGACAGGGCCTCACAGAGGCTAGTTTCCCAGTTACGCCGGGTGTGGTCCCCAGGTTTGCTGATGGCTAAGCTGAAGGACGGGCTGCGCAACAGTCTTTTTTTGGGATCTCATGCCAAAGTGTGTGTCTGCACAGCCCTTGAATAGCCCTAGAGGGGATTGTCCCCTCTAGGCCATCCTTGTACAATGTTCTATAGGGGCAGCTGGTCATAGGCTGAATCCAGCTCTTTGGAGAAATGGACTGGCTGAAATTTTGGAGGGAGAGAATCAGGAGTGTTGGTTTCTTTCTGCTAATCTGTGGTCCCTGGAAACATGAAATCTTTGGGAGGTCAAGTTTTCAAGGAAAAGGGGAACACACAATCTTGATGCCCTGTGAGCCTCCCAGTGACAATAGACGATAGTGACAATAGAAGGGACCTACAGCCCCAAGGGGGAGGCCTTTCTCAGCCACAGGTGAGCGAGCCCAGGTGTGAAGGCCAGTTTGGATGCCATCGACTGTTCAATAAGCCGATGTAGACCAGATGCTCATTATAAGCTGAGCAGCCTCAGTCCCTGTCTTTGAAGGAACCGAAGGTCCTGAGACTGATTTGTGAGCAGATACAGGCTTCCACTCAGCCTGGAGTTCAGAGTCTTACTGAGCCAAATATCTATTAACTGGGTCTGGAGGAGATGTTTCTGGCCCCAGCGGAACTTGCCAGTCTCTGTGTGATCTACGACTGGCCTCAGGTCAGCTGTAGATGGGGTCTTATGATGTTTACCCCCAGGCCTCTTCCAAGGTCGCTGACGTCAGGGAAAAGCTCCCATGTGCAGAGTCATCTGAGCAGTCACTGAGCTTGGCTAATGATCTGCCTAATGTAAATAATGATCTTATTTACATTAGGAGGGAATCAAAAGGTAGATTTCAAACCCACCCTCTGAAAGACAATGAATTAAATATTAAGTGAAAAAGGGCAATGCTGAGTTGGCTTTTTAAAGTCAGCTAGCCAAGAAGTGATAAATCTAAGTGGTTTTTAAATCCCTTCTAACGTCCACAGTTGAAAAAGCTGGTGTAAAACTCAACATTCAAAAAACTAAGATCATGGCAACCAGTCCCATCACTTCATGGCAAATAGTTGGGGAAAAAGTGGAAACAGTGACAGATTTTATTTTCTTGGACTCCAAAATCACTGCAGACAGTAATTGCAGCCATGAAATTTAAAAACTCTTGCCCCTTGGAAGGAAAGCCATTTCAAACCTAGACAGTGTATTAAAAAGCAGAGACATCGCTTTGCTGACAAAGGTCTGTCTAGTCAAAGTTATGATTTTTCCAGTAGTCATGCACGGAAATGTAGAATTGGATCATAAAGAAAGCTGAACGCCAAAGAATTGATGCTTTTGAACTGTGGTGCTGGAGAAGTCTCTTAGAGAGTCCCTTGGACTTGAAAGGAGATTCAACCAATCCATCTTAGAGGAAATCAACCTTGAATATTCACTGGAAGAACTGATGCTGAAGCTAAAGCTCCAATACTCTGGCCACCTGATGCAAAGAACCGACTCATCGGAAAAGACCCTGATGCTGGGAAAGATTGAGGGTGAAAGGACAAGATGGTTGGATGGCATCAGCAACTCAATGGACATAAATTTGAGCAAATTCCAGGGGATAGTGAAGGACAGGGAAGCCTGGCGTGCTGCAGTCTATGGGGTCACAAAGAGTCGGACAATTTAGTGAATGAACAACAACAACTCCCACAGTTTACCGTGATAAGTCAGCTTGCAAATCCCATCCACCTTCCCCTCCTACAATAAGTACAGTTAGTGTTTTGTATTTTAAACTTCTCTTGTTGTTCGACTGAGATCCCTCCCTGGCTGCATGATTTTCCTCCCTGTTTTGCGAAGATCTTTATCACTTCTCTGGTTTTAAAGTAGCTGAAAGAGCTAGTCTGCCTAGTCTAAGCAAAACATTAACCTGCCTATAACTGGTTACCACAGGCCTCCCATGATGACCCCTTCCTGGGCAGGGTCTACCTTCTTTGCGAGGAAGGGCTGGCCTTAAAAACATAGATATTTTTGGACTTTGCTGGCGGTCTAGTGGCTTAGACTCCATGCTCCCAATGCAGGGGGCCCAGGTGTGATCCCTGGTCAGGGAACTAGAACCCACATGCTGCAACTGAAAGGTCACATGCCTCAAGTAAAGCTCCTGCATGCCCACAACTAAGACCCAGCATAGCCCAATAAATAAATATAAAAAGCAAAACCAAAAAACCCCAAACCTCATAGCTATTTTGTCATAACATCTGGACAGTGTTTTGCATAATAAGTACCAACTCATGTCTGCATAGAACTGCTTTCAAAGAAGTTACTCCCTTTTAAAAAAATTGCACTACCCACTACTCTCCTTCTGGAAGACAAGGGAAGTATAATTATTGTCCATTTTACAGATGAGAAAACCGAGAGCAGAGATGTTAACCTACCCAAGTTCGTTCCCTTTTACTCCACAATTGTGGTACATATGTGTATGTTTCTCTTTCTGTGTCTGTCAGTCAGGGTATATGTGTAGGGGTAGTAAAGAAATAGTAAGTAAGCGAAATAATACAACACAAGCAAGTAACAAGCAAAATAAATGAGGATTTGGAAGGGGGAAAAACTCATCTGAAGTTAGGGAATCGTCACAGAGCTGAAGCTCTTTGGAGAATTTTCTGGAAGAAGGGCTGCCAGGGTGGTGTTTCAGCCAAGACAGTGTAAGGAGTGGTTGGCAAATACATGAATTTTTGAAGTCGAGCCACTCTCTCTGTTCCATCATTTGGAAGATTTACAGAATGGCACACCATCTTGCCAGAATACTTCTTTGTTGGAAGGTTGCACACTTAGTGGAGACAGTGGGGTGGGGCAGGGGCTCTCGAAGTAAATCAATTTTAGCATGTTTCCTGCGGAGTTGAATCCAAGCTGATGTATGGGAACCTGTGTTATCCTCCAGGCTTCACGCTCCTTCTGCCTTTTGTTTTAACCACAAGTGGCGCATTTGTGATCCAGGAGGTCCAGCCCAGGAGGGTCAAGGGCTTGAGGGGGGCCTTGGTGTCCCCCTACGCCCTGCCTCCTGCTAGCCTCTCGCTCCAGCCCATCTGACCCTTTTACTCTGCCCAGTTTTGCATCCTGGACTTTAAAAAAAAGATAGTTGTGTAATTTGAGTCTGGGCTGCTCTGTTTACCAAGCACTGGAGCACGTGCTCCGATGAGTCAGGGGCTGGACTTGTGGGCTGTCCACCCTTCCCTGGCCTGTCTCCCCCGACCATGCGTCCTACGTACAGCTGGTTCCTATCAGGTGCTCGGGAGTCGGTCAGGGAGCCCGGAGATGCTCCTGCCCTCCCAGCCAGCAATATCGAGGGCCTTTCCTTTCCCAGGATGCACTCGGGGACACTCAGCTGGTTTCCGAACTCTCTCTTTTCCAGCCTTTTCCCTGGAAGGCTCAGGAATCAGCTTTGCGGATTTATTCCGGCTCATTGCTTTCTACTGCATCAGCAGGTAAGGCTCCCTTTGTCTCCTGATGTCAAGCCGCTGCTTGGTGACTGCACTGTCACCAGCCCCCAGGTTTCTTCATTCACCCCGGGCAGGGGGCTCCGGAGGGCTTGTCAGCTGTTGGGTGTCCCTGGAAGGATTGGCCCCTGAGGTAAAAGGGTCCCCAGGCCCCCCTGTGCCAGGCTTAAATGACTGCCCTGGCCCCTGTAAATGTAAAATCACACGCTCACATAGAAAGGGGCCTGTGATACAAACCTGTCATGTTTAAAGATCCTAATATTCCTCATGGATGGAACTAAGAGTGTCACACGAAATGAAGTAAGTCAGACAGAGAAGCAGAAACATGGTGTGACAACTGTATATGTGGAATCTAAACAGAAATGATACAATAAACTTAAAAAATAGAGACTCACAGACTCACAGACTTAGAGGAGGAACCTATGGGTGCTGGGGGTGGGGGGAGTGGAAGGGATAGTTAGTGCGTTTAGGTTGGACGTGTACACAGTGCTATATTTAACTGAATAGGGAACTTCTCTGGTGGTCCAGTGTCTAAGACTCTGTGCTCCCAACGCAGGGGGCCTGGGTTCAATCCCTGGCTGGGGAACAAGATCCCACATGCTACAATAAAAACCCAGTACAGCCAAATAAATAATTAAAAAAAGAAAAGAATAAACTGGATAACCAACAAGGACCTTCTGTATAGCACAGGCAACTCTGCACAATGTTTTGTGGCAGGCTGGATAGGAGGGGAGTTTGGGTGAGAACGGATACATGTGTATGTATTGCTGAGTCCCTTCGCTGTCCACCTGAAACTATCACAACATTGTTAATTGGCTGTATGCCAATCTCCCCCCCAAAAAACTCCTCTGGGATTGGAACACATAGGTTTTCAAGGCAGGGGCCTTCCAGTATCCTCCTTTGCCTGGCAAAGCAATATGTCCTTTTCTACTTCAAAATAAATCAAGATCCTAATGTTTCTGAAAACTCCCCAGTGGATGCAGTTCATCTAGAATTGTGGGTGCCTTCAGCCCCTAAATCTTGCGTCCCTCTCCTTTAGGCCCGCTGGGTACACCTGTCTTTTTTGTAACTAAAGGGACTGTTTCAGTCTACATGAAGCTAAGCCCCAAGCCCCTATGTTAACAAGTGTCAGGAGGGCACAAATTGGGAAAGGCTTTCTTTCTTTTCTTGTGAGCCACCCCAGTTTCTCAAATCAAGGATTCTTTCTGTGAATCAGGATCGAAACACATTGTCTGCAGAGGCTGACATTGCTTCCTCTCAGGTAGCCTGGCTCGGGGCGGGGCCGGGGTGGGGGGATTGGTCCCTGGGTTTTTCTGCGCATCTGCTGCAGCTGACAGAGCAGAGATGAGTGTGTGTTCCTGGGGTGTTTTGCAAAAGATACTTCTCATCCCCGTCCCACCTGTGGCTGAGAAGTCTATTTGGAATCAGGTTATTTTATGTTAATTAATATGTGGGCTGTTTCTCAAAAACTGAGTTAGATGTTTGTTGCACCTTATAGTACCAGACCCTTGGTGGGGCTGGGTGGTAGAGGAGGCCCAAGCTGTCCACTCCCGGAGGTCCTCAGACCAGGCCAGTCGCAGCCACGGTCAGCAGCCTAATGGGGGGTACTTTCAGAGGGGCAACAAACAGGGCTTTTATGCCCCTGAATGGGACTGACCGGGACCCCGTGAGCACCCTGCAGGGGCCACCACCTGCCCGGGTGTGAGGGGATCCGCCCAATTGAGGAGGGCAGTGCAGAAGCCCCCACGTCCCCAGGCATGCCCACCTGCTGTGGCACGAGCCCCTGAGAGGGGCTGTCAGCCTGGCTGTGGGCCAGAGGCAAGCTTGGCTGGCGTTTGCACGTCAGTTCACGTCTTGATGGGCCCGCTGTTGTTATGAAAGCTAGTCCCACCTAGGCTCTGTGACAGCCTAGCGGGCTGGGATGGGGTGGGAGGAGAGAAGGAAGTCCAAGAGGGGGGGGACATATGTGTCCCTGTGGCTGACTCATGTTGATGTATGGCAGAAACAGCACAATATTGTAAAGCAGTTATTCTTCAATTAAAACTAAATAGGTTTTAAAAAAAGATTGTCCCACCCAGAAAACAGGATTTGGCAGCCTGAGAAGTATATCATCTCTGCCATCAGTGGTCATGGTAGACTGGGTACCACTGTCCAGGGCCACTGGATGACTGGAGGGGACAGAGTCCATAGACGCCTTGGTGACCTACACACATGATGCCAAGACAGGTGCTCACAGGCAGACCCCTCTGTTGACATTTTGTGATTAATAGCCAGTCTGCTTCTCTTTAGAAAAAACTACACATGGAGCAAAAACAAAATTAAAAAATAAAACGAGTACGCATGTACTAACACTCTTGAGTGAAACATTTTTAACAAAGGTGACTTTATTTTGTCTATCTTGAGAGTTTTAGAGCCAGGGTCTAGGTGAGAAGGAGGCGCCCCCTTTTGTGTGTATGTGAGGAGGGGCTGGGTTGTGCCCTTGGCCCGCATGGCGGGAGAGGACTCACAGATAACATCTAATCTTCTAGTAGATCAAAGCCTAAAACCAGCCATGAGTGAATGACAGGTGTGGTTTCCTGCCATCTCTGTCATTAAGGAAAACCAAAACCAATCATGCGATGTTTTAGGCTCTAGGTACTGTGCTGGGCAAAGTAAAATCTTAAAATAAACGTAGGTTGGTTTTTGTTTGGGGCTTCCCAGGTGACTCAGTGGTAAAGAGCCTGCCTGAGTCAGACAATACGTGGTTTTCCTCCCAGATCCTCTAAAGAAAGTAGGTTTTCATGAAGTGGGCAAGCCATGGAAACATATATTTGCATGATATTTTGGCGTTACAAAGTTCTGGTTCTCGTTAGCCTTCATTTAAGATTATCATCAGGGCCATGGCCTCTCCTGGGTCAGGCAGCAGCTCTTACACAAATGCTGTGTCCCCTGACACTCCACCTGCTTCATCCAGAACAGATGCACGGGGACGAGTAGAGGGAGGTGATCATAGCATCTAGGGGCAGAAGGGTCTCCTGGAAGCAGGATGTGACCCTGGCTTGACACCCTGGAAAGAGGAGCCTCTTGACTGCCAGCTCCTAATATTTATGTGAGCCCTCGTAACCCTGTTACACTCTATCCATGTTTTGCTCTTTTCATAGACCTTACTACTTTGTTATTCATTGTCAACAGCCTCAAGGGCTCCAAGATTCTCTAGTCATCCAGATTTAATCTGCTGCAGCCCAGAGTGTTGCCCAGTCTTACTGTAAATGACAAGTTGTTTGGTGTAGTTACTTTCTTCAGTGGAAATATCCAGAGCGTCTTGTGCAGACAGAACACAGACACTCCAAGCATTGCCCTCACACACTTCACCGCAGGCATGGGAGGGGAGGGGTCTCCTTGCTGTTCTTCATACACACCAGACACTCTCCCATCCCAGGGCCTTTGCACCTGCTGTTCCCTCTGCCTGGAATGTGAGGCCAACTCTCATACTTGAACCCTCTTTATTTTTCTGCTTTTGTGCTTTATTTTTATCCATGGAGCACATCCGCTTCTCATAGATTTTATGAATTGCGTTATTGTTCTCTGTCTGCTGGCATCCACTGGAGTGACGCTTCATGCAGGTGTGGACTTTGTTTTGTTCGAAACACCTAGAACAGTGTCTGGCACATTGTGGATTACCATAGACTTTGCTGGATGAATGAATGAATTCTTTCTTTGTAAGATCAATAACATCAATGGGGGGAAAAAAAAGTCCTTTCCTGAGAAGTCATTATTGTCATTGCACATTCATTCATCTATTTATTTGAAGCACACTCTCTCCCATCTGTATCAGGCCAGGCTGTGTGCTGAGCCCCATTTAGATTTTACCAGTGCTGAGAGCATGACCCTAATCCTTGTATCTAAGTGTTAGTCTCTCAGTTGTGTCTGACTCTGTGACCCCATGGACTGTGGCCCTCCAGGTTCCTCTGTCCAGGGGATTCTCCAGGCAAGAATACTTGAGTGGGTTGCCATTTCCTTCCTCAGGGGATCTTCCCGACCCAGGGATTGAACCCAGGTCTCCTAGCATTGCAGGTGGAGTCTTTACCATCTGAGCCACCAGGGAAGCCCAGGTCCTTGTGTATGAAGATAAGCAAATGTTTCTCAAGTCTGGCTTTGCCCTTTTGGAGAAAGCTGCTGCTGCTGCTGCTAAGTCACTTCAGTCGTGTCCGACTCTGTGCGACCCCATAGACGGCAGCCCACCAGGCTCCGCCATCCCTGGGATTCTCCAGGCAAGAACACTGGAGTGGGTTGCTATTTCCTTCTCCATTTGGAGAAAGCAGGAGGTCACAGAGCAGGAGGTCACGGTGGTGACACTATGCTCTGGCCATGGCAGGATCCTTTTGCAAGCCCAGCTCCTTCCTCTTGGGTCTGCTGGTCTGCAGTGCTGCAGTGCGTGTGTTTCCTGGTCCACACATGGCACCAGACTGTTTGTTTAGGGGCAGGGCTGTCACATGAGTTCCTTTAGTTTTGCTTTTCTGCTCAAAGTGTGACCCAGGAGCAGGGAGCTTGGCAGAAATGCCAAACCTCCAGCCTCCCCCAGACCTGTTGAATCAGAGCGCAGCCTCACAAGACCCCAGGGATTCAGGCACACATCACAGTTAGACAAACACTACCTGAAGACTCAAGAGGAAGGTCTGCCACCAGCACACAAAGGACAGTGTTTGGGCTCCAGCTGGAACCCCTCACAAGTAAAATCAACAGACATTCACTGAGAACCTACCGTGGGAAAGGTAGTGGGTAACACATCTCAGTTTAGGATCACACATTCCCACCCAGGGAGTTGGGGTCCAGCATCCAGAGCAGGTAGCAAATTGATACCTAATGTTTTCTTTGCATGACGGATCAACCATCATAGTGAGTCCAATATTAACTCTAGATACAGTTTATCTGCCCGGGAATGCAACTCCATCTTCACTGCTGATCTGGAACCAGGAACTCAGTCTGTCCTGCATGTGTTAACATGGGCAGGAGTCATGACCCGCCCAGTCCGGTCACCAGTCTAGACAAGTCCGGTTGGATATGATGCGATGTTGAAATAGTTTAAGCTGTAGATAAATAACAGGGACCTACTGCACAGCACAGGGCACTGTATTCAATATCTTGTAATAACCTTTAATGGAAAAGAATCTGGAAAAAGACTATATATATGTATAAAACTGAATCACTTTGCCGTATATTGGAAACGCTGTAAATCAACGATACTTACAAGAAAATAAAATACTTTCAGCTGAAACCTTTCTAGGATGGAAATGAAAGCAAGAGACAGAAATGAGACGTGTAATTATGTGTATTCTCTCTTTTGAAAAATCAGGGATGTCCTGCCATTTACCTTGAAGTTGCCTTATGCCATTTCAACAGCCAAGACCGAGGCTCAGCTTGAAGAACTCGCCCAGCTGGGACTAAGTAAGTGGGTGCCCTTGCCCAGTCTCTTGTCATGCATGGGTGGACCAGAGCCAGTGGCCCGTGATACATTGTTGCATCAGAATGTAACCCTCACCTCCATGGCAGAACTTCAGGAGGCCCTGAGTCACACCTTTTGAGAGTCTTTTTCTAAGTCAAGCATTGAACCAGCTCTCAGAGGCAGGTGCTGGGTTTGCCTGGGGAGCTCCCACAATTCTCCCCAGCACCTCCCGTTGATGAGTTTGAGCTCCCCCAAATGTCCGGCCAGTGTCTGTCATAGGTCCTGCCTTTCTGTGGCATCTTGCTGGGGAATGGCTGTGCCTGATGGACAGGGAAGTCAGCGCGGGCACCTCCCCTGAGCTGTATTCTAGAACACACGGCATTGACAGCACTTCTGTGCTTTGAGGAATCTAACTGCACGGGCTTCCAGGGAACATCTGTCTCAGTTCCTCTCTGTCTCAGTTCCGGCCCCGGTGTTCTCGGCCACGCCCCTCACCCTGCCCTGCATCCCCACTCCGGCCAGCCAGATGTTCACTTCCCCTCGTGCCCCTCAACCCAGCCCCGTGCTGGGCAGTGGATGGTAGGGGCTCAGGACACACCACGCCCCCAACGTCACTTCTGGGTCCTGTTGCCCTGGGGAATCTATGTGCATTTGACTTTCACACAGACACACACACACACACACAAAATGTTTTCCTCCTTGATGAGAAAGGGGAATTCTCTTAAGATTTCAGGGCTCCATACTTCAGATAGATGAACAACCAGGCCATGGTATTTAAGTGAGAGTTTGGGATTCAGAAGTGCAAGTCCCAGGATTCTTAGAACCTAAGAAACTGTGATACTTGACCCAGCAAATAAGAAATGTCCTTCCTTGGGCACGTTTTCCCCTTACTCTAAAGAATTTGTTCTGGTGGGGGGGTGGGGGGGGCCATTGCCAGGGGAGCCTGCAGAATACACAGAGAAGCCTGGAGTTAAGAGTCATGGTCCCCCCTGAAACCTAGATTGCCTCAGAAGAATTGCCACATGCGTCCAAGGCCTGCCTGATGGGCAGCTGGGTCTCAGGACAAGGAAGCAGAGTCCTGGTAAAAACAAGAGGGCCACGTAAGTGTCCCTGCTGAAAAGTCATGCCTGCTATCTCTGCCACTGAGCTTTATACACCTTGGAGACAGTTCAGAGCATTTCCTGAGTTTAAGGTCACATCACCACCTAGATTCTAGCCCTGCTGAGGACATGTTCCAGGTCTCTTTCCTCTGGTGACCTCCGTCCACTGGACTCCTAAGTGGATGGTCCACCTACTATGTGTGCTTCAGGCCAGGGCTCAAGGACTAGAGTGTCTGGGGGCAGCCCTTGCCCCCTGCAAAGGCTGAGACAAAAAAAAAAAAAAAACCTGTTCTGGTGGCCACTCGCCAAAAGCACATTTTTTTTTTAAAGCGAAAGTATTAATCGCTCAATCATGCCCCAATCTCTGTGACCCTGTGGACTGTAGCCCACCAGGCTCCTGGGCTCCTCTATCCATGAAGTCTTCAGGCAAGAATACTGGAGTGGGTAGCCTTTCCCTTCTCCTGGGGATCTTCCCAACCCAGGGCTCAAACCCAGGCCTCCTGCATTGCAGGCAGATTCTTTACCGTCTGAGCCACCAGAGAAGCCCATAGATATTCAACGTGTAATTGTTACTGTGCACTTCAGTTTGTGAAGAGACATCCCTTTTTAAAACCCTGTACCTCATGTATTTGTTCATCCAACAAGTGTTTCTGGAGGGTCTGCTATATGGCAGCCACAGCAAGGGTTTAAGGATCCATAGGGTCTCTTCCCCTTGCCCACACCCCAGCTTTATAGTCTGTATGGGAACAATACATACACAGGAACTATATATTCTATATTTGCAAAGTCTTAACAATGGTGACAGTGGGAATTTAAGGAGGCTTAAATTTCGAGCTAGAGCAGCCCTATACTGGCCACTATAAAAATATGTAAGGCCAGCCAGTGCGCACTTTTAAATTTCCTAGTGGCCACATGAAAGAGAATTAAAGGTGCAGTTAATTTTTATAAGTTATTTACCATGTGAAATGCTATTTCAATATATCATCCCTATTTTTTAAAATAGTAATGAAATATTTTACCTTCTTTTTTCCTTGCTAAGTGTTTGAAATCCAGTATATATTATATCCTTACAGCACATTTCTATTCAGGCACTAAATTTTCAGCAAAAATACATAGATCAGTATCTAGAGTCCATTAAATTTACAACTGAAGAAGTAGTTTCGCATACCCAAGTTCCAGACCTACTTGAGTTTCCCAGTAATGGAATTGTCCGGTTTTACATTTAAATGGGTTTACATGAAATAAGATGGAAAATTGAGTCCCTCATTGCACAAGCTGGATTTCAAGCGCTCACTGGCCACAGGTGGCTGCTGGCTCCCCTGTTGGACAGCGCAGACCTAGAGGGAAGGAAGGACGGCAGAAAGCAGGCAACAGGAGCCAAGGTCAGGGCAAGGCGTGGCAAGGAAAAGGCAGGCCCAGGGCTCCCAGCCTCACCCTCTCTCCAGACCCTGGTGACCAGCCATGCTGGGCCCTTAGGAAACAAACAGTTTCAGCAAACACAGCAAGGCACAGCTGTAGAGAGAGCAACCTATTCCAGATGGAAATAACACCAGGTATTTATCAGCACCACAGCCTCCCTTGATTCGCATGGAAGACCAGCCTGTCCGTCCAAGGACGCACAGGCATGGTGGCTGCGATCACAGCGATGTGCCCCACTCCAGAGTGTGCTGAGCCGCAGTGGCCATGGCTAGGAGGCTGGAAGATTTGGCAAGAGTGGGCAGCAAACCACAAAGACGGTCGAACTTGCACTTATCCTGAGCCCAGTTGTCCTGTTTTTTTTTTTTTTTTTTGCTGATGGGCCCTATGAGTGCATTTTTCCTCCTTTTGGGTTTTAATGCTGAATGTGTAAAACCCCAGGCAGATTGTGTAATGTCCTCAGGCCCAGCTGCTCATCCTGCCCATTAAAGGGGAACTGCGGGCCCTGGGAGGCGGAGGAGGGCACCCCAGGATAAGGGGATCCATTGGAAAGGGTGCTGCTGCTGGGAGGGCAGACTCCTTCTTGGTGGAGCAAGTGGCCCCCCACCCCGGGGACCACCCCCCCCCCCCCCCCAACCTTCTCCCAGCTCCCACTGTTCCTTTTTTTCTCACCTGGGGGAGGGCTGGGCCCACTGTAGGCAACAGCCAAGCCATTTCTCAAGAGCCTTGAAGCCCAAAGCCTCCCGAGCCTTCCTGGGAGCCTGCAGCTGGGCCTGGCAGTATTTCCAGCCCTTCCAGTAAAGGAATGCAGTTAAAAGCAAAAAGAGAGCGAGAGAGAGAAAGGAAAACACCACACTTCAGCGTAGCACCTCCCCTCCAAAGCCATGCATTGCCAGGCAAGTGTGCTGTTTGTGATGGACCGGCCGAGTGCACTGTATTTACATTCTTGTGTTCACTGATAATGACTTTCAGATTTTTGGAGCTCTCCAGCTGACAACAAACCCCCAAACCCTCCACCTCCCCATAGGCCTCCCTCCTCCGACGGCGGCTACGACGATGGCGTGGGTCCGGCCTCCTCGCGTCAGCTCTGCCTGATAAATGGAGTGCATTCTATAAAAACCAGGACGCCCTCGGAACTGGAGTGCAGCCAGACCAACGGGGCCCTGTGCTTTATTAATCCCCTCTTCTTCAAAGTGCACAGCCAGGACCTCGGCGGGGGCCCCCGGCGGCCCTGCACCCGGACTCCCGACGCGGATGGCACCGAGAGGCCTCGGTCCCCGCCGCCCAGGCCCCCGCCGCCCGCTATTCATAGTCAGCCCGCCGGCCCCCAGCTGGCCGGGCCCGCGGCGCCCCCGGCCGGCATGCCGGAAACCGTCGCCCTGCACCAGCCCGGGGACGCGGCGCGGCTTGGAGCGAAACCCACCCCCGTGCCTCCACCCCGGCTCAAGAAGCAGGCGTCTTTCCTCGAGGCGGAGGGCGGCGCCAAGACCTTGACCGGCGACCGGCCTCGCCCGGAGCCCGCGGCGGGCCCGGCGAGCGGCGCGGGGGGGGCGCCTGCCCCGGCGGAGACGGAGGCGGAGGCGGTCCTGGCCTCGGGGGATTGCGCAAGGGCCCGGCGCGCCGCCGCCTCGGCCTCGGCATCCCGGCCCCCGTGGCGCGCGGGCCGCCAGCGGCTGAGTGACATGAGCCTTTCCACTTCCTCCTCCGACTCGCTGGACCTGGACCGCAGCATGCCCCTCTTTGGCTACGAGGCGGACACCAACAGCAGCCTGGAGGACTACGACGGCGAGAGCGATCAGGAGACCATGGCCCCCCCCATCAAGTCCAAGAAGAAGCGGAACAGCTCCTTCGTGCTGCCCAAGCTCGTCAAGTCCCAGCTCCGCAAGATGAGCGGCGTCTTCAGCTCGTTCCTGACCCCGGAGAAGCGCATGGTGCGCCGGATCGCCGAGCTGGCCCGCGACAAGCGCACCTACTTCGGCTGCCTGGTGCAGGACTACGTGAGCTTCCTGCAGGAGAACAAGGAGTGCCACGTGTCCAGCACCGACCTCCTGCAGACCATCCGGCAGTTCATGACCCAGGTGAAGAACTACCTGTCCCAGAGCTCCGAGCTGGACCCCCCCATCGAATCGCTGATCCCCGAAGACCAGATAGGTGAGTACCACCTTGCCTTTAAAATACGTGTGTGTGTGTGTGTGTGTGTGTGCGCGTGTGTGGAATTGCTTATACCTGCTATCGAGAAAAGATACCAGTGGAATTATTTAAAAACAGAAATTCGCAGCCGTAGAAAGAAACTTATGGTTATCAAAGGGGGAAGGGGAGGGAGGGATAGATGAGGAGTTTGGGATTAACAGATACACCCCACTGTAGGTAAAATAGATAAGCAACAAGGACCTACTGTATAGGTAGGATCTATACACTTAACAGTTATAACTTAACAAGGACCTATATACTTAACAGTTTGTAATAACCTATATGGGAGGAGTCTGAAAAAGAATACGTCTGTGTGTATCTATATATGTGTATACATATGTGCTCAGTCACTCGTGTCCGACTCTGTGCAACCCCACAGACTGTAGCTCACCAGGCTCCTCTGTCCATGGGATTCTCCAGGCAGGAATACTGGAGTGGATTGCCATTTCCTCCTCCAGGATGTGTGTGTATACATATCTGAGTCAGTTTACTATACACCTGAAACTAATAGGACTTTGTAAATCAACTATACTTCAATAAAATGACCATATATTTGTCGCCTATGGCCTGGCAGGACAGGGTAGCCTGTGTTAGTTCTCTTGGGTAGCATTTTCTCCGGAGTTCAAAACAGCAACACACTCCACCCCCTGGGCTGATCTAAACTAGAAACACAGCTTCTTGAAGTTGACTTCATGTTATATACCTCGCTTGGGGGCTGAGCATCAGGCTCGGACACGTTTGGCGGAGCAACTGATGGGAGCCGCAGATGGGTCTGTTCAGCGGTGGACCATTCCGGTTGCCTGCCTGATGTTCGCTCTGTGTGGGCCTTGAGGGTCTCCTGAAGGTGTGTCTCAGCAAGCCGTGGGGGTTTGTGCTGTACTGGTTGGAAAGTGCCCTTTTTTACCCTCAGAGGAGGGCAGAGGCCACGGTGTGCAGCTGGGTGAGTTGCCACAGGGAGCAAGCACCAGTGCAGCAGAATATGACAGCATCAAAGCCCCCAGGGACCCCCTCCCTGTCCCCCTTCTCCCCAAAGGGTAACTGCCCTGTGGGCTTCTAATCACACAATTCAATAAGTTTGGGAGTAAGCAAAAACAAAAAAAAGTCAAATGGACAAGTTTGTTTTGTGTATCTTTAAAAATAAGTATCAAATTTTGGGGGTCACATGAAAGGTGTTTTCTCCAAAGTCAAGGGGAAATAACTTTCTTTCTAACCTCATTGGAGAGCTGAATTGCTAATAGTTACTTTGGCCAAGGGAAGATTGAATTTGGCAAGACCTCTCTTTTTCCAGGGCTAGAGTCTTAAGGGATTTTTTTTTTTAACTTCAGAAGATTGACTCTGAAGGACAAATTTCAGAGACCTCATTCACTGGGCAGCAGCGATCAAAAAGAGCTACTCAACTTTCCTAGGCCGTTCATAAAGCAAAGCTGGAATCGGCTTCTTTCTGATTGGGTCTGTTTGTGGAAAGTAGTAAACACCGTGTAGTTTGCCGGTGGTGTCTCCCCGCCTCTCTCTCTCTCCCCCTCTCCTTGAAGTGAGTTTCAGCAGCTTTTTTGATTTTCTCACAAAGGAATCAAAGCCTTGTTTGTTTTCCTGTGGCTTGCGCCTGGGTGGGTGGGGCGTGGTTAGAGCCCGGCTGCTGGAGAGAAAGCTGGAAGGAATGTGCCCCAGGATGTGCCTTGGGGATGGAATTGCATGCCTTCGGGACAACGGAAGAGCGGCCCGGCCCTCTCGGTCGTCCCCCACTCCCCCGAGCCTGCCTCTCAGGGGAGACCGGCTCAGACCCCGCACCGGCGGGAGAGCCAGGCGGGCGCTGATGTCAGCGCTGGGCTATGTGGCCGCAGTGCCAGCCAGCCCACGGAGACTAGGCTCCTCCCTGGGGCGTCAGGCCTTGCCTTCCTTCCCCGCCAATGCCGTGAGCACCGACCGAAGCACCGACCGAAGCTGCCGGTCCTTCCGGGCAGGGTGGGGGGAAGCTCTCCTGTCTCGGAAGGTGACAGTTCAGATAGGGTATTGCTGTTGGTTGGAGCCCGGATCTCATCTTCTCCAAAAAATGATTTGAATGTGGCCAGCAGTCTTTGGCACAAACGCTTTGCTGCTCTGGAAAAATGGAGCTTTCCATCTAAAAATCTAAGGTCATGAGGAGGGAAGCTGACATCCAGGCTGCCTGTCCCAGCGCTGGCAGTAGGTCTTGGCCTCAGCCTTGTGAAGCCGCATCCGTGCGCCCTGGAGCAAGGGTGGGTTCTGCTAGCTGGAGCCAACTGTCCAGGGCTATACCGGCCTCACCTGTGCAGCTTCTGAACTTTCTTCTTTGGATTCAGAGCCTGTTTTTTTGAGGGGACTTCCCTGGTGGCCCAGTGGTTGCCTTCCACTGGACCACTGGGGAATGTGGGTTCAACCTTTGGTCGGGGAGCTAAGATCTCATGTGCCTCGTGGCCAGAAACACAAAACATAAAACAGAAGCAATGTTGCAACACATTCAATAAAGAGCTTAAAAATGGTCCACATTAAAAAAAATCTTATAAATTAAAAAAATTTTTTTTTACTTTGTTTATTTGGCTGTGCTGGGTCTTTGTTGCTGCACAGGTTCTTCTCTAGTTGTGGCACACAGGGGCTACTCTCTAGTTTCGGTGCACGGCTTCTCATTGTGGCAGCAGCTTTTGTTGCAGAGCACAGGCTCTAGCGTGCAAGCTAAGTAGTTACGGCACACGGGTTTAGTTGTCCAGCAGCACGTGGGATCTTCCCGGAGCAGGGATCAAGCCCATGTCTCCTGCATTGACAGGCAGATTCTTTACCACTGAGCCACCAAGGAAGCCCCCCACCCCAATTTATTTTTTTTAAACCCTGTGTTTTGAACCTTACCCCTCTACCCTGCTGGTGCCTATGTTCATATTTTCTCATAAGAAACTAAGGAGATTGGAAAAAAAAAAAAAGAAACTTAAGGAGATTGGAAAACATTGTTTAATTGTGTTATACACCTAATAGGACTACAATATTTGTCAATTGTATCTAAATGAAAATTACTTTAAACATTTAATTTGTAAATTCAAGGGAATTAGAATAGTAGGCTCACCATTAATAGAGGCAGCTCAAACTGCCACCGTCTGTGGATGTGTGGGTGTACCCAGACAACACACTGCCACACTTTTTTATTGTTTGTTTTATTTAAGTATTTGCATTAAAGCAGATGCTTCATCATATCTGTTGCTTCATCAATGAAACCATTATTCTGTTTTGAGAAGTGCAGAGAATGTGCTGGGCTTTTGAAATTAAGAGGAAGGCGAGCCAGAGCAGAAGGTGACCTGAGAAACTCATCACGTGCCGAGTTGTGGGGAAAGATGTGATCCTAATGATTAGAAAACCGGTCCCCTTAAATGTGCCAGTTTAGATTCGGACTCTGGCAAGAAAATGGAGTCTAAATGATCTGTTTTACATATTCCTCAATGACGGCTCACTAGTTTACTAAGACCTTGTTAACACAGTGATTCCTTTGAGCAGTGTGATCAACTCACGGTTGGTACCTTTGTGTAGATTTTGTTCTGTTTTGCAAATTCAGGAATGGAGGTCAAGATGTATAAAGTGACTTGTGGAGGGTTATGCTGCTGGTGGGTAGGGGAGATTGGATTCAGCCTGGGTCTCCTCTTGTTTATCAGTTTATTTTCACCAGTCTCACTTCCTGAGAGGTTATAATTCACTTTGAATGGATTCACTTTAAGTGCCACCCCCAGGATTCCAAACCTCAAATTTCTTCAGAACCGGTGTCAACTGATGCTTGCTTGTAAGGCTTTTCAAGAATACCAGTTGGGTTTCTCTTCTTCAAAAAAAATCTAGTCCTGTCCTCCTTTCCCATAGCTTCTGGGGGAGAGCGTGCTGATTGAGGAGGTGGAAATGTAAAGCCTAGATCTACAGAATTCCATCCTGTCATTAAGGAAGTTGGAGGAGGTATTTCAGTGCTGTAACCCATGTAGAAATCCATCACTCATAGGTGAAAAAGACCCATGTGAACGCATGTGCATTTAGTGTTTGGATACAATGCTAATCTTCTTCACAAAGGAGTTCTTCAGTTGCACAGAGAAAAGCCAATGAAAAAACCAAATAGCTCTCACCCAACTACCACTTTGTCCATGTGCTCCTGTCGTAGCCCTGTAGGTCAGCACTTGCCAGGTGAGAATGTTATGATAAACAGTCTCAAAGCTGTAAAATTGCCAGCCTAAATGGTGGTGCCCTATCATAGAGAATTTGACTTCTGTTTAGACTGCTCTTTAAAGCACTGCTGCACAAAACCCTGCCGTGTAGAGGTTCTTGAACAGATGTTGGTTGATTGACATCAGCTTTGCTCTCCTGGTAGGAGGATGAGATAAGTTCCCATTCGACCTAGCTCCCTCTTGATTCCAGGGCCCCATATCGTGTTTCCCTTGTGGCAAGCTCTCTACCCTCCACTCTGCAAAAGTGGTACGTGCAGGGACAAGCAACTGCTTTAACAAAAGCATGTATACCATTTGGCATCCTCCTCAAAAGCCCAGGATCTGTAACTTCATGGACAGAGTGAAGTGTACTCACTCCTGAGTGCCCCGCCCAGTAAGGTATAGACCCTGTGACATCCTTTGTTATCCCAACACTTGCTCCTTATTGGTGGGTTTCGCATCACACCACTTCCGCTTCAGTCTCTTTCAACCAATGAGAGAACTTAGTCCCAACTTTCTGGTAGTGAAATCTACACTTTATAGAACTTGCATTTTTGTGGATACTGTTTTGATTTTCTTCAAGCAAAAGAATTTTTACTTCTGATTTGATATTAATCTTAAGGAAATCCCTCTGTTTTCAAGTCTTGTTTCAAGAAAAACAAAATTTTTCCAACTCCCAAAAATGTTAGTAATCCTCAACTTTCTATTTCATTCAAATTGCACACAAACACTCCACAAAGATACAGAGAAGCCAACTGTATTTCTAAAAGTCAGTGATGAAAAACAAGATATGGTTTTGCTTTCTCTTTAGTGGCTGTCAAAATGTGTATTTTCTCTGAAGGGTATTGCCATTATTTGAAGAAAAAGTAGCCTTAAACCCAATTCCCACATATTTCAAAGAGAACATCAATTTACTTACGTGAATGTTTTATTTTCTTTATAGAGAAATGTGGTTAAATACCAGAGAGTGTAGTGTGCCTAAGAAAGAAGTCTGAAGTCATTCCTTGAGCTTGCTTCATATCATTTTTTTAAATGAACATTCAAGCCTGGGGATTCCCAGATGGTGCAGTCATAAAGAATCTGCCTGCCAATGCAGGAGAGTGGGTTCAATCCCCTGGGTTGGAAAGATCCCCTGGAGGACGAAATGGCAACACACTCCAGTATTCTTGCCTGGGAAATCTCATGGACTGAGGAGCCTGCCTGGCTACATAGAGTCCATGAGGTCTCAAAGAGCTGGATACGACTGAGCATGCACGCGTAAGTCTAACTCAAGCTTCAAAATCTAGCATGATTTGCTTTTAAGTTTGAATTTAGATTTTGGTTTAATCCCTTGAGTTATTGCATTACCTGCTCTGTTTTAGACAGAGTCCTTCTGAAAGTTGTAGGCCGAGAGGCATAGTGGTGCCAAGTTAAGAGTTAAGCCACCGTGATTCTGACTTCTGACCTAGTTCTTGCGTCCATGTCACCTGGAAGGAGAGGATCTCTTCGTACATCATCAAAAGGTACAGAGCAGGAGGAGGATCGACCTCTTGCAGCCTAGGGAAAGCACGTCTATATTATTTTTGAAAATTAGTTTAAATAGATAGAAGACCGCCTCTCTTTTCCTGACCATAGCTCAGACTGGACTGTGGATTCAAGTCCCAGCTGCTGCCGCTGAGCTGTGTGTGCTTGGTCATGTGTCTTAACCTCTCTGTGCCTCCGTTTCTTCACCTGCCGCAGGCTTACCAAGCACCACTGTGCCTGCTCCACTGACACTCACTCCCCTCCTAGATTTCCAGTACCTGCGGCATTTTCTCTCCAGTCCAGCTTGGATGGAAAGGGGAGGCGGGGAGGATTAATGCTCGCCCCACTCTGGGGAAGCCACCCTCTGGCAGGGAGTGAGGGAGGAGGTGTGTGAGGCCCTAGCTGCCTCCCCTGGGGAGCTAGCTCTGAGGCATCCCTGTGCTACCTCTGTTCCCAGTGGTAACTGGCTAACAAAGCACAGGGCATTGGCTGCCTCCCTGCTTCGGGGACCAGAGCTGCCTGGGCTCCTCTCCCACTGGGAGAGGGTTCCCTCTCCTCTGGGAACCACTCAACTCTAATCCTTTTGTCTCTGGGTGGGCTTCTAGAAGAACCAAAGGAAAAACACATAGGAGTTATGTATTCATGTCAAAGGGTAGTTTAAATACATGTAAAGTACATAAAAGTGTTTGGAATGCTTGGAAAGCACTGAGTAACCCGTCCAGCTCAGCCCTGATCTTTAATCCATCTATGCAGCCAAAGGTGACCATGTTAGCACCGAAAGACAGAACTGGCTCCTTTTGCCCTTCTCGTACAGAACGAGTGCCACTATGCTATTTCCTGACTTCTTTGCAGTAGGAACAACCAGGTTCTTCACCATCCAGGGAAAGTCGTTTAACTTCTGTGCCTCAGGGAGAGGGCCCTCATTCATTGTGACAGGGCTGAAGCGAGGGCCAGCATAGAGCACAGGCTTCTGTAACCGCCCTTTGTCCCAGGAACTGTGAAAACAGACTTCCCCGTCAGTATTTGCGATGATGCACGTTTGCACTTCACAGTTTGAATTCCCCACAAGAAAGGTCTGCCTCTTGTCATCAAACGTTAACTTCTATTTCTTCTACTTTACTTTCTTGAAAGAATGCTAGAACTTAAATAAGCCAAGAGGCTATATGACCTCACTTTATCTTTGATCTTTGTCATGTAGGTTGCAACCTACCCCTTTTGGACATCATGTTGTTTAGACTCTGGGTTCTGTTAGAATTCCTAGAGAATACCGGGAATTGTTTTAACCATCAGT
Source organism: Odocoileus virginianus (assembly GCF_023699985.2). Lineage (NCBI taxonomy): Eukaryota > Metazoa > Chordata > Mammalia > Artiodactyla > Cervidae > Odocoileus > Odocoileus virginianus. The sequence continues at coordinate 36,386,806 of NC_069682.1, forward strand.
TAGGTTCAGAGTGCTCTTTCTGTCTTCCCTGCCCTGGGTGAGGAGTAGATGGCAGTTTAGAAGTTGCAGGCAGTGACAGTCAGAGAGGTGAAGTGATGAGGCTAGAGTCACTTAGAAAGACACAGCTGGGCCGGCTGCCAGGCCACCTCCTCTCACTCTTTCTAAGACACGCGCCTTCGCTGAACTTCAGCTTCTGGACTCTCGCTTCCTCTTTGGCAGAAGTAGGGGAGCAGAAAGTGTCCAGACGAGCTGATGAGTGAGCCAGCCTGTCCTGTGATGGGTCCCCGTCTCATGCCTGACTTTCTCTGGAATCTGTGCCTCCGATCAGAGGGAAGTGACAGACCTTAGGCTTCTGTCCTCATTCCTAAGACGGGGGTGATCGTGTCACGGCTCTGGAGGCCAACACGTCGAGCACTTTCTGTAAATCACGGCATTTGCAGGTCTCAGTAAGGCAGGGAGCTCTAGGCTGATGCCCCTGACTTCTTGCCTGAGTGGATGAACTTTGGAACCAGTTGATAGGATCTCTATAAATTTTTTCAAAAACTGTGTTTCCAGTTAGCAATCGGTTTCTCAGACTCAAAATGTAGCAGTGCAGACAGTTCTCCTGCATCTTTTTATTTCCTTGTAGATAAACACAGTTGACATGACCAGAGTTCTTGGGCTTGAGTCCTGGTTCCCCTTGGTACCTGTGTGGCATCCATGTCTCTGGGTTTCCTCAGCTATAAATCACGGTCCTCCCACCAGGGGTTTGGTGGAGGAGCTGAAGAGTCAGTGCGTGTAAAATGCCTAGAACAGCATCATTCTTGGATGTAAAGCAACCAGAGAGGGTAGGGGAAAACGGATAGTAGTAATTTATAAGCCACATGACTGATCTGATCTGTTCTTTCCTTTTGTTCTGAGCTAGTCCATGTTCTGAAAGATTTTCTGTTCCTTTTGTTTCCTAAAATCATTTTTCCTTCTTGTCTCATAAGCATGACCTTCTTTTCCTATTTGAGAGAATCATTCAGGTACTGAATCCTTGTCATTTGGACTTTTTTTCTTATTCATTGTATTTATTAAACATTTGTGAGGATGGGGAGGGGTGGTTAGGAGTGAAGACCTGAAAAGGAAAGCAGAGAGACCAGTTTTTTCTTATTTCTAAATTATAGCCTTTTAAAAATGTTCTAAAAATGTGTTTCTTTGGGAATTTTAAGGCAATGGGTCCTGGATATCAACCCTCCTAGCAGATTTCCACTGTTGCATTTGCTATTAAGAGTGGAGTTTGTGGCTCAAAGGCCAGTATCAGCACCCCTTCCCTGGGGACAAGGATGAGTTGCTCAAGAGACTCACTTAGCTGGCTGGTGACGAGCTGTCTGCTGTCAGCCCCAGGAACAGCATAGAACCTTTTGGAGATGGTTTGTGTGCAAACTCTGGCCCTGAGATGATCAGACTTGCTTGGAATTTAAAAGTTGCCCTTGGGGTTCAAGGTGAAATGCTCAGGCTGGTCTCTAGGTGTTTTCTGTTGGTTTGATTTATACACATGGCTATTGAGGTTTAACATATATCCATGAAGTGTATAAATTTCAAGTGCTCATCTTGACAATTTTTTATCCCTGTAGCCACCACAGGCATCCACCGTCTCCATCACCTGGAAGTGTCCCCCGAATCCCCGTTTATTTCTCAGGGCGACTGCCATCCTGACCTGTCATCATAGGTTGGTTTTGTCTGTCCTTGAGCTTTGTGTAAGCATCATGCTAAAGGAGACAACTCTTGTGTGTCTGGCTTTTTTGACACAGATTGTATCTTGGAGACTCAGCCAGTTGTGTCTGGAGCAGCAACCTGCTCTTTGTCATGGAATGAATCTTCCATTGTCTGCATTCCATTTTCTGAATTCCATTGTGTATATATCTCCTGACATCCATGCCATTGGGTTGGGCCTTGGGTGCTTTCTAGTTTGGGCCTGTTATGAGTAACGCTGCTCCCAGCATTCATGTGCATCCTAATTAATGATTGACGTGGCTTTCTCCTCCCTTGGTGACCTCCTTCCAGCAAAGGGAGGGGTCACCAGGAATGTATCTGCAGAATCTTTGGATAGAGCAGTAAACTGGTGAATGTTTATGAAACACCATGAACTTTAGAACTAAGATAGCATTGACTTTGAAAAGCCGGGTGTTCAGTTTTATGGGCTCAGGCAAACCATTAGACATCTCCAAGTCTGTTTCCTCATCTATAAAAAGCCCTAATAGTGATATTGTGCAAAAATAATAGAGATACTATAGAATTAGATGAGATAATGAAATAAAGCCTAGCCCAACTGGGCACCCAATGTTAATTACTATTGTTGACTTTTCATCCTAGTGGCCATTGGAAGTGAAGTCAGAGATGCTATATGACTTTCTAGAAGTTTATTGACACAGCATAACCAATGCAATCTTGGTTTTAATTTGTTTTAAAACAGTAATTTGTTTTAATGCCAGATGTGAAGAAATGTTTTTCTGTTTTTCTTCTTACTGTATAACCTCTTTTGCTTCAACCTTGGTTTCTATAGGTATGTCCTGCTTAGATTTCTCCTTGTCCCTGATCTTCTAATAATAGGTAATCATTTAGAGTCCGTGTCATCTGATGTCTGTCAGGAATGCCAAGGGCCAGAGAGATAACTTGGCTATTTCTGTGGGTTCCTGGGCTTCCAAGATGAAATCGTATCCCCAAGTGTCGTATCCCTGGGGTGGTTGCTACCCAGGCAGCTTTGATGAGAACGTGAAACATTTGAGATTGAGAAACTGATGTGGAAGAAGCAGAGAGCCTCTCACAGCACAGACCCTCTTCAGACCAGGGCTCCAGCTTCGTGGTCCTGGTCCCTGTAACATCAGCCAAGAAGGCTTCTCCGCTGAGCAAACCATTCCAAGAAAGAGGGGGAAATAATGTCTCCCACACCTAAGGATATTTCCTAATTCTGAACAGAAACTCACTTCAAGAATTTTTAAATTTTCATTTTGAAATCAGTTCAGACATTCAAAAAAGTTGCAAAAAGTCAATGAAGAAATCATGTCTGCCCTTCACCCAGATTCCCAGTGTTAGTGATTTCCTGTTGACACACACGCATGCACGCGCACACTCACACACACATACACATACACATGCACACATCCCCTCCTTTTATCTAAACCATGAGAGCTAGTTGCAGGCATTGTATCCCTTTTTCCCTAAATACTTAGTGGGTATTTATCTAAAAATAGGGACATTGTGTTACAAAACTGCAGTAACATTAACTTTCATTAACTTTCAGGGAAGAGTCATTCTGTGAAAAAGAGCACACTGTTGCTCCAGGCACAGCTGGCTGAGTCTCCGAGATACAGTCTGTGTGAAAGAAGCCAGATGCATTGTTAATGATATTATCTAATCTGCAGACTTTATTCAGATCTCATCTAATGCCCCACTATGTCCTTTATAGTAAATGACAGAAAGACTTTTTTGGTCCAGAATCCAATCCAAGATACCATGTGTATTTAGTTGAATTTTTCCCTCAGGAAATATTTTGAGGGAGCTGGAACCCTTGCTATTAGCAAATCCTTCTTTTAACATAGCACATTTGCTTAGCTGTTCACTGGCTTCTCAGTGGAAAGACTGGGTCGAAAGCATACCTTCTAGAATATTCACCTGTGCTTATGGGTGAGAAGATATAAAAGTAGTTAAATATATTCAGTTGCATTGACTGCATGCAAGAGAGACTATAAGACTGTTAGGGAAGATTCACTCTTCTTGGCTCTTTACGGAAGAAAAAAAAACTTTGGTGTGTGAACGCATGTGTGCTGTGCTTGGTCGCTCAGTGTCTGACTCTCTGCGACCCCATGGACTGTACCCCTCCAGGCTTCTCTGTCCATGGGAATTCTCCAGGCAAGAACACTGGAGTGGGCTGCCATTTCCTTCTCCAGGGGATCCTCCCAACCCAGGGATCGAACCCAGGTCTCCCACACCGCAAGCGGATCTTTTACTGTCTGAACCACCAGGGAAGCCTGGTGTGTAAATGATGTGGGGCTAAAATTTTGGTTGATTGGCTGTGCAGTTGGGACATGTCTGCCTGATAACCAATGCACAGAGCTGCAGGTGTGCATTTCCAGAAAGCAGACCTTACGTTTCTTCTTTCTTCAGACAATGGTCACAGTAGCTGCACTTTCTTTGGCAGATGTGGTGCTGGAGAAAGCCATGCACAAGTGCATCCTGAAGCCCCTGAAAGGACACGTCGAGGCCATGCTGAAGCACTTCCACGTGGCCGATGGCTCATGGAAACAACTCAAGGAGAACCTGCAGCTCGTGCGGCAGAGGAATCCACAGGAGCTGGGCGTCTTCGCCCCCACCCCTGACTTTGTAGACGTGGAGAAAATCAAGGTCAAGTTCATGACCATGCAGAAGATGTATTCGCCAGAAAAGAAGGTCATGCTGCTGCTGAGAGTCTGCAAGCTCATCTATACCGTCATGGAGAACAACTCAGGTGAGGCCACCACCTCATCCAGGCTCTTGGCCCTCCGATGGGGCTGGGATGTGTTGGGCTTTCCAATCCCCAACTGCTCTTCCTTTCAGCTTCTTGACTTCACCAAGGGGCTCACAAAAATGCAAATTAGCCCACATGCAACAAACTAACAACACCAAAAATTCAGGGCAGGGCAGCAATGAGTTTTGTACAATGCCAGTTTATAAAAGCTTTAGTTCAGAAACTTCCCTGACAATCCAGTGGTTAAGACTCTGCACTTCCAACGCAGAGGGCAAGAGTTAGACACCTGATCAGGGATCTAAGATCCCACAGGCCTTGTGGCCAAAACATCAAAACAAATAGAAGCAGTATTGTAACAAATTCAATAAAGACTTTAAAAATTGGTCCATATCCAAAAAAGAAAAAAAAAACCCTTAAAAAAGTTATGTTAAGCTAAAAAAAAAGATTTAATTCAGGGCAGTGGATACAGACTCAGTCTTGGGTCTGAGTTGAAACCCTGGGTCCGGGAATGCGTTCATTAACTGTGGGGCTTCGACCTCTGTAATCAACCTTCCAAGCTGCAGTTCTTTTCTTGTCCTGGGTGTGACCCTAGGCTTCCTCCTAAGGTGGGCATTAGACAGATCAATGTTTGCATAGCCCCAAGCATGGTGGAGATAGTCCTGATTATTCCTGTCGTTACTACATTCTGGCCTGTGAGAGCCTGTGTCCGTGATAGCATCTGTCAGAAACTTGGAGCGTTCAGGTCTCATTACAGTCATTTATTGGCCATCCTTCCTTTCATTGCTCTGAGCTGATGCAGTGCAATAGGAATTCACACGTGTCAGCCCTCAGGTTTCCCCAGGGCTGCTACTTGTAGATGCGAGAGTGACCCTGATTTGTGGGTAGTGATGAGCCCTGTGGTACCCCAGGTCTTGGGTGAGCCTTTTTAATTCCCTGGATGATCACAGTGTTTCCATTGAGCGAAACTGCTTCATGGAGAGGCAGCAGAGAGAAAACACAGGCTCTGTTTTCTCACGGCTGGGGGAGGTCACCATGAGCATGCACTTTGCAGATTGTTGAGCAGAAATGTTAACACGTGAGCTCCTAGGCTGGTGATGCTGGCGGATGAACACCGCTTCTTAAGCATACTTCACATGCAAGAAATGGATTTTCTTTTATTTTTTTGGCTGAGCCAAGCAGCATGTGGGTCTTAGTTCCCCAACCAGGAGTCGAACTTGCACCCTCTGCCTTGGAAGTGCAGAGTCTTAACCCCTGGATGGCCAGGGAAGTCCCAAGAAGTGTATTTTCTGTAGTCTGTCAAATTATAAGAAGTCCCCCACATTATATCTGCACAGGATTCTGTTCTTAGGCAGTTTCTCAACCTCAGCACTAATAACATTACAGCCAGCTAGTCCTTTGCTGTGGGAACGTCCCACTTCCTCTAGGAAGTTTATCGGCATCCAGATGCTTGCTGTTTGCACACCCACCCTCCCTTCATGAGTGTGAAAGATGTCTCCAGACAATGCCAAACTTCTCTGGGAGGCAAGAGTCACCGCTAGTTGAGAATCTCTGTCGTGATAAAACATAGTACGGACTGACCATCTTTTTGGTCAGATATTAATCAGATGTATTTATTCAATGTCCACTGATGGAGCACATTTAAGTCACACTGAAGACGGAGAAGGACGAGTTGTTCCTTGCTGAAGTTGGTTTTGGTCACTATGGTTTGGTTAATTTGGACAGAAACCAATAGGAAGACACAAAGGAGAAACATCCTAAGTAGACACTTAATGCAAAATGTTTTATTCTGTCACTTGCTGAAAAGTGAAACTCTTTAAAAAAAAAAGGACTCTTATTGCACGTGTGTGTGTGCTCAGACATGTCCAACTCTTTGCGACCCAATGGACTGTAGCCCAATAGGCTTCTCTGTCCATGGGATTCCCCTGGCAAGAATGCTGGAGTGGGTTGCCCACTCCAGTAGATCCAGGGGATCTTCCCAACCCAGGGATCAAGCCTGCGACTACCTGCCTCTCCTGCGTTGAGGCCGATTCTTTACCGCTGAGCCACCAGGGAAGCCCCGATTTATTGCATGTGTTGAGGCAAATCATGGAAATGGGAAAACCCAATCTTCCCTGTGTTCATTGACTTGGACATTCATCCTGAAATTGTGAGTTAGGGTCTGCCTCTGATGAGGGCAGTGGGAAGGAGCCCTCCCCACTGTAGGATTCCAGAAACACCCACCTCACTTCCCCTGCATGGCTCTTTGCTAATAAAAGCAGCAAGTAGGACATGAAAGGGAGAAATGCGGCTAAAAATAACCCATCTGTCCCCCCCTTTCTTCCTACTCCAGGGAGGATGTACGGAGCAGATGACTTTTTGCCGGTCCTGACCTATGTCATAGCGCAGTGTGACATGCTGGAGCTAGACACGGAGGTCGAGTACATGATGGAGCTTCTGGATCCATCCCTGCTACATGGAGAAGGTAGCGGGCATTTGGAGAAGTGGGAGGAACTGGGTGCTTTTCTTCATTTTTATTTTCTTTTCTTTGTAAATTGAGGCAGAGTTTGCAGAACATGAGATAACTATTTGAAAATGAGCAATGCAATAGCCCTTAGTACATTCATGGTTAAACTAAAATTAACTATTGTAAAGTGGACAATTCAGTAGCGTTTAGTCCAGTTGCAATTTGGAGCGATCCTCCAACTCTTTTCAGCGCCAAAACATCTTCATCCCCCCAAATAAAACCTCAGATCCACCTGGCACTTACATGGGTGCTTCTTGACATATTCAGGGTTAACAGCCGTTTTAGTTTTGTGAGAAGGTACTGACTTTTTTCCAGATTACAGGAGTCATAATGTTCGTCGCAGAAAATTTGGAAAAATAAAAAAAACACACAAAACAATGCAACCCTGCCATAATTATACTTCACCAAGATTGCTTAGTTGCAGTAAAGGAAAAAAAAATACCATTCAGTAGAATCAGGGCCAATTTTTAAAAGAAATGGTTTCTTTGATTTCACAGGGAAACTGTAAAGTTTCGCTGCAGAATATTTCCACTGCCAGCATAACTGCCCACTGTTGTGTCAGTGAATCGGACAAAGGCCTATCTTTGGTTTTCATCTTTATTCTTTAAATTTGGTTTTCAAGATGAAAATAGCATCAGTGATTTCCTTTTTTTACCAAAAAAAAAAAAAAAAAAATAGCACCTGCTCATCGTTCACATAAAACCACAGCGGAGTAAAAAAATCTGGGCGATTTGCTTTCAACTTACTTTGTCAGTTCAGTCGTCCTCCTCCTGTCTGCCTCATTCCAACACGTCTTCACAGGAATCCCTGTCCTTACACAAGGGTTAAGTATTTTATCATGGAAATAATTAGGGTGTTTGTCACCGTGGTGCACAGGCCTGAAATAACGAGGACTCTTGTATGAGCTTGTCTTAAAGGGGAGCAGATCGGAGCTTGTTCGGCCTGTGTGTCCTGACAGTTCATTTCATATATCTCAGCCCACATGGACTCTGAGTGATGAATTTACGCCTAACATTTTTTCCTCTAGTGAGTTTTAGTCTGGGCTTGAGTGAAAAGGTCCATCCACATGCCGATGGGATTCCCCAGAGAATGTAGCATCCTGGGATTTTCCCTGGAGGAGACGGCAGTGCACTGTCACCCCCCAAATGTGTGCATTAGTTCCCTTGGTCCCCAGGGTCTGGCTCTGGGTCAGAAGATCTGACCTCTAGGGAGCCCTGTGGTCCCCCTCCACCCCTGCAGGGACCCGCTGACTCAGGACCAGTGATGAGTATCTTTTCATCCATCCCTTTACCTCTTCCCAGTTTATCTCCCCTCATGGATATAAACCAATGCTGAGGCTGGACCCTCCAGGATAAACTGCCCAGACCCTGCCTGGAGCCTTCCTCCGGCTCTGCCCTGGGATTCCCAGGAGGGAGGAAGCATGTGGCTTTGTCCAGGGACCAGGAGGAAACATACATTCATTTCCATGCCCTTTTTTTCTTTCTTCCATGGCATTATTATTGTAATTGTATATGCAGCGAGGGTTATTTTGAGCTTCAGTCATGTTTAATTCTAGTAATAAGTGTGCTGAACTCCTGGGGCTTTGGGGAAAGGACATGTCAGCCTCCCTCAGAAAATTACCATTCTGTTGCTGACAGTGTGTACTTGGGACAAACACATGCTTACCTCCTGTGACCTGAGGATGGAGACAGCCACTTCCTGTCATTTTCCCCAGCATTCCTCCAGAGTGAGGCATTGCTCAGGGTACTGTGTCAGTGATAGGTGGGCAGGTCCTCACCTCCGGGAATCACAGAGAAAGACAAGGATGCAGCTAGAAAACATACAGAGCAGTCAGTCAACTTGGGGTTTCACTGGAGCCCACCTTCACTCAGCCATGTCCTGGCTTCTTGGGCTCCTTTCTGGGAGAACCGGGCGGCCCTGTCAGGCTGGCAGACCAGGAGGAGACGCACGGCTGGTCCTGCCCTGCATCCTGCCCCACAGCCCAAAACACAGCCCACATCAGTTTTCTGCTGTTGAAGCAGGTCATTTCATTTACGGAAAAGACGTCATAGAATCCTTTTGACATGCACAGCCCTAGTGGCAGGGTTAGTTTTTCTGAAATTTAAACCTTACTCTAATTGCATCCACATGTTTCCAAGTGTGGTCAGTTTTGTGCTTCCAGCATTTGGCGTTTTCCCCTCAGTGGCCTGAACTTTGAGCCATAGAGTGAAAAATTTGACATTAAAAGGAAACCACCCCCATCCCCAACTCAACAGTCGTCGTCCCTCCAAGTCCAAGCTCCAATTCTGACACCTCCACAAGCCTCTCTTGAGTCCTTGGGTTCCATATTGGTTTTTCCTAAAATCCTCTGTGTCACATTTAAATTCCATACTACTGAGTTTCCCAGTCAATCATGTGATTTGTTCATGGGTAAAATATTTAGTAAAACTCAGCCAGTTGAAACTCTCTACTGTGTACCGTGGGGGCTGCCCTAGGAAGCTTACAGCTGAGTGGTAAATCTGCCAAATTAGTCAAATGACTCTGAACAAAAAGGCTGACCTATGATGGATGTATAGCAGGTGTGCTGCTCAGAGTGGGCGAGAGGATGCTACAGTAAGTGATAACCTCCAGGGATGTCCCTAGTGGTCCAGTGGTTAGGACTTCACCTTTCAATGCAGGGGATGCAAATTTGATCCCTGGTCCGGGAGCTAAGCTCCTGCATGCCTCCCTGCCAAAAAACCAAATCATAAAACAGAAACAATATTGTAACAAACTCAGCAAAGACTTTCAAAATGGTCCACATCAAAAAAATCTTAAAAAAAAAAAATGACCCCCAAATCTCTGCCAGTGACCTGAAAACCACAAAATTGTTTCTCAGATTCCACGTCCAGTATGACTTAGGGGGGCATTCAACTCATTTCCTAGATGGTGGACCACTGCCCTCTTGAGTGTTGCCACTCATTGACCAGAGAGAAAGTTCTCTAGGGTCTTGTGTTAACACTCAATACTTTGGTGGTGGAAGTGACACTTGGCAGACAAAACTCATTTAACCACAGCTAACTTCTGGTCCCTGCATGAATAACACACCAATATCCGTTTTTTTTTTTTAATGCATTTATGGAGTAGGGACTCAGATTCTAATTTTTACAAACCCAGCCCGGCTCTGTACCTGGCTCAAGGTGGAGATTCAACAGGTATTTGGATGAAGAATGTCTCTCGGTCCACAACGTGCAGTGTCCAGTGGCAGTTTGTAATAAACATCTAGCGCGCCCTCTAGTGTTTCTCCAGCAAGGAGCTTTACAAGTTCCAGAAAGGCATCTCATCGTATTGGGTTAGCTAAAAAGTTCTTTCCGGTTTTCCTGTAACATCTTAGAGGAAAACCAGAATGAACTTATTGGACAAGCCTATAGTTTAGGACCAAACTGTGAACACATTTACATGCCTTTCAGAGTATTGTAAGTGTTTTTAACACCCCCTCAGACATAAGAGGGCTTCCCTTAGTGGCTTAGGTGGTAAAGAATCCACCTGCAATGTGGGAGACCCCGGGATCGATTCCTGGGTGGGTGAGATCCCCTGGAGAAGGGAAAGGCTACTCACTCCAGGATTCTTGCCTGGAGAATCCTCGTGGACAGGGGTGCCTGGGGGGCTACAGTCCATGGGGTCGCAAAGAGTTAGACACAACCTAGCAACTCCGCACAGCACAGACAGGAAATCATTCCCAAATGCACCAGCAAAAGGGACGCCACTTCCTTTTCCCTGTAAATTAACCTTTTCCTAAATGTCCTCTTCTGTGAGTCCCTATGTGTAAGGGTAAGAAAGGGAAACATGAGGGAGAGGTTATTTTGAAAACCCCATATTATTGTAAGCACACTTGTATATTGTGTATTTCTTTCAAAGTGTATATATAGTTCACTTCACATTTAGCACATAGGAATTCTTAAATGAGAAGCTTCAAAGCAGGTGTTGCTGGGAGGTGGGTGGACTCCTGTTCCTACTGGAAAGTGTTCTGACCTCAGCAGTGGACCCCGCTGCCCTCACAAGCCACCACCCTTCCCCTGCCCTCAATATGTCAGGCTCCAGCGCTCTGACCTTTTCTGGCAAAGCATTTTCACAGTTGCACTTCGGTTGATTTTTTGAGTCTCAGCTTCGGAATGGAAATTCCATCAGTGGAAGCAGGGCCTGGTCCTCAGTCCCCAGGCAGTGGCTCAGACCTGGGTTAGCTGCACATCCATGGAGAGGAATGCAGGAATGGATGGAAGAGGATTCTCTTGCTCAAAAAAAAAAAAAAAAAAAAATTTGCTTGTGGAAGAGAAGGGGCAAGGTGGAGATTGACTTCCGACGCTGTGGTGCCCCTCCTGTGGTCCCCAGAGGTGAACCCCAGCAGAACTCACTCTGTCTACCCTTTCCAGGAGGCTATTACCTGACGAGCGCCTACGGGGCCCTCTCCCTGATAAAGAACTTCCAGGAAGAGCAGGCGGCGCGGCTGCTCAGCTCCGAGGCCAGGGACACCCTGAGGCAGTGGCACAAGCGCAGGACCACCAACCGGACCGTCCCCTCGGTGGACGACTTTCAGGTGCGTGGCCAGCGGCCAGGCGGGCCCCGCTGCTTCCTCACGGCCCACGCGGCTCAGGGGCCCCCCCTCGTCCGGTCATCCAGTGGAAAAGGGATATTTTAAACCATCTTCTGACCTTGTTTCACTTCTCTCTTTTCCTTAAAAGAGGGAGAGAGAGAGTGTGTGTGTGTGTGTGTGTGTGTGTGTGGATTTGGCCCAAGTTTTGCTGCCCTTAAGGAAATAGTCAAATGAGGGCAGGACTTCCTCCTGAAGGTTCTGCATGGATACTGAGCACCTAGGCCCTCAGAAAGCCTACAGGAAGGATGCTTTTGGCACAGGTGGCAGACAGGTGACCTGCCATATGGAAACAGCCCTGTGAGGCCCTGCACTTGACCTGGCCTCTCTGAGAAGTTGGAGGGGCGCAGTGACCCCGTTCCTTTTTTCTCTCCCTACCCCCTACCCCTAAAACAGAAGACCCTAGGGTCTCATCAGCAGTGTCAGCTCTGGCAGCCTGGTAGGGCCAGAGCTGGAGCATGAATATTTGAGCCCAATCTTGCCTGAATTCCCCATCCAGAATTTTCTCTGTCCATGAACTGGTGCTGGGAAAGTGGGGTTATTATGGAGCATGCTTCCTGGAGAGGAAAGGCGGGTTAAGGCTGTAGAAATCTTGACCCAACACAGGATCGCTTCATGGGCTCAGTCTGATGAATTGATGAGTCTGCACAGGTCTTCGAATATTATTTTAAAAGCTTCCAGCAGAACTGTGAACCCGGACTGAGTCCACATGCCACGTGGTGAATTCCCAAGCAGGCCAGATTTGTCTCTGAGTCCCAATTCACTTTCCTTGCCCTTTTTGCCTTTTAATGCTCTGAAAACACTCAAAAGGTACATTTGGTTTAAAGGAGCCTGTTGTGGAAAGTCAGGGTCAGCAAGGTGTTCTTAAAGGAAAATGCATGTCCTTCCAATTCCCACCTTCCCCCAGCCCCCTGTCTCTATCTGGAGCTTCTTGACCAGAGACCCCTGGAGTCCACGGAGCCCTTGTCTCACACACACCCCTCCCTACCAGCCTCGCTCACCTTGCAGACGGGCATCTTCTTAGAATAGGCCAAAGACAGAGATTGTCGGCACTCAGCTTGGCTGAAGGAGCAATGCCAGGAAGCGAGGCTGCACTCGGAACACCTAAGTCAGGCTCACAGACACACATGTCTGCTCACGCTGGAGTAGCAAGCACCTTACCTCATGGGCAGGAGGCTGGAACCCTGGCCCTGCCACTGGCCCGCTGTGTGGCCTTGGGCAAGTTACCTAGCCTCTCTGTGCCTCAGTTTCTTCCCTGGTCAGATGGGGATTAGTGTAGGCCTCCTGCACAAAGTCCTCTTCAGGAGTCAGTGAGTGAATGCACACCAGGCGTGCGGACCACGTGTGCTGGGGGTGGGGCGCGGGAAGAGAGAGGAGGGGTAAGTAAAACAGGGCAGGTGTGTGCTCAGAGGTGCCCCGAAATGTTCCAGTTCAGAGCTTCGACTTTATCATTCCTGTGCAGAGCATTTATTTTCTGTCTGAAAATCCGATGTAACAGGGCCTCCCCTATTTTACCTGGTGACCACCACTCCTGAAGAAGTGGAACGAAGAATAATTCGGGGCCACAGACTCTGGGAGAACCGGGCGGGAGGCTGGGACACCCTGGCCCTGGTCAGGACCCCAGTCTGTCCTTTGATGCCGCTCGCCTGGCACTGCTTATGACACGGGGCCTTGCCAACACCCCCCGCCCCCCGACACCTTCCATTTCCACATGGCAGCATCCTGCACCCAGTCAGCGCATCTCCCAAGTCTTTCCACAGAATCCATGTTCCCCCCACCACCACCAACTTTCCACAGGGCGCTCAGAGCCACTGGAGCCTTGTGTTGGGTTTAGCGGTGTGAAATCTCCCTTAGGGGAGAGAAGGATGGTCCACTGTCCGCAGTAACAGCATAGCCTCTGCTTAGGCTTTGTAAAAGGTAGTCCAGAGCCAACAGGGCCTGTGCTCTTGTGTCCTCATGTTATGTGTCTCCCCCTGCTGTCCTGGCTCAGGCCCTTCTGCCCTCTGGGTTACTTTTCAAGCTGGGAATAAACCCGGCATCACTTGTAGTTGACACTCTTTTTTTTTTTTAATTTGGCTTGTGAACAACAGAGATTTATTTCTCACAGTTTTGGAGGCTAGAGGGATAAGATCAGGGTAGCAGTAAGTTGACACTCTTTGCCAGGAATTTCTCAGCCCTGCGTTGTGAAAGGGACTGAAAGAGCAGGGCTGAACAGACTTCCTGCTTCTGACACTTGGGAAGAATTACAGGGCTTCCCTCGTGGCTCGTTGGTAAAGAATCTGCCTGCAATGCAGGAAACACGGGTACGATCCCTGGGTTGGAACGATCCCCTGGAGAAGGGCATGGCAACCCACTCCAGTATTCTGGCCTGGAGAATCCCATGGACAGAGGAGCCTGGCGGGCTACAGTCCATGGGGTTGCAAAGAGTCGGACACAGTTGAGCGACTAAACAATAACAGTACAGTAACCCAGACCATGCAGTGTGCTCTCCACTGTCCCGACTGGGATCAGCCCCCTTCCCTCCCTGGGAGGCCCGGTGTCCTGACACTGGACGTCCTGGTGAGGCTCACCTTCAAGCCCTCTCCTTGGCATCCCACGGGTTCATCTGTGCCGTCTCTCTTCCTCTTCTGACTCTGCCCCCCCCAATCTCTTTTTTCCACCCCCTGCAGAATTACCTCCGGGTTGCATTCCAGGAGGTCAACAGTGGCTGCACGGGAAAGACCCTCCTCGTGAGGCCGTACGTCACCACTGAAGACGTGTGTCAGCTTTGCGCCGAGAAGTTCAAGGTGGCCGACCCCCAGGAGTACAGCCTCTTCCTCTTTGTGGATGAAACGTGGCAGCAGCTCGCGGAGGACACGTACCCGCAGAAGATCAAGGCCGAGCTGCACAGCCGGCCACAGCCCCACGTCTTCCACTTCGTCTACAAGCGCATCAAGAAGGATCCTTATGGCATCATCTTCCAGAACGGGGAGGAAGACCTCAGCGCCTCCTAGGGGACTCGCAGAGGCTTCCCAGTGGTGCGTCCAAAGGGGGAGACTTAGCAACCTGGCCTCTGGCGTCCACGGTCTTGTGCAGTCATCTCCTTGAGGACCCGTGACCGAGCCATCCACAGGCCCGCTTGGCCAAGGGCATCTTTAACCACGACTCCCCAGCGAGCTCGCTGAGGTTCGGCAAAGAGGAGGACCTGTCCTTCAGAGGTGGAAAGTTGCATCCAGTGGTTCAGGTGTCCCCACATGGCTTGCTGCCTACCCCTCAGCCAGGTATTGGGTTGGCTCACGTGTGTGCATATGTACTGAATAAACATTTAAGTACCAGCTCTCCTCTCGAGTTCAACAGCAGGCGTTTGACAAGACTGTCCGATGCAGTGCATCAAGGACCTCTCAGTTCTGTGGATGCCTTCATCCACCCTTCCTTCCTTCCCCCCCCTTTTTTTTTTTTTTTACAAAGAGCCTTTGTGTTTTTATATATTTCATAGAAGATTTTATAGCAGTTGCAGGTAAACTGTCAGGATTGGTTTTTAAAATATTTTTGTAACTTTTAAGATATTCTATAATTATGCATGTGACTTTAACATTGAATGATGCAAAAAAGAAATCTCTTGCTGGATTTGAGAGTATTGCATTTTAAAGGTCTCTCTTCCGTAACTGGATGTTTCGGCCACTTTGTGGGGAGAGACTACTGGGTTTCTTACAGCGATGTATTTCTGACACTGGCCACAGAATGCCTTTGGGAATCCGATGTACTGTCATTACCTTGTTCACGCTCAGAGCTATCATGTTGTTTTGTGTTTTCACCAAGTGATGCTGAGAATCAGGAGAGAAATGAATGTAGAGAGAGACTGAGAGGGAAATACAGACTCTTCATAGGAGACTAAAGAGTGGAGCCTGCTGGTTCAGGCTCCTTAAAGGAAGTGGGAAAAGGAGATAGAAGGAACCACCTATGCTGAAAATACTGTAAATATGCAGTGAGGTTTGCAAAATCTGTCCCATGTTATTTGCTTTTGGAAGCAATTTTGAAAACCCCACGAGGAAAAAAAAATTAGAGCAACAGGTTTTTTTTCCCCCTTTTCCACATAAATCAAAACTAACAGCATCAAATTCTTTGGGGCAGAAACCACATAATGTGAGTTTCATCGAGTTAAATAAATACTATTTGGAAAGGAGTTTGCCGATGCACCAAAAAAGCCTGTCTGTGTTGTAGGAATGTGTGGTGAAGTTCAATTTCTGTTTTATGAAACCTGTTTGGGTGGGGGTCGGGGGGTTGCACAGAGAATGAATTCTTGTATCCGTGTCACACAGGTAGTTACAGAAGTATGTTATTGTACTGTGTAAAGATGCCCAGTCATCTGATTTGTTTGGCTTTCTACTTTGTACCTTTTCAAGCTTTTGCTATACATCTGGAACCCTCAACACATACTGTGTTGTATTTCCTTTTGTAAATGATTTTTAATGGAGTTTTGCACATAACTCTTTGTAATACTGTACGATAATTCATGTGTGAAAATAATTCTTGCAATATCCTCACATTGTCTCTTTTCCTTTGAGAAGCGGAGTGTAATGATGTACCCCAGAGTGTTATGTAAAACTGGAATCCACGCTGGTATTTGTGGTTAGATAATCCTCAGACAGGAAACAGAAAAGTTTATGCTGTGTTTTTTTTTTTTAGCCAGCTCTTGTTCTGACAGGAGGCAAAAATCCTGCAGCAGAAGGAAAAGATGGTCTTCTGACCTGAAAGGTTTTGGTGTTTCTGGGAGTACTGCAGACACTCCTCTCCCGCCTCCGCCCCCTCTCTCCCCCACCCCTGCCGCCCAGGTCTTATGTAACCTCTGAAGTGCCCAGGCTGAGAGTTTAGGGTTGTTGCAAAACCAACATTGCAGAAGCTGCCCTGTTCCTGCTGCTTGGAGCCAAGCCTGGCAGAGAACAATGGCACGATAAGTCCTTGTTGAAGGAACGAACTTTCTAACCCAGCAGTAGGACGGGCACTTTAAGATCAGAGCTATAGCTGAGCAGACTGCCTGCTTTGTATATTTACAATGAATTCCGAGTGACAGTTTGGTCCTGATGGTTGTGAGAGCATCAGCTCTTCTTATCTTCAGAAGTCCGTTCCCCTGCTGATTTCACGCGGGTCACAATGTCTGAATGGGGGCCGCCGGAGTAAACTTCGGTGAGATCAAAATAGGACGCCTGTGTGAGCAGAAGAAAACATCACAAGACGGCCCCTGGCTTTGTCCTTGGGCAATGTTTCCCTGCTAACATGACAGCATCACATGTCTCCTCACTTTTTTTCCCCCCTCCGACAGTTCTCACTTCTCAAATTGCCAGGAAACAGATTTTGCTGCAGTTTGGAAGGAGTCAGAGGAGAATAAAAATATATATGCTGGGTGGAGGGAGAGGGAAACGTATTTCCAAATCTAAAAATATAAAAGTTGAATGCCAGCCAGAGGAAAGGATTTTTTTTTTTTTAAACGTTACATGCGCTGCCAAGTATTCTCTCCTCGGGGGACAGAGAATAGAAACTGTTCATGTAGTTCAGTACTGTGTGGAAGTTACAACTTTAGATCTGTAAGAAAACACAGAAGGCAGGAAACCCAGCCATGAATGCATTCATTCATAAATGCGGCTTCACGTCTGCTGGGCAGCTCTTCCCTTCATCTTTAAGAGTCTGGAAATGAGAGAGTGCTGTGATAGTCTTCAGCACTGCCCACTTATTCTCCCAAAGGTTTGAGAGGAAGGGTTACATACATGGACACAGCTATTTTCATCGCCTGGCAGTTATCTGGTGGTAAAAATCCTAAAAAGTAATCATTTTCCAAGCCATGTTCATGATGGTGAATTTGAGAGCAAAAGTGTTGTTGGTCATTTTGTGAGCCCTGATCAACCTGGACATAGGGGAATGTTCACATAACATGGCAGAATCCTAAACGGATCGTAAAAAAATAGAAGAGATAGATAGAGGAAGATCTGGTGGTTGGTCTCAGAGAATACATGCTTATTCGAAAAAGATGTCTCGCTGCAGCATGGAAGGATGGGTGGCAGGTGGCAGCACCTCCCCCCTTGGAAGAGTGACTTTGTCAGGAAGGTATGCAGGGGAAGTTTTATAAAAAATTATTCAGAAAGGTCTGGGCCAATAATGTTTAATAAAGTGGTAGCCAGACCCCTGCTCAACAGGCAAGTCTGCTTTGCTTGAAGTCAGCGGGGGTTTGCAGGGGGCAGTTTCTTGCCTCGATGCTAATAAGCTAAACTTCAAAAGTTGGAAGTTGCCTGATTTCTGAAATTTTGTACGTAGTAGACATTTAGAATATTATATGAATGGATCTGAGTATTTCCTTCGACCAAACACAGACCCGCTGAAGCGTCTCCTGGACTCTGGCTCTCGGCCTGAACGGGGAGGATGCTTAGAGCCTGTGGACAGAGGCTGGGGGCTGGGAGAGGGGTAAGGGGTAAGGCCAGGCTCAGCTCAGTGCTGTGGTTACCCCCATGGCCCCTGGAGGTGAGAGAGGCGTACATTTCCACAGCCAGCCTTCCCTGGGGTCCCTGGGGAAGTGTCACCTCACACAGCTGGAAGCATTCTCACCCCCCACCCCACCCCAACTGAGTCCCACTCCTCCCCTCCCCACCCCAGGGCCCTGAAGGGGAGGGGGAGTTTAGTTAGTTTTTAATGAGCTGGGCGGGCTCTGACCTTTCCCCATACTTATCTAGTTCTAGGAGAGGTGCAGACTGAGCCAAGCCCCTCTGCCAACACCCGCCCCCTCCACTCCCCGCCCCCATTTCCCCCCACCCCCCGCCCTGCCCCCAACTCCCCACCCCGCTGTCCCCAGGGCTCATTTCTGCAGGTCCTATTTTCCATCAGTTCTCGGCTTCCACTGCTTCACTTCACCTGCAGGCCTTTAAAACCCCGATGGCCAAGCTGTCCAGACCATCAGAATCTCTGCATCCAGGATCCAGGCAGCAACTTTTACTGAAATTTCCAAGGTGAGTCCACTGAGGCTGAGAAATACCAGGCTAGAGCAAGACACAGGTCTTAGGGGAGACACACGCCTGGAAAAGGTAAGACCTTGTCTACAGCCACAAACACCTAATCAAGCACAAGTTCTTGGTCTCATCTGTCTGATTTCAGCAAAAGACCATAAGATAATGTGCTCGTAACATGGCACTGTTCCATGCAAATAGGAAGCAAGCCACATAAGTGATTTTCAGTATTCTAGTACCCACATTAAAGAGAGAAGAAAATTACAAATGGGTGAAATCAATAGCAATATATTGCAGTATTACTAATAATTTATTTGATTTTAGTAATTATTATATTTAACCCATGATATCCCAAATATAATAGTTCAACAATTAATCTAAAATCTTAGAGATATTTTACATTAATTTTTTTGTATTGTCTTCAAAATCTTGTGTGTACTGGGCACATATGTCACATCTTATTAGCCAGATGTCAAATGTTTAGGAGCCAAAATTGGCTCATGGCTACAATATTGGAAAGCGCAGTTCTACCAAATTCACTAGGAATGATTTAAGAAGCTGAAGAATGTAGCTATAGCATATAAAATAAAATCACATCCAGAGCATCTATCCACAAAACACACAGACATGCACACTGTCAAACAGGCACTTCTTACCAGCCGAGGAACTAACAGTGTCTTCCTCTTAACTCCTCTGAGAGCCATACGGCACTGAATTAATCCATGTGAAGTCTTAGTACCCAGTTCTCCACCAGCACATTGAATGTTGTTACTATTATCATGTACCCAGTTCTCCACCAGCACATTGAATGTTGTTACTATTATCATGAGATAATCAACTTTGAAAATTTTCCACTGCCACTGGTTATTTCTACTTCCTCATCCATGTTACTATCTGCTGGCAATTTTTCTTATGAAAAAAATAAAGGCAGTAACAGGTACCAAAGGTTTAACATTTATGTGTGTGTGTGTGTGTGTGTGTGTGTGTATACACCAGGGCTGCCCTGGTAGCTCAGATGGTAAATAATCCACTTTCAATGCAGGAGATCCAGGAGACATGGTTTCAATCCCTGGGTTGGGAAGATCCCCTGGAGGAGGAAATGGCAACCCACTCCAGTATTCTTGTCTGGAGAATCTCCATGGACAGAGGAGGCCGGCGGGCTAGAGTCCAGGGGGTCGCAAAGAGTCAGACACGACTGAGCAACTAAGCACAGCATACACACACACACACACACACACACACACAGAGTGTACACACACATAAAAGCACAGCACACGCACACACACAGACACACACACATACACACACACACATATATATACTGAGTGTTCACACACACACATAGATACACAGACACACACATAGACACACACACACATATATATACTGAGTGTTCACACACACACAGATACACATATACACAGAGTGTACACACAGACACACACATATAAAAGCACAGCATACACACACACATATATATACTGAGTGTTCACACACACACACACAGATACACACACAGATACACACATATACCACACACACACACACATATACCACACACACACACACACACACATAGAGAAAGTGTTCATGTTCCCAGGTGGCGCAGGCGTAAATAATCTGCCTACAGTGCAAGAGACACAAGAGATGCGGGTTCAATCCCTGAGTCAGGAAGATCCCCCGGAGGAGGTAACCAACTCCAGTAATCTTGTCTGGGAAATCCCATGGACAAGGGAACCTGATGGGCTCCAGTCCATGGGGTCACAGAGAGTTGGATACGACAGCACTGAGCACTTGTATGTGGGATGCCCAGTGTGGGGGAATTAAAGTGGATGCCTTCCCTTAGCCTTGTTGTTTATGATGGAGGTGATGATGGCAGTGATAGCGGATACACGTGTGAACTGGAAGGATTTTCCCAGCGTTCCCTCCTGGCTAAGAGCATCAGCAGGGCTTATGGCCAGTGGTGACTATTTCCAAGAGAGGGCAAAGAGAGGAAGGGAGATTTCAGGGGCAGCCAGAGTGACCTCCCAGGAGGAAGCGGGTCTGCCCCTGAGGTTGCCTGCAGCAGCGCTTCCCAGAAAGGAATGACAGAAGGATAAGTGCAACTACTGTCAGTGATTATTTCCATAGCTTTTCCTCTTTTAATTGTATTTTTTATATTCACTTATTCATTTAGATATTTATATATGCATGTCTATTATTTAACTGGATTACTCTGAAATACATTAGGCTTTTGAAAGAAGAATCAGGTGTCATTTGATGTGATTTTCCTTATCTCTAGTGTTCTTGCTTCCTACTTGCTGCCAATTCTACAGGTGAAGAGAGAGTGGACTCGGATTGTAGTGTTAGTCAATTTTATCTTTTTTGCTCTCTGTTTCTCTAGTCTATTGATACACAATCATGAGCAGAACAGAAATCCATTAACAGTGAAATGAAAGAATGAAAAATTGCAAAGGACAAGAAACTACCCAAGTCTCTTTAAGCAATTAAAAATAAACACACATGAACTTGCTAGGACATTGGAAAGCATCTGCTTTTTTTTTTTTTTTTTAAGTCATCTGTATTTGTTACAACTTTTTAAAGCAGAATGTGACTTGAGCACTACATTTTCATTCACAAAATGCCATACTTGGCAGAGTGCAGAATCTTATTTCACAGAGTTGAAGTTTTTGCTGCAGAAAATGCAATAGAAGGATCAAGCCCAGCATCTCTTAGGTGCTGGTCAGTCTCAGGCCCCTCCCAGACCTACTGAAACTGAACACACATTTTAACAAAATTCCAGATGACCAAATGCATGTTACAATTTGAGAAGTATTAGTTCAAGGCATATTTGAATTGAGGACATTTGTGCAGCTGATATGATTAAAAAGACGTAGGCTGCTGCTGTTACAAGTCTGGAGGAAAGAGCTGGTGTGTGTGCTGAGTCATGTCCGACTCTTTGCGACCCCACGGACTGTAGCCCACTGGGCTCCTTCATCCATGGGATTCTCCAGGCAAGAATACTGGAGTGGGTTACCATTTCTTACTCCATGGGATCTTCCCAGTCCAGGGATTGAACCCTAATCTCATGCATTGGCAGGCATATTTTTTTTTTTATCACTGTGCCACCTGGAAAGCCTTGTTAAAAAACACTGGAGGAAAGGAGCTGGTGACGCTTACAGGAAAAAAAAAAAGGCATAACCTCACTTCACATCAACTGCATGATCACGAAAGGCTTAAAAGGCAGATGTCAGGAAATGAGTATTACCCTCTTGGTTATTTATATATTCTTCTTGCTTTTATAGGGGAAAAAACACCTGAAAGGTAGGGGGAAAGACAAATTCAATTTTGCCCAGCATCGTCTTTTACCTCCGACTATGTGAGGGCATCCAACCAGTCCATCCTAAAGGAGATCCTGGGTGTTCATTGGAAGGACTGATGCTGAAGCTGAAACTCCAGTACTTTGACTCATTGGAAAAGACCCTGATGCTGGGAGGGATTGGGGGCAAGAGGAGAAGGGGACGGCAGAGGGTGAGATGGCTGGATGGCATCACTGACTCAACAGGCATGAATTTGAGTAAACTCCAGGAGCTGGTCATGGACAGGGAGGCCTGGCGTGCTACGATTCATGGGGTCGCAAAGAGTCGGACACGACTGAGCAACTGAACTGAACCGAACTTATGTGAGGGCAAACAGAAGCTGAGTCAGCAGGTTCTTTCTGTCTGGGCCAGCTGCTGTCACTTGTGTGCACATGTGTGTGTGCGCGCGCACGTGTGTGTGCAGGGACATCATCACATACTCTGGATAATTAGTCACGCTATCTGCATGTGATGTTGGAAGTTTATGGGCTTTTTCATTTTCTGAAAGGACAGCCAACTTTCTTTTAGAGGCATTTCATTCTCTGAGAATCTGTTACCAACAGGGCCATTTTACTCATCAGTTTTGAAACACAGGGAAGACAGATGTAATTAAAATCTATTTGGTGATTAAGAAGCGAATTGTGTAAAACATCAAATAATCGCAGCTGTATAAGGAAGCAGTGGTTCCAGTCCCCTCCCCCAATCCCGGGGGCTGGAGTTGAGGGGCCAGAAGGGAATTGGGGAAGAGTTTTATGGCGGCTGCCTTGTAAATAAACCTTTGTGACAAATCTCCATCTCCCAGCATTTGGCTTGCTTCATATAGAGGAAATGAACCTGCCTTTGTAACAGACCTAGTAGATTGCACACCTATTTTTTTAAGCTTTTTTTTAAAAGATTTACTTATTTTTGGCTGTGCTGGTTCTCCGTTTCTGTGCCAGCTTTTCTCTAGTTGTGGTGAGCAGGGGCTATGCTTCGTTTCTATATGCAGGCTTCTCATTGCAGTGGCTTCTCCTGGCAAAGCACAGGCTCCAGGCATTCAGGCTTCAGTAGTTGGGCTCACTAACTGGGCCCCCCAGGCTCAAAAGCACAGGCTCAGTAGTTGTGGCTCACGGTCTTAGTTGCTCTGTGGCATGTGGGATCTTCCTGGATCAGGAGTTGAACCCGTGTTTCCTGCATAGGAGCCAGATTAGTTACCACTGAGCCCCCAGGGAAGCCCTCAGTATCTTTTTCTTTTTTAAAAATCTTTGTTTATGCTAGTTCTCTTTTTCTGTTTTGTTGTTTTTGGGGTTACAGGCTGTACTGAAATGTTCTGTGGCTTTTGGCTGGCTATTCATAATTAAATGGAAAGTATCACAAAGCTTGTTGGGAGCTGCAGATATCAGGCAGAGTTTGTGAACTGGTGACCCTCCCAGTGACCATGTCACAACCTGGTCATTTCATTGGATGGATGAAAAATGTGAATAGCTGTGGGACTTTTCCTTTTGGGTCAGGCAACTTCCCCAGGAAAAGTTCTCCAATGTCCTACTGGAGGCTGCAGGGTGGGATTAAGTCTTGCCAGCACTCTGGGACCTCCAGAGGGCAGGGTCAGGATGCCTGCTCTTACTTAGCCCTGTCTCACCCTCACCCTGTGCTGTCTGTGTGCTGAGAACTCAGGAACACAGCTCCTGTGACGCTCTGGGGATATAACTGCATCCCTCTCCCTGCAGGCGTCCCAGCCTTGTCCAAATCCTGGGCCTCAGCAGATTCTGCACTGGAATCCACTGCCTGCCCCAGGCTTTTTGTCTAGCAGTTGCTAAACTCTCAGCTTGTCTCCGATTGCTAAATGAGTTTACCAGCTTCCATAACTATGCTGCCCGATATCACTGGCTGTTGTCTCCTCCTCCATTTTCTTCGTTCTTATGGATTTAGTGCAGTGGGTGCTCAATCGCTCTGTTGTGTCCAACTCTTTGTGAACCCACGGGCTCCTCTGCCCATGGGATTGGACAAGAATTACTGGAGTGCATAGCCATTTCCTCCTCTAGGGGATCTTCCCAGACCTAGAGATGGAACCCGCATATCCATCGTCTCCAGCATTGCAGGTGGATTCTTTACCCCTGAGCCACCGGGGAAGCCCCTCGTATGGATTTCTGTCTTTTAAGTTTTTTTTTTTTTTAAAGCTCTTTTCTTCTCATTTTAAGTGAGGCGCTAGTAGGGAGCCCATGTGTGCTGCTCACCTTGTTTTATTGAAACCTGTTGTCAGCTTTTCATATGAATGGACAGTGCTTTTGTACAAGCTAATTAGCAAAACTAAAAGTAATTGATTCCATGGAAGGCTGGAGTGAAAACATCTATCCAACCCAGTTATTTTATTAAAAAAAAAAAAGAAATTTTTTATCTGAAGGCAACTACCAAGCTGTTTCATTGTCAAGCATATTG
Source organism: Odocoileus virginianus (assembly GCF_023699985.2). NCBI lineage: Eukaryota > Metazoa > Chordata > Mammalia > Artiodactyla > Cervidae > Odocoileus > Odocoileus virginianus. The sequence continues at coordinate 36,411,104 of NC_069682.1, forward strand.
CCGAGGATTTCTCAAAATACATATTTCCTGGGCATTTCGTCTTTTCCACGTGATCTGAAGGAAAAAAAAAAAAAAAGCAACAGCGGCTGAAACACCAGGCTGTTTGCTTGTTTAATGTCAGTGGAACGTTGCCATGGTGGATGAGAGCCTGGGTCAGCATTATTTACAGAAGAGCACATGGTGTTTCATCCTCAAGAGCACATGGTGTTTCATCCTCAATGAGCAGGAAGATGTTTTGTGATAAAATGTGGTAAAAACTTGTTTTTTTCCCAACTAAGCAAAGAAAGGATGTACACAGTGTGAAATGATCAATGAGAAGTTCTGAGTCATCTGTAACAGGAAAATGTGCAGCCAGGACAGGAATGGTGTTTTTCTGCAGGTTAAAAATAAGATTGGATGCTCTGAAACAGAAAACCATAATAGCACATCATAGAACTCTAAGTCAGTGTGGGGCTCTAAGGCATTTAATGTACTTTGTACTTTTTAAATAGAGTTACTGTGATGGTGGGGACAACGATGTAATGATGCAAACCATGACAATTCTCTTGGACAGCAAGGAGATCCAACCAGTCTATCCTAAAGGAAATAAGTCTATCCTGAATATTCATTGGAAGGACTGATGCTGAAGCTGAAACTCCAATACTTTGACTGCCTGATGTGAAGAATTGACTCATTTGAAAAGATCCTGATGCTGGGAAAGATTGAAGGTGGGAGGAGAAGGGGACGACAGAGGATGAGATGGTTGGATGACATCACTGACTTAATGGACATGAGGTTGAGTAAGCTCCAGGAGATGGTGATGGACAGGGAAGCTTGGCGTGCTGCAATCCATGGGGTCACAAAGAGTCAGACACGACTGAGCGACTGAACTGAACTGAACTGAACTAAGTATTTGTGCACAGGATTTTGTGTATATATACATTTTCACTTCTTGGGATGAATGCCCAGGAGTGCAACTGCTGGGCTAAATAGTAATTGCATATTTATTGGGTTGGTTGAAAAGTCCTTTTGGGTTTTTCATAACATCTTATAGGAGAACCCGAACAAAGTTTTTGGCCAACTCAATAGTTTTTAAAGAAACTAACCAAACTTTTCCAGAGGGGCTGTCTCCGGTTATGTGGGAATGATTCAACTTTGACTAGTGTGTGTGTGTGTGTGTGTGTGTTTTGTAAATTTGTGTTAAACTGCTGAAATTGTCAAAGATATAGTTGGTTTAAAATGTATGCACTTTTAAGAATGTTTTCTTTCTGGAAGTGTCCTGACTAATCCCACTCCAGTACAAAAATTAAGTCACCCACAAAAGGGAAAACAGAAATCCTGCTGGCCTTACTCTTTTCCCCCAGAAACTTTCAACACTGGAAAACAACAGAATAATGATGTTTACAAAGTTCTTGGTGGAGAGAGAACATGGGAATCCATGAATATCCAGCCAATATTCTAATTAGGCGTCTCACAGGCTAAGGAGGTCTGGGAACAGAGGACCAGCCCCACAGGGCCCCTGGAAAACAAAGCAAAGAGGGAAAAGGAAATACTATGATGAAACCCAGCCAAGCCATAAATGAATCAAAATGAAGAATGGAATGAGGAACTTGTAACAAAAAGTGGCAGTGAGCATGCTATCCACTCAATTACAGACTGAAGAAATCAAGCAACTGGGAGATGCATAGGTGTAACACAGCTGTATATATGAAAGTTCGGAAATGTAACAATACTACAAGCAACATAATCAGGAGACTAGGGCAGGAGGGACAAAGACCATGACAAAGATCATTATATCTTTCATTACAAAAAGACAGTAGTGCCCTAAATGGAAGTTCATAATAAAAAATACTTCTCAATGATTTTCATTAAGATATTGAAAACATATTTACTATATATGATGTGTGTGTGTGCTAAGTCGCTTCAGCCATGTCCAACTCTTTGTAACCCCATGGACTGTAGCCTGCCAGGCTTCTCTGTTTATGGAATTTTCCAAGCAAGAATACTAGAGTCCGTTGCCATTTCCTCCTCCAGGGGATCTTCCCATATATGATGTAATATAAAATGTATCTTAAGTGTAAAGGAGATCTTTGGGTACTCTTATTTCTTTGGTGTTCAATAATCTATTTAGTTTTAATTCAGTTCATTTGGAAATTACCAAAAAAAAAAAGACTCTGCTTTCTGTCAGCTACATGCATCCAGGTTAACCCTGTAAGTTGCAGGAAATGGACAGTAATAAAAAGGATCCCTGTCCACAGAAACACAAACACATGGTACATGGCCAGGAGATACAGTAAACAGACCAGCTGTACATCTATTTATCAACACATTTCAGTTTTCCTGATTGCCTTCTGTGGTTTAAATTCTTTTAACCCATGGTAGCATCTTAGTGGTTCTTTCATAATGAATGAATTAAAATGTTTTTTTATGTGTGCATTTTATGTTTGTATGAGAATCACAATTTTATCTTTTTTAAAAGGCTACTTGAAAACTTAGCATGGTTGGAACAATTTGGGTATATCAATTCACTTTTTATTCATACATTTTATGAAATTTAAATACAGGGCAAGAATTGCCTGTGACAATTTAGGTCCTGAGTTGAAATATGCTGCGAATATAGAATACACACTGGATTTCTAAGGCTTAGTATCATAAAAAAAAAGAGAAAAATTAAAACTTGATTACATGTGAAACAATGCTGTTTATATACTGGGTAAAATAATAATGCCATTAATTCCACCTTTCTCTTATGTTGTGAAATATGTTAGAAAATTTGCAGTCGCATGCACGGCTGGCATCACAAGGACAGGCCGCTCTGGACCATGAGTTCTCCCATTCCTCTCGGCTTCCTTCCTCACATGCCAGGGGGCACAAAGTGATCCCGAACTCTGCTTTTCTGCCTTGGGTTCCTACCCCCTGGCAGCGTCTTGTTTCGTTCTCGGCGAGGCCGGGTGGCTCAAAGTGAAGATCCTCGGAAAACCCCAGACTTTACAGGCGTTCCCGGCTGCGGCCTCCAGAGGGCGCAAAGTCGCGACTGGCGTTGCCGAGCAACTCGTGGCCCGGAAGTAGTTCTCTGCACCGCCCCCTCCTCCCCGCACCGCCCCCTCCTCCCCTCCCCGCCCCAGGGCAGCCTCATCAGACAACTTCCGGCGGGGCGAGTGAGGTGGTTCCGCCAGCCGGTCCCGCGGCCGCGGCGACGCGATGACCACGCTCCGGGCCTTTACGTGCGACGACCTGTTTCGCTTCAACAACATGTGAGTGAGGCCCGCTCGGGCCCGGCGGCGGCCGGCGCGTCCCAGGGGCCGCGCGGGGAGGGAGCCGGGCGGGACGTCCGGACGGCCCCGCTGACCTTGGCCGGTGGCTGTGTCCCCGCAGCTCCGGCCGCAGTGCGGGCGCCTTTCGGGGCCTGGGGGGACGCCGGGCGAGGGTCGGGGGGCGCCGGGCCGAGCTCCCCTCCGCTTCCTGCCGATGTCCCCCCACTGCGCGGCAGCCGAGGCCCGGCGGCGGCGTGGTTACCTCGTATCCGCGTGGGGTAACACTGGCCGTCGCCCGGCGCGGCGCCTTTGCGCTCCTCGTTACTGTAGCTGCGCGTCCCGGCACTTGTTGCTGCGGGATGCGGAGGGGGGTCGGAGTGCGGTCCTCGGGGTGCCCGGTCCTTCGTCCGACTTAAGTCAGGCTTTGTGACTTGCAGGTTTCATTGTTTTTCTTTTTTTCCTAAGTTTTATTGTGAAAATTTATGAGCGCTTAAGAGCTTGATAGGATTTTACCGTGAACACTTGTAGTCTACCAGCTGGCCTCCCACTTTTTTACCATTTCACTCTTTTGCTTCATCACATTTCCGTCCATCTTATCTACCCACCTCCCCAATCCCAGACCTACTTTTAAATAATTTAATAATTATTTAAATAATTCCCGAGGCAATTATTTGGAAACTTCAAGGACCAGGTAGTTGAGGTTCAAGTGTCAGGAGGATGGATAGAACCTGAGCAGAGTTCACTAGAAACGTTCACAGAGGAGCTGAGTCTCAGAAGATGGGTAAGTGTTGACAGTGGTGAGGAAGGACGGGCGGCGGACACTTGTGCGGGGGAGTGACTGTAAGATCGGGTTTCTGTAACTCCGGGGTCAGAGCAACTGGTGAGACTGGACTTGTGCCCCGTTGTTGGGGGCGGAAGTGGTTTCTGGGGGCCTCTCTCAGTCGGAGCAGAGTAACTGAGGCCACTGCTTTCAGTCTCACTGTGCCTGGCCCCGGAGTAACTCCTTAGTAGCTAGAGTAGTAGTAGTATTAGTCGCTTAGTCATGTAGACTCATGGCGACCCCATGGACTGTGGCCTGTCGGGCTCCTCCGTCCATGGGATTCTCCAGGCAAGGATACTGGAGTGGGTGGCCTATCCCTTCTCCAGGGGATCTTCCAGACCCAGGGATTGACCGGCGCTCTTGCATTGTAGGCAAATTCTTTACCATCTGAGCTACAGGGAAGATCAGAGTAACCCCTTTGCTCCTCACACCTCTGTGAAGTAGTTGCTCTTCTCATTACCATTTTTTGGCGTGAGTCAGCATAGGATTCGAGAGCTCAGAGGAATGGCCCAGGTGGAAGAGCCCTGCGTGGGAGTGGGCAGAGCACTGAGACTCCCTAAGGAGATTGGCCCCAGGCTGGTGGTTCTTAAGAGTAATCACTGAGCACTCTTTTGCAAATACTCATTCCTGGCTGCCCAGGACCCCTAAGCTCTCTGCTGCAGGGCCGTGTGTCTCGGGGTGACTGGAGAAGGTGTACCCGGCAGGTGAGCCATTTAGGAGGTCTTGGCAATGGCCCAGAGATGATGACTTGATGAAGGCTTGGGTTTCAGAAGCACAGACCTGGGAAGTGACAGTGTGCTTTGAAACTTCAAGAATGGATGAGGCAAAGCCGCCTAGAAAGTCAGTTTTAACTGAAGACTGAGGAAGGGTCAACACTTTTATATGAAAATGAATAGAACAGAAGGAAAATAAGTGTGGCCATTTATGTACAAAAAAATATCATCCTGTCCTGTTAACAGGCAGACAGTCAACACGTATTTGTTTAATCTCCACATTGTGTAAGTCACCATGTCTTTGTATAACAAAAAAGGTATATATTCAAAATTACCATTAATTAAAGATTAATTATGAGGACTTGCCTGGTGGCTCAGTGGTGAGAAGTCCGCCTGCCAATGCAGGAGATGCCAGTTCGATCCCTGAGCTGGGAAGATCCCCTGGAGAAGGAAACGGCCACCACTCCAGTATTCTTGCCCGGAGAATCCCATGGACGGAGGAGCCTGGTGGGCTACAGCACATGGGGTCACACAGAGTTGGACACGCCTTAGTGGCTAAACTTAGCAAAAAGTCGGACACGCCTGAGTGACTTTCACTCACCCACCCACTCACCCACCAGAGGTTCTAGTCCTTTTCTTTACATTTTGGTTTTATCCTGGGGATCCGCAACTACTGCTGACGTTTTTGTTTGTAGGATGGGGAGGAAGGGAGGACTGATTTGCATGGTTACTGTCCCACTACTCATGTAGGACATTTGGGCCCCATTATTTCAAATTATTAATTTCCCTGGTAGCTCAGACGGTAAAGCATCTGCCTGCAATTCGGGAGACCTGGGTTTGATCCCCAGGTTGGGAACATCCCCGGAGAAGGAAATGGCAACCCTCTCCAGTACTCTTGCCTGGAAAATGCCATGAGTGGAGGAGCCTGATAGACTGCAGTCCATGGGGTCGCAAACAGTCAGACATGACTGAGCAACTTCACTATCAGTTTAGCAACTAAACAGCAACAATTTGATTTCAGAGTCATCTAACTTGTTAAGGCCTACCTTCAGTCTATGCCAGTGGGGGACTCCTCTCCCTCCTCACTTCCTTCTGTTTCTCACCTTGATTAGGGCGCTTCTGTCAAGAACACGGGAGAATCACTGGGGTAGGATGTTGCAGTAGTAACTGAAAGAAGCAACGGATGTAGAAACATTGCAATTAACAGCAGATATTTTATCCTTGGAAAAATATTTTATGCCTGCCAGTGCTGAAGAGACAGTAGTGAACAAGATAAAACATGTTATCTTTATGGAATTTGTAGTTGATTTGTTGAAATTGGCCACACCACACAGCTTGTCGTTCCTGCTTTCCCAAGTCCAGGGATTGAACTCAGACCCTCGGCAGTGAAAACCAAAGTCATTGAAAACTGAAGTCATTGTACATAACCATTGCATTGGACTGCCAGGGAATTCCCAGAATTTACATTTTAGGGGGGAAAGTAAGATAGAACTTAGTGTTCAGTAAACAAGGAAAAATGAGAGCAGGAAAGGGAAATAGGAAGTACATATGGATTAGACTTTGGGTGAGGTGTTTCAGGGAAGGTGTCACTGCAGAAAGATGGGGGTAGGGGGAGTGTGTAGGCTTTGGGGGCATGGGTGGTATGGGCAGAGTAGAGTAATATGGGCACTGGTTCCTGTTTCAGACATGCAGTGGGGGAGGCGGAGGCGGCCGCCAGTGTGGCCCAAGCAGCAAGTGGGAGTGTGAGGACACCAGGTCGGAGTCAGAGGGCTCGACCTTGGAGAGGCTGGCGCTGGACATGGGCTTCTCTGCAGAGGGTGCTCAGACCCCCAGGTAGAGAAGTCAGGCGGGCATCCGGGCACGGGCGTCTCAAGTTTAGGTCTGGGCTAAAAATAGAAGCTTGAGGGTCAACACTGCATGGATGGTGTTAAACCCAGATGGCTCGATGACTTCACTGATGAGTGTGGACAGGAGAAAAGGCTCCAGGATGGCACCCGGGGCATCGCGTGGTGAAGGAGACACAGTGGCCCAGTGAAGCAGGAGGAAACCCTGCTGCTGGGTCTGGAGGCTGAGAGGACAGCACGTCGGGGATGGAGCTGTGGACTGTGTCACGTGTTCTTACGGCCTAGGGTGCAGCACATTTATCCGTTTCTCTCGGGACCGGCTGCTGGGTCCTGAGAGGCGGTGGACCTGCTGACCTGCACTCCAGGCCTGGGCCCAATGCCGCAGGCAGAGAGCAGGTGGGGTGGCTGCTGGAACCTTGGTGAAGCTGCTTATTACAGTTATGTTTTCTTCCTGAAGTCAGAAGCAGCGGAGCTGGAAGAGGGAGCATTGAGGAGACAGGAGAGGGTAAAGTAGTCTTGAGAAGGGTGGAGAGTGAGTCCTATACTGAATTAGAGCAGTGATTCTCTAGGTGTGGGCAGGGGCACCTCAAGATTGCTTGAGGGGGTTCTGCAGGGTCAGAGCTATTTTCATGATAAAACTAAGGTTTTTTGTTTTTTTAAAACCTTTTGGCCATGCCGCGCAGCATGTGGGATCTTAATTCCCCAAACAGGATTGAGCCCTGGCCCCCTGCATTATCAGCACAGTCTTAACCACTGCACCACCAGGGAAGTCCAGGTTTTTGTTTTTTATTGCTTTTTTTAACTCTCATTCTCTTACTAGTGCACAAGTGGAGTCTTCCAGATGTGTGATCATCTAACAGAAAGCATAGCAGACACAGAAATGAGAAATCAGCTGTTTTATATTAAGCCAGACATTAAAAAGATATGTAAAATTGTTCAAATAATGACATTCTTGTCACTAAATTTTCTTTTGTCTTTGAAAATAGTGACTTTTGGTTTAAAAAAGTCATTCACATTAATATTTAACTGATTTTTAAAAAATGAACAAATGTCTTACACTTTTAAATATCCATAGATTTAAGTCTTGGGGTCTTCAGTAAGTTTTGAGTATAAAGGGGTGCTAAGATTTGCTGGTCTCCAGAAACGCACTGTGACTGTTGCTATTGCTAAAGGTCCCGAGGAAGAGCTTGACTGCATGTGTGAGAGGACTTGAGGGCGCTGTTTTGGGGTCCGCCAGGATTGTGCTTCCACTGACTGAATAGGAAAGTGAGGGGCAGAGCTCTCTGTGGAGGGAGGCAGGGGTGGAAATGCTGATTTGGGAGTGTTGTGGTCAGACACGCTGGTGAGGCAGGTGCTCAGCAGCTCCAGAGCCAGGTAAGGAGTACTCCTCTGAGAGCAAAGTTAGAAGTATGAGAATGGGGGCAGTGGGGAGCAGAAGCCCCAAGAGCGAGAGGGCCCACGTCTGGAGGGTGGGAGAGGGAGGGACGGCCCTTGGCACACGCTGCAAGGCTGGCGTAGCCCTGTCTGTGATTGACACCCCGGGCTGGTCACCAGTTCCATACAGTTTACTGTGGTTATAAAATGGAAAATTGTAGGGAATTCCCTGGTGATCCAGTGGTTGACATAGTGCTCCCAGTGCATGAGGGCATGGGTTCAATCCTGGGTTGCAGAACTAACATTCTACAGGCCACGGTGAGGCATGGCCCAAAAAAAAACAAGATGGAATGCTTTGATGATGTATTAACTGTAATTTGTAAAGAAACAGCTAAATGAAAATATACGGGTGTCTTTATATTGACTGTAATGATGGCTTAATATGGTCATTAGGTAGGTTAAACCATTTTTCTTAGTTGAAAAGTTGGTTTAAAGTTGTGAATTTAACATGTTGTTTTCCCTGTGCATGTTATTTTTAGTTGTAATTGGCCTATTTAAACTGATTTTGTAAACACTGCTTACTGTTGACATTTCTCTTGTTTCTTTTAGTAACTTGGATCCACTTACAGAAACTGTATCCTTTTTTTATAAAGTTTAAATAAAGGCTTCTAAGAGTAAGGAAAGTAGAGAAAAGGAAAAAAAATAGACTTGAATACTGAAAATGTTTAAGACTTGGAGGTCAGGAAACATCATAAACAACATCGAAGGCAATTAAGAATAAAAGAAACTAAAAACTGGGAACAAGAGTTATCTTACATCTGCTGACAAGCTGCTAATATAATGACCTCATAAATCAAGAACAGTACAATCCCCTGCCCTCCCTGCCCCTCAGTAGTAAGCATAGCTGTGAGCAGCAGAAAGCTGTGACTTCAGCAGGAGGGGCTGTTTCTGTCTGATAAGAACAAAGCCTCAAGAGGATGATCAGTGCCAGGCGATTCCATGATGTCCTAGACTCCGGGCTCTGCCCTGGGACCACTCTCTCATCCGGGGGACCCTGGCTTCCAGAGTCTACGGCATCTCATCCGCATTCCTGGCAGGAGCGTCGATCAGCAGAGGGGAAGCCAAGGGGACCACTGGGAGGTGTGACGCAGCCCCCTGCCCGACCAGCACCTGCCTCGAGACACACCTATCTAGAACAGTCTGGGATGAGCCTGGGGTTTACATTCAGGCTGGCTGCTAAAGGGGGAAGAAATGATTTTAGGTAACAATCAGCAGGATCTGTCTTAGTCCCCAGTGGAAACATGGGCAAGGATGTGTGAAGTTAGGGTCCTCTGATCTGAATAGATAACTCCTACATTCTCAACAGCTTGAAGCACAGAGTTGGATTTCTGGGTTATGTGCCATGTCCACTGTGGGGTAAGAGGGTAGTATTAATTGGTCATTTAACCAAGAGGGCATATAGGAGGCTATGAAAATTTCAAGAGTTCAGTCTCACCAATTAAAAGACATGATAATTAAAACCGAAATGAAATAACATGTTTATATCTATCAAACTATCAAGGATTTCAAGCAGTGATGAAGCTCAGGGCTGATGGAGGTGAGGCGAGGGGAGTATTCTCATAAATTGCTAGTGACAGAGCAATTTATGAGAATGGTCAAAAGCTAGTCTTTTGAAGATACTTTACTTATGAATACCTGGTAATTCAGTTTCCTGGAACCTGAAAATAACAATAGAGGCATTTATGTCAGGGGTGGGCACGCTCACATGCATGGGCCTGTTTTTGTAAGTAATGCTTTACTGGGGAATGATTTACACACTGTGCTCTAGTCCTGGACTTTCACAGTTCTTTTTTTTTTTTAGTTGAAATATAGCTGACTTACAGTGTAGTGTTTTTTTATGGTTAAGAATGTATAACAAGCTAGAACTAGAAGGACTTTTATTAATTTGGTAAAGATTTTATATTTTAAAACTTTCAGCAAGCTTTATATACTTGAGTGAGAAATTAAGATACATCCCTTCAAGATAGGACAGAAGATAAGAATGCCTACTGTCACTACTACCCTTTAACATAGTTCTAGAGGAACTGACCAAACTTCCAGAAGGAAGGAAAAAGTATAAGGATGAGAAAGTTAGAAATAAAACTGTCATCATTTATAATTGATAGTACAATCATCAGTCTAGAAAAATGAACAACCTGTTAAGAATAAGAATGTTCACCAATGTTGGAACCAAGATCAAGTTTTGAAAAATCAGTAGCATGTGTACACCTAGTACAAATCAAGAATAGAAATCAAGCAGTAGAAATCAAGAATATGTGGGTGTGGGTGTGCATGTGTGTGTGCTTTTTTGTGTGTGTAGTAAAAACTTTATTAAGACTTTGAAGTCAAAAAGTAAAACTCTTGTTAAAATTTTCCGAACCTTTAGGTCAGTTCAGCACAAGAAATAATTGAATATTTAAAACATGTATATCTACTTAAAGAGCATAATAGAATGGAAGCAGGTTTTTTAAATATCTAAAACTGATAGTATCTGTAATATATATTAACAATCCTTGTTTTGTGACCTTTAAAAAAGTGAGTATAATTGATATATACAGTATTTCATTAGTTTTAGGTATAGAGCAGAGTGATTAGTTATATATAAAAAACCATTGTTTTATCAGATTCTTCTCCCATGTAGGTTATCTCAGAATACTGAGTTGAGGTCCATGTGCTGTACAGTAGGCTCTTATCGGTTATTTACACACACACACATTTTATATATAGTAGTGTGTATGTTAATCCCTGACTCCTGATTTATCTTCTCACCACATGTTTTCCTTTCGGTAACCATAAGTTTGTTTTTAATGTCTATAAGTCTGTTTTATAAGTAACTTTCTTTGTATTAGTTTTTAAATTAGATTCCATATAAAAGTGATAGCATATGATACTTGTCTTTATCTCACTTCACTTAGTATGATAATCTCTGGGTCCATCCAGGTCGCTGCAAATGGCATTATTTCATTTTTTTATGGCTGAGTAATATTCCATTGTATGTGTTTACCACATCTTCTTTATCCATTCATCTGTCAATGGACATTTAGGTTGCTTCCATATCTTGGCTATTATAAACAGTGCTGCAGTGAACATTGGGATGCATGTATCTTTTGGAGTTAGTTTCCTCCTGATACATACAGAGGAGTGGGACTGCTTGATCATATGGTAGTTCTATTTTTAGTTTTTTAAGGAACCTCCGTACTGTTCTCCCTACCAGTTTATATTCCCTAGGAAGGGTCCCTTTTCTCCACACCCTCTCCAGCATTTTATTGTTGTATAATTTTTGAAGATGGCCATTCTGACCACTGTGAGGTGATGCCTTATTGTAGTTTTGATTTGCTTTTCTTTGATAATTAGGGATATTGAACATCATTTCATGTGCTTTTTAACCACTGGTATGCCTTCTTTGGAGAAATTCTGTTTATATCTGCCCATTTTTTGGTTGGGTTGTTTTCTTTGATACAAAGTTGCATGAGCTGTTTGTATGTTTTGGAAATTAACCACCTCAGTCACTTCATTTGCAGATAGTTTCCCCCCATTCTGTGGATTGTGTTTTCATTTTTTTTTTTTTTTATGGTTTCCTTTGCTGTCCAAAAGCTTTTAAGTTTAATTAGGTCCCATTTATTTTGATTACTCTAAAGGATACTGACATGATTATGTAAAAAAACATTTTACCTGTGTTTTCTTTTAAGAGTTTTATAGTATCTTATTTACATTTAGGTCTTTGATTGATTTTGAGTTTATTTTTGTGTATAGTGTTAGAGAATGTTATGATTTCATTCTTTTACATGTAGCTGTCCAGTTTCCCCTGCACCACTTACTGAAGACTCTTTTCTCCATGGTGTGGTGTGCTTGTGTGTGTGTGCGTGCGTGTGCCAGTACCATGCTGTTTTGATGACTGCAGCTTTGTAGTATAGTCTGAAGTCAGGGGGCCCGATTCCTCCAGCTCTGTTTATTGTTCTTAGGATTGCTTTGGGTCTTTGAGGTCTTTTATGTTTACATACAAAATAAAAAAATAATCTTGTTCTGTGAAAAATGCCATTGCTAATTTGATAGGGGTTGCAATTCAACCTGATTGCCTTGGGTAGTATAGTCATTTTGATAATATTGATTCTTCCAATCCAAGAGCTTGGTGTATCTTTCCATCTGTCTGGCATTGATTTCTTTCATCAGCATCTTAAAGTTTTCAGAGTCCAGGTCTTTTGTCCCCTATGTAGGCTTATACCCAGGTTTTTTTTTTTTTTTCTCTTTGATGTGAATGGTAAATGGCATTGTTTCCTGAATTTCTCTTTCTGATCTTTCATCATTAGTGTATGGAATGTAAGAGATTTCTGTGTACTTTGTATCCTGCAGTTTTACCAGAGTCACTGACAATCGTTAGTCGTTTTCTGGTAACATCTTCAGGATTTTCTGTGTGTAGTATCATGTCATCTGTAGTGACAGTTTTCCTTGTTTTTCAATTTAGATTCCTTTTCTTTCTTTTTCTTCTCTGCTGTGGCTAGGACTTCAAGACTATGTCAAATAAAAGTGGTGATCGTGGACATTCTTGCCTTGTTCCTGATCTCAGAGGGAATGCTTTTGGCTTTTCACCATTAAGAATGATGTTAGTTGTGGGTTTATCCTATATGGCCTTTATTAGGTTTAGGTTCAATTCAGTTCAGTTGCTCAGTTGTGTCCAACTCTTTGCAACCCCATGAATCACAGCACGCTAGGCCTCCCTGTCCATCACAAACTCCCAGAGTTTACTCAGACTCATGCCCATCGAGTCGGTGATGCCATCCAGCCATCTCATCCTCTGTCGTCCTCTTCTCCTCCTGCCCCCAATCCTTCCCAGCATCAGGGTCTTTTCCAAAGAGTCAACTCTTCAAATGAGGTGGCCAAAGTATTGGAGTTTCAGCAAGTTCCCTCTATGCCAACTTTCTGGACAGTTTTTATCATAAATTGGTGTCAGATTTCGTGAAAAGCTTTTTCTGCTTCTATTGAGATGATCCTATGGTTTTTCTTCAGTTAATGTGCTGTATCACATTGATTTGAAGCTATTAAAGAATCTTTGCATCCCTGGGATAAATCCACTTGATCATGGTGTATGATCCTTTTAATGTATTATTGGGTTTGGTTTACTAATATTTTATTGAGGAATTTTTGTGTCTGTGCTCATCAGTGATGTTGGCCTATAATTTTTTTTTTGTGGTATCTTTGATTTTGATATCAGGGTGATAGTGGCCTCATAGAATGAGCTTGGAAGTGTTCCTTTTTCTGCAATTTTTGGGAAAGTTTCAGATGGATAGGTATTAACTCTTCTTTAGATGTTTGATAGAATTCACCTGTGAAGCCATTTGGTCCTGGATTTTTGTTTGTTGGACATTTTAAAATCACTGTTTCAATTTAAGTATTTGTGATTGGTCTGTTCATATTTTCAGTTTCTTCAGTCTTGGAAGATTGTATCTTTCTAAGAATTTGTCCATTTTATTAGCATATAGTTGTTTGTAGTTTTTTATGATCCTTTGTATTTCTGTGGTGTCAGTTTTAACTTCTTTTTCATTTCTAATTTATTTGAGCTTTCTATTTTCTTGATGAGTTTGGGCTAAAGGTTTATCTATTTTATTGTCTCAACTAGCTTTTAGTTTCATTGATTTTTTTCATTTATTTCTTTTCTGATCTTTATTTCTTTCCTTTTACTTTGAGGTTTTGTTTTTCTTTAGTTGCTTTGTTTACTTGATATTTTTCTTGTTTTCTGAGGTAAGACTATATTGCTATAAACTTCTCTTTTAAAACTGCTTTTGATACGTTCCATAGGTTTTGGCAGAGAAGGCAATGGCACCCCACTGCAGTACTCTTTCCTAGAAAATCCCAGAACGGAGCAGCCTGGTAGGCTGCCGTCCACAGGGTCACTGAGAGTTGGACACAACTGAGCAACTTCACTTTCACGCATTGGAGAAGGAAATGGCAACCCACTCTGGTGTTCTTGCCTGGAGAATCCCAGGGACGGGGGAACCTGGTGGGCTGCTGTCTATGGGGTCACACAGAGTCGAACACGACTGAAGTGACTTAGCAGCAGCAGCAGCGTAGGTTTTGGACTGTCATGTTCTTACAGTCATTTGTCTCTAGGTACTTGATTCCTTCTTTGATTTCTTTAGTGATCCATTGGTTGTTTAGTAAATATTTTTCAGCCTCCATGTGTTTGTATTTTTTTTTTCCCTGTATTTGGCTTCTTATCTCATAGTGTTGTGGTCAGAAAAGATACTTGGATTTCAACTTTCTTAAATTTACCAAGGTTTGATTTGTGGCCCAGTATGTGATCTATCCTGGAGAATGTTCTATGTGCACTTGAGAAGTGTATTCTGCTTTGGGATGGAATGTTCTATAGATATCAGTTAAATCCATTTAGTATAATGTGTTATTTCAGGCCTGTGTTTCCTCATTGGTTTTGTCTCTGTCCATTGATGAAGTGGCTTGTTAAAGTCACCCACTATCATTGTGTTTTGTTGATTTCTCTTTCTCTGTTACCATTGGCAGGATATAGTGAGGTGCTCCTATGTTGGGTGCATGTATATACATCTTTTTGGATTGATCCCTTGATCATTATGTCTCTTGTAACAGTCCATTTTGTCTAATACAAGTATTGCTACTCTAGTTTTCTTTTGATTTTTCATTTGCATGTAATACCTTTTTCTGTCCCCTCACTTTCAGGCTGTGTGTGTCCTTAGATTGGAAGTGGGTCTCCTGGAGACAGCATATATATGGGTCTTGTATCCATTCAGCAAGTCTGTGTCTTTTGAGCATTTAATCCATTTACATTTAAGGTAATTATTGACACATTCTTTCTGCCATTTTCTTGTTTGGGGTTTGTTTTTGTAGGTATTTCCTTCCCTTCCTTTTTTGTTCTCTTGTGGTTTGATGCCTCTGTTTAGTGTTGTGTTTGGACTGCTTTTTGTGTGTGTCTTAATTGTAGATTTTTGGTTTGTGCTTTACATGAGGTTTTGATACAGTAGTCTGTATACATACAGGATTGTTTTAAGTTGCTGGTCTCAATTTCTGATGCATTTCCAATACTGTTGGTTTTGATACTGTATCTGTGTTTGGAGGATCTCCTACCTTTACCTCTTTTGCCTGTACTTGTGGGCTTTCCCATTCATGCTTTTCTTGATGCTAATAACCTTTTCCACACAGGGAAGTTCCTTTAGGATTTATTATGGCTTTCACAGTAGTTGCAATAGAGACCATATGGGTCACACAGCCTTGGAATATTTACTATCTGGCTCTTTATAGGAAATGTTTGTTTGCCCCTGAGTTATGTCAGTGGAATACTAACAGCAGTAAACATCAACAGGTGACAGTAGGGCTGAATATCAGAAACAAAGTTCAGTGAAAAAAGCAAAACCAAAATCTCAATTTTCATTTGTATTGAAAAGATTATGATCTATTAAAGACCCCTGTTTAAAAAAGTGAAAGGATTTTGAAGAATTTTGAATGACAGAAAATTTTTCACTGTATAATAGGCAAAGTATTAACAATGCAAATCAGTCTATAGGGTATGCTTCCCATTATACGTAAAGTTTTTGGCAAAAGTCCCATAAACTGGGTGACGTGCCTGCCAGGGTTTCATGGTCCATAAGCTAGTGCCTAGGGCTCCTTTAGTAGCCAGAGAAGAGACGGTTATGGTGTCAGTGGCTGGGTGGCAGAAAGACTTTTGCTTTCATGTTAATGGTGATGTGGGAGACAGAAGAGACAGAAGAAAGGCTGTTCTTCAGAGGAGAGTTTGAAGAATTTACAAAAAGATTTTCCAGAAAGTTAAAAAAAAGGCTGATGGTGTCCCTTAATAGAACTGCACCTCCAAGTTAATACTGAGAAGTATAGAAATGAGTACAACTCAGCAGGACAGCAGGGCTGAAGAGCTAAGTAAAGAGCAAAGTACTCAGGCATTCACTTTTACATCAGGTTTTTATTTTCTGCATTACTGGAAATGCAGAATTTGAATCAGTGGACTGGACAAACTGGGTTTGTTATGTAGACTTTGGAAGTAAATTACAGTTATTTTCACTGTCCCATGCCTGAAGCTAATGAGGGCACTAGTCATTCATTTCCTAGTGCCGAAAGGGAGAAGTAAACATACTGAGGTGTGCCCAGCTCCAGGGAGAGAAGGCAGGTGGTGCTCACACTGTAAGAGGACAGTAAACAGGAATGTCAGGTGATGGCGAAGTGCTGTGCCGGGAAGGGGTGCTAGACATAGTGTGAGCAGTGGGGAGACAGGCTGTAGAACTTGGGGGTTCTGGTTCTCCACTCTTGGATGGTATGTCTCCGTTCACATCTGAGGTTACATATTCAGGCAGTTTTCTTAAAACTTAGTGCTAACCTAAACATTTCATGTAATGAATTGACTGCAGAAATCATACATATGGTTAGGGATAAAGGAACAATATGCTTTTTAAAGGAAACTTCACGTTTTGTGAAGAACTCTGACTGTCCTTACTTTGCATCCTCCTTAACGAGTCTCTAGTATGGGATTCCTTTTTACCTACAGTACCTCGCCCACTGGCCAGAGTACTTCATTGTCGCAGAGGCCCCTGGTGGAGAGTTAATGGGTTATAGTAAGTATAACACTACTAGTGCTTTTCTGGGTAAGCAGTTAAGATAAAAAATAGTGTTTAACTCTTAGACTGATCACAGAACTGGAAATATAATCATGAGGCCTGTAATTTTTTCTTTTCTTTTCAACTCTTGGACAGCTTACTGATCCCTCTGTCTTAGGTACTGTGCTAGGCCCAGGGGATATAGCAGTGACCCAAACAGAACTGGTCATGTTACTGACACAAGTTTGAGCTGTAGATTGTCTATTGTGTGTACACACACACACATACCCACACGAAATGTAGGTCATTTAAAAAATACATATCAGGTAAGAGCACTAGCAATTAGCTAGATGGCTTTAAGCAGCAGTCCCCAAACTTTGGCATCAGAGACCGGTTTCATGGAAGATCAATTTTCTGGTGGGGGTGAGGATGGCTTTTGGACAATTCAAGCACATTACATTTATTGTGCACTTTATTTCTATTATTATTACGTCAGCTCCACCTCAGATCATCAGGTCTCCAGAGGTTGGGGACCCCGGCTTTAAGTGTTACTTAAAAATC
The DNA here is from genome assembly GCF_023699985.2 of Odocoileus virginianus. NCBI lineage: Eukaryota > Metazoa > Chordata > Mammalia > Artiodactyla > Cervidae > Odocoileus > Odocoileus virginianus. The sequence continues at coordinate 36,428,255 of NC_069682.1, forward strand.
AGGGTTTGGTCGCTTCCTTTATGATAAAAGTGTACCACACAGTATTTCTCCATGTGCAGTTGCCTTGTTCAGTTACTGGATGTGGTCTTTCGTTGGCAGTCATGGGCAAAGCAGAAGGCTCAGTGGCGAGGGAAGAATGGCACGGGCACGTCACAGCTCTGTCCGTTGCCCCAGAATTTCGGCGCCTTGGTTTGGCTGCTAAACTTATGGAGTTACTAGAGGAAATTTCAGAAAGGTAGGAGCCTGTTTTTCAAGTAATTCTTGAACTCTTTTTTCTCTTGGTAAATGTTTATCAGTTGTTTCCTTAAGGTTGAAGGTTGTCATGATGCAGGTTCATAGGAATTTCATGTTCAGCCTCTAATAGTCCTTACAACAGTTCTTTCACATATTCATAGTGGTACTATTGTCCCTGTTTTGCCACTGAGGAAAATTAAAGCACAGTGAATGACATTCTGTAGACTCTTGAGCTGGGTAATTGGTGGAATCAGAATCTAGCCCTCAAGGTCTCTGTTACTGTTCTTGCCACTATGGCAGATATATTCCCCAATTCTTTGTTAACATTGCCCTTTGCATCTCAGTAATTCTTTCAGTAGTGCCCTAGGCTAAAGAAAAGTTTATAGTTTTAAGCGGTAAAACTGAAATAAATATTTTCATTTCATTTTTAATCACTGTGGTTATCTCCTAATGAGATGCACCTGCTGGGCATCACATGGCTTCTCAAAACTGTGGAATCTGATTCTGCAAAGCCACCTGCACTCTTGTTTCACATTGATTTTCATGTGGCCCTGGGGCTTTATAATAACAGGAATTGCTAAAAGCCTGACTTCATAACGACATTGTGTCACCAAAAGAAATATAATGTGATGTGTATTTGTGAACTATACAAAGCCAGTAGTTTGCCCATGTTCAACAGGTAAGTCTTGCCTGTGTTTTCCCAAAATGTTTGAAATATTCTTCAGCACCTACATGAGTTTGGACCACCTGGCAGCACAGTTTGAACAGCCAACATTGTGGCTTTTTTTAAAAAGACCTGTTTTATATATCAGACACTTTTTATGTGTTACTTATATTAAATAGATTAAAGTGGAGTGTTTTACAGAAGTAACCCATGGCCTCAAAAGTCGACTTGAGGCAAGTCAAGGGCAAGAGGGAACTTGAGTTCCTTCTTGTTTAAGCTGTAAAAGAAGTCTAGTCCTTAAGAATTTTAAAATTCCTGTCATTAAAAAGCCCCAGGACCACATGAAAATCAATATAAAACAAGAATGCAGGTGGTTCTGCAGAATCAGGTTCTCCTAGACTGAACAGGGAAGAGGAGAAAATTTTTAGGAAGATTGTAGTTTACACACAAGAATTAATGGCATGCACGTCTTATTGAAAAAGTTATCTGACATTATTATTATAGTGGACAGGGAGTTCAGACATGTGTTCTAATAGCCATGACCTTACACATAAAATTTATAGGACAGACTATCTTTTAGAGTAGAAAATTACTACTCTCCTTTCCCTTCCAGTTCCTAAACCTTCATTACAGTAGTTACTGAGATTCAAGTGACCTGTATTTGTACAGGAGTGTGTGTGTACCTATACATATACATATATATACACATGTATATATTAAATAATGTTCACTAAAAATAGAAATTGTATTTCCAAAAAAAAAATTGGCTAATAAAAATCAAAAGAAAAACTAAAGTGGCAAAACAAAAAGCATGAAATGAGGTGGTGGTCATGAATCCCAATATAATTAGGTAAGTACAACAGTGAATGTTAAGGAACTAATAACTCCAGTTTAAAGACAAAGACATTATGCCAGGTGAAATAGGCCAGTCACAGAAAGACAAACACTACTTGATACCACTCAAAGACCTAAGGTAGTTAGATTCATAACGAGTGGAATGGTGGGGGGAGGGGGAATGGGAAGTTATTACATTTACAATTTACCAATAGGGTGAACCTCATATTTAGTGTTCTTAAGACAGATTAAAAAAATGATACTGTCAGAGCTGTACTCTTATTTACAGGAAATACATGTAAAGATACAGAAAGATTAAAAGTAAGTTTCTAAACGGGGCTTCTCTGGTGGCTCAGCTGGTAAAGAATCTCCTACAATGCGGGAGACCTGGGTTTGATCCCTGGGTTGGATAGATCACCTGGAGGATTCCATGAACTGCATAGTCCATGGGGTCGCAGAGTTGGACATGACTGAGTGACATGCTCACTTCACTTTTTAAATTATGCAAATTCTAAAGCAAATAAAAACTGAAAAGCAATTAAGGGTGTAGTTAAGTCACATTATAGTTATTACTAGAATAAAAAATGGTCACTCCATATTGGTAAGAGTCAATCAAAAGTTACATACCCAGTGACAAACAAAGTAAAAATGCAACAACTGACTAAACTACAGGAAGAAATAGATCATCATAATTAGAGGTATGAACAGGCCTATTCCTAATTAGAACAATCAGAAATTGATTTAATTGTATAAAACAGGGGTCAATGAACTTTTTCTGGGCTACCAGAAAGGGTTCACAGGGCCACCTGAGGTCTCTCTTGCACATTATAATTGATGTATTCTGTAACGTTCATCCTTTTAAAATGTAGTTTAGTGGGTTTCATGTTTTCATTGTATAAATGTCACCATACTCCATAAAACTTCTTGAAGACAACATAGGCAAAACATTAAAATATATTTTTAAATATTTAAAGGTTGTCCCTCCAAAATTGTTAAAAAAAAAAAAAAGATTCTTAGCTTGAAAATGACTAAATGACTTACGTTCAATCTTACACACAAAAAGAGAACTTATTTTTTAAGAGAACTTTTTTCTTATCTTATTTTGTTAAGATAATCTTAACAAAAACCTGATAAGCGGTACAAGAAAGAACATCTCATTACAGATGCAGAAGTCCTAGAAAAACTTAGCAATGAACCTAAGAATGTATTCTAGCAATTAATAGACTGAAGAACATTTTTTTATCTCAGTAAATGTAGAAAATGCTTTGATAAAATACAGTATTCACTCTTGATTAAGCAATCTAGGATACATAAAGGGAAAACTTTAACCAACAAATATTATTTACTGAAAACCTATAGTAAATATTAGAGGTGATGCATGGAATGCTTCTCTTAGTAATTACTGGAAATCCTTGACCGTACAGTGAAGCAATTTAAAAAAAAAAAAGGTATGAGGACTGAGAGGAAACTTATTTGGACAGATAAGAGTGTACACATAAAAAACCTGTAAGAATCTAGTTTGTTGGATATAAAGTGAGTCTAAATTCAGCTGCGTTTCTATACAATAGTAACATTAAGAGGATGAGATCTGCATTGGCATCAGTCCACTAAGCCTTTAGGAAAAATCTAACAAAAGCTGTGTAAGACCTCTCTGAAGTTTATACAGCTATATCTGGAGACAGTAAATATGACCTATGTAAATGAAGAGAGAAACTATTCATACCAGTATTGTTTTCTAGGACTTTTCCCATTCTGATTTTTTTTTTTAATTACAGAAAGGGTGGATTTTTTGTTGATCTCTTTGTAAGAGTGTCTAACCAAGTTGCTGTCAACATGTACAAGCAGCTGGGCTACAGCGTGTACAGGACAGTCATAGAGTACTATTCGGCGAGCAATGGGGAGCCCGACGAGGACGCTTACGGTGAGTCCCTGCTGGGGCAGCGTCCCAGAGGAAGGGACGTTTACATGCATCCTATAGACCAAAATACTCGGCTCTTTTAATACACTTAAAAAAAATCATATTTAAATTTGAGCTATAGCATGTAAATCTCCTGTAAGGTACCTTCATGAACCTACTAACTTACATTAACTAACCAATGGTTAATTACTGTCAATTGTTTTGCTGTTACAGACATGTTACTAAGACTTTGTCAAAAGAACATTTGAAGGAAGAGCTAAATCCCACTAGGGTTCGATTAGTGTTTCGTGTATTCCTGCTTGGGAGTCTCACTTATAAATACATTTCTCTTAGAATCTGGTAAAAGTGGGAGAGTAGGGGACAAAAGCGCTTATGGTTTTGGTGTTTTTTTAAACACCTGTACACTTTAAATCAGATACAAAATCATACTCTGACATTTGGGTACTTACATTAAACTTTGCTTCTTAACAGATATGAGGAAAGCGCTATCCAGGGACACTGAGAAGAAGTCCATCATACCATTACCTCATCCTGTGAGGCCAGAAGACATTGAATAACCATGAGCAGTGGTTCTTAGGCTGATGATGCTCCAGATAGAATTATGGACAATATTTTTTCATTAGATGACCTTGGAGCTCTATTAGGAGAGAAGGGGATCGTTTAGCTCTTAAAGACTTCAAGAAAATACAGGCTGTCAACTTATTTTAAGTCGTCTTGTTTCCTGTTAGCAATATCATACCTTCTAAAGCTGTTCACTGTAATAAAATCCAACCAAAAAAGGCAGCTAGGTGAGAAGGAAACCTTCCACTGTCATGGCTAATAACACACTGTTCACGGTGTGCCAGGGAAAACGATTGCTCTAGTCTCCCCCTAAATTGTGTGCCTGAGAACCACTGCTGCATATACAGTTTTTATTTTGTATTGAACTTAAGCTTTAAAAGCATATATGAAATGTATAAATCTAAGATGTATAATAAAATGCACTGTTGACTCTATGAATGTTTTCTGGAAGTTTGATGGTCATTTGTAAACCTAAAGTTAGCAGGATTGAGAAAGGTCATCACTTAGGGTTTGTCACATTTTTCATTTACATACAAAGCACTGTTTAAATGCTTCCGTGACAGCCCCTGCCTGGCACACTTAAGCTTCCTGCTTATTGCAGACTAAGGTCTTCCCAGGTGCTTGTTTCCACACTTCCGGTCTCAGGTCTTTCCTGCCTAGTTTCACAGTACTATATTCCTGCCTTTCAGAATACAAAAAGATGATAAAGGGAGAACAGAGCCTAATTTCTTAAAAAGAAAAAAAAGGGGGGGGGGGCGCTAAATGATTAGATCACAGGCTAACCACTTATTTTCATGTGTAGTTTTCATCACTTGTAATACCAGTGAATAAAAGTAGCTAAATAAAATGAAAAAGAATCACAAATGATTGTTAACACCCTTTACTTTTGAAAGGACTTATTTTGGTGGAGGTGAGAGAGAAGTGATACTCTCCCAAGACAGTAACTTTTTCTTTCATGCATTTTACACAGGCATGGTATGTGCCTGCAAACAGTGATAGTTTACATAAGAACTTGGCTGGTTTTTTTTCCTTTCACACATGTGCAACACAAACATGATTATGATTCATCACTTACAGTAGCATCTAGCCTGTTTTCATCTCACCTGTGGCCCTGTGCAACTTAGCCAGTTCAGAACATGGTGCTCCTCTGAAGCCCCTACTCAGACCTCGGGACTCAGAGCCTATGACTCCAGCAGCCAATGCCAGTCTGGTGACCGAAGCAGTGAGGTGGAGAACAGGTTGCTTTTACCTGCTGGTCCTATTTCTTTCTGCTCTCAAACACTCCTATTTTCAAGATAGAATTTAACACTGTAACAACTAGCTTTTACTCCCTTGGGTGACTGACATACTTGAAAATGTAATCATACATTTGCCCAAGTAAATTTGCTAATTGTCCCTACAGGTGAAGAAACACACAGATATGTTTCCAGTCAAATAACCTTGGCAGTGAACAACAAAAAAATAGGCTTGAGAATACGGGCTAGATTAAAGGAAACAACTTCTCAGATTGGTTAACTAAGGCAAATGCTTTTTTGCTTGAGAATATAAGCAATGTATCAGCCAGCAAATACACCATCATCTTGCATTGCTTTGTGTCATGACTTAAAGTTACCGCAGGGTCTTTCACATTCTAAATCAAGGCCAGGTTGCATGAGTCAAGTTTTACGGGTAGATAGTCTCTGCTGCAACAATGCTGGGCAGTGTTTATTGGTGCTCTTCGCAGAAATGCTTTCTTTGTTCACTGTATTTTGGGAAACACAGCCAGGCCTTGCTGCTGAGGATTCATAACACACAGGAACGTGTCAAGAGCCCTAAGAAGACTAAGTATAAAGAAACTTGTCAGCAAGGCTTAACCTAGGGTTTCCCACACTCACTGGAGCATGGGACATTGTTCTTCATAGCTCCTGAATTACTGTTCTTTAAACAAGCCACTGCAGAACTCAGCCAGTTTGGGCAACTGAGTATGGTATAACTGAAATTTTACTAAAATGTTCTTGGTTTTTTAAAAAAAAAATTACCTTGTGCAGAAATGTGGCCAACTGTAAATTATTTTCCAACTGGTGTTTTCATAAACATTTAGTATAAATGGCCATTAAGAAGGTACAGTTATTGATGTTAAAATTAATCCAAGCACGTCCATTTCAACAAGGCATGAACATTTGACCAAGTACTCCCTCTGTGCTGGGTATACTCCTTTTCTAATTTAATCTTTAAAGTGAGCTGGCAAAAGTCCGTAAACTGAAAGGTTAAGTTATGCATCATTAAGTGACAGCTGGGGATGGAACTCAAGTCAGTGACTTGAGACGTGAATAAGTCACAAGTGTCAGATGAATGCATAAAATACCTTTATGAAGACCACCATGAGAAAACTTAAAAGTTACTATGGAATGCAATTAAGAACTTTTATAAAAAGAAAAAGACTTTCAAAATTCTGCAGGTCCATCTAAAATAGATGAATTAGATTTCCTAATGAATGATGGAGACACAAAATGTTTAAGACTCAGATAAAGAAAACCCAGCAGCTAAAGAAAAATTCCTTTACTTACAAACCCCACCCCCAACTAACCCAAGAGCATTTTAAAAATAATTCAAAAGTAGTTGTCAAAAGATCCCCATCAATTCATCACTGATGGAATACCACAAAACTTACAGGAGTTGCAAGAATTCCAAACTGTACATTTATAAAAATAATAAGACATCTGTCAATACGAACAGGAGGGCCCAGCTTCCTGCTCAGCAGTGTCTGCGTCTGGGTCCTGCTCTCCAGCCTCCTTCTCCTGCTGCTGCTTCTTCCACAGCTTGGCCATGGCCAGGAGCTTGAGGTTGGGTTGGTTGGCTGCATCTTCCGGAAAGATGTAATCATAGTATTCTTCCCAGCCTGCATCTGACTACAGGGACAAAGAAAAACAGAAGATAAGCTAACCTGTGGCTGAAATGCATTTTTCAGTTAAAGCAGAGAATCATCACTATAGAGCCCAGGGTTCATATTCAACTTATAGTTATTGTACAAAACAGCATCAAGGCCTACTTTGAAAGTTCTACTTTCAAGGGCAGGCCCTGGAGACCAGGAGTGAGTGAGTACTGCTGGGTGGGTGTTGTTGCAGCTGCTGCTCACTGAAAGCAACAGCGTGGTGGGAAAAGTGCTCCACAGCCAACCAGAAGATATGCAGTGTCCTCCAGCCCACCTTGCAGCCCTGTGAGATTTTGAACTTCTAAAGATTTACTTGCCTTTCACCTCGCAGTGAAGCCAGACCTGGGACTTGGCTCCCTGCCTGTCCCTCCCATGTCCAGTCGGCCACTGACTGCACTCCCCACAGGTTCGCTGTCCCAGATTCCAGCACTGCCTCTCTGATAAAACAGCCTCCCGAGAGACCCTCTCCAACCAGGCCCCCCACAATTCACCCACAGAGCCTCCCCTGGATTAGTTCCCACCTAGAGGCTGAGCTTCAGTGCCCTCCACCTCCTGTCTAATGCTCCAGAAACAACATGCTTCATACAGTTCGCGGAACCAGCTGTGCCAGGAAGACCCTCTGCCAGCCCTCCTCGGGGCTCCACCCCGGGTGGACCGTATACCCTGCTGTGTTCCCACAGCAGCCAGACTGTGACTGGCTCCTTCCCCAGCTGCCGCCTCTGTTCTCAGGTTGTACACATGCCACGCATTGTACAAGCATTTCAAAGTCTGGCATTTCTGCTCGGCTGGCATGGAGGACCAGCGCTGCGGGCTCAGTCCTTACCCCATCATCAGCCTGGACCTTTCTCCTCTTCTTGACCTTCTCGGGCATGAGCTTGTCCACTCTCTCCTTATCTGACGCTGTTCCAAATTCGTCCTCAAAGCTTCGCCACGACTCTAGCAGCATGAGCCTCTCTTCCTTTTCCTCACAGTTTCTCATGGTTTTGTTAGCCTCTTCATAAATTTGTCTGCACTTTGCCAAACTTCCTTCTTTCCCTGAAGACAACTCAAACTGTGCAAAACTGATCCATACCTTAGAAAGAAATTATTACCAAACCAAATTAACCATGTCACCCAGGAAACAGTAACGTAATAATAAAGCTAATTTCTTGTTGACAACATCTGAACATACCTACTGTATTCATCGAGCAGTCTAAAGAATATAACATATTGACTAGCTGCTTCTATATAGTAATGGTGAAGAAGTCTGCTTTTATACTCAATTAAGTATCTGATATAATCTTAATGTCCTAAAAAAAGTTTTCATTTTTATTCATACCTACAATATCCAAGTTACTCACGTGCAGTATAAATACTGGCCTGGTATATAAGCTTAACATTCCAAAGTCCTGAGACTCACAAGCTCTCTGTAAAAGGAAGCCACTTAAAATATACTTAAAAAAAAACTTAAAATATAGAAATACACTATTTCTTCCAGACTGCTGATTCGAGCAAAATCAAAGGTAGCCCACAAATCACAGGATACCTTGACGTGCTGTGTCCGCTGAAGCAATCGTCGGTAAAGATTTCGTGTTCTTTCCGTTTCTTCCTGCTCAATTTCAAAATCAATATATGATTTCCAAAGCACCTGAGAAAGACAAATTCTTAGGTCAGTCTTGACATTTAAGAAGCAACACGCTCTTGTTTGAAGCACAGCCTACCATCTTAACCTAGAACATCCAGGAACCTAGAATTTTCTAAGGAACACACAGTATGTGGATATGACTAATGCTAGTATTTACGAGCTGGCCAATTGGCTAAGAGTCTACATTATGAGAAAAAAGACCTTGGATTTATTTCCAGATTTTCTTTTGAAATTTCCCAAATGCTGGATTTAACAAGAAGAGCAGAGAAACTTAACAAAACACTCAGCACTATTATAAACCTGCCACATACGAGGAACTTGTGTGGAGAAAATGGGCCTAGGTCAGTCAGCGTACACTGTTTTTGCCGTCACTGTAAGTTCCCTGATGTGTCTGAGTTCAACTCAACAAGCATCCAGGGACCAGCTGCCCACTAGCTCAGTACAGCTTGTCAGGGCACAAGGACAAGAAAGATGTAGCCTGGACACCTGGGACCCTAGTCTGTGGGGTAGCTGAGGCCAACTCATGGGACCAGTGACCCAGAAAGCCCTGCCCAGTGCAGTCAGTAGGGCCTGGTAAACAGCTGAGTGAAGTCACCCCAGAGCAAGACTCACAAAACACCTGAGCGAGCCTGGAGGTTCCTGAGAGGTTCATGTTGTCCAGGCTGCAGTTTGGCGCCACCTGGAGGCTCGAGCTTACCCCGTAGCTGGCTAGGCCAGGGTACTGGTGCCTCCAGGAACATCCTGATTTGGTGAGGGCCTAATTCAGGCAAATCTGTGCCAGAAGAACCCCTCCCCTGTACTTCACATGGCCTTGACTGCACTGCCCTGGCCACCCCCTTAGCCTTCTGTTACAGAAAGACAGGAAGAGCCCACCTGTAAATTCCCAATTCATCCTGGTGTCACTGGGGCAGGGCTGAGCTACCCACTAGAGAGAGGAGCTTCCCCCTGCCTTTCTGTCTCTAAAACAGAAGTTCTGATGTTAGTGAAAGACTACAGGTGGTATTGTCTCTATGCTTCAAAAGGCACACATACTTAGATGGTTATCTCCTAAGGTAATGCTGGGCAAGTGTCTGAAATAAAGCCATGGTCATAATAAAGCCAAGCTCGCCAAAAGCGAGCACCTCACCTCTGGCATGTCCAAGCGTGGCTGACTAATGGCTAACTCGTAGATCGCCCGGGCTCGCTCAATATCACCAAGGATTGTCTCTAATTCTGCAAATTTAATCCAAGAAGTACAGTTTTCCGGCCCAAATTCCAGGAACTTTTCATAAAGCTTCCGGCATCTGTCAAATTCTCGAAGCTGTAGCTCCAGTTCTATGTAACCTTTAAATAATTTGTTCTTTGGACATTTGCCTATGGACGTTCCCTGGAAAAGAAGACACCGAGGCAATGCCTGAGTGGGTCTGACTTGTGCAGACATCCTTGACCTGGCCGAGAAGCTGTTACTCCACTGATCAAGAGCCCTGGTGCATCGATCCGGTGAACCACCCCCTCCCTCTTGCAGTACTACTGGCTCCTGACAGAGGCCCGAAGAAAAGCTCCAGCTAGCTCAGCTGTCAACTGGGCCTATTCAGCAAGAGGCAGGGTTCCTGAAGTGTTTGGAAAACTATTTTGAATCTCACCTAGATTCTCAGGATCTCTTATGGAATCCAGATGTCAGAGAACACTTCCCATGATAAAGGGGTTATCAATGAACAAACCCTGCTGCCCACAGCCAGGGGCTTATCAGAAGGACAGCTGCATCTGATCCTATCGAGAAACTTCAGAATACTTGTTAAGGCAGAGGTGCATTTAATACACCAAAAATCTCGCACAGGATCAGACTACTAACAATTTAAGATCAAATCTCTCTAGCCGCAGGAAAGATCTGGTTAACAGGTAGCTGTAACTGTCCATTGCTGACAACAGAATAATTTAAGGATTATCACCCAATCTTTTCTCTAAGGCCCAGCTTTCGAAAACATGTCTCAGGTTATAAAGGCACAGTATTTCTACTGCCTTCTTAGTGGGGGACTGGACAGCCTGTAAACACTAAAATGTAAATTTCCTTCTCAAAGGACTTAATGATGCATCATGATCCTTTATTTACTCACCAAAGCTCTTCTGGCAAACGGTAAATTTTTCTGTCTTATTTCAAACTGTGCATATAGTAACCACATTTTGGCAAATGTGAACTAGAAAACAAAAGCACAAAAACTCACTTAAATTAACATAAGGCCACAAGTGAATTTCCCTAAAGCTTCAGAGCTAGGACAGACATTTTCTCATTAGCTAAGCTGACAATATCTGACAGAAATCACCAAGAGGAATCTGGACACCTCACTGTGACGCAGGGCTCTCCAGCCCCCACTGAAGGGCAGCTTTGTGGGTGTGCGGTGAGCGGGCACAACACGCCCCTCTGTTCCAGAAAGTAATTTGGTCAACATCTCTAGTGTTAGGAAATAAAGCCAACTGCCCAGAGGGGGCAGAGACCACGTGTCCACTGCCCCCAGAACACCCGTGTTCCGTGCCCGCGGACCTCCACGTGGGTGCCAGCAGCCTGCTGGCTGTCCCTGTGCACACTGAGCGCACCTGCTCAGCCTGTTCCCGTTACCATCCTCTAGGAATTTCTCCGTTAGTATCTCTATCAGTCACTAGTCACTTAAGGCTGTCCATTCAACTAGACTGGAAGCTGTTTTCTGAGGCAAAGAACATATCTTGTTCTTATTTATGCTTTCCATGGTGCCTAGCACAGGGAAAGAGCTCATCAACAAATACGTCCACGGGATTATTTCACAAGTAACAGACACAGGATTTTCATGTGTTTAGAACAGAATGCTTACAGCAAACATACCTTTTTATGAGGAATGAGTTCCAAAGAGGCTTGGTAAACCTGTCTTGTCCTCTCGGGATCCTACATTAGGATAAGAAATTTGCACAAAATATTCACATCCAATACTAACACTAATTTTACCATTACTAAAAAAAAATGTACACCCCTAACACTGAGTATGTTTCCGCAAGCTGTTATTTCCATTTACGATCAAAAGCAAACTAACTTTGCATCAAGCTTTGATCAAAGACCTGCCCACAGCACTGAGCCAGCAAGGGAGAGCTTCTCAGTGGAGAGGCTTTCTTGTGTGACAGCAGGAACAAAGACGTTCTGCAGGCTTCGACCAACAGGATTCATCTTTTCCTATTAACTTACACACAACCAATTTCTGAAAATTCTACTTGATTTAAGAGCAAGAATGTGCAATCCAGCTGTGATCCCTAGTTATGAGAAAACCCTGGCAACTATAAATAATAAAACTAAGGGCTGGTTAATTGTTCCCTTTCAAGTGCCTCAAGGTGTAAAAAATAAAAAAAACACATCAAAACTAAAAACCACCTCGCCTGTGCCCACAACAGGTATACAGAATTTAAAATGTAGCAGAAAGAATGTAAATGGCTGCAGGGAAGCCTGTAAGAATGTACAGCGAAATTCCTGTGTGGTCAAGGCTCCACGGTATCAGTTGCCAGCCGGCTGCTCAGTGAAGCAGCCCTCCACTGCCAGGACCCGCTCTGCACCTTGGCCTCCAGCTCCTCATAGAGGGCGTAGTTGATCCACAAGTAGATGTAGCGCTTCCAGTGCCTCTTCTCCTGCACAGGCGGCACGTTGGCGATAGCACGCTCATACACTTCCCGCACCGTCTCGGCCTCTGCATCGCTCTCCACCAAGCGCAGGTAATCGAACCACGCGTCGTAGTTGTGTGGGTTAGCCTGGAAACACCAGGTTGGATTAAATAGAAACAGAACCCAGAGCTGCACCTGCTGGACTAGGCAAACTGACAGAAGACACCAGACTGACTTTCTATATTCTTTTTTTCTAGACTTTACACTATTGAAAAATACCATTCTTGAGACTTTCTAAATAGAAAGGGAAAAGGAGAGAGAAGACAGACTGTTACCCAGGGGTTCCCCAGCAAAGCTCCTTTCACCTACAATAGTCTTTTTTGCTGGGGAGCATCCCAGTTTTTAAGCTGGGTTTCTAAGGTGGCGCTAGTGGTAAAGAACCTCCCTGCCAATCTGGGACATGGGTTCAAACCCTGGGTTGGGAAGATCCCCTGGAGGAAGGCATGGAAATCCACTCCAGTATTCTTGCCTGGAGAATCCCATGTACAGAGAAGCCTGGTGGGCTATAGTCCATGGGGTCACAGAGTTGGACTCAACTGAAGCGACTTAACACACAATTTTTAAGTTTTTTAAAAGAAGGTATAAATGGAAAAATGACTTAGAGGCAAATGCATAAAAACTGATTAACAACTTGTTTTCTGTTTTTGTTTTAAATGAAGCAGCAATTTGAGCACAATTCTGTGCTGGGCGATGCCCTGCACACCTCCCCTCCACAAAAGTGAAGGGAGCTGGGGCCCCGCCTTCCCGCCCCCTGGAAGCCACTGCACTTGGAAACGTAAGGACCCCTGTCTGAGTGGCTCATGCGGGTGGGTGACACAGAGATGAAGGACAGCAGGGACTGGCTTGTGGAAGTGCTTTCCATTGATGGGTTGATCATTCCCAGCCAGATTGAAATGTGACTGTCCCACCTTCTACTTCAGGACTCTCTGCAACTGGCCTGATTCCTGCCCACTTTCCAAGCCTCCTCCTCCAGCTTCCTACTGATTCTGCAAAGCTCCCAGTATCTACAGCCATGAAAACAGACATCTGTTCTCCTAGGTGTGTTTATGGATGTGACTCTGTCTCTGTCTAGATTTAAAATTATAATGGGACTGTACCACTTTCACAACTGCAGAACCTGCCTTCTCATTTAATAATATATCTTGAACATATTTCGCTGACCTCATCTACCACCACTTAGTCCTTTGTTTGGAGCCATCTTAATTAATTTGACCAGGCAGAAATATTTTAAAATACATAGCAGAGAAATAAAGGTAAACACTACTTCCGCTGAATTCAAATCAAAACAGTATGTTACAAAGAGAGATGAGGATGGAACTATAACTACAACAGTCTTGCTCAGGCAGTTAAACTAAAGGGTAATGTATAAAAATGGTTTTTTTAGGTCAATCTCTGACTCTTCCATCTTCTTTAAACAATGAGCTCAAACGGGTTCCAAATTTCCTTTGCTCAAGTTCTTTGTGTCCAGTTAGCTGCCAATACCATGACTTCCGACACTCGTGTGGCAGAGCAAGTCCAAGGGCTGTCTGCTTGCCTTTTCCACCTGCCCCGTTTACCTCCCCCTTCTGGAGTGACTGCCAGTTTACTGCAGACACAGGGTGGGGAGAGGACTGGCTGGCAGGTCCATCAGTGCCGCCCCGCGACACTCACCTTCACCTCCTCCTCATACTGGAACCTCCGCTTGCTCACGATGATGTCTTCGATGCCCCGCCTGTCACCAAACTTCTTCTCAAAGATAGTATAATTTTTAAAGAGTTCCTGGGCCTCCTGCTTCGAGATTCTATCCAGGGCATACTTGTAGATCACTCGAACCCTCTCAAACTGAAAGCAGACAGGATGGTTACTCTTCCAGAACACAGCATTCCTGTTCTAGCCACAAGACGGAAAGCAACCCTGACATAAAACATGACCTTTAAGTTAGACTGTGACGCCTCAAAGTGTCCAAAGTATGGTTTTCCCTCTTCCTTTTGTTAAGCTACTTCGGTCAGGATGGACAGATACTCTGAGCCCCACATTTAAGTCTACCTAATCTGCCAGCAAGGACATCGTTCTTGCATCTCGGACTCACCCCAGTCCCGCCCAGCTGGGTTGTTGTCAAGACTCCCCATGCCGGTCTTGATCACGCACCTGCTCAGCCAGGGCCCTCCCGCCCACCCCCCCCCCCCACTGACTCCTCTCTCCTCTGCACCCCCACACTCCCTGCTCCCACAATCCGCCCCTTCTACCTCCTCAACTCAGCCCTCCACTTCTCCCCGGGTCCCTGCCGGCCCACCTCCATTTCTCTGTGGACCATGTGAAAAGCCCCCATCCCACTTCTGCCGCCCTCCCCCATACACTCCCCACGAAGCAGCCACAGGCCCACCTCACGGCACACAGACAACATCCAACCACTTGCTGCTTAAGACCCTCCACGCCTCCCACCGGCCTGAGGACAGAACCTGAACTCACCCGAGACCTGTGCAAGACCCCGCACTCAGACCCCAGCACATGGCGCTCCCCATCCCTGATTATCTGAACTACGTGAAGGGATTATTTCCTACACATACTACGGGAGAACACAACTGACTCAATTGTGGGCCCATCTTTGTTTTCATTTCAAATTCTGTTCTCAGTACTGAGGGCTCTAGGCCTTTTGTTTCCCAGGCTCATGACTTGTAAAGCCCTTTAATCAGAGCCTAAATGACTAAACTAAATGACTCTTAGTTTGTAAATAATATTCTCATTCTAGATTTAAAGATTTATTTTCAAGTAGAGCACACAAAATTAAGACAGTTGTAATATAATCTATAATCATTACCAACCTACAGGTTAGTGACGTGCACTGCCTTTTCCTTGAGAAATCATATTTTCGTATTTTGAAATTATCTTCTCCAAGGATAGGTAAGAAACTGTAAATGAACTCAATGTGCACAAGAAGTCATTTTTCTCTTTTGCAACATAATTGAGTTCCTTTAAATTTACCTACTTCTTTCTGATTTTCCTCAAATTTGGCAAAGGCAACATAAAGGTGTTCGTCCATATGTTCGTCCCCGAAGAATTCGACAGCCCTCTCATACACTTTACGCGCATGGGCAAAGTAACCATGCTTTTCTTCAAAGCGGGCATACTTAATCCAGTTCTTCACATCAGGGTGCACGAGAACAAGTGAGTGGAATGAAGGAAAAACCAGGCAGAACAACGTGGCTTAAAGAACAAAAACCCAAACCCAGAACCTCAACACCACCCACTATGGCTATGGGGATATTGGAGACCTACTAACCTGTGACTCCCAGGTGGGCAGGGTCTTGTTTCTCTGGCCTCCTCCAGTGCTTCTTCAGTATTTTAGGAGTAGTACAAAGAGGAGTTTGGAGTCATGAAAAGCTGAACCCCATGACTAGCTATGTGATCTGGGCAAGTTCTTACCTTATCTAAGCCTCAGTTTTATCATCTATAAATGATAAGAAAATAGTTAACAACCAACCTCATTTAATGATTGTCAACTATAAATTAGAAAAATGTGTAAAAAACTCTTTGCAATTTCAGGCCAAGAGAATGTGCTCAACAAGTGGCACCTGTTGTGGTATCTGCTTAGTAACAATACCTGAATTACTGATTAAGGAAAAAACACCTGAGAGGACTCTGGATAGCAGAGGAGGACGTGGAGCTCACCTCTGCCCACAAGGACACCAAGAGTACAGCTACACATGGAACAGTTTTCACGGAGCACCTGCTGAACACCAGCAGAGGACCTCAGACACCTGAAAGAACAAGAAAGATGCCCACATATCCAGGTCGGATGGAAGAAAGGAAAACAACAGAGAACAGTACGCGGGACAGGACCTGCACCCCTGGTGGGGGACTGAAGGAGAGGAGAGAGGTCCCATACTTGGGGAAGCCCCCTTACTGCTGGAGAGATCAGCTGTAAGATGCTGATTAACAAAATCAAAGATGACATAATCAGATGGAAACACATGTTCCTCGGCTGGAAGAATCAATGTTGTCAAAAACTACAATACTGCCCAAGGCAACCTATAGATTTAATGCAATACCTATCAATGGCATTTTCCACAGAACTGAAAGAAAAAAAAATTTAATTTGTATGGAAACAGAGAAGACGCCAAATAAGCCAGGGTAATCTTGAGAATCAAAAACAGAGCTGGAGGAATTAGGCTCCCTGACTTCAGACCACACTACAAAGCTACAGTCATCAAAACAGTATGGTAGTGGCACAAAAACAGAAATATAGGTCAATGGGACAGGACAGAAAGCCCAGGTATAAACCTACACACTGACCTATGACAAAGGAAGCAAGAATATGCAATGGAGAAAACAGTCTCTTCAATAAGCGGTGGGAAAATTGGACAGCTACATGTAAAAGAATGAAATTAGAATACTACCTAACACCATACACAAAAATAAACTCAAAATAGATTAAAGACCTAAATGTAAGGCCAGATACTCTTAGAGGAAAACAGAACACTCTGACATAAATCACAGCATATCTTTTTGAATCCCCCTCCTATAGTAATGAAAATAAAAACAAAAAAACAGACAGGACTTAATTAAACATAACAGCTTTTGCACATCAAAGGAAACCATTAACAAAATGCAAAGACAACCCACAGAATGGGAGAAAATATTTGCAAATAAAGCAACCAACAAAGGATTAATTTCCAAAATATACCAACAGTTCATGCAGCTCTATTAAAAAGAAAAACCACAACCCAATCAAAAAATGGACAGAAGATCTAAATAGACATTTCTCCAAAGAAGACAGACAGATGGGGAAAAAACATAGGAAAAGATGCTCAGCATAACTAATTATTAGAGAAATGCACATCAAAACTATAAATATCACCTCACACTGGTCAGCATGGCCATCATCAAAAAATCTGTAAATAATAAATGTTGGGAGCAGACATGGAGAAAAGAGAACCCTCCTACCCTGTTGATGGGAATATAATTTGGTACAATCATTATGGAGAAGAGTATGGAAATTCTTTAAAAAACTAGAAACAGAATTACCATACAATCCAGCAATCTAACTCCTACACATATATCTGGAGAAAACCCTAATTCAAAGACATATGCACCCCCAACGTTCACTATTTTAATTTGCAGCACTATTTACAATAGCCGAGACATGGAAGCAACATGAATGTCCATCAACAAGAGAATGGATAAAGATGATGTGGTGCATACATACAATGGACTATTACTCAGCCATAAGAATGAACGAAATCATGTCATTTGCATCAACATGGATAAACCTAGAGTATCAAAAAAACAAACAAGGCAATCAAAAAATGGACAAAAGATCTAAGTAGACTTTTCTCCAAAGAAGAAATGAAGTCAGTCATACTAACTGAAGTAAGTCAGACAGAGAAAGACAAATACCGTTTATCACTTATAGGTGAAATTTAACAACAGCAACAAAAATGACACAAATAAATTGTTTGGCAGAGAGAAACAGATTCACAGATCCCAAAATCAAATTTATGGTTGCGGAACAGGAAACGTTCGGGGAAGTGATGGACGGGGAAACGAATTAACATACATGCAGTACTGGGCTTCCCTGGCGGCTCAGACGGTAAAGCAGCCACCTGCATTGCAGGACACCTGGGTTCGATCCCTGGGTCAGGAAGATCCCATGGAGGAGAATGGCAATCCACTCCAGTGTTCTTGCCTGGAGAATTTCATGGACAGAGGAGCCTGGTGGACTATAGTCCATGGGGCTGCAAAGAGTCGGACACAATTGAGCAACACACACACACACACACACACACACACACACACACACACACACACACAACCTGTACGTGAGAGAGATCACAGGGACCTACTGTGTAGCACAGGAAACATTTCTGTGGTAAATTACATTGAAAAAGATTCTGAAAAAGAATGGATATATGTATATACATACATACATACATATAACTGATTTAATTCACTGTACACCTGAAACTAACACAACACTGTAGATCAACTGTTCTCCAATAAAGATTTAAGGGGAAAAAAGAGGAAGTTCCTGGTGGTCCAGTGGTTAGGACTCAGTGCTTTCACTGCCATGGCCCAGATTCAATCCCTGGTTGGGAAAACAAATATCCTGCAAGGTGTGTGGCATGGCCAGAAAATAAAAAAAAAAAACAAAAAAGGAAGAAAGAAAAGAAAAAACATGTCATGAAAAGAAAGCTACTATAATCAGAGCCAACAGAGACATTTTTTTATTACAATTTTCTTCTTCATAGGATGTGTTTTTCATCTACTTTCCTTAAAGAAATCATTAAATTTCAAAGTAGTAACACATTCCAATAGGGCAATGATTAAAGAGTATGCAGTCCATGGGGTTGCAAAGAGTTGGACACGACTGGCTACTGAACTGAACATGTTCCAATAGGGCAATGATTAAAGAGCACCGGCTCTGAAGCTGACTGGTTCAAATCCCAGCTTCACCAGCACCTGAGAGGTGCTATCTTGCCTCAGATTCCTCATCTGCAGAAAGAAGCAGCTCCTGAATCGAGGGCTGTCACAGGGATTAAACAACAGTATCTGTAAAGCACTTAGAATAATGCATGGCACAGGGCAGGTGCAATACATGCTCTTGTTAAACTAGTGATATCAAAATGAGTAGTTTCACAGTTAAGATGCTAAAATTACATAATAAAGTTGAGTCTTGTATCTCTCAGTATTATGCTCTATGAAGTCACTCTGCCTGGAGAATACCAAATCGCTACTCCCAGAGGAAATATGTATGCATGATACACACACACATATATACTATACTATATATATGAATACACACACATATCTCACATACACTGTGATTTTAAATCCTAAAAATAACTATCGTTGGCAAACTCTTTTATTTTAGAAAAGAGAAAACAGGTCTCAGAAGTGTTAAGCGACATGTCTAAAGCTGCCCACTAACTGTACCAGAGAAGGAATTCTGTCCTGTTCAGCTGGCCCAGAGCCAGGGCGTCTCCCTCCCCTGCACTGCCCCTCCCGCTCCCTGCCCTGGTCAGCCCCGCAGGACAGCAGAGACAGGAAGGCAGATGGTCGTCTTGTTTGTCCTCCACTGGGACCAAGTGCCTTGGGTGATGCAAGTTTTTCATCACTCTGGGCTTGTCTGCAAATGACTGCCAGTGCCACAAATACTGATTGTGGATTTACGAATAAATGTTAGCAAGTAGGAGATAAACCAGCACAAAAACAGTGAAACAAGAATCAAGCACTGCTGAGGGTGCTTTCCCATCACCATCTCCCTCCTCACAGTCAGCCCACCGCAGGGACTTTTACCTCCCTTCTAAAGATGAGGGAATCTGCCTGCCAACGCAGCAACACCGGTTCGATCCCTGGTCCAGGAAGATCCCACACACCATGGGGCAACTAAGGCCATGTGCCACGACTACCAAGCCTGTGCTCTATCTAGAGCCCGGGAGCTGCAACTATTGAGGCCTGCGTGCCTAGAGCCAGTGCTCTCCAATGAGAGAAGCCTGCACATCTCAACTAGATTAGCCCCCACCGGCTACGAGAGAAAAGTCCGCAGAGCCAAAAATAAATAAGTAAATAATTTAAAAAATAAAGATGAGGACACCTAGGCTCCAAGGAGTGATCAGACACGTCGAGATCACACAGTTAGTAAACAGCAAACCTCTGGACCAACTCCAGTACTGGTGCCCATGACCAACATACACCCCAGAACAAACAGGGTCTTACAGTATTAACTTCCACAAGGAACCACAGTGCTAATACCAAAAGACAAACAAACCTGAGTCTCCCTGGAAAAGACACAATTATCCAGACCACAAACTTTTGTTCTGAACAACTATGTCCCTAGAAGATATAAACGCAACTTATGAAGCAGAAGTTGACTTCTGGGCCAATGTCAGTGACTACATGTCCCAACCAGACCACAGCCCCCCAGCAAAGCAGCAGGCAGACCCGTCAGAAGGATATAGCGCTCGTAGATGGTGCGGGCCCGGTCCACCTCCTTGTATCTCAGCTCGAAGTTGATGTACGAATGCCAGGCCTGCTCCTCCGGCCGCCACTCCATCCAGCGCTCGAACACCTGCCGGGCACCAGCGATGTTCCCGAGCATCTCCTCCATGTACGTGTACTTGTACCTTCAACAGAATCATCTGAACTTATAGGTCACGGTCAAAATGACTTCAGAAAAAAACGGTCTTTCGCAATCTCTGGCTCTAACTTTGTTAACACATCAAGAGTCAGGGCTTTATCTTCCCAAAAGGTGAAGTCAAACATGTTTTTCCTATTAAACTACAAATCTGAAAAGGATCAGATATTGGACAAAAAGGATTTTTCTCCTCATATGTTGCTTAGTTCAACAAAAAGATTCTTCTGTATAAAAGATTGCAACCAAAACTTCAGTTTTGATTACACAGCAATTATACATTGGGGTTATGACTTAACAGACTAAAAGACATTAAACAATAATGAGTGTATGTTTAAAGAAAAAGTAGGATGCAAGATTTAATACATATGATTACAACTATAAATAATTACACAGGGACTTCCCTCACGATCCAGTGGTTAAGAACACCTTCCAATGTAGGTGACACGGGTTTGATCCCTGGCTGGGCAACTAAGCCCGTGTGCCATGACTACTGAGCCTGTGCACTCTGGAGCCCATGAACCACAACTAGAGAATAGCCCATGCTTCACAATGAAGACCCCACATACTGCAACTAACAGTCAATGCGGCCAAATAAACAAATACATGTACACACAGAAATGTGGAAATTTAGTCTACAAAAAGCCATTTCATTAGATCTGGAACGTACCAGAACTGGTTGACCCGAGGCAGAGTCGTAATGGCTCGGTCCCAGATATTCCGGGCGTGGTTGACCTGGCGATTCTTCATTTCCATTTCGGCATATTTCAGCCATAGTGTAATATTTCGGTAGTCCACATCCAAGGCACGTTCATATATGGATCGAGCCCTTGAGAAGCCAAATTTGGAGGGTATCAGTTACAGCACATGCAACACACCTGGCAACCACCTCCAAGGCTCGACTAGTTTTGTCAGGTTGTTTATTGGGAGCGAGGTTCTGGGCATAAAAAGGTGAAAAGATAGGAT
Organism: Odocoileus virginianus; assembly: GCF_023699985.2. NCBI lineage: Eukaryota > Metazoa > Chordata > Mammalia > Artiodactyla > Cervidae > Odocoileus > Odocoileus virginianus. The sequence continues at coordinate 36,449,731 of NC_069682.1, forward strand.
GTTCTCAGGAACCGTACAAGTTTTAGAGAAAGACTGACATGTATGTAACTGCAATGCAATGTGAAGTTCCACACAAGGAAGCAGAGGGGAAAGAAAGAAAAATGTCAAGTGGAAAAGTTAGTTAAGTGGTAGGTGAGAACTTGGGAAAAGTTCCCAAGACCAAGGTGGGTAGGGAGGGGGGGACCCTGCTGGCGTCAGGGTGAGGAGACGCAGTGAGTTCTGGGCCTGGCCAGGGCAGGGAGCATACTGGGAGAACACAGGAAGGTGGAACAACAGGAAAGGTCAGGACATGATTTCATTTTGTTGGCCACTGGCTTTGAGTGGAACAATTTTTCTTAAAAAAAAAAAAAACAACAAAAAAAACGAATTTCCCAACATGGAGAAAATGGATGGAACTGCACTTCTCTGGCTGCAGAGTGTGAACTGGTGACGAGATCCACCTGGAGAGCCTTCTCCACTAGGACCAGGCAACCACAGAACTCCTGAGGCCACTCAAAGGAACCTTAGGGTCCCAAGGAACAAAGTCTGAAATTTTTTATTTTATTATTATCAGAGGCACACAGTTTTACACATGCTTTAACTTCTATGTTTTTCTATCTGGTAACTTAAGAATTTCTATTTACACAGTTACATGCTCAGTGACTTTACCTCTGAATCTCCTTTAGACTCTCTTCCCATTGTGCATATTTTATCCAGTTACTAATCACAGTCCTGTTTTTTCTTATGTTATCTTCAAAAGTCTGGCAAAAGACAAAAAGGGTCAAATTAAAGGGAAAATAACTAAAGATGACATTGTCTTTTGTCTATTAACCCCTGTACTAAGAAATTCATTCATTTTGCTATTTAAGAGAAATTACATCCTGGAATGCTTGAGAGATAAGAAACCCACTTAAAGAAGGTTAAAGTCGAAAGTTTTTCTTTAAAGTCTTACAGGCAAACAAAGAGAAAACTTCAGATAAAAATAATTACGAGTAGAACTGCTGACATTTTCTCTTATTGTCTGTAACAACTAACTGGTACTTTAATATACTCTACACGTGTTACTAATGAGAAAGCGTTTTTTGAGTCTTACTGTTTAAGTCCTCTCAGTAACGTCTCAGACATTACTGAGGATAATTAAATATGTAGATACAACAGGACGAGCAACAGGATTTTTAAAAAAACAATCCCACATCCTGGGGTGGGGGGAGGTCAGATCAGATCCCCAGGTCCTCGCTTCCCCAGGTGTTACCTCGCAGCACAGAAGGCCCCAACAGACAGAAGAACATGACACAATCTCACTAATTCTGCCCCTCCTCGGCTATCAGTTGTTCTCCCTGGTAAACTCCCACCCGTCTTTGATTCAGCACTAAAAATTCTGTCCGTGGTGGATTTGGTGTAAGACAGGCAACTCGTGGTGTATTTTATGAAGTTTAGCAATAATGCAACCACTTGGTGAGCAGAAGTCACATTACCGCAAGGGGCCAGAAACACGAAATTCTTCTTAAGTTTATAGTCTCTCTAATCAGTGAGGAACTTTTCAAACTCTGGTCTATAAATTCTGAATGATATTGACAGACTAAAACAGACCACACACACCAACCTTCCTCTTCCGTAGTTTGTAATCGTTTAACTCTTCTTCATCTGTAATCTTCTGTTGAGGGGGAGGTGGAAGAAGCTCAAGTTCTCTCTCCTTAGCTTCTCTTAGCAGTTGCTCCGCAGTGATCTGTACTTCAGCTGGGGCTTTGTTTTTCACCTTTTAACACAGGAGACACTTCCATTTTTAGCAGATGCTTTTCACACAAAGTTTAAGAAACAAATGAACTTTTTTTTAGAATGTGAACTTTATAAACGCTATTACAAGATGCCCCCTTTGCATGACGTGCTCCCATTTCTCTATGAAACTAAAAAAAACCCCACAAACATTTTTACTTCATGCAAGGTATTTATCACAAAGCCATAGATAAAAGTCTCAAGAGGAAAGGTAGCAAAAACAACATTTCTCTTTTAGAACAGTATAATAAATTTTGAGGATGCCTAGGTAAAACTCTCAACAGAGGTCTTATCAAGATGTGCACCATGCCTTAACTGGCATTTCAACCTCTATTTACAGAATCCTTTAATTTCTGCCTTGGCCTCAGGTGGATAACTGTCTTTGATTTTTCATGGCATTTCAAGTCAAAGACATATTCAGTAAGTTCCTATCATTAGACTGTAAGCTTCTTGAGGTCTTAGAGCTGTGCTGTCCAACACAACAGCCATGAATCACATTTGGTGAGTCCAAATTGGGCTGCAAGTGTAAAACACACAAGGGGTTTCGAAGACTTAGTATGGGGGAAGAAAAAGAATAAATTATCCAATCAAACTTTTTGTATTCATGACATAATGGAATGACACTATCTTGGCTACACTGGTTAAATAAAATGTATAATTAAAATTCATGTTACCTGTTTTGCCTTTTTTTTTTTTTAAACTGTAGCTATGAAAAAACTTAAAATTATCTATGTGGCTCACATTAAATTTTTATGGGACCTGTGGAACCCAATAAAAGTTTACAGAACTGAACTATAAGAAATACTAAGTATTTAATGCCACGTGGGCAATGATGATGCTGAGGGCGCCTATCTAATGAACAGTAAGTGCCAGAAACTGTGCTGAGTGCTTTCTATGCACTCTCTGGGAGTCACCCAAACGGGTACCTAAAGGACAGGCTCCAGAGAGTCATCTGAGCTGGAGCAAGACGGGAGGGAAGAGTATGTGCAAACGTTTAGGACGAATGCTGTCACATATTAAGCATTCGTTAAGTATTAACTGCGCACGGAAAAAGTCTGATCAGCCAAAACATAGCCCTTGTCATCTCTTCTCACTCCTTGCACTCTCACCCGGGGTTGACTCCGATTACCGCCTTCAGCATAGCTTAACCATCACTTCCTTGCAAAGTTGGCGCTGAAGACTCCGCACACGAGCCCAGGAAGCCACGGCATACTCCTGTGGGGCTCAGGAGCCTTTGCAAGGCTGCAATTCTACCCGTACGGAGGTCACCTCTTAGCCCGCTCTACCCGGAGCCCCAGCGCCTAGCAAGTGTCTGGTTCAGCGGGTCTGTGGTGAAGGACCTCTCTCCTTCCCCAGATAAACACCTTCTAACACAACGACCACGCTGACGCGGGGGTGCCCCCCACGACCGGCTGGCCCTCCCCGCCCGCGGCCCCGGCTCAGGGAGGGACGACCAGCTCTCGGGACCACACACCTCCCGTCCCGGCCACCACCTAGGCCGAGCCAACCCCGTCCCCAGCCTCCTCCCACAAGGCCCCAAGCCGCTCACCTTGGCCACTTTGGGGATCCTTTGCTTCCCGGCCGCGGTGGAGGCCGCCATGGCTGCAGCGGCGACCGCGGGCGAGCCCGGGACCACAGAACACCTTCCCCGAGGGCTCTCCCACACCGCGCAACTTTCCAACAACAGCGGGATCCCGGAACCGGAAGCGGAACTGGCTGGGGCGACTTTTGACCTCTCTCCCGCGCCGTGACGGAGTCAACGTCGTTTCTGTGGTAACCGGGCTGCGCGTCCTCTTCTGAGCCCGGGACTCTGTGGGAGTTGCAGGTGAGGTGAGGAGTGCTGGCTGTCCGCCGAGAGGCGGGCAGAATTCGGGGCTTCAGGGGCGCATCCTCAGGTCGCCTCTGGGATTGGGATGACCGTGCGAGGACGGGTGGATCCGTGAAGCCACGGTATCCCGCAAGGGGATAAGAACCCGGCTCCCGTGCGGATACTCGAGGGCGGGGGTGGGGTAGAAAACTACCATTCCTGGCATGCCTAGCGGCAAGCTTCTGAGCTCCTCGGCCGCCCTGAGCTGGGGTGCATTCTGGGCTTTGTATTCCAGAATGGTCAACTGCCCCTTGGTTTTTGGACATTTGTGATCAAACAATTCTATGGCTTATAACCGAAAGTAACTGGAGGAATTTTAAAGCCAGATAACAGAAAAAAGTGAAAATAAATCATCAGAGTACTAGCAAATAATCCATCCTTATAATATCAGATAAACAATATATCAATCTTAAATAATATTTGATAAACAGATATTTTAAATTTTCTGTCATTGTGTCTTAATGTCAATTTTCTTAGCGCCAGTGCGCTTAACTTTTATTGTTACTGAGTCGTGAATTCAGGTCCGACTCTTTGCGACTTCATGGACTGTAGCACACCAGGCTTCTCTATCCTCCACTATCTCCTGTAATTTGCTCAAATTTATGTCTGCTGAGTCAGTGATTCCATCTAACCATCTCACCCTCTGCCACCCCCTTTTCCTTTTGCCTTCAATCTTTCCCGACATCAGGTCTTTTCCACTGACTTGGCTCTTTGCATCTAGTGGCCAAAGTATTGGAGCTTCAGCTTCTGTCCTTCCAGTGAACATTCAGGGTTGATTTCCTTTAGGATTGACTGGTTTGATATCCATGCAGTCCAAGGGACTCTCAAGAGGCTTGTCTAGCACCACAACTCGAAAACATAAATTCTCTGGTGCTCAGCCTTCCTTATGGTCCAGTTCTCAAATCTGTGCATGTCTATGGAGAAAACCATAGCTTTGACCATACCGACATTTGTTGGCAAAGTGATATCTCTGCTTTTTAATATACTGTCTAGGTTTGTCACAGCTTTCCTTTCAAGGAGCAAGACACTTTTAATTTCATGGCTGCAGTCATCATCCTGTAGTGATTTTGGAGCCCGAGGAAAAAAAATCTGTCACTGCTTCCACATTTTCCCCTTCTATTGGTCACGAAGTGATGGGACTGGATGACATGTTTTTTTAATGTTGAGATTCAAGCCAGCTTTTTCACTCTCCTCTTTCATCCTCATCAAGAGGCTCTTTAGTTCCTCTTCACTTTCTGCCATTCAGTCCAGTTCAGTCGCTCAGTCATGTCTGACTCTTTGCGACCCCATGAACCACAGCACGCCAGCCCTCCCTGTCCATCACCAACTCCTGGAGTCCACCCAAACCCATGTCCATCGAGTCAGTGATGCCACCCAACCATCTCATCCTCTGTCATCCCCTTCTCCTCCTTCCCTCAATCTTTCCCAGCATCAGGGTCTTTTCCCATGAGTCAGCTCTTTGCATCAGGTGGCCAAAGTATTGGAGTTTCAGCTTCAGCATCGGTCCTTCCAATGAACACCCAGGACTGATCTCCTTTAGGATGGACTGGTTGGATCGCCTTGCAGCCCATGGGACTCTCCAACACCACAGTTCAAAAGCATCAGTTCTTTGGCTCTCAGCTTTCTTTATAGTCCAACTCTCACATCCACACATGACCACTGGAAAAACCATAGCGTTGACTAGATGGTTTGTCAGCTAAGAAATGTCTCTGCTTTTTAATATGCTGTCTAGGTTGGTCATAACTTTCCTTTCAAGGAGTAAGCGTCTTTTAACTTCATGGCTGCAGTCACCATCTGCAGTGATTTTGGAGCCCCAAAAAATAAAGTCAGCCACTGTTTCCACTGTTTCCCCATCTATTTGCCATGAAGTGATGGGACCGGATGCCATGATCTTAGTTTTCTGAATGTTGAGCTTTAAGCCAACTTTTCCACTCTCCTCCTTCACTTTCACTAAGAGGCTCTTTAGTTGACCATGGTGGCTGATGAGGACCCTGAATCAGTAAATAATTCCTTTCAATGTTCTTCAGTCCTATTGTTTGAATATTTTTAAAGCAGCTGTGTGGAAAAAAAAAAATATATTATTGCAGTCACTTCTAGCCAGGCCAGTTCTCAGATACTTCATTTTCCTGGAGAGATAGATGTCAGCTAGTTTTGGGGGACAGTTGTCATAGCTTACACCCAAGGAGATGTATCCCACCAACCACGCTCACCCTGACCACACGAAGACTGAAGGAATGTCCCATTTTTTTAAATATGTAGCTAGATTGGCTCATCATCTCAGGTTAACAGTGGGCTGTTTTTCTCTCTTTTGGGGACAGGATCAAAAATGTCAGTACTCACTTCTCCAAGAGGAAAAGTGGAAGTGGTACATTGCCGAAGAACAGAGTCACAGGATATTTACTGTATCAAAAACCTCATTAGAAAATTTACCCAGAAGCTCTTTGGAAATCTTAATATCATCTATCTTCTGTAAGTATGTCGCCAAAGGGCTCCACTCCTTTGTCCTCACAGGGCTTATGGCAAGGAAACAGACAGCAGGAAAGTCTGCCCTACTGAGCAGAAGGTCTCTGGGAACAGCCATCACTAAGTCCCATAACAAACATAAAAATTGGAAAGATTTCTCACAGCTTTTGGATTCAGGCAAACTTGAGTTCAAATCTTGACTGCCTCACCTACCAGTAGAGTCATTTGAAGGCAAGTTAATAACATTAGCTACCGGTATTGAGAATTTATTTTCCTTCAGACTCTGTGCTTTGCCAACACCGTCTTGTTTAATTCTGAGGTAGCCACCATCATGCCTGTTTTTACAGATAAGAAAGTGGAGGCCAGCCCAAGGTCCAGCAGTTAGTAGGTGACAAAGCCTGAATGTGCTCTCAGCCACTTCTGTGATTTGTTCTTCTAAACTTCGAATTAGGCATAGTTTTCTTTTTTTTAGAAAAGATCTTTTTTCTCCCTGTTTTGTTTTTGGACACTAGAATATGAATATAGGGCTTCCCTGGTGGCTCAGATGATAAAGAATCCACTTGCAATACAGGAGACCCGGGTTCAATCCCTGGGCTGAGAAGGAAATGGCTACCCACTCCAGTGTTCTTGCCTGGAAAATCAATGGACAGAGGATCCTGGTGGGGTACAGGTCATCGGGTGGCAAAGAGTCGACACTACTGAGCGACTAACACATAGAAATATCCTATAAGTGGCGCCTCATTATTTTTATTGAGCATGTTAAGAGATAGCTCAGTATTTTGGATCTCATAAAGCTTCAGATTAAATGCAATCGAAATATTTAAACTAGGCTAGCCTAAGACATTAAAATTTAGTTTCTGATCACCACACTGATGAATGTAATGTAAATTTGGCATAGTTTTGTTGGAGGGCAGTAGGGCAATATGTATAAAAGCTTTAAAAATATGTATACCAATGAAATTATTTCTCTTTTTGGCATTATGATGGATTAAACACCTTAATGATGTTCTCTGGATGGAAATATGTTGATATGCACACACACACACACACACACACACACACACACAAAGTAAGGACTATGCTGAGATAGTTGTCAGAATGAAATCAGAAACTTCAGGACAATAGCAGGAACCCATGCCACTTTCTCCTTGAGGATTTTTTGCTACATTCTAGAAACTCACACTTCTGTTTTGACAGGTTTGCAAGGAACAGAAGTTAAATACTCCCTACACATAAGTAGGGAAGTATTAGATTTCTTTGTATAAAATTATATTGTTTGTAGGGATGAAGGAGACATAAACCCACTGCATAAAAGTAAGGAAACTTGGCCATTTCAACTGCAGCATGAATGAAAGGGTTGGGGGGAGGAATAAAGCTCCCCTGCAAAAGCTTCAAAACTTCCTAAATAATGGATGCATTTTCAGACAACCAAAACTAAGTTAATTTACCCATAGACTGAGTAAAGTAAAGGCAGTGGAAAATTTGATTAAAAGTGGTTATAGGTTAGTGTTGTATATAGGAGACTGCTGAAATAAATGCAGATCAGGTCTGAAAGGGTGGAGCTTCAGCTTAGACTTCAAATAATACTCACAGATAAGATTGCAAGGAACATAAACTTGCAGTCAAAAATCACAACACAAATATACAAGGAGACAGTCACCATTAGTGAGAATTAAAGACAAAAACTATACAGGAGATTCAGACTCAAAGACTTCAGATATTAAGTCACAGAATATAAAATAACTATACTATGTCTAAAGTGAAAAGGTATGTTTTAAAAGACCATAAAATGAAAAATGAGTATTGAAAAAGTCTCATAGGCCATCTAGAAAGAAATAAAGTTAAAAGCTCAGTAGATGAATTAAGCATCATAATAGACACAGGTGAAGACAGAAGTAGTGAACTGGAGGATTGATAAAAATAGATTACCTGGAATTCAGCGCAAAGAGACAGAGACAAAACATAAAAATGGGACTCTTAACAATTAGATATGATTAGACTTCTAGAAGGACATATTAGAAAGTGAAAGAGTCAGTATTTGAAGAGATAATGGCTGAGAACTTTCCAGAATTGTTGAAAAGCACACATTCTTACAGAAAACTCCATGAATTCCAAATAGGAAAAATGAACAGAGAATTCTACAACCAACCACATCATAGTGAAACAGCAAAACACCAAAGCTAAAGAGATCTGAAAAATACGTGTAGAGAAAAAAGAAGTTGCCTGCAAATAACTAAAAATTAGTCTAATGATAATTCTTACTAGCAACAATGGTACCCAGAAGACAGTGAAATGTTGGAGAGCAAATAACATCAAGCTAGAATTTATACCTAGTGAAACAATGTTTCAATACTTAGGGGAAAAAAATGAGTGAATTTTTCAGATAAACAAAAACTAGTTTATCAGTTACTTTACTGGTAGACTCTGAATTAAGGAAATTCCTCAGAACATACTCTAAGCAGAAGGAAGAATATCTTGGCTGGAAAAACCCCAGATAAAAGAAGGAAAGTAAACAAAAATATGTATAAAAATGAAAAAAAGTCTAGCTTGTATGAAACAGTAACATTAACAATAACTAATATAGATACTAACTATAAATGGTAAGTTATAAAAAATAAATAATGAGATAAAATACAGGACAAAAATAGCTGATAAATTGGGGGTCATGTGATTAAATTGAAAGTAGCTTTAAGGATTTGTTGAGGAGGAGGGTGTGGTAGCTAGTATTCAGAGGTGTTCCCCCTCTCTCCCACCCTCCATCAAGTCCTTTTCAAGTCTCTTCTTGTCCTGAGTCAGGGCTGGCCCTGTGTATAGAAATCAGCAACAGGGATGCTCTGTGACTTCAAGTCTAGACCGTAAGAAGTTTGCAGCTTCCACTGCTCTCTGAAATGCTCCCTCTTGGAACCCAGATGCCACACTGTTAAAGGCTCAAGTCACAGGGCTACACGCAGGTTGTCTCACCTGACAGCCTTGGCCAAGCTCTTAGCCAATAATCAGCACCAACCGCTAACAGTGTGAGTGGAACCATTCTAGACATTGGATATTCAGCAGACTCCAGCTATCTGTACCACTTGACTGCCATCACCTGAGAGACCTCCACCAAAAACTGCTCAATCAAAACCAGCTAGCCCACAGAACCATGAGAAATGATAAAAAATAGTTGTTTGGAGCCTAGGGGTGGTTTGGTACATGTCAGTTGATAATTGGAACAGAGGGTAAAGACTTTGTTAGAAATACGTGTTAACTTGGGCTAGTGTAATCATTAAACGATAGGCATAGAGATTATACCTGCTGATCTATAGAGGGGAAAATTGAACGGGAAATTAATAAGAAACCAGAATCTGAAAGAAGGCAAGAAAAAAGAAACAGAAAGCATAGAACACGTTAAAATCACAAATAATAGGAAGATAGAAAAAAATTCTGCATATTGGTAATCAAAATAAGTGTATCTGAACAAAATTCTTCAGTTAAAATACAGAGATAAATGGATTGGCTGAAAACACGAACAAAACAAAGAGCAGTCATGTTTTACATATGAGGCATACCTAAGGTATAAAAAGTCACAGAAGGATTTAAAGCTGAAGTATTGGGGGAAAAAAGGGACATGAAGCCCTGTTTCACTCCTGCTCCTTAACGAGGCAGAAAATGGGAACCCTTTTTCGCCAAGATTTTCACCAAATACAGTTAAGTAAAACCAGTACTGGCTGAACTTAAATTCCTTAAACCTATTGAATAAATGAAGCACTGCTCTAATGGAAAGAACTCTGATTTCTATTGCTGGTGACATCTTTGAACTTTAATATGTTTTGGTGAAATAGATACATGTGCACATGTGTGTGTGTGTATATTTTTTAAGGGCTCCTCTGGCTTGGATTTGGCTTATTACAAAGGATAATTTTAAACCAGCTTTAAAGACATACCGAATTCTGTGGCTGCGACCCCCAGCCCTGTATACCAGATTTCAGAATTGATATTCCCACCTCTTCCAGTGTGGCACCCGTTGCCCAGAAAAAAGCCAATGATGTATCGAGGGAATGGCAATCAAAGTCACTACCCTCCTCCCATTCCATTTGGTTATCCAAATCAGGGACGGAAGAATAAACCATATCGCCCAATTCCAGTAACATGGGTACCTCCTCCTGGAATGCATTGTGACCGCAATCACTGGATTAATCCTCACATGTTAGCACCTCACTAGCTGCTTTTGTCTGTTGGTGTCATGTTGAGAGAAGGTAGAATAAGCCTGAATACATATTAAAAGTTCATACTTAAAGTAGTAAAGTTAGATGGGCTAAACCATCAAACTTATTTTTATAGAGAAGTTATTAAGAATAATCTTTTCTTAAAAATATATATGCACTTTAGATATATTGATATAGTTTGAGAAACTTTATAAAAGTTAGTCAAGTGCCTGAGTTTTTAATATTAAACTTGAGTATTTATATATTGTGCATCAGCTCTGTTGCTTATGAGGATACTGTAGGAGTGGATGATCTGTTCTAGCACCTTTGAGCATTTACTTTATGGAAAGTATGTAAGTTATTTATATACATGGAAATCTATTTTATGTCATTGTTTAGAAGAATTGCATAAAATCATGTAGTTGCAAATAAAAAGTAGTTTGAGGCAAAAAAAAAAAAAGACACATACCTTCTCCCTCCACCTTCTCCCTCCTCTCCCACTTTCACTCGCACAATGATTTTTATCTGTCCTGTAGAGGACCTATTTGCTAAGCAGTAATAAGTGGAAATTGTATATATAAAATGATTTGCTGCCTAAGTTACTTTTTGCAGTCAGGCTCTTTGGAAACTGCAGTGCATTTTCCCACTGAAATAAAGTTATTGGTGGCTGGCTTCCCAGGCCACCCCAGAAAAGCCTATCTAATCTATACTGTCTGTGTGGTATAGCACTGTGCTAATTGTGCTGCAGAAGACCACCACCACCCTAGGTTCCATGGATAAGTCCATTTCAACTTCTAATTGAGATTCCAGGAATACCTTTCCTTTCCTTTCCTTCGCTGAGGGGATGGTGGCTGCCCAGTCCCAGGTCTTGCCCACTTCCTCCTCTACCATCTTCATCACCACCATCACTGATGCTCACTGATCAAGGTCAAGGTCAATGGTCCTGTGTCCTTGACCATTCTCATCCGGGTTAGAGTGAGGACTCTCCGTGTGAAGTCATAGGTCATGGTTCTGGGAGCCCAGAGCAGGGGAGCCCAGAGGACAGGACCTGGAGGGAGACCTGCAAGAGTAGAATAAGGGGCAGGGACTTCAGTGAATTAGATGGGAGAAGCTGGCGAGGGGGGGAGCTGCCTCTCCTGCTAATGAACGTCCTCTGTGGATCCCATGTTCTCAATACCTGAGGACAGCCAGCTGCAGAGCTTGGGCCAAGAGCTTGGACCCTGTTGGGAGTCCCCTGTGGCTAAGCGCTGTGACTTCCTGTGAGATGGGATGGTGGCTGAGATTGGTGTCCAAGCGCAGTGTCTCCCTAAGGTGCCCACAGCTCTGGTGGTACCAGATCTGACTCAAGTGATTTGACTCCATCATTTAGAGCAGTTTTTGTGTTAAATGTATGTTGTTTCTTCATTTTTATAGTTAGCTTCTACTTATAGGAAGTGATACTGGTTTTCCTTTTATGATAGTAATGTAAAACTTGTCATTGAAATAGACTCATTGCAGCCAAAAGTGAACTGGCTGAAAGGTGGTCACACCTGACACAGTGGGTGCTGAACTCCGGGAACCCAAGGTAGGAGAAAATGACACCTCTTTCTCTCACGGTTGGTACCTTCTTCACGTGTGCAATTCAAACCATTTCCACAGGGAGAAAGCAAACCTTGCCATCACCCTCCACAATGACCAAGAGGAGATCATGGCTCAGGCCACCTTCCTGGATTACCCCAACTGGAACATTGCCACGCAGGATGATTGGGTGTCCGTGTTCCGGGAGCTGGACAGTGACATACCATGCACAGTGAGTGACCACATGTGTCGTTTGTGAGAGCAGCCTAAATTTCTGAGGAAAGTCCTGTGTTTGCGTGTGGATCGCCTCAGTTTTCAGACTGAGCAATTCAAAGGTCATGACAGAAAGTATGTGACATCATGACAGATAGACATAAACGTAGGTGGTGGAGGGGAAAGGGGAGTCTGGAAGCAAGAGGCCTCTGAGGAGGACCTGGGGGAGGAAGGAATTAGCAGAGCAGCAGAACTCTGCTTCCCACGTCTCCATGCTCTGCGCCCACGTCTCTGACTTGCCTGGTGGGCACCTACCATTTACACCATCTACTCCTGAAATATTGGCAATAGAGTCTCAGGTTCAAGTCACGCTCTCTAATTTTTAAAGTGCCCTTGTGGGCTCCGGCTCATTTGACGTCTTTCAGTTGCAGACACAGGACACCCTGTGGACCCACGGGAGCCCGGTCGGCAGGTCCCAGGGAAGTGGGGCTTTGGGAGGGGTGCCCAGCCTGAGCTGACCCTGCCTCGGCTGCCAGAGCCAGGCCCATGTCAGGCCCCAGCTGCTGGGGAGTGTCAGAAGCTGCGACCATGGAGTTCAAGAGTGTGTCCCCGGAGCCCTGGGGAACGGCAGTTGTGTGCACGGGTGGATTGGACCACACACGCAAACACGCCCAGCCAGCACATTGGCTACCCAGCATCTGTCCATCCAGATGCAGCCTCCCCTTCATCCCCTGTGGTCCCCTCTGCCCACCACCCTGTGCTCTCCTGGTCCCCATTGTCAGGAAAGTGATCTCAAACTTGGAAATAGGCCAAAAAGATCTGCTCGGTCAGGGCTTGTACCTTTGATTGATTTTCTATTGACTGAGCTATTTTCCAGTTCTGCAGGAGCAGTGATTAGCTTGTAGATTTGGGTCCATTTGAGATGTAAGTCACTTCTGTCTGGTGGAAGAGGTAACCTCGAAGGTCACCATTTCTGACCCTGCGGGACAGGAACTGTTTGTATCTAGCCAGGCAGTCTTCTAACAATTTCCTCATTAAACTGTCTGAAGACAGCTTCTCAAGTGCAATGAATCATTTTTTTGGTTGTTGTTATTTTGTTTTTAATCATCTCACTGGTTGCTTTCTGAATTGGTGGATTGAATCAATCTCTGATACTTGCACTTTGTCTTTGCATTAGGGTCGTGATTTTACTGTCTCAAAAATTATAAATTAACACGATTCTTCATAAATTCTTTCCCCTTCTATTCCTCTTCTTGTTCTTTTAAGATTGTTTTCTTTTTCAACTACTTCCTTCGATAGTGTCAGAGCTGAGTTTTCCTGTATGGTATGCCAGCCATGTGCAGCTACTGGGAACCTGAAATGTGGCTAGTTTGAATTGAGATGAACTATGTGTATAAACAGCATATTAAAAAGGAGAGACATTACTTTGCCAACAGAGGTCCATCTAGTCAAAGCTATGGTTTTTCCAGTAGTCATGTATGGATGTCAGTTGGACTATAAAGAAAGCTGAGCACTGAAGAATTGATGCTTTTGAACTGTGGTGTTGGATAAGACTCTTGAGAGTCCCTTGGACAGCAAAGAGGTCCAACTAGTCCATCCTAAAGGAAATCAGTCCTGAATATTCATTGGAACGACTGATGCTGAAGCTGAAACTCCAGTACTTTGGCCACCTGATTCAAAGAAACTGGAAAAGACCCTGATGCTGGGGAAGACTGAAGGCAGGAGGAGAAGGGGACGACAGAGGATGAGATGGTTGGATGGCATCACTGACTTGATGGACATGAGTTTGAGCAAACTTTGGGAGATGGTGATGGACAGGGAGGCCTGGCATGCTGCAGTCCATGGGGTCTCAAAGAGTCGGACACACACTGAGCGACTGAACTGAACTGAACTGATGCATATAAAACATACTCTGGACATCAAACACTCAGTAGGAAAAAAAAAGAGTGTAAAATATCTTGAGAGGTTTTATACTGACTGACTGCTTCTTAAAAGGGTAATAATTTGAATATATTAGATTGAATAAAATATATTAAAATTAGTTTAACCTGTTTATGCCTTTTTAAAAAATATATCTAATAGAAAATTGAAAATTACTTATGTGCCTAGCATTTGTGGCTTGAATTATCTTCCCATTGTTTAGCATAGGTATAGACCATTATGGCTTAATGTATTACCTACCCCAGGGGTATCTGCAACTGAAATAATGGTTTTTATCTTAAAGCTGAGGAATAAATATTGAACTGTAATATTTTTGATGGAAGAAAAAATTTGGGAAATACACCAGCCAAGTGATAAGCCATGTACCGTAAGCCAAGTCCTGTTCAGAATATAAAAGATGCCACGGGGTTAGGCGAGTCTGTGCACAGGAAGTGCTCACACTGTGACGTTACCTTGTCACTCACTGTCCCTGGTGGTATCTGGATTCTGGAGTTTGCATTGTTTACCTTTGGGGAATTTTCAAGCTCATGAACTTAACTCATGATTATTCTCTCACTGTTGTACGCCTGATAAGCTCCTTCTGAGTGTTCCAAGGGCACGTGCCACCCAACAGGGGGGGAGACCAAGGCACAGACATGCCAGTGGTTACCCAAGGCCACCTATGAAATTGCTCAGGAAACAGACACAGAAGTGCTGCTGTGTCTGGACTGAGGTACAGGCACTGCCTTCCCCTCACCACTCAGCTACCTCCCATTTGCATCATCTCGAGACTTTGAGGGTTTGCCAGTAAGCACAGGGGCACAGAGCCGAGCAGACCAGTGTGGGGATGCACAGAACAGCTGAGAGGTCTTCAGGACAAGCGTGCTGTACCGGAGAAATGGACGCAGCATTGTAAATCAACTGTGTGCTCAGTGCTCAGTCACGTCTGACTCTTTGTGACCCCATGGACTGTAACCCACCAGGCTCCTCTGTCCATGAGATTTTCCAAGCAAGAATACTGGAGTGGGTTTCCATTTCCTCCTCCAGGGGATCTTCCCAACCCATGGGTCGAACCTGAGTCTCCTGTGTCCCCTGCATTACTGTTGGATTCTTTACCACTGAGCCTTCAGAGATGCCCCCAAATCAACAATATACTTTGATAGAATTTTTTTCAAAAGCTATGGGGCAGAGCTCTTTAAAAACCCTAAAATCTTACCCTGAGAGTCATAGTAGAATCTTTGCTGCTTTGTTTTCCCCCTCAGGTTCTCTGGATCCTGAGAGTAGGGTTAGATTCTGACTCTGGGAATGTGGAACGAAACAAGCCATTGGATTCATAACCGGGGCATCTGCCTCCCACCCTGCAAATTTGGGAGAGACTCTTTCCCTCAGGTGTCACTTGAACAGAGCAGCAGCTGCTGACCCGGGAGTCCCAGGATTGTCTTTCATTAGGCAGCAGCGGCCCAGGACAAGACCATGGAGTTCACAGTCGGTTTCACTCCCCTGTAGGCGTGCCCCTGCCATGTGGCTGGAAGTGAGGCGGGAGGAAGGGCCGGACGGAGGCTGTCCATTTCCTTGAATAAGTCCAAGCTAAATGGCAACCCACTCCAGTACCCTTGCCTGGAAAATCCCATGAATGGAGGAGCCTGGCAGGCTACAGTCCATGGGGTTGCAAAGAGTCAGACAACTTCACAAGATGACAGAAAGTGGCTTGAACCCTGCCTGGGTGTTTTTAGACACAAAGTTTCATCGTTTTAGACACAAAGTTTCTTCCACCAGGCAGCTCTGGGCTGTGCCCACCTCCAGACCTTCCCCCCACGCCACCCATCCCCTTGCTCTGACTCAGCCTCTAACCATGTCCTGTTTCCTTCTGCAGCCTCTGAACACACTTTTCATGCACCTCTTTGTGGCGGTGGAAGAGTATTCTGTCGGCTGTTGCAAAGAGATTATTCGGTGAGTGGCCGCGGCATCACAGACGGTGATGTGGAGTGCTGGTAGCAGCATCGCAGACAAGACTTGCCTCTGTCTCTATCGTGTCTTTAAGTATCTGGATAGTTCAGAGATATTTTTTTGAACTAAAGTTTAGGTTGCTTTTTTTTTTAAACTTTTTATTTTGTGTTGGAACTATAGCCAATAAACAATGTTGTGACAGGCTTGCCATACACATACATGATAGATAGTTTAAAAATATTTTTAAAGGTCCTAATTCTTTGAGGTGTTGTTTGCTTTCCAGCTCTAGTAAAGCATTTCCTCTGAACAGCAGTGTAATTTCTGAAAGAAAACAATCCTTCCTTTAAATGGATGCCTTTAACTGCCACTACTGGAGGCAAACAGGTCGGACCGTCCTTTGGGAAAACATGGATTTGGGGGAAGAAAGGAAAGAAAAAGGTCACAGGCTTAGATGTTTGTAAAAATAGTTTCCCCCAATCTTATCCTGAGACATGTTATTAACAGGACAACCGGCAGAACATTGTGAGTAACAGGTCATGGGGAAACATGACCCGCTGAGTTCCCGAGGTGGATCTCTGACATTTGGGGGTGGTGGCCTCTGTAATGTCACACCAGAACCTCCAGACGCCAGGGCAAAGGTTAATCTCAGCAGAAATCTGGTGCACTGCATGGACATGGTGCCTTGATTCTTGCCACCTCCATGGAATAGATACAAAAGGGGGCCTTTTGGAATCCAGAGAAAAGCAGAGAAGAGAAAGAAATTGTAGCTTCCCTTTGCCGGTGGGGAGCAGAGCGCCTGGGTGCATCTATGAATGTCTCATTTTTGTAGTGAAGGCGTGTGTCTCACTCAGGTGCTGATCTCAGTGGTCCTGAAAAGAGATCTTACTTCATTCCCTGCCCAGGAACTGAACCTGGGTAGCCTGGATGAAAACCAGGAATCCTAGCCGCCAGACCCCCAGGGGCTGGAGGCTAAGAAGCAAAGTGACCCCGGCTCTTTCCCCATTCGAAAGCAAGAATATTTCAAGGAGGCGAAAACTGTAAAAATAGTACAAAGTTTATTACTAAAGAGGGCAGCTTCACATGTGGGGGAGCACCCAGAGAAACAGTTTATTGAAGGCAGAAACAAGGCGGGGCATACCTGGAGAGGGCTCCTGAATGAGGAGAGCAGTAAAGAGGTGCTTTGAAGCACTTGTAATGGGCAGTCCTTCCAGATCTTTGTTTACAATTGGCCAATTACCTTGTTTCTTTCCTCACTCCTGACTGGTCCTAGGACCCTCCCCAAGATGCATGTACCACTTTTTTCTACAATAGATCCCACTGTAGAGGCCTGGGGTGCATATTCCCTTTTTGACTCCCTTTTAGAAGGCTTCCTGCACATGTGGGAACAGGGAAGTTTTCCTTGACCTCGGGAGTAGTCATCTTATCTCTTTACTTTAGCAGAGCTCAGCTCCTGCCACTAGCTTTGTCCTTGGAGTTCTGGGTGGGGACACAGCTTGAATTTTAGTCCCTTTGACAGACACCAGCTGTCTGGCCCCGAGGCCCATCTATCTCCTACCTCAGTGGCTCACGAGGTCACCTTGCTGACACCCCGACCCTCTCTTACCCTCACCAGGACCGTGTTCAAGGCGGTGCCGGACCTGCACTTCGTGTTCCTCATCGTGCCATCCTGCATGAGCCTTGGTAAGGCCTCCTCCACCATGTCCTAGCTCCAGGAGCTGAGACAGGAATTTCGTGCTTAAAATGGGGCATCGAGGATGGGACATAAGAATGGTCTCCAGGTCCTTGAGACTAACATGCCCATCTGATTGTAACAATTAAAACACATGTTACATATATACGGAATCTAGAAAAATGATACTGAAAACCTTGTTTACAGGGCAGCAGTGGAGAAGCAGACATAGAGAATCTACTTATGGATGTGGGGAGAGGGGAGGAGAGGGTGAGATGTATGGAAAGAGTAACATGGAAACTTACATTACCATATGTAAAATAGACAGCCAACGGGAATTTGCTGTGCGGCTCAGGAAACTCACACAGGGGCTCTGTATCAACCTAGAGGGGTGGGATGGGAGGGAGGTGGGAGGGAGGTTCAAAAGGGAGGGGACGTATGTATACCTATGGCTGATTCAGGTTGAGGTTTGGCAGAAAACAACGGAATTCTGTAAAGCAATTATTCTTCAATTAAAAAAACAAAACAAACAAACAACACATGTTAGAGTGAAAGCTTCATTTTTCTCGAAGCCCTGAAGTTACTTCTTGGTAAATCCAGGCCTCATTTCTTTGTCTCTGGGATTTAGGCTCCACTCTCATAACCGCGTTCAGCCAAGTGGGGTGTGTCCCAAGCCTGACGAATGATGAGGACTTTGCTGTGCATGTATGTCACAGGCAAAACCACTACCCTCAGCTGCACATTCGCAAAGCCAGGTAAGACTGGTGCCAGGCCTCCTGTTACCTAAGCACTTACCCTGACAGTTACGTTGCATGCGTGCGTGCTCAGTAGCTTCAGTCATGTCTGACTCTTTGCGACCTCATGGACTGTAACCCGCCCGACTCCACTGTCCATGGCATTCTCCAGGCAAGAATATTGGAGTGGGTTGCCGTGCCCTCCTCCAGGGGATCTTCCCCACCCAGTAATTGAACCCGCTTCTCTTATGTCTCCTGAATTGGCAGGCGAGTTCTTTACCACTAGTGCCAGCTGGGAAGCCCAACAGTTACCTTACAGAGAGTTTAAAAATTGCCAGTTCTTACTGTAAGTAATTATAGCTTGAATGAAATTGCTTTAGAATACCCAGGAACTTTCATTCATTTGGAGGTGATTATAGTTCCCCTTGATGACATAATAGGATTGCATGTTTGAGAGTCATTGCAGGCATGATTGAGAGTCATTTGGTGCCATGTGGTCAGTGAAGCTGTGCATTTACTATTTAAATTTTCTAAAGACAGATCTCATATTTGACTTTGTTTTGATGTGGAACTTTTTAAAAGTTTTTATTGAATTTGTTGCAGTATTGCTTCTGCTTTATGTTTTGGTCTTTTGGCCAGGAGACATGTGGGATCTTAGCTCCCCACCCAGGGATCAAACCCACACCCCTACATTGGAAGGCCAAGTCCCATCCACAGGACTGCTAGGGAAATATGGAACCACCATATTTGTGGGTTTTGTTTGTTTGTTGCGTTTTTCCATGTGCTTTGTTTGCTTGTTTCTGGTGTTGCCCAACTGTATATGGGATCTTAGTTCCCCAGAAAGAAAGTGAAAGTGAAGTTGCTCTGTCATGTCCGACTCTTTGCTGCCCCATGGACTGTACCTGCCAGGCTCCTCCATCCATGGGATTTTCCAGGCAAGGTTACTGGAGTGGGTTGCCATTCCCTTCTCCAGGGGATCTTCCCAATCCAGGGATCGAACCTGGGTCTCCTGCTTTGCAGGCAGACTCTTTACCGTCTGAGCCACAAGGGGGCTTCAAGAATCAAACCCTCACCCCCTGCATTGGAAGCATGAAGTGCTAACCACTGGACTACCAGGGAAGTTCCTGGTTTTTTTGGGGGGGTGGGGGGGTTGGCTACACCTTGTAGCTTGCGGGCTCTCAGTTCCCCAACCAGGAATTGAGTCCGTGCCCCTTGCAGTGGAAGGATGGAGTCCTAACTACCATATTGCTAGAGAATTCCCATCATTGCCATATTGGACAAGTACTCGGTTTCTTTAGAAAGTATAAAATCTCAATTTTTAAAAAGCAAGAGTCTCTTGGACTACAAGGAGATCAAACCAGTCAATCCTAAAGAAAATCAACGCTGAACATTCAGGGAGAGCCTACTATTTACCAGGCATGTAGTATTATGAATTTGTAATAATGACATCAGGTGGCTGTAGATCTTGATTTTGGTTTTACTCCTCTTCAGATGAGTTAACTTAAACAAGGAACTGGGCCTCTGCAGGCCTTGGTTTCATGTCTGTCAGTGGATGTGAAGATACTGTATGCCACGTGGGACTGTTGTAGTGATGGGTCGAGCTGACAGAAATCAGGCATTCGGCACACTGCCCGTCACATGTAGGTGCTCAAGGAAATTGAACATTATTACTACTATCTTTAGAGTTAAGTGGGGAAGACAGATCCACTTACAAGCTGTAATGCTTCGTAGCTTGGAGGAGGGAAGGGCAGAGAGGGATCAAGACAGCTTCATACCACCCCCAGGCTCTCTGAAATCTAAATATCCACCACACTGCAGTCCTTCTGTGCAATGGATACTACACAGCAACAAAATGGAATAAACTACAGATATACACAATAGTGGGCTTCCCAGGTGGGTCAGTGGGTAAAGAATCCACCTGCAATGCAGGAGACACAGGTGATATAGGTTCGATCCCTGGGCTGGGAAGATCCTCTGGAGGAGGGCATAGCAACCCATTCCAGTATTCTTGCCTGGAGAATTCCATGGACAGAGGGGCCTGGAGGGGTACAGTCCTTGGGGTCACAAAGAGTCAGACAGGACTGAAGTGACTGAGCACACACGCATACACAATAGCATGGACCAGGCTCAGAAAGTTTATGCTGAATGAAAGAAGACAGACATGGAAACAAAGACTGTCTGCTGTTTGTAGAATGTAGAAAATGGCAGAAGTCAGATCAACAGATGCCTCTGGCAGAGGCAAGAGTATGGTGGAGGGACAGGATGGGGAGACCATGCTCTGTGGATTGATTAGGGTGCATGCAGCTGTCAGAAGTCATCAACTTTGAATACCTGTGCATTTTACACTATGTTACTGTACCTCAGTGGGGGAAATGTAAATGAAAAAGAGGCTTCACAGAGAAGGTAGCCTCTGACTCTAGTCAGGAGGGATGAGTCAGAGTTCAGCCAGATGGGCAGGATGGGCAAAGGCATGAAGGCAAGAGAGCATTAGGCAGGTGGGCAGGTATGTGGAAGCACGCGACCGTGATGAGCAGACTTCAACTCGGAGCCAGCAGGGAGCACCGAAGGAAGACATGGTGTGGACTGCATGTCAAAGAATAACTGGTCTTCCTGCCGTCAGTGGCTTGCAGGGGCGGAGCACAGGACAGTCTGGCCAAGAGTGGTGCTGGCTAGAATTCAGGCAGTGACCAGTCAGAGGTCCAGGTCACGGAATGGACCAAGGCAGGTGCATAGGGGCAAAGAAATGATTGAGAGGGAGGGTGCAGTTTGGTTGCCAATTGTATAGAGGAGTTGAAGAATGAGAACAAGTTGATGGTGATGCGGGATTTTCAAGGTTAGTGGGGGCTGGTATATTCTTGCCATCTCTTCTTAATATCTTCTGCTTCTGTTAGGTCCATACCATTTATGTCCTTTATTGTGCCCATCTTTGCATGAAATGTTCCCTTGATATCTCTAATTTTCTTGAAGAGACCTCTAGTCTTTCCCATTCTACTGTTTTCCTCTATTTCTTTGCACTGATCACCGAGGAAGGCTTTCTTATCTCTCCTTGATATTCTTTGGAACGCTGCATTCAAATGGGTATATCCTTCCTTTTCTCCTTTGCCTTTCACTTCTCTTCTTTTCACAGCTATTTGTAAGGCCTTCTCAGACAGCCATTTTGCTTTTTTGCATTTCTTTTTCTTGGGGATGGTCTTGATCCCTACCTCCTGTACAATGTCACGAACCTACTTCCATAGTTCTTCAGGCACTCTATCAGATCTAATTCCTTGAATATATCTATTTGTCACTTCCACTGTATAATCCTAAGGGATTTGATATAGGTCATACCTGAATGTTTTAGTGCTTTTCCCTACTTTCATCAATTTAAGTCAGAATTTGGCAATGAGGAGTTCATGATCTGAGGCACAGCCAGCTCCCTGTCTTGTTTTTGTTGACTGTATTGAGCTTCTCCATCTTTGGCTGCAAAGAATATAATCAATCTGATTTCGGTTTGACCATCTGGTGATGTCCATGTGTAGAGTCTTCTCTTGTGTTGTTGGAAGAGGGTGTTTGCTATGACCAGACAGAAATGGTATGGACCTAACAGAAGCAGAAGATACTAAGAAGAGGTGGCAAGAATACACAGAAGAACTATACAAAAAAGATCTTCACGACCCAGATAATCACGATGGTGTGATCACTCACCTAGAGCCAGACATCCTGTAATGCGAAGTCAAGTGGGCCTTAGGAAGCTTCACTACAAACAAAGCTAGTGGAGGTGATAGAATTCCAGTTGAGCCATTTCAAATCCTAAAAGATGATGCTGTGAAAGTGCTGCATTCAGGACTGGAAAAGGTCAGTTTTCATTCCAATCCCAAAGAAAAGCAATGCCAAAGAGTGTTCAAACTACCACACAATTGCACTCATCTCACATGCTAGCAAAGTAATGATCAAAATTCTCCAAGCCAGGCTTCAACAGTATGTGAACCATGAAATCCAGATGTTCAAGCTAAATTTAGAAAAGGCAGAGGAACCAGAGATCAAATTGCCAACATCCGCTAGATCATCAAAAAGGCAAAAGAGTTCCAGAAAAACATCTACTTCTGCTTTATTGACTATGCCAACACCTTTGACTGTGTGGATCACAACAAACTGTGGAAAATTCTTCAAGAGATGGGAATACCAGACCACCTTACCTGCCTCCTGAGAAATCTATATGCAGGTCAGGAAGCAACAGTTAGAACTGGACATGGAACAACAGACTGGTTCCAAATAGGGAAAGGAGTACATCAAGGCTGTATACAGTCATCCTGCTTATTTAACTTATATGCAGAGTACATCATGAGAAATTCTGGACTGGATGAAGCACAAACTGGAATCAAGATTGCTGGGAGAAATATCAGTAACCTCAGATATTCAAATGACACCACCCTTATGGCAGAAAGCGAAGAAGAACTAAAGAGCCTCTTGATGAAAGTGAAAGAGGAGAGGGAAAAGTTGGCTTAAAACTCAACATTCATTTTGAGTTTATTTTTGTGTATGGTGTTATAAAGTGTTCTAGTTTCATTCTTTTACAGGTGGTTGACCAGTTTTCCCAGCACCACTTGTTAAAGAGGTTATCTTTTTTCCATTGTATAGCCTTGCCTCCTTTGTCGAAGATAAGGTGACCATAGGTTCGTGGATTTATCTCTGGGCTTTCTATTCTGTTCCATTGATCTATATTTCTGTCTTTGTGCCAGTACCATACTGTCTTGATGACTGTGGCTTTGTAGTAGAGTCTGAAGTCAGGCAGATTGATTCCTCCAGTTCCATTCTTCTTTCTCAGGATTACTTTAGCTATTCGAGGTTTTTTGTATTTCCATACAAATTGTGAAATTATTTGTTCTAGTTCTGTGAAAAATAAACTCAAAATGGATTAAAGATCTAAATGTAAGACCAGAAACTATAAAACTCCTAGAGGAGAACATAGGCAAAACACTCTCCGACATAAATCACAGCAGGATCCTCTATGACCCACATCCCAGAATTTTAGAAATAAAAGCAAAAATAAACAAATGGGACCTAATGAAACTTAAAAGCTTTTGCACAACAAAGGAAACTATAAGCAAGGTGAAAAGACAGCCCTCAGATTGGGAGAAAATAATAGCAAACGAAGCAACAGACGAAGGATTAATCTCAAAAATATACAAGCAACTCCTCCAGCTCAACTCCAGAAAAATAAATGACCCAATCAAAAAATGGGCCAAAGAACTAAACAGATATTTCTCCAAGGAAGACATACAGATGGCTAACAAACACATGAAAAGATGCTCAACATCACTCATTATCAGAGAAATCCAAATCAAAACCACAATGAGGTACCATTACACGCCAGTCAGGATGGCTGCTATCCAAAAGTCTACAAGCAATAAATGCTGGAGAGGGTGTGGAGAAAAGGGAACCCTCTTACACTGTTGGTGGGAATGCAAATTAGTACAGCCACTATGGAAAACTGTGTGGAGATTTCTTAAAAAGCTGGAAATAGAACTGTCATATGACCCAGCAATACCACTTCTGGGCATACACACCAAGGAAACCAGATCTGAAAGAGACATGTGCACCCCAATGTTCATCGCAGCACTGTTTATAATAGGCAGGACATGGAAGCAACCCAGATGCCCATCAGCAGACGAATGGATGAGGAAGCTGTGGTACATATACACCATGGAATATTACTCAGCCATTAAAAAGAATTCATTTGAATCAGTTCTAATGAGATGGATGAAACTGGAGCCCATTATACAGAGTGAAGTAAGCCAGAAAGATAAAGACCATTACAGTATACTAACACATATATATGGAATTTAGAAAGATGGTAACGATAACCCTATATGCAAAACAGAAAAAAGAGACTCAGATGTATAGAACAGACTTGTGGACTCTGGGAGAAGGCGAGGGTGGGATGTTTCAAGAGAACAGCATTGAAACATGTATATTATCTAGGGTGAAACAGATCACCAGCCCAGGTTGGGTGCATGAGACAAGTGCTCGGGCCTGGTGCACTGGGAAGACCCAGAGGGATTGGGTGGAGAGGGAGGTGGGAGGGGGGACCGGGATGGGGAATACATGTAAATCCATGGCTAATTCATTTCAATGTATGACAAAAACTACTGTAATGATGTAAAGTAATTAGCCTCCAACTAATAAAAATAAATGGAAAAAAAAAGAAAAAAAAAAACTCAACATTCAGAAAACTAAGATCATGGCATCTGGTCCCATCACTTCATGCCAAATAGATGGGAAAACAATGGAAACAGTGACAGACTTTATTTTGGGGGGCTCCAAAATTACTGCAGATGGTGACTGCAGCCATGAAATTAAAAGACAGTTGCTCCTTGGAAGATAAGTTATGACCAACCTAGACAGCATATTAAAAAGCAGAGACATTACTTTATCAATGAAGGTCCATCTAGTCAAAGCTTTGGTTTTTCCAGTAGTCATGTATGGATGTGAGATTTGGACTATAAAGAAAGTTGAGCACTGAAGAATTGATGCTTTTGTACCATGGTGTTGGAGAAGACTCTTGAGAGTCCTTTGGGCTGCAAGGAGATCCAACCAATCCATCCTAAAGGAAATCAATCCTGAATATTCATTGGAAGGACTGATGTTGAAGCGGAAACTCCAGTACTTTGGCCACCTGATGTGAAGAACTGACTCATTTGACAAAGCCCTGATGCTGGGAAAGATTGAGGGCAGGAGGAGAAGGGTACAACAGAGGATGAGATGGTTGGATGGCATCACCAACTCAATGGACATTAGTTTGAGTATACTCTGGGAGTTGGTGATGGACAGGGAGGCCTGGTGTGCTGCAGTCTATGGGGTTGTAAAAAGTCAGACTCGACTGAGCAACTGATCTGAACTGGGGGATGGTGGATTCATTAACCAAAGGTAAAAATAATAGTGCCAGAAGTAGAGGAGAGAATTTGAGGAGATCATGAGAACAAAGGAGATGGTCTAGTTTAGGGGGGTATTTTAAAGGAAGAAGCAGAGAATTAGAGCAGAATTTTGAAAGATTAAACTCTTAACAATAATAAAGAAAATTGTAAGAGAGTCACAGCAGTCAAAGACTCTTAAAGTAGAAAATCAAATAACTTGTAGGGAGATAAATTAATTTGATTACAAAAAAGAGACCATTGGATTTGGCAATTTAATAGACACAGATGAGATGAATAAAATTGATGAACTCCTAGCCAAACTTATCAAGAAAAAAGAAAAAGAGAGTAGACTTATAACCAATATCAGGATTGAAAGAGGTGATATTAGTACAGATCCTACAGACATTGAGGGGCTTCCCTGATAGCTCAGTTGGTAAAGAATCTGCCTGCAATGCAGGAGACCTGGGATCAATCCCTGGGTTGGGAAGATCCCCTGGAGAAGGGAGAGGCCACCCACACCAGTATTCTGGCCTAGAGAATTCCATGGACTATACAGTCCATGAGGTAACAAAGAGTCAGACACAACTGAGTGACTTTCACTTTACAGACACTGAAAAGATTCTATAAATTCAACAATTTAGATAAAATGCTTGTCTGAATTGTTTAGATAAGTCTAATCATCTAAAATGTTTCATATTCCCTGAAAAACCCAAACTACCTACACTCATTGTAAAGATGGTAATAATTGAATAATTCTATATCCATTAAAGAAATGCAGGTGAACCTTGGGTAAGAGGAAGGGTGTCTGTGCCCTGACAGTAGCCTCTCCCCCAGCCTCCAGCCCCAACCCACCCCATCCTGGCTTGTGTCTTCTCTTTTCCGCCTGTGTGGCTCTGAACACTGCCTCTTCCAGAACCCGGGCCTCAGCTTTCTCCCAGGCTCACCCCTTTGGCTCCTCTGTACCAGTCTTGGCCACTCAGTCCAGTGCCCTACCTCTGGCCACTTGGCAAATTGTTAATTATGTTATAAGGAAGTTCCATAAATTAATTTCTTAGGGTCTTGAAGTCTCACAGTTGCTGTACTTTAATCTCAATTTCATTTAAAAATTAATCATTTTTTTCCTGCCATTTGCTAACTATTGTGAGGCATGGGCTCACTTAATAAAATGAATTACATTTTCCAATCATAAAAAGCTTAAAAATTACTCTTTGTTTCATTATTCTATGTGAGTATATAATTGTACAGACGCATGAAAGTGTTACGTGTGTATTCTCTCTCTCTATGTACACATGCATATACGTCTGTAGTCATGATAGTATGTCTTGTTAATTGTATTTTCCTTTTAATATAGCAGCTCATCCACCTTCCAGATCTATTTTGTTGATTTTCATGGCTGTGTGGCATTTCATTGTGTGGAATGCCACATCATGTGACTTTACTAAAGTTCACTAAAGTATTCCTTGTTTATGGAAATGTGTCCTCTTTTTTTCTATAACATGTAATGCTGTGATAATGCTATTTTTGTCTATAGTATAGATACCTAGAAGTGGAATTTCAGGGTAAGGTTTCGTTAAATACTAAAAATTTAAAATAGATACTACCAAATTATTTGACCAAAATAATCACGTCGATTTATATCCTAACCAACAGTCTCATTTTCTTGCCTTCTTGGTAATGGTGGATGTTTCACTTATTAAAACTGTCTGCAGTAGAACAATAGTTTGTTATTTTAATTTGCATTAATCCAAATATTTGTGGGTTTCAGTGTCATTTTACAGGTTCCATATTAAATGAAGAAAATAGTTGCATCTAAAATAATTTCTAGTTTAGACAGATGATTAAACATGTACATTGAAAGCAGACAGTTCTTTGGGGGAGGTTGGAGGGGAATGGTTACAGATGAATTAGCACATTTTTAAGTCTTTTCTTTTTTTACTCACTAGATGACCAGTTTGTTATAAAAGTGCATGACCTGGGTACAGCCAGATGGACGAGATGCACAGGGCAGGATGTGGGGAAGGGCTCAGGGCTTCCATGCCTTCTCCAGTCTCCCCAAACCTTCACACTCCGAATTGTCTTAAAATGTATATGAAAAGTATATGGAATTTGGATTGTGCAAATTGTTATTTCCTTGGGGAATTTTAAAGCTTATGTTTTTTTGACATAGATATTCATCAAGACATTATTGTAATGGAAAATTATAGATAAATCTAATGCTGACATTGACATGTACCAAAGCTGCCTATCTCAAAATGCCCTATTTCTGATGTATGTGTGGGGGAGGGGGGAGGGGGATGAGTGGAGTAAGCGAGGGAGATTAAGAGGTAAAAATATCCAGTTACAAAATAAATGAATTATGGGGGAGAAAAATCACCTGTTTCTTCCACTGTGTAAAAAGTAAGTGGCATCTTGGCTAACTCAGTGATGTGGCTCCTGCCACCTCGGGACGCAGGTGGCTGGAGAAACCGGGTATAGGATGTGCCCTGCCCAGTGCTGGCTCCTAGAAGCACATGGGAACTGGGGGTCAGGAGCTGGTGTCCCCAGTTCTTGTCTTCCCACCTCCTTCTTCCTTTCTTCCTTTTACTCTTGCAAACTTGAGTGTTACGAATGCTGACCTTCCTGCTGACAGGCTGTCCCCAGCCTGAACTAAACCTCCCATTTCCTTTCCCTGAGGTCTTGCGTGTTTAGCCTCCCTCCGAGAGTGAGCTGTCCAGGAAATCTGCCAAAAGCAGTTCACGAGAGGAATGTGGTCCTGGTGGCCAAGAGATGACAGGGGGTGCTTTGTATTGAGGAAGGGATGCTTATAAGAAGAGACTTT
Organism: Odocoileus virginianus; assembly: GCF_023699985.2. Taxonomy (NCBI): domain Eukaryota; kingdom Metazoa; phylum Chordata; class Mammalia; order Artiodactyla; family Cervidae; genus Odocoileus; species Odocoileus virginianus. The sequence goes on from NC_069682.1 coordinate 36,477,745, forward strand.
GGGGTGTAGCACTGAAATGTAGAGGCAATTATGGTATTGTGAGAGTTGGTGTTTTTGCTTGCAGAGAGGGCGGGTAACACGTCTTAGGAGGTCCTCCATCCACAGTGTCCCAATTCGAGTTTTGACACCTGCAGGTGTCAGACTTCAGGTATCTGGAAACGGCACTCATGTGGACAAGCTCCCTCCTTAACGATGCAGGAAAAAACCATGTTGGAGTCAGATGGGTGTGGCCACGCATCCACTTAGGCTGCCTCGTTTCTCATTTCCCCTACATTTATTTTCTGACATCTGTTTCATCTGTTGTTACTTGCACTGATAATTAGTGGTGAAGAACACAAGCCTTAAGACACCAAACCAGTGAAGGGTTTGGGGTTATGATTAGACTTTTGCTGTTTACCTAGCAGCATATTCAGAGCAGCACACGGACATGATCATCCCCAGTCCCATTTGACTCACCCATGTTGAGCTGTAGTGTCCCTCTCTACTTAGAAACTAATTATCAAAGTTACTGTTCTGTATTTTGTATAATATATGAAGCAAAGCCCAGCTGCTTCTAGACAGACCTTTATAACCTGTCATGGACTTGATTCATCACTGCTGGTGGATTTGAGATGTTCTCAGATGCAGAAACTATTAGAATGGGCTTTCTGGGAAGAAACCTACCTTTTTCAAGTCCTCATGGGGATGGGAGAGTACTTACCGAGGAAAGGATTATAATCGTGCTGTCAATCAGGGTTGTAAAGTAACTTAAAGTTTCCTTAATATAGTACTGCTTTTTTTTGCTAATAATAGAAATTAAGTTAGGTCAGCATTATTGCTACTTAAAATAGATGAAAAAATTAGGACTTTTAAGATTGCTGTTTTTAAAATGCTAACTTTTCACCTTTTAAAGCAGTTATTTTTATTAAGCATTTGATAGTCTCATGATTTTTTAGGAATCCACTTAAGCGTAATTTCTAAGCAATTTCATGTAAATAAACATTCTGATGTTTGAGTGATAAATATACTAAAGCATTCAAAAACAACGTGTGGGGCAGTTTGGAATTTCCCCACTGGTCTTCTTGGGTCCTGATAAGTGACCCAGCAGATAGAATTTGGTTCACAGTCTAACTGGAGCAGAGCTGTGCCAGCATAGATCAGATCGCAGTGGTGGAAGTTCAGGAGCCTCTAGTTGGCCTCAAATATGCTCTGAAGTCATCCCGAAGTCCTCTACAACTTGTTAAAATCATGACATTTTCCAATGAGCAGAGGCTAAAGCGTTCCAAAATCATTTTAAAGTTTTGAATGAATACACAGTTTAGAAATGATGGATTTGATTCTCCTAGAGAAGACCACTAGAGGTCACAAGAGATCTTGGAAAGAAAAAGGTGCTTTGTTTTACACGTCTGAATAAAAAGAAAAATCTGGGTGCCAAGTTGGCACCTACTGTAGGTTCTCCAACTCCAAATTAAAATCAATTGTGTTAGCGATTGGTTAAAGCAAAATACACGGCATTCTTTAGCACTACCTCTAAACTGGATTCTCTGAGTTTTTCTGTCTTCACTGATTTCTTAAAGAATGTTGTTTAGTCACAAAGTCTTGTCCAACTCTTTGGGACCCCATGGACTGTAGCCCTCCAGGCTCCTCTGTCCATGGGATTTCCCGGCAAGAATGGCATTTCCGGCAAGAATACTGGAGTGGGTTGCAGTTTCCTCCTCCAGGGGATCGAAGTGCATCTCCTGCATTGTCAGGTGGGTTCTTTCCCGCTGAGCCACCAGGGACGCCCCCTCTTAAAGAATATGCACACATATATGCACGCACTCTCAGGCTTGAAGAAATACAATATTTATGGCATTTAAAGTGACATCAGAATCTCTTTTCCAATGGCACATTTTCAAGTCTCGCTAATGACATGCAGATCCTTTCCGGTTGTGGCAGATGCCTTCAGACGGCAGAGAGGAGGCCGTGCCAGTATCCCAAACACAAAGGTGGGCTGCAGCCGTTGTTTACAGCCCGTAAGCATGAGCTTTCCATCTATGCGTTCGCAGCGGTTTCTTTGCTGGCAAGGAAACAATGTGCATCTCCCTGTCCAGGGAAGCCTCCTGAGGGCTCTCTTCCACACTTGTGATGCCGCAGAAGAGGGGTCAGGATGCTGAGGGAGCCACCTGCCACCAAGGGACCATGCCAGCAGCTGGGCCAGTGCCCTGGGGTCTGGCATCACGCTGTTCCTTGAAACCCCCCTCGCTAACATGGAGGAGGTGGGGAGTGAGCCTGTTCTTCCTCCTCCCCACCTCCCAGGAAGCCAGCAATAGCCCCCAGCTTCCTGTCCTCCTTCACCTTGCCTTCTCCAGGGCTTCCGGGACACTGGGCCCCAAGCCAGGTGTCCCGAGAGGCTGTTGATTTCCTTCAGCTTTGGATTCCACCCGCTTTCATCTAGCATGGTTCTCAGAGTCTGATGGGCATTTAGGGGCCTGAGGGATCAAACCAATTTCTATGGGAAGGGCCTTTTGTTTCCTCCAAACAGGTTAAAATAAAATAGTACGTACTAGCACGGGGATCATCATCTACTCCAAACCTCATAACGGCTGCCAGCTCTGAAGGAAGGTTACTTCTTACTCAGTAGCATCTTCCCTGGTGTGTCAATACTTTGTGTTGATCAACTGTAACCTTCAGAGTCATCACCACCTAAACACTGGGGGTCATGGAGGTGCTGGCCAAGTGGCCTTGCTGTGCCCAACGGCTCCATGAGAAGTGGCTTTCCTCCTATCTGAGTGGCAAAGTGAAAGTGAAAGTTGCTCAGTTGTGTCTGACTCTTTGCGACCCCATGGACTGTAACCTCCCAGGCTCCTCTGTTCATGGAATTCTCCAGACGAGAATGCTGGAGTAGGTTACCATTTCTTTCTCCAGAGGATCTTCTCGACGCAGGGATCGAACTCAGGTTTCCTGCATTGCAGGCAGAGTCTTTACCTTCTGAGCAGGCAGTGCACAAATTTAAACACTTTCCTGAATGAGTTGTTTTTGGTAGCTGGGGTGTCTTATTTCCAAGGGGCTAGACTTTGTCACATGCCATTTGAGACTACGAGAGGCTGATGTCATACTTTATCATTAGCACCGGGGCTGATGCAAGAGCATAAACCGTCGATTACCCCAAGGAGCATGCTTGCAGAACAGGTTCCTCTTTATACATTTTGGGGATGGGCTTAAGGGAGAGACTCTTCAGAGCTCCACAACTTGGATGTTTTCTTCTTTTTCCCAGAAGAATAAGTACTGAGGTGTGATTATGGATCACTTTGTTCACAGGCTGCTGAGGGCTCATGATTAGGCATTCGGCCCTGGGTCTCTCTGAACCTTTATTCTTGATTTTTATACCATAAAGTAGTGTTTTTGTGTCCATCATATGGATAAAAGACCATGGTACACAGTTGATTTTGGAGTTCTCTGAGTGATAGCTGTCTCTATTCTCTTAAAATGATTAGGATATTGAATTACTTTCACATATTTTAAAATAATTACCTCTTGGAAGAAAAGTTATGACCAACCTAGACAGCATATTAAAAAGCAGAGACATTACTTTGCCGACAAAAGTCCATCTAGTCAAAGCTGTGGATTTTCCAGTAGTCGTGTATGGGTATGAGAGTTGGACCATAAAGAAAGCTGAGTACTGAAGAATTAATGCTTTTGAACTGTGGTGTTAGAGAAGACTCTTAAGAGTCCCTTGGACCACAAGGAGATCCAACCAGTCCATCCTAAAGGAAATCAGTCCTGAATATTCATTGGAAGGACTGATGTTGAAGCTGAAACTCCAATACTTTGGCCACCTGATGCGAAGAACTGACTCATCCGAAAAGACTCTGATGCTGGGAAAGATTGAAGGCAGGAGAAGAAGGGGATGACAGAGGATGAGATGGTTGGATGACATCACCGACTTGATGGACATGAGTTTGAGCAAGCTCCAGGAGTTGGTGATGGACAGGGAAGCCTGGTGTGCTGCAGTCCATGGGGTCACAAAGAGCCAGGCACAACTGAGCGACTGAACTGAACTGAGCTAATACTGGGACTTCCCTGGTGGTCCAGGCACTAACGATTTTGCAGTCTCAATGCGGGGGGACCCGGGTTCAATCCCTGGTCAGGGAACTAGATCCCACATGTCGTAACTAAGAGTTCACATGCTGCAGCTAAGACCTGGCACAGTCTAAATGATAAATCAATATTTTTAAAATTCTTAAAAAAAAATATTGGTGGGAACTTTAATTTTTGGCAAGATATTGAAAATGGATTTATTGTCTATTCTCGCCTAGAATCTTTTTTTTTTTTTTAAAGTACTATCATTGAGGACTCTATTTACAGAGAAAAGCCACCTCTGTTAGCAGTGCCCTTTTGCAGGCTGTGGTGTGGGGAAGGGAGCGGTGTCCTGAATGCAATGGGGCCTTCTTGGCTCTCCCAGCAGAGGGCTTGGGCACTCAGATAGAGGTTGCCGGCAGGGGTTTAAGAGTATGTCGGATGGTGGGAGGGGGGTGGTGGGTGGCATGTGAAGTTGTCCATAGCAGATGCCGCCAGGGGCTGAATGCCTACGAGAGAGTAACCTTGAGGGCATCCCTGTGTCTGCACGCTGTACCCCCCCCCATCTCTGCCCTCCTGCAGGTGAGACCCCAAGGCCACACAGTGAGGAGACCTGGGCAGGAGGGCTGGGGCAGGCTCACTCCCCAGAGGGCCCCCCTTGGACAACATAGCCACTCCTGGCAGACAGGTCTAGCGATGGCACCCCCAGAGCTGTCAGTGTCTGTGGTGGGGGGAGGCCCTTCCATGTTGGCTGTCACTGTTGCCCCTGGGCTGTGGGCTCCAGGGTGTGCAGACGTCAAAGGTCAAACAAAGCAGGACTCTGATAAGGACAGATTTTAATCCTAAGTAACCATTGGAAGAGAACTCCATTGAGAGTGCGGTCCAGGGTGGACCAAACTCAGCTTTCATTTGTACAGAGGTGACTGGGCCTTCTGAAGTGAAAATACAGGAAAATAAAACACGAAGGAAGGGAGAAGAGGAGGGAAGGAAAGGAGGGAGAAAGAAATCTGGAATTTATATGATCAGTTTATCCTGGAGGAATTTAAAACATTGGATCCAAGAGTTATTCTTTCGATTATATATTGTGATTTACAGAAAGGGCAGACAGTTTGCTTATATCAACAATGGAGAATAAAAGGAGGACTCAAGTAACATTATCAAGGTCTCACAAGAAAACTGAATTCTGCACCATCTTTTTAAAATTCAAACTGTAATAATTTGAATTCTGAGGATATTATAAAGACACTTCATAGAGATACAGATCAAGAAAAATTATATTTTAAAATTGCCTTATAGCTAATAGTTGGAGTAAAATAAAGCAACTTAATGTTATGATGATTGTTTCTCATAGAAATTTTTTTATTCTAAAAAGATTTTTTTATAATGACAAATTATGCAGTATCTAAGAGAAGAAGAAAACTGCATAGAAGACCCAAAGGAAAAAAGACTGAAATTTAAATTCAGGCAGTGATCTTATTCTTTAAGTTCTTATTTAGAATCAATATATTGGTATTTTCTTGTAATATAAAATAGCAATTATGACTGAGAAAATTATCTGGTGTTGTCAGGGGGTGAACTATTCTCCTGTATTAGATATTTGACTAAAACAAACCAATTATATGCTATGAACTCCAAAGTAGTAGAAATAATGCATTACATATAATAATAGATATATATTAGCTACAATATAATTTAAAATCTGTTGAAACAGAAAATACTGTGAAGTATGCTTGTGATCATACCTAATGAACATCAGTTAACCTGTAGAAGCAAACAGAAGTCATTCCAGGCAAAAGGATATATGCTCATTCATATCAATCTGTAGTTGTATAAAATAAAATGGGCTTTATCGAAAATTTTTAAAAGAGAGAGAGTGAAAATGAGAGAGCCCTTATGAGACTCGTCTGAGTGGGGAAGCCAGGCTCCTGCCTTCCTGCAGATGTTGGGAAATGGGGTAACCACAGGTGTGGGCTGGAACAAGCTGGAAATTCTCCTGACAACCTGAGCTTGCTCTGGCAGGCACTTTAAGGCAGTCTCACATCATCCTAGGGACGTGGCCTTGAGCTGTCCTTAGTAACTGCTAGTGTTTGTTCAGATATTCAGGCCAGGGCTCAGGCTTAGTCAAGAAGAGACTTTGAGTGTCCCAGGTCAGAGTCTGGTCAAGGGGAAAGTCTTTGTCATTCATTAGATGGAGCTGCTAGTAACATCAAAAAGAACATACTAGAAGTTAGAGTGGGATGTCTTCTTGACCCAGGGATCAAACCTGCATCTTTTATGTCTCCTGCATTGGCAGGTGGATTCTTTACCGCTAGTGCCACCTAGGAAGCCCCATGAGATGGCAGAGTAATGAAAGAAGAGGGGGGATAAAGGGTAGTAGCTAAGTCAGTTATATGAGAAAAGCAATACAAATATGGAACATTTTTAAAAGAAAAGGACCAGGAAAATGTATAAGAATATCCTAGACAGGAAAACTAGAATAACGTTAATTAAGAATCTGCTACAAAGAAGAAACAAACAAGTAATATGGCAGCAAAATGAAAGCCAAGGGCCAGCACCACTGTGCTGCCATAAACTTGGTTCTTGGGTCTCCCATCCCCGCCCACACTGGGGGTCAAGGTCATGGTAGGCAGTCTTGGGAAGGAGGCTTGAGGTAGTCGTGCCCAGGGTAGGGAGCAGAGCTTTGTTACCTGCAAACCAGCATCTCCTCCTCCATGGAAGTAGGCATTTCAGGAGTAAGGGGCACCTTGGGCCCCTTGAAGGAAATAGTCTTTATCATAGTCATTCCCAGAACCTTTACATCTTACCTGTGATAATCCATGAGGGACCCTATAGCAGAAAAGTGTTTTTAGATTATGGTTTTCTTCTAAGGGAAGGAAGGGGCTGCTGGGAGCAGTGTTGTAGAAATGGTACTCCTTGAAACACACATGGGAGGTGCTGTGCCCATCTTCCTGTCCTTTGGCTCATGAGCGATGCTGCGTCTGCAGTCTGCACCCAGCTGGTGAACATGTCCCTTCTGCCTGGAACAGCCCACCTCCAGGTCTCAACATAGCTTCCTCCCCATCTCTCTGTTCAGGTCTCACTCAGGTGTCCCATCCCTGACCCCTTGGCCCCATCACTCTCCATCCCAAAGCAATTGGTCGCACTTTGAAATGTTCCAGGAGACTTGTTTGTTACATTCTTGTCTATTCCCCCCATTACGATGTAAGTCCATTTCTTGGGCGTGTTGCTCTACCCCTGGCATTTAGGACAGGGTCAAAGGAGCATATGGAGGAACCAACACTGATTTAGGCCTTTTCCTTTGACAGGGTGGAAGATCACGATGACCTCATGCCAATATTCCTGCACCACGACACCATCCTGAAGGAGACGTACGGCGAATACTTCCTGGCCGAGCTCATCGAGGCCCAAGACGAGGAGAATCACGCTGTTGTGTGTGAGGTGCGTGATAACTCACCTGGGGCCCGCCCGGGAGAGGGGTGAGAGGAGGGCAGCCCTGGTCCTGGTTCAAGGAACATCCTTGGAGCCATGACGTCACCCGCTTCCCCAGGGTTCCCGCTTTAGGTTTTTCAGGTTTTACGAGGCCCTCCCAGGTGCTCAGTCTTAATAGGTTCAAGTCTGAACTAGACACAGCTGACTCGAAGTTCCTGGAAAATAACTTGGGCAAACATCTTATCGTTTGGGCTACATGCCTCTTGGCAGATGTGCAAGTCATTTGTATGGATAACAACAGTTAAGGCGAGCTTAATCAGTGATGGCGGGCCCCGGGTGTGATGGATTTAACTTATTATTACTCAGTTTCAGAAGGTGAATTCTATCTCAGAAAAAAATTCCTGATGCCAGGTTTCAGTCAGAACAATGAAATCAGTCTTTTGGGGGTAGAGCAGGTCAGTATTTTGAAAACGCTCCCCGTATACTTCCCATATGCAGCCCAGGTGGTGAAACATTGATCTACATGATGGAAGAAGACACATCGGGAGAAGGCCAGGATGGGGACTTTCCCTGGTGGTCCAGTGGTTAAGACTTCACCTTCCACTGCAGGGGGTGCAGATTCAATCCCTAGTTGGGGAGCTAAGATCCCATATATCTTGTGGCCAAAACACCAAAACATAAAACACAAGCAGTATTGTAACAAATTCAATAAAGACTAAAAATGGTTCACATCCAAAAAAAAAAAATTTTTTTTTTAAAGAATAACATGAGTTTAAATGTTCATAGAGATTTAGTTTCAGGTGAGAACTGGCCTCAAAAATTAGATTCAGATGTACTGGTCCATGATAGTCTTCTGCATTGAAAGACTTAATTTCTTTTTTCCTCGTATTTAGGTTTATGTGTTGTCTTTTAAGGATGTTTGTTCAAATATTGTCATTTGATCTTTGGCTCCAGGCTAGTGACAGAAGGAAGGGTCAGGAAGCATTTGGTCCCATCAGCACCATTTTGAAGAACCACGTCTTACACAATGAGTCAAAAACTGTGTGTGTGTGTGTATGTGCTGAGTTGCGTCCGACCCTGCAGCCCCATGGACTGTAGCCCTTGTGGTTCCTCTGGCCATGGAATTTTCCAGGCAAGAATAAGAGAGTGGGTTGCCATTTCCTACTCCAGGGGATCTTCCCAACCCTGGGATCGAACCCCCATCTCTTGAGTCTCCTGAGAACACTCAAGACATTTACCATCTGAGAAGCCCTGATAGTTAAAATGATTCATATAGGCCCAAATGAGCTTTTAATGGTCCCACTGTACCCATCCAGTTAAGTCAGTTCTTTGTTTTTTAGAGAAGGCATTTATTTATGTGTTTATTTTTCCAGCTTTATTGAGATGTTATATGACATTGTGTAAGATTAAGGTGTACAGTGTGTTAGTCTGATGTACTTATTTTGCAAAATGATCACCACCATAGTGTGAGCCAGCACCTCCATTTATGTTACAGGGTTATTAATACCATTTTCTTTTGTGGTGAAAACATTTAAGATCTACCTCTTAACCACTCCCAGGTATATAATACAGTGTTATTACCTGTAATCATCATGCTGTACATTAGATGCCCAGAACTTATTCATCTTATACCTGGAAATTTGTATCCTTTGATCAGTAGCTCCTGATTCAGTCTAGGTAGCTTCTCTGTTTCTGGGAATTTGTTTGTTTTTTTAGGTTATCCAATTTGTTGGTATATAATTAATTATAATAATCTCTTATCCTTTGTATCCATGGCATCAGTTTTAACACCTACTCTTCCATTTCAGATTTTAAGTGTTCTCTCTTTTTCTTAGTTAGTCTAGCTAACAGGTTGTCAATTTTGTTTATCTTTTAAAAATACAGCTCTAAATTTTGCAGATCTTTTTTAACTTTTCTGCTCTCTCTCATTTATTTCTGCTCTGCTCTTCATTAATTTCTTCCTTCTGCTAATTTTGGGCTTCTTAATTTGTTCTTCTTTTTCTAGTTCCTTGAGGTTGTAAAGTTAGGTTGTGTATTTGAAATGTTACTTTTTTTTGGTTAATGTAGGCATTTACTACTATAAACTTACCTCTTAGAACTGCTTTTTGCAGTATCCTATAAATTTTTGTTTGTTGTATTTCCCCTTTTGTTTGTTTCAAGGTATTTTTTTAATTTCCCTTTTGATTTCTTCTTTGACCTCTTAGTTGTTCAGGAGTATAATATTAAATTTTCATGTATTTGTGAATTTTCAGCTTTCCTCCTACTATTAATTTCTAGGATAATACCATTGTAGTTGGGAAAGATCCTAGGTGTAATTTAAATCTTTTTAGTGTGCTAAGACTCATTTTGTTATCTATCATATTCTGCATCATGGAAAGTGTTCCATGTGTTCTTGAGAACGATGTGTATTCTACTGCTTTTGGATGAGGTGTTCTGTACAAATTTGTTAGGTCAATTTTATCTAACATTTGCGTCGAATCTTAACGTTTCCTGGTTGATTTCCTCTCTGGATGTCTATCCATTGTTGAAAGTTAGCTATTGAAGTCCCCTGCTAGTATTGTATTGTTGTCTATATCTCCCTTCAGATCTGTTAGTATTTGCTTACCATAGTTAGGTGCTCTGACATTGAGTATGTATATATTAATATATTTGTGATTGTTATATCTTTTTTTTAATGATTTGTTTATTCATTTATTTTTGGTTGTGCTGGGTCTTCATTGCTTTGTGCGGGCTTTCTTTAGCTGCAGTGAGTAGGGGGCTACTCCTTCCTGCAGTGCATGAGCTTCTCATTGCAGCGTCTTCGCTTGCTGCGGAGCACAGGTGCTAGGTGCACAGTAGTTGCAGCACTTGGCCTCAGTGGTTGTGGCACATGGGCTTAGTTGCTCTGTGGCACGTGGGATCTTCCCGCACCAGGCAATGAACCTATGTCCTCTGTATTGGCAGGCGGAGTCTTATCCACTGCACCACCAGTGGAGTCCTGTTATATCTTCTTGATGAATTGACCCCTTTTATATAATAACCTTCCTTGTCCCTTTTTTTTGAGCCTAAAGTCTGTTTTGTCTGGTATTAGCATAGCTACTCATGCTGTCTTTTGGTTTTCACTGGCATGGAATATATTCTTCCATCTCTTCACTTGAAAATGATGTGTATCCTTAAAGGAAGTGAATTTCTTGTAGGCCGCAAATTGATAGGTCTTGTTTTTTTAATCCATCTAGCCACTCTGTGTCTTTTGATTGGAGAATACAGTTCATTTACACTTAGAGTAATTACAGGTAAGGACTTACAAATGCCATCTTACTGTTTCCCAGCTGTTTTGTAGTACCCTTGTTCCTTTCTTCCTGCCTTCCTTTATGAGTTGATGATTTTCTGCCGTCAAATGGTTTGATTCCTTTTTCTTTATCTTTTGTGAATCTACTGTAGATCTTTATTGCATGGTTACCATGAAACTTACATAAAACAGCTTACAGACATAACAGTCTATTTTACACTAAAGACTTAATTCAATTGCACACAAAAGGTTTACCCTTTTACTTCCCTACATTTTAAAAATCACAGTTTACCCTTTTTTATATCCCATATTTACTAACAAATTATTGTACCTATAGTTATTGAAATATTAAATTGTCATCCTTTAATCTTTACACTTAAGTGGTTAATGCTTTGCCATATTAAAGTTTTATAGTATCCTGAACTTGACTGTATACTTGCTTTTACTATTGTGTTGTATATTTTTATATATTTTTGTGTTAATAATTAGCATCCTTTCATTTCATCTTGAAGAACTCCTTTCAGCATTTCTTATCGGGCAGGTCTAGTGGTGATGAATTTTCTTAGCTTTTGTTTGTCTAGGAAAGTCTTTCATTTTTGAAGGACAGCTTTGATGAGTGAAGTATTCTTTATTGGCAGTTTTTGTCTTTCAGCACTTTGAATATATTATCCTGCTAATTCCTGGCCTGGAGGGTTTCTGCTGAGAAATCTGCTGACAGTCTTATAGGGGGGTTCCCTTGGAAGTCACAAGATTTTTTTCTTCTGCTGCTTTTAAGATTCTCCTCTTACCTTTGATTTTTGAGTTTTATTATAATGTGTCTTGGGAAGGATCTTTTAAGTTGATTTTGTTTGGTGACCTAGGGGTTTCATGAACTTGGGTATCTATATCTCTCCCCAGATTTGGGATGTTCTTGGCCATTATTTCTTTAAATAAACTCTCTGCCCCCTTTTCCCTCAGTGCTTGTTTTGGAACTCTAGTGATTCATAAATTGGTCCTTAGGATGGTATCTTATAGATCATACAGGCTTTCTTCAACTCTTTTCATTCTTTTTACTTTGTTCTCCTTTGACTTGATATTTTCAAAGTTCCTGTCTTCAGTCTCACTGATTCTTTTTTTTTGATTGATCAGGTCCACTGTTATATGTTTTGTGTTGTATTTTCATGTTGTTCATTGATTCTTTGGCTCCAGAATTTATGGTTGATTCTTATGGATTCTCTTTTGCTAAATTCTTATTTTATTTGTGTTCTTTTCCTGATTTTGTTGAACTGTCTGTGTTTTCTTGTAGCTCACTGTCTCCTGAAAACAGCTTTTTTGAATTATTTGTGTAGTGCGTTGGAGAATTACCATTTGTCCTTGTCTTTGGGTTCAGTTATCAGAAGACTATTGTGACCTTTTGGTGGTGTCATATTTCCTTGATATTTCATGGTCCTGGAGTTTTGCATTGCTGACTTCACATTTGAATAGCAATCATTTCCTCTGGTCTTTGGGTGAGAAATACCTTCTCTCAGCCCTGCTAGAGATTCTGGGGTATCCTTTTATGGGTACACCTCCTCTGTGCCTCTTGGTCTCTCTTGTGGCAGAATTTTTAAGTTGTTTATTTTCTATGGGCCCTCCAAAGCACCAGGTTGAGTGTTTTGTCTTCCCAAAGATGGCACTAAAGCTCACGTTTGTAGTATCTTCCTGGACCACAGATTAGGCTGATTTTCTCATTATGCTCCTTAGCCATCTGCCAGGTCTGCTCACACCATTCCTAGGAGTGTACATGAGGGCTGCCACAAGGTGGGCTGGTGTGTGGATAAGGCATGTGGAACATTCCTGGGCCAGTTAGCAGGACCCATGGGTGGAATATTCCCAGCAGCTCATGGGTGGGCTTCTTGATGGATCCGTGATGCCTGTTAATGTCCTCTGAGGGTCCTACCTGCTGCTTTCTCAGACTCCTTCCTCCCCCATCCCCCAACCCAGTCATGAGCTCCTAATTTAGTACTCTAAGTCTGGCAAGAGAGAAATGAGTCCCTCTGGCAGCATCCTGCATAGCTAGGGAAGCCAGGCACTCCCTAACACAGTCTCCCTTACCCCCGTGGGACAAATTATGGGAATAAAGCTTGGCCTAAGCTGTACAGCCTTGGAGGATGGGTGTTGTGGGGAAAGGCAGACTGTTTGTGTTACCTACTCTAGGACATCCACACTGGTTTTTGTTTTTGTTTTTTTGCTCCAAATAGAGCAGAATCTTCTCCTCTGGAAGTCTGAACTTCATCAAAGGCTCTTGAATCCATGAGCAGTTGTCTCAGGCACTGTTCTCAGGAGCTCCTAGACCGAGGCTCAGAAGAGCTAGAGTCACTTCATGGGCCTCTGCAGGGTCCACAACCACAATTGAGGTCTGTCTGCCTATTTCCCAATGCACAGGCAGGTGAGACTCCCCCCAGGCCCCGTGGTGGATGGTGCTGGATCCCACAGCTCCCTCAAATGCACTTTTGCTCATGCAGGGAAGCCAAATATCTGCTGCTGAGCCGGAGACAAAACCAAGAGATGTCTTGTCACTGTGATACTGATATCACTCTGGAGAAGGCCTCTAATTATTTGGTTTCATGATGCAAGTTTGAACCCAAATCTCTTGAGTTTTAGTGCTTGTGAGGCGCAGCTGCAGTGGCCTCCTCCCTCATTTCCTTCCCTCTCCTGTCGTGTGTTACAAGCTTTCAGTGTGTGTGAACATCAAAGCAACATTACCGACTGAAACTGCAGTCCCAACCCTGCAAGGATCCTTTGGTATCTCCAAAGACACAAACGGAGTCTAGTCTGATCTCTGTGTGTTCCGTGGAGATGTGACCATAGGCCTCAGTCTTACATGGAAGGTCGGAAGCAGGACCTGTCCATGGCGAGCAAGCTGACCTAGGATCTGGGAGTGAGTCTCTGGTTTGCACCAAGCCATATTGGGTATCTCAGCCTGTTTTGGGTTCAAGACCAGTGCAGTCACCACCCTCCCACTGAGCTCCCAGGACCCCCTTCCCAACCCCTCTAGGCTTCCTCAGGCTGGCCGTTCGGTAGCAGTGTTCTGGGGATGGGGGGAGGGGGGTGCGCTTGCCCTGGCTCACAGGAGCCAGTTGTTAAATCTTCAGGAACTTGGCAAACTGGCCATTAAACATAGCCATTGTCAAAAATTAAGTGATAAAAACTAACAGTGTCATAAATTATACTAAAAGCAAAATCAATAAATCCTCAAAGGTCATCAGTTCAGTTCAGTTCAGTTGCTCAGTTGTGTCCAACTCTTTGTGACCCCCATGGACTGCAGCACACCAGTTCTCACTATCCATCACCAATTCCCGGAGTCTACCCAAACTCATGTCCATTGAGTCAGTGATGCCATCCAATCGCCTCATCCTCTGTCGTCCCCTTCTCCCCCTGCCTTCAATCTTTCCCAGCATCAGGGTCTTTTCAGATGAGTCAGTTCAGATGAGTCAGGTGGCCAGAGTATTGGAGTTTCAGCTTCAACATCAATCCTTCCACTGAACACTCAGGACTGATCTCCTTCAGGATGGACTGGTTGGATCTCCTTGCAGTCCAAGGGACTCTCAAGAGTCTTCTCCAACACCACAGTTCAAAAGCATCAATTCTTTGGTGCTCAGCTTTCTTTATAGTCCAACTCTCACATCCATACATGACTACTGGAAAAACCATAGCCTTGACTAGATGGACCTTTGTTGGCAAAGTAATGTCTCTGCTTTTTAATATGCTCTCTACGTTGGTCATAACTTTCCTTCCAAGGAGTAAGCATCTTTTAATTTCATGGCTGCAGTCACCATCTGCAGGATTTTGGAGCCCAAAAAAATAAAGTCTGCTACTTCTTGATTCCAACTTGTGCTTCATCCAGTCCAGCATTTCTCATGATGTACTCTGCAGATAAGTTAAATAATCAGGGTGACTGTATACAGCCTTGATGTATTCCTTTCCCAATTTGGAACCAGTCTGTTGTTCCATGTCCAGTTCTAACTGTTACTTCCTGACCTGCATACAGATTTCTCAAGAGGTAGGTCAGGTGGTCTGGTATTCCCATCTCTTTCAGAATTTTCCAGAGTTTTTTGTGATCCACACAGTCAAAGGTGTTGGCATAGTCAATAAAGCAGAAATAGATGTTTTTCTGAAATTCTCTTGCTTTTTTGATGATCCAGTGGATGTTGGCAATTTGATCTCTGGTTCCTCTGCCTTTTCTAAAACCAGCTTGAACATCTGGAAGTTCACGGTTCACATACTACTGAAGCCTGACTTGGAGAATTTTGAGCATTATGTTGCTAGCATGTGAGATGGGTGTAATTGTGCGGTAGTTTGAACATTCTTTGGCATTGCCTTTCTTTGGGATTGAAATGAAAACGGACCTTTTCCAGTCCTGTGGCCACTGCTGAGTTTTCCAAATTTGCTGGCATATTGTGTGCAGCACTTTCACAGCATCATATTTTAGGATTTGAAATAGCTCAACTGGAATTCCATCACCTCCATTAGCTTTGTTTGTAATGATGCTTCCTAAGGCCCACTGGACTTCACATTCCAGGATGTCTGGCTCTAGGTGAGTGACCACACCATCATGATCATCTGGATTGTGGAGATCTTTTTTTGTATAGTTCTTCTGTGTATTGTTGCCACCTCTTCTTAATATCTTCTGCTTCTGTTAGTTCCATACTATTTCTGTCCTTTATTGAGCCCATTTAAGATGGCCTCAAAGGCCATAACTTTGTCATTATTTTACTATTGTCTGCCCTCTTGGAGTCACTTATATCTGTGGTCTCTGTGCAGAGGAACTACTGTAATTATGGCTACTGGGCATCTTTTCCCGGTTTTCCTCTCAGTGACATCACACCAGGAACTCACGCCAGGCTGCAACAGGAGCATTTACACCACAGAAATTGGCAACAGTTATGAATAAGCTTTTCCCATTTATTTGTAACTGCCACTTAGGAGTTACCCAGCACACTGCACTTTTGGGTGAGCAGAGAGAACAGGACATAGTCCGGCTAGCCTGCCCCTTCCAGACCCATCCATGGCAGTCACAGGCCACGTGTCTGGAAGGCCTGAGAACTGTATCTGCACTGTGTAAGCTGCGGACTAAAGGATTTTAACTGCGAGCACTTTCTTTGACTTCATTGACACTTTGGAGGAGTTCTGAGTTAGCAAAGTTGCTTTTTATATCTTCATCCTGGCTTACCTTGACATCTGGTATTTACACAAACTGAGATTTCAGGGCAGGGCGGTTGGAGGCCAAGGGCAGCTCCTGGAGACAGATGGGCAGAGTGTCTGCCTTGGCAGCATCTGCAGCATGGGCAGCAGCAGTCCAAGGAGGCACCACTGACCTGCGGGTGGGCAGAGCCTGCCTGCCCAGCCATGCCTTTGGCATCAGGCGGGAAGGATCAGAGCTGACAGTTGTCACAATGAGGGCAACCTCACTGTGGAGTATGGTCACCCAGAAAGGTGGGTGATACAGGGCTTTTTAGATGGAAGTGTGACTGATATGTTGCACACGGGCCTATTGATGGACCTGCTTATGAAGATGCAGCAACTGAATGTGTGGTTTATGATGATCTTAGCCTTATGCATTGTCGTATGGATCCTCATGGGAAAAACAAGCACAGCCACAAACTCAGTTTTGCTCACAGTATGAGAAAATGAAAGCCACCTTTGGAGTGGAAAGTACTTGTTACCTGGAAGACAGACAGGAGCCTGCAATTATTACCTTTTCACTGTACAAGTAAAAAAGAAAACATCCATCAAATCAACTTTTTTTTTCTGGAAAACACACACGCCCACAAAGATGCATTTGAATACTCCCACAAATTCATATTTAAGAACAGTGTTTTTCACGTCAGAACGGTAATCACAAAGGAACCCAAAGGAAAAAAGCAGGCACATCCACAATATATCCCCACTGTGTTGGGTCCATCATCCTTAACTTTGTGAATTGTCACACCCCCGGGATGAATGATGAGAATATAACAGGTTGCAGAATTGGAGAACATGAAATCTTTGTTCCCAATGGCAAAACATGTTTTTCTCATTTTCATCAGAATGTGTGATCCATGCCATTTGAAATCAAATTCCAAACACGACGAGCCATTAGTGTAATAGCTCATTACTAACAGTGGTCTTATAAATAATACATTCTTATCATGCACACGCAGCTCGCCGCGAAGCCAGCAAAAGGTATTTCAGGCCATGGAAGTTGCGCTGCGCCAGCGTGGCTGTAGATGAGAAGGACATCTCCATGTGAACCAAGATGGATGCCAATTTTCCCTGCCGAGAGGGAGGCTGGCCGTCTCTCCCTGCACATATGGTAGATGGATTGGTTAATCAGCGTCTGCTGAGTCTTGGGCCTAAAATTACAGAGAAGCCAGACAACTGCGGCTACCACAGCCTTTGTTCACACGTGCAAACAAGACAAACAATCACTTGCTATTTGGGAAAAAAATTAAAATGTTTATTTTGGACTTTTATTGAAGTGTCGATGGATTTGTAAAACAGCTGTGTGAATCCAGCCTTTTGCAGTTAGTATTTGCGGGGGCCTGTAAAGAAAAGAATATGCATGGAAAAAAATTCATTAGAAAAAAATTCCTCTTGTATCCTAGCATTTGGGAGAATTACAGGGAATCTCATATTTACTTTTCAAACACATCTTGGAGAACAAACAGTTTTGAGCCAGAAGATACATTTGAGAATGAATAGCTTAATAGCTAACTTTTTTTCCCTCTAAAAGAGTGTTGTATCTTTTTGCTCTACTTTAGGTAGTATTAACCATTTTATCCAACTGGGCATTTATGGAATGATGTTGCATCCTTAGGATCTGGGAGTTCTGACAATTGTTGAGCTCTTCTGACTGAGTGGTTGTCTCAAGAAATAAAATCTGAACTCTGGAGGGCTAGAGCCCACCCAGTAAATGCTGTTTTCTTGTAAGAGCTGTCAGAGTCAAATCAGTTACCAGAATTTGCTTAGAACCCACATAAAGATCAAAGGAATTATTTATGCGAAATGTGTTTATTTTTCTTCTTCCCAATTTTACTGAGCTAGAATTGATATATAACATTGTATAAGTTTAAGGTGTCCAACCTAATATTTTGATATATGTATATATTGTAAAATAATCACTATGAGTGAGAATAGTTAACCCGAGAACTCTGTATTCCTTCTTGCCTCCTTAAAAATTTTAAATGCCTTCCTTGCAGAGAAGAGTGAATCCAGAATTACTAAAGGAACATAGTAAAGAATTTCAATCACAGTCATCAGTCAATGTGGCAGTAAAATTTGATAGAATTGAAATTTGTTGTTAATTTATATGTCAGTACCAGTAATAGGCCTAGATCAGCTAGTCACTTATGAAAAGATATGTTGTTTTCTCCACTCAGAATACTTATGATCCCAAATGTGTTGCATCTTTCCCACACCAGCCAATTCTCCAGCTTCTAGTCACTAGATGGGTATCTTGCAGTCTAATTCACTTTCTGATACTGCTCAGCCTTAGTGCAGACCCCACAGATTTAGGGCTCAGGCCCACAAAATTGCCCCCATCAGATGTCATTCACAAGCCCCAGATTGTCCCCTGTGCTTTTAACTGACCAGCGATAACTCACGGGTTCCCATGACCCCCTTGGTCATGTTTGAGAACCTGCTGGAAGGGTTCATAGAGCTCAGGTGATGCTTTACTTGCCATCATGGGTTCACTGTAAAGGATATAGCTCAGGATCAGGAAATGGAAGAGATGCACTGGACAAGGTGGGGAGGGCGGGGGGAGCTTCCATGCCCTCTCTGGGCCCACCACTGCCTGGCATTTCCGTGTGTTCACCAGCACGGAGGCTTGGGAACCCCATTGTTCAGGTGTTTTCCTAGTTTTCCATTAACAGTTGATTAAATCTTTGGCTGTGATGGCGGCACTCACTCTCCGGCTCCTCTCCCCTTCTCAGAGGTCGAGGTGCTGTGTGCTTAGTCACTCAGTTGTGTCCAACTCTTAGTAACCCCGTGAACTGCAGCCCACCAGGCTCTGTCCATGGGGATTCTCCAGGCAAGAATACTGGAGTGGGTTGCCATTTCCTCCTCCAGGGAATCTTCCTGACCCAGGGATCGAACCCAGGCCTCTCACATTTCAGGCAGATTCTTTACTGTCTGAGCCTCCAGGGAAGCCCCGGAGGTTGAGGGAACATGGCTGAAAGTTCCAAGCCTCTAATCACATGGCTGATTCCTCTGGTAACCAGTTCCCATCCTCTGAAAGTGACCTCATTAGCATAAACTCACGGGCCATTGAAAGGGGCTTATTATGAAGAATAAAAGACTCTCCTTTCAGGAAATTATGAGTGTTTTATGAACTTTGAGCCAGGAGTGAAGGATGAAGACCAAATATTTCTTATTATATCTCACTGTCACCCTCATCTTCCCACTGATGTATTCCTCGTCAGAGGCCTAAAATGATGACGGCCATTGCAGG
Organism: Odocoileus virginianus; assembly: GCF_023699985.2. Taxonomy (NCBI): domain Eukaryota; kingdom Metazoa; phylum Chordata; class Mammalia; order Artiodactyla; family Cervidae; genus Odocoileus; species Odocoileus virginianus. The sequence continues at coordinate 36,496,932 of NC_069682.1, forward strand.
AGGTTTAGAATCAGGTAGGATGCTGAGAGGGCTTCTCTGGTGGTTCAGACAGTAAAGAATCCGACTGCAATGTGGGAGACCTGGGTTTGATCCCTGGGTTGGGAAGACCCCCTGGAGGAGGGCATAGCAACCCACTCCAGTATTCTTGCCTGGAAAATCCCCGTGGACAGAGGAGCCTGGCGGGCTACAGTTCGTGGGGTCACAAAGAGTCAGACATGGCTGAGTGACACAGCACAGCACAGGATGCTGGGAGGTGATTATGTTGTAGATCAGACACACCTGGTGAACAGGTGCAATGAGTTTATTTCTCTCAGAACTTTCCAATAAACCTCCTTCCTCTCATCTCCTCCCCATGAGACCATCCAGTCAAATATATGTTCAAGAGAATGAAAGAAATAAGTCTTCCCACGTGGTGCTAGTTGTAAAGAATCCACCTGCCAATGGAGGAGACTCAAGAGATGCAGGTTCTATCCCAGCATAGGGAAGATCCCCTGGAAAAGGAAATGGTGACCCACTCCAGTGTTCTTGCCTGGGAAATCCTGTGGACAGAGGAGTCTGGTGGTCTGCAGTCCATGGGGTCACAAAAAGTTGGGCACAATTTGAGCACGTGCACACACACACACACACACACACGAAAATTGAACAGTACCTACCTGATGAGGAGAAAATTATTAACTTGTTCTAAATTGGGGTCAACCAGATGGCCACTAGAAATAATGGCTGGTCTTCCTTGGAACTGCATTGTGGAGGGGAGGAAAGTAGACAGGAGGGTTGGGCTTGCAGTAGGGAAATGAAAGGATTTAGGGCAGGCAGGGGTATTGTTTGGGCAAAGTTTCCCCTCAAGAACACCATGACAGCCTCCTAAGTTCCAGCCCCATCTCTAGGATGGTCATCCATGATGGATTGTCCTCCATCCAAGGTGGCCATCCGCGACATTGTTTTTGAGCCTGTCGTGTGCTGTGCACTGCGCCTGACCATAGGGTGCTCCTCCCTCATACAGCTCCAGGGGCCCACGGGCAGGGGCTCATGGGAGTTTCACGGTGCCCATTCACCTGAGGTCGGATGGTCATGAGATGTCTTGGACATTTCAGGTGGAAGGTGTGGCTGTCGGGTTCATGAGTGTGTGCTCACAAGTGAACCTGCAGCTCCTGCACAAGTGCTTTGACCTGGGACCCTTCCATGGCCTCTGCATCCCGCATCAGGACGACATCCTAGAACCACCCCAGGAGTTCAGCATCCATGAAAGTTCAGGTACAGTGGTTGTCACAGGAGCACGTGGGGATGGAGCTTTGTGCGCTGTGCTGTGCTTTTGACTCTGTGCTGGAAGTGGGTGGTGGCACCTGCTGGGCAACTGTGTCCCCAGTCCCCTTCCAGGAGTGGTTCCTGGTGCCTCACAACCTTGCGCCTGTATCTGTGAGCACAGAGGGTCAAGGGGCATGGCCCTGGGTAGACACCATGGCCTTGCCACTGAAGGTCTTCTGAATTCAGAATGTCTACCAATGTCTAACAATGTTCATTATTAGAGTAGAGGTAAGTTGTGGTGAAATAATTGACAGCGTTTCAAGATTTTACTTGCGCATACACATAGAACCCAAAGCCTGAATATCATAAGTGAATCTTTTAAGTCAAGAACTAGAGAAATTCTGTATGTCCTTAAGTTTTTATTTTATTTTTTTAAATTGAAGTATGGTTGATTTATATTAGTTTCAGGTATACAGTAAAGTGATTCATTTATACAAATATATTCAGATATATGTATATATGCCTTTAAGTTGTAACCCCAACAATTAGTGCTTCTGTGTTTATGTCATCAACAACTTATTATGTAATACAGGTCTATTGCAAGTAGTCATTTTAAAATTGCTTATTTTTAGCCATCTACAATATTAGAACTGATTTTAAAATCACGTCTGTATTAGGATTTTCACCAGGTGAAACTGGGTCATCTCAAACTTTGGTATTTTAACAAAGTCTCCGTGCACCCATGAGCATCTTTGAGGTTAAGTGTTCTGTTTCTTAAATCAAGGAGATGCAGCAGGGTATGTAAATCTAGTTCTCCAAACCTAGGTTTCCTCATTTGTGAAATAGGAAGAGTAGTAACACCTCCCACGAAGGGGCATCGTGGGGTCTGACTGAGATCACTCAGGTCCAGGGCTTTATTCAGCATCTCCATCAAACTTAGTGCTCCATCAGCATGGTTCCTTGTTTTGAGCGGTCATTATCCATCACTTTGTGGTTGGTCTTTCACTTACATGAGTCTTCCCAGGTTAACATCTAGGCATCTTGAATTGCTCTGCTTTCTTGTGTCTGAAAGACTATATCAAGATTTTGCTCTTGTCTGCCAGTCTGAGCTCCATTTTTATGTTTGTTTTTGAAGACAACTGTTGCATCAATATACTGTTATTTGGCATTGTTCAGCATAGGTAATGTGTGCACTTTCTGTGTACATATACTCATATTTCAGTTTTTTTGCATAAAATAAATGCTTCTAGATGTAAAAAAAAAAAAAAGATTGTTCAAAAATAGGAAGAGGAGCATGTGGGGATAAGCAGAGGACTCGTTGATCTAAACAACAACAGGTGTTGGTTTGGCAGATCTTATCGGCTGGACAGGAAACCAAGCGCATGGAGCTGGTCAGAACTCACACGGGTCACAAAGACCTTTCAGAGCTGTAGCTGGAGAGGGAGATCCCTTCTGTATTAATAAGACCTTTGAGGTCTTTATTGTTTCATGGTGAAGGCTGGCTTGCCCTTGCTTCTCAGTTAAGACATACAGGAGTGTTCTGAAGGAACCTTCAGCATGAGACAGTCTTAAATAATATATTATCATTGTCACTTTCGAATGTATAAATTCTTCTTGAAAGCAGCATTCAATGGGTTTTATGGCTTAGTTTTCTCATGCCTAAAATGGAGATAAAAATAGTATCAAAACCAGAAAGTTGTTGGGATGGTTAAATGTTAGAATCTACATGACAACCTTAGCTCTCTGCCGAGCATGGAGTAAGTTCAGAAAAAATTAAGGCTGTTTTGCCTCTCCCCTTGATTGTTGTCATTATTAAAAACAAGTTGAGGGACTTCCTGGTAGTCCAGTGGTTAAGACTTCACCTTCCGGAGCAGGGGGTATGGGTTTGATCTCTGATCAGGGGACTAAGATCCCACATACCCCTCAGCCAAAAAACTATAACATACGGAAGCAGTACTGTAAAATAGTCAATAAAGACTTTTTAAATGGTCCACATAAAAAAAATCTTTAGAAAAATGTTGAAAAGAGATGGTTTCCTTTCAGTGTGTTTCTGAGTAGCTCTGAAGTTACATAGAATGACTCATAGATGTTACATAGATGTTCCTATCTTAGAAACTTTATGGGCAGGAACACAATTCAAAATTTAGACCTAACCCTGGACTTAAAAACACATAATCTGTTTAGCCAAAGTATGTCTGTTTAGCAAAAGCCCCAGAGATATGGAAACTGAAAGAAGTCTTACTACTCTCTCTACCACTTTTAATATTTTTACCTAAAATTAGTTGATCTAGGACAGGATGGTAGCTAAAGGAAATAGGAAAATTTCTCTTGTCATTTTGTGTGTCTTGTTTATTTTTGAAAATCCAGCTCCACTAATAAAAAGGTGATTATGAAGTTTCGTTACCAGGAAACACTACTGTAGACTTCCAAATAACTCAGGGATGGATTCACAAATCAACAGCTCATTATATTCCAGAAAAGAGTCACTGGCACATTTTGCTTCCCCCTTCACATCAACAGCAACAAAGAATGAGGCTCCAGAGAAAACTGGAAATGTGTTGTGATCCTGTCCTTTTTAATCTGGTGAAAGTCTCAAGTTAAAGGAAATATAATTTCTCTAAAATACGAGCTAAAATTCTTGCTTCAGTGGACACACAGTTGTGCCTTATGCTTTCAATTTTGTTTATGCTTTTTTACCTTTCAAAGGATTTTCATATGTATTGTCTCATTTTATCCTCATGACTTGATGTACAAGAGCTAAGAAAGGTGCATTCATGTGTGCTGTGTTGCTTCAGTCATGTTTGGCTCTTTGCAACCCCATGGACTGCAGCCTGCCCGGCTCCTCTGTCCATAGGATTCTCCAGGCAAGAATACTGGAGTGGGTTGCCATGCCCTTCTCCAGGGAAATCTTTCTAACTCAGGAGTTGAAACCACATCTCCTGGGTCTCTTGCCTTGGCAGGTAGGTTCTTCACCACTGGCACCACCTGGGAAAGGTGACCCCTGCTGCCCAAATTCACAAAAGGTGTTACAGCTCAGCAGGGGCTGACCCAGAACCCAGCTCAGCCTTCCACTTGACTTTTTGTCTAGGGTGGCTATGACAAAAACTCTAGTGGTGGGTCTACTATACAAATACAAATTCACTTCAGTGAATTATTGAATGAGTTACCACTTTTAGGAGCTCTCAGTGATGTGTGTGTGTGTGTGTGTGTGTGTGTGTGTGTGTATGCTCTGGGCAACTCCCATCTTCTGGACTCTTCAGCTCTTGTGTCTATGGGATTTGCCAGGACTGTGCACGGCCAATCTGTCCTGTGCCAGAGGTGGGCAGGAAGTACCAGGACATTGAGAACCCAGGAGCAGCCTCTGATTCTCCATTTCTTCTTCGAAAAATATTTATTTACTTATTTGGCTGTGTCAGGATCTTAGTTGCAGCACATGGGATCTTTCATTGCTTAGTTGCCCTGTAGCATGTGGGATCTTAGTACCTTGACCAGGGATCAAACCCGAGTCCCCTGCACTGGGAGGTGGGCTCTTAACCACTGGACCACTGGGAAAGTCCCCCAGCTTCCCTGTTTCTTGTCCCTGCTCCCCTACTGATATCTTCTCCATCAACTCTCAGATAGACAGTTGTGCTCAAATCCTTGACTCAGGGTCTGCTTCTGAGAGAACCCACCCCAACACACTGCTGGTCTAGTCTTTCCCCACTAACTGTGAAAACATTTACTTACTACAGCTGAAAGGAGTTGAGGTATAAATGCCTCAGCTCCCTCACCCCTTGGTGGGATAGCTTTGAGATTTGAGTTTTGCATTGTTTCTCAGAGCTCCTCCAGGAGATGAAGTTCCAGCTAGTGATCCATGTGATGACATATGTTTCATTAGCTGCCTTCCTTTCCTTTCGCTCTTCCTAACCTCCCTACTATGCTTCCTGAATCACCTCCCAAGTAAACTGCTTGTTCTCAGGTCCTTGACTCAAGGTAGGGTCTCATCCCACCAGCTGTGAAACAATTTCATGCCATCCTCCACCCCTCCAAGCAGAGTGACAACATCATGGCTCAACATTCCAGAGCTCATACAGTGGTCCCCATTCTTTATTTTTTCCAACCAAATTATTTATTAAGCAAAGAAACAAAAATGCAGTTTGCTAGCTTCTTTAGGTAAAGATCTTAAAATATTTAAATCTTTGTAATATGATGCTGATTATTTCTAATGATTTAACAATATCGAAGTTACATGATTCACTGTATTTCTGAATACAGAAACCATTTAACCTATATGGAATTTAGTTATCAAGTTCCTCATTCTTTAGCTACTGTACATATTGTGATCAGCTGCCATCTCATCATTTCAGCCGTGTCCAAAGTTTCCATTGGATCTAAAAGTGTAACCATGCACATTCACTTTGCATTTTACTTGAATAATTTGTATATGATCCCATTTTTTTAGCCACTGGTTCTTCATCTATAAATTGTTACACACACTTGTAAATTTGGGTTTTTAGCTACTAAACTTTGAGACTAAATTGGGACCAATGGAAACAAAGTCTAAGGATGCAGATTTTGTACAGTTTAAGGAAAATCTAGTAAACGTTTATTTTTTAAGTGGAGTACCTCGTTTAGAAGTAGCCAAGTTCCCCCAGACATTGGAAAAATTCATGAATAGTCATAAGTCTCAGGAAAGGGCTTTCTACTTGTATGGGAGGTTGTACTGAATGAGACCCAAGATCCCTCAAATGCCAGGAGTCTGAAAGCTGAGGGAACAAGCAGCAGGATGCTCCCTCCATATGCTGGCAGTTTATGAATATTTTCCTTCAGTGACAATAAAATGGCTCCAAACAATATGTATTTTTTCCAGTTGGCTCCACCGCTGGCCCAGCCCAGCGACTGCAAATCAAGCTGTGTCTTTTGTTCCCTGCATCATTACAATGAAGACTTTGGAACCAGAAGTGAGCTAGCAATTTTCTTGCTGATGCATAAGGCAAAATAGGGCACAGCCTGCATTTCCACAGCTGCCCTGGCATTGACACATTTACCAGTTAAAAACAAGCGAAAGATGAAACTTTTGTTTGTCATGCAGGCTGGTGTGACCTGGAGAGTGAGAGTCTTGGTTTTGAAAGAGTCCTGCAAAGTGAATCTCAATACATGCACAGGGGCCAGCACATGTAGGCTCCGAGCACCTCGATGTGCCCTTGGCCGGGAGAGATACAATTTCACACAACAGAATCGTGGGTGTCCTGAAGAATAACCAATGCAGCCTCTTATAACCAGCCCACCCAGGAAAAGTACTGCTTAATCTACATTTAAAAGGCCCTTCAAAATATAATTTTCACAACATTTCCATATAGCAATGTTGCCTTTTAAATGAAAGATAATCGCTCATTGTCAGGAAATGTTCCCTTATGTCTTATTTAAATTTCTTTTATTGCACTTACATTTGCTTCTTACTCTCAGTCTCTCCTCTGCAGGGAGGAGGAATATGGAGGGCTGAGAAACAGCCCTCAAGTCTTATTTAATCAAGTAGCCCCGGTTGTCTAGCCTCTCTTCCTAAGGTTCTATTTTATGTGTCTGGGTTGCTTTCTGTTTTATACTTTATTCTTCTTTTAACATGGATTCCAAATGTGGATGAAACACTCATCTACAGAGCCTAGCATATTTCCGCCAAGATATTTGGATATTGTATCTCAGACCATGTATTTATTAATACCAGCTAGTACAGTCTATAATTATTGAATTAGTGACCCTCTTAGACTCTGTATGGATTTGTTCAGGCTGTCATAGAAGGGTCCCACAGAATAGGGGGCTTAAACAACAGAAAATCATTTTCTCACAGTTCTGGAGGTGAGAAGTCTGAGATCAAGTTGTCGGCAGGGTGATTTCTTCTGAGGCCTCCCTCCTTGGCTTGTAGATGATCATCTTTTCCTTGTGTCTTCACATGGTTTTCCCTTCTGTTCCTGTCTGTGTCCTAATGTGTGTGTCTGTGTGTCTTCTTATGAGGACACACAGTGGCTTAAGGGCCCACCCATCTGACCTCATATTGCTCTGTCTCTTTCAAGGCCCTTTCTTGGGTCTTCCCTGGTGGTCCAGTGGTTAAGACTTTGTTTTCCAATGCAGGGGGTGCAGGTTCCTGGTTGGGGAGTTAATACCCCACATGCCTTGTGGTCAAAAGAACCAAAACATAAAACAGATGCAATATTGTGACAAATTCAATAAAGACTTTTTAAATGGTTGACATTAAAAACTCTGAAAAATAAACTACAGGCCCTTTGTCCAGATAGTCCCATTCTGAGGTACTAAGGGGTTAGGACTTAAAGCATGAATTTTGTGGGAACATGATTCAGCATTCAGTGACACCTAGGATCCTGTGTTGGCTCTGGAGCCCCATGGCCGAGGCTGCAAGACATGGCAGTAATGTCCCCTGGACCTGATGCTCATACAAAGTCTAATATACTGACTCATATTTGTCACAGCTTGAATTTCATCTTTTTTTAAAAAAAAAAAAAAAAAACAACAAATGTCTTTTTGGTATACAAAGTTAAGAAAATTGCATTCTTCTGAAACTTTAGCCACTCTTGCCAGCTCTAGTTTTCCAGAAGTAACTATGTGAGTTCTAATGGTGTGTTAAAGAAGTTGACAAAACAAATAAATAATTCCAGGCTTATGCCCAGGCTGACACAGTTATCTCCATAGTGACAGTGTTGATGAAAAATTAATCAGTCAATCTAAGAAAGAAATGGGAAATTTTATTCGAGCAAGATTGAGGTTTTTAACCCAGGAACAACCTCTCAGACAGCTCCGAAAATGGTTGCACCTGTTAGAGGTCAAAGCACAGTTGTATAGGTTTTTGAGGCAAAGGGCTGTACTTTCAATGATGTAGATAGTTTTCACAATCCAGATTAAGTACAGAGTGATTCAATTCAGTTCAGCCCCTCAGTTGTGTCCAACTCTTTTCGACCCTGTGGACTGCAGCACGCCAGGCCTCCCTGTCTATCACCAACTCCCGGAGTTTGTCTATCACCAAACGCATGTCCGTTGAGTCGGTGACGCCATCCAAGCACCTCACCCTCTGTCGTCCCCTTCTCCCCACCCCACCTTCAATCTTTCCCAGCATCAGGGTCTTTTCAGATGAGTCAGTTCTTCATATCAGGTGGCCAAAGTATTGGAGTTTCAGCTTCAGCATCAGTCCTTCCAATGAACACCCAGGACTGATCTCCTTTAGGATAGACTGGTCGGATCTCCTTGCAATCCAAGGGATTCTCAAGAGTCTTCTCCAACACCACAGTTCAAAAACATCAATTCTTCAGCACTCAGCTTTCTTTATAGTCCAACTTTCATATCCCTACATGACTACTGGAAAAGCCATAGCTTTGACTAGACAGACCTTTGTTGGCAAAGTAATGTCTTTGCTTTTTAATAAGCTGTCTAGGTTGATCATAACTTTTCTTCAAAGGAGCAAGTGTCTTTTATTTATTTATTTTTTTTTTCCTTTTTTTTTTTTTTAATTTTTATTAGTTGGAGGCTAATTACTTTACATCATTACAGTAGTTTTTGTTATACATTGATATGAATTAGCCATGGATTTACATGTACTCCCCATCCCAGTCCCCCCTCCCACCTCCCTCTCCACCCGATCCCTCTGGGTCTTCCCAGTGCACCAGGCCCGAGCACTTGTCTCATGCACCCAACCAAGGCTGGTGATCTGTTTCACCCTAGATAATATACATGTTTCAATGCTGTTCTCCTGAAACATCCCACCCTCGCCTTCTCCCAGAGTCCACAAGTCTGTTCCATACATCTGAGTCTCTTTTTCTGTTTTGCATATAGGGTTATCGTTACCATCTTTCTAAAGTCCATATATATGTGTTAGTATACTGTAATGGTCTTTATCTTTCTGGCTTACTTTGCTCTGTATAATGGGCTCCAGTTTCATCCATCTCATTAGAACTGATTCAAATGAATTCTTTTTAATGGCTGAGTAATATTCCATGGTGTATATGTACCACAGCTTCCTCATCCATTCGTCTGCTGATGGGCATCTGGGTTGCTTCCATGTCCTGGCTATTATAAACAGTGCTGCAATGAACATTGGGGTGCATGTGTCTCTTTCAGATCTGGTTTCCTTGGTGTGTATGCCCAGAAGTGGGATTGCTGGGTCATACGGCAGTTCTATTTCCAGCTTTTTAAGAAATCTCCACACTGTTTTCCATAGTGGCTGTACTAATTTGCATTCCCACCAACAGTGTAAGAGGGTTCCCTTTTCTCCACACCCTCTCCAGCATTTATTGCTTGTAGACTTTTGGATAGCAGCCATCCTGACTGGTGTATAATGGTACCTCATTGTGGTTTTGATTTGCATTTCTCTGATAATGAGTGATGTTGAGCATCTTTTCATGTGTTTGTTAGCCATCTGTATGTCTTCCTTGGAGAAATGTCTGTTGAGTTCTTTGGCCCATTTTTTGATTGGGTCATTTATTTTTCTGGAGTTGAGCTGGAGGAGTTGCTTGTATATTTTTGAGATTAATCCTTTGTCTGTTGCTTCGACAGACAAAGGATTAATCTCAAAAATATAAAAAACCTCGAATAGCCAAAGTAATCCTGAGAAAGAAGAATGGAACTGGAGGAATCAATCTGCCTGACTTCAGACTCTACTACAAAGCCACAGTCATCAAGACAGTATGGTACTGGCACAAAGACAGAAATATAGATCAATGGAACAGAATAGAAAGCCCAGAGATAAATCCACGAACCTATGGTCACCTTATCTTCGACAAAGGAGGCAAGGATATACAATGGAAAAAAGAAAACCTCTTTAACAAGTGGTGCTGGGAAAACTGGTCAACCACCTGTAAAAGAATGAAACTAGAACACTTTCTAACACCATACACAAAAATAAACTCAAAATGGATTAAAGATCTAAATGTAAGACCAGAAACTATCAAACTCCTAGAGGAGAACATAGGCAAAACACTCTCCGACATAAATCACAGCAGGATCCTCTATGACCCACATCCCAGAATTTCAGAAATAAAAGCAAAAATAAACAAATGGGACCTAATGAAACTTAAAAGCTTTTGCACAACAAAGGAAACTATAAGCAAGGTGAAAAGACAGCCCTCAGATTGGGAGAAAATAATAGCAAACGAAGCAACAGGCAAGTGTCTTTTAATTTCATGGCTGCAGTCACCATCTGCAGTGATTTTGGAGTCCCCCCAAAATAAAGTCTGTCACTGTTTCCACTGTTTCCCCATCTATTTGCCATGAAGTGATCATACTGGATGCAATGATCTTAGTTTTCTGAATGTTGAGTTTTAAGCCAACTTTTTCACTCTCCTCTTTGATTTTCATGAAGAGGCTCTTTAGTTCTTCTTTGTTCTCTGCCATAAGGGTGGTGTCATCTGAATATCTGAGGTTACTGATATTTCTCCCAGCAATCTTGATTCCAGCTTGTGCTTCATCCAGTCCAGCATTTCTCATGATGTACTCTGCATATAAGTTAAATAAGCAGGGTGACAATATACAGCCTTGATGTACTCCTTTCCCGATTTGGAATCAGTCTGTTGTTCCATGTCCAGTTCTAACTGTTGCTTCTTGACCTGCATACAGATTTCTCAGGAGGCAGGTCAGGTGGTCTGGTATCCCCATCTCTTGAAGAATTTTCCACAATTTGTTGTGATCCACACAGTCAAAAGCTTTGGCATAGTCAATAAAGCAGAAATAGATGTTTTTCTGAAACTCTCTTGCTTTTTCGATGATCCAGCGGATGTTGGCAATTTGATATCTATTTCCGCTGCCTTTTCTAAATCCACCTCGAACATCTGGAAGTTCACAGTTCACGTACTGTTGAAGCCTGGCTTGAGAATTTTGAGCATTCTTTTGCTAGCGTGTGAGATGAGTACAATTGTGTGGTAGTTTGAGCGTTCTTTGGCATTGCCTTTCTTTGGGATCGGAATGAGAACTGACCCTTTCCAGTAAAAACAACACCCAGTTGTGAATATGACTGATGATGGAAGTAAAGTCTGATGCTGTAAAGAGCATTATAGCGTAGGAACCTGGAATGTTAGGTCCATGAATCAAAGCAAATTGGAAGTGGTCAAACAGGAGATGGCAAGAGTGAACATTGACATTTTAGGAATCATCAAATTAAAATGGACTGGAATGGGTGAATTTAACTCAGATGACTACAGATATCTACTACTGTGGGCAGGAATCCCTTAGAAGAAATGGAGTAGCCATCATAGTCAACAAAAGAGTCCGAAATGCAGTACTTGGGTACAATCTCAAAAATGACAGAATGATCTCTGTTTGTTTCCAAGGCAAACCATTCAGTATCACAGTACAAAGTGGTGACTCCTCATAAACCCTTACAAGGTCAAGAATGAATATTATCTTTATTTATTTTTCTGGCAGTATTGCATGCCTTGAAGGATCTTAGTTCCTCAACCAAGTATTGAATGTGAGTCCCCCACATTGGAAACGTGGAGGCCTAACCAGTGGGCCACAGGGGAATCCCAGAAATGTTTTCTTTTAAGGAGTTGTTCTGTGGATACTGAGAGAATGTTGCTCTATATAGTTGATCAGGTATTTCTACTAATGAGGAGTTTGGTCCATCCATAACACAGAAGAGGAGAGAGAGGAGAACAAGGGACATAGAAAAATGTTTATGTTTAGATTTTCCTTGACTTGCCTTAGAGTACAAATTTTAACTTCATTAACAGTATAAATGCTTGCATGGGTTTTCCAGGTGGAACCCTTGGGCTGGTATCATACCAGGAAGGAGGCAGTCAGGGCTGGAAACCAGTCTTGTTAGGGTCATTGCCCGGGAAAGTCTTTGATTACTTACCCATCTTCATTCAGGTACTGGTTTCTAAGCCCTTTTGTTTTTTGTTTTTTTTATATGTTTTTTATTTTTTATTTTTTCCATTTCTTTTTTTTCTTTTTTTTTTCATTTATTTTTATTAGTTGGAGGCTAATTACTTCACAACATTGCAGTGGGTTTTGTCATACATTGACATGAATCAGCCATGGAGTTACATGTATTCCCCATCCCGATCCCCCCTCCCACCTCCCTCTCGACCCGATTCCTCTGGGTCTTCCCAGTGCACCAGGCCTGAGCACTTGTCTCATGCATCCCACCTGGGCTGGTGATCTGTTTCACTATAGATAATATACATGTTGTTCTCTCGAAACATCCCACCCTCGCCTTCTCCCAGAGTCCACAAGTCTGTTCTATACATCTGAGTCTCTTTTTCTGTTTTGCATATAGGGTTATCGTTACCATCTTTCTAAATTCCATATATATGTGTTAGTATGCTGTAATGTTCTTTATCTTTCTGGCTTACTTCACTCTGTATAATGGGCTCCAGTTTCATCCATCTCATTAGAACTGATTCAAATGAATTCTTTTTAACGGCTGAGTAATATTCCATGGTGTATATGTACCACAGCTTCCTTATCCATTCATCTGCTGATGGGCATCTAGGTTGTTTCCATGTCTTGGCTATTATAAACAGTGCTGCGATGAACATTGGGGTACACGTGTCTCTTTCAGATCTGGTTTCCTCGGTGTGTATGCCCAGAAGTGGTATTGCTGGGTCATATGGCAGTTCTATTTCCAGTTTTTTAAGAAATCTCCACACTGTTCTCCATAGTGGCTGTACTAGTTTGCATTCCCACCAACAGTGTAAGAGGGTTCCCTTTTCTCCACACCCTTTCCAGCATTTATTGCTTGTAGACTTTTGGATAGCAGCCATCCTGACTGGCGTGTAATGGTACCTCATTGTGGTTTTGATTTGGATTTCTCTGATAATGAGTGATGTTGAGTATCTTTTCATGTGTTTGTTAGCCATCTGTATGTCTTCTTTGGAGAAATGTCTGTTTAGTTCTTTGGCCCATTTTTTGATTGGGTCATTTATTTTTCTGGAATTGAGCTGCAGGATTTGCTTGTATATTTTTGAGATTAATCCTTTGTCTGTTGCTTCATTTGCTATTATTTTCTCCCAATCTGAGGGCTGTCTTTTCACCTTGCTTATAGTTTCCTTTGTTGTGCAAAAGCTTTTAAGTTTCATTAGGTCCCATTTGTTTATTTTTGCTTTTATTTCCAATATTCTGGGAGGTGGGTCATAGAGGATCCTGTTGTGATTCATGTCGGAGAGTGTTTTGCCTATGTTCTCCTCTAGGAGTTTTATAGTTTCTGGTCTTACATTTAGATCTTTAATCCATTTTGAGTTTATTTTGGTGTATGGTGTTAGAAAGTGCTCTAGTTTCATTCTTTTACAAGTGGTTGACCAGTTTTCCCAGCACCACTTGTTAAAGAGGTTGTCTTTTTTCCATTGTATATCCTTGCCTCCTTTGTCAAAGATAAGGTGTCCATAGGTTCATGGATTTATCTCTGGGCCTTCTATTCTGTTCCATTGATCTATATTTCTGTCTTTGTGCCAGTACCATACTGTCTTGATGACTGTGGCTTTGTAGTATAGTCTGAAGTCAAGCAGGTTGATTCCTCCAGTTCCATTCTTCTTTCTCAAGATTACTTTGGCTATTCGAGGTTTTTTGTATTTCCATACAAACTGTGAAATTATTTCTTCTAGTTCTGTGAAAAATACCGTTGGTAGCTTGATAGGGATTGCATTGAATCTATAGATTGCTTTGGGTAGTATAGCCATTTTGACAATATTGATTCTTCCAATCCATGAACACAGTATGTTTCTCCATCTGTTTATGTCCTCTTTGATTTCTTTCATCAGTGTTTTATAGTTTTCTATGTATAACAAGACAAGGGTGCCCACTCTCACCACTACTATTCAACATAGTTTTGGAAGTTTTGGCCACAGCAATCAAAGCAGAAAAAGAAGTAAAAGGAATCCAGATAGGAAAAGAAGAAGTGAAACTCTCGCTGTTTGCAGATGACATGATCCTCTACATAGAAAACCCTAAAGACTCTACCAGAAAATTACTAGAGCTAATCAACGAATACAGTAAAGTTGCAGGATATAAAATTAACACACAGAAATCTCTTGCATTCCTATACACTAACAATGAGAAAACAGAAAGAGAAATTAAGGAAACAATATCATTCACCATTGCAACAAAAAGAATAAAATACTTAGGAGTATATCTACCTAAAGAAACAAAAGACCTATACATAGAAATCTAAGCCCTTTTGTATGCCTTTAAAGACAGCGGCTACAGATGAGGGCACCTTCTGAAGACTCCCCAATTCTGCTGGGAGCTGGATGTCTGGGAGGAGTGGTCTTATCCGCCTCATCAGCACTGGGAGCCACTAGCTAAGTGATGACTCTGCTGCATTCACCAGTCAGATCCGTTTCTCAGCAGTTGAAATACAAATGCATTTGTACATAGGGCCTTGAGGTCTTTGAGAGAAAAGTGGTTTTATTTATATTCGTTATGATCATTATGTACTGGGATTATTTTCTCAGTAGGCAGCATGTCTTTTGCCCATATTTATGAAGCAGGGGAGAAGGCATTTAATGAATTTCAAGAGTGTGTTTGACTGTAAAACATGTCTCTCTTACCACATTCACATGTAAATAGCCCTTTTATTTGTTCTCTCTGGTGACCTTTCTTCTTTTGGGGGTAGATCACAGTTTGTTGTTGTTTTCCATTTCAAAATGGGAGGCTGAATGATAATAATGAAAGATTATGCAAAAAATCCATGTTTAAAATAATGTTGATATGGCACTTGTGTTGCAGGATAATTATAGTAATTTGGCCATTACACTATATGGAGTCAGGAGTTAGTTGCTAGAAAACACGGTGATAGGGGTGATTCAGAGGGTTTTCATCCCAACAGGCTGTTTGATCCTGCTGACTTTTCTCTTGAAAATCAATTGCTTATGATGAATACTCTGAATTCTCCCTTGATTACATTGGCTGACAGTGGGCTGCACCCATTGCATGGGGGTCACCAAGAGTTCCGTGTCTGTTTACACAGGGGTTTCAACAACTCTTAAAATATCACAGAGCAAATTTAATCTGTGCAAGCAAGCAGCTAAGGAGGCAGTTGCTAAAAATCACAGTCCTTGCTCATGGAAGCAAGCAAAGGAAGATGTATTCATTCTAAGCCCAATGCAAAGCCAGTTATTTTGCTGCATGTTGCAAGCCTTTTCTTCACTGCATGTTGCTCTGGCTCTGGGCATTTTCAGACTTTCAGGAACATGTGGGCTCACCCAGTGAAAGACCAGGGACAGTCACCTTGGAAGATGGCTTCTGACTTCAGGTTCATGACTGACAATGTTCTTTTTCCCCTCAAGGTTATTAACATATTCAGATTTTCTATTTCTTTCACATCAACTTTAGGAAATTAGATTTTTCTAGAAAAGCATTATTTAGTATATGAAGGTTTAAAAATGATTAGAGTACAATTACTGGTATATATACATATATAGATATATATAACTCCACACACACACAAACACACACATGTACTGGAAGATCCTCTGGAGAAGGGAATGGCAACCCACCCCATTATTCTTGCCTGGAGAATTCCATGAACAGAGGAACCTGGCAGGTACAACCCATGGGGTGGCAAAGAGTTGGACACGACTGAGCGACTAACACACACACAAAATGATTAAAGAAGACAATTTATATGATATAAATAAACTTTATTTTTTTTTTTATTTTATTTTTTTTTCCATTTATTTTTATTAGTTGGAGGCTAATTACTTTACATCATTGCAGTGGTTTTTGTCATACATTGAAATGAATTAGCCATGGATTTACATGTATTCCCCATGTATGGAATACATGTAAATAAACTTTAATACTTCATGAAGTGGATGGTCTCTTTTCAGAGAACTGCAAAGTGGGCAAAAAGGCAGGGAGCTTTTATAGGATAAAGAATAAGGAAGAGAAAAAGAGAAAATATCTGGTTGGCCAGGTCTCACAGTCACCCTGGTTTGGGGTAAGAAGGCCCAGTGTTGAGTTGGCATTTGAGGGTTGGCTGACAGGACCGACTACATTTCTGGCTGAGTGTAGCATTTACAGGAACATGAAGGTTACCCAAGTTTCCGTTTTCTGACCTGCCCCCCACCAGGCAAGAGCAGCTCCATCTTGGCCCTAGAAAGTTATTTATTAGTCAAAGGACCTCCCCTATGTGATTTTAATCCTTTAAATTTTGTTGAGCTTATGGTCAATTTTGGTAAATATTCCTTGAGTCCATGAAAACAATGTATAATCTGTAGTTATTAGGTACAGGGTTCTATGTTTAGGATTATGTTTGATAACAATGTCAAATATTTTATCGTTTTGACCTCATCAATTGTTTGATCAATTCATGAGAAGTCTGTCAAAATCTCCTGCTTTGATTGTAGATATATAAATTTCTACTCCTATCATTGTTTCATTATATATTTTGAGTCTATGTTATTAGGTGCATGATTTTTAAGTCATGTCTTCCGTGAACTTAAAAAAAATCAGTTATGAAGTGTCCTTCTTTATCTCTGGTGAAAGGTTTTTGCCTTAAAGTCTACTTCTTCTCATTTTAATATGGCCACGCTTGCTTTCTTTAGCTCATATAGGCATGCCATATCTCTTCCCATTCTTTTATCTTCATCCTCCTGTTTTCTTATGTATTAGGTTTGTGTTTTGTAAACAGCATAAATTTGGTTGTTGTTTTTATATAGTGTAACAGCTGCTGTCTTTTAATTTTAGTATTTAGTTCATTTTCTTTTCTTATGGGTTTATATCTATCGTCTTACTTTATAGATGTTCCCCATGTTTCTGTTTTATTCCTGATATTTTTCTTGTATGTCTTTTCCTTTCTTAATCTCACCAGTGTCAATTTTATTTTTCAAAGAACCAGGTTCAGGATTGAGTTGATTCTCTGTATTGTGTTTTGTGACTGTATCAATAGTCCATTACCACAAGAATGCTCCTAACAAACAACTATAGAAGCACAGCGGTGTCTTACACCCACACAGCTGGAGTCAGGTAGACAGCTCTACTGACCGTGGTTGGGTCTTCCCACCCGTCCTGGGGTTGGTTGCCTGTTGGCAGATCTAGGCTGGCCTTGGATCCACTCCATGTGCCTCTCACAGGCTGGATGGGACATGTTATCATGGTGATGGCAGAGGCACCAGAGATCAAGTAGAAACACACAAAGCCTCTTGAGGTCTGGGCATTGAACTAACACATGTCACTTATCCAAAGCAGATCCAGGCTGAGCTCAGAATCAGAGTGGAGGACACTACATGACAAAGGGCCTGAACAGAGTAAGGATGAAAAATGAGCTTCATGACTACAACCCATGCTCACAGAAGAAGAATAAGGCTGGGAATTTTTGTCATGGCCTTCTTTCTCCTGTCCTCCAGAGACACAAACTCCAATTAGCCTGTTTGAGGCTAAAACCTGTAGTCTCATATCAAGACAGTGAGCTCAAGTTCATGATGCTATATGGCTTGGAGGCTGCCCTGCAGTCCAGAAAGGAAGAGTGTCCTTGAAAAATATGGAAAAGCTCTTTGTCTTGCTCTCCTGTGGTTTGCCGAGTATTTTCCTTTGTATGGACTTTATCCTCAGCTTCCTGCCAGTCACTCAGCCAATACAGAGTGTATCCCATATACTAGTCTTTGAGAGCCTGGTCCAGTATGTGGTGAGCCCCTCATGGCCTAATGGTTGGATAAACATGCAAGACAAATGAATTTACAATCAGAGAATTATTTTGAAGGAGAGAAAATTGTGTTGAGATCCCAGCAGAATTACACCTAAGTCATCTTGGGAACATCAATATAGGACTTCATAGAAACAAAGCTTTTGAATCAGAACTTCAAAAAGAAATTGGAGCTTTGTAGATGAAGAAGCAGAAAGAATTTCGACAGAGGAAAGACCTTGTGCCTGTGCAAAAGCGAGGAGGTGTTAGAGACCAGGGCATGTGAGGGGAAAGCACCAGCCCAGTGTTGTTGGAGCAGGAAGAAGGGGTGGGCGGCAGGAGGGAGGAAGTAGGACAGGAGACAGAGGGAGGCGAAGCAAATCTCTAGATTCTTGTTAATCATAGCATATCTGATGAGCAGCCTGGGAATGTTGAACCAGAAAGGGACACACCATCAGCTTCTAGTTTTCAGGAAGAGTTCCCAGGGGCCACTAGAGTGTGCAGGAAAGAGATGAGAAGGGGCTGAACTAGAGCCGTGACTGTGAATGAACTTGGGAGATATTTTGGAGAATTAATGGAACCTGATATTTTACTGCATATGGGGAAGGAGGGTTGTAGAAGAGGGAAGCCTCAAGGATGTCTTCAGAAGCCAGGTGGATGGTGGAACCGTCTTGCCAGGTGGAAATAAAAAGCGTGAATGAGTCATTTGATGGAGATGCTGTGACTTCTGATTTGGACAAGTTGAGTCTGACCTTCCTGGAAAGCCCTTGAGTGGATACAGAGCATCCAGGCAGCAACAGGTGCTTCTGAGTTTAGATGGAAACAGGACCTCCCAAAGGGCATTCTCACCCTAACCCCTGGAACGAGTAAATGCTGCCTTCATTTTGGCAAAAGGTCTTCCTCAATGTGATGAAGGATCTGGAGATAAGATTATCCTGAAAGAGTGAGCCTGGCCCTGCTGACACCTTGACTTATGCCCAGAGATACTGATTTTGGATTTCTGGCTTCCAGAACTCTGGAAGAATACATTTCTGTTGTTCTAAGCCACCATGTGAGTGGGAATTGTCACAGCAGCCACAGGAAACTAACACAGTTATAAGGAAGACCAAAGGACTGGAGGCAAAGCAAGGAAGGAAACAGGTCAGGAAGTAAGGACACCCTCACTCTTCAGCAGTCTGTGAATGTGCTGTTTGCTCAGTGTCTCCATCTTCTTACTGTCTTGAGGTTCCTTCTTATCCTTTAGATCTCAGTTTACACATCCAATGGGCTTCCCTGGTGGCTCAGATAGTAAAGAGTCCACCTGCAATGCAGGAGACCTGGGTTCGATTCCTGGGTCGGGAAGATCCCCTGGAGAAGAGAATGGCAACCCACTCCAGTATTCTTGCCTGGGGAATCCCATGGACAGAGGAGCCTGGTGGGCTACAGTCCACGGGGTCTCAAAAAGTTGGACACAGCTGAGACACTAACACTTTCTCTTTCACTTTACATACTCAGTAGTACACCGACTGCTCAAACTGAAGCAGCTCCCAGGCTCTTGTTTTCTACACACCATCTAGCGTAGCTTAGTATTTCTTCTTCTCTTACTGACTTTATTTGGAAGGGCAAGTTAGTCTCATTTGCTGCCGAATCTTTAATATCTAGTTTGTTAATGTGCACCAGGTGGTAGGTATAAAATATAAATTTTTAAATGAATGAATAAATAAGTGAACAGTGTGCTTTGTTCATACCTCTGCTTTAGCAACTTCCCTACTGCAAGGTAGTTAGGGGTGTATGTGGGGGGGCTGTGAGTGTGTGCTTGCACACCCACCTACCCTGATCACTTGTGAGCCTCTTAGAGTAAGGACCACCTCTCTCTGGTTCTTTTGTACTGCTGGGTGCCTCATGTGACTGCAACTCCTTATTCTCCACTGAACTTCAGCTGAACGAATGTTTTAACTTGAACCTTTAATTTTTCCTCTTCTAAAAGGTGAGGGCTTAAATTCATTTGTCAATCTTTTCTGAAATCAGCCATAATATTAAAATACTAAAGAAAATAACCATTTTGTGATATTCTGAAACGAAATTACTCTTATAATTAGACATTTTTTGGGAGATCTTAATTGAGTTAATGCATGAAACTGTCCTCCTTTAAAAAGTTAAGATAATGCAGTTAGAGTTGAATTCCCTTGGATCAATGTCCCAGCCTGGTTCTCCCTCTCATTCCCAGAAATGGCCATTGTTATAACGTTAGTAGGCATCCATCCAGACTTCTTTTTCTGGTTTTATATGAAGTCCATGTGTTCATTGGAAAAAATTCTGCCATTTCGTGGCAGTGTTTCTTTTTTGTTTTTTTTTTTTACATAAATGGCACATTTTGGGTTTGCGAAGTTCTGAAGTTTGCTTCTTCACTCAGCTCTTTGAGATCTAATAATGTCAATCATCTTAGGTCTGGGACGCTCCTTTTATCTTCTGGATAGAATTTCACTCTGTGAAATGTGCCACACTTGTCCTCAGATGGATGCAAATTGTTTCCACTATTTCGTATCACAAACCATGCTGCAGTAAGTATTCTTGCACACTTAGCCTTGGGCCCCTTGAGATTGTTTCCACAGGCTGTGTTCCCAGAACTGCTCTTGCCAGCCTGGAAATATACCAAGCATGGCCACAACAGTGGCCTTCCTCCCGAGCCTCTCCTAGTTCGCCAGGACTTAGTGTTGTCAGCACGTTTAACTTTTGCCAGTATAATAGCTGTGAAAGGAGATATTATTGTTTAAACTTCATTTCTCTGTTACTGAGGTTGGACATGTTTTATGTGTTTATTGGTCATTTGCGTCTCCTGTCCATTCATTTTCTTTGCCTATTGCTTTTTTTCTCTTCCCCTAGACTTAAGTTCTTGGTCTATTACGTGTGTTGCAAATATTTTCTCCATGTATCTACTTATTTAAGAAACACTTTAGGGTTCTTTTGATAAAACTTTTAAATTATGATGGGATCAAGTATGTCAATATTTTTCTTTTAAGACTTCTGCCTTCTACATTTGAAAGGAAAGATTTGTCCACCACTAAAATAATAGAGAGATTCTCTTATATGTTCTTCTCATAATTTAAAAGTATTAAAAAAAAACTTTAAGCTGTTAATGTATCTGCAAATGATCTTTGTGTATTATATGAAACTGGGACCCAAATTAATTCTTTTCCCATTTGATCAGCACTGTTTATTGTATTGTTTATTATTCCGCACCAGTGCTACCTTTACTGTATATGAACATTTAGGCTCTTTTTTGGATTTCATCCTGTTCTGTTCCTGCTCCTGATAACCTGCTATTTTAATAACTATGGCTTTATAATATGTCTTAATATTCGTTAGAAAATTTGGACTCTCTTCTTTTTCCTTAAAATTTTGTTGACTAGCTCTTCTTCCATTATTCTTTTAGAATCACTTTATTTCATTTCACAAAAAAGAAAAATCTAGTAGGATTTTTGATTATTTTTTTTAAGTTAAAAACCACCAGATTGTATACTGTTACTTTTTCCTAAAGCCTTCAGAATGTATTATTTAGCTTTCCCTATGTATTTTTCCTGTTAGACAAAGGACTTCCCTGTTAGCTCAGTTGGTAAAGAATCCACCTGCAATTCAGGAGACCTCAATTTGATTCTTGGGTCGGGAAGATCCGCTGGAGAGGGGAAAGGCTACCCACTCCAGTATTCTTGGACTTCCTTTGTGGCTCAGCTGGTAAAGAATCCACCTGCAATGCAGGAGACCTGGGTTTGATCCCTGGGTTGGGAAGATACCCTGGAGAAGGGAAAGGCTACCCATTCCAATATTCTGGCCTGGAGAATTCTGTGGACTGTATAATCCATAGGGTCACAAAGAGTCGGACACGACGGAGCTACTTTTACATATTTTTCCTGTTAGATAAAGAGCAGGGTAGAACCAGGTCTGGTGGGACCTTGGGTTTATACAATTTGGGAAGTCTTTTTAAGAAAAAGAATATAAAGTTAGGAATGCAATAGTGGGTGCTGTCCCTTGGAATGATAATGTGATGTTTTATTCACATCATGGTAACCCCTCCCCAGAATAGCCCCTTCTCAGTCTCACTCAGAGAGAAAGTGTCAGCAAACAGTGCCCTCCCTCCCACTAGAATAAAGCCCTGGTTCTTGACTTCCAAGCTACTTAGGTGATATAAGCAAATAGAATAACAATTAAATTCACAGCCTCAGTAGTGTTTCTAGCTGCGTGTCATATAAAACCACTACCTGACTTTCCCCGGGACAGCACCTCACGTCTGAGGATCTCAGGGCACATTAAGAACATTAACTAATTAAACCCCACAAAACCCCCAGAGACACGGGAAGAAGAGACATGGCCTCACCTCGCCCAGTTCTGAAATGCAGTCACCTCTGGGGACGAGTGCTGCAGCTGCTTTGAAATAAGCAGCAGCACCCATGACACTTTAGCCCAGACAATTAGTCGTTGTCATTGGAAATTGTCTTGTGAGCATTAGCCTGTCAGACAGTGATAGCTCCAGGATTAATTGTTGACTGTGAATCTAATCCAGTCCCTGAAATTTCTGGCTTTTTAGTAATTTTGTCCTAATTAAAATGGGCTTCCCTGGTGGCTCAGGTAGTAAAGAGTCCTCCTGCAATGCAGGAGACCCGGGTTTGACTCGTGGGTGGGGAAGATACCCTGGAGAAGGGAATGGCAGCCCACTCCAGTATTCTTGCCTGGAGAATCCCATGACAGGGGAGCTTGGTGAGCTACAGTCCATGGGGTTGCAAATTATAAAGTAAATTCAATACATAAATAACACAGACCTACTGTATAGCTCTGGGAACTCTACTCAGTATTTTGTAATAACCTGTAAGGGAAAAGAATCTGAAAAAGAATATATATACACATACACACATACACATGGGGTTCCCTTGTGGCTCAGCTGGTAAAGAATCTGCCTGCAGTGTGGGAGACCTGGGTTTGATCCCTGGGTAGGGAAGATCCCCTGGAGAAGGGGCTACCCGCTCCAGTCCATGGGGTCACAAAGAGTCAGACACGAGTGAGTGACTTTCACTTTCACACACACACACACATATATAGGTGGTTGTTGTTTAGTCACTCAGTTGTATCTGACTCTTTGCAACCCCATGAACTGTAGCCCACCAGGCTCCTCTGTCCATGAGATTTTCCAGGCAAGAATACTGGAGTGGGTTGCCATTTTCTTTTCCAGAGGATCTTCCCAACCTAAGGATCAAGCTTGAGTCTTCTGCATTGGCAGGCAGATTCTTTACTGTGGAGCCACCAGGGAAGCCCTGATATACATATAAAACTGACCCACTTTGTGTACACCTGAAACCAACACAACATTAGAAATCAACTATGCTTCAATAAATAAATGCACAGGGGAAGTCTAGTTTTTTTTTAAACTAGAGTGTTTTTGGTAGTTCTTCAAATTTAAAGCTTAAGACTATCTTTTTCATTAAAATATAAAGTGTAAGAGTAGGGAATTATACACACACACACACACACACACACACACATATAAAATTTCAAAAACTTTGCTGCTGAGCTGGTGTAAGTCAGACCAGCCACTACCTTTAAGGGGTGTGTTGGCTGGGCAGCAGGTGAGGGAAATCTCTGGGCTCTGGAAAAGCTTTAATATTCATTTAAGTGATTGTTACATGGGAGTCGATACATGTAGAGATTCATGTGCACTCTACTGCACACAAGTTGTATCACCACAACAAGCTAAATTCACCTAAAAAGCCCTCTACTCTTGTCAGCCTGAGAACACTGGAAACGCTGTACAGACGACTGGAAAGTTCTGCAGGAAGAAAGATGTTTCCAGGTGCTAGGGACATGCTAGGGTTCATTGTCCCCAAAGCATCTTTCTTCAGAGCAGGGATTCTGAGTCCCTCGTCCTCTCTCCTGTCACCTGCTCTCCACGTAGAAGAGCTTCTCACTCTGCTGGGGTGACATTCTCTCATGGTAACTTCAACGTCACGTACCTCTTCATCTCTCCCCTTCCACCTCTCTGGGCATCTGACTTTTCTCTAACCTAGAATTTCGTTCTGTTTCATTTGTCTGTGTCTGTGTCTCCCAAAGTAGTGTATAAGGTGTGAGCCAGTGCATATGCGGGGTCTAGAGGTAATCTGCAGGACCCGTTGACTCTGGCTGCTGCTGGAAAAATCAGACGCAGTGTGAGAGGGGGACGCAAAGTAGGTTGCAGCCTCTGGCCCCATCCCGTCTGCTGTGATGCTTAGAAATGGGAAGATGGGGCAGCAGGGCATGCTGGCAGCCCAGTGTCTGGGGCCTCCTACAGGCCTAGGGTCCCTCCATGTCTGTGCAGACAGTTTTTGGGAGGGCCAGCCCCCAGGCAGAGCGTCCTAGGGCTGGAAGGCGCTGAGGCCCAGAGGCTGCAAGCAGGGGTCAGGGCTGAGTCCCTCCATGGAGCAGACACAGAGGGAGCGAGAGAGGATGGGTGGGGGGCAGGGGAAGGGGGAGAGACGGTGGAAGAGGAGAGATGCAGGGGGTGCAGGGCTGGGGTTGGGGAGAGAAAGACAGGAAGAGAGACAGGAATAAAAGAGCAGAAGGAGGAGGAAGGAAAGGAGGGGAAATAGCTTTTTAGACACATGGGAAAACTTCTGCTCTATTTTTTGGTGAACAGTACGAACACGTGAACACTACATACATGAACACCACCCTGATTATTGACTTTCCACAACATATTAAATGATAATGTAAGCTCGGCTCTAGTTCTTGCTTAGAAAGTATAAACGTGAGTGTCATGGCTGCTTTCAGATGCCTGTTCACAGTATTTCCATGTAGAGAGAAAGCAGCCCTGGGCTGCTTTGTGTCCTGAGAGCACAGGCACATCCGACTGCGGTCTAATTCCCCATTCTGTCTTAAAATCATTTCAAAGCCTGCCATCCAAGAGGGTGATAACCAGTTGCTTACAGACCTCAAAGGGGCTCCCATGAAAGAGTCACGGAGCTCAGTCACTGGCAGCCCACCCGGCCCACCCTGGCCTCAGTTTATCCCTGCAGCTCCCGCAGGGCCGGGTGCCACTGGATCCTATCGTGTGAATGTGGCACGGAGAACTGAACCCAGGTGGGCCGCACAGACCCTGTTCTCCCCCCACCCCCTCGCAGTGCTGCCCCCAGCAGTTGGACCCTTCAGATGTGCTGCAGTTTAGAAACACATGACCACGCTGCCGCCAGTGTCCTGTGCTCTGCGGACATTGATCATCTCTTTTCTGTCCTCGTGTCACTCTTTCTCCCAAAGACTCCAAGCTCGAGAACATCAGCGAGGAATCCCAGAAAATAGTCAAGGAGCCGCAGGAAGCTGTGTCGCTGGAGACCAGGGAGAGCATCCAGGTAAAGGAGAATGTCCGCCCAGCGGGAGCCCAGGGTGGGCCTGGGGCTGCTGCACCATCAGGTCAGGCGTGCTCCTGGTGTTGGAGTGAGTCCTGAGTGGGGAAGGGCCTCCCTAGCACTAAGAGCAGGGGACCAGGGCAGGGGTGAAACAGGCTGCATGTTCCTTGAGACATTGGAACATTGTAACATCTTCAAGAGTTCAGCTCAGAGTGGAATCCCTTCCCTTCTCCCCTTGCCTCCTCAGTCCTCCCCTGGTTTCAGGAGGCTGACATGGATAAAGCCAGTAGAAAATGCACCCTGTCCACAGACTCCAGTGAGGCAACGTCCTCTCCCTGCCTGACTGGGCCCCTCAGGCTGTAGAAGCACCCGCCAGAGCTCCCTGACCTGCCTTCAGCAGGATCCCTCTCCACCCCACCCCCACCTCCTGCTCTACAAGTGCTGCTGCCCTGACCATTTGTTCAGCTGCCAAGTCCTGTCCGACGCTTTGTGACCTCATGGACTGCAGCATGCCAGACTTCCCTGTCCCTCACCATCTCCTGGAGTTTGCCCAAGTTCATATTCATTGCATCAGTGATACCATCCAACCATTTCATCCTCTGTCACCCTCTTCTCCTTCTGCCCTCAGTCTTTCTCAGCATCGGGATCTTTTCCAATGAGTCGGCTCTTTGCATCAGGTAGCTAACATTTTGGAGCTTTAGTTACCACATCAGTCCTTCCAGTGAGTATTCAGGCTTGATTTCCTTTAAGATTGACTGGCTTGATCTCCTTGCTGTCCAAGAGACTCTCAAGAGTCTACAGGGGAGCAAACTCCACACTGAAGAAGGCACAGTCAGCCATAGAGGACATAGGATTTGGGGGGATGGGCCGGGGATCCAGCCATCATTCCAGCTCTGCCACCCTCTGACCACTGATGATTCCCAGAAATAAAAACGCCCATATAGACTGGGCTCTGGGTCCTCACCTGCTCCTGCAGGACCTCGGGGCAAGTCCATGTGTCCTCTGTAACACGCCTCACCAAAGAGGTAGGGAGGACGAACAGGCTTACCTCTGGCTACCATGAGCAGCCCAGCCCTGCATCAGCACTGTGTGTGGCCAGGGTCCCAGCACGTGTTTTACGGCCCGGGCCCTTCTGCTTCTGGTCCTCCTGTCTCTTCCATCTGTGTGAGACCAGGATGGGGGCTGGTGCAGTGTCATTGCTTCCTGGACTCCAGCCCCCAACTCCCTTTTTTTTTTCTCCTTTCCAATCTTGGACAAAATAACATTCCCCCTGCCCATCAGCTCATGCAAAGAAGATCTTGGGAAGACAAGGAGGTAGGGAGGACCTTTATCTCAGCACTAGGCCACCTGGCTCACCCTGCCTTCGTTGTCTCTATGAAAAATGCCTTCCTGTACCACAGACCACAATAGGACCCAACCTGTAGCTGGGTGGGTGTTGTGTTTTGAAGACTGATTTCGTCTCTGCACCGAGGTTGGACACACATAACTGCTGAACTCTCTGTTAGGGACTGAGGGTGCTCATGGGGCTGAAACACAGCCTCAGCCTTCAGGAGGTGGTACTCCATGGGAAGAGGAAAGCCTGCTAGTTCAGGATGTGGAAATGAGGGTGGAAAACCACCCAGGAGAGGGCCCTGTGGGACCCCTGAAGCTTTTAAAGAAAGTTGTATGGCATGGACTGGAGTATGGGAGAGGAAGCTGATGAATGGAAGTGATAAAAAGAACTTAGTAAGAGATATTTCTGCTTCTGGCAAAGATGGAGTGATAGAGACTAGATTTACTTCCCTGCCTGAAAAAACATTGCCAAAGTATATGAAGTAAGTTTTAAGGCTTCACTCATCAGGTAACAAAGGAGAGTAACCCTTAAGAGGTGAGAAACAACTCTGTTGAGCCCTCTGACTGTGCTGGCCTCTTGCCTTGAGAGAGTTCCTGGCCATAGCACAGGGCAGTAGGAATGTATGTATGCATGCGTGCTGAGTTGCTTCAGTTGTGTCCGACTGTTTGTGATCCTATGGACTGCAGTCTGCCAGGCTTCTCTAAATTAAAAAAAAAAATGAAAGTTACAAATCAAATTCAGAAAGTTCTATCTAATAAGCCTACAAAGAGGTAAAGTGGAATTATAAAAATATACAATTAATCCAAAAGACAACCAAAAAAATTTTTTTAAAGGAAAGAGGGAATGAAGAACAGAATAGAACGAATAGAAAACAAACAGCAAGATGACGGACTTAATCCTACACACATTAATAATTGCATTAAATGTAAAATGATCTTTTTGTTCTTGTACATATCACAGTTAAAGAGCATGTAAAGCAGATATAGATAGATTCAATTAAAAATCAAGACAGTTATATGTGGGTCACAAAAATGCACTTTGAGTAGACAGAATAGGTTCAAATGAAAAGCATGCATGTAGACACACCATGGTAACACTGATCAAAAGAAAGCTAGAGTAGCTTCATTCATTTCAGACAAAGTAGATTTCAGAGGAGGGAGTATTACCAGGGACAACGAAAGTCAAGAGGACATAACAGTCTTAAATATTTATGTACCTAATTGTAGAACTTCACAAAACATGAAACAAAAACTGATAGAACTGCAAAGACAAATGAATAAGCAACTATATTTGACGACTTCAGTATCCCTCCCTTAATCACAGATAGAACAAGTAGACAGAAAATTAATAGGAGTGTGGAAGATTTTAAGAACACTATTGACAATTAGACCTAATTTGCACTTAATAGAACACTCTACCCAGTTTGACCCAATTTGCACTTAATAGAGCACACGACCCAGTAGATACATCTTCCCACATCCATATGGAGTATTTACCAAGTTAGATCATATTCCAAGCTAGAAAATAAGTCTCAAGATATTTAAAGGATTCAAGTCATCTAAAGTATGATCTTTCTCAACAGACAACATTACAGGAAAATAAAACTTCAGATCAATAGCTCTCATGAACGTTGATGGAAAAATTCAAATAAAAATCATGTATTGAATCTGTGTATTAAAAGGACAATACATCATGACCAAGTAGGGTTTATTCTGGGTTACAAGGTTAGAAATACAATTATAAGAAGATCAATGAAAGTAATTCACCATATTAACATTAAAAAGATTACCTGTATGATTATCTCTTAAATATGGGAAAGGTATTTGACAATTCACATTCATTCCTCATAGAACTCTCAAAAAACTAGGAATAGAAGTTCTTCAATTTGATAGAGGTTATTTTTGAAAAACATGTGGCTAGCATCATCCTTAATGGTAAAAGACTGAATGCTTTTCCACCAAGGTCAGAAACAAGAATGTCTGTTCTCACCACTTCTCTTCATAATTATTCTGGAGGTTCAAGCTGGTGAAAAAAGACAAGAAAATACTTTAAGAAGCATATAGATTGGAAAGGAAGGATGAAAACTGTCTTCAATTTGCAGATAACATAGTTATCTAGCAGAGAAGGCAGTGGCAACCCACTCCAGTACTCTTGCCTGGAAAATCCCATGGATGGAGGAGCCAGGTAGGCTGCAGTCCATAGGGTCGCAAAGAGTCTTACATGACTGAGCGACTTCACTTTCACTTTTCACTTTCATGCATTGGAGAAGGAAATGGCAACCCACTCCATTGTTCTTGCCTGGAGAATCCCAGGGACAGGGGAGCCTGGTGGGCTGCCGTCTATGGGATCACACAGAGTCGGACATGACTGAAGCGACTTAGCAGCAGCAGCAGCATAGTCATCTAGAATCTATAAAACAGCTACTAGAACTATTAAGTAATTTAATAAACTGCTAAATATATATAAAATTAATAGGCAAAGTTCAATTTTATCTATGCATAAGAGTAATGAACAATGAGAAATTTAAATAAATACTATTTACAATATAGTGTGCTCAGTCACATCTGACTCTTTGCAGCCCCATGGACTGTAACCCGCCAAGCTCCTCTGTCCATGGAATTTTCTAGGTAAGAATACTGGAGTGGGTTACTATTTCCTTCTCCAGGAGATCTTCCTGATCAAGGGATTGAACCTGTGTCTCTTGGGTCTCCTGCATCAGCAGGCAGATTCATTACCACTGCACTACCATTTACAGTAGAACAAATACACAAAATACGTAAATCTGACAAAAGATTTTCAAAACCTGTATACTAAAAACTGCAAAACATTTCTGAGAGAAATGAAATAAGACCTAAATAGGTGGAGAAATATCTCCTATACATAATTTTGAGGACTTGGTATTTTCTTTTTTTTTTTTCATTTATTTTTATTAGTTGGAGGCTAATTATTTTACAGTATTGTAGTGGTTTTTGTCATACATTGACATGAATCAGCCATGAATTTACATGTATTCCCCATCCCGATCCCCCCTCCCACCTCCCTCTCGACCCGATCCCTTTGGCTTTTCCCAGTGCACCAGGCCCGAGCACTTGGAGGACTTGGTATTTTCAAGATGTCAGTTGATCAATGAAATCTCAGCCAAAACTAATTTTTGTTGTTGTTGTTGTTGTTCAGTCACTAAGTTGTGTTTGACTCTTTGTGACCCCATGGACTGTAGCATACCAGGCTTCCCTGTCCTTCACTATCTCCTGGAGTTTGTTCAAATTCATGTCCATTGAGTCAGTGATGCCACCCAACCATCTCATCCTCTGTTGTCCCCTTCTCCTCTTGCCCTCAAATCTTTCCCAGCCTCAGGGTCTTTTCCAATGAGTTGGCAGTTTGCATGAGGTGGCCAAAGTATTGGTGCTTCAGCATCAGTCCTTATAGTGAATATTCAGTGTTGATTTCCTTTAGGATTGACTAGTTTGATCTCCTTGCAGTCCAAGGGACTCTCAAGAGTCTTCTTCAGCCCAATTCAAAAGCATCAGTTCTTCAGCACTCAGCCTTCTTTATGGTCCAACTCTACATCCATACATGACTACTGGAAAAACCATAGCTTTGACTGTATGGATCTTTGTTGGCAAAGTGATATCTCTGCTTTCTAATATGCTATGTAGGTTTGTCATAGCTTTCTTTCAAAGGAGCAAGCATCTTTTAATTTCATGATTGCAGTCTCTGCCCTCAGTGATTTTGGAGCCCGAGAGAAATGAAAACTAATTTCAAAATTCAGATAAAATTGAGAAGGACCTAGCACAGCCAAAGCAACTATGGAAAGGGAACAAGCTGTAGGACTAATGCTGCTGATTTCAAGATCTATTATAAGGTTCTTGTAACTGAGTTAGTGTGGTAATGATGTCAAGGTTAATAATAGATGAATCAAACAGAATAGATAATCCAGAAGTAGACTCAGCATACAATCTACAACGATGAAGCAGATCATTGTTTTCCTATGGTTGGCAGAGTGGCCCCAGGTTGGAGGGAGAGACATGTAGAAACACATCACTTTTTATTGTGACAATATTTTTATGGACACCTATATAGGCTTCCCCAGTGGCTCAGTGGAAGTGAGAAATAGATTTAAGAGACTAGATCTGATAGACAGAGTGCCTGATGAACTATGGATGGAGGTTCATGACATTGTACAGGAGATAGGAGTCAAGACCATCCCCAAGATAAAGAAATGCAAAAAAGCAAAATGGCTGTCTGAGGAGGCCTTACAAATAGCTGTGAAAAGAAAGGAAGCGAAAAGCAAAGGAGAAAAGGAAAGATATACCCATTTGAATGCAGAGTTCCAAAGAATAGCAAGGAGAGATAAGAAAGCCTTCCTTAGTGATCAATGCAAAGAAATAGAGGAAAACAATAGAATGGGAAATACTCGATCTCTTCAAGAAAATTAGAGATACCAAGGGAACATTTCATGCAAAGATGGGCTCAATAAAGGATAGAAATGGTAGGGACCTAACAGAAGCAGAAGATATTAAGAAGAGGTGGTAAGAATACAGAGAAAAACTGTACAAAAAAAGATCTTCATGACCCAGATAATCGTGATGGCGTGATCACTTACCTAGAGCCAGACATCCTGGAATGTAGTCATGTGGGCCTTAGGAAGCATCACTACGAACAAAGCTAACAGAGGTGATGGAATTCCAGTTGAGCTATTTCAAATCCTGAAAGATGATGCTGTGAAAGTGCTGCACTCAATATGCCAGCAAATTTGGAAAACTCAGCAGTGGTCACAGGATTGGAAAAGGTCAGTTTTCATTCCAATCCCAAAGAAAGGCAATGCCAAAGAATGCTCAAACTACCGCACAATTTCACTCATCTCACACGCTAGTAAAGTAATGCTTAAAATTCTCCAGGCCAGGCTTCAGCAATACTTCATGGCAAAGAGATGGGGAAACAGTGGAAACAGTGACAGACTTTATTTTTGGGGGCTCCAAAATCACTGCAGAGGATGACTGTAGCCATGAAATTGAAAGATACTTTTTCCTTGGAAAAAAAGCTATGGCAAACCTAGACAGCTTATTAAAAAGCAGACACATTACTTTGCCAATAAAGGTCCATCTAGTCAAAGCTATGGTTTTTCCAGTAGTCATGTATGGATGTGAGAGTTGGACCATAAAGAAGGCTGATTGCCAAAGAATTGATGCTTTTGAACTGTGGTGTTGGAGAAGACTCTTGAGAGTCCCTTGGACTGCAAGGAGATCCAACCAGTCCATCCTAAAGGAGATCAGTCCTGGGTATTCATTGGAAGGACTGATGTTGAAGCTGAAACTCCAATACTTTGGCCACCTGATGTGAAGAGCTGACTCATTTGAAAAGATCCTGATGCTGGGAAATATTGAGGGCAGGAGGAAAAGGGTACAATAGAGGATGAGATGGTTGGATGGCATCACCAACTCAATGGACATAGGAGCTGGTGATGGACAAAGAGGCCTGGCGTGCTGTGGTTTATGGGGTCTCGAAAAGAGTTGGACACGACTGAGTGACTGAACTGAACTGAGCTGAATGGCTCAGTGGGTAAAGAAGTCTGCCTACAATGCAGGATACACAGGAAACATGGATTCAACCCCTGCTTTGGGAAAATCCCCTGGAGGAGGAAATGGCAACCCATTCCAGTATTCTTGCCTGAAACATCCCATGGACAGAGGAGCCTGACAGGCTACAGTCCATAGTGTTGCAAAGTCGGACACGACTGAAGTGACTGAGCATCCAGAGCAGTTAAAAACCCTAGTGCAGCTTTCAAATTACATAGAGAAATGAGAGTAAAGGAAGGATCAGTGTTAATAGCATCTGCAGAGTTGGGAGGTAACTGAGCATCTCTCTACCCACGTGTCCTGACTGTATCCTCAGACAATTAGACGAGGCAGGTGGTGCTCCTAGCCACTTTGTATGAAAGAGGAAACTCGCTCACTTTGTGAAAGTCATGTGGCTGGTAAGCAATGAGGCCAGAATTTGACCAGAACTCAAGCTCTGAACCACTGCAGGTATTGATTAATTCTCACGTCTTGCCTTTGTCATTTGTAGAGAAAAGGTGCAGAAGCCACAGTGGAGGAGGCTTTGTCACCAGTCGTAAGTGAGAACACTAGTGAAGTGGAGGTAAGGCTTTCGAGGGCACTGGAGTGGTTGGTGCTCCCCTCCCCACCCCCATGCAGCTCACTCTTCTCAATCTGCACCCCTATGCCCTGTCCTCCCCAGGCCTCCTGCCTCCCTCTCCCAGTTCAGAGCTACCTCCTTCCTTAGGACCTGCTCCGCAGGTCACCCTTGATGACCATTATTCCACTGAGATTAGGCCTTTTATTCTGTCCCCCTCACCCAGCTCTGTCCTAAAAGTTACACTTTCTACTTTGATAATTTGTAACCATTTCAGTAGATAGAATCTTTCTCCTCTTCCCATTTTCTAGAGAGGAGGCTCCTGATTTTCTTTATAAGTTTTTAGTGCTAATACTGATTTTAATTTTTATTATACTATTCACACAAGGGGCTTCCCTGGTGGCTCAGATGTTAAAAGAATCTCCCTGCCATGCAGGAGACCCAGGTTCGGTCCCTGGGTTGGGAAGATCCCCTGGAGAAGGGAATGGAGAATTCCTGAAGAATTCCATGGATCCTGGTGGACTACAGTCCATGGAGTCATGAAGAGTTAGACATGACTTAGTGACTGACACTTTCACTTTCAATGTTTCCTCAATGATGCAGTTAAAACATGGAGCCTGTATCAAAGGCCAACTGAGACCATTCATTTTCTGACCTTCCCAGGAAAACTGGTTCCCATCCTTAAGAGTTTAGAGATCTCACTAAGAACATCTCCTTAAAGCCATGCCTGGCTCAGGATGGTTTGTCTCAGGTGAGGCAATCACGTCTATCCCAGGAACAGTGTCATGTAGAGATGAGGCAACCACTAGTCCATTAAGTTGCAGAGATTGAATGGGTTTCCCAGTTGGGTTTGTCCTCTCTCCTTGTTGCAGGACTCAGAAAAACTCAGTCAAGTGAGCAGTATGGTTTACATGGGTTACTACACCAGCCATAGGAGTTCATTGTCCCTGTCTCTGCCTGAGGACACCAGCAGTTTCCGCCCCGTCTACAGGGGCGCCTCCACTGCCTTCTGCATCCAGCTGTTTTTCATCGACAAGAAGTACGAAGCAAGGCAAGTCTTGGTCCCCAACTTGTCTGCCGTGGGAAGAGCTTCTCCTGGCCTTGCTGGCCCCATACTTTCATCTCACAGAGTCAGGGGTTTCCAAGCCTGGCTTTCCATCCTCATTTCTGGGGAGTTTTTTTTTTTTTTTTTTTTTTAACTACAGATTCCTCGGCCCCATTTTCAGACTCCAGCCCATAAAATTCCAGGCTGCCCAGGGTCTGCGAGATCATACCTTCCCAAGCCACATGCTGCTCCTCATTCTCTAGAGTTAGCATTCTGGGGAGACTTTGGGTTTAGATTGTCTAGAATCTTTTAGTTGCAAGTGACAGAAAATCCAACTGAAACTGGCTTTGGAAACATGAACAAAAACTGCTGCATAGAAGAAAGCATAATCCACTGGAAGGACTGATTTTCGGTGTGGCTTGACCTGGGATTTGGACAACCCAATCACAGACCAAGCTTCTCTCTACCCTTTGGCTCTGCCGGTCCCATCTTCAGAGGAGTGTCCCCACCTGGGGCCACAAGAAGTGGCCTCAGCATTGCACTAGAGCCAGTGAGGAGGACAGTGTGGTTTAGGCCCAGCTCTCGAAGTTCCATTGGGCCTGGTTGGACTGTGTGCTCTTTCCTAAGCTGATGGCTGGGGCCGGTACGTGAGGACAGCTCTGTCAGTTTCCTCATGCTCCCCACTGACTGGGGGCTGGAGTCTCAATCTGTGATGGGGTTAATGGGACACCAAACAACAACCCAGACTGGCTGCTGGAAGGAGGAGGCCTGGTGCTGGGCAGACACTCCCGTGTCCAGGGCTTGTTGCCTCCTGAAGTCTGGATGTGGGCCCCTGCCTTACATACCTGAGAGTCCATATCCCCTTTGGGGTGCCCACCCACTCAACATTCTGTTCACAGAACAGTGTTGAAGAAGGAAGGATTGGCACATTTTCATAGACTGGAAGGTTTTGGAGTATCTTTGAGATGACCAAGAGTGCCACTAGCTACTCCCTTCTTAGAGGGTGTGTTTAATTACATCCCATTCTCCCAGCCTTGCTTAGAACCATGCTTTAGTTTGGACATTTTTTCCTCTAGAGTTTTCAATTTCCTTGAAATTGCAATTCAACTGAAAGATTAAAAAGGGAAACCTTTTTATTCTAACTATATTACAGACATCTAAAAAGCCTGTAAAAAACCCTACTAGATCTGTTGCGTATATTTATTTCCCCTTGCTCATGATAAGATAAGAAATGTGCTTTTTGAATTTTCAAACAGAAATTCGATGACCCATTATGGTTCGCCTGCAAATAGGCATCTGCCGCTGGTCAGAAAATCTTTTGCATATAAAAGAGAAAAAGATCAGAGTAGCTTAGAATATGCCCACGTCTCCCCACAGCTCCTCCAGAAAGGAAGGGAGGGATCCTGTTCACAAAAGGACTGTCTTGCTTTTTGAATGTGTAGAGACTATTAATTGCCATAATAGTATCTTGAATATAGGCAAATGCTTTATTACTGACATCTGAAGCTTCTGACTTCTGCAGTTGATTACTGTTCAGCTCGACACACATTCTGAATAGTGATTGGCTAATCCTTGCCTGAGGGGGTGAGAGCCATACATCTCTTGGAAGGTACACGGGTGCTGCATTTGCTTGGAGGTCAGTGACAGTTCTTATTGTCTGTTTACAGGTCACTGGACTTTATGAATTTTGTTTTCCATCTTTTCCATGTAAGTACATGTTGAATTTTGAGTAATATAGTTGGTTTTATAAGCTAGAAAAGTTACAGAGAAGTAAGATACCATACTCATTATCCAAACATATCTGATATGAATATTGAGGTGGGACCACTTCTCTGTTCTGAAAAAAAAAAAAAGTTGAATAATACATCATGGACTCTTCAAAGCAGGAAATATTGTCATTCTCAATCATTTTTCAGTCATGCTGTTTTAGTATTCTTTCAATGCATAACTTCTTTTAGAGAGTATTTCACTGGTGTTTTATTATCAATAGAATCAAATCATGGGCAGAATGCTGGGAGCATCTGAAAATGTCAGGAGTTACAGTGAAGTTAGTCTTTTGTATTTCTTTATAGTTTGTGTTGGCTCAGAGAATTCTGACACCAGTATACTGCGTTTCTGAGGGTAAGAAGGTGGGAACTTGAGGTTGATCTTCTGGTTGGCATCGCCTGACACGTGGGAGCCGCTTGACCCTCTACTGTTGGTTGGTGGATGGCCCCAAGCAGACACCCAA
This sequence comes from Odocoileus virginianus, assembly GCF_023699985.2. Taxonomy (NCBI): domain Eukaryota; kingdom Metazoa; phylum Chordata; class Mammalia; order Artiodactyla; family Cervidae; genus Odocoileus; species Odocoileus virginianus. The sequence continues at coordinate 36,532,854 of NC_069682.1, forward strand.
GTGCAAACAAGATTCTCTGTCTGAGGGTGTCTGGGCTGCCACTTCCATTTTAGTTTCACCGTTGTCAAGGGGTAGAAATTCTGACCAGCCTCTTGTTGGAGGGAAGAAAGTAGGGAAGGAAGACAATTTAGGTTCCTCCATTGAATTTTTATGGCTTTTTTTCATGGCTTGCCTGTCAGTTAAGTCAGGTCAACAACCACACTTCTTCAGTCAGCTAATATAGGCAAGATGTCTATTGTTTTATTTTTCCTTGATTCTCTTTTTACTGAGGCTATAAAACCAAAGAGGCTTTAATTCTGTTGCGTGAGAGCTATGTGATCATAGATTGTATCTTCTCATTTTGTTAAGATCATGAAGTCTTGGCACTGATGTTCTCCATCATAATTTTTTTTAATTAATTTTAAGGCATTTTGAAACTCGGAAACCACTCTAGTGACCCTGAGGGAGGATTTACAAAGCTGGCTTCCCTCAGAGATGCCCCAAAGTGAACTCACCAAGTTCACTTCATTGCTGTTTTAAAGTCCATGCAAAGGCAGGTCTTCAGTATTGTGACAAAAGCAACGCTGGCTTTAAAACCATAAAAGACATGTTTACTTTTTATTTATTTATTTTTTGGCTGCTCCAGGTGCATGTGGGATCTTAGTTCCCTCGCCAGGGATCAAACCCACACCCACTACAGTGGACGCCTGTGGGATCTTGACCACTGGGACAGCCAGGAAAGTCCAACATGTTTACTTTTTAATTATTTCAGGATACGGGAGACAGGAGCAAAATATCATCATTACTTCATCCTTAATCCTTCCCATCCATGATGAGGCAACTCATTAGTGTCTCCTCCTAATGAGGAAGACATGGCACTCAGTTCTTCTTTTCAGCTCGAGTATTTCGACAACTTGACTCACAAGTTCCCTTGTGAGTCTTCCCTTCTTGACTCAAGAAGGAGCTGTTATTTTGCTAGAAAGAAGGAGGATAAGGTCAGAGAGTGACTCACTCCTTTGAGTTGCACGCGTGTCCCCAGGGTCTTGGATTAGCTCAGGCAATGCCTTCACAGGGTTCAGCAGGAGGCGAGATCCCACAGGGACAGATTAGCTCTGGGAAGAGCAAGCTGCTCTGCAGGCGCCTGGCGGAGGGTCTCGGGGGACATGCGGAGCAGAGACGGTCCACAGCAGCACTGTCCCGTAGACACCAAGTTCCAAATGTTCCAGCAGATACATTATTGGTTTTTTTTTCCTTTTTTTAAATTTAAATTTATTTATTTTTAATTGGAGGCTAATTGCTTTACTGTATTGTGTTGGTTTCTGCCATACATCCACATGAATCAGCAATGGTTGTATGTATGAACCTCCCTCCCCCCTTTTAGAATTCCTAAAATTTATACTTGTCATCAGAACTCCTTGATCTGCTTTTAGGTTTCCTAAGATTTATAGTTGAATGAATAGATTCATATACCCAGTTGTTCTAAACAGACATGCAACTTTTCCAATAATTGAGTTTTTATTTTATTATTTTTTTCTTTACCATTATGCTTTATTGAAGGATATGGAATGTAGTTCCCTGTAGGGACCTTGTTGCTTATCTATTTGATATGTGATAGTTTGTGTGTACTGACCCCAAACTCCTACTCCATACATCCCCCACTCCCCCTCCCCTTTGCAACCATAAGCTTGTTTTCTATATCTGTGAGTCTGTTTCTTCTTATAAATAAGTTCATTTGTATCATTTTTTTAGATTCCACATGTATGTGATTATATGGTATTTGCCTTTCTCTGTCTTACTTCACTTAGAATGATAATATCTAGGTTCAACCATGTAACTGCAAATGGCATTATTTCATTCTTTTTTATGGCTGAGTAATATTCCATCGTGTGTGTGTGTGTGTGTGTGTGTGTGTGTGTGTGAGTGTGTGTATAAATATATGCACACATCTTTTCCATTCATCTGTCGATGGACATCTAGGTTGCTTCCATGTCCTGGCTATTGTGAATAGTGCTGTTGTGAACACTGGGGTGCATGTACCTTTCTGAGGTGTAGTTTTCTCCAGGAGTGGGATTGCTGGGTCTACAGTAGTTCTATTTTTAACTTTTTGAAGAACCTTCATCCTGCTCTCCATAGTGGCTGCCTCAGTGTACATTCCCACGAACAATGTAGGAGGGTTCCCAAGTATCAGTTTTGAAACTTAAGTTTAGATTAGTTAAAATGAAATAAAAGTAACAATTGGGTTCCCCCATCACACTAGCCAGGTTCCAAATGCTCGGTGACCAGAAGCAGCTCCTGGCCAGCACATTGGATAGTGCAGACACAGGTCAGGACATGCAGATCTCACTGCCCAGGTTAACCTGCCCTTAGATTTCATCACCCAAGTAAGATCACATCCTGATATAATACACTAGACATCCATTCCTGTGTAATCACAGGACTTTTGAGCTGAAAAGGTCTGAAGCACCACCCTCTCACCTCATAGAGGCGGGGACCACAACTGGCACAGCATCACTTGGTAAACCCAAGCCTTTGCCATGGCAGTGCACTGCTTTATTCACTCCTGGATACAAGTGAATTTGCAAATGCAAGTTTAAAACGCTACTTCGAAAAAAACAGCTGTACCAAATGGCTTCCGTTGTTCACAATATTCTTTTATTTAGGTTTCAGTCAAACGCCAGAAATTTTCTCCATATTCTTACAGTTGTTTATCTCCCTGAATTTTCTGATTATTTTCCAAATGATAGGAATGTTGAACTTGAATACCATCTCCTTCACACATTTTATTCCTCTTTTCTTTAGTATTTTACAGCAGGAATTTGTTTAGTGATTAATGATTTCTGATTTCCAATCACATCAGGACAAGGACTTCTGCATCATTTCTGTGCCGCATCTCACCCCTGAGTTTGTCCTCATCCAGAGCTTCGTGAAGGTGGTTCCCTTCAACAACTGCACCCTAGACCAGGACCTGTACATCTTCCATCGGGCGGGGTTGCTCAAGTAAGCGGATGCTCGGTGGGGCAAAAGACAGTCTATGAAGTTACAAAAGGAGAATGAAGCAGGAACTCCCTGCCATTTTCATTTAATAACTTATCTTTAAAACTGTTGTCTTGATGGAGGGCTTCATCAAGTGATTTTTACCAATCTAGGGAAAGAGTCATAGTGACAAATTACTAGTCCAGTCAGATACTAAAGCATAATCCAACTCCAAGAAAATCAAAACAATGTCATTTGACCATTTCTATGGGTAGGGCAAGGTAACACAAGAAAGAGTTCCACACAGACCCCAAGAGAGTAAAAATTGAATGTGTGTGTGTTTAAAGACATATAGATGAATGTGTATGATGGCATTTGTGTCCCAGTGGTGGGAAAAGAAAGAATGATTCTGTAAATGATGGGGTAAAACAAGAACAGAAATATTCTTCATATTCTCCAGTAAAATTAATTCCCACATGCTTGAAGAGTTCAGTGTAAATATTGCAATAGGTCCAAATTAGAAACTGTGTCTACAGTGCTAGGTTCCGGGCCAAATTGTGAGAGTACAGCAATGAGCAACCTACTGATGTGTCCCCTGTCCTCTCAAAGCTCATAAACACTCAAGTAAAAGTAACCCTGCAGCTGTGACGGGGGTACCAGCCGTGGGTCTGTGGGACCACGGAGACGTGTCACTGGAAGAATCAAGCCCGTCAGAGGAAGCCCACGAACAGTGTGAGTGCAGACTGATCCTTACCATGTCTCAGGATGGGGAAGGTCTTTTTAGAACATGCAAGAAAAAAAACCAAGATTTGTTTTTAATCTTATATACATAAGAGACATTCTAGAAAAGTCCACAGGACTTTATTAACCTTATGCGCCTTTGGGAAGCAAGACAGGGTTCTTGGGGGTGTACATGGCAATGTATTCTTTGCTTTATATCTGTGGGCTCTGTTTGATTTTTTTCATTAATAAATTTTATTTTCTAGAGCAGTTTTAGGCTCACAGCACCGTTTGTACCATTGATGAACCTATAGGGACTCACCATCATCAACCAAAGTCCACAGTTTACATGAAGGCTTGCTCATCAGTTGCACCTTCTATCAATTCAATTCAGTTCAGTCACTCTGTTGTGTCTAACTCTTTGTGACCTCATGGACAGCAGCATGCCAGGCTTCTCTGTCCATCACCAACTCCCGGAGCTTGCTCAAACTCATGTCCATCGAGTTGGTAATGCCATCCAACCATCTCATCCTCTGTCGTTCCTTTCTTCTCCTGCCTTCAATCTTTCCTGACAGAGTATTTTCCAAGTCCTTCGCATCAGGTGGCCAGATTATTGGAGCTTCAGCTTTAGTATCCGCTTTAGCATCAGCCCTTCCAATGAATATTCAGGACTGATATCCTTTAGGTTGGACTGGTTGGATCTCCGTGCAGTCCAAGGGACTCTCAAGAGTCTCCTCCAACACCACAGTTCAAAAGCATCAGTTCTTTGGCACTCAGCTTTCTTTATGGTCCAACTCTCATATCCATACATAATTATTGGAAAAACCATAGCTTTGACTAGACAGACCTTTGTTGGCAAAGTAATGTCTCTGCTTTTTAATATGCTGTCTAGGTTAGTCATAACTTTCTTCCAAGGAGCGAGCATCTTTTAATTTCATGGCTGCAGTCACCATCTGCAGTGATTTTGGAGCCCAGGAGAATAAAGTCTCACTGTTTCCATTGTTTCCCCATCTATTTGCCATGAAGTGATGGGACCAGATGCCATGACCTTCATTTTCTGAATGTTGAGTTTTAAGCCAGCTTTTCAGTCTCCTCTTTAACTTTCATCAGGAGGCTCTTCAGTTCCTCTTTAATTTCTTCCATAAGGGTGGTATCATCTGTATATCTAAGGTTATTGATATTTTTCCTGGCAATCTTGATTCCAGCTTGTGCTTCATCCGGCCCAGCATTTCACATGATGTACTTTGCACATAAGTTAAATAAGCAGAGTCACAATATACAGCCTTGACATACTCTTTTCCCAATTTGGAATCAATCCGTTGTTCCATGTCCAGTTCTAACTGTTGCTTCTTGACCTTCATACAGATTTCTCAGGAGACAGGTACGGTGGTCTGGTATTCTTCATCTTTTTAATAATTTTTCAGTTTATTGTGATCCACACAGCGAAAGGCTTTGGCATAGTCAATGAAGCAGAAGTAGATATTTTTCTGAAATTCTCTTGCTTTTTCTTTGATCCAGTGGATGTTGGAAATTTGATCTCTGGTTCCTCTGCCTTTTCTAAATCCAGCTTGAACATCTGGAAGTTCACAGTTCACATACTGTTGAAGCCTGGCTTGAAGAATTTTGAGCATTACATTGCTAGCATGTGAGATGAGTGCAATTGTGCAGTAGTTTGAACATTCTTTGGGATTGGAATGAAAACTGACCTTTTCCAGTCCCGTGGCCACTGCTGATGGGTCAGGTCAAATGTGTAATGACATGTCCTCCATTATAATTTCATATATAGTAGTTTCTAAAACTCCTGTGTACTCCACCTGTTCATCTCTCTCTCCTTCCCCACCATCTCTGTCAGCCACTGGCCTTATCACCATTTCCATAGTTTTGTTCCCTGTAGCTCAAATGGTAAAGAATCTGCCTGCAATGCAGGAGACCAGGGTTTGATCCCTGGGTTGGGAAGATCCTCTGGAGAAGGGAACGGCAATCCACTCCAGTATTCTTGCCTGGAGAATTTCATGGACAGAGAAGCCTGGTGGGCTACAGTTCGTGGGGTCACAAAGAGTTGGACAAAACTGAGCAACTAACACACACAGAGAATGTCATAGCTGGAATCATACAGTGTCTGGCCTTAATAGATTAGCCTCTTTCATTTAGTAATTAGTATCTTCAAGTTCCTCCGTGTCTTTTCATGGCTTGATAGCTCAATTCATTTTAGCCCTGAATGGTATTCCTTTGCCTGGGTGGACCACAGTTTATCCTCTCACCTACTGAAAGACCGCTTGGTTGCCTCCAAGTTTTGGCAACTATGAATAAGGCAGACTACAAAGGCAACTACAAACATTTGTGTGCAGGTTTTTGTGTGGACATAAATTTTTGACTCTTTTGGGTATGTACCAAGGAGCACAACCATAGATTATATGGTAAGAATATTGAGTTTTGTAAGAAGCGACCCCCTTGTCTTCCAAAGTCCTCCACCATTTTGCATTCCTACCTGCAATGAATGCTTCTTCACATCCTCACCGGCATTTGTCAGTGTTCTGAATTTTTGCCATTCTAATGGCTGTATTGTTGTATTTTGGTTTAATTTGCATTTCCATACTGATTTATTATGTTGAGCATCTTTTCATTTGCTGTCTGCAATCTGTGTATCAACTTTGGTGAGATGTCTGTTCATATCTTCTGCCCTTTTTAAGAGTGGGTTGTTGGTTTCTGTGTGAATTTTTTAAATTATAGGCATGCATTATGTCCATAATAGAAAATGAAGTTAGTCTTGTGTCACTGAGATTTTAAATTTTATTATGACTCAAGTAAAACTTTCATTAGAATGTTCTTTACGCTCTCTGCATTCTTGCACAGAGCATATTGGTGACATTTTCTCATGACTTCCGATGCTACTCATGAATAAACACACTGATGACAGCAGCCAGATGACATACGGTCAGGATTGGGCCTTGGGTCTGCCTGTGGGCATGACCTTGCTCTTACTTGCTTAATTATTTAATTCATAGTCATGTTCCTTTCTTATACACTTCCTTTCCTTACTATGAACACATATTTCTTTTATTAAAAATTAAGTTTAATTTTTTAAAGCAATGAGACTTTCAACATGCATCTGGAAATTAATCCTGGTGGCAGCAGGGCCCTAGTTTTTCTTCGTAACCATTTGCAATGTCAGCTTCACGTTTGCTTTGTTCTAATCACTTACATATAAAGGTGCAGATTATGTGCACCTGGGTTCTTTTCTGAAAAAGTTAAAGACTCTCAAGTGGAAATAGTTTCCATGTCCTTAGAAAATCATGATCTTTGTCACTGAGCCCTCTTTGGGAATTTTCCTTTGTTGCTCTGAGTTTCATTGACACCCCACCCACCACTGCTCACCCAGGTCTCAGTGTGTTAGTCTTGTGACTCCTTTGCACTTTTACTCTTGTTGCTGACTCCTTGCTGCTTGGAATCTGTGCTTGCGTGTAGGGAGGGATGTCCCTCAAAACCCATGTGTGTGTCACCAACAGGGGATGTCTCTTGTGGCCGTGGCAGCAGGTCATTGTTCTCTAGAGCAAACCTACATCTTTAATTCTTTAAATTCTACCTGCATTCCAGGTAGAGGAGGAAGATAGAAAGGAAGGGGAGAGGGAAGATACGGACTGGGCAGTGATGAGGGTGAACGTGAAGAGGCATGAGACGTGTGGGGGCGGAGGGCAGGAGGCAGCGGAACAGCCTTGTGGCCCTCCACTGCCCTCCACTGCCCCACTTTTTGAGCTGTGGCTTTAAATAGCTCCGTGTTCTTCCAGTTTTTGCTTCACTTCTCTTGACATCTGGGATGGATTGTTCTTGCCCTTAAGTTTGGTTGTTCTAAATTTCATGACCTTCTGTCCTCGGCTCCCACCGGATCGCCTTCCTCTTCCCTTGGGAAATTATATTTATGTCTGTCACCTGCCCTCTGGCCAGGCTGCTGAGCACAGGGACAAATCGCTCGGTTGTTAGCGGTGTCACCTCTCTGTCAACAGATTCCACGAGGGGGCCCCTCTCGTTTCATTTGTGGCTACTGGTCTTTGAGAGGACATTTCCCAGCATTTATGTTAGCTTTCATTTGGAATGTGCATAAACTGAATGCTTTTTAACACTCTTCTTCACCGAGTGATCTCAGCGGTGCCTGCTTATATAATCTGGGGGGGGGGTGTGGTATGAGGACCCCTTTTCCTTTCCTCCACTTGCCTGTCCTTCACTGTTGTGTGTGTGAAAGTCACTCAGTCATGTCTGACTCTTTGCGACCCCATGGACTGTAGTGCACCAGGCTCCTCTGTCCATGGAATTCTCCAGGCCAGAATACTGGAGTGGGTAGCCATTTCCTTCTCCAGGGGATCTTCCAGACCCAGGGATCGAACCCAGGTCTCCCACATTACAGGTGGATTTTTTACCATCTGAGCCACCATTGCATGGGCTTTTCTCTTTATTCATGACCAGAGGACACACGTTTGGACGAACCAACTGCTCATTCCATCTTCCTGCCCTTCCAAAGCATGTTTTTCTGAAATTTGCCATTTTTCTTTTAATTTGGGAGACTAGGTTTCAAACTTACTCATCCAACTGAGATATATATATATATATATATATATATATATATATGTATGTATATATTTGGTGCCAGAAATTATTTTCTGTGAATAAACATTGACCTCTAAGTTGAATCATACTACTTATTGTCAACTTTGCTCAGCAAATAAAAATGCCCATAGGAGTTGGCTTCTAAATGGTTTCTTCCCTCAGTGTTTTTGCTTTATATGCTTTTCCATGGGTGACTCACTCATGCCTGGTGGTCATCTTTTTCTAGCACATCACCATTCTACCTGTTTCAGGCCCACGTTGTCACTAAGAATGGTTTAGGGCTATCAGTCTTTCTGGTGCTTTTAACCAGCTTCCTTGAATAGAAGCCAAGAGAAACTTTATTTTGTGGTTATCATTTTGTTTTGGTTTAAACTGAAATGCTGATAGCTGTCGAATTATTTTATGTTTCTATTACATAGATCACTCCTTTGAAATGCAGAAAGATTCAAATTGCTTTTTCTTCTGGCATCTAATTCACTGGCGTCGAAAAACCACCCTATATTCTGCAAGACTGAGTGACGACATACGCATTGACTTCTACGTGTCTAAAACCATTCATTCATTGAACTTGAAGTTGAAAAATTAACTGTTAAATCTTTTTCCTTCTACTTTTATGTATGATTTTCTATTTTGTTATGCATGCAGTCTGATTAAATGCTATAAAATCTGACCTTTGAGGCCAGAATCTACCAAAAGCAGGAGAACAAAATCTCTTATGAAACAAAACTTTCCAGATCCAAGAAGGGACCAGTGGGCGAGGATGACATCATTTCTTCATGGAGAGGTGACAGTTCCTGAACATTCAAGTTCAGCAGAGGAGGGACATGTGAGGGCAGAGTGACTTGGGGAGGTGAAGGGCCACAGGGAAGGGTTAGGAAACCAGGGGGCCCCATGTAGGACCCTCTTGGGAGAACTTGCTTCTTCTGTGGCTGGAGGAAGCCCCATGGATGGGTGGACAACCATAGCTAAGCTCCTCTCTGATTCAGAGCAGCTCTAGAACCATGGGTGAGCCCTTGAGGAGAAAATGCCTAAACCGTCTTGGTGTAAGCACATGTTCACTTCTGGGGAGGTTGTGCAAGGTAACCTGCAGAACAGGTGGTGGACTGGGGGCGTGGTCTCCTTCCCGGTTCTGTGCCTGGTTGTGGGACAGAGGAAGAGACCCAGCACAGATCTGATAATGAAAGAATGATGATCCGAAACTCCTCATTCCAAACTTGTGGAGAGATACAAGTAGGAACATCTGAACTAGATTTTGGCACAAGGTGGCCATGTCAGAACCATGTTCTTATCTTTCACTTAAAAATTGCTCATGCTGTTTCTATTATTCAGTTCAGTTCAGTTCATGTCTGACTCTGCATCCTCATGAACTGCAGCATACCAGGCTTCTCTGTCCATCACCAACTCTTGGAACTTACTCAGACTCATGTCCATTGAATCGGTGATGCCATCCAACCATCTCATCCTCTGTCATTCCCTTCTCCCCCCACCTTCAATCTTTCCCAGCATCAGGGTCTTTTCAAATGAGTCAGTTCTTCGAATCAGGTTGCCAAAGTATTGGAGTTTCAACTTCAGCATCAGTCCTTCCAATGAATATTCAGGACTGATTTCCTTCAGGATGGACTGGTTGGATCTCTTTGCAGTACAAGGGACTCCCAAGAGTCTTCTCCAGCACCACAGTTCAAAAGCATCAATTCTTTGGTGCTCAGCTTTCTTTATAGTCCAACTCTCACATCCATACTTAACTACTGCAAAAACCATAGCTTTGGCTAGACACACTTTGGTGGCAAAGTAATGGCTCAGCTTTCTAATATGCTGTCTAGGTTGGTCATAACTTTTCTTCCAAGGAGCAAGTGTCTTTTAATTTTATGGCTGCAGTCACCATCTGCAGTGATTTTGGAGCCCAAGAAAATAAAGTTTGTCACTGTTTCCATTGTTTTCCCATCTATTTGCCATGAAGTGATGGGACCGGATGCCATGATTTTAGTTTTCTGAATATTGAGTTTTAAGCCAACTTTTTCACTCTCCTTTTTCACTTTCATCAAGAGCTCTTTAGTTCTTCAGTTTCTGCCATAAGGGTGGTGTCATCTGCATATCTGAAGTTATTGATATTTCTCCTGGCAATCTTGATTACAGCTTGTGCTTTATCCAGCCCCACATTTCTCATGATGTGCTCTGCATATAAGTTAAATAAGCAGGGTGATGATATACAGTCCTGACGTACTCTTTTCCCAATTTTATTATTATTCTATTGTTCAGGTGATAGCAATTGATTGGGGCTTCTCTGGTGGCTCAGTGGTAAAGAATCTGCCTGTCAGTGCAGGAGATGCAGGGGACATGGGTTTGATCCCTGGGTCAGGAAGATCCCCTGGAGAAAGAAATGGCAACCCACTCCACTGTTCTTGCCTGGAAAACTCCATGGACAGAAGAGGCTGGTGGGCTACAGTCCCCGGGGTCACAAAGAGTTGGACACAACTTAGAGACAAAGGAATTGATCATTTTTTATCAGTTAACTATATATGTAGATTGTTCTTTACAAATGTGCTGCTTTGCCCATAGAATGGAAGCGAACATTAAAACATAAGCACAAATATTCACTACAGTTGGAAGCAAAGTAGGTTAGAGTATTTTACTTTATTAGTTGTAGGAGGAGTAGCCTTGTCCTATTTGATAATAACACTAATAACCCCCTAGTGACTGGAGAGCATGTCTTGTATGAACCCTACACTGTATGCAGGGCCCAGCCTCCAGCCTAAGGTGGAGACATCACCTCCCCTTCACGTGGGTCCACGGCTCCATCCCATAGCAAGCAGGCACTCAGATGCCCTGCATACCTAGGTATGGGGTGGGCTGGAGCTCTACACTGAGTGGCCAGCCTAACACACTGTGGCACTGCCTGCCCTGGGTGCGGACAGCCACCACCTTGCTCTGATTAGAGACTCCAGGGGCACAGATTGATGCTGATCCTCCCCAGGCCCTTGTCCAGGACCCCAGCGAGGAGGGGGCAGGATCGCTCAAAGTGGGGCTTCCCCACTGATGCACCCAGTTGTCACCCTGGCAGAGGATGGAAGCCATCACAGGGCAGAGATGGGGGAGAAACCATCGTGGGAGCTGGCGAGGTGGGTACCACGTGCCAGCCAAGGCATCAAGCCCCGAACATGCTCCATTGTCCTCCTAGACTTCATGTAAAAACACGAAATCAAAGATAAAATTATTAAGAAATTTAAGACTTATGAAGCCAGCCTGGGTTCAGTGTAAGTTCTTAACTTCTTAACATACTTTATAAATTTGACAAAGAATTTGGCTTTATGTGTGAAGCAAATGTGACATAAAGCATGGTGCTGAACATTTTAAATGAAATAAATTTAAAATTTGACTTTGTGTTGTTTGGTTAATGGTTACAGTCAGTGTTGTTGTTTTCTTTTTCTTTTAACCTTATTCTTTGCACTTTTTAAATGAATGTTTTCTAGAATGAGGAGTTACTTTTTAATTAAATCCCAATGTTATATAAAAATATTTTACTGGATATTATTTTATGTAAGTGTGATCTGTTACAATCTTGTCTCCATTTGGGGGACAGGGAGAATATGTATTTTAGTACTGTAAGCTGAAAAAGAAAATGTGCCTCTTCTTACCCAGGACCATTAAAATAAGATTAGCTACCCTCTCGGACACTCCTGGTGTTGAAAAGCTCGTCAGCACCCTCATGCCGTCTAAAAGCATATTGGAGGATTTGAAGCAGTACAACGAGGCTCGCAGGGACCCTGTAAGTACCTGCTACTTCCAGATTGGCTTCCTTTCCCCATGCTTTCGTACCGTTATGAGCCGTGTAGGTTCCATCCCGAAGTTTTCTCGGGCCTTGTTAGAGAATTGGGTGGTGGGGAGCAACAGAGGTGGGGTTAGGAGAAGGGAGGGAGAAAAAAAGAACAAGGAAACTGAGGTTTAAAGAAGTTTGGGGCTGTTTTTCTCACTAGTGGCCCCATGGGGGCTGACCAGATATGCCCTAAATCCTTATCTCAGGCATAGAAAATTTGAACTTGATCTAGGCAACATGTAAGAAAATGAGACCCCAGTGCTTGGAATAGGCACATCTGAGTCCGGTTAGAGGATCCCTGGGTCCCTGGTGCCCATCCCAGCAGCACCCATTTCACCCTCTGGATGATGGGTTGGTCCATACCCTTTTGTTGAGCTGGCTGCATCCTCAAGGATCAGATTGGCTGGGAAGATCCTGTGTGACAAATTTGGGGCTCTCTTTATGCTACAGTAAGTACATTATACATTTGGCATAACAAAGGACAAGCTAGCAGTGGTTCTTACGTCATCGCTGCCTTCTTAAGAACCATGCCAGTTACCTTCCTCCAGATGTGGAAGAATGCATGTGGTTAGGAAAAGGCTTCATTACTGTTTTGATGAATTTTATTTAAAACAAATTTCACTGAAGCATAACCAATAAAAAAAAGTTTGATGGATTTCACAATTTGAACACGCCAATTTGAATAAGCAGAAAACAGACTAACCCCAGCCCACCAGAAGTCCCTTTCAAGTTCTTGTTTAGTGACTCCCCCTTCCCCCCAGGTTAGTACTACCTTCACTTCTTAAATACCTGGCTTTTGAGCTTTATTTAAAGGGATCGGACAATATGTTTTCTGACACCAAGCATCTTTTGCTCAGCCACGACTGTAAGGTTCATCCACAGTGTGGTGTACAAAGTACTTCATTATTTGAACATACCCCAGTTTATTCATTCCACCTCTCAGGTCATCTGGCGAGTTCCCAGTTATGGGCTCTTTTGAATAAACCATTCAGTCAATCTAAAACTCATCAAGAGGGAGGCAACAAACACAAACATGGTGAGAGTTTTAATAAATATAAAGGCCTTGAATTAAAACTTCCCTTCAGCACATGTTTTTCTGTTTTGGTTTGTCTTGGTCTCTTTTGGTTTTGGTTTATATATTTTTTTTGTTCCTTCCCTCTTGGCTGGCTGACAGAGTATGACGTAGTGGTCCAGTTCTTAAAGCGGTTCCAAGGAACTCTAGGGGTCCACAAGACATTCAAGGAGTCTGTGAGGTTAAAACTCTCCTCCTAAGAAGAGTAAGAAATTATTTTCCTTTTCTGCCGAATTGATGTTCGCTCTGATGATGCAAAAGCAGTGGTGGGAAAAACCTCAGGGACCTCGATGTGGCTCGGGGGTGGGGCAGCAAACTTGCCAGTGGTCACCGAGATTGCTCTCACAGCAGCAACAGGAACAGAAAGCCCATGATGGGAGGTCACTGTGCACCAGCAGAAAGGCTAAATCTAAGAAGAGGGACAACGCTCGGTGCTGGCAAGGATGCTGGGAAATTGGGTCACTCTTCTGTCGCTGGTGGGGATGCCATTGAATAGTGCTCAGCTGTAGCAAACGATGTACTGTATTTTTGTTCGTTTAAGTATAGTTGAGTTATAATGTTATATTGGTTTCAGGTGTACCACAGAGTGATTCAGGTAAATATATGTATATCTATACAGTAAGTCCTTGTTGTTTATCTGTTTTATATATAGTAATGTGTATCAGTTGAGCTTCCCCAGTGGATTGGTGGTAAAGAATTCTCCTGCAGTGCAGGAGCCGAAGCAGATGTGGGTTCATTCCCTAGGTCATGAAGATCCCCTGGAGGAGGAAATGCAACCCACTCCGGTATGCCTGCCTGAAAAAAATCCCACAGACGGTGGAGCCTGGTGGGCTACAATCCTTAGGATTGCAAAGAATAGGACATGACTGAGTGACTGAGCCAGCCAGTCAGTATATCAGTTAATTTCAAGCTCCTAACTTATCTCTCCCATCTCCCCTTTCTCCTTTGGTAACTGTGGTGGTTTTCCATGTCTGTGAGTCTGCTTCTGTTTTGTAAATAAGCTCATTTGTATCATTTTTTGTTAGATTCCACAAATAAGTGATATTATATGAGATTTTTTTTTTCTGTCTGATTTACTTCACTTAATAAGATCATCTCTGGTGGTTCATCCATGTTTCTGCAAATGGCAAATTTCATTCTTCTTTACAGATGAGTAACATTCCATTGTATATAAGTATCACATCTTATTTCTCTGTTCCTCTGTTGATGGACATTTATGTTGCTTCCATGTCATGGCTATTGTCAATAATGCTGCAGTGAACATTGGGGTGCATGTCTCTCTTCAAATCAGGGTTTTCATCTTTTACAGATACATACTCAGAAGTGGAATTGCTGGATGATATGGTTATTCTATTTTTAGTTTTTTAAGGACCTCTGTACTGTTGAGGGATGCACTGTTGATTCATGCATCAACTTGGGTGAATTTCCAGTGTGTGTGTGTGTGTGTGTGTGTATGTGTGTGTGTGTGTGTGTATGTGTGTGTGTGTGTGTGTGTGTGTGTGTGATCGGTTGCTCAGTCATGTGCAACTCTTTGCGGCCCCATGGACTGTCACCCACCAGGCTCCTCTGCCCATGGAGTTTTCCAGGCAAGAATATTGGAGTAGGGTGCCATTTCCTATTCCAGGGGATCCTCCCAACCCAGGGATCCAACCCATGTCTCTTCCATCTCCTGCATTGGCAAGTGAATTCTTTACCACTAGAAAATGTTTAGAGAATTATGCTAAATGGAAAAATAAGCCAGTCCCTAGAGGTTATATACTGTATGATTTTGCTTGTATGACATTTTGTAAATGATAACACTTTAGAGCTGGAGAACAGATCACTTGTTAAGGATGGGAGCGGGGCAGAGGGCAGACAGGTGTGGTACAATAGGCAAGCCAAGAGATCCTTGTGTTGGACTGTCTAGTATCTTGACTGCAATGGTGGGCACATGAACCCACTCAGAGGCCAAAACTACATAGACCTGAACACACACACACACACACACACACACACACACATACACACACACACAATCACATCAGTGTGCTTTCCCTGCCTGTCACATCATGCTAGTGTTCTGCAGAAGGTTGCCATTATAGGATCCAGGGCAAAATGTACAAGGAATCTCTCTGTATTGTTTTTTATAACTGCTGGTGAATCTGCAGCTATCTCCATAGACATTTTAATTAAAATTCAGAAAAAAAAATGCGAGCCAGTTTTCCTTGAAGCTGTAAACATTATTAACTTACTAAGCCTCAGTCCTTGAGTATATGTATTTGCCATATTTTGTGTAGCAAAATGAGATTTGCCCATACTGCTCTTGGGCCACAGACTGAAGCACGATGGTGGTTTGAAGAAAAATGATTCTGAGGTTGTTTGAATTGCAGCACTGCTGTCACAGAGCAGCTGGCAGACAAAATATGGTTATTTAGTCCTGGGGAGCTGGCAGACTTTTTCTTCAAAGTGAACAAGGTGAGAGGGTCACTCCACGAAGACAACTGACAGCATGTATCCTCTATGATGAAGTCCAAGCTTTCAAGAAAAACTTAGACTTTTAGAAAATCAGTATCTGCCATCATAAGCTTGACAGCTCCCCAAAAACTTAAAAACAGGTTTTCTGATGAAGCTGATGGTGATATTACCAAATGCAGTGTTTTGATATTTTGTGATTAAAAATAGGTCAGCATTTGGGAAATCTACATAAGCTTGGCGAACCAATATTTTCCAGGTAGACAGGCCATGATATTACAAAATCATGCAGAGGTAAAAGATTCAAAGTGAAGAAGAGACCAGTGAATTTCAATGTAGTAGGACATTCACTGATAGGTTTCAGATCCAGACTGCAGCAAATCTTTAATACAATACTTAAGACCTGTTACTTTTTGGTGGAGCATCAAAGAAGAATATCCATGATTATCTGAAAAGATTGTTTAAATACATCTCCTTTTTCCAACTACTGTCCTTATGAAGACAGATTTTTTTGGTATTCATTTCAACCAAACTAATATATTACAACAGATTGAATACAGAAGCAGATGTGAGAATCCAGCTGTCTTCCATTAAGCCACGCATTCGAGATCTGCAAAAATAGGAAACAATGCTATTCTTTTCTTTAAATCTGTCAGTTCAGTTCAGTCACTCAGTTGTGTCCAACTCTTTGCAACCCCATGGACTGCAGCACCCCAGGCTTCCCTGTCCATCACCAACTCCCAGAGCTTACTCAGACTTATGTCCATTGAGTTGGTGATGCCATCCAACCATCTCATCCTCTGTCATCCCCTTCTCCTCCTGCCTTCAGTCTTTCCCAGCATCAGGGTCTTTTCCAATGAGTCAGTTCTTTGCATCGGGTGGCCAAAGTATTGGAGTTTCAGCTTCAACATCAGTCCTTCCAATGAATATTCAGGGTTGATTTCCATTAATATGAACTGGTTTGTTCACCTTGTAGTCCAAGGGACTCTCAAGAGTCTTCTCTAGCACCACAGTTCAAAAGCATCAATTCTTCAGCACTCAGCTTTCTTTATGGTCCAACTCTCACACCCATACACGACTACTGGAAAAACCATAACTTTGACTAGATGGACCTTTGTCAGCAAAGTAATGTCTCTGCTTTTTAATATGATGTCTAGGTCAGTCATAGCTTTTCTTCCAAGGAGCAAGCGTCTTTTAATTTCATGGCTGTAGTCACCATCTGCAGTGATTTTGGAGCCTGAGAAAATAAAGTCTCTCACTGTTTCCATTGTTTCCCCATCTATTTGCCGTGAAGTGATGGGACTGGATGCCATGATCTTCGTTTTCTGAATGTTGAGTTTTAAGCCAGATTTTTCACTTTCCTCTTTCACGTTCATCAAGAGGCTCTTTAGTTCTTCTTCACTTTCTGCCATAAAGGTGGTGTCATCTAAATATTTCTCTAAATATTTTTGTCAAATTAAAAAATTTGCTTTAACAAATAAATTCAACAAAAATTCATAGAAGAATCCAGAATTTTCTTAATTTTAATTTCTAATACAGAAAGTAGTAGCAGACATCGCAGACATGAACCAAAGCTCTTTGGCGTCCTCAGGACACAGGGCTCCTGGGCTGACAGTGAGAACCACTGATGTGCTAAAGAAAACAGTTGTTGTTCAGTCACTAAGTCATGTCCGACTTTCTGTGACCCTAGGGACTGTAGCCTGCCAAGCTCCTCTGTCTATGAGATTATCCTGGCAGGAATACAGATTCCCAGTCAAAAGCACATGGTTGGAATCAATAGATCTATTCCATCGTAGTTGGAGATCTTGTCAAGGTGGACTCCCAAGCCTTGTTTTCTCATAAATGAAGTAGAGACAAAATGGTAATATTTACCTCATAGGGTTGAAGTGAGGGTTAAATGCAATCAAGGAGGGCATTGTACATATTACTTGGCCCAGAAGGTGATAGGATGGTGGCTTTATCATTGTTGTTCTATGATCACGGTTGAAACCCTTTAAGGACAGCTTACAGAAACATTAGCAGCAATATTTTGAAAGGTCCTAAAGCATCTTCTTCTCTTTCCAGGATGGAACACCACTTCAGGTATTTGTAGCTGAAGTTGCAGAACAGGTAGTCGGCATTGCAGTGATCAGAAATGAAATGGTAAGCTGGGAAGTGGATATGACTTCCCTTTACTGCGCCTTTTCCTCTCCTGAATCAACGCACGATGTCCCTTTTCTAAGTTTCATTTTTACTTATTTACTGCGAATGTCTCCTTTTTCCCGAAGGCTATAGATCTGCTTGCATCCCACTTGGCAGCCACTTTTTTTTTTTCAGTCAAAATGTTTAAAATGTTACAAAGAATACATGAAAACATTCACATTCTAAAAATGCAAATAACGTCCCAACACCAAAAAAAAGTCCCAGCTCTCTCCCCAAAGAATTACTCTATTGAGAATTATGCATTTATCCTTTCCAACATCCTTTCTTGCACTTAATAACATGCATCGTGTGTGTTTGTTGTTAAGTGGACATCTAATTTTATTTTGTCCCAATGCACAGCCAATTATTCCAAAGTATTTATTACTGAGCAGTCCATTCTTTCCCTGCTGATTTAAAAATGCTGTCTTTATGTTATTAAATTTCCATGTGTCTGTGTCTATTTTTACTCTCTATTCCATTCCATAGATTTATTTGTTAATAGCTATTGCGTTATCATGTGTTTTGGTATCTGGTACGGAAGTCTTCTCTTATTTGTTTTCTTTACCTAAAATTTCTTGGTTTTACTTGACTGTTTTCTTTTCCAGATAAACCTTGTAGCACTTACTATGAATTTATTCGTGCCTATGTAGATTTTACAGAACAATTTAGGCAGAACTGATAAATATAATACTGAGACTTCCTACCTGGGAACATAGCTTCTGGAAGATATCAAGGAACTTCTCTCCTTTTTCTAGTTCACTAAAAGTTTTTATTGTGCATGCATATTGAATTTTATTAAATGTGTTTTGGCATTTATTGATATGCTCATGTGACTTTATTTCTTCAATGTATTCAAACTATCCTTGTTCTTAGATTCTTTTGATTCAATATGTCCTTAAGAATTTTTGGAGAGAGGGTGGAAGAGGGGTGGGTCTCTGAGTCCACACACATACAAGCTTTCATCTGTCCTTACACCTGAGTTCAGCTGTGTATAGAATTCCTATGCAAATGATTTCTCATCAGAGTGTTGGTTTTACTCTCATCATCTTCTAGTAGCCAATGTCCCAGGTAAAATACAATCTGATGTAAATAAATGTATGTTTGTTTGCTTTCTCTCTTGAGAATTCCCTTTTCCTTTTTATTCCTGAAATTCTTGTAAAGTATCTTATGTCTCTTTTGAGCTTGTGAACCTCTTTCTTCCATGATTTCATTAATTATTTCTTCTCTTTCATTTTCAGTATTCTCCTTGTCTTAAATTCCTTTTTAAGTGGAATTGACCCTTCGCTGTCTCATATCTTTCTTCCTGTACTTTTTAATCTCTTGTACTTGTTACTCTTCATTCTAGGAGATTTCCTTGATTTTTGTCTTCCAGATTCCTAATGCACTGTTCAGCCATGTCTATTCAGAACTTCTACTGGAATTTTAAGTTCAGAGTTCATGTATTTAACTTCCAAGTCCCTTCCTTATTCTCTTATTGTTCCTTTATTTTTTGTAGCAGCTTGTTTTTTATATTTTATGTGAGATCCTTTTTGGTATCTCTGAGAACATTTGGTAGAATTTTCTTTTTTAATTATCTTCTGTTTGCTGGATAACCTCTGTTTCCTCTGGAGTGAGTGGTATATTTCTCTATCTGATCTTTTGCATTTCTCAGTTTACCTGAAAAGTCTGTCCATGTCATGAATGAGAGATTAAATGATCAGTGCGAATGGCTGGCATGGTCTCCTTGACGGTGTGTTTATCTGCTTCTCCATGACATTGATCTGGCCACTGGGAGGCTGCCTACAAGCTGGGACTCAAGGCTCTCTAGGTTGTTAGCACAGCTGTGAGGAACAAATTCCAAAGCTCTGAGCCATCCTCCAGAAGTAAGCCATCAAAGCAGGTGACTTTCAGGAAACTTAAGCTTTTAGCTTTTCAAAAATTAACAATGAAAATGAGATTAGTAAGTAATAGGAGAAAATAACTCATCTCTTTTTTCTTTCATTGGGCATTTCGCTCAGAGAAGCCCTGGGTCTGGTGCACAGGGCAGTGTGTTTCCTCATAGCAAAGCCCTAGAAACAAGTTAGATGTCCATCCAGAGGGGATCAGCTAAATAGACACTCCTCTGGCCACATGCTGGAACATGATAATGCAGGAGAGAATCATTAGCTCACGCTCCAGGTCTCTCCAGGGAAACTTCTTGAAGATCGACCTAAGCATGACCATCAGAGCAGTTCTTTGCTGAGATGGCTGTTGTGAGCTGATAAAGGGCGTCCGGGCAGCATCCACTGCAGGACTGAGTCCCTGTTTTCACAACTCAAAACCTCACTGTGGTAAACATCCTTGTGTGTATATCTTTGGGCATGTGTATTCAACTCTTCTCCCCGAGGATGAATGCCATTTAGAGTGGATGCTGGGGTAGATCTCTTCCTAGTCCCACCAGGTGTAGTTCAGTCTCTACCCTGGCTCCTTAGGAAGAGAAGGGAAAGGCATGCCCTTAAAGTTATTTTTAAATGATGTTTCTTAGAGGATGCATGCCATTTGTTTAAAACCCTCTTAGGTGTCCTTTCTCACCTCTTTTTTTTTTTTTTTAGGATATAGAGTATATCCGATCTCACTATAACATTGAAGATTTCATCTACTTCAATCACCACCAGCGTGAAGAGCACGGACACCTGTATCACTTTGTCCTGAATCCCATTTTCCGGCACTACACCAAGTTTTTTCTCAAGGAGATCCTCCGTTTAGGATACAAATCTTGTCTCTACTACCCTGTTTACCCACAAGTCAAGGAAAGCAAGGTAAAAGAGTGTCCTCAGTCACTTCTCCTGCAGATAAGCGTCCACGGTGTCATTCGTGTTGTGTGCCAATATTTTATTTCTTCCTCATTCCATGGATTTTGACTATATATGTATATATATATATGACACATGCATCATATATATACACATATGATACATATATATATACACATGTGATACATGTATATATGATACATGTATATTTGACTATATATGGATTTTGACTCTGAATTTCAAATGATCATACTGAATTTGGTCCTTTTCACACACTCTAGGGAAAACCCAGAAGGCTTTGAATTTCTGAAACCATCACAACCCATACAATTAATAGAACAATTTGTTTGCTTTTCCATATCAACCAAACAGAGATGGCAAGCTATGGAAAAGTGTCCTAAGGGACGTAAGAATCAAATTATCTCTCACATACATTAGTGAATGCTGAAATGTCCCATGATGTTCTTCAGGCAAAGAACATTCCAGTAGTGAACTCATAGGATAAATCAGTTCAATCTTGAATACTGGTATGCTATCATGACATTCCAAACTAGTTCTATAACATCCCGTAAAAGTGATGGATGAAAAGTAAAGATAAGTGATACTGATGCAACCTTTATGTAGTGAAACACCTCTATGTCTGCATAGCATTTGTTATGTGTATACACGGAAGCTCTTGCTTCTGTTCATCCTGCTTCAGTCTCCTTCATTGCATTTCTCACTAGCTCGCATTCTGTATTGTTCCGTGAAGCTGGAGCTTTTTGTCCTGTTCAGAGCTCGACCTCCAGTGCCTAGAAGAGTCCAACCTGTGCTCACACACACACTCACTGTCCTGTTTGCTCGAAGGCAAAGGCTTCTCAGAGCTGGACTCCCAGGCCATTCTTTCCTGCGAGATGGTCCCTCTGCCACTGAGAGTGTCAAGATAGATTTGAGGGCTGTTGGGAGCTGAACCCCCAGACTAGGTTGAAATTGTCCCATAATCTGTTTGTGGCTCTGCCTGGATTCTGACACTGTCACTTTTCTTCTTAATTACCACAATGAGCTAAGTGGATTTTTTAAAATGCTCTGAATTATTCAACTGAAAACAATCTAAGGTACATGGGTACATGCACATAACAGTAATTTTTACCAATGTATCTTATTTGACAAATGCCTTTTGGAAGAACAGAAGAAACGGGGAAGAAAGAAGGAAAAACATGGGAAAGATTGGTAGCAAATGGAGAATAGGCTCAAAAGATGATTTTTTTTTCTGATTAAAACACAGCACAACAGTAACATGAATGCCCCAGATTTGAACTCATGAAATGGGAAGTGTAACAGCTTTGCCTGAAAAGCATGGCCCTGTGCAATTGCTTTGCACTTCCCATTTGGCCAAGTGCCAGCTTGGTGACCTTCAGGATGTGACATTAAATTCTCAATTTTTATTCATAGTGGTGTCTGCATGTGCCAGGTTGGTGAGTCTTTTTGCGTCCATCCTAAAAAAGTGGTACCTTGAACTGAACTCAATGGGTGTTCACATATTCCCCTCGTGGTGTAGAATTAGCACCATCTTATGCACTATTGTGTATATAACATAAAAACACACTTGGAAACAGATTTCCTCTCTGTTTACACCTCTGGTTGATTTATACACATCCATTTAAACAAGTGCAAGAAGCAATTCCAAATAGTGCAAATGAGACTCTCCAAATTCTGCTATAAATCCCCAGTCGACAGCAATAAAAGTGAACTCTTGACTGACACAACGAAGACAATTTTCTCCACAATCTCCTGCCAGAACATGCGCTGAGAACTTGTCCAGGCTTAAAAACAGAGCTTTGGCTAGAGACCCCAAGGTTCTTCTTTTCAGCGTGTAATATCAGGAGGTGAAGTTCAATGGTGAAGGATTTTAAAAAATCCCTTCTAGAAGCTCTTAAGTTGGGTAACATTAATATCTAAAGCATCCACCTAAAGCATGATTTACTGTAGCCCATTTCAGTAAGCGTAAATCCAGCTCATAATTTAGGATGAATATAAATCAAAATAATCTAATCCAGCCCCTACCTCACCCCCACCTCTCCAGTTTCATCCTTTGATTTTAAAACACTCATTTGATCCAGAAAGGTCCAGTTGAAGTAGCAGTGACTTTCACAAACATGAGGTTGTTCGCATCCCTGCCCTGTTGCCCCTCAGATGACATTTTTTTAATCTACATGCCTTCTTAAGGCAGTTTGTGCCAAAGACACAAAGGTTACCAGGATGCAGATAACACAGCTTATTAATGGGGTCAAATCAAGCTGATTCATGATCACTGTGGAGAATATCCTCCTGGGGAAAATACTTGCGCTGAAAAATCCCATAAACCAAACCACTTGTTTATCTGTCATTCCCACAGAGATAGTAATGCAATTACTCCCATAATTATCTTCATTAGTGTCAGGCATTATCTACAATTCATTCCTCTGCTCGAAGAGTATGTTTGTTTATTTGCCGATCTCCCCCTTTCCCCCCCACCCGCCCTCCAGTTGTCGAGTCTGGCATCTGTGCGCTCGGGCTCCCACGCCCTCCCGGCTAAAATAGAGGTTGCTGTCTCCCAGGTCCAGAGCCCCAAGGCTCACTCGCTGACGTCCGCCCTCCACTACTTGGTTCCCGTGCGGCCCCGACGACAGATTGTCTATCCCCTGGAAAAGCTTGGCATCAACGCTCCATCAAAGGAGGTCTCCAAGGACACGGTGGGTAGCCGGCGGCAGCAGGCGGGGCCCGGTGCCTGCACGGCGGGGCGTGGCAGATGGGGCGGCGCTGGAACGGGGGCCTGGGGCGGCTCCTTCATCCCCGAGCCCAGGCTCCCCGCGGCCCCTGCCCTCGGGTGGTGCCTCCGCGGAGAGCACGGAGCAGGGCGCCGAGGGGTCCTTGTGACGCGCCCCCTGCATCTCAGGACCAATGGGGCTGGCGTCAGCCTCCCAGCATCGTTGTGGGCTTTGCCGCCTTGCTGCAAAGCACACGCCCCTTCCCTCAAGCTTTCGTTGCACGATTTGAGAACCGGTATCTGGGAGCATTAGGACGTCGGGGCTGAGTCTGAGCTGGGTTTTGTTCACTCTTCCGTGGGCAGTCAGCGCTGCCCTGGGGGGCGGCGGTGTGTGGGGTGGGAGCGCCGGGGAGGGGGCGGGGGACGTTAAAATGACAGCCCTGGGCCGCCCTTACCAGCAGAACAAGAGAAGGAACCACACAGAGCCTAGATTTTGCTTTCAAGTGGAAGTGTACGTGTAAACAGCCACACACACAGGGCCAGCCATGTTCAGGAACTTGGCTGTGAGCCTGTTCTGTTTGTGCACACTTCCGCATCAATGAGAAAGACAGCCCTCAGTGGGCTGACGTTTGTTCTCTGTGAGAGAGAAAAAGAGTGCAAAGCTTAAATTCTCCAAACCTTTAGCCAAGGAGCTGGTCATCAGAGCTGCATGTGGTGCTCAGACCAACTGGAGAGAAGCCTGGTGCTGCCCAAAGTCGTCACCACACTGTCCCCGGCTCCTGCTTTACTTGCTGGGGGTGGGGGGGGGGTGCTCCACCAAGACCCATCTTCGAGGCAACTGCCGACTGTGACCCAGGTTGCTGTAAGTCCTACATTTATCTCTAAATTATAAAATTAAACAGAAATTTTTAATTTATTTTCTGATAAGTTCTAACTTTGTCTATGAGTAGAGACTGAAAACAAAGCAATCCTCTTTGCCCTCTCCCAGTCTTCATCACGGAAAACGTGAGGCATCCACAAGAAGCAGAGCGAATCCTGTGATAGAAAAGAGATTCCCCCGACCAAACCAAGAGACTTTAATCTTCTTTTTTTAGTGTACAATCCCTCATAGACTGGTAGTTTTATGAAGCATGATTTCCTGAAAGAAGGAGGTTAAAAACAGAGGCCAAATTCAAGTCTTATTATTTTCTTACTAGATTTCACAGACCCTGAATTACTCTGTCTTGCTCTAGAGGGCTTCCCAGGTGGCACAGTGGTAAAGAATCCACCTGCCAATGCCGGAGATGTGGGTTCAGTCCCTAGGTTGGGAGGATCCCCTGGAGGAGGAAATTGCCATTCACTCCAGTATTCTTAACTGGGACATTCCATGGACTGAAGAGCCTGGCGGCCTACAGTCCACGGGGTCAGAAAGAGTCAGACAGGACTGAGCACACAGGCAACCTTGCTCTAAAAGCTTCTGAAGAAAGATGGGCCCCCGTCTCAGCCCACTTGATGAGCTTCACTGAAAGTCCCAGATCCTCCGCCCTCAGCTGCAGCAAGTTTCAGCTCTTGGCCAGTTTTGCATCTACTGTGTCCCCACCCAATATCCCCTCCTCCTTTATCATTTTGCAGCAGGTACATAGCACTTCACCCAGGACCACAGGTGTGTTGTTAGGTAGCAGGGCCCCAGCATCACATCTAAAAAGGAAAGGGCTCAAGCCCATCTGCAGGACCACCAGCTCAGCCACCAGGTAGCCTGTAGGGGTGGGGAGACCAGGGGAAAGGACTTTCGTAATGAGATCCAGGAGAGTGTGTTGGGGTCAGGGAGGGTGGCTTCATCTCTACCCATCACTGAAACATGGCTTGTCTGACGTCATGTGATCCCAGGAGAAGGGCCCACAGGCGCAAGGTACAGACATGCTTTTGTGTGAGAGGTGCTGCCTATATGCACCCACTGCTGAGATGCACTAGAGTTTGGGTAGACCACACAGTTGGGCCAGGAGAAGCCCCCAGACATCAGTGGCAGCCCATGGCCCCAGTGCCTTCAGCTGGTCACTGGGGGGCACGAGTGTGCGGCTGGAGGGACAGGGAACAGTTCAGGGCTGCTGACTTGGTGTCGAGAGCAGCATTCCTGAACCTCCATCATCTCCCACCCCTGGGAATCTCCAGAACTGGATGACTTTGAGGTGAGCTGGACTCCGGGTGGGGAAAAAAGCCAAAGAAAACATTCTGTTTCATTAACAACAACCCTACCATAGCTTTCCAGATTTCTACGAGTTGAAATCCTTGCTCACATTTAATAAGCTTTTCTGTGGTTATCTCTGTGTGTGCTGCCCCCCCCGCCCCCCCCCCCCCCCCCCCGCCCTAGAGCCTTGGCTTATTTCAAAACGCAGCACAGGATGGATTTTTGAATTCCTACTCCAGAAAGTCAGCCATGGTGTGGCTGGTGCTCGGTATCTGCTGCTTTGTGCTGTATGGTTTACTGCATTGGTGAATTCTGATTTTTTTTTCTTTTTTTAAAAAAAATTATTTATCTTTAATTGAAAGATAATTGCTTTACAGTGTTGTTTTGGTTTCTGCCAAACATCAAGATGAATCAGCCATAGGTATACAGTGAATTCTGATTTTTTAAAGAAGTACTTTACTGCTGCTTGCTGCTGTACTCATTCTCAAGAAGGCTTTAGTAAAGACCTAGATTTAGTCAAAATGTAGAAGTCTTGAAGTACAACCAAAGGATTATTGAGAGCATCATCCACATGGAATGAGCTTGGATGCTCAAACATTAAAATGCTATTATGTCACATTACTTTAAATTTTAAAAAGGTTGTAGGTGGGTTTAATGTTTTAGGCTGTTTATCTGAGACAAGGTGAGCCAGATGGAAACTTTTCAGAAGGAATTTCTTTTTTAAGATGATTTTGTTTATTTTTGGCTGTGCGGGGTCTTTGTTACTGCACGGGGGCTTCTCTTTGCAGTGACTTCTCTTGTTGCAGAGCACGGGCTCTGGAGCACAGGCTCAGTAGTTGTGGTGTTCGGGTCTAGGTGCTTCTCAGCATGTGGGATCTTCCCAGACCAGGGATCGAACCTGAATCTCCTGCATTGGCAGGCAGATTCTTTACCATTGAACCGCCAGAAGGAAGCCCCTAAAAGGAATGTCTACAGGGTCCTAAGCACACTGATTTCTTAGCAGAGCAAATAGTATTGCAGCTGCTGAAGTTGACGGATTGTCTGACTAAACGAATCCCTTTCTGTCCCTTTAAGTTTTACACTCCCCTGTGTGCCTGGAGCTTCATTTGGGACTCAGCTCCCTCACAGAGGTTTCTCTCTCTGGGCACTGGCCTCTCATACATTTTATCCCATTTAAGCCATCTCAGACTGACCATCCATTCCCTAGCTTTCACCTGGCAAGCCAGTCTTCAAGGGAACAGATCACCCCAGGCATGAGTAATGGGATAGAAAGCGTTTCATCTCGGTGGGTTGCCAATTTGACGCTGGCACAAGCCAGCAGTGATTGAAATTCATCATCGCATGGCAGAGAAACACGCCCCCTCCCACCCCGAGGCCAGGATGCTGCTGTCTGGTCTAGATGAATCATGTCCCTTCCACCAAACCTGCCCTGTAGTTCGTATCAATTGACAGCCTACTCATGTCAGGTCACAGGAAGGGACCTGGAAAATGCGTGAATGATTTTCATCACACATCACAGGGCTGGGCCCAGAAGATTCATCATGTTGCCAGTCAACCAGTAGATTCATGGATAAAGGGAGGCTTTTTCCTGACCATAATCCACATGGCGTGGACCGAGAAGACTCGCTTCTCATCTTGAATGGGCTGTCTCGTCGGCCTGTGCATTTGCGTTCTGAGAATTGTTCTGATGGGAATTTTTAATGAAATGAATCAGTGTGGCCCACTTGCATGAGAACCATGATCAGGGAAATACTCAAAATTTGGTTGAATGGATGACTATATTAATTACAAACTATGGAGCAGTTTGACTTACTCTGGGGTGATTCTCTGTGCAAGCTGACTTGCTTTCCTTCCTGCCTCCCACTTAGGGATTCAGAGATGACCATGACAGGGTCCCTGCCCTCAGGGAGCTTATGGTCTAGTGTCAGTATTGGGACACTTCGTGGGACTGCTTTATGCTCGTGCTCATCAGTCGTGTCTGACTCTTTGCAAGCCCATGCCAGGCTCCTCTGTCCATGAGGATTCTCCAGGCAAAAATACGGGAGTGGGTTGCCATGCCCTCCTTCAGGGGATCTTCTTGGGGTTGGTTAAACCAGGGATGGGGGAGGATGCACCGGCCCCAGGGAGCAAGAGAAGAACAGCCCTGCTGGGGTTGGACCTGTTCTGTGGAATCCCTTGGGAGGGGCAGATGTGTCTGAGGCATGCTTTCCTTTCCAAGACTGGCGTTTTAAATGACTCTTACTTGTGATAATAAACACCAGAAAATCTGCTTTGAACTTAAAAAGCTCCTCCCTTTGCTTCAGTACCAGGAGATGCTCCTTGTCATTCACTTCAATCACTTTGGTTCTCTGTGTTGATTTAGAGTATTCTAAATGAATGAGAGTGTCAATCCATCTCTCCTTTTTTTTTTTTCTTCCCTAAAACTTTTTGGACCAGATCAATCCATCATCTTTCATATAACAGAACCATCTCAGGAATCAGATGTTTAGAGTGATCAGTGCTTGTGTGTGTGTGTGTGTGTGTGTGTGTGTGTGTGTGTATGTGGTTGTTTATTCATGACGGTCAGTTTAAATCTGGACTAACGAATTCTTTGAGGCCCCCGTTTTCCCTTTGTCCTCCTACAAAGTAAGAACGACGGTTTGTTTAACCCCCCTTCTCAGAGCTAAGTGCTGGCCCGCCTTTCCTGGTGTGTGAGCTCTCAGGAAGATGTCCGCTCTGGCATTCGGTTACCCTTTGAATCGCCCCTTTCATCTGGCTGCTCTTCCCCAGTTCAGCTGTAATTACCATCTGATGGACTGCTGCTGGATACTGTTTCCCTTGCGCATCTGCTGCCCTAGGAAATTGCATTATTCTCCCAGCACCTGCTAGATTTTCCCAGCTTAATTGTTTCCCCAACCCTTCCTTAAACTTGGAAACTTTCACTGCCTGCATTAGGCTTCTCTTGGTTGTACTTGTGCACGCGCGTGTCTGTGTGTGTGTGTGTGTGTGTGTGTGTGTGCATGTGTGTGTTTAAATTGACCCTTTAGTATCTTGTTGTTTCTAAAAATGCAAACCCATATTTTTCAGCATCATACATGCACTGATCATTATTAATGGGACCATTGTGATATTCTCCTGAAATGAAATTAACCCACTTTAAATTATCGCTGTGAATCCAGTTTGCTTTTTCAAGCCACTTCTCAGCCATTTCCTACAGTTACCCAACCTGTGGGAAATGCATTTCCTTTTATTTATGGCAAACCCTTTTCTCTGACATTCTTAGAATAATTTACATAAATGCTTTCATGGGCTCTTTTTTTCCCCCCTCCTGAACAAAGAATACAAATTCTATGGTCATGTCTTTCCAATTCTCTAAATACTATCTACTTTAGTATTGTGCATAGTATATATGTATCTATCAAAATGACATAAATCAGTGGTTCATTCTTGTTATCAAATACCTCCCTGTTAGAAAGGTTACAGAGTAATAAACTACAGCTCCTACTGCCATTACTAGCATGCTGTTTCTGAGACTTCCCGTGAATTATCTCATGGAATCTTCATATGAGCAGCGCTTGTGAATAGTTACTGCTTCTGTCATTCTCAAGGTATTTAAAGAAAAACAGGCCTGCAGAACGGAGAGCTAGTGACTTGTCCAAAGGCTAATTCATTGACAGGGCTTCATGCCCAAGCAGTTAGACACCAGAAACTCAGACCATTGTATATTCTCTCTTACGTAAACATTAAAGTACTGATATCATGGCTTATTGTAGGAAAACCAAACCACAGAAAAGGAAGATGGCTTGATAAGAAACCGTTTGGAGTCTTCCAGATCTTTGGCACTAGTCTTGTAATCAAAAGGTGACTCACAGATAATTGGCTTTCCCCAGAACAGCTGGATTTTCCTCTTGGCTGAGCCATCCACCCTCATGTTTGATCCTGTGCCAGCCAGACCCTGGATGGGCTGGGAGCAGACGCAGGGGTCCAGGTTAGAGCCCTGGGGTCAGTTTTTGGACAGCAGCTGATCCCAGCTGTCTGCACATCTCTCTCTGTTGTGTCCAGTTTGTTGTTATAAACCTTTCAAAATTATAGTGGCAGCCACTGGGAAAGGTGAAAAAAAAATAATAATCCTGTATGTGGGTCACAGTATCCATTTTTCAAGATTCACCTCCTTTCTGTGGCTTCATTAGAAAGTGCTCAGGTAACGCCCAGGATGAGCAGCCGAAGGTTCACTCGCGAGGTGAGGCGTGGACAGGGTGAGCACTGATGGCCCCGCCTGGGCATTGTTTAGAAGCTGGGCTGCAGTAGAGGCAGAAGGTGGTTTCACGGTGTGGTGAGAAATGGTGAAAAGTAAAGTTACTTCTCCATCTCTCAGTATTGTCAGAAAAGTACCTTATCATTTTCTAGGATAGATATTGTAAGAGAGTCGGCCTCTCTTTCTCTTCCTCTCCTCTTTCCCCCTTCTTATCTAGTAGCTTTATTGAGATATGAATCACCTGCCATACAATTCACCCATTTAAACAGCAATTTATTGGTTCTTGGTATATTAACAGAGTTGGGCAACCATCACCATCTAATTTTAGAATATTTTTGTCACCTCCCCCCACAAAAGTAACCCATTAGTAGTCACTCCCTACACCCCCACCCCCCAGCCCTTGGTAACTACTATTTTACTTTCTGTTTCTATGAATCTGCCTTTTCTGGGCACTTCATTTAATAGAATTACACGATATGTGGCATTTATGTCTGTCTTTTTTCATTGAGCATCTTCTCAAGGTTCAGCCATTTTGCAGTATGTATCGATATTCAATTCATTTTTACAGCTGAGTAATATTCTGTTGTGTGGACATACTCCAGTTTGTCTGTCCATTCACCAGGTGATGGACTTTTGAGTCATCGCCACTGTTTGGCTACTGTGAGTAATGTCACTGTGAACATTTGCACACAGGTTTCTGTGTGGATGTGTGGTTTCATTTCTCTTGGATGTTGCACCTAGGATTAGCATTGCTTGGTCATGTGGTAACCCTAAGTTTAACATTTTGAGGAACTTCCGAACTGTTTTCCCAAGTAATGGCACCATTTTGCACTCTCATTCTTTTTTTTTATTTTCTTAATTTTTAAAAAATATTTATTTTTATTTATTTAGCACTTGGTCTTAATTTCGGCAGGTGGGATCTAGTTCCCCAACCAGGGATCAAACATGGGTCCCCACATTCGGAGTGCAGAATCTTAGCCATTGGACCACCAGGGAAGTCCCTGTTCTCTCATTCTTAGATCAGACCCAGCACCCCTACTCATAAGTGGTGAGCTGCTGGCCAGCTCAAGGCCATGGATGGGCCGTGACCTCGACTGTTCCTTCAGTTGCAGGAGTGGAGCGTCCCCACTGCTTTGGGAAAGCACCATACATGTGCTTGGTGGTATGCCGCCTATCTAACCTTCAGTTCTCTGGAAAGCAGAGGTTTTTCTAAAATAAAATCTCTCCTGTCCTTATCCTCCCTGCTTCACCCTCTCTGGCCCATCACCTCCCAGGAAGGGCTGCAAGGACATTTCCAAGCACAGTGAACGCCCATCCAGACCCCAAGGAGTGATGTGGCTGGTTTTTCACACCGGTGTGTCCATCGCTTCAGCCCACCTTTGGTAACATAATTTAAATGCATTTGGTAACATGCATTTGAAATAGCTTCCAACAGAAGAAAAAATTCCGAGGCTTTCCTAGATGCTGATGGGGTTCTTGCCGCAATCCAGGAGGGGGAAAATGTGTCCTGTTGCCTGCAGAGCAAGGCTGCATAAGTCCAGAAGGTCCTCGGGACACGCTAGCTGCCGGCTGCAGCGCTCTGGACACCCCCTGCCAAGCAAGGCTGCCTGATGGACCTGAGCTCCCGGGCAGGAGCTGGCCTCTGCAGCTAAGTGGCTTCTTCAGAATCCGCCTTCGGGGAGGAAAGCCCGCCAAGGAAGCTTTGCTTTGTGGATTTTAACGTAGCTGAGGATATAAAATGACAAAGGGGACAATTAGAGCTGCAGATGTCCCCCCCCCCCGCCCCCCGCAGGGAAGTCACATCCTTCTCCTTGATTAAAATATATGTATGCAGTTACAAAAGCAGTGCATGGTGATGGTAGAAATTTTAGGGGAAAAGAGCAACGGTAGAAAGAGAACATGGATGAAGCCTGCAATCTTCTATCTGTAGGTTACCTTACTTAATATTTTGGTGTTTTTACTTCTAGATTATTTTCTGTGAAAAAAGCCACACGCGATTAAATATGGGGTCATCGGCGCACAGTGTTTTGAAACATGCACTTTCGCTTTTGAGGTTGTGAACACCTTTCCGTGTCCCAGGGTATTCTAGAGCGGCGTTTGGGTGGCCACACCGTCCTCTGGGCCAGGCTCTGTGTCCTGTGCCTGTGTGGCTTAGCCTGCAACATTCTCACAGTAGTTTGTGTAGTGTTTTCTCCATCTTGCACTGGGGGAACTGAAGTTATGAGCCGTTTGATTATATGTCTGAACATTGAGCCAGTTGGACTTGTGGGAATAATAACCATTTCTGCCCCATCATCCTGGGAATATGATCGCCAAGGCCAGCTTTTCCTGCACTCAGAGAGAGAGCGAGCAAGTCCTGGGGCTTTCCTGGTCAATTTTAGGTAGTTAGAGTTGTGTGCGTATGTGTACTCAGTCATGTCCAACTCTTTGTGACCCCCATGAACTGTAGCCTGCCAGGCTCCTCTGTCCATGGGATTCTCCAGCAAGAATACTGGAGTGGGGTGCTATTTCCTCCTCCAGAGGATCTTCCCCACCCAGAGAACGAACCCGCATCTCTTGTGTCTCCTGCATTGGCAGGCGGATTCTTTACCAACTGCACCAAGTGGGTCATTCCAAATCCACAAAACATGTTTTTAATTCTATAAAATGTCCAGTTTCATTTCAGATAATAATCAAATCTCAAATTCCATTTTCATCCAAAAATTAGAGTTTATTCCTTCCCTCCTCTGCATCCCCCCCACTCCACCCCACCACTGAAACCTGTAACTGGTGAAGGAGGGTTGGGAGCCTCCTCGCTCCTTCTAAGTCACCATGCCCTGCAGTGACTGAGCATCTATTTAGCTTATTAGTATTTAGCTTTTGCGGTGGGGGGAAGCCTATTCATTTCTTCTTATTGTTTAGCTATGTTTCCAGTCCTTCTGGAATGGGGGCCAAGGTGGGGAGGAACAGCTGGGGCAATAGGCGTGTGTCAGAGGGAGACTCTGCCCTGTGTGCCTGATGGCTCTTCTCATGGGTCCATTTCTTTAGAGATCCCTGTCCCTCTGCTCAGGACTGCATCCCATAATTCAGGGACATACCCTCCAACTCTGCAGCCCGAGTCTGGTTTGCCCCCGGAGACGGTCCTACGGCAAGGACCTCTGATAAGAGCTCAGGCTATCTGGTCAGCAGATGTGGCCAGCACCTTCCCTCTCGGTCGCCCAGTCACTGGCCGGCCCGTTGATGTCATCAGCATCCTTGGGTGGGAACCACACAGCGCTGCACCGTGTCCACTAGCCATGGGGACTCACTCAAGAGCCTGAGGCTCCCAGACCCTTGTCTTGTAACTTAAAGGATGAGGCACCCCTACCCCTCCTCCAGGGGCCTGGAGTGGCGTGCGCCCCAGAGCACGTCAACAGTTCTCACTGAGGAAATTTCCAGAAAAATCCCCTTCTCTCCATTCTTCCGATGCTTTCGTGTCCTAATTGTGAATGAGGGGTTTAAAAGTCACTTAACCAGTGCTTGCCCACCTGCTTTCACATTTTCACGCGCGCATCTCCAGTGGAACGCAGCAGCCTTTGTCTTCCTGCCTCACACATGCTTTGTGACATCCACTTCCCCAGGCCGAGCAGCTGCCAGGTTAGGCGCTGGGCGCAGGGATGCCAGAGCTGGGAGCAGGCGCTGCTGCGTGTGGCTCGGTCCCTAATGTTCTCTTCAAATGTCTGTCATTATAAACAAGGCCACTACCTGCATCCTTGTTATTTCTGAGTACATTCATCATGATTTTATTTCCGTAAATTCCTAGCAATGGTTCTCTAGGTCAAAGGTAAAGCTACTATGTCTTTGAACAAAAAGCAAACCGATTTAGGATCTGAGAAAGCAAGCTTGCGATTCCCTTCTTTAAAAGATGATTTCTCCTTGCAGTGTGTAAACTACCAGCATGAGGGACTCTCTCTTTTATTGTAAGATGTAGATTTAAAATTTTTTTTCTTTTCCTTTATGGTTTATCACAGGATATTGAATATAGTTAGTTCCCTGTGCTGTACAGTAGGACCTTGTTGTTTATTCATTCTCCACATAATTGTTTGTTATCTGCTAATCCCAAACTCCTACTTCATCCCCACCCCCCCACCCCACCCCCGCAGCCTTCCCTCTTGGCTGTTCTCCAAGCATGTGAGTCTATTTCTGTTTCATAGGTAGGTTCATTTTTACCATATTTTCGATTCCATGTACAGGTGATGTCATATGTTATCTGTCTTTCTCTGACTTTACTGACAAAGGTCTAGTCAAAGCTATGGTTTTTCCAGTAGTCATGTATGGATATGAGTTGGACTGTAAAGAAAGCTGAGTGCTGAAGAATTGATGCTTTTGAACTGTGGTGTTGGAGAAGACTCTTGAGAGTTCCTTGGACAGCAAGAAGATCAAACCAGTCAATCCTAAAAGTGTTAATTGGAAGGACTGATGCTGAAGCTGAAGCTCCAATACTTTGACCACCTAATGTGAAGAGCTGACTCATTGGAAAAGATGCAGATGCTGGGAAAGACTGAAGGCAGAAGGAGAAGAGGGCAACAGAGAATGAGATGGTTGGCTGGCATCACTGACTTGATGAACATGAGTTTGAACAAACTCTGGGAGTTGATGATGGACAGGGAAGTCCGGCTTGCTGCATTCCATGGGACCACAAAGAGTTGGACACAGCTGAGCCACTGAATTGAACTGATCTGTCTTTCTCCGTCTGACTTACTTTGCTTAGTATGACAATCTCTAAGTCCATCCACATAGCTGCATATGGCATTATTTTATTCTTTTTTATGGCTGAGTAATATTTCATTATATATATGTACCACAGTGAGATGTAGATTCTTAAGCAGATAATCAGGTCTGCAAATGGCCAGCATCCTTCCGTTTCCCCATTAGCCTCTAACTCAGCCGAATCTCTGCTTGGAGCCTCCATTCCACCTGCTGGGAGGACAAGGAACCTCCACCAACTCCAGGCACATTTAGCCATTTAACGTTTAAACGGAGCCCATTCAGAAATGTTCCATCCTCACAGGCATCTGCTCATTTTTCAGAGATTCAGCCTACCTTCAGCCATCCCTCTTTTGGTACCCAGGCTCCCAAGCAGCCCTCAGGACTCAAGGTGGGGGCCCTTTTCACAGCCTCAAGATCTCTTCGGATCAGGCCTCAAGTTTGCTGGAACACATGCCCTCTCTCGCTGCCCTGTCTCATGTTTTATCTCTGACAGTCCCTCCCCCACCATCCTGGGCTTTGGGAAGCTCCTGGCCGGCCTCATCCTCTTTCCTGCCCTGGTGCCACTCTCAGCCACTCCACCTTCTCAGCCCAGGGGGCTGGGCGACCCTGTGATGCACAGGCCTGCCTACCACTGTGCTCTCTAGAACCCTGTGGGGATGAATCCCACTCGGCCCCTCAGTTTTATGGCCTTACCCAGGGGGGAGGAGAGGCTGGGCTGTGTTTCTCTCCCTCTGGCCCTCCGACTTGCCTTCTCTGAGACAGCAGACTGCCATCACCATGTGTTCTTCTGAAATCTGTTGTTTGAAACATCAACTCTGATTTTGGGGGGACTCAAAAGTCAGGCTCTTGTGAGACTCAAAAGCCTCTCAACCTGCTTTCTGCCTGGAAATGAAAAGGCATGTCTGCCCAACGGCTGGTGTATCCTGGCTGCTGCCTGAGGGGTCGGGAGGGCCAGGAGTCAACAGGGACTTGGCAGGAATGAATCACATCTGTTAATATAAAACAGTGCCGACTATGACGATGACAGTGATGTGCACTTGGCCTGCAGACCCAGCAGGCCCTCGCAGGGCTGGACGCTCCCTCGGGCCCATGGAGTAATGATAAAAACACAACACCATTTGTTCGGAAGTCATTTTATGTCAATAGACGTCGGTACTAGAAAGTATCAGAAGTCTAACTTTTAGTCTTATGTGAGAGCTTTTGGATGGTACATCTTGTTAATCAATTCTGGTTGATAAAAAAGTATGATATGCTCTCTTGAAGATGTGAGAGGCTGGGGAAAAAAAAAAAAAAAACCAAACAGACTAAGGACCTAGAGTGGTTTTACATTCAAATTGAACTCAGGTGGATTAAAAGTCTTCCACGTTTTAGTAATTTTCATAAAGCCTTCCGAGTTTATTCATCATTATTTACACACTCACTGAATCTGAGGGGAAAATGGCATTTGTGTGCATGGAGGCAAAGGATTAAATGAGGCTTGGAAACTGAAGTGCCTGTGTCTGGAGGCCTGGCTCTGGTGGCCTGGGGGTGGAGCAGGGGGTTGGGGGGGGGCTGGTCTGCCCTCCCCCACCATGTGCTCTCCTCCCCCACCCCGCCCCACACCTCCCCTCCCCCGCATCAGAGAAGCAGCTTGGAGTCCTCAGACCTCAGGCTGCTGCTGTCGTCTGGGGTTGACCCTCTTTCAGGAAGAATAAAACCCTTTACTCCGTATGTTGCCCCAAGACCACTAAGCGTAGTCAGGATTACTGATGTCATGATCTCCATAGAAACCAACTTAACAAGCAAGAAGAAAACAGAAAGCATGCCTGAAAAACAGGAAAATAAAAGAATAAATAAGGTATGGTAGAAGCGTAGGAGTCATAAAGGTTTTTTATGGCGGTCTTATTGCAGATATCAAACATGTCTTGGCCAGTGTGTGGCTGGCTCCCGCCGTCCAGGCGTTGGGGACCCAAGGTGGCAACCGAGGATTGCACGCCACCCCCTTGTCCTGACTGGCACTCTTCAATCATGTCCCAGGTTCTGTTTGTTTTGTTTTGTTTTAAAGTATAGTGCATTGAAATGATCACACTGGCAGTTGTTATAATTGAGTGTTTTATGGTAGTTTATGTATTTAACCAAAAGGTGCCAGGCTCAGGCTACACTTTCTGGTCACCATAGTGAAGCTCCGCTGGCCGAAAGCATTTCGATATCACCTTGGGGTGATGCCTCCATGAAACCCGAGGTGATGGCTGATTTTAAAAAGCGAGCCGGGTATTATTATCTTTCACAAGTGACAATTTGTGAGCAGGTCACAGAGATGGTCTGAGAGTGTCCCACGGAGTTATGTACCGTTGACAACCTGGTACTAGACAACCTCCTTCCCCACCCACTGGTCACTCTGGATTGGCAGGTCGGAGGCTACAGACAGACACACAAGACAAATACACACCCCCGGTGATCTGACTCACCCCAAAGGCGGGAGCAAGTGCCAGAGATGGAAGGAGTTTGGATGGCTGGGCTCAAACCTGCCCCTGTCCTTGGCTCTCCAGCCCCTTGTCTTCTCAGGTGGAGGCGCCTTACTGCTGGTGGGGGTGCCCCCAGCACCTCCCCTCTCACTAAGTCCTGCTCCCTGAGGGCGTCTGCTCTGCAGCTTGCTGTCTGGAACCCCAGAGCCTTGGCTGTGCTCAGGGCAGCCACGCTGAGACCCAGTTCCCTGGAACTCCAGGAGAGATGGCCTGGCTTCTCTCTCCCAGCTGGCCTTCCGTCTGGGGACTTGCCCCCACTGGAGAGCAGATGGGGGATACCTCCTGCCAAGCCCAGATTCCAAAAGAATCTCCAGGCCCTGAGTAATCAAATGCATCTTTGTGCACGCACGTGTGTGTGTGTCTGTGTTATTTATGGGTTTATTTCAACTTTAAAGAAATATGTATACATAGGACAAAAACAGGACATATATACAAACAAAACTATTTGTTTTTAGTGCTAGTGGTAGAGGGGATGAAAATTTTTTTCTGAATTTTATTGTCTTTGCAAAAGAAAACTTAACAAAGCTCTGTGTAATTGAATGAGACTGTTCAATTAGTCTCATTCTATTTCTTTTCGAAACAAAAAATATGCTAAAAGTAAGAACAACCAAGTAAAGTCAGGAGAAATGTGATAATAGTTAACATTTGTCACACATTATGTATGAAAGGCACTGTTCTATATTCCTTGTAAGAATTAGTACATTAATCCCTACACGCACCCATGGTCTAGAAACTCTTCTTATTGGTGAAGTGTATAGATCGGTTTCAAACTCGTCTTCTTGGATTCTGCTTATGAAACAACCGATCCCTCTGCCATCCCCCACCTGTCTCTCTCACACACACACATACAAACACATTTTTCAATCACCATCCCTAGAGAAGTGCCCAAATTCCAAGCATATCTACACCCCGTCAACTCCAACAGCACAGTGGGTGACCACAGCTTGATTCTGAGTTCTGTTCTTCGCCCGCCTCCCCTGTCCAGGTTCTCCCTGGCAGCCGCACAGACCCTGAGCCCACTTCTGTACCCCCCACATCGCCTTTCCTGGTGCTGTGTCTTTTGTCCTGAATCTGATGCACACCACAATGTGGACACGCCTTTCCCAGAGTCAGCCCTGCCCCTTTGTGGACAGGATCCTATGCACGCCTTATCTGATGGGCCAGAGCAGTGGTATGAGGGTCTGGAAGGTTTCCCTTCTTCCTTTTCACCCACCAGAGTGCAGTCTGGCCCTGAGCCTGCCCTTGGCCCCGTGAGAACCAGCCTTCCCATGGCACACACTCCTGATGACACAGCACTGATGCTTTGACTTCTAGTTCATGGCTATTTTAAAAGAATTTCATTGGAGAAGCCCATCAGATGCGATGGAAATGTTTCCAATTATGTTCTTAAAACACACCCCCCATTTCTTTGCAATCTTCCATGGCTTGCTCAAAGCAGAACTAGAGCTATGTGGGATTGCAATTCCCCTTCAAATGATTATTTCTGTTTTTAAAAGGGGCAGGGTAAACACATGGACTCAGATAAGAGTTCAGGATTTCATGTGCCCCAATGTTTGGAAAAGGTTAAATATTTTACCTGGATGGCAGTTGGCCTCCCCTTAACTTCCTTGGACGGTGTTGTTATCTGGGTAAGAAAAGAATGACAAAGTCACTGCGATTTTGAGGTCTCTATTTAACAGATGTGTATAGAAATCTATGTATTATTAAATAATTCTTTATAATATGCTCAAGAATAAGCGATTGGTAAGCCTGTTTACGTTCTCACCATCTGGGAGCATTCTGTCACCCATCTGTTTCATGTAATTATGTAATTATCAATATAAGGAAAGAATAGGTGATATAATTAACAAGAAAAACTGATCCTCGCTGAAGAGGAAAAATGACATGCATCTGTTGAATTCCTTTTTGTTTCTCTTTCTTTATTGTTAGCTGTTTTTTTCCCTTCATTTCACAGTTGCATTCAGGCTGTCAGCCTGTGTCATACCCTCAGGAGAGCTGTTTCTGCCATGCTACACACTGCCTCACACACACACACACACGTACATGCACGCACATGCACATACACACACGTGTGCAGAGGCAGAGCGATTAGTCAGGTGCTAGGGTTACTGATATCACTTTGAAAGGAAAGAGCAAGGCCGTGTTGGCCTTGTCCCTCCATCCTCTGCCTCTGGTAGAGCCCGGAGAGTTCTTTCCAGAACACGTCCTATAAGAGCCAGAACTCTGGGAAGTATTTACATTAACGACTGACGGATGGAAGGACAGGTGAGCGTGTGGTGTTCGCACAGGTTACTGCATAGAGATTCCACTCAAGAAGAATCCCCGGCTTGGTGCTTTTGTCTGAACATCGAGGTTCAAGCAATACATGTTACATCATGGTAGGATAGCAGTCCCGAGGGGCTGGGGTCGACGTCCATAGGCTCGAACTGCAGAGGTTCCGTTGTGCGGTGGAGGCTCGTGGGCGTGTGGATGGACGTGGGCAGCTTCCTCACACACACGGTCGCCTCTCCTGACGCATAGGACAGTGGTGGATGGCGAGCGGTCACCCTCCCCACTTCCCCTCTGTCTGCCCAGGCCGGGCGCTAAAGTCCTCCAAAGGGCGAGTGGTTCTCCCAGGCAGTCGACGGAACCATCCTCAACGACTCATCTTGACAAATCCTGGGATTTTGATCCTAAGCCACACAGAGGGGCAGCTCCGGGAGCCATTGTGGTGACAGTCAGCCTGGGGATGAAGGCATGAAAATCCTTGTCCTTCCACTGATCCAGTGATGGGGCAGGGCTCCCCTGGGGCCTCCTGACTCTTTGCAGCCCATCATCTCCCCTACAGGGGTGAGCCTTCCAGAGAACCCTCCATCTGCCCCCAACCCCCCCAAAAAACATTCCCCCCAACCCAGGCAGGCACTGTGCCTAGAGGGGCAGGAGAGAGTGAAGGACAAATCTGAGGGTCTGAGACCCTGAAACTACTCAACAGCTCTCACCAGGGAGTTAAACCTGACTTACAAACTGAGCTGGAAATCTCGACTTCCATCATTTCTTGACTTCTGCCTAAAACTTTTTTTTTTAAATAGTGCTTTCTCTGTTTCTTCCTGATAAGTGTTCCTTTTTACATGTCAAGATGATGTTGTTTCAAGAATCCATCTTTCTAGGAGCATCCCATGACAGAGCCTTGGTCCAGGCTGGGTTTGCCGCCCTCCATCCCAGCCTGAGGCTTGTGTCAGGGCAGGCATGAGCTCCCCACACTCACCACCCCGTATCCAGGAAGAAAACAAGTAACTTGTCCCACCTACATCTCTCTTTGTTCCTTTAAATTCGATGGTAGTCTTTGATGAATCCTCCATAAAGCTAGCCACCATTGCCCAGTCTATCTGTATTTTGAATTGTTATTTTCATGGATTTTTTTTTAAAGCTGTGTATACCCTTAGAATAAGCAAAAAGGAGAAAATTACGGGGCACCCTGTGGGGAGAGTATTTTAAAGGGCTAAGTAATGGGGACAATGTGGCTCAATTCCTCGTGGGATTTAGTTAGTTTTTACTTTATACTTACTTGTTTCCTTAATTCAAAGTTAAAATGATTTAATTGCAACCATAACTGCCCAATCCATTAAGGATTTGAAAGGGAAGAATGCCATCTGAACCTTTCTTTTGTTGTTTCTAGTTTTGAAAAGGTTTTAACAATAATTTCTTTTTCAAGAAAACATTTCAGTTTATATATTTAAGTATGTTTTTTTAACAAAAGAGCCTAGACCAATTGTTTCTCAAGAGAAAATTATTATAAAAGAGTTATTTACATGCATATATCATACTCAACTAAAAAATAAAAATTAAGAAAAAAATAAAAAAAATCCCTGTGTTCTATAACAAACCATATTAAAAATCATGAAAGCTTAGACTAAATGGTTTTCATTTAACCCGCCAAAGTGGCATTAATTTTTCAAGTGGTAACTGTTGCTTAAGACGCTATTGTGCCTGAGTGATAAATGTTTCATGATTTGGTAGTACATGCATGGCTTACAATCCATTATTTATTGCACCTTCCTTTGCCTGGCAAAGGTGATGATTTTATAGCCCCAGCAGTCATGCAAACACATTTATACAAACCGACGGCGGATAATAAATTTCCTTACTGTAAATGTCAGTGGGTTTCATGTGTTGCTGCCATTACATCTTGTTTGGAAGCTGAATGCTCCACAGTTATGGGAGCCGCCAGATGGTGTCATTAACACGAACGCCGGGGCTGTTTACCGCTGACGTGCACGTGACAGATGAAAAGTTCTGGGCCTGTCTCTGCACTGAAGCGTGATGTGAGCCATACACAGGTGTAATGACAGCGGCGTCCCCTGGCCTCTGCCCTCTACCCTACCAAGAGCGATTTTAGCTGTCGTGGTGGTGGTTATTACAGTTTGTGTCTGAATGCACAGCAGAGTGAGCAAAAGGACATTTTCCCCAGGACCCCTGCTTGATTTGATCTGTGGAGCCTCAAACGTGCTGCCGGGGACACCTGCCTTCCCAAGGGTGGTTCCCACAGGAGTGGCAAGCCAGCTCCCCTTCTAAGCCCTCCAGGCCTGGCCTGGCCTTTTGTGCTAATTAATTACAGCAGGATTGTTATTACTGTGCGTCTGTGTGTGTGCGTGTTGTAATCAGATATTTTGAATACTTACTATCTTACTATGATGGAAAAATTTCCATCCAGAGCATGGAATTAGTGTCTCTCAAAAGTGCTGCCAAAATCATCAGGCGTGGATTCAAAGAATGAGGAGGAACAAAGAAGTAGAAATCTCCTGTACGGGTGTCTCCTGTGCACCGAGCTCTTCTTTTCACAGGAATGAACAGCAAACATTGTTGCTTTCCCTGATCGGATGTGAAACGTCTGCGTGACTGACGTTAGCCTCCGCGTTTTATTAACGTGTTCCCATCTTTGTTCAGCACCGGCCATTCCCATCAATGGTGGCCCAGCTTCCCTGCTGTTGCAGTTTCTGCTTCACTCTCTATCCAGCTCTCTTTTAATTTCAATTTAAAAATAAGCTGGGTTTGAGACTTCCCTGGTGATTCAGTGATTAGGACTCCACATTTCCACAGCCACGGGTGTGGGTTCAATCCCTGATCGGGGAGCTAAGATTCCACATGCCTCACAGTGTGGTAAAAAAAAAAAAATGAATTTGTTTTATTCCCCACTGTACATCCTTCCCTGGAACCAAAAAGCTGGCCCATAGGTTCTGGTCAAGGTCCTTTGAACTTTATTTTTAGCCTTAGCATTCTCCATAGGAATTTTCAGAAAGGCTTATTTTTTCACAACAGCCCTTGTGTGTTGCTCTCAGAAGTTGAGTGAATCTTTCATTTCAGTGCACAGAAATGTCAAGTCGTGCAAAAGAATACACACCATTGACTGCATCAAGATGAAAGAGATAATGTTCTTAATTTCTTCGGAGCAGCTCTGGGATACTGTCGAATGTCAACGGAAGTACAGAGCCTGATTGAAAGGCTACACATGTGCATGAAGGCACACCTCAGACATGCAGAGCAGAGCCCTGAGTTTTAGCTTGCCTTCAGGAGTGTGTGAAAAGACCCAGGAGTGAAAATAAAGAAATGGCGGGGACACAGCTAGATTGAGAAGTTGTATCTGTAGAACAGCCCTTGCTTGGACAGGAGTTCTCAGGAAAATGAGTTCTTTTCCCACTGCTGTCATTTTCCTGGCAAATGAACCAGAGACCCGAACCAGCAGTGCAAATAGCCAGGGACCCGACCTGAGCAAATAGCTTGTTCCCGGGGAAACAGAAATTTCCCTTGTGCTCTGTGCCCAGAGATGCCCAAAGGCTCTCCTGACCCTGCTTCTCCCTGTGTGTCCCCTCTGTGTCTGCCTCCCGTGTCTGCTCTGCCTTCTCAGGACGTCATCTGCAAATGCACGTGTAGAGCCTAATCTGTTCTTCAGTGGGCTACCTCACTCTTCCAGACTCTTGCACTGGCTCCCCCTGCCATCCCATCTAGAAAATTGTTTTTTCTCCTGCTCATCACCTGGGAAGGATCCTTCTAAATCAAGCTCAGCTGTCATTTCCTTGAAGAAAACCGTCCCAACTTCCCTCCTTTCCTGAGTTCAATGAACACTTGTTTTAATCTTCTCAATCTTGGACTGGTTTGTTACACAGCCATTGCTTCCTGGTATACTGCCTTTAATCACACATGCTACGTTTTCTTAGTTTACTCATGTCTCCTGACTTAATGAGAATTCCTTCATGACAGGAGCCGTGCCTCATTCTTACCCCAGCACTGGGCCCAGTGCTTGACACATGGGAGATGCTCAATATGTGTCTGTTGGATCGAAATTGTTGACTTAAGGTCTATATCAGATTTTTGATGGGAGAATTTCAGGCATCAGGATTCTGGATGGATTATCCTGCTATCCCCAGAACCACTCCACGAATCCAACTGCCTTCTCCACCAACAAGTCAGACTTGCCTTGTTGCTAGAACACTGATTTCATACAAACAGTTTTTCCCAGAGTTGCTTCTCTCACTGGGGAAATTGCTCTATGTCATAGAAACTCTTTGCTGAATATTTGTAAGTTGCTTCTATGAGAATAAGTGTAGATTCCAGTCTGCTTCTGGGATATTAAATGCAAATGTTTTTAAACCTATAGCTAAATATAAACTTTCCATGCATCCTAATAAAGCACATGTCCAAGATATGGGATAGGAAGGAAAGGGTGGCCTGAAGTCCTCTTTCTTTAATCAAATAATGTTCAGACAGATGATACCTGACACATTTTCTGTAAATCATTTTTTTTTTAGAAAGTGTAAACAAATAACTATACAACTTTTTTCATTTAACAAAATTCCCAAGAGAATAAACTTATCACTCATATATTTCTCTGATTCCTCACCTAATTATTAAGATATTCAAATTCTATTTTATAAACATGCATATATTCATTTATATTCAGTATATGTATGCATACGTGCTAAATCACTTCAGTCGTGTCCAACTCTTTGCGACCATATAGATTGTAGCCCAGCAGGCTCCTCTGTCCAGGGAATTTTCCAGGCAGGAATACTGGAGCGGGTTGCCATGGCCTCCTCCAGGGGA
This sequence comes from Odocoileus virginianus, assembly GCF_023699985.2. NCBI lineage: Eukaryota > Metazoa > Chordata > Mammalia > Artiodactyla > Cervidae > Odocoileus > Odocoileus virginianus. Next base: position 36,576,843 of record NC_069682.1, read on the forward strand.
ATTTTCCTGACCCAGGGATCAAACCTGTGTCTGTTATATGTCCCGCATTGGCAAGCAGGTTCTTTACCACTAGCGCCACCTGGGGAGCCCATTTGAAAATGGAGAGGACCATTTTTATCCTTGGATCCTTGTAGTAAAATGCCATAATTTTCAAAAGGACATTCTTTGACAGGAACAATGGCTTTCACTGCTTTTGAATTTGAGTATTTTCAAAACCTTTGAGGCCAAGCCTTCATTTTATTCTATTACAAATGGGTCTCTCATGTGGCTCTAGAGGTTGAGAGTGGTTAGGCAGCTAAGACATTAAGTCAGTGAGTTTTTTTCAAGAGACGTGGATATAATAGTAATTTGTGCTTTTAGAGCAATACAGGTCAGGTCATTGATTCTACAAACCATTTCTCTGCTATGGATTTGCTTTTGGCCTACCTTTCGCTGTCTGTTCACCCCAGAGATGTCATTTCTCCAGTTTCTGGCTGACATTGTATTGGATATGATAACTTTAGTGCCAAGTGGCTGAACCTTAACAGACAGGAGTTGCTGGGTGTGATGAGGGGTGCAGAAGACATTTCTAAACACTCGGCACCTCTTCAGATGGGAAGGGAGGGATGTGAAGCCACAGGAGGTTATCCTGGTGCCCATGCTAGCATCCTCACATTGGGGAATCAGTGAGTCTCTGGGTCTCTGAAAAGCCAAACATGAGTCTCCCTTTGCCTCTGCTTGAGTATTGCATCAAAGCAACCATATTTTCAGTGGTTATAATATGAACTACTGGTTCAAGATGTTATTTAATTAAAAACAAGTGAATTTAATCATCTTTATCAAATCTAAGATGCTGTTATTACAGGCTTCCCAAGTGATGCTAGTGGTAAAGAACCTGCCTGCCAGTGCAGGTGACATAAGATACGCGGGTTTGATTCCTGAGTCAGGAAGATCCCCTGGAGAAGGACATGGCAACCCACTCCAGTATTCTAGCCTGGAGAATCCTATGGACAAGAGGATCCTGGTGGGCTACAGTCCATAGAGTCACAAAGAGTCAGACACAACTAAAGTGACTTAGCATATACATGAGATGTCATTATTATAAGATAAACCCTTACTTTATGTACTATTAAGGAAAAAACATGGCCAAACTATGACACAGTGTCTTAATGAGGGCCCTGAACAGCATACAAATCGGTCATACAATCTTATTTCTTTGAAATTTCTTTCGTCTATTCAGAGAGGAGAGCCAATCTATGTTCCCTTCAATTGCATTGTTTGCTGTGGGATGCAAAAAGAAAAAAACTTTTGCATGTGTCTCAGTAACAAAATATGACACAGTTTTGTCTACTTGTAGGCATCTATCATCCCTGATTTGCTCCCATAAAGCACTCGATTGTTGCATTGCAAGAAAATATGGAATTATAGCCATTCTCTCCAATGACTGATATTTGCTTCACTAATATCAAATTTGCACCCTGCTGTGTGGTTTCCAGGCCTTCATGGGAACATAATAAATGTTCATTTCGATGCCAAATCATGCTGTAATCTTTTTGAAGGCATTGTCAGCAGCAGTTAAACTCATCCCGTGTTGTCACATAATGCATATGACTCTCTGGAAATGATGACAGTGAATAGCCTTGATCAAGTCACCTGTGCCCAGCAAAGGACAACTGTGTCACTGCAGCTACCTGGCTGACCTCAATGGCTAAGATGACCTTGACCATGAGGCTATTTTCAGGGATGTGCAACCTAGAACTGGTGAAATCCATTAAAGTCACTCAACTTCCAAAACACTCCCCCCCCCACCCCAGATATAAATGTGTAAGAATGGTTGCCAGTGAATGCCATGGGGTGGCAATAATTTGAATTTTTAAAACATTTACAAATAGTGATAATGAACAGGTGGGGGGTATGAGTGTAGGAGACATGGAGCTGATAACAAAAACATTTTAAAAAGTGCAAGTTAAAGAAACTCACCCATTGAATTATAGAAGCTTACTGAATTATAGCCGGGCTTCCCAGGTGGCACTAGTGGTAAAGAAGCTGCCTACCAATGCAGACACACAAGAGACATGGGTTTGATCCCTGGGTTGGGAAGATCCCCTGGAGTAGGAAATGGCAACCCACTCCAGTATTCATGCCTAGAGAATCCCATGGACAGAGGAACCTGGTGGGCTATAGTTGATGGGGCTGAAAAGAGTCGGACACGACTGAGTGACTGAGCACACACAGTGGCAAAGAATTCCAGCAAAGGCCACAAGTCAGCCCCACTATCCTCCCCCACCCCCTTGTCTTAGTAATAAGATCTCAGTTTTGTTACAGGCAGCAATGCCCCAACAAAGAGAATGTGTTTCTTAGAGCCCCTGCATTAGGCATGCATGACCATATGACTCAGTTTTGGCCACTAAGATAGAAGTAGTAGTTGGAACAAAGTTTCTGAAAAGGTTGGTTAAAGGCTGTGGCTTACTTGAAGGAAGGCCCTTTTTCCCTCCCTTCTGCTTCCTGCTCCCTGGAATGAGGACATGCTGTCTGGATCTTTGGCAGCCATCCTGGGCCATCCTTGAGGATAGAAGCCATGCACTAGGATGGGGAATTAGGCAGGTGGAAGTCTGGCTCTGCCTCAATAGCCTTGGACTATGTGTTTCCAGATTTCTTTTTCATAAAGAGAAAAATTATCTTCTATCCTGTTAAAGGTACTATTTTGTGTTTAAGCTGCATTTTCTGTTGTATGCAGCCAAGTCCAACCCTAACTGAAACAGAAACCCTCTTCTTTTTAAAAAAAATATTTTTTACTAATTTTTATAAAATTTACTTGTTTATCCCTGCACTGAGTCTTCAATGCTGTGCTTGGACTTTCTCGAGTTGAGGCAAGTGAGGGCTAGTTGTGGTTTGTCGCTTCTCATTGCAGTGGTTTCTCTTGTTGCAGAGCATGGGCTCTAGGGCAAGCGGGCTCAGTCGTTGTGGTATATGGGTTTAGTTGCCCTGAATCATGTGGGATCTTTCTGGGCCAGGGATCAAATGGTGTCCCCTGCATTGGCAGAATTCTTAACCTCTGGACCACCAGGGAAGTCCAGGAACCCTCTTCTTTAGGTAGGGCTCAAGCTCCCACTGTTTGCCTGGGATAATGTGAAGAATGTAAAGGAGTTAAAGGCATGATTGTTCTTTAAAGAAATAAGAATTCTTTATGGGTAGTTCAGTTCAGTTCAGTTCACTTGCTTAGTCGTGTCCAGCTCTTTGCGACCCCTTCAGCATGCCAGGCTTCCCTGTCTCTCACCAGCTCCCAGAGTTTACTCAAACTCATGTCCATTGAGTCGGTGATGCCATCCAACCATCTCATCCTCTGTCGTCCCCTTCTCCTCCCACCTTCAATCTCTCCCAGCATCAGGGTCTTTTCTAATGAGTCAGTTCTTTGCATCAGGTGGCCAAAGTATTGGAGTTTCAGCTTCAGTATTAGTCTTTCCAACAGATATTGGGATCATGGGTAGAGTTATGAATAATTTTGCAACGCTGAATTAGGGTCTCATTCACTCTGCTAACTTTACCGTGTGCCTGGGGCAACAGTGAGGATCCTGTAGGAACCCCAGCTCACCCCTTGCCCCACGTCACATGGTTCTGAGTACACTCATCCCCGTGTTAGGAAAGCAAGTCAGAATGGGTCCCAGAGTCATCCCTCTCAGCAGATGCCAGAGACGTAACAGTGTGCATTCTCCCTAAGTGCTGGAGCTGCAGGAAGTGGTAGAAGTGCCCATTCTATAAGAGAGAGGAAGGTTAAGGGAATCCTTCAGAAAACAAGGCTGAAAACCATGGCGTTGTCCTGACAGCCCCCTCAGGCTGTGCTGGGATAGGTGATGGCATTCTTACCTTGCTTCTGAACCTTTTAATGACTTTTCAAAATTGCATTGTGCATCTGTGGAAGAGATGTCCCACTTATTGAATCTTGTTCATGTGTCTGTATCTCCTTACTCTTTTTTTATTTGGTAAATGTTGCAATACTTTGCCCCCAAGAGGTCAGTTTGTGAACTTTGAACTCTGAAACGGACACCAATATTTATAGCGCTGTCAACCTGTCATTATTCGTCTTGATCAAATTGGGGGAAAGTGGGGCATTCTCTCTCTTAAAAAGAAGAGAGAGAATGGAAAAGTGTAAGGAAGAAAAAAATTACATTTGTAAGGCAAAAATAGGCTTATTAAGAATTTCAGAAACTCTATTTCTAATGGCTTTGAATCTCTCCATCTTCCATTTTCTTGCCTGGACAGAGCTCCCTTTGAAGTCTTTGGACGCTTTCTGTAAGAAAAAAATAGATACACATGGGTGTGGAGCTGAAAATGGAGCTCCTTGTTTCGCCCTTTTAAAATGTGTTTTCGAAGATTTGCCTTTCATATTGCAGATGGGAGAGAGGATATGCAATTTTACCTTGTGTAACATCTTTGCCTGAAAAGCTCCAAGTATTTGTCGATGTTTTTTAATGAATGGTTTCCATGTTTGCCTGCTGAGGAAGGCAGAGGCTTGTGTAATTTACTTCCATTTTACACCTGAGGAAACTGATATTTAAGGAAAAGAGGCTCAGAATTTCAACCAGTAGCAGAGTTAAGAAAACAAGCCCAAACCTTGCCACCAGGCTAATGATGCCCAGTCCAGTGATCCTGGAGTTTGAATGTCACCCCCAAATGAAATGGTGTCATTGGAAAAAATTCATCATAGACTTTGTCATGTCGCATTTTAGTAAGAATCGGGTTTATTGTATAGGATCATTTGTATTTATTGTCACTGCTTTCTAGTTTAATGGCCTGTTTGTAATTTTAGTAACTTCTGATTTTGAAATTGAGTTTCAGTCGTGACTGTGTTGTGATTCTAACTCATTCTAAGTGCAAAAGAGAAACTTAAGCAGTTATGAAAACACAGAACTCAGGCCTGTATATACCAGACAAAGCTATATTTTGACTAGTTTTTTTGTGCACACAGAACAGTTAGCGCATATGCATACAACTCAAAACCATGTCTTTAAGATCTCTTGACAAATGTATGTGAATCACGGCATAAACTCACTTGAGCTTGTACATCAGTATTGTTTTTACTAAACAGATAAACTTTTATCCTAAGTGGCTCTTATTACGGGGCATTCCTGGTGGCTCAGTGGTAAAGAATCTGCCTGCCAGTGCAGGAGATATGAATTCAACCTCTGAGTCCAGAAGATTCCCTGGAGAAGGAAATGGCAACCCACTCCGGTGTTCTTGCCTGGGAAATCCCATGGACAGAGAAGCCTGGTGGGCTACATACTGTCCATGGGGTCACAAAACAGTCAGACACTATTTAGTGACTAAACAACAACCACAAAGCTCTAATTATATCTAAATCATTGGTTTGGTCATTTAAGCAGCTGGAAAACACCAAAGGAAATATTTTTAGTCAGTGGAAATTATATCAACACCCTTTAAGAAGGGCTCATGAAAAGTCAGCCTATCCGTCCTTTCATCATTGATCAAATGTCCAAAAATGTGTGGCAAGAATTGTTCAGATAAAACAAAAGCTAAACTGAAATTGAACAGTGCCTCAGAAAACAAAGATGTAGCTTCTGACCCCAGGAAGCAAATAATTTAGGGTGGCAGACCAGCCAGATGAATTAATAGAAGGACGAAACCCCTCGATGAGTCACGCTTTCACTTGTACAAGGTGTTCTGATTCAGAAGTTTGTAGGTGATTACAGATAAATAGCTTAAAATTTAAGCACATGCTCACTTCTATTCCCTATTTTCTCATCTCAACATCCCACCACTTGACCTTTATCATCACTTTTCTCAGAAACCTTCACACTCTCTCCCCTCCCCATCTCACCCCAGCTCTAGAATTTCCAAACAGAAAGAATTTCCCATATTATCCATTCTTTCTTCTCCCATCTCAGGGATGAAACTTAAGGCTTGTGTTTTAAACTCATTATGAGAGTCTTAAACTATTTTAAGGAACTTGTCTTTTAGCCTTAAAAGTTCAGCTTATACATGCTGTATGGTTTATTCCTTCTTGCTAAAAGTGAAAGTTGCTCAGTCATGTCCAACTCTTTGTGACCCCATGGATTGTACAGTCCATAGAATTCTCCAGGCCAGAATATTGGAGTAGGTAGCCTCTCCCTTCTCCAAGGGATCTCCCCAAGGCAGGGATTGAACCCAGGTCCTCCTGCATTGCAGGTGGATTCTTTACCACCTGAGTCACAAGGGAAGCCCAAGAATACTGGAGTGGGTAGCCTATCCCTTCTCCAGAAGATCTTCCTGACCCAGGCATCCAACTGGGGTCTCCTGCATTGCAGGGGAATTCTTTACCAACCGAGCTATCAGGGAAGCTCTTCTTGCTGGGCACCTGTTCATCTCTCTATTTAAAATCATCCCTTTGTCTAAAAATGCTCATTTAATGCCATTAGGAAAATAGAATCATAAATGTCTCAAAAGAACATGGAGGTAAGAATCTGACCTCTCACCCATATTATCACTGGTACAGTACATAGTGGAACAGGTTATAGACACTCCTGTGTTTCATCTTTGATAACTTACTGTTCCAAAGTACATTTAATTTCTGTCTATAAGGTGTGAGTCAATAAACAGAGCTTATATTTTTACTTTGCTATTAAGGAAATAAAAAACCGAAACAAGCATCTAAACTAGGATCTCCAGGTCACAGCACATCTTTGGTAGATGTTCAGACCAAGAAAAGGAAAACCTGGCTTGGCTCAGAGGGTCTTCCATACCTGTTTTTCTTTACTGTCAAAGTCTGTAGCTTGAAGGAACATAAAGGAAGGACACATTGTGCTATCTTCCAAAAATGCCTGGAGCTTCCAGCTTACAGGCAGAACACACCCTTTGAAAGCCATCTTCATTTGCAGTTGTCACTGAAAGACATTTCCAGGCTGGAAAGAATGTTTTGTTTTTTTTCCCCAAGGTATTTAAAAACTGCCTATCCTGACAAAAGGAAAACGTGGCTTCTTCAGGTTACTTCTTCATACCCAGTGATGAATATGTTTTTAATTAAAGCCTGGACACAAAATTGGGTTTCCCGAGAACCATTGTGAGGCCTGATTGCTCTCCCGAGACACCCACCCTCGTGGGTACTGATGCTAACTGCTGACACCCGAGGCCACTGTGTGTATTCAGCGGTTAGAAAGGTGATTTCTGAGGCCTGGCAGCTGTTGGTGTTAAAGCTATTGTGAGGGAAACAAAAGCCATTCTGCTGTGTTCCCCGGCCGCCTTTGTATCTTTGATTCAGGAACTGTTTCATCAATGAGGTATCATTCTTTACCAGGGAATTTCATGACTGCCCGTGTTGCAGTGTCCGCGTGCACTTCCTGGCAGCAGAGGGGAATGTCTGAACATACCTCCTATGGAAGGAATCTTGGGTTCTGACCTCTGTGAAGATGCTTGCATCTTAAGTCTGTTAATTGGACCTTCGATTAGATGCCATCATACCACGGGCTATGCTTTCTGGCGTCTTCCCTCTAAACTGCCAGACCCAACCTGCTGCTGCCAAGGCTGGTCCTGCAAGTTAATCAGAGCACAGTCCACTTCGGCAGCCAGGTGTACCAGGGTTAACTACTTTTCTCAAAAAACTCCTCTTTGGCCTATGCTGGGAAAATTTCAGAGGGCAAATCAGTGTGACATTTATTTGAAGAGGAGATACTCTTTCACCTAAATGATATATTTATTATTGTCATTCAGAAAGTCTATCAGTTTAGGAAGTTTTTAGTTGCGTATAAAAGAAACAAACTGGCCTAACCATCAAGGAAACAGGGAGGGTTGCATCTTTCTCCCCAGTGCTTCTTCCTTCCCTGGGCTGCACCCTTGTGTGTGACTTTGACATTCTTCCCACTCCAGGGGAGTCTGCTTCCCCATCTCTTGGGTGTTGGGCTCAGCCTTGTGGCTTGCTTTGGCCATGAACAATATTTTTTAATACCTTATTAAGAAATAAGTGGGCTTCCCTGATGGTTCAGCAGGTGAAGAATCTGCCTGCAATGCAGAAGACACAGGAAATGTGGGTTCAATCCTTGGGTTGAGAAGATCCCCTGGAGGAGGAAATGGCAACACACTCCAGTATTCTTGCCTGAAAAATTCCATGGACAAAGTAGCCTAACAGGCTACAGTCCATGGGGTTGCAACGGTATTTCTTATTTTCACTTATCCTTCTTGCACTTTCGTTGCTGCCATGACAGACCCAGCTCTCTGTCACCAAAAAAGATAAGATAGGTAGGAAAATGGACATCTATATATTGTAGCTGAGTCTCTTTGCTGTCCACCTGAAACTATCAAAACATTTTTAGTTGGCTGTACTCCAATACAAAGTAGAATTTTAGTAAAAAAAAAAAGTAAAATAAGCTATGAGAATATATTGTACAGCACAGGGAATATAGCCAATATTTTATAATAACTATAAATGGAGTGTAACCTTGAAAAATCATGATTCACTCAGTTGTATACCTAAAACTTATATTGTACATTAACTGTACCTCAGTAATAGATAAATTAAAAAAAAAAAAAAGAGAGCCATGTGAAGCCAAACTGAAAACTGCAGAGTGAAGCCAAACCCTGATGAATCCCACTGACATCAGCCTTCTTCCTGGTGATTCAGATTTACCTGAGTCAAAATAGATGGCAGTGTTTTAAACCACTGCATTTTGGGGCAGTTTGTTATGTAACACTGTTTGGCAATACCTGACTGACACTTATTGCTCCTATAACTGAAGAGCCCAAAGATAGCATGGGGTTCAGGTAGGATTTGAAAGGAATTCTTCTGTTTCTTTGTTATTCTCATGGAGCTTCATCCCAGAATCATTTCCCTCTTGGTGACATGACAACTATACTGTTTCAGGCTTCACATACCCCAAGCCATCTGGAAGGCAAGAGGCTTTTCTTCTTCTTTTTTTTCCCATTTATTTTTATTAGTTGGAGGCTAATTACTTTACATCATTGCAGTGGTTTTTGTCATACATTGAAATGAATTAGCCATGGATTTACATGTATTCCCCATCCCGGTCCCCCCTCCCACCTCCCTCTCCACCCGATCCCTCTGGGTCTTCCCAGTGCACCAGGCCCGAGCACTTGTCTCATGCACCCAACCTGGGCTGGTGATCTGTTTCACCCTAGGTAATATACATGTTTCGATGCTGTTCTCTTGAAACATCCCACCCTCGCCTTCTCCCAGAGTCCACAAGTCTGTTCTATACATCTGAGTCTCTTTTTCTGTTTTGCATATAGGGTTATCGTTACCATCTTTCTAAATTCCATATATATGTATTAGTATACTGTAATGGTCTTTGTCTTTCTGGCTTACTTCATTCTGTATAATGGGCTCCAGTTTCATCCATCTCATTAGAACTGATTCAAATGAATTCTTTTTAATGGCTGAGTAATATTCCATGGTGTATATGTACCACAGCTTCCTCATCCATTCGTCTGCTGATGGGCATCTAGGTTGCATCCATTTCCTGGCTAAAAAATATGGAACGCCTCACGAATTTGTGTATCATCCTTGCGCAGGGGCCATGCTAATCTTCTCTGTATTGTTCCAATTTTAGTATATGTGCTGCTGAAGCGAGCATGAGGCTTTTCTTCTTAAATCATCACACAGAAGTCCTGAGCTTCACTCTGATTATGCCGGCAGAGGTCACATGTCTATTCTGGGTCATTGTTGAGCAAGGAGGGTGGGATTATACAACTTGGTTTGTATCAACTAGAGTCCCCTCTTAAAGATGGGAGTGGATTGTCTTTTCTCATAATCCGTGGTGTGCTTCATAGATGTGGGAGAGAGTGAAACAGATGCTGGGAGGCACCATCAATAATTATGGGGAGAGTATAAAATCTTGGAACTTTGTTTTGGATTTCTGTTAATACTTTATTTTTCTCAAGACATTTTCCTACCTCGTGTTGCTGGGCTAGCTCGAGCTGGAGAGAGGGGATTTATCCTCTAGATCACACGTGTTCCTGGGTGAATTGCAAAGCATGCGACCCACCCCCCGCATGCTGCCTTAAGCACTAAAAAGTAAGTGGGAACTTAGCTTTCCATAGGACTTCACCGTTAAGACTTCCAACTCGTGAGGTCTCAGGATTGGGGACCTTAAAAACTGGTTTGGTCTACTAGATTTGAAGGTCTCTAACCTAGAGGATGAGTTAATGCTAATGTAATAGGAACTTGAACGGGAGACATGCATTGGTGTGGACATCACTCCACCGACTCTTGGCCTCCATTGCTTCTGATGAAAAGTCAGCTGCAAACCCTGTTATTGTCTGGACACACAGGAAGAAGCATCAGATTAAAATTTTGTTGAATTTATGAATTAAAAATTGGAAGCAAAGTCTTCTGATCTTTCTAGTCTGACATTCTTCAAGAGTACCCCATCACTTCCTTGTAGTAAAACCTTCCCTTGTACACTTCAGGCTCCCACTGAAGCCTCTGCAGGAAAGTGAACCAAACAAATCAATCCATGTCATTTTTTCAAACACGGGCATTAAAACAATCATCTGTTACTCTCTGTGCTTCTAAGAGTCTTCCCTGACCCTAAGTTATTTGAAAGACTGAACAAGCCTTATTATCCAATATGCTTTTGTCATTCAATATGTTTGTCATTCAATACGTTTGTCATTCTATAAATATTACTGGACATCTACTGTGCTCCAGATGCTATGAGGGATGCAGAATTGAATAGAATTAATACTTTCCATCAAGAACATGGCTACTATAGTCCAGTCATTCACAGTTTCAGGAAACTCTGGATGGAAGGGAAGATTGGGGTCTTTGATGAAACCACAGTTTCTCAGGGAGCAGCTTGCCTGTCTTCCTGTGGGATTATTCACTTTATCATCTCTAGTCATAGATGGCCTCAGTTCTGTATGAAACATCTGCTAATAATAAGACAAAAAGTGATCTAAATTAAGCATTTTGATGTGCACCAGCCTAGGTATTAGGTATATTCCCATATTCTTACATTAATTTATTTGACATTCCTTCCTGTAAATCTCCTCGGGGCTGTGCAGGGGCATTTTTCAGTTTGATGTGCTGATAATATTCTGGTTAAGTAATTGCCAATTTGGGAATGCAGACTCAGCTATGTTTTCCTCAAGTCCATTTTTCTCTTTCTGCTTTTTTCCAGTTGAGTTATGCCTTGAACCATACAAACAGAAAACTATCACTGGAACCTAAAATAACCATCAATGCCAAGATTGTTGTCGTTGGCGCATCCAATGTTGGAATTTCCTTCCTAGAAACATTGGTATTTTGGTAAGTTGTTTTACTTTATTTATTAGTTTGTTTTTAAAGGGGCCTTTCTCTTCCCACACCTGAGAGGGTCCCTTGAAAAGACAGACCTGATTTTTTTTTTTGACACCTCACATACCTTACCTATGTAGATTAATAAAAAAAAAATGAATCAGAGGAATATTTTAGATCAGAGGTTGGCAAACTCTGGCCTCTCAGGTCAAAGCAGGTCCACCTGCTTTTAAAAATAAAACTTTACAGGAACACAGTAATGCTCATCTATTTATGTTTTGTCTCTATTTTGTTAATACAGTGGCAGCTTTGAGCAGATGTGACAGAGACCATGTGGCCTGCAGTGCCTAGTATGTGTCACTCTGATCAATTCAAGATGTTTTTCAGCCTGGTTTTATACTAGTGCTCACTTTTTGGCTGAATTATAAGAACCACCTAGAGCATTTGTTAACAATGTAGATTCCCAGACCTTGTAGACATACAGAAGGAGAAAGTCCCATGGAGGGCCCTGGGAACTTGTATTTTAACAGATGTTCTATGTGATCAAACAGGTGTGGGGATGGACCAGTTTTGACTTTATGCATCAAGAACAGGCTTCAGAGGTGGCAGGCAGGCCAGGACGTTTCTTTTGACCCCTGTATTTTGGGTGCCAGGAGACAGAGTACATTCCCCCAGGACAATTGAGGTTCATGCATCTGTTTGAGCTGTTTTCTATTATCCTTGACGAAATGCATAATTTCTGCCCATTGTCCTGATAGGTGATTCCTGAGGCTTCTCAGCTCCCCCCACTAGCTTTCTATCTGCTCAGCGAATTTCAGTCCCTCTTTAACAGGAAGAGCCCCAGGTTATTGTCCAACAACTTGTGTTTGTGGCCTGGTATCTCCACCACCAGCACGGAACTGCCAACGTGTGCCTGACTTCTCTCAGATCCAGGTTACTTTTGTAAAAAGTCTCCACGTGTTTTCAAACACCCTGGTTTGGAGGAACCGCAGACTCCTAAGTTAGGAGAATCTATTTCTTTACCCAAATCTTTTGCTCAAGATCACATGAGAAAACTTTGGCTACTGTTCAAAACTGTAGGTGCTAGGAGGGGAGTGGGCAAAGGGGGCAAGGTATCCCCACTAGCTGAGTGGTGAGGGCTAACAAGGAAAGGGGCAAAGGAAAGGAGCCCTAGAAGGTGTTTGTTCCTGGTGGACAGGGGGAGGAGCTGACCCCAGGTGAGTACTTTACTCATCTGACCTCACACTTAACGGAAGATTTCTTTCAGTTCCTAGCCAGTTTGTTCAGTTATTCAGAACATACCCTTAGTTAACCAGATATAAGTCACCTGTCTTTAATTTTTTTAATTAATTAATTTTTGGTTGCACTGGGTCACCATTGCTGGGCACGAGGTTTCTCTAGTTGTGGCAAGTAGGGCCTACTCTTTGCTATGATGTGCTGGCTTCTCGTCTGAAGAGCACAGGTTCTGGGTGCCGGCTCAGTAGTTGTGGCATGCGAGTTTAGTTGCTCTGAGGCATGTGGGATCTTCCTGGACCAGGGACTGACCCCATGTCATCTGCGTTGGCAGGCAGATTCAGATCCCTTGCACCACCAATGAAGTCCTAATTTAAAATATATATATATATTTGGTAGTGCTGAGTCTTGGTTGCAGCACACAGGATCTTCCATCTTCGTTGTGACATTCATGCCAACTGGAAGTTGCAGCATGCAGGATCTAGTTCTCTGAGCAGGGATTGAACCTGGGCCCCCTGCATTGGAAGCACAGAGTCTTAGCCACTGGACAGCCAGGGAAGTCCCATAAGTCTCCTGCCTTTATTGAAATTAGAACAAAGTTCACAGGCTTTAAATACTGTGGTCAGTTTACCGCAGTCTTGCATTGCATGGAAGGAATCATGAGATGCACTCAGGAAACTTCCTTTTCACTGCCTGTGCCATTCTGTAGTCTGAGGTCTTCCCTGTTGTGACAGGACTCCTCACCTAAGATTCTGAACAGCAGTGTGTGCAGCCATTTTTGAATGATGAATGAGCTGGGTGGAGTTGTGAAATTATAGTAGAGAAGAAGTTATCATAAACAGATCTTAAATCTTAATTTAGCTGTATATCCAGTCATTATGTCTTGTTTAAAATGATTACATTGATATATACACATATAATTTTCTTTTTATGGAATCAACTTAGATTTAATAAAGACAGGTATAAATTTTGATATAAGTACTTGGTTGATTAAATTCCTCAATCAGACAGACCTTTTTAAAGCATTTTAAAGCACTCGTGGTTCTCTATCATCGTTGCACAGATTACGTCCACTAAAAATAGACCAGTATCAGTTTACGGATATCTAATCCCGAAGAGAGGAAATAGTTCTCTCATTATGTTCTCTAATTATTTCAAATCAGCAATCACCATAGTAACCTGCTGTAGATTTTACTTAACAGTTTAACTGCCATTTGAACTGGATTTTATAAATGATTCGAGTTGGAAGGAAATGGAAGAAACACAGTTTTCACCAAGCGCTGACCTCCAGTGAGGATTAAATCCACATTTTGGAGGCAAGATTTAGGGGTCGCCCTCCTGTGCTCCTGCTCTGTGTTATTAAACCCAGGTGGGGCCCCGTAGTTCCCAGAAAATCCATCTGAGGCCCAGATAGCAACCTCTTTTTCCAGAAAATCTGGTCATCCTGTCATCTGGTGGCAAAGCAAACACAACTCTTTGTTCTTACATTATTTACATGCAGGAAAAACTGCAAAGCACCTTGGGTCTCCTCTTCAGATACCAAAAGCAGCCCTTGCAGAAGTTCTTGGCCTTGTCATGTTGTTTCCCCAAGTGCCGTGATGCTACTAGGATGTTGAAGTGCTTTGTCCACAGTCACCAGCTAACACATCAGGGGGCTTCCCTCATAGCTCGCTTGCAACACAGGAGACCCCAGTTCGATTCCTGGGTCGGGAAGATCTGCTGGAGAAGGGATAGGCTCCCCACTCCAGTATTCTTGGCTTCTCTGGTGGCTCTGCTGGTAAAGAATCCGCCTGCAATGCGGGAGACCTGGGTTCTATCACTGGGTTGGGAAGATCCCCTGGAGAAGGGAAAGGCTACCCACTCCGGTATTCTGGCCTAGAGAATCGCAAAGAGGATCACAAAGAGTCGGACACAGCTGAACAACTTTCACTTTCACCAACTAACACAGATACCTGGGTGTGAGCTCCACATGAGGGGGGAGTGTTGAGGGGGTGTTTGGGGTTTTGGATTTTAGTACAGCATTCTGTCTGGTCCTCAGCTGCTCCCCACCCACAGCCACACCTGCTCAGAGGACACCCCTTCCTGTCTGGTCATCAGGCTAGTGGATTGCTTGGCGACTTCTTCTTGTCCTCATAAGGGCAAGGCCTCCTGGGCTCCCCAGTGCCCGGTGACATGATTGGCAGGCATTTCTAGAGACACACACCACCCGCCGTGTGTGTCCACATCCTCCTTCCTGGTGAGTCCTCTCGTGCTGACTTGAGTGGCCTTAGACTTTCTACGATCTCTGTCGACCCTCCTGAGCCGGCCCTGGCTGGCTGACACAGAGGGGAAAGGGGCAGGGTGATTCAGGGTGGAGAGGAAGCTCAGCTAACTTGCCCCCCCATCCCCCGCACCCAGGTCTTGTGCATCTGTCTTCTGAGGGCGCTGTGCCCGAGCAACTCCACAGGGGGCAGAGGAGGGAACGTGTTCAGGCCCCCAGGCCTCACCTGGTAGGCACATCCTGGCCTCCTTCCCCATCACCCACCTTGCCGGGACGTGTGCCCCCATAGTGGGGACCGGAGGCTGGGCAGGGGGAGGACAGCAGGCATGCCAGGGAGTTTTCTTGAGGTGGGGGGCATAGAGTAGAAAACCCCCCACTCGTCTGTGGAATAGAGGGCAGTGAAGTGGAGGGGAAAGGGAACTTTTAAGACCCTTTGCTGTGTTTTTCATCATGCCCAGGACATTCAGGTGAGGGACATGAGCTATATTAAAATTGTAGTTCTCATGATTGATAGGTGGTGTTTGTTTGTCTGCCTGGCCCTTTGGGACGGAAAGGTGTTGTCTTGGGCAGTGTAGTTGTTTGGTCTTATCCTTCCTGGTATTTCTGCTTAAAACCCCAAACACTTGTTTTTGGCAGAAAGCTCTTGGCCTCAGCCATCTGCCAACCCTGAGGTGCTGTGACACCAGGAGCTCCACCAACTCTGTCAGAGTTCAGTCTGAAGGGAACTCCCCGTTCTCAGATCAACAGCCAGGTCCAGAGGGGAGCTTCCATCATCTGTCAGGGAGATGCCATGTCCTAAAGCAGAGCTTTGCAAGGAAGTTGGAAAGCTCTTTCCAGAAATCAAGGGACCTCTTTCCTCATAGCCAGTCATATTTTTACCAGCTCCTTGTTCCTGCAGAACTCCCCAAATGCAATGCTTTGACAATGTTGGGCTTTCTACAACGGTACTCCAAAATCAGTTTTAAGAAAGAATTATGGACATGCTCTACCAAAAAAGGGAGGTGGGATAAGAACCGGGTCTATGAACTCATTTTATGTTTTATGTCCTTTTTACTCAAAAGTTTGGTCTGGACTTCATTGAGATCAGCATCACCTGAGAGCTTATTAGAAACACAGAGCCTCAGGCCCCACCACTGTCAGTGTCCCAGATAGATATTTTATCTTCCAGAATTGTACACAACAGCTTCTTCCTTCTGTCTTTGTCATCAAGCCACTGAGCTGAAGCAGTTACTGTTTGATTCTGTTTCAGCTCATGTGTCTCTATGCCTTGTGTATTATATTATTTACTCCCAATTATGGAGCAGCTCCTTTTAATCCATTACTTAAAAATCTTTCCTAATTCAATTCTGATGTAAAGAATCTCTCGAGGAGCCTCTAATGGCCCTAGAGAAACGCATGAATGAACCCTGAGATGACAGTGACTGAAAGCGGCCCTGGGTGGTGTCCCCACAACTCTGGGTGGTTGGAGGAAGATGCCCTTTGGTTCTTGGGGAGCTCCAGTGGGCACCAGGTCCCCCACTGCCTCATCTTACACTCCTGCCCCCAGGAAGAGGTGTCAAAATTCCTACCGTGTCGTCTCACCCCAGGGTGAAATTTCTGGTTTTCAACCTGGGCCTTGATCCCACATCCCTGTGGGCATGTCACGGTGACTAAGAACAGCTTCAAACTACAGGGCACATTTGTGAGGCTGCAGTTGTGCCAGGTGCCCGGAACACGCGCTATCAGGTGGTGCAGGACCACGCCGCGCCCAGCGTAACTGTGGATCTGGCGGCTGCAGCCAAGCGCTTGCAACTTAATGAGGCTTCTTATCTCCACCTTTGTCTGAGGACAGCTGAGGTCTTCAGTGTGGCCTGTCACTAATTAGGCGATTCATTAAGTAGTGCTTACGTGCTGATCTCAGAGCTGAACCCCAGCGAACAGGTTGCTGGCTGTCCTGTTGTGTGCTGCCGGCCTCTGCCCCAGGGACTGAGGGCCCTGTGCTGGCTCCGATCACCCTCTGGGTACCCCGGAAATGCTGGGTGGCAGCCAGGCCGTGGCACCTGCTGCGGAGCAGGCAAGAGATCCCTGGGGCAGGTCACGTATCACCTCTTGCTGCGTTGGCACCACGATGGGGCCTGTGGTAGGGGTGTGGGGAGAGGGGAGGAGGGCTGGTACAGAGCCCCCTCTGATGGCCTGGGGAGAGGGAAGGTGAGGGGCGGGGATAGTGCCTCCCCAGGCAGAAGGAGTGGACATCCCGCATCCAGAAGACTGATTCAGAGCCATCCTCGTCACCATCAGCTTTCCTAATCTGATCCTAGTATTGAAGCGCACAGGCATCCCTGGGTTTTCCTGCATTTTGCAGATGCTGCATTTTTTTTTTATAAATTGAAAGTCTGTGGAAGTCCTGCATTTTATAGGAAAAACGTAGTTTTTAGTTAGTACGTTGTTTTTGTAGACATCATGTTATTGCGCACTGAATAGACTATAGTGTTTTGCAAACATAACTTTTGTGTGCACTGGGAAACCAAAAAAAAAAAAAAAATACAGGTGACTCACTTTATTGAGATATTGGCTTTATTATGGGTCTGGAGCCAAATCCACAGTATCTCTGAGGTGGCCTGTGACTAAGGTTAAATGAAAGTATCTTCGTTTACTGACATCATTCCTTCCTGCTCCCTTCAGGAGATCTTTTCTCATCTCCAGTGGCTCACTTTAGAGGCTCCCAGAGCAAAAGGAAAGCAGCCTCTCTGAGCAATGTCAGGCCTTTTTGGGGGATCAGCTAAATATTGCCGTATTTTGTGGGTTCTCTGAGCCTCTGGGGTCAAAGATGTTAAACAGGAAGCTCTTTCTCCATGATTGCATGAAACATAAACCACACATGTGGACCAGTAACAGAGTCACCTGCTCAGCCTCCAGCCTCTACAGTCAGCTAAGTTTCAAATGATGACATCGGCCCCTATCTTGGTTTGCATTCCTGCAAATGCTGAAAACAAAGAATTTGGTGCCAGTAGTTTATTTGGAGGTGATCTCTGAGAACTACCTGAGTGAGCAGATGAGATGGGACAGGCAGGAAAGCCAGCAAAGCCCCCAGATCACGTGCCTTTGGGTCATTGTAGACACTGAGGCTCAGTGCTGCCAGGACCTGCAGGGTCACAGCTGGGAGCGGTCCCTCTGTGCTCACGGAAGCAGGTATTTACCCACCAGTTCTTGTCCATCTGGTCACTCTTGGGCTTTGCTTCCATCCTGTCCCTCCAGCTGCCATGGTCAGGGGGTGACCCTGGGCAGAGAAGGCAGGAAAGCAATGAGGCAGGAGGACCATTTATAGGGGATGTGTGTTTGTGTGAGGGGGTCCCCTGCTAACCTGGTTCCTTTTCTTTGTTCTCCTTTCTTTCTGTTTTTAAAAATACTTATTTATTTATTTGGATGTGCCCAGCCTTAGTTGTGGCAGGCAGCATCTAGTTCCCTGACCAAGGATGGAGCCCAGCCCCCTGCACTGGGAGCGTGGAGTCTTAGCCACTGGACCACCAGGGAAGTCTGTGTTCTCTTTTCTTAATATTCATACCATTGCCCTTTAACGACGGAGAAGGCAATGGCAACCTACTCCAGTACTCTTGCCTGGAAAATCCCATGGAGGGAGGAGTCTGGTAGGCTGTAGTCCATGGGGTCTTGAAGAGTGGGACACGACTGAGCGACTTCACTTTCACTTTTCACTTTCATGCATTGGAGAAGGAAATGGCAACCCACTCCAGTGTTCTTGCCTGGAGAATCCCGGGGATGGGGGAGCCTGGTGGGCTGCCGTCTACGGGGTTGCACAGAGTCGGACACGACTGAAGTGACTTAGCAGCAGCAGCAGCCCTTTAACGAAGTGCACGGGTCTAGACGAAGGCAGAGGGAAGAGAGGCAAGAAGAGAAAACTGTGTCAGGAGGCTTTCCTGACCTCCTGCCACCTCTGTCCCCAGGCATCCTGGAGGCTCTAGAGAGAACCCAGGCATTCTGCTCCACCAGAAACCTCAGTGGGAACAAAGTGGGCAAGAAGGTTCCTGGGTAGGAAAGATCCCCTGGAGAAGGAAATGGCAACCCACTACAGTACTCTTGCCTGGGAAATCCCATGGACAGATGAGCCTGGTGAGCTACAGTTCATGGGGTAGCAAAAG